>NC_140464.1:18801842-20118092 GCF_051167445.1 Perissodus microlepis
TCTCTGTTGGCAGCTTGTAGATTTACATTCAGATTCTTACAATGTAAGTAGCTACAAAGTAACATAGTTGTTTTTATCTACACATAAAAAGAAGATATGTACAAGTTTTATATAAATACAAAGAAAGCTGCTAAGTTGTGGAGAGCGCCGGGCCGTTGCGACTGCTCATGCCGCCATCTTGGAAAATTGTAATTTATTGTGATATATCCAGCACTGAAAAACACCTTATACACATAGTTGTGATAGCTGCTTCTAGAAATGTGAAGTTTATGTATTTATCAATTGTATTTCAGAATGAATGTTCAATTGACACATTCTGACATTCTGTGTAGATGTTAGTGCAAGGCCTAAATTTTGGCTCTGTCGTAAAGCTCTTTACACAGTTGGTTCATGATCTGACAATAAAAAATGTTCATAATCATACTGGTCACCTGTTACCAAAAGATTTCAGTTATATGTGGTGAAATATTTATAATAACCAAGTTCCTCTCTGGATAACTCCTGCACTCCACCTGAGTCTTAAAATGAGTTAATACTCAGGTGTGAATCCAGAAAATAAAACATTTAACAGCATGATGTAACTATCAGTGATGATGAAGCTGTAAGTTATATTGTTTAACCTTCTTTATTATTAATTGGTGATGGTAAATAGAGAAAGCACTTTTTGTATTTCAGTTACAGTCTCTCACTTTCTTATTTGATGCAGTAATAAACTGCATCTTCAAACTGTTCATATGTATCTAGACTTTTTTGCTGGAATCATCTCTGGAGACGCTGAATCTACCCTGAGCTGACTGGCAGTATTAAGTAGGAAAACCCAAAGTGTCTATAAAAGCGATCCACTGTAGTCTTTTTCCTGGAGCCTGTCTGACCCAGACCATAGTGTAGCTGCTGAAGGCAAATCCAGAGGCTGTACAGATCAATCTGTGGGCCTTTTAATGATTTCATATTCTGTTTTTGTTTCTGACCTTACTTAATTCATGGGTTTGTTAATTCATAGTGTTACTTTTTGGTTTTTGCTGTCCTTTGAGCTGAACAGAGCTGTTGTTTAAATTAGACTCCTCCTCATATGAAACACATTACTGAAAAAAACTGACTGGGTTCTTACTTGGTGAGAAATTAAAAACTGCTGTGTTGCTTTAAAAACTTTATGTATTACTGCAGTCAAATTCTGGACGTCAGGAAGGACATCATGAAGTCATATTGCCTTTACAGTACATAAAAGGTATTATTAGTCATAGTGTATAATGTATTTTCTTTACCACAACAGGTTGTGGTAGATGGCTCGTGAGCTTGGGTCTGCCTGGACGTGTCTTCATATTAAAAGGAACTTTTAAAATACACTTCAGGCCTTTTCTGAGATCCTGTTGATTCAGTGTCTGATGTGGTCATTCACTCGAATTGAGAGAATGTAAAAGTTGATATGTGTGACTCTGCTGGAGGAGGTTCTTGATCATAGATCTGTTAGGGAAAAAACATAGTCACCTTTTCATCGGAAACATTCTCAGTACTGGTAGTAAACATTTATCTAATGCAATAACTAAGTTAATAACTGAATACATTTCTATGGATAACTGTCATGTTTGAGTAAAATCAGGTATGGATCCATCCAGAGTCATTTGAGCTCCTCCCAAATGACCAAGCTCCTCACTCTCTGAGCACAAACTCCCTTCGGATGAAACTTATTTCCACCACTTGCTTCTGTGATCTTATTCTTTTACTTCATACACAGAGTTGGTGGCCATAGAGTCCCAGCAGCTGATAACAGCCTGACTAAGGGATGGTTCAGGTAGCTTATGCTCATGGTGTCTTCTTCAAACTAAACATACTATTCTTCTGGGATGAGCAGAAGTGAACAGATTGAAATATGATGTAATCTGACTTCATTTAGTAAAACTTTATTGTAGACTGAACCAGGATTTTAATAAATTTTGGATTATGCTCATTTCAGCTTTCGCCAGTTAAAATTAGGTTGAACCATTTTCAGCTTGCTTGCCTGTTCAGTTTAAAGTCATGGGTAAATGTATGGATGTGTACAATGTCACTTTATCGAAACTTTTTCATCTGCAGAGAAAAAACAGAAGTCATAAGATCACATTGTTACTTGATATTAGTACATGCTGCGGTTTTTGAGCAGCAGTTCTTATGGTTACATAAGTAAACAACAGGTGTACTTTCTGCTGGAGTCTTCTTCAGTCATGATTGCACGATTTTGAAAAGAACTGCCATAGGTAGCAGAGTTTGAGCCTGTTTTCATCCACCCAATCCACTCCAGAGCTCCCCCTGGTCTCTGTCATATCCAGCCAATATTTTTAACCTGTCAAGGTATAACTAGATAGGATAGATGACATCTTCACTTTCTCTCCAGGTCTTTTCACCTCAGAGGGATCCTGCTCCAGTTTGACCTCACTCCAAACTCCAGTGAGAAAAAATCATGTGATCATGAATAAAAAGAATAGAATAATGAATATATCCTTCCTTAACTTTGAAATTAATTACACAATCAAGAATATAACACATATAACCGAGACAACTAAAATTTAAGTATTTGTATGAATAAAATGTTGTTCTGGAAGTAATTAGATGAGAGTTTATGGTAATGGTTTTATACAACCTACTAAAGATTTCCGTCTACAGGAGCCTTTTGGTATTCAAAACTCACTTACACAACTTATTCTCTATTCTTTATTTTCTTCTTATTTTAGGAAGGAGATAAAAGCATATGATGTTATGAACTAGCTGGTTTTCACTGTTATATTTCTATCGTTGCTTATTCCTCGTTACTTTTTGCATTGTGTAACTCTTCCCTTCATAATTGAAAGGACTCTCTCTTTCTTCTCAAAATGAGTATTTTTTTTTCATTTCATCAAAATCACTGTCCTTTTGTCTTTCACAGAAGTAAACAGCAGAATCTTCTGCTGTCAGGCTCTTTACTTCAAGGTACTGTCTGCTGCTGGACTCTTCTTCAGTCATGATGAAACGACTTTGAAAAGAACTGGAATAGTCAGCAGAGTTTGAGCCTGTGTCCATCCTACCAATCCACTCCAGAGCTCTGCCTCTGTCATATCCAGTGCAAATAATAGCTTGTCAGGTCATAACCAGATATGATACATGACATCTTCACTCTCTCGCCAGGTCTCTTCACCTCAGAGGGAGACTGCTCCAGTTTGATCTCACTCCAAACTCCTGCAAGAACAAAAAAAGAGTTTTAAATATGTAATGCCATTTCTTGGAGAAACTCTCTTGAATGTCAGACATTTTTTTAAAGTATCGAGGTAATGTATCAAATATATGTGCAGACTGTCAGTAAAGGTCCGTCAGTTTTCGTGTCATTTATTGATTTACTTTGTGCGTAAAGTTGTTCTGTTTTATTGAAGGTGGGGAGGCAATAAAATAAAACCTGAAGGATTTTGTACAGCTGCTTAACCAACTCCTGTCACTGTGTAACCAACTTTAAGGTATAAAGGTGAATTACAGCGCAATAATTACTTGGGCTCGTAATAAGACCCTGGCCAGAATCAGAAGACACCAAATTCGTATGGAGCCAAAGTATTGAGCAGCAATAATGACCTGGACACAATGTTAACTTTTGAGTAGCCACTCTTGTATTGTTACAAGGTATAACAGGTATTTGTCCAATTTGTACAGATAAAGTATAAAATAAAATAAATAGTGTGCACACTCAAACAAAATAAAAGTATTCGTTGGGGCCCTTTAAGAATTTAGAGTTAAGCTGGCGATAGCCAACTTCAAAGGTCCTTGTGAGTGTAACTGGAATGTATGAGTGTGTGGGTGTGTATCTTCTTTGGGGTAGATCGTCCTCAAAGTGGTTGGCTCGCCATCTATCACAACCAGAATATCGTCCTGGTCCTTGGACTTTTCTGTCCTCTCCAAAAACCTGACCGTTGCTCTGTTTCACAAAAGCCCAACACACAATGGTGTCAGAATTGCAGCAGCTCTCCGGATGAAAGGTGAGTGGTTAGCCGACGTTGCTTCTCTCCTTCATCCAGCCACTCGACTCCGGACTTCCACCAGGTAAGTAGGCTGGCTTTCCTTCCTCTCAATTCTGAGTTTTTCCTCTCTTTGGTCCGTGGATTTCTCGGTTTGAGTAGCAGATGCCTCCACTCCTCTTGCTGAGATGAGGAAAAACCCGGGAGCACCATGCACCTTCACCTCACTTCCTGGCTGACAGGGTCAATGCGGCCTGGGTAGGCTCTGATTGGTCGCTGAGCTAGGTGCCCTCACGTGGGGTGAACTGAGAGGTGCATTCAATGGTCATAGGAAATATGACGCTTGTTGATGTGGACAGTTAAAATAAAGAGTAAATATGATTTTTTCATCTGGGCTACAACTGTGACTCTCGGGCACAATAATAAACAGCAGAATCTTCAGTCTTCAGGCTGTTCATCTGCAGATACAGCTGCTCTCTGCTGTTGTCTCTGGAGATGGTAAACCGGCCTCTGACTGACTGAGAATAGTAGATGCTACCACTGGCACTGTTGATAAAAGCGATCCACTCCAGTCCTTTTCCAGGAGCCTGTCTTATCCAGGCCATACTGTAGCTGCTGAATGAGATTCCAGATGTTGTACAGGTCAATCTGTGAGACTCTCCAGGTTGTTTAACTGCTGGTTCAGATTCTGTCAGAGTCTGACCATTAACACCTATAAAAATAATGAGAAAATGAGTGACTTGCATAACTTTAAAGCACGTAACAAAATATTTTAGACCATCGAAAAGACAAAAAACAAAAAACAACCCCTGACCTGCCAAGCAGAGAGTTAAAAACAGCAGTCCTGTCCTGCAGTTCATCATGTTGAGATGAGTCCACTGTTCTCTGTCATCATCCCTGAAGTCAGATATGAAGAAGCTCTCTGTGTTTTTGCATTGACTCCTCCTCTCAGACATTTGTGTCCAACATCTAAAGAGCGAAGAATAATTAAGGCTTTTTTAAATCGTGTTTATCTCAATTAACATTTTTGGCATTTCCCAAAGTGTTTGCCTGACTTCACAGAGAGAAACAGAATCCTGTGATTAGCAAATATTCCGTTTATATTGGGATGAAAGGGTATAACAGAAGTGTATATTCTTAATTTAAATAATTTATTGAGAAGATGTGATATGCTCAATAATATATTAATGAGTTAGGTTGTTTTTTTTATTGTTTTTTCAACCGTTTTTCACAATATGTAAAAACATAACTTCGCACTTATATAACTTTACCTAGATCATATATCAGACAGTTTATCATAGCAGTCTATGCCTTTAAACATAACATTTCTGTCATCCTTTTCTCTCCCAGGGATGTACCTGGGTTATACTTTCGCCCGTTCTGTAACATTAGCTAAATACACACACACAACTAACAGACTGCATCAGAAGCCTAATTGAAATGCTAAATACAGCACCATAAATGATGCACAAATTACATGTTTTTGTCTCTTACATTTATTTGTATTCATTAAGCCTTAGTGATGAATATGCAATAGAATTTATTTTTATTTGTTAAATAAAATTATAAATTCATGAAACAAAAACATGTGAATTGCAAAAAAAAAAAAAGAAAGAAAGAAAAGAAAAGATCAGCATACTCATGGTCTCACCTGTCACCTGACATGCTGGCTTTAGGCTTTAATCTGTGGATTCTTACACTTAAAATTATTCAGTCTATTTATAGTTGGACACTCCAGTCTCATCACCACACTTTCAGATAGACGTCTGAAGGAGTGTTTAGAAGGATTCTAAACATAAACACTGGACATAACTAAGATTTTGAAAGGGAGATGGCCAGTTAAATTATGTGTTTGTTTGATCATTTGTTAGTTTGTATTGCTCTGTTTTTGTTTGTTTGTGTGTGTTTTTTAATGGATTAGCCTTTGTATACTTTGCAGAATTCTATATAAAAATGGGTTGAGTGCATAATATGAATCTATTATGTATAAAATACATGTTGTGTTTCATTTGCTATAAGAAACTCATCTACATTTACCAGTGAACTGATCCTGAAACAATCTGTGGTCTTAGGGCTCCTCCTCTGGTGGTGCAGAGTTTAGATAACCAAAGGCGCTTTTCTTCTTGACTTCTTGACTTCAGCTTGACTTCACCCACCTGAAATTAAAGCTGACAGGAAGATAATTTCTTCAACTGTCATGATGTGACCTTGACTGAAAACTATTTATTTGATATCTGTTTAAACCATAAATGATTTGGTTCCATCCTGGTCACTGTGGTTGTCGGGCACAATAATAAACAGCAGAATCTTCAGTCTTTAGTCTGTTCAACTGCAGATACACCTGCTGTTTGCTGTTGTCTCTGGAGATAGTAAACCGGCCTTTAACTGACTGAGAGTAGTGGATATAACCACTAGTCTCACTGATCCCAGCAACCCACTCCAGTCCTTTTCCAGGAGCCTGTCTGACCCAGTGCATCCAGTAGTCACTGAATGAGAATCCAGAACCTGCACAGGTCAGTGTATGAGAATCTCCAGGTCTTTTAACTACTGGTTCAGATTGTGTCAGAGTCTGACCATCAACACCTGTTAAACAAGTAAAACAGTCACTTGCTATAAGCTGGTTAATCGTTTGAAGGCAAATATAACTCAGTATCAGTGAAAGTCTTCACCTGCCCACAAAGTGATAAAAAGCAGCAGTCCTCTCGTTATGTCCATCATGTCAAACTGAATTATGACTCCACACTCTCGTCTTCCCTGCAGTCACATAAGTAGGTTTAAGACAGCCAGGTTTTGATTTGACTCCTCCTCACAGAAAGGAAAGAGCTGATGTAGATGTGACAATTATTCTCTTATAGTCCACATTTAGATTTTTCAATACATTTGATTTATTCATTAATTTAGTTCAGTTCACTTCAGTCATTGTATTGTTCCTACTGAAAAACCTGGTTCACAGACAGGCACACAAAAGTCATCCACAAAAAGAAGAAGAAGAAAAACAACATAAAAACAACAAAACAATACAAATCTAGATCAAAAAATTTATTCACACACAGAATACAGAAAAATGCACAAAACATACAAAAACACAAGACATTAATCAGTAAAAATTACTAAAATATACAAAGTACAGGTATCACATGAAGCAATTTAAGAACACTATTAGACTGGGACCAGCTAAGTGTTTGGTCCTATTACACCTTACTTGTGAAAGCACAGGCATTGATGGCCCTTCTTGGTCACTGCTTTCAGCCTGGCATCAAATTCATAATAATAATAATAATAATATAACAGAAAATAATTTGTTGATTTCTAATTCAAACGGTTTATTTATTTTCTTTCTTTCTTTCTTTCTTTCTTTATTTATAATTCGACTCTAGTTTAACAAATAAACATTATGTTATTCCTGCTTCAACATACATAACATGTAGAATCACTGGTTTACAGAAGCAAATTGAATAATTTAGCTGTATTTGTAGAAATGGTCGGTAACCCTCTGTTCATGTGTTTTCATGTGTGATGGACTTTAGAGCACAGTGGTGTGGTCACACTGTTTATGAACAGGTTTTCATGCTGTTTTACTATTTAACTGTTTTGAGATTCTTCAAAGGAGCTGAGCAAATGTGATTACTGTCACCACTGCCCCATACAGACACAAAAACAGCATGTACAGTTTCACAGATTTCCTAAAACAACCAACATACACCAATAGCTCTATCCTCTGTTTCAATAGATACTGGTCAAATTTGACCTTTGAACAGGCACACAGTTTTTGTTTTTTGTGCATTTTGAGTCATTATAGTAAAAATCCTACAATTTCAGGCTAAAAGAATGACATTTAGGGTTTTTTTAACACTTTCATAATAACTAATGATGGATGTATTTAAGGTTATAGTTTCTTGATTGCCATCTTTGAGGATTAAACAATGTGTAACTAAATGATGATCTATGTCCTTTGCAGACTTTACTGGGAATAAGAATTAAAGGGACAAGTGCAATATTGTGAATGAAGCGACTGTAAAGTGTTGCACTAAGTATTAGTACAATGACAATAAAGATATTCTGATTCTGAAATAAACATAAGCACATAGCACTTCCTTGGGATCCATCAATACAATAAAAAAGAATAATGGCAGTGTTTTAAAGTATAACCAATTTTCTTACCATGGAAACAATGAATAAAGAATAACTCATTAAACTTTAAAGTATTTTAGTAAGCTGATAAAGAAAAAAAACATATCAGTTATAGTCTGCTTTTACTCTAATATCTAATAATCTGTTGTGTTTTGTATACAGTTCTAAAACAGCTGTGTTTAAAATAAGTATTGCTCTGAATAAAGTTAACTTTATCATCAACTTCACACTATTTTTTAAGCATTAAGAGTATATCACTCTAAACTGAACACATGACTTGATTCAGGATTTGTTGGTCTCCAGACTGTTTTAAGGGTCAGCTATGGCTCAGATAGTGGCTGAAGTTTAAAAAGTAATTAAACTAGTTTAATTTCTTAATAATACTACAGGCTATTAAAGTCTAAGTTATTTATTTTAAATTGGAACTTTTAAAGATTAAACTTGGGTGATGCCATTTCTTAGAGAAACTCTTGAATATCACATTTTTATGGGCCTCCTCTCCCTAAATCCTTTACTGAACTGGGGACATCTGTTGCTACTCAGACTGTTTTATCAGGTATCAGCAGTAAATTTTCCTGTGTACCCCTTAGTGAAGATAATTGTACAGTGTCACAGCTTAAACTTCTTATAACATAGAAAATGGTGTGTCATTTTTATATATATATATGTTATACTTTCTTGAGTGTGAATGATTTCTCTAAACTAAAGTATAATAAAACCTGAAGGATTTTGTACAGCTGCTAAACTAACTCCTATCACTGTGTCCATCGAGTACAATAATAAACAGCAGAATCTTCTGTCTTCAGGCTGTTCATCTGCAGATACAGCTGCTCTCTGCTGTTGTGTCTGGCGACAGTAAACCTGCCTCGGACTGACAGTAGTTGGTGGCACCAGTAGTATCAGTTGCAAGTTTATATTTCCCAGTTTAGTTTTGTATGCTTTTCCCCTGTCAGCAAATAAAGCTGAGTTTTTTGAGTTCATCCCTCGATTCTGAGTGCCTGCATCTTGGGTCCTACTTCTGCCTGCCACACAGCATTCCATGATAGCTACTAACTTTCACAGTAAGAATTTATTTCAACAGGCCAAAACATATATTTCACATATACCACAAAAAATCTGACAAATCCTCAAAGCCCATGTCTTTAATATATGTACATGAGGGCAAGACTGGCTTTAATGACACTTGCAAAACCAAAGAAGCCATTCCAAAAAAATGTCACTCTGCTCGCGAAATGGGTTAAAATAAGATAAGATTTGTAAATGATTTGTTTAGTTATAAAATCATTCTTTTATTTGTTTTATATTATTGTTACAATAAGTGATGATGTGAAAAAAAGGTGTTTGAGTTCTACACTTCCTGCTGTGCCTAGCGCGAGCTTTTATTTTGAAGATCTGCCGGAAGTTGCGCATTAACATGGAGTGTGGTTCCAAATAACTGGAAGGGAAAGAAAAAGTTTTCTTTATTATTAGCAGAAACTGCCTCTGTGACTGAAGCAAAGCTTCATAAAAGTTGTTAAAAAAGTGTTTCAGAAGTTATTGGCTAACATCTCAAAAGTGAGATGAAGGTCAGGCAGAGCTGCTGAAATCAGCAGAAGTGGCAGCAAAATTAATGGCGTCCCATGTGTCTCGGTAAGCTAGATTATTTACCATCTGAGTTAAAGAATAACAAAAAGAGTAATTAAATGTTGAACTCATTTTATTTTCTTCGTGAGTTGCAGATGTTACTTTTGATGATGCTAATCATAGTAGTTGATGCATAAAATGCTATTTTCTACTGTATCTGTCATTTCACTAAGGACTGATAGTGTTATGAGGAAACAACTGCAATTTAATAACTTTTTGTACAGAATTTAGTTGTGGTGTATGGTCTATGGAAACTTTAAGCTTTAACTTTTGTTATTTTATTTGTCTAATAATTGTGTTACGTGTGTGTGTGTGTGTATTGGTTAGACAGAATTGCTAAAAGTTACAATTTAATCTGTTAACTGAAGAGTACGACACTGTCAGGGGTTGCAGTGCGGATGAGGGAAGGAGGACCCAAACGCTGGACTCACAGGTAGGTGAAGGTTGGTGTTTATTGTAGACTGAGTGAACGAACAGAACAGAAGTAGGAAATGGCTGGCTGGCTGGCTGGCTGGACGACTGACTGACTGAATGAATGAATGACTGACTAACGACTGACTGACCTGACGGAACTGAACATAGGACAACCTAACAGCGACAATGACACGATAGAGAACTGGTAAAACTGAGGAACTTAAATACACAGACTGGATGATGACGATAATTGGACACAGGCGAATACACAGCTGAACATAATGAAACAGGAAATGGTAGAAGTGGAAAAAACAGAACTGAACTGAAAACGCTGGGTCAATGACCCAGGAATCCTGACAGACACATTTTCAGGATGTTAAGTAATTGCAAAGTGCAGTTACTGTTTAATTGTTGAATTTATTATTCACTTGAATACTGTAAAAGAGAATGTTAAGTGGAACTTTACTTAAAATTAAACATATTTGTAATCTATATATTATATGAATATAATATAGAGACTATAAACCTTTATTTCAAATACAGGTCAGGTCTTTGATTGAGCTATGAGCTCCATGAGGAAAGTCCGGTCATTCCATTTGATGGCGAGCCTGCCAGTGTGATCTTCAGGATCCAGATGTGCACAACCACTCAGACGGTGAATGATTTATCTAGTTTCTGGAAGGATTCCAGGAGTCATCCTGACTAGCAACAGGGGACAGACAAGAAGAGCGCACTTCAGACTGAATGCACCAGACGTAAAACTGCTGTAGACTTTAAACTCTCTACACTTGTGACGTTGCTGACTTTGATTTTTAGATTTTTTTTGTGCTGCAGTGCCCGAGTTGCTGACTGACAAATTATTACAGATAATTCCCTGATCTGATCTGTTCT
Source organism: Perissodus microlepis (assembly GCF_051167445.1). NCBI lineage: Eukaryota > Metazoa > Chordata > Actinopteri > Cichliformes > Cichlidae > Perissodus > Perissodus microlepis. Next base: position 18,812,852 of record NC_140464.1, read on the forward strand.
CTGACTTGACTGACGATCGACTCTATATAACTTTGAGGTTACACAATATAAATATGAAAACAACAATTTAATTATTAGAATGAAATAATAATTTCATTATTGTTTTCTTAACAGGGATGTAAAACAGATGTCTGAGTCACACTGAAGGATTTTGTTCAGCTGCTTCACTGATTCCAGTCACTGTGAGTGTCGAGCACAATAATAAACAGCAGAATCTTCAGTCTTCAGGCTGTTCATCTGCAGAAACAGCTGTTCTCTGCTGTTGTCTCTGGAGGCAGTCAACCTGCCTTGTACTGACTGAGAGTAGAAGTTGGTGCCACCATCAGTATCAGTTGCAATCCACTCCAGTCCTTTCCCAGGAGCCTGTCTGATCCAGGACATCCAGTTGCTACTAAATGAGAGTCCAGAGGTGGTACAGGTGAGTCTGTGAGACTCTCCAGGTTATGTAACAACTGGTTCAGATTGTGTCAGAGTCTGGGCATTAACTATTAAATCGGAACCAAATAACAGTCAGTTTCATTCATTTTGCAGCATTTTATTGATAATTAAAGGTCATTTAGCTTTACCTCGCCAGCAGATAGTTAAGAGCAGTCCTCTCTTGTAGTCTATCTTGTTAAACTGTATGACATCTGCTCGGTTTGTCATGCTCCTTGCAGTCAGATAAGTAGAGGTTTAAGATAGGTAAATTTTGCATTGACTCACATTGTACTACCAGACTGTTTCATGTGAACTCTTTTTGTGGTTAAACTAGAATGAATGGTAGGTGTAAGTAAATGTCTTAAAATGTTTTCACAACCTTAAAAATTAGCAACGTTTTTAATGTCACTTCAACAACAATTATAGCAGTAAAAATGGAATCTGAAAGTGAAACATTATACTTTTTCACATACTGAGCTTTGACACTGACTTGAACAGACAAAAAGTTAATATTTAAAAATTTCAGCGCATTAGTTTCTTCTGAGTCCACCTAGTATCTCAGTTGTTGCTATATTATAACATACTTTGCAAAACTATTAGCACAACTATTACACATAACAGAACCTGTTTTCTTCTAAATACTCATCCATCAATTATTCATCCAGTCTGACCGATCTTTATCACAAACTTCTTTGCCTTGTAGACGGATTAAATTAAAGCCATTTTTTAAAAGTTAGTTTGTAATTTGTGTTCCATGTGGATATATGAATGGTGGTCTGTATGTAATATAAAATGAAAAATCAACCTTTACCAAAACTTCTTTACACAGCTACAGTCACACCTGAAAATATCTTAAAAGTTTATTTTGTGACTCAGAAAGAGTAATATTAAAACTAAGTAGCTGCCGCCATTGTTGGAAACAAATTGGCTGGGCCGCGCTATGAATTCTGGGATAGATTGGGTCATGAAGGATGCACCGACTCGGCTTTCATATACGACCTGCAAAGGATGCAGTCTATTTTTTTGAGAAAAATAGACTTACTTACTTACTTGCAAAAGTTTTGCGTGATCTTGCAAAACTTCATCTTAATTTTTTTTTCTCCCAAGGCCCTTTGCTAGGCTCCGTATGTTTGCACTTCCAATACCGGCGCAGTGTTTTGCTGTGACCAAAACGATTTTTTTGGTCACTAATTTGCTCTTTGGATTTTGCAGGACTGAAACTCTTAAATTTGTTAATCTCACATTTCACCACTGCACCTGTAAAAACAGCTGCTATCTGCTGTCAACTCTGGAGGTGGAGCTGTTGAAGTGAATGACTGCTACTGAGAGTAATATTTTCTGACAATAACATTAGTAATCAGTAGCAGCAGCTGTTTAAAAATGAATCTAGAATATGGCGGTGCTCTGGAGGTTTTGTACAGAAGAATCGCAGCAAGTTCTTCTTCCAGTGTTTGACCTGAAGGTAAAAAGTACTGGTTGACACATGTTAAGTCAAAGCTCTGCAGAAAACTCACATCACTCACAAAGTTTGAAACCTGATTAATCTTCCCAGTCCAATCCACAGTTTGCCCTGACCTCTCTGGTGAAGCCCCGTTTAAGTTAGTTTCTGATCTGTATTGTACAGTTTAACTGGAGCGAGTCAGACATTTGAAAACATCAGAACCTTGCATATTCAACAATATGAGTGTTGAGAGGGACAGAGAGTGGCATGGCAAACAATAGCATCCCAAGATCCATCTCTGAAATTAAACCAAAAAACACCAGAGGATCAACCGCTGACAAACAATGTGGACTCACAAACTGGATTTATACATTTTGTCTTTTTCCCTGCTCTTCTTTCCCGTGTTGGACTATAGCCTCCCGCTACATTATAACTTCCAAGGATTTGGCTCCCTTATTATCAGATAATATATCGACACAGATTGGAGATAAGTTCATCTTCAGGCCTTGATGTGCCCATCCCCTCTCTCAGGATTAGGTTTAATTGTATTAGTATTAGTATGGATAATGTTTTCATTATACTACAATTATGATGCAAGATACATGTGGCATAATGAGGACTGCAGGATTTTGTACAGCTGCTTAAACAACTTCAGTCACTGTGGATTTCGAGCACAATAATAAACAGCAGAATCTTCAGTCTTCAGACTGTTCATCTGCAGATACAGCTGCCGTTTGCTGTTGTCCTTGGAGATGGTAAACCGGCCTTGAACTGACTGAGAATAGGAAGTGCTGCCATCACGCCAGTATATGTAAGCAATCCACTCCAGTCCTTTTCCAGGAGCCTGTCTGACCCAGACCAGGCTGTAGTCTCCAAAGGTATATCCAGATGCTGTACAGGTCAGTCTGTGGGATTCTCCTGGTCTTTTAACTGCTGGTTCAGATTGTGTCAAAGTCTGGCCATCAACACCTGTCAACAGAAATAAAAAAATCAACACAAAAAAGTATTATCATAAATTAAAAAAAACATAAGAGCATCGGCAAAAAGTTTCACCTGCCCAGCAGACAGTTAAAAGTAGCAGTGCTGTCCAGTAGTCCATCTTGTATAACTGTCCCTGCCCACTGTGCTGTCATATTCTAAGCAGTCAGACAAATAAGTGTAGAAGGCAATGGAACATTTGCATTGACTCCTCCTTAAAAGCAGGAAAGAACTAGTAAGTCATTAACAATTGGTTCTAACGTAAAATGAACTATTGTATTGTGAAGTTACAAAAACCTCATTGTGAAACCAGTAGTTTTTAGTGGTTCCAAATAAAAAAAACATTTACACTATAAAGCTATCAGCTGTAACGTGTTTGACTTTCAGGTAGAAAGTTAGAACAAATGTATCTATTATGGTTCATATTTGTTTTTAAATCATTGTTGTTTTAATGCGATAAATATTTTTTTTCTATTAAAAAGAAAAAGAAACAGCATATTACACATTTCATTCTATACTCCAATCTAATATAGGCTATTGCATCTTTAAAAATATCACAGTCATTGTGGTTTAATAAGCATCGGCTTTCACAGTCTTCTGACTGCTGCTTTACAAATTTAACATAGTGAACTACAGCTACACTCACTGTTCTCTAAAGGGAGCAACTTGACATTGACTGCCCTCTAGTGGGGTTTTTATTTTTGTTTGTTTGTTTTGTTGTTGTTGTTTTTTCCTGATACTTGGACAATGCATTAAGCAATTCAATTTACTGTACAAAAGTTGGGTGTTTTTTTGCTTTCTTTTTCTTTTTGCCTCATCTTTCTAAGATTAAATATTACCAGTTTCAATAGTAGTTACTAGTTTTTGCTTATAATATTGAAATACGGGGGACAGCAAATTTAACAAAAGGAACAAAAAACATTCCGGTTGCTCCTTAGTCAAATTCAGGTTGTGTGTGAGAGAGTGTGTTTGTGTGTGCAAGTGTCAGTGAGAAGAATTCCATAAGAAAGCCGATAATAAAATGAACTCCCTCTTTCAAGATTACTACAGATGAAATGATAAGTTTGATGAGTGTGTTGTAGTTTTGTTTCTTTTCATTTGGGTGGAAAAGTTGTTACAGCTGGACCTGGAAAATCCATTTAAATAGCTTGAATGTCTAATGAGGCCTGAAATCTGAACAGATATGAAAAGTTTTTTATTAACTGATCACCATGTTATATGAAGTGTGGGTACCGTTCATAATGAAATCATCTTCTTGATGCCATTGGAGGAGACAAGAATGAAGAGCATAGCTGAAAGAACTAAAATAAAAAGCTTCCAGAACTTCTCAGACAAGTCCAAAAGAGACACCTTAATAGTGTTAGTAACAATAACATTAGTTTTAGTAATATCCTCATTACATTAAAATTAAGACGTTAAATACATAAACTGTAATTAGAATCATGCAAAGCTGTTCAAGCAGCTTCAGGCACTGCGGCGCTCGAGCACAATAATGAACAGCAGAATTTTCCAGTTGTTCATCTGCAGACACACCTGCTGTCTGCTGTTGTCTCTGGAGATGGTAAACCAGCCTCGGGCTGACTGAGACTAATAGATGATAGCACTATCATATCTGATGATTACAATTCAGGAACCTGTCTGACACAAATCATCCAGTAGTCACTAAATGTGAATCCAGAGGCTGTACAAATCAGTCTGTGGGATTCTTCAGGCCTTTTAACCACTGGTTCAGACTCAGTCAGAGTCTGATCATCAAAACATATCAGATAAATTAAGAGAAAGAAAAACAACAAAGAAAAGGGAAATAACAAAGTTATAAAGTAAGTTGTATTTTTTTAAGACACAATGTAGTGGATTAGAAACGTAATTCCTTTCTGAGTAAGAACTTTGGTTCTTTATATCTAATAAAATAACTTCATTGTTGTTTTGACTGTGTTTCTGTAGAGAAAATGCAGTGGGAATCTAAAAGGAAGTAAGTGTCAAGAGTTTGGCCTTGGATGATTGTGAGCTGTTCAATGAAGGGCAGTCAATCTGTACAGACAAGTGAAGGCGAGAGCTGCGTTTCAGTGTCTTCATTCATCTTTCCTCAATATTTCCCCTGTTTAAGGGCACAACAAAAACCACTAAATACTAGTGAAAACCTTTATCTGCCCAGCAGGGAGTGAAAAACAACAATTCTACAGTCCATCATACCAAAATGTGACTACTGATCACATTTTGATCAGTAGTCACATTTTGTCACATTCTGTCTCTAGAGTCAAATACATAGAAGTGAAAGACGTCTGAGTTTTGCATTAGCTCCTAGTTTTACTAGTAGAAAATCACACTGTGATTAATAACATCCTTTGTTCTGTCACCTACAATAAAACACAGCACAGAAATCAAATAATAAAAAAGGTACATGATATAGCACTTGAAAGTTACTTAAAATTGGACATTATTTGTACTAGCAAGTGCATTAACAAAAAAAAAAACCCAAACTTAATCTTTAATTGACAGTGAAAAATCACCCAAAGCAAAGTTTCTGTTTGTCTGCTGGAAACAAAATGTATTGCCCCAAAATGACAGCTAACAGGAACACTGAGTCCCGCAAGAGACATTGGAGAAAAAAATTGAAGATGTACTTAACTGTACCTAACTTTTTTGCAATCACAGCTAAATTCGCAGTCTGCTCATCTAGCTGTTATCTAAAGGGTGAGACTTCACGCTGACTTCCCTCCAGTGTTCCGGAAAATTTAAACATTAGTTTTCACCTTAAACAGTGATTTTAGAATTCAAACAGTTTTACATCTCTGACTTCTGTTATTTTTGTGAGCAAGAGTCAGCTCTGTTAGGGTATGAGCAGGCTGGGTTATGTGTTATTGTTTTGTCCTTTGTGTTTTGTTCCGTAAGCAGGCGTTACCAGGGTGGAGCTGCCTCAGATGAGGACCTCAACTGTTCTGGATTGCCTTCATCAGTTCAGCATTTCTTAAGAGGCAAATTCCGCCACATTGTACTACTACCTCTGTGGTAACACTTGTCTCCCCAATCCATTATTTACCATCTTTATTCCAAGCTTCCTGTTAAGCTATCTGTGTGTGATCTTCAGTGCCTGTTCTCAGACGTTTCACTGCCTCAGCTGTTTGGGCACCACTGTCATCCTGCCTGCCAGCCCCCCTCCCGGTCTCCCCGTTTCAGATTTTTCATGAGAAGTCTGTGTCATTTCTGTCTGTTTAAATACACTGCTACTGTATATAAAGACTGCATTTACTTCAAACTCGTGTTTGTGAGTCCGCACCCTGGGTCCAACCTTTGGCTTCACCTTGTAAGAGCTGATAATGGGTGTAATCACTGTCACATGTAACAGCAGCAAACCACTTCAGTTCTTCCATCCAAGATTTACTGAATGTGTATCCGTTGGCTGTGATTGGCGGTAGAATAGCAGCATTATAGTTCAATATTTTTTCAGGAGCCAGTTCTCAAGGCCTTTTACGGGTTCTGAATCAGAGTCTGACTGTAAGCATTTTTCAATTTATAAAAGAAAAGAAAACAAATTTGCTTTAAGTTGGAAACTATATGAAGACGAAAACAAGTTAAAAGCAGCATCCCTGTCTTGTACCGCATATGATTAAAATTAAGTGAAAAAAATAGAGTCGTGATATTGGCTGAAAAATAGAATACTCAACAAGCTTTGTATCTCATGCTCTCATTACAGATTCACAATTACACTATGTGTGTGGTTGTGTGTTGCTGGTTGCTGAGTATTGGCACAGGTCCGTCAGTGGTTTGTATTACTGTGTGGTAACATGTACAGTAATAAACAGCTGTGTCCTCAGGCTGCAGATTCTGTCCTGTTATTGTCACTGTTTGAGCAGAAGTGTCTCTGCTGATGCTGAACTTGCTTTTTAAAGCATCATTTTGGTAAGTGCCCCCACTAAACCATATGTAGAAAATCCATTCCAGTGGTTTTTCTTCAACTTGTCTGATCCAATCTAAATGATTTATTTAATTATTTAGGATTTCTGTTGTATTCAGTAGCGTGAATTGACCAAAGCGTCTCACATGATGACAAAGCCAGCAGCAGTGTGAGCTACAGAGAACATGGTTGATAATGAAGTTGAACTGAACCAATGTGAGCTCTTCTGTCCTCTTATACATCACAGTTATGAAGAAATGCATTATGTCCATTTGAATAAAGCGACTGTACATCTGCAATTCAAAAATTTAATAATGAAATCGACAAACTGAATACAGATTGAAAATATGTGAATTTTCTCTACTTCTTTTTTGTATTCATAATATTCTCTGGTTTAAAATGATTTTTGTTTTCTTTTTTTTCCATAAACTCCTTAACTCCTATAAGCAAATGCATTTTGAAAATCAATAAAGTTAAGAAGGAAATGGAAGAACATGTGGCTCCTTTGAAGCAAAACATGAAGAAATGAGAAGTATCTCAAGACCTTTGCAGAGCACTGTACTATACTGTATACTGTACTGTACATAGATTACTGAAAATGTAATAATACTAAAATCCTGAGAAAATACCTTTAAACAGCTGGAATGTCTAATGAGGCCTGAAATGATCTCCACACATACAGGGAGTGCAGAATTATTAGGCAAGTTGTATTTTTGAGGAATAATTTTATTAATGAACAACAACCATGTTCGCAATGAACCCAAAAAACTCATTAATATCAAAGCTGAATGTTTTTGGAAGTAGTTTTTAGTTTTAGCTATTTTAGGGGGATATCTGTGTGTGCAGGTGACTATTACTGTGCATAATTATTAGGCAACTTAACAAAAAACAAATATATACCCATTTCAATTATTTATTTTTACCAGTGAAACCAATATAACATCTCCACATTCACAAATATACATTTCTGACATTCAAAAACAAAACAAAAACAAATCAGCGACCAATATAGCCACCTTTCTTTGCAAGGACACTCAAAAGCCTGCCATCCATGGATTCTGTCAGTGTTTTGATCTGTTCACCATCAACATTGCGTGCAGCAGCAACCACAGCCTCCCAGACACTGTTCAGAGAGGTGTACTGTTTTCCCTCCTTGTAAATCTCACATTTGATGATGGACCACAGGTTCTCAATGGGGATCAGATCAGGTGAACAAGGTGCCCATGTCATTAGTTTTTCTTCTTTTATACCCTTTCTTGCCAGCCACGCTGTGGAGTACTTGGACGCGTGTGATGGAGCATTGTCCTGCATGAAAATCATGTTTTTCTTGAAGGATGCAGACTTCTTCCTGTACCACTGCTTGAAGAAGGTGTCTTCCAGAAACTGGCAGTAGGACTGGGAGTTGAGCTTGACTCCGTCCTCAACCCGAAAAGGCCCCACAAGCTCATCTTTGATGATACCAGCCCAAACCAGTACTCCACCTCCACCTTGCTGGCGTCTGAGTCGGACTGGAGCTCTCTGCCCTTTACCAATCCAGCCACGGGCCCATCCATCTGGCCCATCAAGACTCACTCTCATTTCATCAGTCCATAAAACCTTAGAAAAATCAGTCTTGAGATATTTCTTGGCCCAGTCTTGACGTTTCAGCTTGTGTGTCTTGTTCAGTGGTGGTCGTCTTTCAGCCTTTCTTACCTTGGCCATGTCTCTGAGTATTGCACACCTTGTGCTTTTGGGCACTCCAGTGATGTTGCAGCTCTGAAATATGGCCAAACTGGTGGCAAGTGGCATCTTGGCAGCTGCACGCTTGACTTTTCTCAGTTCATGGGCAGTTATTTTGCGCCTTGGTTTTTCTTCGCGCTTCTTGCGACCCTGTTGACTATTTTGAATGAAACGCTTGATTGTTCGATGATCACGCTTCAGAAGCTTTGCAATTTTGAGACTGCTGCATCCCTCTGCAAGATATCTCACTATTTTTGACTTTTCTGAGCCTGTCAAGTCCTTCTTTTGACCCATTTTGCCAAAGGAAAGGACGTTGCCTAATAATTATGCACACCTGATATAGGGTGTTGATGTCATTAGACCACACCCCTTCTCATTACAGAGATGCACATCACCTAATATGCTTAATTGGTAGTAGGCTTTCAAGCCTATACAGCTTGGAGTAAGACAACATGCATGAAGAGGATGATGTGGACAAAATACTCATTTGCCTAATAATTCTGCACTCCCTGTATGAACAACTGCTTATTAACTCACCACCATCTAATCACCACACCGTCTGAACTGTGGGTACCTCTGACAATGAGATCGTTTACATGATGCCACTGGAGGAGACCATGGCTGAAAGTACTGTAAAGAAGCAATATGAACTTCTTGGTAGCATTAGTAAAATCCTCGTTATTCTACAAATACTATGCAAAATAAATTAGGTAGAATAATGACTGAAGGATTTTGTACAGCTGCTCAAACAACTTCAGTCACTGTGAGTCTCGAGCACAATAATAAACAGCAGAATCTTCAGTCCTCAGACTGTTCATCTGCAGATACAGCTGCTGTTTGCTGTTGTCTCTGGAGATGGTGAATCGTCCTTGAACTGACTGAGAGTAGTGGATGTTAGCACTGTTATAATGGCTTGCAACCCACTCCAGTGCTTTTCCAGGTGCCTGTCTGACCCAGGCCATCCAGTAGTCACTGAATGTGAATCCAGAGGCTGTACAGGTCAGTGTGTGGGATTCTCCAGGCCTTTTAACCACTGGTTCAGACTCAGTCAGAATCTGACCATCAACACCTGTCAGATGAAAAAGAAAAATAACATAGTTACAACACAAGTTGTTATTTTTCAAGGCAAAACAACTAATTACGAGTGAAAATCTTCACCTGCCCAGCAGAGAGTTAAAAACAGCAGTCCTGTCTTGTAGTCCATCATATCAAAATGTGACTCTACTGATGTGTCGTTCTCGCTACTGTGAGATAAGTAGAAGTAAAAAGCATCTGAGTTTGCATTAACTCCTCCTCACTGAATAGACTGAGCAGAAATTAACATAGTCAACACTTTTAAGTGTCAAAATCACACTGAGCTCAATAACATCCTCAGTTCTGTCACCTACGAGAAAACAGCATAAAAATAGCATCAACTGTTGTTCAGACTAACAGTTTTAATGACAATCTCTAACTTCTATTATGTTACAGGGCTCCACTGGAGGGGCTTTTTTAAGAAGCACAGGGATCTGACTGTATCGTCACTGTTCACACAACCTAAAGCCTGCTTTGTTTGTTTTACAGTATAATTTTAAATTGGATATAAATGCAACAATAATATGAGGTAAATATTTAATTTATAAATTTTAAAGTAATTGATAATTAAATACATGCACAAATACATATAGATCTATCTGTAGACAAAGGACATGATATTCTCTTGCTGTCTTGACCTTTGACCCCAAGCTCCAGGGATGTACAGGACTGCTAATCTTTGTACAGGACATTAGTTGAGAGGGTTGTATTGTTGTGTGTTGCTGCCTGTTGAGTATTTAAGCAGGTCTGTCAGTGGTTTGTATCAGTGTGTGTTAACGGCGTGCACAGTAATAAACAGCTGTGTCCTCAGGCTGCAGATTCTGTCCTGTTATTGTCACTGTTTGAGCAGAAGTGTCTCTGCTGATGCTGAACTTGTTTTTTAAAGCATCATTGTTGGCAGTGCTCCCACTAGCCCAAATAAGGTTAATCCATTCCAGTGGCTTTCCTTCACGCTGTCTGACCCACCCTGTTGCATAGCTAGTTACAGAATAACCAGAGACCTCACAGGTGATGGTCAAAGACTGTCCAGGCTGCACGATCCTTGAGTCTGGTTGGGTGAGATCAATACTGTAAACACCTGTGGAAACAGAAATCAACATTATTACCATCATTTATCTGACTATTCAGTGTTTATTAGAGTGAATCCACTAAATGCTCCTCACAGGATCCAGCAGCCAGCAGCAGTATCAGAGTGAACATGATTGATGCTGAAGCTGAAATGATGTGAGCTCATTGGTCCTCTCACTGAAGCACAGAAGCACCACTCCCTTTTAAGTAACTTTTTCATTTGCATATTTTTAAATAAATGACATTTAAATATAATGACATTTGATCTTTTTGACCAGACTGCATAGTAAAGTGTTTTTTTGTTTGTTTGTTTGTTTAGTTTTATTTTTTTTCTTTGAAGACTTGTTAATGAATTATTTACAGTTTCAAACTAAACATCTCTGCCTGACTGTTGCTGAGTATTTGTGCAGGTCTGTCAGTGTTCAGCCTCTGACTGACAGCAGTTATCAGCTTGATAAACCTGAAGTATTATTTTGTTTTAAATTAATTTTACAAATGTGTCAAACCAAATTTGTATTTATTTCCATATAAACTGAATACAGTATGATACAGAGCATTTTAAATAACATTTTTACTGCCACTGAATTTATGATGTTTTTTAATATAGAAAGAGAACTGAATTATGAGAAACTGTCTTAACAAAAAATAAAATAAATATTTATTTCAGTACTAACACATCTACTGATTCTTCTGCTATGTGTTGAATGGCTCCAGTGAAGTAAGGATCTTTTCCAGAACAACTAAAAACAGTTTAGTTTAGTTTGATGGTGTATAAGCAGCATCCATATTAAATTACCCAGATAAAAGATTGAGACTTAAATTGTTGTTCAGTCTTTCTTATTTTTAAGATGTTTGTATTTGTGAGAAAATGAAAATAAAGATTTAACATGAATAGCTAATAAATATTCCATAAAATGAACGTTGAGTTCATCGCAAAGTCTCAGAAGCATAGGAAAGTAAAGTTGATCACTTTGTCCTGCTAACGTTTTAAGCTGAATTTTACACAATGAACCACAACTCTGCTGATCTTGCCATTTTCGAAAAGAAGATACTTGACAGAAGAAAAACAACTGGACTGGATTAACTGCATGTGATCTGATGGGAACACTGACAAAAATGATGCATTAAAGAACAAGTTCAGCATCAGCAGAGACACTTCTGCTCAAACAGTGACAATAACAGGACAGAATCTGCAGCCTGAGGACACAGCTGTTTATTACTGTGCACATTGTTACCACACAGTGATATAAACCACTGACAGACCATCACAAATACTCAGCAACTAGAAACACACAACCACACACAAGTAATAAATGTACAGAAACACAGATCTACACAGAGAGAGAGAGAGTAAGAGTAAGAAAGTAGCTCTTTGGAGGATGTTTCTAACAGCTAATGTGTGTCCAAAGTTAACTGAACCCTGAAACTTCTCTTCAATTTAAATTCTAATTCTAATAAATGTCTTTTGCTTCAATCACTTATGTAGAAAATGATCAAAGAAAAAGAAGGAAAATCTTTTTAAAAATAGTTCTGTTTTCTGTGGCCTACATTGTAGAGGGTGACTGCTGCCCACTTCTTCGCACACTATGTTCTCCTTGCTTTGGATTACCAACTCCTTATCCCACTAACGGCAGCTTTCTGTCACCTCTGCTTGTCACATACACCTCTGACCTATTCTCCCAGTTCTATGTGTGTGTGTGCTCTATGTGTGAATGTTTAGTAGCTTGAACTATGACCTACTTAAATGAATAATGAATATAATGTTTTACTACTATTAAATCAACTAAATCCCTAGTACTGCAATAATCTACTCTCACAAGTTTCATTACATATTATGAGCATTTATTGTATCAGTGCAAACTGTACAATGACATTTTTAAGAGTGAACTGGCCCTGCAAGCATCAGTGGTCTGAAGGCTCCTCCTGTGGTGGTGTTGTGGTACAACAGCTTAAACTCTGAAAGGTTTTTGTGCAGGTCTGCTGATGGTTTGTGTTACTGTGGCTGTCTGGCACAGTAATACACAGCTGTGTCTTCAGGCTGCAGATTCTGTCCTTTTAAAGTCACTGTGTTGCTTGAAGAGTCTAATTCAACGCTGAACTTGTTCTTCAGTGAATCTTTGACAGCTGTATCCCAACTCATCCACTCCAGTGCTTTTCCTGCAGGCTGTCTGATCCAAGATGTGTAGTAGCTGCTAAGAGAATAAGAGACCTGACAGGTGATGGTCAGATGCTGACCTGGCTGCACCAACATAGAGGCTGGCTGTGTCAGCTGCTCACACTTCACACCTGTAAAAAAATTAAAATGTTTTGTAATAAATTCACAATAGGAACAACTGCTGACTATGATCAATTTAAACAGACTCACATTCAGCTGCCAAGAGCAGTAAAAGTACTACAGAAAACATCTTTGTTTGTGCACTCAATGTGCTACGAACTCCACTCTACAGTCAGATGTCATGTTTTTATACATGAATAACAGGAAGTCAAAAAGTTTGCATATAATCAAACATTTAAAGCACTGGTGTTGGAAACTGTGATACGGTGTGCATTTTAGGACATCCTCAGGTCTCAGGAAAAAAGCTGTCATGTGAAATAATTCTCTGACTATATGCGTGGGACATTTTGATTTCGGAACAGATCAGTTAACAAATAACTGCATTTGGTCACATTCTATACCCTGTACGTCAGCACATTTAAGAGTTGTTTGGTATGATATATTAAACTTTAGCATTGTTTTGTAGTAGAAAGCACAGATAGTTCAGTGCAGTGCAGCTTTGAAAAACACACACAATACATAATACAGATTCAGATTATGAATACATTGTAATCCAATGAAGTTGGGGCTCCCACACATTTTCATGAAAGAGAAATTAGTAGTTTTATACCAAAAGAAAAAGTGTAGCTCAGTCCATCTTTTATAATGCACCTTAGAATATTATTATTGTTATTATTATTGAGCCTTGGCATGTATAGAACTTTACATATACATTTATTTGGAACAATTTGAGAAAGTATTTGTTATATTTATTTTAGTGCTGTCAAATATAATAAAACATAACTAATTAACCTTACAATTTTCTGTAGTTAATCACGATTAATCGCAATTACTTTTTTTTTCTTTGTTTTTTTAAAGAACTACAACATCTAAAGAACAGCAGGCCTCACCTGCCCCAGTCAAAATTAAGTTTGGAGTGACCTTAAATCAGATAAAAATGTTTTGGCAGGACCTTAAGCAGGTCATTCATGCTCAAAAACAATCCAGTCTGGCTGAATTAAAACAATTCTATAAAGAGTGGGCCTAAACTCCTCCACAGCAAAGAGAAAGACTCATTCAATCAACTCCTCGCACAGGGACAGGTATTTTTGAACTTTTTTCCCCATAATAAAATCATAATGTTGTATTTACTTGGGTTATCTTTGTCAAATATTAAAATATGTTTGATGATCTGAACCATTACAGTCTGACAAATATGCAAAAAAAACCTAAGCAAGGTGGGATGGAAACACTATCTTTCCATGTCACAACTGAGATAGTGAATAATAGAAGCAATACTACCTATATTACAAAAGAAGCAAAACTCCAACATAAATGATTCTTATTTGAAAAAATCACAAAAAGTCAAAAGCCTTGGCCCAAGACCTGAGGACCATGACAATCTCAATCATGAATTTCTTTTTGATGCTAATTTCCTAAACTGTGGCTTATGTGGCCAGTGTATGCTTCAGGGTGAGGTTACCTTATTGACAAGTGTGCAGCATCTCCATGTCTCTTGTCTAAATTCACTTTTTGCCCGTCAGCCTAGTTTCTGAACAACATAATGGCGATGGTCAAAAGAGGTCAGCGTTACGTTGGGACACTGATCACAAATAGGTGATGTCAAGGGGCCCAAGTCGATCTAATGTACAGTCCATGACTTTGGCAGCTGTCTGTCTCTAGACTGATTTTGTTAATGCAAACAAGCTACTGCGATTAAACCTTACAGATGTATAAGAACTGGCTTCTATGATCCAGGTAACCCACACCCCACTTATCTTTAAGATTTCGGATCCATATGTACTTCCCAATATGAAGAACCATCTCTTATATAAACACAATATTCTGATGGACTCTGCTTAAGGTTGCTGTCATTGCGTCTATCAATATAAAGTCTATTCTTTGTCATAAAACATCACATCGCTGCAAAAATTCAGACCCGAGTATGTTGAAACTCAGCTGTGTCTGCTGAAAAGATGCTTTAGCAGCAGCTGAGGAGGTTTCTCTCAAAACTCGCTCCTTTACTCCACCTCCTTCAATTCACTTTGACATGCGAGTCCAAACATCACAGCACGCACATGCATGACTCAGATTGGCCGGCCAAGCCAGCGGGCCACGAAGCTCAGCTGCCTTCAAACTCTCCCATCTGTCACCTCAAATCCACGGCATCAGCCCCCAGCCGAGTTTCATCAGCGCTCCAGAGATTGACCCAGCACGAGTGGGGAGGGAAGGCCGAGCCCTGAGTAAGGGGAGCCATGATATAAAGGGAGAGGGAAGGGAGAGAGGGGGTGCTCATCTTTCCCCGCAGACAAGAGAGCGCGTCACAGTGAATTAATCCAACCCTTGGTGGTGGCGTGCAGGCTGCCGGCTGCAGCCGTGGGATTGGACGCCCTTGTCTTGTTAGCTGCTGTGTCACCCTGCCCCTATGGGCTCAAAATGTGGTCATAAATATTTTGTACTTGTAAAAAAGATTTGTATGTGTAAAAAGAATTTGTGTGTTCGTAAAAAAGATTTGTATGTGTAAAAATGATTTGTGCGTGCGTAAAAAAGATTTGTATGTGTAAAAAGAATTTGTGTGTGCGTAAAAAAGATTTGTATGTGTAAAAAGAATTTGTGTGTGCGTAAAAAAGATTTGTATGTGTAAAAAAGATTTGTGTGTGTGTAAAAAAGATTTGTATGTGTAAAAAGAATTTGTGTGTGCGTAAAAGAGATTTGTGTGTGGACTTAGCCAAAAAAACCCTGCAAGTTACAAGTACGAATTTTGACCCTATTTTTCTTCCTTTCATCTGATTGGTCAATGTCATGTCAATCACAAATGTAACAATCCAATCAGAGAACAGATGGGTTTGGCTGTTGGAGGGGCGCTTTTTTGAACTGCAGGTCTTTGAAGGGAATAAATGCCCTTTTACATGCCAACCCAGCGTTTTCCTTCATCACCACGAAGGAAAACAGTCTGTGGTCGTCCGAGTTTGGTGATTTTTGTGTCACAGGACTACGTGTTTAATATAGGGACTTCCACAGCCTTTTCAGCAGCGCTGCGGACCGCGGGGTGGGGGCGGGCAGTGTTGTGGAAATGACAGTCTTCATTACAAAGCTTTCTTCGTTATGAATTAGCATACATGTTTTTATTGAACATTTGAAGAACCAGCAAAAAAAACAGAAACTCTTGTAGAGGACATAAAGTCAGAGATAGAAAAGACAAGGAGCAGGTGCATCTAGTACAGGTAGAGCTGCTGCAAAAACCCACAGAGCCCAGCAGCCAGCGCAACAAATTCTGGATCCTTTGCTTTTAGTTAGCAGTTAGCATTAGCAGCATGTCCTGCGTCTGATGTGAAAGGACTTTTATGCTGCGCACTGTGACTCACAGCAATGGTCCCGGGTCAGCCCTGACTTTGTGTTAAACTAATCCTAAAGTAATAATGGTATTTCTAACCACTGATATACCACAACTTTTTCCTTTCAACAGCTGCTGAAAGTTAGGGGACCTAGCTGCTATCGGATATTTATATAGAGATCCTCCAGCTTCAAACTGTATCACCCTTCAAGGACCTGCAGTTCAAAAAAGCGCCCCCCCCTCCAACAGCCAAACCCATCTGTTCTCTGATTGGATTGTTACATTTGTGATTGACATGACATTGACCAATCAGATGAAAGGAAGAAAAATAGGGTCAAAATTCGTACTTGTAACTTGCAGGGTTTTTTTTTTGGCTAAGTCCACACACAAATCTTTTTTACGCACACACAAATCTTTTTTACACATACAAATCTTTTTTACGCACACACAAATTCTTTTTTACACATACGAATCTTTTTTACGTACACACAAATTCTTTTTACACATACAAATCTTTTTTACGCACACACAAATCTTTTTTACACATACGAATCTTTTTTACGCACACACAAATCTTTTTTACACATACAAATCATTTTTACAAGTACAAAATATTTATGACCACATTTTGAGCCCATATGCCCCTCCCCAACTCCACAACTCCACAGCAATGATCTCCATCTCTCTTTATACTGTATAATTCCCCTCCTGGCTTGCTCTCTTCTGCTGTTGTTCCGCCGCTGTGACTCCAGCTATTTGAACTCATGTGACAACAGAGAAATGCAGTTAATGAATCAGAAACCTAAGTGAACTCACTGGTTTTAATGCTTTAATGCTAAGTATACAACCTTTACCTTAACAAAAAAAATTAACTTCCCAGTTGGAAAAACTTACCTTTATATAGGATGGTTAGCATATTTACATCACATATAGTGGGGAATATGTGTATTTGATCTCATACAACCCAGCCAGAATTAAATGTTATTGTCACAGTCACCAGACCACTCTGCCACAAAGTGCTTAAACCGTTCATCTCACATCAATCTAGAAACTATCAGAGTTCTGTGCCATACCGGGTACAAAATATTAGCTATGCAAAGAAGTGTGCGCTTACTCCTGTCTTATTTGGCAAACAACTCTTACTGTGAACTCATGAATGTCCAGCTTCCCCTCGACCAGTTTTCACTCCGGAGGTTTGGGGCAGCTCATGCAATCCATCAGTTTTGAGTTGTGGTTCCTCAGCTCAGACAGTTTAATGTTTCGTTGGTGAGACATAAAAAAAGTAACAGTGTCTTCCAAATAAACCAAAAGTGGGGAAAAAGCAAAGCCTGGAGGTGCTTGAGTAGCTTCTGCTTAATACATCATCTCACACCTTCCCATTTCACTTCAGTGACGGTAATGTAGTACATGTGGAGGCCTTCAGTCCCACTCTTTCTTTTTTTTTTTTTTTTTGCCTGTCCCGTTTGGTTCTTTTGCCATCAGAATTATTGTTTAAAGGCAAGGAGGAAAGATGCCCAACGGATTTACTTTACCAAATTGACCATCCCAGCCTTGCCGTAATGGTCTATTTGATTCATCTTTTATTGTTTATTTTATTTATTTATTTATTTATTTATTTATTTATTTTCACTTGCTAGATACGGGACTGACTTGAATGAGGAAAAGAAAAGGGAGAAAGGAAGAGGGGGGAGAAACAGTGGAGAAGAGGGACGGGGATAAAGGGCAAAAAAAAAAATCGCAATTACTTGATCAATAGCCTGGTTGCAATTATATTTTTTAAACTTTATATTTAAGCTTGTAACTGACATTTATGCAATATAATAAATAAACGCAGAATAAACAGAATGAATGTATGCTTAAATTCAAAGAGAATTTGAATAGTTTTCTTCAATGTTAGCAAAGGTTCTCTCCTGTGAAATACTACATTTTAAAAAACCTATAAACCTACAAATAGGTAAGTATACACTAATCTATAACATATATTAGTGCTGTGGATTAATTTTGATTAATCATGATTAAATATAATTCATTTTTATTCTATATTAATCGTGTTTCCTTTTGCATGAGCAAACAGACTTGGAAAAAAAAGGGAAAATATACACACTTAACATGTTTAGTGGTACAACAGGTACATTTGCGCATCACAGCGCCGCAACGAAGGCTGTTCAGACTCCTCCAAATGCAGTCAAAAAATGCGTCCACCTTTTCCCCAGATTTGAAGGATGGGTCGGGTGTATTCTTCGTGGCCCACCATATCCCAGAATTCATAGTGCGGCCCAACCAATTCCAGTTTCCAACAATGGCAGCAGCTACTTAGTTTTAATATTACTCTAAGTACTCTATCTGGGTCACAAAATAAACTTTTAAGATATTTTCAGGGGAAAATGTAGCTGTGTAAACTTCAAATATCTGCTCGGTTTATCAAGACATCACATATTTGCAAAAGTGCTCCGACATTTTCGGAGCCGTCTGTTACCCACTGGCTCATTAGCTAGCCGGCTGTTTTCACCGTTGCACTCCTGGCACATTGTTTTCAAACCCCCCGTTGTCTTTCGCTACTCAGGGTAAACATGATATGTAAGTTTCTTAGATAACTTAAAATTTTTATTGTTTGGGTTTTTACAGTGTTTTATTTGTTTTGAGTAAATCAGTTTGGCTGACATTAAAGTTGTAAAGTTTTCACACAGCTGAATAAACGTCAAACAGAAAACTGATTAAACAGAATATGATTGAGAATTTACCCAGCCTCCTGAGGACCCAGCCCACGTATACCACAAAGGCTGAGTCCTCAGGAGGATGCAGCCTATGAATTTGGACTCCCCTGTCTTCCAGATGCGTTAATTGCGTTACATATTTGAATCGCATTGATTTTGTGTTAACGCGTTAATTTTGGTAGTACTAATTTATTTACATATATTACTTTTCTGGGGCTGTGTGTTTCTGGATGCTGAGCATTTGAGCAGGTCTGTGATCAGGTGTCAAAGACTGTCCAGGCTGCACAAGCCTAAAATCTTGTTAGATGTGATCAATACAGTATACATCTGTGGGCACAGAAATCAACATTACACTATTCATTTGATTATTCAACATTTTTATTGCATTTAGAAGTGTGCATTTCCACCTGTTCAGCAGAGTTAAACCTTGCAGCTAATTGATTCTGTTTATTTTTCGATATTTTCAGTGAAAGAAACATTTTATCTGTTTCATAATCACTGACAGACAAATTGTCAATGTATTTGGAATAATGGCTGCGATAACAGCCCTCCCTGCATTTGTCTGACCTACTGTCTGATCACAAATGTCTACCCAGAAGCAATCTCTTTAGTCTTCCATCTTTAAAATGAATTCAGCAGTTTTCAGCTCTCCTGTGTAAATGGTTGGAATCAACAACTAGTTCTTTGACTTTTTAATAGCTTAATAGTTTGTGTCCATCAGTACTCAGTCCCTGCTGGATTAGTGATTATACTCATCATCATAGAAGAGAGTACAGAAAAGATGAATAGAGTTGTGAAAAATGCAAATCTCAGAGCATTTGGTTTGGATCATAGAGTTTAAAAAGTGCATTAATAACATTAATAACAATAAAAAAAATGGCAGAACTGCTATTCTGGAAAGAATAATGGAAGACATTTGATATATATTTTTGATTGAACAATTATTCATATTAGTATGGGATCTGAACACACACATGTTGAGTAAATCTTAACTATATACTTTTCTTTAGCCACTCAAAAGAAAAAAAAATGATCCTAGTAGATACATGTAGCAGTGATGAGGACTGTAGGATTTTGCACAGTTGAGATCACTGAGTGTTGATCACAATAATAAACAACAGAATATTCAGTCTTCAGACCGTTCATCTGCAGAGACAGCTGCTATCTGCTGTTGTCAAAAGACCTTGAAATAACTGAGAGTAGCAAGCAGTGCCCCCAT
Organism: Perissodus microlepis; assembly: GCF_051167445.1. Taxonomy (NCBI): domain Eukaryota; kingdom Metazoa; phylum Chordata; class Actinopteri; order Cichliformes; family Cichlidae; genus Perissodus; species Perissodus microlepis. Next base: position 18,832,965 of record NC_140464.1, read on the forward strand.
CACTGCTAATGTAATCAATCCAGAGGCTGTACAACTCAATAAAGTAAATGTCAACATAAGTGTAACCAATCTAGAAAGCTAGAAGTAGCAGTGCTGTCCTACAGTTCATCTTTTTCAGTTGTGTCTCTCTCTGTCCACTAATCTTTTTCTCACTGCAGCAGAGGGATAAATAGAGTCGTTTATGGGAGTGAAACACCATACTTTTCATTTATCTCTTTAAAACTTTTTCAAACATATTTATTTATATTTATAATTTTATCATACAATTTAGAATCAAGGATTGCTTTGATAAGCATAAAAGGATATGAAATGTCATATTGTAAAGAATATATTTGCTAATGATGTTAAATAGATACAGTTAGGTCCATAAATATTTGGACAGAGAAAACGGTTTTGTTTTTGGGTTGCACATTAACACAATCAATTTTAAACAAAACAGCTCAGATGTGGTTGAAGTACAGACTTAAATCTTTAATTCTTTGGGTTGAACAAAAAGACTGCATAAAAATGTGAGGAATTAAAGCATTTTAAACACTATCCCTTCATTTCAGGGGTTCAAAAGGAATTGGACAAATACAATTACTTGAAAATAAAACTTTCATTTCTAATACTTTCTGAAAACATTTTTGCTGGCAAAGACTCCTGGGTTCCTTTTCTGTATAATTTATGTCACTGTCCGTCTGTACTATGAAACGTCGCCCAATCAGTTTGACTGCATTTAGCTGGATTTGTGTAGACAGTATGTCTCTGAAAACCTCAAAATTCAATTAACTTCTTCTGTCCTGTGTCTACATCACACAACACTAGTGTCCAAGTGACACTGGCAGCCATGCACGTCTAAGCCATCACACTGCCTCCAAAGTGTTTTACAGATGATGTGTTATGCTTTGGATCATGAGCTGTCCCATCTCTTCTCCATACTTTTTTTCTTGCCATCATTCTGGTAGAAGTTGATCTTGGTTTCATCTGTCTGAAGAATGTTTTTCCAGATCTGAGCCGCAAAAATGTTTTAAATGTTTCTTTTTTTAACCAAGATTAGTCTAGATTTTTTAGCCAAATGTAGATAACTAAATGTTTTTTACTTCTCTTGTTTCTATTTAGAACTGATTATCATAAAAGAAACATATTCAGCAAGTTTGAGTCTACAAATGAATATTGGACTATATATAGTTATTTATGCTATATGTGATATCTTATATTTAAAAACCTCCCTGAAAACAAACTGAGAAACAAACATGTTTGATTTAGACTCTTTGGAAAAATAAGATATTCACATGGATTTCTGTTAAAGTCGGTTTCTCATTACTGCAAAGATGAGCTGAGAGTGGTCCCCTGGTGACATCCTCCTACAAATGTTTAAACGCTGCAGAGAGTTTGTTCAGGTCTGCTGATGGTTTAATGTGACTGTCTGGCACAGTAATATACAGCAGTGTCTTCATGCTACACATTCTGTCCATTAAAAGCAACTGTGCCTTTTCCTGTTTGATCTCTCCTCCTTGCTAACTCATACAAATCATAACATTATTTCCTTTGCGTGTCCAGCCTTACATACAACTCAATTTCAGCCTTTTTCCTCTTCATTTGCCTCTTTCTGTGCCGCATCTTTTTTGCTAATCTCGTCCTTTAAATAGTTTTCTGTACTTCCCCAATTCCATCACCGAGTCTACTTGTCATCTTTCCTCTGTCCAGAGTATACATCAGACATCTTATTGGCCTTTCACCTCAACACTACAGCTGTACTTTCCAAATTATCTGGTAATTTTGAAATTCAAGCAGGAAAAGATATAAAGCAGGTTTGCGGTCATCCCTGAACTCTGTGCAACATTCTTCTGTATTCAACTTCCATTTAATCCTTAGCTTTACCTTTACTTGCTTCCTCTTCCTGATTACCAAAGACTACCATACAATATACGCCACATTTTCTCACGTCTCTCTCTACCGTATGCATATCATCCACCTGTGTGCATATCCAGTCTTATAGGTCCCTCTTTGTTGCTCCATCTTCTTAAAGTGTTCACCACAGCCATTTCCATGCTTTTGGCAAGATCCACTACCATCTATTTTTCTGCATTTTTCTCTTTAGCAACATACCTACCCAACACCTCATCACCTTGAAGTCTGCTCCAATCACCACTCTCTCTCTCTCTCCGCTAGGAACACTTTCTACCACTTCATCCATGCTACTCTCTCCATCAGACAGCTTCCTACCTTTACCAGTCATAGTCCCTACATTTAAAATACCTCCTCTCACCTCCTCTCCTGCCTTTCTTTTTCTCTTGCTGCCTCCTAAAATGCTTCACCCGTCTTCTCTCTTCTCTTCGGCCAACAGCACTGTTTCCACTGGAACCACTGGTAGACCAATAGCATCAGAAGCAGTTGTTGCTTAAACAACCACTGCTCAAACTATTTTACAAAAATCTTAATAAGCGCTATGGTTCAGCTGCTATCTTTTGCAAGAAAAATATTAATTAATAAATAAAAAAAAATGTAGGAACATTAAAAAAGAAAAAGAAAAATATTTGCTCATTACCATTAATATGTTACAAACGTAATCAGTTGATGTGTGATTAATGAATAAAAGCAAATATGGATACATAAAGTTTGTTTACAAGTGAAGAGAAAACTGAGCAGTCACTGAGGTTTTTGTGCAGGTGTTACTCTGTTCTCAGTCACTGTGTGATCGGGCACAGAAGTAAACAGCAGAATCTTCTGCTGTCAGACTCTTGATCTCGAGATACTGTCTACTGCTGGAGTCTTCTTCAGTCATGATGAAACGACTTTGAAAAGAATTGCCATAGGAGGCAGAGTTTCTTCCTGTGTTCATCCACCCAATCCACTCCAGAGCTCTGCCCGGCCTCTGTCGTACCCAGTGAATATTGTAGCTTGTCAAGCTATAACCAGATATAATACATGACATCTTCACTCTCTCTCCAGGTCTCTTCACCTCAGAAGGAGACTGCTCCAGTTTGATCTCACTCCAAACTCCTGTTAAAACAAACAAAAAAAAAAAAAAAGGGGGGAGAGAGAGAGAGTTACTATGAGACTTTTTCATTCAGTAGTTTTAAAGAAATTTTATTTTTATTTTTTACCCTGAAGCCAAACTATAAGGACAAAGGTCCAGGAAAATATATAGTCCATATTTTCACAATCACAGTAACACAGATGTAACACAGTAAAGGAAAGGCTGGTGACGGTGTGTTTATAAGGGAGGGAACTTTGCATAGACCTCCCTCTGCAGATTTAACATAGGAGAAATTTGGTATTCAAAATCTAAGTGGAGCTTTTCAGTTTTTTGGGTATAGCAGGTAAGAACTTGCAAGTTCATAAATAGTCTACTTTTGCATGTATATCATGCCTTTTAATATAGGCATAAAAAATCTATAGCAACATACAAACAAATAAATACTAGTAGTAACTAGTACTGTACTGTGAAAGAAATGTAGACATACAAACAGATTTGTTTTCAAATTAACAATTTATTTGAATTGTTCATTAATTATTACAGACTCCATGATCCATCCAAAAAGGTAAAACTCTTTCAAATAATTAACAACAAACAAAAACAATTAAAGAAAAAAATGAATAAACAAGTGATTGGTGAGCCATTTTCCTAGTGGAATAAGCTGATTCAAATCAAGCCAGCAAAATATCTCAACCAGCATGACAGAGACTTCATTTTTTTTTTCCTTTAACTTCTTTTAATTTTTGCAGTATAATCGCTGCAAGGTCATCCTTTAACCAGCCATAATTATTTATCACCATTTATTATTAATCTGCCATTCTTTAAATGACATCTAGTAATAACATGCAGGCAAATTAAATGGGGATTTAAATTTGCATTTTACCTGACTGATATTTCAGAGTGCTAAAAATGAACAGCCAGAAAGAGCTAATAAGAAACATATATGCTGAATTTGAATTTAAGTTTTTTAATCCGTGAATGTTTGATCCAATTTTGACTGAATAATATTTGCAACACATGTATTATTTTATTCTTCTACTTCACACACAAAATAACTTGTGTGATATATCATAAGGCAACAGATTGCTCTGTTGCCTTATGATATATTAATCATTGTGTTTTGGGGTTAGACTTGTTGGGTAATGTTGAACATTTTTCAATGTATTTCAAACTTTAATTAAAACAACAAACAGCAAATAAGGATAAACAACATAATTCTTCCTTGGGATCGCTGACAAAATGAAAACTGAGTAGTGCACTTATTGTGACTCTCAAACACAGTGATAAACAGCAGAATCTTCAGTTTTCAGTCTGTCCATCTGCAGATAAACCCGCTGTTTGCTTCGTCTCTGGAGATGGTAAACCTTCCTTGAACTGACTGAGAGTAGCTTGTAACTTCAATGTAAGCAACAATCTCAAGTCCTTTTCCAGGAGCCTGTCTGACCCAGGCCATCCAGTAGCTGCTGAATGTGAATCCAGAACAACTACAGGTCAGTCTGTGACTCTACAGGCCTTTTAATCACTGATTTAGATTGTGTCAGATCTGACCATTAACTCCTGTCAAAGCAAAACAAAACAAACAAATAAAAGGACAAAAAGAAGAAGATGAAGAAAATAATCTCTAATCAAGTTTTGATTACAAATTTGACAAAACATTAGTGAAACTCTTCATTATGATAGAAAGAAGACAAACCATAAACGGGACAAAGCTTCAAAAGAATAGAAAAGAATGCATTGACATGGATGGTATATACAATTTTTTTTTTTTTAAAGGAGAACAGACAGTTAAAAAAACTGTAACCATTAAAAAAAGAAAAACCAAAGACCTGAAATATGACAAAAATATGTTCAGTTGTAACCATTTTTAAATACATTTTGAACCAAAAATAATAAAAGGTGCACATTAAAATAAATTAAGCATAAGATAAAATATAACAGGATTGGATAAAACATTTTCAAAATAATGTTAAGGTAAAATTTATTTTAACATGTATATATGGTCTGCACCAAGCTAGAGTGGACTACTGAATGATTTTGTACAGCTGCTAGAACAACCCCAGTCAGCGTGCCTCTCGAGCACAATAATAAACAGCAGAATCTTCACTCTTCAGACTGTTCATCTGCAGATACAGCTGCTCTCTGCTGTTGTCTCTGGAGATGGTGAACCGACCTTGAACTGACTGAGAGTACCATGTGCTGCCCCCACTGCTGCTAATTCTTGCGATCCACTCCGGTCCTTTTCCAGGAGCCTGTCTGACCCAGGCCATGTAGTAGCTGCTGAATGTGAATCCAGAGGCTGTACAGGTCAGTCTGTGAGATTCTCCAGGCCTTTTAACTGCTGGATCGGACTCAGTCAGAGTCTGACCATAAACACCTGTGAAAACACAAAAGAAAATAAATGATATACCATATCTTAACAAAGTTTTATAAAACAGATGTCAGTTGATGTTTTCACCTGCCAGGCAGACAGTTAAAAGCAGCAGCCCTGTCCTGTAATACATTATGTAAGTTGTTTGTCATCTGTTCACTCTCATCCACTTTTCAGTCTCATAAGTAGAGGTAGAAGATTTGAGTTTTGCATTTGATTTTTGACTCCTCCTCACAAACTTGGTTGATTTTCTGCCTTTGGGAAAGATGAACCACCGCCTCCGGGCTCGGTCCGCTAGACCGCTTAATAACATCATCCACCAACTTCATACCTCTCTCTGCCCGCTGCTGTAACACACTCTCTCATACAAGTTACAATCATATCTTTAATTGTCTATGAAACTGCAACATTTGCACCACATACTTGCTGCTGTTGGTCACTGCACTATTGTCAATGTACAACGCACGAGATGCTCTCTTTTTATTTAATTGGATTTCTATCTTGCACGACTGCACTATGTACATAGGTTTGACTTTCATATATTTCCCTGCAGTGTCCTTTATCTTTCTTAATTCTTCCTAAGAATAATGTGAGAGAGAAACAGTATTTCAATTCTCCTGTGTGTCCTGTACATGTAGCAAATTAAAAATATAATTATTTGAATACTGAATGTTGAATTAGATGAGTTATGCTTGGGACACAACTTATTAGCTTTAATAGTCAAAAGTGAAATTAGGATAATGAGACAATATTGAAACAAAACTGTATTTAAATGCTGAACTGTTTGCGACACCAGGAAAATGTCTGTATATTTAAGAGAAGTTCACTCTTATATTGACAAGACTTTTCTTCCGACCTTTTTCCTACTGATAAATCTTTTACTTACTTTTAAAGTTTTAAATAATACGGCGCCTAGTTATTTAAACAAACTCCTCAACATGTATGACCCCAAAAGAGCACTGAGATCATCTATAGCCAGATGCTCTTAGCACAACCAAGGTCTCAGTTGAAGTATAGAGGAGATCTGAAATAATCTGCCAGAGGAGATTCATACTTCAGTCTATTCAGTCTTTTAATTCTCATTTTAAAACTCATTATTTACTTTGACTTTTAATTCGAGTTCAGTATGAGTACCATCAGGCCTGTTTTATGTTTTTTATTGTTAATTCACTTTCTTCTTATTTATCTGTATTTGTTTCTCTATTGTTTTCTCTTGTTTTTAACCGATTGTGAAGCACTTTGGTCATATCTGTTGTTTTTAAATGTGCTATACAAATACATTTTGAATTTGAAATCTTTCTAAAATGCATTACTGATGTCGCATAAAATGTTGTCATTAAAGACGTTCACACTAAAACAGAGTCTTTTAAAAGATTGTGTTAGAGTGTTTAAGATTTGGGACACATTAGTGTTTGTACTTCTGCATGAAGCAAAAATCGTAGATCTTCGTTGGGCGGATTCAGTCTGATGAGAAAACTGACTTCAAGTTATTCTGTCACTATTCACTGAGTTATACTGTGTTGCTTAAAGGTCCCTACAATATAGGGCTCCAAGGCTTTTGGTGATCACCCTGTGACATGAACTGAACTCATTAAAGAAGTACAGGCAGACTTTTAAAAAAAAATGTGGGTGAAAATAAGGGATGACACTCTTTGTGGTAAATAAATATATATTTGTGACAGTGACTCTAATGATAATCAAAGGTTCCCATGAAATTCCACATGAAATGAATGTGGATACTTTGAGTGGTGATGCACTACCCCAAACCACAATTTTGTAAAATATATAAAAGGTAAGTTAAAAATGTCAGGGACACGATATCAAAAACATGTTTTTTGAGAAATAGCTGGAACATGAAATGATAACAACTTTATATTTATCAGATATTGCAAGAAACCAACCTCACTGGGTCATTTTTAACCTGTTTATGCATCTAAGGGTTACTTTTAGATCACTTTATACCTACATCGCTAGTTGTGACCTGAGGTCCTCACCCAGGCTCTTCTGGTCATCCCACAATCATGACTGAGAACCAAGGGTGATCTATTTTTTCTTTTTTCTTTTTTTTTTTTCTCTCAGGACACCCACTCTTTGGAATATTCTCCCCGAAGAGACCAGATCAGTTAGCTCACGTTCATCTTTTGAATCCCTGTTAAAGACATATTTTTATAAGCAGGTTTTCCTGTGACTCCATTTAATTATTTCTATGTTATTATTTCTGTTTCAGTGTCAGCCTACATAACTGTTTAACCACTGTATCTCAATCATTTTTATTATTTATTTGTTTGCTTTTAATTTATCTTTTTTCCTTCTCTATTCTCTACTATTCCTGTTTTTCTCTTTGTGCAGCCAGTATTCCCATACCTAATGCTGTTTTAATTGTGTTTCCTCTTAAATACAGTAGGAATGTCTCTGTAACTCTCCTGGGGGGTGAACACCATACTATCAAAACACATTCCCAAATTTAGTGTCTTGTGTTTATCTTCTCAATGTCAGGACTGATGTGGAGCAACAACAAAGTACAAAGTAGCTAACATTATGATATCTCATTGGCATTACTGTATTAAGTAAGGGGCGATTATTTTAAAAGGATTGAAGCAAAGATCTAATGTAGCAGAAATGGTGTGAAACAGAACCTGTTGCTAGTCATGGTAAAGATGAAGCAGATGGAGACTTGAATAAGGCTCTTTGTATGAGTTTAAGATGTGGAGGCAAAGAGTCACAAAAAAGGCAGAATGACAGAATACATTGAGTTTAAAGTAAAATTAATGAAGACATATTGACATGCAAAGGGCAATGAAGAAAATTAATGGACCAGACTAATGGCAATATAATTGAGTTTGACTGAGTGGGAAACTTGTAGCGATGACAAGAAGTGACTACTAGCCCAGACACGGGAATGCAGGCCAGAAAGTAAACAGAGATCTTTGTTGTGAGGTGAATAGAAACATTATTTTTATGCAAAGTGTTTAATATTGTTATTACTATTTCTACATTATTATTTCAACCCACATTTTTTTTTCCATTCAGACTGCCTCTCCCTTTAAAAGTGGTCTGAGGGCGCCTCCTCTGCTGGATTTACACGTTGAGGCTCTGACAGGTTTTTGTACAGAGCTGCTGGTTGTTTGTGTTACTGTGACTCTCTGGCACAGTAATACACAGCAGTGTCTTCAGGCTGCAGATTCTGTCCAGTTAAAGTCACTGTTTTACTGGAAGAGTCGGTGGAAATACTGAACTTGCTTTTAAGTGAATCTTTATAGTGTGTTGTAGATCCAACTCCCATCCCAATCCATTCCAGCCCTTTTCCTGCAGGCTGTCTGATCCAAGCTGTCCAATAGCCAGAATAAGAGACCTGACAGGTGATGGTCAGACGTTGACCTGGCTGCACAGTCTCTGAGGCTGGCTGTGTCAGCTGTTCACACTTCACACCTATTAAAAGAGAAAATGTTTTGTGACAAATTACATTCACAGAACAAATACTGTTGAATGTTATCAAAAGAGACTCACATGAAGTTGCTAAGAGCAGTAAGAGAGCTGCAAAAAACATGTTTTTTGATGAATGTGGCATAATGTGAACTCCACACCACAGTCTGATGTGAAGCTTTTATAGCTGAGTAACAGAGGAAGTCAGCGAGTTTGCATATAAATGCATAAACATTACATAACCTTCATGTACAACATGAAAACGTGCTAGGGAAATTCACATATTTATTTTGGTGACTTTAGTATAAGTATTGTGGTAAAAGAGAAATATCAGATGGTTCTATTAATGTTATGTTAGATTGCTGTTTTACAAACACTTGTTAAAACATTAATGAGATGGAGCAATCGCCATATTTATATTTATTTATTCTGAGTTATTTCTATGTTGTCCTTCATAAATGTTTGACTACTTTCTCCTAACGATCATTTTGATTATTTTTGGTTTATATTTGCTTTTAATTTGCCTTTTATTTCCTTTTGCTTTTCTTCACTGGACAGCCAGTATTCCATATCTATTGTTTCAAATATAATGTCTCTTGAATACAATATTGATGTCTGTGGATCTTTGATGTAGGGGTGAAAACCGTAAAAACACCATCAAAACATATTGTATTTATCTTTTTAGCATTACTGTTGATGTCTTCTTTTTAGAAACAACAAAGTGTGAAGTAGATAAGTCGTGGTATCTCATTGGCATTACTGTATTAATTAATGAGAGATTATTTGAAAGGAATGAAGCAAAGAGCTAATGTAGCAGAGCTGAGGCCCAAGAGTCAAAGGAAATAAAACAGAATCTGCGAAGTCTATATGCTAATGATAGTGAAGGTATGAAGACTTGAATAAGGCTCTTTGAATGACCAGGATGAGTTTAAGATGGGGAGAGAAAGGGTCACAGAAACTAGACTCCGTGAAGAGAGAGTGACAGAATATACTGAGATTTAAAGTAAAGTAAATGGAAGCAGAGTTTCAGAGTTTGACTGACTGGGAAACCTTAAGTGAAATAAATAAGCAGCCTAAACAATCAGGAATGCAGACCAGAAGATCTAATTTACATTTGACTGAAGCTCTGTAAATGAACTTTCTTTGTAAAATGTTTCATAATAAGACTGCCTCTTCCTTCAAGTTTAAGTGGTCTGAGAGCTCCTCCTCTGGTGAATTTAAGGATTGGGTCTCTCAGGGGTTTATGTACAGGTCTGCTGATTGTTTGTGTTACTGTGGGTCTCTGGCACAGTAATACACAGCTGTGTCGTCAGGCTGCATATTCTGTCCAGTTAATGTCACTGTTTTGCTGGAAGAGTCTGTGGAAATACTGAACTTGCTTTTAAGTGAATCTTTGTACTCTGTGGAAGATCCAACTCCCATCCCAATCCACTCCAGTCCTTTCCCTGCAGACTGTCTGATCCAAGCTGTCCAATAGCTACTAACAGAATAAGAGACCTGACAGGTGATGGTCAGACGTTGACCTGACTGCACGATCACAGAGGCTGGCTGGTTCAACTGTTCACACTTCACACCTGTTAAAGATAAAAATGTTTTGTAATAAACTGCAGGTTATATGAAAAAGCAAAATCTGCTGAATGTTACCCGACTAAAGAGACTCACATGAAGTGGCTAAGAACAGTAAGAGAGCAACAGAAAACATGTTTTTTGATGAACGTGGCATAGAGTGAACCTCACGCCACAGTCTGCCACAGCTTTTATAGCTGAGTAACAGAAGAAGTCAATAAGTTTGCATATGAATGCATAAAGCATTCAAGAGGATCTAACTGGTGGCCGTTTCAGAAACTGCCACCTAAGTACAAATTAAAAAAAAAAACTTACTCACATGTAAGACATAAATAAAAAAAAAGGTGACTTCTGTTCACTGTTGGTTACATTGAGTTACATTTAAATTATAAGTCAAACAATGAGGTAAAAAGGACTGCTAGTGTCACTTCTGTTAATGGTATATTATATTGCATCAGAGAGACATGGTATTCAGCATATGGCCAGATTATTAAATTATTATTATTATATACTTGTGTACTGTATCTAATCACTCCACAAATAAATATAAAATTGTGACTCAATTAGTTTGTAATGTGCTTCATTTTTTTATAAAGACTCAATTCTTTGTGGGAAGTATAAGTAAGGATGTAAAAAGTAAATATTGCATATTTAAATCAACTTTTAAATGAGTCCAGGGTCAATGCCATTTAATCAAGATCAGTGTTTATCTTTTAGTGTCATTATAGTGACTTAATAGAAACAAGGATGAAACAGTCTGTGTGACATATTTGACATTTTACTGTAACTGCCCTTTAAGTATGTTTGTTTCTGCTACTTCATACCTATAGAGAAACATTTTAGAAATAGTCTCCTGTGATGTCTTTAATTGTATTCGTAAGATGATGATATAGTTAGATGATGTGTGAGATAGTGTGAAATGTCAAATTTTGCATGGGCCTCTCTCAGAAGAGAATAAATAGAAATTGATTTCTTTTGAGACTTTTAATTGATTAATTTATTATGTATTCAGGTTGGAATTCAAACATTATTTGTTTTTGAATACATGGTTGTTTTAAATAGCGTGCATACCTGTTTATGTCTACAAGCAGCGGTAAATGGACTGGTTCTTATTTAGCACTTTTCTACTCTACTTGAGCACTCAAAGCACTGTAGACGCCCTGTCTCATGCACTCTCCTTTTTTCAATGTCTAAGACCTTTGTACCTAATATTTATACTCCAATGAACACACCAGGAACAACTCAGGCTTCAGTATCTTTATTTTCCTTTTTTACAATATGTATGAAAGTTCTCTTTCAGCAGGAGAATCCAGAAATCATCAGGATTATATTGCTACATGATATTAGTATATGGTGAGGTTTTTGTGCAGCTGCTCCATTGTCTTACATCATTGTGCTTTGTCGAGCACAGAAGTAAACAGCAGAATCTTCTGCTGTCAAGATGTTGATGTCAAGGTACTGTCTTCTGCTGGAGTCTTCTTCAGTCATGATGAAACGATGTCGAAAAGAACTGCCATAGCTAGGAGAATTATAGCCTGTGCTCATATACCCAATCCACTCCAGAGCTCTTCCTGGTCTCTGTCGTATCCAGTGAATATCATTTTCTGTCAGGGTATAACCAGAAAGGGTACATGACATTTTCACTGTCTCTCCAAATCTTTTCACCTCAGAGGGAGACTGTTCCAGTTTGACCTCACTCCAAACTCCTGTAAGAAAAACCACCAAAAACAGAAAAAAACAACATGATCATCATGAATCAGACTTTTTCACCATTTTAAAGAATGAATCTCTTTCTTACCTTTGAGACAAACAATAAAGAATAAATTCAAGTAAATCATATATTCCATAATTTTTAAAACTTTATAATCAAAATGTGTAAATTGGTAAAAATCTTCTTAAGATTTTCTCTCATGAATTAAATGAGAATTGGCAACAACGTGTTTATAAGGAAGCAAAACTTTGCATAGACCCCTGTCTACAGGAGGAATTTGGTATTCAAAAACTGAGTTACACAACTTCTTACTGCTAGCTATTTGGACACTACTCACAAATTAACAGACTCTATAACATGGCAAACATAGATACAGCCAACATAGAGTACCTAATATGGATTGTGGCAGGAAGCCAAAGTACCTGGAGAGAGCTCACACAAGCACAGCAAGAACATGCAAACTTCACACAGAAAGGCTCCAGTCAGCTGGTGTATTCAAACAGTCTTGCTAACAGCTCAGTAGCAGCGACTTGGTCAGTTAACTGGTCTTGGCAGTTGTGTCTTCTGGGTTTTCCAATAGTCTGTTTATGGCTGTGACCTGTCGTTAGGCTAAATGTTTGGAATGTGGATTATATGCTACTAGATGGTGTTATGTGTTTGGGTCCTTATGACAGATGTCATTTTTCAGTACGTGAGTTAATGTTTTAAAGGACTCCATTTGAGCACAAATTTGATATTTTTCAAACCAAAAGGGGTTAGGTGCATAAAACCAGCAAGTAAAAGTGAAAAACTGTCACCACACAGACATCCACCTAAAACTGAACATTTATTAAGTGGGAAGCAATATTGCATAATTCTTGAGACTGGAATGACATGCAGCATCTGTTAGAAGAAAAGTATTCGCTGTCCTGAAAGTGAACTTGATTAGTGTTATGCCATTTGGTAATATATTCAGTGTAAACTGTGCAATCCTGGAGAAACCAAAAAATTGCTGATTTAAAAAACAAAAAAACATTCAATATCTTTATCCAAATGTAAAGTGTTTTCTTTTTCAAAATGACAATTTTTTTGCAAAGCCCTTAAATTAACAGGGCTTTACAATAATTATGATAAAAAACATTTTGATCTTTTTTTATTATCATTCATTATTATTATCATTTCATCATATACTATATCTGTTTAAAAGTGAGCTGGCATTTGAACCCAACAATGGTCTGTAAGCTTCCTCTGTGGTGGTTTCATGCTACAACATTGAAGAGTTTTTGTTCAAGTCTGCTGATGCTTTGTGTTACTGTGACTCTCTGGCACAGTAACACACAGCTGTGTCTTCAACCTGCACATTCTGTCCAGTTAAAGTAACTGTGTTGCTGGAAGAGTCTGTGGAAATACTGAACATGTTTCTGAGTGAATCTTTGTAGTATGTTGTCTGTCCAGCACGTGCTTCTCCAATCCATTCCAGCCCTTTTCCTGCAGGCTGTCTGACCATGTGAGCCCAATAGCTGCTCACAGAATAAAAGACCTGACAGGTGATGGTCAGACGTTGACCTGGCCGCACAGTCAAAGAGGCTGGCTGTGTCAACTGCTCACACTTCACACCTGTTGAAAAATGAAAGAGTTTGTGAACATTTATCAAAAAACAAACAAACAAACAAACAAACAAACTGCTGACTGACAAATCTAGAGGCACTCACATCCAGCTGCTAAGAGCAGTAACAGAGCTAGAGAAAACATTGTTTTTGCTAAAAGCAATTTTAAGTGAAGTCTGCTCTACAAGTCAAGCTTTTATTTCTGAATCACAGGAAGACAAAGAGTTTGCATAGAATCGTTTACATGAATCATCATTGGAAACTGATCTAACTGGAGTTATGTTGCATAACATGACTGGTTCATCTAACTGGAGCCAGTCATGTTATGCAAAGTAATAAAAAATATGCTTCAGAGACTGTACAAACTGTAATTGTAACAGCAGTAAAACAAGTCACCGGTGGTAACACTGCATTTCATTTCAGCATTTAATTAACCAAAATGAACCAAAGTGCTGATTATACTGTTTGAAGAGAATTCACTAGAAATAATGAAAAACATATTCAATAAATTGACATTGCATAACCATAATTACAACAAATGGAACCTAAGAGGCCCTCTGTCAGAATTACTCCTTACCCTTAAAGCATGGTTATAGTATATTTTGGCATGATAAAACCCACTTTCTACTTTTAATACATTCCTTAGAGTGTTTATTTTAAAAACATTAGCAGTAATTAATTAATCTCTTTTCATTTCAGCTACCAGTGTTTCAGAGTTGGGGAAAAGTGCTTATGATGACATTGAGCTATCTGACACACTTATTCTGATATTTATTTTTGGCTGAAGCCTCATTTTTGGCACCACTGCTGTCTGTGGAAGAAGTAGTTCTTTAATTCATTCAGTACAGATGTTGTCTCTTTACTGTCATCATTTTTTAGCTCTATAATCTATAATCAAATTTCCATTAACTTGTATATTGAAAAGAATTGAGATAACTAACATTCATTTTTTGTGTCCTAACAGTAAGTTAAGTAGGAGTTTTGTAACCATATCAATCAATGTATCGAGTGTCGAGCACAAAAATAAACAGGACGATCTTGTTGTGGATAGTTGATTTTACTGGTTCCACCATCTTGGTTTCACATAATGTCGTTGAGGGCTAAATTTTAGCTGAAATCATGATCTTTTCCACAAAAATTTTATAGTTTTATGTGTCTTAACATGATCACTGAAAGCCAAAACCTAATCTCCTGCTGCGCTTCCACTCACCCAAAAGAAAATGTTTAAAAATCAAGTCTTTATATTATAGTAGTTTGAAGGCTCCTCCATTGTTGGATTAGTGAGGCACTGAAGAGTTTTTGTTCAGGTCTGCTGATGCTTTGTGTTACTGTGACTCTCTGGCACAGTAACACACAGCTGTGTCTTCAACCTGCACATTTTGTCCACTTAAAGTAACTGTGTTGCTGGAAGATTCTGTGGAAATGCTGAACTTGGTTTTGAGGGAATCTTTGTATTCTGATGTGCATCCATCACATCCTGTTCCAATCCACTCCAGCCCTTTTCCTGCAGGCTGTATGATCCAGTGAGTCCAATAGCTGCTCATAGAATAAGAGACCTGACAGGTGATGGTCAGACGGTGACCTGGCTGCAGAGTCAGAGAGGCTGGCTGTGTCAGCTGTTCACACATCACGCCTGTTGGAAAACAAAATATTTTGTGAACATTTAACAAATTACAAGATAAAAACCATAAAATAAAATGTAAAAATAAAACAGCTGATTCTTACAGATTTACACTCACATTCATTTTTTTTAATAATTGTAACCACATTGGGTATGGTCTACAAATGTAGCATAGTCTATAAATGACTTTTTTTATACTATTTTTAAATTAATATTGTTAGCAAAAATAAATAATACAAGTTTTGCATTAGCTCCTTCTTAGAGAAACAATATAATGGAAGTGGAGTTGACTATTAAATTTGAAGGGTTTTGAAGTAGACAGTCAATGTCCATGTACCAGAAAAAAAATCACAATCATCGAGCTACAGAAATTATATTTTAATATTTTAATTTTAGACATTGATGATCAGACTTTTCCTGTCTGTGATTAAATGGAGGGTTAGATGAGTCCAGGATTGGTCAACCAGTTAAGGTCACTATTAAGAAGAAGAAGTTTAAACAAGGCAATCTTTGAGAATCTTGAAGTTATGTCAATTTTGCTTAGGAATCAAATTTCTATTAATATATCTAATGAAAAAGGGAATTAAGAAGAGAAGGGTTACGACATAAACTTGACAATATTACTGGCCTAACAGTGAGGAAGGCAGGATTTTGTACAGCTGTTGAACAGTTTCAGTAACTGTAGCTTTTGAGCACAATAATAAACAGCAGAATCTTCAGTTTTCAGACTCATCTGCAGATACAGCTGCTGCTTGTTGTTGTCTCTGGAGATGGTAAACCAGCCTTGGTCTGACTGAGAATAGTAAGTGCTTCCACCATCATATCTAATAATGGCAACCCATTGGTGAAATGCTGTAATAATTTGTTGATGTCGTTTATACATGTTTAGATAGTGACATACTTATCAGTAATCTCTATTGTAAGTGATAATGACACTGTATGCTTTATTGATTTTTAAAAGAGTATATGTTATTCTTTTTTAATGTGTTTGAATTTGTGTTTATATTGTCTGTTAATGGGCAAAACTCTCTCTGTTTTGATGATGAGGCTAGTGTGAGTTTAATGGTACCGTCTGTAAACTGGTCGAAATATGTGGTTTAATTTGTTCACTGACTTTTGCTAACTTAACAACAAAATTGTTGCTGTACATTCGGACCCTAAATTCAAACAAGGTGACACTGGGCAAGAGATATCTTATTACTAATAATGATGACATTGTTACCATGAATGTTTAAAAATGTTGGACAAAGACCCTGAGTTTAGCAAATATTCCCTGGTGTTGGGAAATAGAGGAAGTAGTTTTTGTATGGCATTTCTATTGCTTTCTCTCACTGTGTCCCCAGAGCCTGTACAGGTCAGTGTGTGGGATTCTTCAGGTCTTTTAACCACTGGTTCAGATTCTGTCAGAGTCTGACCATAACTAACTTTACTGTCTGGGTCAATTTTGCTAGCAAGAGGCAGAGAGAGGCGTTGAAAGGCTGCTCCTACTTTGGAGGAAAACACGAACACAGTGTACAGCTGAGTCTTAATAGCTTACTTACAACTGGGCTCCTCAGGCACTCTTTTGGGCTGCAGTGGTTATTATTATATTTACATTCTTCCATCTCCTGTTTCTGGTCGGTGACAACTCGTACTTTTTGACTAGAGAGGGGCAGTCCCACACATTCTCCCTGCAGCACAGACTACACTGCCCATGAGGCTACATTCTTTAGGGCTATGCCTGTAACACTTTGCTCATATTGCCTTCACATTAAAACATTTTTTGAATAATCATTTTTTAAAAATATTTCTTCACGTCATTATGCGAGCCGCAAGTAGAGGTGACATGGGCCACAAGATCGAGACCCAGGCATTAGAGCCTCTTAATGTGTGTTTTGTTTGGGTTTCCACCAGCGTGGAATTATCAAAAGTAGAGAGATCTTAGCCTAACATATGAAACAGGAAAAGACCACTGTGCAATCCATTTATTTCAACACAGTAACTGTGTTCTGATTATCACCTTTTTAAACAGTAACTGTAATGGAATACAGTTACTCATATTTTGCATTTTAAATATGTAATGCCGGTACATGTATTCCATTACTGCCCAACACTGCCTGTCCATAAAGCGATAAAAAGAAGCATTCCTGTTTTTATGGCCATCATGTTAAACTGCGTGAGCCATTGTCTCTGTCAACCTCTCTGCAGCTAAAGTAAGTTTAAGACATCCAGGTTTTGCATTGACTCCTCCTCACAGGTTTTTAGGAAGTACCTTCAACCACTGAATACAGCACTATAAATGATGCACGAATTACATGTTCTTGTTTCTTTTATTTCTTTGTATTTCCCAGTGATGGCTATACCAACAGGATTGGCATTTATGTGTTATTTTTCCTTCCATTTAAGTTCAGATTGGTTTGATTTTTTATTAATTATATAAAAAGAAAAAAACTTTATTTAATAATTGTATACAGTGAATCATTTATATATAAATACATTTTGTGTTTTAATGGCTAAATGGATTGTATTCCTTTACCAATGAACTGATCCTGAAACAATCTGTGGCTTATTATGAATAATTGAATAATGCTCAGGATGAGGTTATAATGGGGGGTCAAAGGGTCACAGAAATGAGAGTCTAAAAGGCACAAAGACAGAATACATAGAGACTACAACTGCAGGAATTGAAGGCACATTGACACGCATAAGGGAGTGAAGAAAATAGGTGGACCACAATCATAACAGGATTGAGCTTAACTGGGTGGGAAAACTGAAGTGAAGAATCTGTGGAAATACTGAACTGTCTTTAAGTGAATCTTTGTAGTGTGTTGCAGATCCAGTATGTGCCATTCCAATCCACTCCAGTCCTTTCCCTGCAGGCTGTCTGATCCAGGCTGTGTAGTAGCTCCCCACAGAATAAGAGACCTGACAGGTGATGGTGAGATGCTGACCTGGCTGCTCAATCACAGATGGTGGCTGTGTCAGCTGTTCACATTTCATACCTGTTAAAAAAGAAAATGTTTTGTGACAAATTACAGTTTGTTACAAAAAAATACTGCTGAATGTTAAAGAGACTCACATGAAATGGCTAAGAGCAGTAACAGAGCTACAGAAAACATGTTTTTTGATAAACATATCATGACGTGAACTCCATGCCACAGTCCGAAGCTTATAATAACAGAGGAAGGCAATGAGTTTGCATACCAAGGCATAAAGCATTCATTAGGATCTAAATAAAGCCTGATGAAAAAACTGCCTCTTTTGGACAATATGAAAACATGTTTGGGAAATGTACATATGAGATTCTAATTTCATAACTCACTCAGATGTAAGGCATAAATTTAAAAAGAGGACTTGTGTTTACTGCTTTTATTGTGTATTTAAGTTTAAGTCCAAGGATTAAAGGTGAAAAAGCACTATGAGTATTATTTCTGTTAATGTTATACTTGACTGCTGTTACACAGACACAGAGACATACACTCAGATACTTGCTGTACTTCAGAAATAATAAAATTAAATCTTTAGTTTGCTGTAAACAGTATAAACGATAGCCTGAAAGAAACATTTAAAAGAGACTCCAATCCCATTTTCTTCAGAGTCACTGTATCCAGTCCAGTCACTGTGGTTCTCGAGCATGGTACCAAATAGAATATTACTTTTTCAAACTGTTTCTCTGCAGATACATCTGCTGTTTGCTGTTGTCTCTGGAGATGTAAAAACAGCCTTGAGCCAACTGAGAATAGCATGTGTTAGTAACCTTTCAGTAAAATGGCAAGTCCAAAAGGACCAGACTAGATTGCCACTCATTGGCAACTGCTGAATGTAAATCCAGAACCTGTACATGTTAATCTTTCAGATTCTGCAGGCACTAAGCACTGGTTCTATCAGGGTCTCACCATCAACACCTGTCAAAAACTGAAAATAGTCCCTTGCTGTAAGCTGGTACATTTTTACTTTCAAATTCAAATCAGAATCAGTAAAACGCTTTATGTATTATTTCACGTTTTAGCGCTGACTTCTCACAGAAGAAACAGAATTCGAATAAACTTGCGAAAAATGTTCTCATCATTATAATTTATTTCTTTATTATTAAGTAATTATTCATTGTTTAATCATTCTTTGGTGGATCAAACATGTTTGCGTCAACCCTTCTATATTTTAAAAGACACACATGGATTTTTCAGCCTTCTTAATTACATTTACAGTATTTAATCAGAATGGTTTCTGAAATTTACTGTTGACTATTAATAATTTATTTTGAACCTACAGGACTGTAGGTTGTGTGAGTCTGATCATGTGAGTAGCTTGTGTGTGCAGAGGAACTGCTCGTCTTTGGGATTAATAAATCTCAAAGAAGGGATTTATTCATCCCAAAGAATCTGAGTCCAATAGGAACATTAACCCCAAAACTGGAAGAGTGGCTCCTTTAACCACTCAATCTATTAAATTCTCCTGTATCATTTTCTCGGTTTAGTTCCAATAGTTTGAAGATTTAGTTTCTTTTGTATTTTGTGTTCAGGCTTTTGTACGTGGGTTTCAGCCTAACAAACAGCTCATCTTTTGTGAAAGCTCTCTTGCCTCTAAATGCCTGCAATCGACTCCTCCCCATTCACACTGTGTATGATCATCCCGAAGACCTTGAAAGTTCTCTGCTTTTATAAAATACCTAAAAAAAAACAAAAAAACACTTAGAATCTCCACACATTCAAACTATTTAACATTGTTGTAATGTCACTCAGGTACTCAAAGTTACTGTTAATGATTTTCAGCCTACCTGTGTTTCCAGGCTCATCATTTGCTTACAGTAAACTAAGTCACATGGCTGTTTCAGTGTTTTTGCACAGCTGTTCTTCTGTTTTCTGTCACTGTGCAGTGACGGGCACAGAAGTAAACAGCTGAATCATCAGCTGTCAGACCCTTGATCTCAAGATACTGTCTGCTGCTGGAGTCTTCTTCAGTCATGATGAAACGACTTTGAAAAGAACTGGCATAGCTAGGAGAATTATTGCCTGTGCTCATATACCCAATCCACTCCAGAGCTCTGCCTGGCCTCTGTTGTATCCAGTGAATATTGTAGCTTGTCAAGCTATAACCAGAAATGATACATAACATCTTCACTCTCTCTCCAGGTCTTTTCACCTCAGAGGGAGACTGATCCAGTTTGATCTCACTCCAAACTCCTGTAAGTAAAAATCAAAAAGTGTGATGATCATGGATCTGATTTATGTTCATGTTTTAAAGAATAAATACTTTTCCTACCTTGGAGAAAAAGAAATGAATAATAAACTCCAAAGAATCATATATTCCATAATTCAGAACACTTAATTATCTGAGTGTTTGTATAGTTAAAAAGTGTCCAAGATGTTGGTTGAGAGTTTGATGTGACATGTAAATAAAGAAGCTACTTTGCATAGACCTCCCTCTACATAAACCATTTCTTATTAAAAAAAATTAGACAATGCCATACAATACTGTGTTTTCTATCTCCAATAATCTGCACATAAGACATAAACACTATTTCAAAGTCTCACTCCCACTTTTTGTACTGACGAAGTGTTCTCACTGGGATTTATTGCACATTTTCTTCTAACACAAGTTCTTTTAAAACAAATGATGCCATTATGTCTTATACTTATAAAAAATAGCAGTATGTAAGAACTATTAACTAGAGATGGACCGATCCGATATTATGTATCGGTATCGGTCCGATACTGACCTAAATTACTGGATTGGATATTGGAGAGAAATAAAAAATATAATCCGATCCATTAAATATCACAAAAGCACCTCACAAAACTAGCAATGTAACCCAGCTCATAACCTTAGCACGTCGGAGCAGTGTGCGTCTTGTGATAGAGCGGCTGTGGCATGCGAGACCTGTCGGCGGTCTGGTTGAGCATTTGGAGCCTCGCTAAATGCTGCCAAACCAGCATTTCATCTCGGGGAAAGCTATCCCAGAGAAGTAAAGCAAGTGTGTAAGTTCATCTCTGAATGTTAGTAAAGCATTCCCACATTAAGCTTAACAACCGATATATGGAGCAACTGCCTCTTCTCTCTCTCTCCCTCTCCTGTTGCTACTTCAATCATGAAACTGATCAATAATCAGCTGATCGGCTTTTCTGTCGTGAGTCCGTCTCTCTTGTTTGTTTTTGGCCCACTTTGCGCCAGAAAGAGAAAACCAGCGGTTGAACAACAGCAGCATGTTTAAGCTTGATAAGCTGTTGTTAGAATTTATTTAATATTACTTTCTACACCAGGATCCTTTTCTAAGTAGCTGGCAGCTGGTAACTGTGCAGGGGCGGGTCTAGCATGGTTTTGCCAGAAATCCATTATTGTATATAGTAACTATTAAGTCAAATGTATAACCTAGAAAGCTACAGTACTTTTTCCTTTGCAATTCTGTTGAAGAGAGATGTTGAATCTATTTAATTATTGTAGAAAAATTATTGACTTCCGTGCATTTTTCTTTTTTACACGTGCTTTAAATTAAAGTTGATTACGTCAATTAAGCATTATGAGGGTGGGGGTGGTTCCTTATTTTTTTGTTTTTTGCTGGGAGTTGGCATTTATTATACCATTTATTAGTTAGGTTGTTTAATATTTCCACTAAGTACTCTACTAAGTACTAAAATACCAGAATAGGGAGGATGGAGTAGGTTTAAGTTTATCAGATTGATCAGTGTCGCTGAACTTTGAAATATTTTGGGTGCAGTGTATTTTTTGCATACAGGTTTAACAGAATAGCATTGGTGGGTTTTTTTTAAAAACTTGATTATGAACTTATACAAAATGCAGCAAGATATTAAAAAAAATATTTTATTGATTATGAAATACCCTATATCGGATTTATATCGGTATTGGCAGATATCCAAATTTATGATTTCGGTATTGGACATAAAAAAGTGGTATCGTGCCATCTGTACTATTAACAAATGTTTTTAAGCCAGTCACTTACTCATAGTTATGTATTTAGTCTTTCCAGACTAATTTCAATTGAGCATTATTACTTCATATTGAAATAATAACTTTTTTTTTCTCTTTTGCATGTGAAGAGTAAAATCATTGAAGTCAAATGGATACTTGAAGTTTTTGTGCAGCTGTTCCTCTGTTCTCTGCCTCTGTGTTTTTACAGGCACAGAATGAAAGAGCATAGTCTTCTGCTGTAGTAGTAGTTATTTTTGTACATATGATAATACTTCTAAAATAAAATCTATAGAACTGTCAATCTCTTTTCCTCACACTTTTCTCAGTGGAATTCACTGTTTATTTCACCTTCTAATCTCAATCAGATCCTTTCGAAACAATTAATTGATTAAAAAAAAACAACAACAGAAAACAAGAACTTATTGTCTTTTTACACCGCATTAAATATATAGTTTTAAAGGTCCAAATATTCCCTGCTGATGGTAAAAAGAGGAACTAATTTTTGTATGGCATTTCAACTGCTTTCTCTCACTGTGTCTCTCGGGCACAGTAATAAACTGCTGTGTCTTCAGTCTTCAAACTGTTCATCCGCAGATAGGTTCTAGAGATGGTGAATCTACCCTGGACTGACAGGGAGTAATAGGTGGGATAACCCAAAGTGCATATGTAAGCAACCCACTCCAGTCCTTTTCCAGGAGCCTGTCTGACCCAAACCATAGGGTAGCTGCTGAATGTGAATCCAGAGGCTGCACAGGTCAGTCTGTGGGATTCTTCTGGTCTTTTAGTAACTGGTTCAGATTCTGTCAGAGTCTGACCATCAACACCTGTCAGAATAGTACAATAGTTACATGCTGTAAAATTGTTTATCCTTGAAAGACACATTTGATTCAGCATCAGTGAAAGGTCTCACCTGCCCATAGTAGGCTAACATTAGTTTTTAAAAAATAACTTACATGCAGCTGAGAGCAGGACATTAACAGGACGCTTAGATTAGAGCAGGTGTCTCAAACTGTGGACCACTACTGTCACTGTCATCTCATTGGAGGGTCACTTTAGTGTTCGAGTAGTACGAAAAAGACCAAAGAAACAAGGAAAAAAAACCACAAATATTTCCTAAATGTAGTATTTTGTTTGTTTGTTTGTTTTTAATTTCAAATATTGTATAACATGGCAAAACTGCAACTGCGCACGCAAGTTTTTCTCACTCTTAACTGAAGCTTATCATTGAACTACTAAATAAACAAGTTGCTGCTCTCTTTTGGCCAGACACATGACAGCACTTCTGCTATCATTTTGTTCATATTTAACAAAATAAAAATGCAGACATAAGTGTACACATTAGTTTTTGACTGCTAGTGAAAAATGTTTTCATTTTGTTTGCACTCTCTTGTTACCTCGGCCAGGTCCACGGCTCCAAACCGTAGTAAAGGGACCTCTGGCTAATACTTTGGGTTCCGTGTCCGGCTCGTAGCCGAAAACTAACTTTACTGTCTGGGTCAATTTTGCTAGCAAGAGGCAGAGAGAGGCGTTGAAAGGCTGCTCCTACTTTGGAGGAAAACACGAACACAGTGTACAGCTGAGTCTTAATAGCTTACTTACAACTGGGCTCCTCAGGCACTCTTTTGGGCTGCAGTGGTTATTATTATATTTACATTCTTCCATCCCCTGTTTCTGGTCGGTGACAACTCGTACTTTTTGACTAGAGAGGGGCAGTCCCACACATTCTCCCTGCAGCACAGACTACACTGCCCATGAGGCTACATTCTTTAGGGCTATGCCTGTAACACTTTGCTCATATTGCCTTCACATTAAAACATTTTTTGAATAATCATTTTTTAAAAATATTTCTTCACGTCATTATGCGAGCCGCAAGTAGAGGTGACATGGGCCACAAGATCGAGACCCAGGCATTAGAGCCTCTTAATGTGTGTTTTGTTTGGGTTTCCACCAGCGTGGAATTATCAAAAGTAGAGAGATCTTAGCCTAACATATGAAACAGGAAAAGACCACCGTGCAATCCATTTATTTCAACACAGTAACTGTGTTCTGATTATCACCTTTTTAAACAGTAACTGTAATGGAATACAGTTACTCATATTTTGCATTTTAAATATGTAATGCCGGTACATGTATTCCATTACTGCCCAACACTGCCTGTCCATAAAGCAATAAAAAGAAGCATTCCTGTTTTTATGGCCATCATGTTAAACTGTGTGAACAATTGTCTCTGTCAAGCCCTCTGCAGCTAAAGTAGGTTTAAGACATCCAGGTTTTGCATTGACTCCTCCTCACAGGTTTTTTTAAACAATGCTCTTGTTCTACAAACCCCAAACTTTTATTAGATTACAGGTACCAGCTACAAATGGTTTATTTTTTTAATGTAGCTTCTCACTGTAAACGTTTTATTATTGTATGCTATAATTGCTCTTTATAATTGAGATTATTTACTATCATTACATTCAATTGCATTTCGGTTTCTCTCTGTAAAATTTAAATGAGAAATTTTAATCACAATACAGACAGTAAGAAAAGCTTGACATTTATATTATGGTCTTTTTTTTCATAGTTTTCAGGTTCAAGCACATGTGTGAGTGTGAGCATACGTTGTGTCACATAAGACCTGTTTATATTTGCAGTGTGTGTAAACAAAATATTAATATTAATTAATGTAAAAAAAATCAATATTAATACTTTGAATTCAAATTATAAAATGAAATTTTTTAAGACTGCCTGTGCTCATATACCCAATCCACTCCACTGCTCTTCCTGGTCTCTGTCATATTCAGCCAATATTGCAACTCCTTGGGCTATAGCTCAGCCTGCAGATTATTGTTTAATGTTCAAACAGACATGTCTACTGGAATACTGGCTGTTAGGTAAGAGAAAAAATCAGCATCAAATGCTCCCATAATCAGATGTCTATCCTAGGAGCTACTTTTTTTGTTCACCTTTAAGATTATTATTCATTATTCATTCATTGCACTGACCAGCTGAGTCACTGAAATCAAATAATAGTTACAGACAAGCTCTTCTGAAACCACACTATAACTTTGCAAATGTAGGATGATCCGTGACAATGACATCTTCAACCATAACTTTGTGAATGTCTTCATCACAACTGTACATGATGAAATGCTGTAATAATTGATTGGTTTGTTGTTTAGAAGTATTAGATAGTGACATACTTATCAGTAATCTATACTATAAGTGATAATGACAATGTGTGTTTTATTGATTTTTAAAAGCATATACGTTCTTATTTTTTAGTGTGTTGGAAATTGTGTTTATGTTGTCTTTAATGGGGTTAAGTCTGTTCATGGGCATGCCAAACTCTCTGTTTTGATGATGAAGCTAGTGAGTTTAATGGGAGCTTCTCTAAAATGGTCAACATATCTGATTTAATTTGTTCACTAACTTTTGCTAACTTAACGATACAACAAAATTGTTGCTATACATTTGAAACCTAAATTCAAACAAGGTGACACTGGGCAAGAGATATTGTGTTACTATATAATGATGGCATTTTTTTTTTACCATGAACTTTAAAAATGTTGGAAAAAGACCCTGAGTTTAGCAAATATTCCCTGGTGTTGGGAAAAAGAGGAAGTAGTTTTTGTATGGCATTTCTATTGCTCCCTCTCACTGTGTCCCTCGGGCACAGTAATAAACTGCTGTGTCCTCAGTCTTCAAACTGTTCATCTGTAGATAGAGTTTACTGCTGGAATCATCTCTGGAAATGGTGAATCTACCCTGGACTGACTGGGAGTAAGATGTAGCATAACTATTACTTGAAGTGTGTATAAAAGCAGTCCACTCCAGTCCTTTTCCAGGAGCCTGTCTGACCCAAACCATCCAGTAGTCTCTGAATGTGAATCCAGAGGCTGTGCATGTCAATCTGTGAGATTCTCCAGGTCTTGTAAACACTGATTCAGATTCTGTCAGAGTCTGACCATCAACACCTGGTAAGACATAGACAAATAAATAAATAAATAATGAACTATTCTCCAAATAATTAATGTTAAATCAAGATCAGGGGAAATCCTCACCTGCCCACCAAATAACTGAAAGGAGCAGTCTTGTCTTGTAATCCATGATACAGTACTACAAAGTACCCAGAGTTGTCTGTTATCTTCTCCAACAGATGGATAAGTAGTGGTAGAATATGTTTGTTTTGCATAGACTCCGCCTTACTTACTGAGGAGTTTTCACAATTTTTCAAGTGACTTTGTCAGACAGGTTAACCTCATATCTGAATTTCACTCGAAATAAACTTGTTCAGCCACTATAATTCTGACTCAGAAAACACAACCATCAATAACACACTGACCCAAAAACGTTAACAGCTGGAAGTGAAGCTGGTTATAAAGCAATGTAAATGTATCTTTGTGGTTTGAATAATGTGAGAGATAAATCAGTATTGCAGTTCTGCTGTTGAAAGAATGATGGTTTAATCTGCAAACACCCTACTGGCTTTGTGAAATAACTGGAAGAAGAAGGATAACAATGAGTGCAATAGAAAATGAACCTGTCACGGCTGGAAGCCAAAACAGGGAGTGGACCCAAAAACAGATTCAAGCCGAGAAACGGAACTTTGACATGAACAAGGGTTTTATTTACAACAACGTGACGGTACAAGATGTGAAATACAACAACTGTGAACTAAGAGCAAAGTGAGACATGCTATGACCTATGAATTCAGAAGATGGCATGGAGCACTATGTACAAGGACTTAGCCTAACTAGATTGCCACAGAACATGAACGGTGGTCGACGGGACTCGGCGAGGGGCACAGTGGTACGAGAGAGGGTGGTGGAGAGGCATTGGTTGCAGGTTGGGTCATGCAAGAGGGAGGAAGCTGGATGAGGCCTGGGTGAGTCCAGTGGAATAGTGATCCAGGATTCCAAAGCAGAGTAGGCAGGGAGGCAGACAGGTGAGACTGGAGAACACAGAGTTTTACCAGCAATTGGAGCACAATGGAGTCCAGGTGAGCAAGGTTATTGCAAGTTTGTATTGTGAGTCAGGAAACAATTGGGAAGGCAAGAACACTAAGGTGAGTACAGAGAACAATGAGCACTGCAAGAGACATGAGGCCAAACACTAACATGGGTTAGCAGACAATCTGGCGATGGCTGGTTGTGGACGCTGGTCTTAAATATAGCTGGCTTAATCAGTCTCAGGTGGCACTCTGGGGAGGAACAGGCACTGTGTAAATTTATAATGACTCACCCAGACTATGACAGAACCTAAAGACATGCATAGTAGCTGATGCATCTCATTGCAAAGATGCTTGCAAAATATTTTTTCTTTTTTAGAAGAGACAACAGGGAACAGCTGTCAGGCATCAAAAAAGAATTAAAGAGAGCAAATGATTGCTTTTATTCAGGTACTAGGTGACATCACAATGATTGAAGCAGGTAATTAAGTGGCAAAGTAATCTAGGGGATTGCGGTTGGATGTGAGAGTGACTGTTTATCCATAGCAGAAAGGAAAGGATTGTAGTAACTATTAGATTTTTATGACTGAACAATGTGACTTCTATTTTTTTGTTGTTGTTGTTATTTAGTTTGAGAAAGTATGTGCCATCCAACAGATAACATCACTGACACAGTCTAAAACAGAAGATTCTTTAGGTTCACTATGTTAGAAGCTGTTTTTAAGTATAGCACTTTGTTTTCACATAGCAGAGAAAAGAGCCATTGTGACACTCATAATTCATTGTAGGGAAAGCATGATGAAAGAAAACCTAAAATTGAATAATGCAATATACTATAGTTAGTATGAACTGAAGATAATGACACATTGACTCTCTTTTTGAAATGCTGCATTTGGATGTAAATTAATTAAACGTACACTCTCTCCTCTGTCACCTGCCAAACGGTCGCTGGTTACCAGCTTCTGTGCTGTGCAATGCTGATTAGGATCTCTGAAAGATGGTATTTACAAACATAAAAGCAAAGACTTGGGTGAAAATCAGTTTTGATGAGTTCCTTCTGTTCATTTTTTGATTGTTTTAGTAACTTGCTTGGAGATGCAATGAAAAGAGTGTTACATTTTTCAGATAAGATGCTCCTGCACACACATTTTAATAATAATAGAAAAACAAATAATATTGGTGATTTTTCTATAGATAGTTAATATTGCTAACACAGATTACAACTAGGAGTTCCATGTTCAAGGGTTTTTTGTAATACATCATGATATTGGTTTTAGCCACACTTTGAAACGATGTTTTGAAAATTATGTGATCTTGTTTTTTTTTTCAAACATAAGTTATTCATCCTTGTTAAATACAGGTGTGTGTGTGTGTGTGTGTGTGTGTGTGTGTGTGCAGAATATTTTAAATGCAACATTTATTATTCATCTATTGTTTTACTTTCTGTACCTGTTTTCTATAGTGGTGTCATACATGATTACTTAAACATGATTTGGAGATTTTGTGTGGACAAACCTTTTGTTGTTCTCTCTGTTTGCAAATGTCAGACACAAAAAAACAGAGCTGCTTTGAAACTTTAACATATTCACTTCTTGTTTAGTAAAACAAGAAGAAAAGAAGTTTTTTTGAAAAGGCAGCATTTACAATAACTGAAGGACTGTTGAATTTACTCTGTTGTTGCTCAAAACTAATAACGTCAAAATTAAAATATTTCTTTTTAAAACAATGTGTGCATTAACAAATAATATAAATCCCAATGGAGGATGTTTACTAAAAGATAAACGATTCAATGGGCCTTCTTTTTTCCTTAGAAAAATTTTAAATGTATTTGTGCAGGTGTACTGCTAACAGACGAGATTGTGTAGTATGTAAACTTTGGTTTGTTGTTTCTGGTTTGCATAAAGTACCCTTGATGTTTTCAGTTTCTGCAGATGTGTGAGAACAAAGATCTAACGTGATACTATAGGGAAATAACTTCTGAGGAACTGAAACTGTGTGTGAAAGCACGGTAGCCTTATGAGCTAATGAATATGCATGTGACCAGAGACAAATAAATATGTAATATTATTTATTTATTTGGTTATTTTTGTTATGTTTGGCTTATTGTAAGAAGCAACTGATGGTGAATTCAAAGCTGTGCAGTTTAATGCACGCAGTCCTCCAGGTCTTGTAACCACTGATTCATAAACGGATTGTATAAACTACATAATTCAAATGAAATGGATTTGAACTGTTGTCCAGTTTGGTGAGCCTGTGTCCTGTGTGTAGCCTCAGCTTCCTGTTCGTAGCTGGAGTGGCACTTGGTATGGCCTTCTACTATTACCCATTTGTTTAAAGGCTGAATATCTTGTGCCTTCAGAGATGTTGTAATGCAGGGGTGGGCAACTCCAGGCCTCGAGGGCCGGTGTT
Source organism: Perissodus microlepis (assembly GCF_051167445.1). Taxonomy (NCBI): domain Eukaryota; kingdom Metazoa; phylum Chordata; class Actinopteri; order Cichliformes; family Cichlidae; genus Perissodus; species Perissodus microlepis. The sequence continues at coordinate 18,862,447 of NC_140464.1, forward strand.
CTGCAGGTTTTAGATATGACCTTTGGTCAACACACATAAATCAAATGATTAGTTCATTACCAGGCCTCTGGAGAACCTCAAGACATGTTAAGGAGGTAATTTAGCCATTTGAATCAGCTCTGTTGGATCAAGGACACATCTAAAACCTGCAGGACACCAGCCCTCGAGGCCTGGAGTTGCCCACCCCTGGTGTAATGAGTGGTTACAGCCAAAGTATTTTGCCTTTCTATCAGCTCCATTTGGCGATAGGCTCTGACTACCAGCATCAACAATGCACTTTTACCTAGAGAACTGCCACTCACTGGATAGTTTCAATTTTTCACTTCAATTTGGCCATCAGGCCCATGGGTCCACTTCAATTTTTGTGACAAAATCAGATGGAAGTAGGAATTTTGGTAATGCTTTCTAATGATGTCACACTATTAGCATCAGTAAGGTATTGATAAGGTATGGTATTTGATGTCCAAAGTCTGGTTATGATCTAATTCTGCCTCGTTGCATTCCCCCTGACATTGCAACCTCATATCTCTTTCAGATTGAACCTTCTGCATAAACATTGTGGTCCAACTCTCTTCACCTTTTTCCACTCTTATATGTCACATTATGTTCATCCCTCTTCTTAAAGTGTGTTCACTACAGCCATTTTCATCCTTTCTGAAAAAACCCACCACTACTAGTCTTTCACCTTACCCATCCAACACTTCATCATCACCTCTGTTCATGTACATGTCCACTGAAGTCCACTCCAGTCATCATCTCCCTTGCTGGGGTATCATCTATCACTCACATCATTCTCCTCTAACTGGCATCAAATTTCTGAGGCATTTTAGTGGCCATTTCTATACTGTTAGGGATCTATTGACACCTGTTATTTGGCAAGCTCTTTTTAGCATTTGCAGTTTTGCATCCAAAAAGCAAACAAAAAAAAAGCCACCCTTAGAATTTTCAGATCTAGCAGCTGTGTGAAGACAAAGATGTGGTGATACTGTAAGAAGCAAAACTGCTGAGGAACTGAAACCATGTATAACTACATGCAAAAACATTTTTTAGGCACAAACGAGAACTAGTCTTCTAATATGTCAAACATGTATGCAGTTTTCCTTTTTTGATGATAATATACATTTTAAGATTTTAAGTTACTTAATAAAAATTTAAAAAAGATCAAATGTTATAACATGTGGACCCCCGCAAGGGACATTGGAGAAAAAAAAATTTGTGACCCAGAAAGAGTAATATTAAAACTAAGTTGCTGCTGCCATTGTTGGAAACTGGAATTGGCTGGGCCGCGCTATGAATTCTGGGATAGACTGGGCCACGAAGGATACACCCAACTCATCCATCAAATATGGGGAAATGAAGGACGCATTTGGAGCAGCCTTCGAATCTGGACAGCCTTTGTCGCCTAGCTGTGATGTATTCGGCCTTCAAATGCAACCTCCGAAGCATGCGGCCTATTTTGCGAGATCTTGCAAAAGCATTTTTATTGTTTTTCCCTAATGTCCCTTGCAGGGCTCCGTAATAACATAAGTGTGGATTATTTTATTAGTTAGAAGTGACAAATGACAATTTCCTCAAAAGAAATGAGCTACATTTTCTTTTTTTTATCATTAAAAAGATATTATCTAGAATTTTTTGTAGGAATGTCAGGGCTGGCTTAGACAAGTGACACTGGGCTGGATCTTTCAATGGTTAGAGGTCAATCACTGATGAAGGTGGAACAGGACAGTGATGTTGCACCCCCCACAAACCTGAATTGGATAAGTGGGAGAACATTTTGTGTTGTGGACATTTTAAATATTCCATGACCATTTTTGTTCCTACCAGAAATATTTTTACCATATTACTGTATGTATTGTCATCCAGATATAAACTATGCTGGATCATCTTCTTATGCTCTTCTGTGGCATTTTCAGCCCAGCTGCTATTTCTAAATGTCTTCTTACAACTTCCATTATGTCCATGTACTTGTAGCCTTTGTGATACTTCTAGATCTCCTCCATTGTGTAAAAACAGCTGATTCAAGTCACAGAGAGACAAATCAGTTTAATAATGCAGGTGTTTAGTAAAGATTGTGTTGGTGTTCTGTGGTATTCTGCTCAGCTGACACGAAGTCTCTGTTGAAAGCTGACTTGTAAGACAAGATATTGATCCAATCTGTCCATTTAAGAAAACTGTTTTGCTGGTTGTGGGATTATTACACTGTTTTATGTTATATTTTACTCCTGATTTATAATGTGAATGATTATATTGTTGTACAATGTCCTTCATAAGAAGTGCTGTGTGTGTAAAATCATGGTTTTCTTTGTCTGAGCAGAGAGGACAGAACATGTTGTGCAAAATATTTCTGCTCCACCCTGACTGTGAAACAAAGAATGTAAAGCTTTAGGTTTTATAACCTGGGTGAGGGGTAGAAGCTACAAAAGTTTCTGCAACGGTCAGCCATGTGGAGATCTGCGGAGCGCTAGGCTGAGTGCACATCTCCCGCCCGGGTGAAGGTTGTATACAAAGATTAAGAGAATTAAAGAGTGTGAATTACTTTAACAGTGTTGTGTCTCTGCTTGGCCTGAGAATTAAAGAATCGGGAATTAACATGGTAGAAACACTGAACTTGCTCTTCAGCAAATTCCTAATGTTTGAGTCACTATTAATCCACTCCAATCCTTGTCCTGTAAGCTGTCCATTAGATTTCTGATTAGAAAAAGTTTTTTCTTACACTCACAAGATGTTTATTATAATTGTATCGTATCACATTTTTACTACTCAACGCAAGGGCATCATGCAGTTTTGCTATGGTGTGGAGCCTGTACAGCAACTAAAAATCAGCAACCATTACTGTGAGTTTTCAGTCTTGTCCTGAACTGAGAAACTATATTATGTGCTCCCAAAAGGTTGATTCTGTTCATCTGGAAGTGGAGTTTTCAGTTGGAGAAACATTTCATCACTCATCCAAGTGACGTCTTGAATCTCAGCTGACTGCAGGTTTCCCCAACCTTATAAACAGTACATTTGTACAATAACTGAAACTAGCCTACTGAATGAACAATGGGCTGTGAGGCCAGTAATAGGGAAGTAATAGATAGGATAACTATAAAGTGCATAAAAGAGCAATCCACTCCAGTCCTGTTCCAGGAGCATGTCTGACCCAGCTCATAAAGTAGTTGTAAATCCAGAGGCTGTGCAGGTCAATCTGATTCTCCAGGCCTTGAAATGACTGCTTCGGTGAACAGGGTCTGTGTGAGGCGTGACCAAAAAATTAGGAACTGGCAATGGTTCTTTAAAAACCAAAAACCTAAGATGGCCTGAAATGAGTCCAGAATTTAGAACCATTTCCTCCAATTAAGATGTGATTTAGTAGCTGGTGGATGGCCTGGATCAGACAGGAAACGGACTAGAGATGATACTAATGGCAGCACTACTCTCAGGCAGTACAAGGCAGGTTTACGGCCTTCATAGACAGCAGCAGAGAAGTGTTTTCTGCAGATGAACAACTGGAAGACTGAAGATTCTGCTGTGCTCGAGAGCCACAGTGACTGGACTCAGCAGCTGCAAATAATCCTATTTGCAACGTATGTCTGGCTCCTCAAACATACGTTGCAAATCCCAGTGAAGAAAACAAAATGAAATTGTTTTTTTCAGATTTACATTTTTTTGAAATGTAAATATGTTATAAAGCTTGTACCTGATTCTTTACAAAATTCTGCTCGACTTATTTGGATTGTTTTGATGAATCCTAAGGGAGAACTGTGTGTTTATGTTTAGTTCCTGTTGTTTTAATTAAACTTTGAAAAGTACGGTGGCCCCTAGAGACAAAGCACGTACAAACTCCAAAACACTGGCAAACTCCCAAACACTTGCAAACTCCAAAACACGTACAAACTCCAAAACACATGCAAACTCCAAAACACTTGCAAACTCCAAAACACGTACAAACTCCAAAACACATGCAAACTCCAAAACACTTGCAAACTCCAAAACACGTACAAACTCCAAAACACTTGCAAACTCCAAAACACATGCAAATTCCAAAACACAACGGAAGTGCTCCAGGACGCTAGGGGCAGTGTTGAGCTCGATTTGCAAAATAAACGGCAAGTTTGTCTGTATGGGACGGTCTAGTCTCCGTCGCGCTTCCCAGGTTGCCTAGCAACCATGATACTAACCGCTTTAAAACGTGTCATACAACTTTGTTTGACAGAAATGAAGGAGAACATGTTTTGTTCATTTGTTTGTTTGTTTCTACAAGAGCTTTGTGTGATTTGATAAGTATCTGAGGCTGAGACCACAGGACAGTACAACATGATTTTTGGGCTTCATTTCTGTACTGAACAGTCATTTAAGATTAGTTAGTAAATAACAATTAGCTAATGTTGTTCATGAGACTAAAGTCATATCACTTTGGTAATGTAAATATAATATGGCCAATATTATAGTTATTATATTAATCATTATTAGCTATTACAGCAGTGAACATGAACTCTGTGTGAAATACTGAGCCTCAGTACAGATTCAAGTTGCAGTTATTTATATGTCTTATCACCTTAAATCTTCACTCAAAGACACTCAAGTATCTTTGACAGTGTATATACAGATGTATTATATATAAGAGACAAATGTTGTTCCTTCAGTATGTTGGCATTACTAAATTTGGCTCATTGCTTACATATATTTATAAAAAGAAAATGTACAAGCTGTGATAACTGTGTCTGATAAAATGAAGAGTAGACTGATATATTGAATATTCCTTTATTGGGTGAGAAAATCAGACCATGTCATAACTGCTTTAAGTCATACAGAATAGATATCAGAGCCTTAAACAGGCTGACTTCTGCTAAATGGGTCAAACTGGGCAGAAAGTATACAAACATCCTTATAAAATATGATGTAACACTATAGATCAACTTACCTCAGAATATATAAAGCATATAAACAATTACAGCAATATGATGCAACAAACACAGCAGTACTACTAATCCAAAATACTCAAAGCTTCATAGAACTGAAACAAACATTTATTTTTAGCTCCATTCTGCTGCTGATACATACTTTAGGTTTCTGAATATTAAACTTGTTACTGCCTTTCATAGTGTGTAACTTGAAGGCCCTGAGTACTTTCTCCCACACTGAAAACACTGGAATGATAAAATTATTTGAACATTACCTAATAAGACTGATTCAGGACAGACAATTAGTTATTTTAAACTTTCCTAGCAGTCCTTCACAAACAGGGAACAGTCTGTCTATTCTCTGCATCTGTCAGCTGCTGCTGGCTCTTCCTCCTCCTCTTCCTCACACACTGCTGAGTTTGTCCTGGTGGATCATCAGGGGTGCAAAGCCTCACAGATGATGTGCAGCAGTGGGTCCCTCAGTCTGTCCTCACTCTGGACACTTGCAGTTGTCACACATGGAAATCAAATGTGTGATAAGCTGCAGGATTCAAACACAAGTGTAACTTATAAATGAATGTTCATACTTTTATTACACAATCAGAGAGAAAGAAAAAGAGAGAGAGTGCAGGACAGACAGACAGGTGACAGTCTCAGGTGTATACACTGCTACAAAACAGCACAAGAGAAGGAGGATTGTGTTATTACGAAACAAGAAGAGTTCCCAGATGGTACAGTGGACACATGTGTGACTGCTGTGATTAAAGCATCTTTCTTTCAGCTTAATGAGTGAACCGTCAGCTCGTTCAAACACACGTTAAAGTCCGTTTGGCTCGACACCACCGAACAGAGGCAGCAATATAACATAGCTAACATTAACAGTGCAGTGAATCCTGCTTGTGCCGTGATATTCAGGACTGCAAACCGAGCAGCATCACTGACTTTCAGCTTGTTGTGTTTGTGGATATATGACTGACTTTAATTATCCATAAAATCATCACATTCTCTGTAAGATTAAAGTCAACTATTGAACGGCATATATTTTGAAGTAAAGGCTTTAAAACCAAGTTAGTACAAAAATCGCTAATGTCACATAACAGTAATGTTTTAATGTTCTTCATTCTAAAAACATTTGCGCATAAATAAGTGACATAATATTCAGTACTTACTTCTGAAAGTTTACTCTTCGGCGGCTCCGCTTCCGCCGTTTTTTTCGGCAAAATTATCCACACCACCGCCGCGCTATGAAATCTGGGATATGTTGGGCCATGAAGGCTACAATTCAGGGAAATTAAGGACGCATTTGAGGGCCGCATTTCGAGCAGCCTTTGAATTGGGACAGCCTTCGTGGTGTTGCTGTGACGTAATCGGCCTTAAAATGCGGCCTTTAAGGCTGCAGACCCTGACCCTGGGATACAGCCCAAAATCCGGTCATTGGTACTTCCTGGCTTGTGTAGTTACTAGGTAACAAAAGCTCAACACTGCCCCTAGCGTCCTGGAGCACTTCCGTTGTGTTTTGGAATTTGCATGTGTTTTGGGGTTTGCATGTGTTTTGGAGCTTGCAAGTGTTTTGGAGTTTGCATGTGTTTTGGAGTTTGCAAGTGTTTTGGAGTTTGTATGTGCTTTGTCTCTAGGGGCCACCGTAGAAAAGCAGTGAAACAGATTAACAGTGCCCAATAATGCCAAAACACATGAATTAACTCATAAACTTGCTTTTTGCAGTTAAAGGCAACATGACGTACCTGTGACAAAATAAAATAAAAATGTAATTTAATTTAAAAATTATATAAATTTCATACACATAAAAATAAAATATAGTTTTACATAATTATAGTTTAAAGGAAGTCACATAAAGGTTTTGAGTGTCTCTTTTTAGACAGTTGGGAAAGTGAATGTCTCAAAAATGTTTTCACATGTTTTAAATTGAGTAACAGTTGTTGACATCACTGCAGCAACAATTAAAGGACTAAATATATAATGTGACTGATTACGTGAACAATTCTTTTAACTGAGCTTTCACACTGAATTTTCTATCATGATAATGAAACTGTTGTTTCTTAAGTTTTATTCATAATATATTTACAATTTCTTGAGTGCTGAAATACTGTCAGCGTATCAAATGTTTAAACTGTGACAATGTGCAGATTCTCTCATATTGAGTCACATTACAGTACACACTTTGCAAAACTCTAAACACAACTGTTTTACAAGTATGTCTAAGTTTCGTTTTTGTTTTTTTTTATTTACATTTCTTGTCCTTGTAAGAATGGTGGTTTGTCAATGAATGATGAATGATAGATGTAAAAAGAAAAGCCAAACTTAATCTTCCACATCCAAGACCTTTTCAATGTTTGGGTGGTTTGCTGCAAGGTTTTTATAACCTTTTGCAAAAGTAGTTACTATTTTCAGAGATGATTAAGTAATTAGAAATAAAAGTAACCATGGTAATGTAAACTGTTTTGAGAATTTTAATCCAGGAATAATAAATGAGCATAGCAGGGCAACTGCTTTTAGACTACTGTGTGCTATTAGTGTAAAAAGGAAAGTAGTTTTTGTAGGACTCTCATATTACTTCCTCTCATTGTGTCACATCGAACACAGTAATAAACTGCTGTGTCCTCAGTCTTCAAACTGCTCATCTGTAAATAGACTTTACTGCTGGAGTCATCTCTGGAAATGGTGAATCTACCCTGGACTGACTGGGAGTAATGGATAGGAGAACTGGAAGTGCTGATATAAGCAATCCACTCCAGTCCTTTTCCAGGAGACTGTCTGACCCAAACCATCCTGTAGCTGCTGAATGTGAATCCAGAGGCTGTACAGGTCAATCTGTGGGATTCTCCAGGCCTTTTAACCACAGATTCAGATTCTGTCAGAATCTGTCCATCAACACCTGTCAAAAAATAAAATAAGAAAAGAAAATAGAAAAAGGAAAGAATATAAATGAATTGTTCTCCAAAAATAAGGGCATGTTAAATTAAAATCAGGGAAAATCCTCACCTCATCACCCACAAAATAACTAAAAGGAGTAGTCCTGTCTTGTAATCCATGATACAGTACAACAAAAGTACCCAGAGCTGTGTGTCATTTTCTCCACAGAGGGATAAGTAGTGGTGGAAGATGTCTGTTTTGCATAGACTCCTCCTTACATGAATAGCCACTATTTTTCAAGAGTCAGACACATTTTTTTATAGTCTGTGTTACAAACATGAATTTTTGCTAAATGTGTAATCTTATCTCTGAAACTCCCTCCAAAGAAACTTGTTCAACCACAACAATTCTGACTCAGAAAACAAAAACAACCATCAAAAAAACACTGACCTAAAAAAGATCTACCTTTATCTTTACAGTTTGAATAATGTTTCAGATAAATCAGTTTTGCAGTTCTGTTGTTGAAAGGATGATGGCTTAATCTGCAACCTCCCCAATGGTTTTGTGACCATGACGGCAGAAAAAATTTGACTCATCAAAAAATCTGACTGCCACATGAGTGCATAGCAAAATTATTGTCCTAATGGCAGGATTCAAACACTTTAGATTAGATTAGATTAGATTAGATTAGATGAAACTTTATTAATCCCTCGGGTGGGTTCCTCCGGGAAATTCAGTTTCCAGTAGCAAAGCACCGAAAGAAGTTGCATGTTACAGATACATTAAGGGGAATGAGAGTAAGGATATTACCATACACATATACACATATATAGATACAGAATATACAATATGGATAAATAGGATTGCTCATTTGAGTGAGTATATTGCACAGTGGTTATTGCACAGTCAAATATAAGAAAAAAGACAAAACAAAAAACAAATATTGCAAATATTGCAAATATTGCACAGTGTAGAAAAGCACCTACAACTCAGTTGTTCCCGCCCTCCCTTGTCCCCCTGTTTCTCCTCCCTCTCCCCTCCAGTGAGGAGTTAAACAGTCTGATGGCGTGTGGGACAAAGGAGTTTTTAAGTCTGTTGGTTTTTGACTTGGGGAGAAGCAGCCTGTCGCTGAATAGGCTCCTCTGATTGTTTACGACCGTGTGCAGAGGATGCCCGGCATTGTTCATAATGTCCATCAGTTTCTTTAAGGTCCTCTTCTCTGCCACTGTCACCAGAGTGTCCAGCTTCATGCCGACCACAGAGCCAGCCTTCCTGATTAGTTTCTCCAGTCTGGATGAGTCCCTCTTTGCTGTGCTGCTCCCCCAGCACACCACGCCATAGAAAAGGACTCCTGCGACCACTGACTGGTAAAACATCCTCAGGAGCTTCCTGCAGATGTTGAAAGACCTCAGCCTCCTGAGGAAGTACAGTTGGCTTTGGCCTTTTTTATACAGGTTCTGCGTGTTGCATGACCAGTCCAGTTTGTTGTCCACCCACAGCCCGAGGTACTTGTATGTGTTGACCACCTCCACCTCCTCTCCCTCTATCTGAACTGGCAGTGGACCTGGTCTGGACCTCCCGAAATCCACAACCAGTTCCTTGGTCTTTGAAGTGTTGAGTTGCAGGTGGTTTGTGTGACTCCATGTGACAAAGTTCCTCACCAGGCTCCTGTACTCCTCTTCCTGGTCATCCCAGATACACCCCATGATGGCCGTGTCGTCTCCAAACTTCTGAATGTGGCATAATTCAGAGTTATAGCAGAAGTCAGAGGTGTACAGGGTGAAGAGAAGTGGGGACAGCACAGTTCCCTGTGGTGCTCCTGTGCTGCTGACCACAGTGTCCGACGTGATGTCCTTCAGCCTGACGTACTGTGGCCTGTCGGTGAGGTAGTCGGAGATCCAAGCGACCAGGCAGGGGTCCACCTGCATCCTGTTTAGTTTCTCCTGGAGCAGACAGGGCCGGATTATATTAAAGGCACTGGAAAAGTCAAGAAACAGGATCCTGACCGTGCCTTTTCCCTTGTCCAGGTGTGAGTGGGCTCTGTGTAGGAGGTACAGGATGGCATCCTCCACACCGACATCTGCCTTGTAGGCGAACTGTAGTGGGTCCTGGGCATGTTGTACCTGTGGTCGGAGGAGGTTAAGGAAGAGCCGCTCTAGAGTCTTCATAAGATGTGACGTCAGTGCCACCGGTCGGAAGTCATTCAGCTCATTGGGCCGGTTCTTTTTGGGGACCGGGACGATGCAGGATGTCTTCCATAGGGCGGGCACTCTCCCCAGTCGCAGGCTGAGGTTGAAGACTCGTTGTAGCGGCTCCCCAAGTTCAGCAGCACACGCCTTTAGCATCCTAGGACACACCTTGTCTGGGCCTGCTGCCTTTAAACATGATGAGAGATGAGGTTCTAAGGCTCATCTCAGGATTATCACTTATGCTATGATGCTTGGTGCCAGAACAAAATGTGCTTTATAAATGATAAATAAAACCTTAAAATCAATTCAAATAAATGAAAACATAAATAAATTTAATAGAACTCTGGATTCAGTTGGATGTGACAATGACTCTTTCATAGCAGAAGGGAGGAAATTGCAGTAATAATTAGATTTGTATGACTGAACAATATGACTTCTAATTTGTTAGGTATTCAGTTGCTTTAATAGAGGGTTTTTAAATAATTTGTTCTTTTCTTTAAAACAGTAACTGAATTCACGCTTAGATACAGATAGGTGTAGAATATTTTATTTGCGACATTTATTTATTTAGCTATTGTTTTACTTTTTGTACTTGTTTTGTGTAATGGTATCATTTTGTCTTTGGTCAACTTGTTACAATTGTTTGCATGTAAATTATTTGTTGCTTTCTCTGATGTTTTTCTTTTAACAATAACAAAATTGTATACTGTGAAAAAATAATAATAGTTAAATTATTTATTTCTTATGAAATAAGTGATTCACATGAATATTGTAATATTGTTAGAATGAGCAGTCTCTTTATATCTTTAATGGTCTGAGAGCTCCTCCTCTGGTTTCTTTAGTAATGTTCAGGCACTGTGAAGTTTTTGTTCAGGTCTACTGATGCTTCATGTTACTGTGGCTGTCTGGCACAGTAATACACAGCAGTGTCTTCAGGCTGCACATTCGTCCCCCTGAGAGTGACTGTTTTGCTGGAAGATTCAAAGCTGATACTGAACTTGTTTTTTAGTGAATCTTTGTAGTATGTTGTCCATCCATCTCCTGCCCTTCCAATCCACTCCAGTCCTTTTCCTGCAGGCTGTCTAATCCAAGCTGTTAGGTAGCTGCCGAGAGAATAAGAAACCTGACAGGTGATGGTCAGGTGTTCCCCTGGCTGTACAATCATGGAGGCTGGCTGTGTCAATGTTTCAGAATTGACACCTGTTAACAGAAAAGTATATTTCATAATAAATGATCAAATTGCGCTGAGAAAACTGAACTACTGATTGTGAGAAATCCAGAGAGACTCACGTGATCCAGCTAACAACAGCAGCAGCAGAGCTACAGAAAACATGATTTAGGTTGAGACTGATATTCTGGTATCTCCACGCAAAGAAAATGTGCAGAGTTTTATGGCTGAGGAGCAAGAAAGCCAAATTTGCATAGAATCAAACATACAAAGCATCTTTGTTGACCTAACTCTGACTCATCAAAGAGGCTGTTGACCAACGTTGTATGTTTATGTTATTAAACAAATAAGATTTATTTATATCCTTATTTGAGCACTTGTGCATTTGTTTCAGATATTAAAGACTGTTTCCACAGAAGCTTTAAACAGTGACATTTATTGATTCATACATTGCTTTACTTACTTATTTATTTTCTGTATCGTCATGGAAATACACTTAAACATGTTTGGAGAATTTTGCAGACATACCCTGTTTGCAGATGTCAGACACACAGAAACAAAGAGCTTACAGAGAAAAATAGCTGCTCAGAAAATGTAATATATTTACTTGGGTCTCTTTTACATGTATGTATGCACTAATCTTAATTGTTGAAAAGCTTTTTAAAAAATTATGAATCTTTGTGGCAGTAAGTGCAGTCACAAAATGGTTAATTTTATTGTGATCATAAATAAACAATTTTGCCCATTTTTGTGCATCAATAACATTTTATGTAAAAAAATCCATGTGTACCTTTAACTTTTTCCAACTGACAAACAAAGACACATTTCTTTTTGTTGGAAAGCAAAATGCACTTAGATATAAAGACGCAACAAGTTGCGTCATGTTACTTTTGTTTCATTAGATGCAATTATAAAATTTACATAAATACTTTCAGAGTGAAGAAAGTTGCTGTTTTTGTGCTTATCTTTGATTTTTATATGATGAAACCTCTTTAATATCCTTATAGGTCTGAAAACTTGTTTTTTGGTTGGTTTACAGCTGTTTGGTGTTTGTTTGGTGTCTTCAGGTTGCACATTGTGTACATAAAGAGCTACTGTATTGCTGGAAGAGTGTAAGCTGATACTGAACTTTTTCTTTAATGAATTTTTGTATGTATGTATGTGGTCCATCCAACACCTGCGCTTTCAATCCACTCCAGTCCTTTCCCTGCAACCTGTCTGATCCAAGCTGTCCAGTAGGTTCTAACAGAATAAGTGACCTGACAGTTGATGGTAGGATATTAACAAAGCTCTGAAGTCTCAGAGGCTGACTATGTAAACTGTTCACACTTTACACCTGTAAACAGAAAAGCATATTTCATAGAAATAAACCATCAAATTTCTGCTGCTAAAGATAGAGGGCTGGTTGTGAAAGCTCTGTTGGGGTCATATTAAGGCAACATAGAACAAAAAACCAAAAACTAACCATAAGCATGGGTGATCCAGTATTTGTCTTTGTGTGTGTTTATCTGAATGAGTCCATGAGCCTCTCTCAGCTGACCTGTTCTGCAATACATATGAAGAGACTGAAGCCATCAGTACTCCACCTCTTCATCAAAGAAATACTGTCTCGATTCACTCACACTTACCATACATTCATTTTCAGATACAGTTTGCATGTGTTATTTTTCAGTCTTAAAGCACTAAAAATGCAGTATACCATCATCTAAACAAAGCTCAGGTAGCAATTACACCAGGTGGTGACATTTAGCTGCTAACAAGCGAGACACTCACTCAATTGAAAATTCAGATTAGAATAAAGGTGTGAAAGAGTGTTAGAAAGACAAAAAATAGACCAATGAATAAATTATAATGTTGCTTTTTAACTGATGTTTACACAACAAACTATTTTAGAAGCTGTTGTTCAAGCGTGTCATGCTGTGCATACCATTTTGGATATATATATATATATATATATATATATATATATATATATATATATATATATATATATATATATATATATATATATATATATATATATAAACAACTTATTTATAGCCTTGAGAAGAGGAAGTGAAAGAAAAAACAGAAGAGCACCTGCACACATGAACATTTCTGCATATTTACATGCATGTCATGCTTTCCTTTCTCCTCAGTTTGCATGTTTTACTGCCACCTGGAGGTTTTTTAGTATTTACTTTCTTTAAAAGGGTATTTGGCGTACCAATATACAATAGAGTCATGCTGCTGGACTGTACAGACCTGTGGAAACAGAAATGTAATTTCAATCTTTATCTAACTATTTAGTATTTCTTTTCTCTTTATAGGTGTGAATCGACTGAAAGCTCCTTCCAAATAAAGCCTCAGAATGACAGAAAAGAAAAAAAAAACTTTGTTGATCTTGATTTTTAATAAATCTATATTCTGAAATATGTTTCTGTCAACCAAGGTGTTGGGGATTATACAGCAACTCAGTTTTCAGTCCTCTTCTGAATTGAAAAAGTACATTATGGGTCAGTAGTTTGTTCCAAGATGTTAATATGGAAATCATTTATATGATTAATAGATATTTTCTCATCTGTTTACACTTCACATCATGAATACTGAAATTAGTTTTCCAGTGAAGAAAACCCTCAAAATCACTCCACTCCAAACTCCTGCAAGAAAAAAAGAAAAACAAAGAAAAGAAGTTATCACTATAATCAGAGTGTTGTCTTCCTGTTTTAAACAATAAATTGTTTTCTCACGATGGAAACATATAATAAATAATAAACTCCACTAAGTAATGTAGTCCATAATTTAGACCACTTTATAATCAGAATGTTTGTCTGGTTAAAAAGTGTCCAAAGCTGTTCTGTTAAAAAAACTACATGAGAACTGATGACTGTCACGGTCCTGGGTCATGCAACCCAGTGTTTTGTGTTTCACTGTATTCTGTTATTCATTTATGTTTTAGCTTAGCTTATCCAGTTAATTTCTATTAAGCCTAGGTTGCTGTTATTGTTCATTGTTTAGTAGATTCCCCTTGTGTTTTCACCCTGTGTTTTGGTCTCTCTTACCCTTGATGTTGTCATGTCTGTCTCATCATGTTTCCTGTTTTATTTTGAAAGAGTCTGGTGTTCTTTGTTCTTTGTATTTAGTTTCACCTCCCCTGTCCCGTCATTAGGTTTATGTGTGTCAGCTGTGTCCTCATGTGTCTCTACTTCTCCTGATCACCTCATGTGTGTACTTAAGTCTGTCTTAAGTCTGTCTCCCTTGTTCATTGTTGCGTCGTCTGTGTTCCTTCCCTCAAGTCAGTTAAGTATTTCCTCAAGATTTTGTGCAGGTCATGTTCAGTTATAGTTTATTCATATACCTGCACAAAATCTTGTTCATAGTCATCACAGTTATTTTCCCATAGTCATTTTCCTCATATAGGTTTTTTAATATTTCCCAGTTTAGGTTCCAGTTTAGTTTTGCTGCTGTTGTCTTTTGCTTTATTTTTGTAATTCATGTTAATCAGCCTGAATAAACAGCTCACCTTCTGTTTGAAACCCAGTTCTGTGTCCCTCTGTGTCTGCTCCTGGGTCCCTTACATTCACACACCGGCGCACCCCGCACTGACAATGAAGATGTGTTTATAAAGGAGCAAAACTCTGCATAGACCTCCCACAACAGGAGCTAATTGTTTTTCACTGAGTTTTATTGGGCCTTTTCCCCTCAAACAAATGCTTCCAAAAGAAGTAATACTGTTAAATTTAGCCAGATCTAATAGGACCTGTAGGGTATCCCAGGGTGTTTTGTATAATTTCATTGTGTCATATTTGCTCAAAGCAACTACCTACAGCAGCTCAAACAGCTCATTCAGCAACAATAACTGTGTCTTCAGTCCTAACCAGAGTTGACAAAGTATAGTATCTGCTAATAACTTCACTTCAGTGCTTTGCCAAGATCCTGTCTGATCCAGTCTGTCTGTCTGATTTAGTCATTCACTGGATGTGATGTGAGAGATTGTAAAAGTCAGTCTCTGAGAATTATGTTTCCTGCTTCTGTGAAACATCTGACAAAGAAGGAAATCATCGCTTGTACCTATTCAAACAATTAAACATGATTTTAATGTAACTCAGTTACTCAAAGTCACAGTGAATGATTTTCAGCTTGCTCATGTTTCCAGACTATAATCAAGTGTGCATTTTACAGTGTCAAATTACCATTTGTATTTTTACCTTTGAAATTATTAATATAACTAACAGATATTTTCCCATTGCTTAAAGTAAAACTTTAAATGTAGACTCAAAGGTCCTTTTTCAGGTTAAGAAAAAAAACAATATGTCATTTACTGGTTGAGGTTTTTGCACACTTGCTATTCTGCTTTCAATCATTGTGCTTTGTTGGACACAGAAGTAAACAGCAGAATCTTCCTCTGTCAGTCTCTTGATTTCAAGGTACTGACTGCTGCTGGAGTCTTCTTCAGTTACGATGAAATGACCTTGAAAAGAACTGCCATAGATAGCAGAGTTTGAGCCTGTGTCCATTCTACCAATCCACTCTTCCAGGTTTCTGTCATATCCAATGCAAATAATGGCTTGTCAGGCTATAACCAGACAGCATACATGATATCTTTACTCTCTCTCCAGGTCTTTCACCTCATCATCACAGTAAGTTATTTTTCAGTAATGTGGTTCATATGAGAAGGAGTCGAATTTAAACATTAGCTCTCTTCAGTTCAAAGGATAGTAAAAAACCCAGAAGTGACACGATTGACTACAGAGTCCAGAATCACTCATCAAATTTGTTCTTCGGTGTTTTAAAGAAAAAACAATTTGCCATAATTTAAAGCTGTTTATAGTCAGAGATTATTTTTCTGGTTAAAAAAGAAAAAGAACTGCAAGAAGTTCTGTGATCAATAAAATGACAATTGGTGATGATGTGTTAATAATGGAGCAAAAGTTTGCAGAGATCTCCCTTTACAAGAGAAATTTGGTATTCAAAAACTCAGTTATACAGCGTCTAAGTATTTTATCATCATCATATCATATCATTATCATATATCGTATCGTATTATTATATCAGGAGTGTCTTTGCCATAATACTTACGCTTATAAACACCATGAGAATCTCATTCTCAACTGACCAGATTATTTACATGCTGATCTACATTTCTCATTGCTCTGCATGTAGTGCCAGAGGAATCAGCAGTATATTTTTGATGATACATTTCTCATGTACTGTGGATAACTATTATCCAGAGGTAGACCTTAAAGTGCGAAATGGATAAAATATATGTTTTACTTTATTGGGAGTGGAAAAATATTCTATAAAGTGAATTTAAAATTTTATGTGAGTGTATCTAATGAAACCCTTAGGATTTTGTACAGCTGCTTAGCAACTTCTGTCACTGTGGATCTCGAGCACAATAATAAACAGCAGAATCTTCGGTCTTCAGGCTGTTCATCTGCAGATACAGCTGCTGTCTGCTGTTGTCTCTGGAGACAGTAAATCGGCCTTGTACTGACTGAGAGTAGTATTTGGTACCACCACCATCAACAGCAATCCACTCCAGCCCTTTTCCAGGAGCCTGTCTGATCCAGTGAATCCAGTAGCTGCTGAGTGTGAATCCAGAGGTTGTACAGGTCAATCTGTGAGACTGACCAGGTTGTTTAACTGCTGGTTCAGATTCTGTCAGAGTCTGACCATTAACACCTGCCCCAGTAAAGAGAAAATTAATAACAAATGCACAACTTAAGCATGAACCAAAATATAATTTTATATTATCATCAACAAAGCTTTTCACCTGCCAAGCAGAGAGTTAAAAACAGCAGTCCTGTCCTACAGTCCATCATGTCAGGCTGTGAGTCCACTGTTCTCTGTCATCATCTCTGCTGTCAGACATAAAGAGATAGAAGCTGTCAGTGCTTTGCATTGACTCCGCCTCCTCATGAAGGGCAGCTTTTCCCTGATGAAATAAAGACGAGAATCACAACAACCTAAACCTATTCAACTTAACAAGAAAGAAGAAAGAACATTTAGTGCCAGATTTACTAACAGCCTGTGGCAGCAATAAGCCTTCTCTAACACTAAACAGCTTCTGGGTTTACTAAAAAGATGTGGTGTATGTTTTGTGACTAAAAATTTTGTACAGGTAATTTTTGCAGATGGCCTTTTTGTATTTGTATCTGCAAGAGTTTCCCCTTCAGGAGAAGAACAGAATATGTTTAAGAGTTAAATATTTAATTTACTATTACTACACACAATTTATTGCAAATTGTGCTAAATCCAGCACTGAAAAACACATATCTTATACACATAGTTATGATAGCTGCTTCCAGAAGTGTTTATGTATTTGGAATGAGAGGGTGAAATGAATGAATGTTTAACTGACACATTCATTGTGACATTCTGCATAGATGTTAGTGCAAGGCCAAAATTTTGGCTTTGTTGTAAATCTCTTTACACAGTTTGTTCATGATCTGACAATAAATGATGTTGTGTCCTTCTACACATCATACTGGTCAGCTGTTACCAAAAGATTTCAGTTATATGTGGTGAAATAGTTTTTAATAACCAAGTTTTTCATGGCTGAGTGAAGGACCCAAGATGCATGTATGTATGTATACATACAATATAACATACATGTATGTTATATTGTTTAACCGTTTTAATTATTAATTGGTGAAGGTAAATAGAGAAAGTATTTTTTGTATTTCAATTACAGTATCTCACTTTCTTATTTGACACAATAATAAACTCCAGTGTCCTCAGTCTTCAAACTATTCATATGTATCTATACTTTGCTGCTGGAATCATCTCTGGAGACGGTGAATCTACCCTGAACTGACTGGCAGTATTAAGTAGGATAAGCTGCTGCTGAAGGCGAATCCAGAGGCTGTACAGATCAATCTGTGGGACTCTCCAGGCCTTTTAATGATTTCATATTCTGTTTAACCATCACTTTCTGCTTAAAATGTTTTTTTAAACCGCATGAATTAAGCCAGGTCAGAAACAAAAACAATTTATATCAAAACTATAGTAAGAGAAAATCTTCACCTGTCCAGTAGAAAGATAAAACCAGCAGACTCTTTAGTCCATAGTGTTAGTTTTTGGTTTTTGCTGTCCTTTGAGCTGAATAGAGCTGTTGTTTAAATTAGACTAGGTTGTGGGAGATGGCTGGTGAGCTTGGGTCTGCCTGGACGTGTCTTCATATTAAAAGGAACTTTTAAAAAACTTCAGTCCTTTTCTGAGATCCTGTTTGATTCAGTGTCTGATGTGATCATTCACTGGATATGAATTGAGAGAATGTAAAAGTTGATATGTGTGACTCTGCTGGAGGAGATTCTTGATCATAGATCTGTTAGGAAAAAAACTATTCATCACCTTTTCATCTTAAAAGTTCTCAGTACTGAAAATAACTAATTGCAATAACGAAGTTGATAACTGCATTAATTTCTATGGATAACTGTCATGTTCTAGTGAAATCAGCTATGGATCTATCCATAGCTTATGCAGAGCTCATTAAAGTCACGTGGCTAATTGAGCTTTTTGCACAGCTGCTCTTCTATTTTCAGTCACTGTGGAATCGAGCACAGAAGTAAACAGCAGAATCTTCAGCTGTCAGACTCTTGATCTCGAGGTACTGAGTGCTGCTCGGAACATCTTGAGTAAAGGTGAATCGGTTTTGAAAGGCACTGGCGTAGCTAGCAACAGTCGTATCTGTGTTTATCCACCCCATCCACTCCAAAGCTTTCCCAGGTTTTTGTTGTATCCAGTTAATACTGTAACTTGTCATTGTATAACCAGATGTGACACATGAAATCTTCACCGTCTCTCCAGGTCTTTTGTCCTCAGAGGGAGGCTGGTCCAGTCTGATATCACACCAAACATCTGTAATTAAGATTAAAGAAATGAAAATAATCAATCATGTTATCACAAAAATGGTCTTTGTAGCTCTAAATTTCTTACCATGAATAGTCAGAACAAATAATAAACCCCAGATTATTATATTTTTCATTCCCTTCATTGTGAACACTGCTGCTTCTGATGCTCTTTCAGAGCTTTCTTTCTCTGTCAGATGACATGACTGTTACTGACGGTGTGTTTATAAAGAAGAAAGACTTTGCATAGAACTCCCTCTGCAGGT
Organism: Perissodus microlepis; assembly: GCF_051167445.1. Taxonomy (NCBI): domain Eukaryota; kingdom Metazoa; phylum Chordata; class Actinopteri; order Cichliformes; family Cichlidae; genus Perissodus; species Perissodus microlepis. The sequence continues at coordinate 18,881,656 of NC_140464.1, forward strand.
TTGAACTGGAATATGAAAAAAATATGGTTTAACATCTGCTGCTGGTACAATATTTTTAGAGAGAAAGAAATGTAGATAGAATACTGTAGTGGACCAATGTAAACTGTGCACTTGGGGACAGACTTTGCTGGAAACTTCTGGAAAAAAAAAATCACCAGAGACCAAAGGATTCACAAAAAATACATAAATCATCATATATTTGTTAAGGGAAGGCCCCATGACTGAAAGGGGCCCTAGAAAATGGTAGAAGAGTCATTTAGTCTTTTTTTTTTCAACCACTCATCATAAAAAAAAAAAAAAAAATGTTTGCTTCACAAATTCCGTATCAATGTTTTGTAAGTGTTAGTTTTGTTTATGGTCAGCCTCTGTCTGTCACCCCCCACCCCTCAAGATATGGTTTGGCTCCAGGTTAAATTATAGTTAAATTTTGAAAAGAACTGCCATAGGTAGCAGAGTTTCTTCTTGTGTTCATCCACCCAATCCACTCCAGAGCTCCCCCTGGTCTCTGTCGTATCCAGCCAACATTGTAACCTGTCAGTCTATAACAAGATAGGATACATGACATCTTCACTCTTTCTCCAGGTCTTTTCACCTCAGAGGGATTCTGCTCCAGTTTGATCTCACTCCAAACTTGAGTGAGAAAAAAATCATGTGATCATGAATAAAAAGAATAGAATAATGAATAAAGCATTCCTGTGAAATTACACAATAAAAAATATAACACATATAACCAAGAAAACTAAAATTAAAATATTTGTATGAATAAAAAAAGTCCAAGATGTACTGGAAGAAATTAAATAAGAATTGAAGACAATGGTTTTATAAAGGACCACAACCTACTAAAGACTTCCGTCTACAGGAGTCTTTTGGTATGCAAAACTCACTTAAACAACTTGTTCTCTATTCTTTATTTTTTTATAAAAGCATATGATGTAATGACCTCTTCCCATCATAATTCAAAAGACTCTTCTCAAAAGAAGTAAAAATTGTCTCATTTCATTTCAGCAGAGTCGCTGTGCTTTTGTCTTTCACAGAAGTAAACAGCAGAATCTTCTGCTGTCAGGCTCCTGATTTCAAGGTACTGTCTGCTGCTGGACTCTTCTTCAGTCATGATGAAACGACTTTGAAAAGAACTAGAATAGTCAGCAGAGTTTGAGCCTGTGTTCATCCTAACAATCCACTCCAGAGCTCTGCCTGGCCTCTGTCGTATCCAGTGCAAATAATAGCTTGTCAGGTCATAACCAGATATGATACATGACAGCTTCACTCTCTCTCCGGGTCTTTTCACCTCAGAGGGAGACTGCTCCAGTTTGATCTCACTCCAAACTCCTGCAAGAAGAAAAAAAGAGTTTTAAATATGTAATGCCATTTCTTGGAGAAACTCTTGAATATCACATTTTTATGGGCCTCATCTCCCCAAATCCTTTACTGAACTGGGGACATTTGTTGCTAGTCAGACTTTTTTTAAAGTATCCATGTAATGTATCAAATATATGTGCAGACTGTCAGTAAAGGTCCGTCAGTTTTCGTGTCATTTATTGATTTACATTGGGCATAAAATTGTTCTGTTTTATTGAAGGTGGGGAGGCAATAAAATAAAACCTGAAGGATTTTGTACAGCTGCTTAACCAACTCCTGTCACTGTGACTCTCGGGCACAGTAATAAACAGCAGAATCTTCAGTCTTCAGACTGTTCATCTGCAGATACAGCTGCTCTCTGCTGTTGTCTCTGGAGATGGTAAAACGGCCTCTGACTGACTGAGAGTAGTAGATGCTACCACTGCCACTGCTGATAAAAGCAATCCACTCCAGTCCTTTTCCAGGAGCCTGTCTGATCCAGACCATATTGTAGCTGCTGAATGAGATTCCAGATGTTGTACAGGTCAATCTGTGAGACTCTCCAGGTTGTTTAACTGCTGGTTCAGATTCTGTCAGAGTCTGACCATTAACACCTATAAAAATAATGAGAAAATGAATGACGCACACAACTGTAAAGCATGTAACAGATTATTTTAGACCATCAAAAAAACAACTCTTAACCTGCCAAGCAGAGAGTTAAAAACAGCAGTCCTGTCCTGCAGTTCATCATGTTGAGATGAGTCTGATTTCTGTCATCATCCCTGCGCTCAGATATGAATAAGCTCTCTGTGTTTTTGCATTGACTCCTCCTCTCAGACATTTGTGTCTAGTATCTAAAGAGTGAAGAATAATTAAGGCTTTTTTTTTAAAATCATGTTTATCTAAATTAATATTTTTGGCATGTCCCAAAATGTTTGCCTGACTTCGCAGAGAGAAACAGAATCCTGTGATTAGCAAATATTTGCTTTATATTCTTATGAAAGAGTATAGCAGAAGTGTATACTCTTAATTTTAAATAATTTATTGAGAAGATGTGATATGCTTAGTAATAAATAGATTAGTTTCCTTGTTTTTTATTGTTTTTTCACAATATGTAAAAACACAACTTCACACTTATTTAACTTCACCTAGATCATATATCAGACAGTTTATCAAAGCAGTCTATGCCTTTAAACAAAACATTTCCTGAAAGAAGTTATCTGTCATCCTTTTCTCTCCCTGGGATGTACCTGAGTTATACTTTCTCCCGTTCTGTAACATTAGCTAGATACACACACACACAACTAACAGACTACATCAGAAGTCTAATTGTAATGCTAAATACAGCACCATAAATGATGCACAAATTACATGTTTTTGTCTCTTACATTTCTTTGTATTCATTAAAGATGTGATGAATATGCAATAGAATTTACTTTTATTTGTTAAATAAAATTATAAAGTCATGAAACAAAAACATGTGAATTGTAAAAAAAGAAGCATACTCATGGTCTCACCTGTCACCTGACATGCTGGCTTTAGGCTTTAATCTGTGGACTTTTCCACTTAAAATTATTCAGTCTATTTATAGTTGGACACTCCAGTCTCATCACCACACTTTCAGATAGACATCTGAAGGAGTGTTTAGAAGGATTCTAAACATAAACACTGGACATAACTAAAATTTTGAAAGGGAGATGGCCAGTTAAATTATGTGTTTGTTTGATCATTTGTTAGTTTGTATTGCTCTGCTTTTGTTTGTTTGTGTGTGTTTTAATGGATTAGCCTTTGTATACTTTGCGGAATTCCATATAAAAATGGGTTGAGTGTATAATATGAATCATTTATGTTTAAAATACATGTTGTGTTTTATTTACTATAAGAAACTCATCTACATTTACCAGTGAACTGATCCTGAAACAATCTGTGGTCTTAGGGCTCCTCCTCTGGTGGTGCAGAGTTTAAATAACCAAAGGTGCTTTTCTTCTCCTCTGCTGAACGCAGACTTCACCCACCTGAAATTAAAGCTGACAGGAAGATAATTTCTTCAACTGTCATGATGTGACCTTGACTGAAAACCTTTGAAAACTATTTATTTGATATCTGTTTAAACCAAATATGATTTGGTTCCATCCTGGTCACTGTGGTCGTCCGGCACAATAATAAACAGCAGAATCTTCAGTCTTTAGTCTGTTCAACTGCAGATACACCTGCTGTTTGCTGTTGTCTCTGGAGATAGCAAACCGGCCTTGAACTGACTGAGAGTAGTGGATATAACCACTAGTCTCACTGATCCCAGCAACCCACTCCAGTCCTTTTCCAGGAGCCTGTCTGACCCAGTGCATCCAGTAGTCACTGAATGAGAATCCAGAACCTGTACAGGTCAGTGTATGAGAATCTCCAGGTCTTTTAACTACTGGTTCAGATTGTGTCAGAGTCTGACCATCAACACCTGTTAAACAAGTAAAGCAGTCACTTGCTGTAAACTGGTTAATCGTTTGAAGGCAAATATAACTCAGTATCAGTGAAACTGCCCAAGTGATAAAAAGCAGCAGTCCTCTCGTTATGTCCATCATGTCAAACTGAATTATGACTCCACACTCTCGTCTTCCCTGCAGTCACATAAGTAGGTTTAAGACAGCCAGGTTTTGCATTGACTCCTCCTCACAGAAAGGAAAGAGCTGATGTAGATGTGACAATTATTCTCTTATAGTCCACATTTAGATTTTTTAATACATTTGATTCATTCATCAATTTAGTTCAGTTCACTTCAGTCATTGTATTGTTCCTACTGAAAAACCTGGTTCACAGACAGGCACACAAATGTCATCCAAAAAGAGAAGAAGAAAAAGAAGAAGAAAATGACATAAAACCAACAAAAACAATAAAAAAAATAGATCAAAAATTTTATTCACGCAGAAAATACAGAAAAATGCACAAAACATAAAAAAAACACAAAACACAATCAGTAAAAATTACTAAAATATACAAAGTACAGGTATCACATAAACTGATTTCAGAACACTATTAGACTGGGTCCAGCTGAATTTTTGGTCCTATTACACCTTACTTGTGAAAGCACATTGATGGCTTTTCTTGATCACTTGGTCACTTGGTCACTACACCCTTGGAGTATAAGGGTTCATTAGATGGTATGCATTGCTCAATGCACTGGAAAACCATTCATGTGTGATGGACATTAGAGCACAGTGGTGTAGTCATATTGTTTGTGAACAGGTTTTCATGCTGTTTTACTATTTAACTGTTTTGAGATTCTTCAAAGAAGCTGAGCAAATGTGATTACTGTCACCACTGCCCCATATAGACACAAAAAGCATGTACAGTTTCACAGATTTCCTAAAACAACCAACATACACCAATAGCTCTATCCTCTGTTTCAATAGATACTGGTTAAATTTGACCTTGGACAGGCACAGTTTACAAACAAATTGCAGCACCTGTAAAAGAAAATAAAATTTTAAAGTATTTTTCTTTTTGTGTATTTTGAGTCACTATAATAAAAATCATACAATTTCGGGCTAAAAGAATAACATTTAGAGTATTTTTTAACACTTTCATAATAACTAATGATGGATGTATTTAAGGTTAGATTTTCTTGATTGTCATCTTTGAGGATTAAACAATGTGTAACTAAATGATGATCTATGTCCTTTGCAGACTTTACTGGGAATGAGAATTAGAGGGACAAGTGCAATATTGTGAATGAAGCGATTGTAAAGTATTGCAACAAATTTTAGTACAATGGCAATAAAGATATTCTGATTTTGAAATAAACATAAGCACGTAGCTCTTCCTTGGGATCCACTAATACAATAAAAATGAATCATGGCAGGATTTTGTACAGCTGCTCAGCCCGCAGCAGTCACTGTGGTTCTCGAGCACAATAATAAACAGCAGAATCTTCAGTCTTCGGGCTGTTCATCTGCAAATACAGATGAGCTTACTACTTACAAAAAATATTTATGGCATTTTGTTCCTGCTATTAATCTGATAATCTGTAGAAAAGTCATAAAGAGTTTTTCTTAACATAATTGAATAAATAAATCTTAGCATTGTCAGTCCCCTTTCCACTCTGTGTCTTGTGTGACTGGGATTCACTTCATAAATATGAATCTGTTCTCAAGAAATAATATTTTCAAGTTACATTTTATACTGAAAAAGCAGAATGGAATTCACTTAAAAAAACATAAATGTGCACAAATCTGTACCCAAGCTTGGCATACAAACATTTCTCACACGTATGTGTAATTCTTAAATGTGTGGATGGGTTAAGTTAATTGGAAATTCTAAATTAGCCTTATGACTGATAGCGACTTCTTCAGGTTGTATCCCACCTTGTGACAGCAGGTAAAGTCAGCCTGGGACCCTCAGTTCAATAAGCAGTTAAGACTAATAGATGCTCCATGTTATCTAAGTGAGGTAGGAAAAATGCCAGCATTGAGTGTGACCAGAAAGTGCAGCAGTGTGTAGCGTACTTCTGAGCTGACTTGCACATAGATTAAAGAGATATATCCCTACAACCTGCTGTGCTGCTTTCACCAGATCTTTCATGTGCGGTTGTAGTCAGTTTGGCACACATTGACTCAATAGTTCCCAATGAACTCAATGGTGTTTGTTTGTTTGCTTTCCTGACTTTGTTAATATTTTGTTTGCATGTAGCAATGTGAAAGCTTTTTACTAGTAATAGAGATACAGCGAATGTAGCTTTTCTTGAAGCTGAGGACTCACAAATGGCCTGCGACCTGAGGTTTATAAATGTCATTGTTTTGAACTTGCTGTGATTGTTCAAATAATAAGATCATTTTGGTGTTCAGCATTATAAGATATGAAAACACACACATAATAAAAATATGTATATTTTTCACATACATATTATTTATATAATATACTTTTTTCTTTTTTTTTTTGAAAACTCAGACCTTGAATATTTTGAATGAAACTTGGATATACCAGTCGAAGGTTTGTACACACGTTCTCATTTATTGCTTTTACTTTATTTTCATGACTATTTACATTGTAGATTTTCACTGAAGGCATCAAAACTGTGAATGAACACATATGGAATTATGTAGTGAACAGAAAAGTGTGAAACAACTGGAAATATTATGGCAAGAACCAATCAGCTAAGTAAAGAAAAACAACAGTCCATCATTACTTTAAGAACTGAAGGTCAGTCAGTCCAGAAAATTGCTAGAACTTAGAATGTATCACCAAGTGCAGTCGCAAAAACCATCAAGCGCTATGCAGCACCTCAGATTAGAGCCCAGATAAATGCCACACAGAGTTCCAGTAGCAGACACATCTCTACATCAAGTGTTCAGACTAGACTGAACACATCAGGCCTTTATGGTTACGTTTCTAAGAAACCACCTCTAAGGAAAAGCAACAAGCAGAAGAGATTAGTTTGGGCCAAGAAACACAAGGAATGGAAATTAGACCAGTGGAAATCTGTGCTTTAGTTTGATGAGTCCAAATTTGAGACCTTTGGTTCCAGAATAATGAATTTTCTCATCTCTCTATGGTAAAATTACATACGGGGACATGAATATGTAGAAAAAAATAGAAAAGACACAAGGTCGCATGGTTACTTAAAGGCTGCTCCTCTGTTGTCTGTTATTGTTTGATCAAGCACAGGAATAAACAGCAGAATCTTCTGCTGTCAGACACTTGATCTCAAGGTACTGTCTGCTGCTGGATTCTTCTTCAGTCATGATGAAATTACATTGAAAAGAATTTCCATAGCTAACAGAATTTAAGACTGTGTTCATCCACCCAGCCGAAAGCTCTCGCTGGTCTCTGTCGTATCCAGTGAATACTGTAGTCTGTCGGGCTATAACCAGATACAACACATGACATCTTCACTCTCTCTCCTGGTCGTTTCACAACAGAGGGAGACTGTCCCAGTTTGATCTCACTCCAAACTCCTCTAAAAAGGACAAAGGGAACAAACCATAAATAATAAACTTGACCTAATAATATGTGCCACAATTTACAGTTGTTTAAAGTCGTTTGTGTGGTTCAAAATAGCGTTTACAAGATGCTATTTGACAAATATTGGTGATGATGTGTTTAGAAAGGAGCAAAAGTTTGCATAGACCTCCCTCTACAGGAGCAATTTGGTATTTGAAATACACAGTCTCTTAGTAATTTAGGATATGCTACGATAGAAAATTTGTGCTCTCATATCTAAATATATAAACGCCAAGAGGACCTCATTCTAACTGAGCAGATTATTTAGGGATGGTGTGTGCATACTGCAGACTGGGAGCGATGCAGCTCTACATTTCTCGAAGTCAAGCAAGAAGAATAACAGCACTGTGTGCCACAAGAATCAGCAGTATATTGTTGATGGCACATTTCTCATGCACTCTTCAGTGAAGATAATTATACCCTAAACTGTTTGTAAGAATAGTGTTTGGAATTTTCAAAATATGTTTTAATGTATTTTAGTGCGGTCAGCGTTAATCTCGTTAAAATAACGTTAACGCCAGAACCGCATTAATGCAGCAAATCTCCATTAGCAAGTTAGCGCAGATCGCCCCGTGCGTGGGACTCGGGACTTGGCGTCAACGTGTTAGAGAGGTTAGCTCGTTAATGTATTAGCACCGTGCAGCCCCAAACAATGGCATTAACATCATTTTAACGGGATTAACGCGGACAGCACTACTTTATTTGCAGTGAAGGAATAATTATAACTGAATGGACCATTATATATGAGTGGATGTAATAAGTTGTGTAGGATTTTGTACAACTGCTTAGCCACTTCTGTTACTGTGGGTTTCGAGCACAATAATAAACAGCAGAATCTTCGGTCTTCAGGCTGTTCATCTGCAGATACAGCTGCTGTTTGCTGTTGTCTCTGGAGACAGTAAACCTGCCTCGGACTGACTGTGAATAGTAATTGGTGCTACTGCTAGTATCAGCAGCAATCCACTCCAGGCCTTTTCCAGGAGCCTGTCTGACCCAGTGAATCCAGTGGCTGCTGAGTGTGAATCCAGAGGTTGTACAGGTCAATCTGTGAGACTGACCAGGTTGTTTAACTGCTGGTTCAGATTCTGTCAGAGTCTGACCATTAACACCTGCCCCAGTAAAGAGAAAATTAATAACAAATGCACAACTTAAAAAGGATGGCCCAAAATATATTTTTAGATTATCATCAACAAAGCTCTTCACCTGCCAAGCAGAGCGTTATAAGCAGCAGTCCTGTCTTACAATTCATCATGTCTGGCTGTGAGTCCACTGTTCTCTGTCATCATCTCTGCAGTCAGACATAAAGAGATAGAAGCAGTACTTTTGCATTGACTCCGCCTCCAGCTTTTTTCTAATCTCACTTACAACGTGATCTAGGTCAGGATAGGTGGGTCCAAAAATCGATAAGGTTGAGCGGTGTGCTAAGAATAGCAACAACTTTACATTACTCTCCTTGACAAGCTTGTTGTGCCCACTGTGTAAAAGCTACTAATTACAGTAGATGGACAACAAAATAATTTCTTACTTTCTTACAATGTGTTTGTTTTATGCGAGTCATATAAATGAGAACAGCTGCTTATCAGTCAGGAAAGAACATTTACTGGCAGATTTACTAACAGCCTGTGGCAGAACAAAGCCTTCTTTAACACTAAAAATCTTCTGAGTTATAATGAAGAGATGTGTTGCCAATTTCATGACTAAAAGTTTTGCCCAGTTTTTTGCAGATGGCCTTGTGTTGTACATTCTACACACACACTCACACGCACACACACAAAGGTAGCAGAGTTTCTTGCTGTGCTCATCCACCCAATCCATATGACACAGACCGGGGGGAGCTCTGGAGTGGATTGGGTGGATGAGCACAGGAAGAAACTCTGCTACCTTTGTGTGTGTGCGTGTGAGTGTGTGTGTAGAACGTACAACACAAGGCCATCTGCAAAAAAACTGGGCAAAACTTTTGAATCCAGCCAACATTGTAACCTGTCAGTCTATAACCTGATAGATGACATCTTCACTCTCTCTCCAGGTCTTTTCACCTCCAAACTCCACTGAGAAAAAAAAAATCATGTGATCATGAATGATCACATGCATCAGTGCACACTGTCAGTAGAGATTCATCTATATGTGGTGTAAAGTTGTTCTGTTATATTGCAGGTGGGGAGCCAAACTGTAATCTCAGAGTTAAGAGAAATGCCAGCTTTTCTCCAGAATCAGCAGTAAATTTTCATGTGTGCTCCTTAGTGAAGATAATTATACAGTGTCACAGCTTAAACTTCTTATAAAATAGCAGATGGTGTGTCACTTTTTAAAATATATGTTATACTTTATTGGGTGTGAATAAGTTCTCTAAATGGTACACATTAGGTGAGAGAGTATAATAAAGCCTGAAGGATTTTGTACAGCTGCTTAACCAACTCCTATCATTGTGGGTCTCGAGCACAATAATAAACAGCAGAATCTTCAGTCTTCAGGCTGTTCATCTGCAGATACAGCTGCTCTCTGCTGTTGTCTCTGGAGACAGTAAACCGGCCTTGTACTGACTGAGAGTAGTATTTGCTACTACCACCTGCATCAGTTGCAATCCACTCCAGTCCTTTTCCAGGAGCCTGTCTGATCCAGTTCATCCAGTAGCTGCTGAATGAGATTCCAGATGTTGTACAGGTCAATCTGTGAGACTCTCCAGGTTGTTTAACTGCTGGTTCAGATTCTGTCAGAGTCTGGCCATTAACGCCTATAAAAATAATGAGAAAATGAATAACTTGCACAACTTTAAAGCATGAACCAAAATATTTAGACCATCAAAAAAACAAAAAAAACAATAACTCTTAACCTGCCAAGCAGAGAGTTAAAAACAGCAGTCCTGTCCTGCAGTCCATCATGTTGAGATGAGTCCACTGTTCTCTGTCATCATCCCTGCAGTCAGATATGAAGATGAAGACGCTCTCTGTGTTTTTGCATGAACTCCTCCTCTCAGAGATTTGCAACCGGACTGTGAATAACATTCAGACACTATGAGGTAAGTGTTAATAATGAAAGAGTGAAAAAACAATGTAGGCTAGTTTAAATTAGGTTTATTTGAAATAACGTTTTGGGTTTAACAAAATGTTTGGTTGATATATCAGAGAGAAACAGAATGTTGTGATTAGCAAAATTTACTTTATATTGGAATACAAGGATATAACACTAGTGTATATGCTTCATTTTTAATAATTTATTGAGAATATGTGATATGCTCAGTAATATATTGACCTTTTTTTTGCTGGATGTTTCACAACATGCAAAAACCTAACATCACACCATGTAAAGATCTCATATTGGATTCACCTGTGTACTTTAGGTTCCAATTTGTCAAAGCAGTCCATACCTTTAAATATAGTTTAAAAATGGCTTTACTAGTTATTGCGAACGCTTGTTTGCAGTTGTTGCTGCTAAGGGCGGCCCATCCAGTTATCAGGTTAAAGAGCCATGTAGGCTTGAATTTTTTCCCCTTAATCATAAACACCTTCACAATCATGAAAAAAATGGGAAATCAGCAAGGGGGCAAACACTTTTTCACACCACTGTATATGCTTTTGTGTCTTTTCTTTATGTGCTTGTGTGCTGTATTCTTTGTGGATACACCAAAAGGATTAACTTTTATGTGTTATAATATTGTTCCCTTTATTTAGGGAATTCAGATTAGTTTGATGTTTGAAGGGTTGCAGTGATATGAAGTAAAATGTCCCTCAACTGCATCAGATAACACTTTGTTTTGAAAATGTAAGAAGTAGAAAGTAGATAGATATTTCTTTCTTAATTTAGGGAGTAAAATTAGAATCAGTCAAAAATATACAACTACATATACCTGAAAATTTTGCTTAAATACACTAGTAAAGTATTTGTTTCTTCCCACCTCTGTTTATAAGTAATGTTTAGACCTCATTAAGTCATAGAACCTGTTAACAGAGTGCTGTGTGGCACAAATTCATGAAGTGCAACTCTGTGAGTTTGTGCAAAAATGATTAGCATACTCATGGTCTCACTTGTCACCTTATGTGGCTGCTTTAGGCTTGAATTGAGTGATTAAATTTACTCACTTGTAGTTGGAATCTTCAGTCACATCACCACTGGAGTTTCCAGTGGACAAATGTATAAGGAATCTAAAAATAAACACCAAGTTAAAACCTTTCTGGGCATACCTGAGATTTTGAAAAGGAGAAGACAAAAAGTACATTTTTGTTTGATTGTTTGTTTAATCATTTGTCTGTTACTTTGTCTGTAGACTAGCCTTTGTGAACCTTGCAGAATGTTGCGTTTTAATTGCTAAATAGACTTCTATTCCATTTGCATTGAGTGTGACCAAAAAGTGCAGTACATTTTTGATAATGCCTTTGGCATGCACTCTTCAGTGAAAGTATTTATCCAGTGTCATACGTGAAAGTAATGAAAGCATGTAAAATTGTTCAGATATATAAACGTAATGTTTTTTTAGGAGGTAAGGAGTTCTCTGAACTGATGTTGCCATTATGAGAGTGTATTTAATAATAATAATAATAATAATAATAATAATAATAATAATGATACATTTTATTTGAGGGCGCCTTTCTAAAACCCAAGGTCACCTTACAAAGAGAAAAAGATATTAATAAGACAGTAGATTAAAATAGATAACTTTTATGGGCAACCAGTGAAGCTATTGAAGAATTGGGGTGATAAGGCAGTACAAGTTATGACCCGAGCTGCAGAATTCTGAAGAAGTTAAAGTTTATGGAGGGACTTATTGGGAAGACCAAATAAGAGGGAGTTGTAATAATCGATCCGGGAAGTAATAAGACTATGGACAAGGATGGCAGCAACATGGTCAGTAAGGAAGGGACTTAGTTAATGTTACGTAAGTGAAAGTATGCAGACCGGGTTATGTAATTAATGTGAGACTGAAATGAGAGAGTCCTGTCAAATATGACACCCAAACTCTAATTGTGTCTTGGTGATATGTATCACTGTGGTGTGATAAAAAATATTTTCTTCAGGCTTCAGATTTTGTCCATTGAGTCTTGCAACAAGTAGTTACTGAATATGAATCCAGAACATGTACGAGTCGTTTAACCATGGGTTTAGATTTTAGCAGAATCTGACCATCAACACTGGAAAAACAAATAAAGGAAAATAGTCATATGCTGTAAGCTGGTAAGGTTTTGAAGATAAATTTCACTCATCATCAGTGAAACTGTTGACCCCTCCACCAGGAAATAATCAATAATAATAAATAAATCAAAGCTTCACTTCAACGAACTCAATTTTGTTTCATTCTAGCCAGGTTTCTTAAAATATTTCTTAAAATATCACCTTATGTGCAGTTTTACTCATCTCTTTGGAACAATCCAGCTATTTGTATGGGGAAAAAAATTGTGTTTTGGAAATTGTGGCAGTCTCATGGCATAAATGTTATTAGCGACTTATTTAAAGATGGGGAATTTATGTCCTATAGAGACCTTGTTCAAACATACAAATTGGAAGGGAAGGAAAATTTCTGGAGATATTTGCAAATTAGACATTGTGTGACATCGAAGTTCAGAAGGGGACATGGAAATCTTGTTTTAATTTTATAAATATGCCTCAGGAGCACCACACAGCATCATGTTTTTATAGGTTGGTAAACGATAATAGAAGTGGGGAATGTTCGAACATTAAAACTTTGTGGCAGAAAGATTTAAATGCACCAATTCCAAACGAAAAATGGATGGGTATTTTGGCGGAAAATGGGATTTATGTTAAGGAGGCGAGGAGCAAATGCATACAATATAAAATACTGCATAGATATTATCATACTCCAACAAGATTACACAATATGAAGCTTATGCCTGACTATCTCTGTTGGAAATGTAAAATTGAGGCGGGGACTTTCCTACATTGTTTTTGGGAATGTTCCCTTATAGCTCCTTTTTGGAAGGAAGTCGTCACACTTTTAAAAGGTTGGTCAGGATTAGAAGTGCCCTTAACTCCTGAATTGTGCTTGTTAGGAGACTGTTCTCATATTCCAAGAATTCATAATAATATTTTTACGGTTGTTATGGTTGGACTGGTAACTGCATCGAGGATTATCCTTAGGCACTGGAAGACTACAGTACGTCCTGAACTGAAAGACTGGATCAGAGCAATGGCAGAGACTGCTTCCTATGAGTCCATGCTGAATAAACTTAAAAATGATACAGAAGACAAAGATGAACATTGAGACTACTTTTGGAGCTATTTGAAGCAAACAGGAAATCATGACTATATTATTGTAATTTGAAGGACTATTAACTGTGACCACCGGTCCAAATGTTACTTAACCGTCAGTTTTATTTGCCCATTTCTCTGTTTCTTCTCTTGGAACCCATTGTTAATTAGTTTCTCTTTTCTTTCTTTTAGACTTGTAAGGGCAGGGGTGCACACCAGCAGTTTTCTTTTTATATAGGTTTAAGTATATGTTGAAAAATCAATAAAAAAAAAACTTAAATGTCAAAAAATAATAATAAATAAATAAATAAAATCAGAAGAAATCACATTGTCAGCATACACTGATACAGTTTCCCAAATCAAACAGTAAATACCCAATATTCTTCACCTGTTCAGCAGACTTAAGCAGTAGTCAAGGAGTCCTGTCTTAACATGTTAGACCATCTGTCAACTGGTCTATTATTTTACTTACTGATACAGGTTAAGGACTTCTGCATTTTCCATTGCATTTGTGCTGAAATTAGGCAACTTAATAAATGAATGACACATTCTTGTCTGATAAATTTAAACCCAGTTTCGCAAAAATTGTATTACAGTATTTTAATATAAGAGCCTTATATTCATGGACATGTATATTTTGTTAGTGATGGTTAGATTAGTTTTAATGACACTAAAAGATAAACACAATTTGTGAAACGATTTGTATCTCAAATACATCAAAACCAATGCCTATTAAAAAAAATTAAATAGAATGGCAGAAGGGGTCAAAATGGTTTAAAACATATGAGATAAAGATGTCTAATGAGCACTGCAGTGTTTTGTACAGCAGCATAACTGCCTCTAATTACTGTGGATTTATGCACAGTACAAAATAGCAGACTCTACAGTCTCTCTGGTGTCCCTGGATACAGTAAAACTGCCTTGGACTGAATGAGATTGGGAGGTCGTGCCCCGATTAATATTAGTTGCAATCCACTCCAGTCCTCTTCCAGGAGCCTGTCTGATCCAGGTTATCTACAGGGCACTGAATGACAGTCCAGAGGTGGAGCAGGTTAATTTGTGAGTGTTTTTTAACAGCTCTTTGTTGTGTCCCCTTCAGTCAGATCAGTACAGGTTGAAAAGTAAGTTTTTGCTTTGACTCCTAACATTACACAGCCACAGCACTCCCAAGTGCACTTTAAGTCTAGAGTGAATACCAAGAGATACTTACTAACAACTCTTTAAAAACAGTTAAATTAAAGGACCAAATATGTAATCAATGTAATCAAGCTGTTTTACATTTACACATAAACTTGGCTATATATATATATATATATATATATATATATATTGTATCCCAAGTGTTCAAACTAAATGCACATTCACTCAGTTTGTTATTTTATCACACACTCATTGCAAGATGATAAACACAAATTATTACTTTACAGTACTTTCCATTCTGTGTTATTTTAAATACATAGATTAATAAAAGAGAATTACACAGTTGTAGTTAGAACTGAGTACATTATGCTCATGTTGTCTTTATCATAGTAACTATTATATTATATTCTGCATGAAGGGGTGAAATTTGATGTAAACCACAACCTTTCACATTTCTACAACCTTTCTTCAGGCACTTTACCTTCACAAATTTAGCATATGACTGTCAGGTAAAAAGAGGTGTAATGTCAGGTTAGTTAAAATCAATTGCATGTCTTAAACTTAACTTTAATATGCAGTCATCTGTAATAAAAAAAATAACATTTTAAGCTTAATGTATCAGTGAGGTCAGGGAAAATGGCTGATTTTGTTGAGACAATACCATCTGGGGGAATTTCACCCCCAGGAACTCTAAGGGTTAAATGCTTTAGAGTAAAGGGAAGGCAACACATGCTTAAAAATACACCACATCAAGAGTTCTGGTTTCAAATGTAAATATAGCTTTATTAAAAATTCTCAGTACAAAACCAGTAACAAACTAACTATTTATAGCCTTAAAACTATAAATATATAAGTCAAGTTCACTTCTGAACTGAATTTGAACCAAACGTCTGGGAATGCAGGTCGGAAAGGCAATGAACTTACTAATTACTTACTGAAGTTACACCAAAGCTCTGTAAATGTTGTGAGTCAGACAGAAATATTATTTCCTTTCTTGTTTTGTTTACTTTTTTAAATTAGCACATATTTTTACATATTTTTAAAAGTAATTTGTATTTTCCACACTATGTATCTATATTAATAAATAATAAATGGGCTGATGGCTCCTACATATAAGGTGGGTCAGAAAATCCATAAAGATGAGCGGTGTGCTAAGAATCGCGACAACCTCACACTACTCTCCTTGACAATCTGGTTGTGCCCACCATCTTGAAACTACTAATCACAGTAGATGGACAACAAAATGATTTCTTACTTTCTTATAACGTGTTTGTTTTATGCAGGTCATATAAATAGGAACAGCTGGTTATCACTCAAGAAAGAACATTTACTGCCAGGTTTACTAACAGCCTGTGGCAGCACAAAGCCTTCTTTAACACTAAAAACTGTCTGGGTTTACTAAAGAGACGTGGTGCCAATATTGTCACTACAACTTTTGACCAGGGAATTTTGCAGATGGCCTTTTTGTATTTGTATCTCCAAGAGTTTCCCCTTCAGGAGGTGAATATAATTCATATTTAAATATTTTTTTAATTTTATTTATTAATTGCAAATTGTGCTAAATCCAACACTGAAAAATGCACACCCCCTATATTTAGTTGTGATAGCTGCTTCAAGGGGGGGTTATTTATTTGCAAAGACAAAATGAATGTGTAACTGACACATTAGTTAGATGGCTATAAGTTGTGAATGCAGAGCAAACTATTTAACTTGCTCCTAAAGCTCTTCTCTCAGAGTTGCGTGATGATCTGACAGTAAATAATGTTTTGTGTACACATTATACTGGTCAGCTGTTACCAAATGATTTCAGTTTTATGTGGTGAAATAGTTTATAATAACAGAGCTTTTCACTGGATAAACTCCTCCGCTCCACCTAAAAAATTAATACTCAGGTGTGAACCCAGATCATAAAACATTTAAAAGCACTGTATACTGTAACTATTCGCATTAAAAAGCTGCACGGTATGTTCTAATGTTTAATAATTTTTTTGTATTATACTTCATATCTTTCTTTAGAGGTTTAAGTCTGAGTCAGGTTCTTAAAAGTTATTTTATCATAAGCAAGTTTCAAAAAAATACATTTACATACTAAACATCTCTGTACAGTAGTAACTTATTTTACACTTGTGCTTGGGTGTTGAGGTTTGTATCACTGTGGGGTGATGCACGCAGTAATAAACAGCCGTGTGTCCTCAGGCTGCAGATTTGTCCCTTCATAGTGACCATTCCAGCAGATATGTCTCTGTTGTAGCTGAACTTGTTCTTCAAAGGATTATTTTGATAAAGCCTACTACTATTTCCTCCCAATGATCAAATATCCAGGCCACTGGTTTTCCTTCACACTGTCTGATCCGACCTGTTCCATAGCCATCAGTCAAAGAATACCCAGAGACCCGACAGGTGATGACCCAAGACTCTGAGTCTGGCTGTATGAGATCATTTCAAACACACCTGTGGGGACAGAAATCAACAGTCATCAAACATAAACTTATGGTATACATAAGTTTATGCTTATAGCATCTTCTTTAATGTAAGCATAACATTCTTCTGTGGTAAACAGAAGGGAGCAAAGTGAAAGATGATGTAATCTGACTTTCATTGAGTAGAACTTTATTGTAGACTGACCAGGGTTTAAAATATATTTTGGATTATGAACATTTTAGCTTTCTCCAGTTTACATTACTCTCCATGACTTTTAATTATTTTCCTAATTGCTATGAATAATTATTATTTTATCCTGATTTATAATAAAATAACAGATATGGATAAATTAAAGTTTTTTTCTTCATATGCAGAGAAAAAACTGAAGTTATTTCTATTTCAAAGTATTTACAGAACAATCAGGTGTTCTGCATCAAATAAGCCGCCACGCAAATTATTTGTGCCACTCCAGAAAATAATTTCTGTCCACTATAAGATAAAGGAGAACATCACAAGCCTGATACCTGCAGGCCTGAAAGCAGGAGGTGTGTCACTCCTCCTGTTTTACACCTTCGAGACAGCATTTACACTGTAATCTGCCTTTGGTGGCTTTTTGGCAGCAACTGTGACATTCAGCAGTCGCCTCATTGTTCTGACACACAAAACAAAACTATCGACTACACTACACACTAACTACACACTCCAAACACATCACAAATCTCCCACATCTCAAAAATATCTCTCTCTCTCTCTTTCTCTCTCGCCACCATCACTCCTAAAACTTCTCCCTCTTCCTAAACATCCAAATGCCATGCTGCCATACTATTTTTGATTGGTCGACATGGTACATTTTTCCACCAATAGGAAATGTTGGGGTTATTTTTTTGGTTTTTGTTTTTGCTCAGAAATGAAAACAAAAGTAAACACAGCTTTTACCATTTCTTCCTGCAGTAAATTTAAAGCTAGTATTCAGGAAAAAAAAAAAACATTGCGTATATTTTTTATCATAACTCTGATTTTACGTGGTCTATCAACACAATTTAAAAACTGGTATATAGTTTGAAGTCCACACTTTTAACACGAAAATTGAGAATTAGGGTTGTCTTGGGCTGACAAAACATCTTGTTGCCATGTCATCTTAAATTTGTCATGTGATTGGTTTACCATGATAATTTGATTCTTCCTCAGCCAATCAGCTCATGTGATTGTTTGGCCCTCCTAGCTGCTGGTAAGCTGAAGACAGCTTCAACCATCTGTGTGTTGAAAAAAAGTAAATAGCATAACCTTCTGCTGTCATGCTCTTCATTTCAAGTTACTATCTGCTGCTGGAGTGTCTAAAAATAACTGGCATAGAAAGAAAGGAGAAAAAAACTTATTTTTAGTGTTTTAAAGTATAACCAATTTTCTTACTATGGAAACAATGAATAAAGAATAAACTCCAATGAATGAAATAGAGTAAGTTCACTTTATTTTAAAAAAATAAAAAAGCATCAAAGATATTAAAAAACTCTTTGGCTTTTAGGAAGCTGATAAAGAGCTGATAAAAAAAACATCTCATGTATAGTTTGCTTTTACTCTAATTCAAATAATCTTTAGTGTTTTTGTCATAAAACAACTGTTTTCAAAACAAATAATTCTCTACTTCACACTGTTTTTAAGAGTATATCACTCTAAACTCAACACATTATTTGTTCAGTAAATGAGATGGAAACATATTTGAAGTTTAAAAGACTAATTGAATTAGTTTAAGTGATAATAACAATACAGCCTATTAAGCTCTAAGTTAGTTATTTTAATTTGGAACATTATTTAGTTATTTTAAGATGAAACATGTGTGATGCCCTTTCTTAGAAAAATTCTTGAATGTCAACTTTTTATAGGCCTCATCTCCCTAAATCCTTTTCTGAACTTGCTACTCAGACTGTTTTATCAGGTATTGAGGAGGTAACAAACATATGTGCAGATTGTCAGTAGAGATTCATTTATATGTGGTGCAAAGTTGTTCTGCTATATTGCTGGTGGGGAGCCATTAAAATTAAACCTGAAGGATTTTGTACAGCTGCTTAACCAACTCCTATCACTGTGACTCTCGGGCACAATAATAAACAGCAGAATCTTCAGTCTTCAGGCTGTTCATCTGCAGATACAGCTGCTCTCTGCTGTCGTCTCTGGAGATGGTAAACCGACCTTGAACTGAGTGAGAGTACCAAGTGCTGCCACGACCATTACTAATGCTTGCAATCCACTCCAGCCCTTTTCCAGGAGCCTGTCTGATCCAGGCCATATAGTAGCTGCTGAATGAGAGTCCAGATGTTGTACAGGTCAATCTGTGAGACTGGCCAGGTTGTTTAACTGCTGGTTCAGATTCTGTCAGAGTCTGACCATTAACACCTACAAAGATTACAAGAAAATCAATGACATGCACAACTTTAAAGCATGTAACAAAATATTTTAGACCGTCAAAAAAAAAACAAAAAAAAAAAAACCCTCTTAA
Source organism: Perissodus microlepis (assembly GCF_051167445.1). Lineage (NCBI taxonomy): Eukaryota > Metazoa > Chordata > Actinopteri > Cichliformes > Cichlidae > Perissodus > Perissodus microlepis. The sequence goes on from NC_140464.1 coordinate 18,901,238, forward strand.
CCTGCCAAGCAGAGAGTTAAAAACAGCAGTCCTGTCCTGCAGTCCATCATGTTGAGATGAGTCCACTGTTCTCTGTCATCATCCCTGCAGTGAAATATAAAGAAGCTCTCTGGGTTTTTGCATTGACTCCTCCCCTAGGATGTTTGCGTCAGGACTGTGAATAAAATTCAGACACAGGTAAGTGTTAATAATGAAAGAGTGAAAAACAATATAGGCTAGTTTAAATTATAGGTTTATGTAAAATAACATATTTGGGTTTCCCACAATGTTTGCTTGACTTATCAGAGAGAAACAGAATGTTGTGATTAGCAGATATTTACTTTATATTGGAATACAAGGATATAACAGGAGTGTATAGTCTTTATTTTAGTCTTAATTTATTGAGAATATGTGATATGGCCAATAATACTTTTTTATTGATCTTCTTTTGCTTGATGTTTCACAATATGTAAAAACCTAACTTCACACCATATAAAGATCCTGTATTGGATTTACATCCATACTATAGATTTGCAATTTGTCAAAGCAGTCCAAACCTTCAAACATAACATTTCTTCTTCCTCTCCTCGATCCTCTGTAGCTTCAGAAGATCTACTAGATGATGTGAACGCAGCAATACCTAAGACTAATCAGCTGATCTACACTACAGCAGCAGTGATCAGTGATATACAGTGGCTTGCAAAAGTATTCGGCCCCCTTGAACTTTTCCACATTTTCTCACATTACAGCCACAAACATGAATCAATTTTATTGGAATTCCACGTGAAAGACCAGCACAAAGTGGCGTACACGTGAGAAGTGGAACGAAAATCATACATGATTCCAAACATGTTTTACAAATAAATAACTGAAAAGTGTGGTGTGCGTAATTATTCAGCCCCCTGAGTCAATACTTTGTAGAACCACCTTTTGCTGCAATTAAAGCTGCCAGTCGTTTAGGGTTTTACGACCCGTCTAGGGCCAGGCAATAACATGAGTGAGGCACTCGCTTCCCCCCCCCCCAAGACCCAAGCAGCCACAGGAAACAAATCTGTTCGTTATAATGTGATTTATTTACAAAGTGGAAAAAAAGGAACAACAAAACGGGAGTGTCAACACTTCAGGGTGAGCCAAGGCCAAAATAATAAACAAAAACAAATCTACACAAATCCCGCACCCCTGACCTTACCAAAACAAAGTCCAAAAAAAAGAGTCTGACCTCCTTAACTAATTCAAAACAGGAGAAAATGGGTGATCAAAAGAAACAGCAGCTCACCCCTACCCACTCCACTTCCACAACTTTTAAGCCGCACTGCAGCCAGCGGCTGCCACAGGTAAACTGCTGGGTCATGAGGAGAAACGCGAGGACCTCTCCCGCCCAAGCACTCCAGCCTCCTTTTAATGGGCGGGTCCTCCAGCTGGAACCAGTCACGGCGGGGCGGTGTATCCACGCACCAATCGGAGCAGGGCCCTGGCACAGCTGAATTAACATAAAAAGATACATCACCTGCACTAAACAAAACACATAAGCATGCAAGTTCGTAACATAGGGTATGTCTCTACCAGCTTTGCACATGTAGAGACTGAAATTTTTGCCCATTCTTCTTTGCAAAACAGCTCCACAACTGGTCTGTGATGGCCTCAGAGGTTGTCTAAGAGAATATTGGGAGCAACAACACCATAAAGTCCAAAGAACACACCAGACAGGTCAGGGATAAAGTTATTGAGAAATTTAAAGCAGGCTTAGGCTACAAAAAGATTTCCCAAGCCTTGAGCATCCCACAGAGCACTGTTCAAGCGATCATTCAGAAATGGATGGAGTATGGCACAACTGTAAACCTACCAAGACAAAGCCGTCCACCTAAACTCACTGGCCGAACAAGGAGAGCGCTGATCAGAAATGCAGCCAAGAGGCCCATGGTGACTCTGGACGAGCTGCAGAGATCTACAGCTCAGGTGGGGGAATCTGTCCATAGGACAGCTATTAGTCGTGCACTGCACAAAGTTGGCCTTTATGGAAAAGTGGCAAGAAGAAAGCCATTGTTAACAGAAAACCATAAGAAGTCCCGTTTGCAGTTTGCCACAAGCCATGTGGGGGACACAGCAAACATGTGGAAGAAGGTGCTCTGGTCAGATGAGACCAAAATGGAACTTTTTGGCCAAAATGCAAAACGCTATGTGTGGCGGAAAACTAACGCTGCACATCACTCTGAACACACCATCCCCACTGTCAAATATGGTGGTGGCAGCATCATGCTCTGAGGGTGCTTCTCTTCAGCAGGGACAGGGAAGCTGGTCAGAGCTGATGGGAAGATGGATGGAGCCAAATACAGGGCAATCTTGGAAGAAAACCTCTTGGAGTCTGCAAAAGACTTGAGACTGGGACGGAGGTTCACCTTCCAGCAGGACAACGACCCTAAACATAAAACCAGGGCAACAGTGGAATGGTTTAAAACAAAACATATCCATGTGTTAGAATGGCCCAGTCAAAGTCCAGATCTAAATCCAATCGAGGATCTGTGGCAAGATCTGAAAACCACCGTTCACAAACGCTGTCCATCTAATCTGACTGAGCTGGAGCTGTTTTGCAAAGAGGAATGGGCAAGAATTTCAGTCTCTAGATGTGCAAAGCTGGTAGAGACATACCCTAAAAGACTGGCAGCTGTAATTGCAGCAAAAGGTGGTTCTACAAAGTATTGACTCAGGGGGCTGAATAATTATGCACACCCCACTTTTTAGTTATTTATTTTTTAAAAATGTTTGGAATCATGTATGACTTTCGTTCCACTTCTCACGTGTACACCACTTTGTGTTGGTCTTTCACGTGGAATTCCAATAAAATTGATTCATGTTTGTGGCTGTAATGTGAGAAAATGTGGAAAAGTTCAAGGGGGGAGAATACTTTTGCAAGCCACTGTATACACACACACACACACACACACACATATATATATATATATTACATAGTTAGATGATGTGTGAGATAGTGTGAAGTGTCAAATTTTGCAAAGACCTCTCTCAGAAGAGAAAGAATAGAAATAGATTTCTTTTGAGACTTTTAATTGATAATTGTTCCAGTTTGACCTCACTCCAAACTCCTGTAAGCAAAACAAACAAAAACAGAAAAAAATAACAACATGATCTTCATGAATCAGACTTTTTCACCATTTTAAAGAATGAATCCTTTTCTTACCTTTCAGACAAACAATAAAGAATAAATTCAAGTAAATCATATATTCCATAATTTTGAAAACTTTATAATCAAAATGTGTAAATTGGTAAAAAAAAAAGTTCTTAAGATTTCCTCTCATGAATTGAATGAGAATTGGCAACAACGTGTTTATAAGGAAGCAAAACTTTGCATAGACCCCCCTCTACAGGAGGAATTTGGTATTCAAAAACTCAGTTACACAACTTCTTACTTCTTGCTATTTGGACACTACGCACATATTAAGACACCCACTCTATTACATGGCAAACATAGATACAGCCACCATAGAGTACCTAATATGGATTGTGGCAGGAAGCCAAAGTACCTGGAGAGAGCTCACACAAGCACAGCAACAACATGCAAACTCGATACAGAAAGGCTCCAGTCAGCTGGTGTATTCAAACAGTCTTGTTAACCAGTCTTGTCCAGCTCAGTAGCAGCGACTTGGTCAGTTAGCTGGCCTTGGCAGTTGTGTCTTCTGGGTTTTCTAATAGTGTGTTTATGGCTTTGACCTGTCTTTAGCCTAAAACTTTGGAATGTGGATTATACGCTACTACATGGTTTTATGACAGATGTTATTTTTCGTGTGTGAGTTAATGTTTTAAAGCGCTTCATTTCAGCACAAATTTGATATGTTTCAAACAAAAAAGGGGTTAGGTGTCTAAAACCAGTAAGTAAAAGTGAAAAACTGTCACCACACAGACATCCACCTAAAAGGGAACATTTATTAAGTGGGAAGCAATATTGTAGAATTGTTGCGACTGGGATGACATGCAGCATCTGTAAGAAGAAAAGTATTTGTTGTCCTGAAAGTCAATGTAATTAGTGTTACGCCATTGGGATATATATATATAGTGTAAACTGTGCAATCCTGGAGAAACCGAAAAAACAAAAACAAAACATTGAATGGTTTTTATCCAAATGTAAAGTGTTTTCTTTTTTCAGAATGACAAAGCTTGAGACATCTACAACATCTGCAGAGCCCAGTGGGGGCTTAAGCCTGGGTGATTTTTTCAGAAGCCCGGGGTGTTTTGGAGTGTAATTTGTTTCATAGTTAGATGCCTGACTGACAATTGTATAACTACACACAATATTCGAAGCACATAGCGCACAGTCGTAAATTCCCCCTAATTTTGGTATGATCTGAGCTCAAGCATTAGCCGACTGAGCACAGCACTTACGCATGTGAGCGAGGGGGAAGAAGCTGCTGCCTGCGAGTTTGCTGTAGGAGAAGTGCAGACAGGCAGACAGAGGAGAGCTTAAGTTTGACCAGGTACCAAAGCAAATCATTGGTACTGTACAAATAATGTAAATATGACGGTGTATCACAAAAGATTGATATCAAACTGATCACTTGACCCATATTACGTTACTTGCTGTTCGAGTGAATCAACAAATGGCGAAATGAAAAGCCGAACAACAACAAAGCTGTTTTTTTAGACAGTCTTAGCTTCATATTCATATTTTCATATTTCAGTTCATATTCATATTCATATTTTCAGTTGTTACCCGCCATGGCTAAATAAAGCCCTCTAAATCGGTTTCAGTTATGTACTGATGAACACAACAATGGACATAAGGAGCTTCTTTCAAAGAAAAAACTCAGGTAGATGTAATTTAATATATGTTGTGTATGTTGTTCAGTATATTTCTATGCAAAACAAGAGGAATTTCAATACACAACAGTATATTCACAGTTGAAACCAGATATTTACATACACTTTAGGGGAAAAAAACAATGTCAGAATAAAGAGAGACAGAGCTGTCTATTTTTTTATCACTTTCATCAAATTTAGGAGTACATATACATTAAGTTTATTGTTAATTAATAAGAAACTCCAGACGATTCCATTCTGAGCTGAAGAAGCTTCTGATAGGTTAGTAGAGTCCATGTGAGTAAATTGGTGGCACACCTGTGGATGCATATAAGGCAAAACACAGAGCCTGTTTCTTTGACATGGGAAAATCAAGAGATGTCAACCAAAACACCAGGAAAAGAATTGTGGAGCTCCATAAGTGTGGCTCAATTTTGAATACAATTTGGTGCCATTTACAATTAAGAAATACAGATAGTTTCTCTCTTTACTCTTAAATTTAACAAATATGTTTTTTATATTTATCAATCTAAAAATGATAAACATTTAGTCTGATTTGATGTTACAATTAAAAAAGTGTTTGTGTTTTTATCTGAAGAGTGTGTAAATATCTGGTTTTAACTGTATATTTGATGATGTTGGTGTTTGTTGTTTCATCTAAGATACCAAGTGTATCTTTTTAGACACCATTTGTTAGTTTTCAAATTCTATATTTATTAAGTTATGCACGCTTGTTTGCACAACAAGGGTAAATAATTATATAAACTATATAATCTAAATAGTGTACTTTGGTAGAATTAAAAAATAAGTGTAGTGCAGGTCTATGATGATTTTCAGTGTTTTGATTCTGGTTCTGTCTTGGTTAAGTCCTAAAGTTGTCCTGATTTTGAACTGTTGTAGTCCTGTTTTAATTCCAGGTCAGTTCTGGGTCTGGTTGAATTGGGGTTTAGTCCCTGTGTCTTGATATAGCCCTGATTTTGTTCTGCCTTTTTTCCTATATGAAGTTATTCTTTTTTGAACAAAACTCAAAACACAGCCTAAAAAATCTTTCAGTCATTTCTATAACTATTTATCAGTTTCCTTATAATCATTATCATATTTCACCAATTTATTTGTTGCCCCCTAAAGTTCTTTTAATTTTTAAAAACTCTTAAATCTAACCTGGACTGGTTTGCTGCTTAAATAAATGACCAAATGACCAAAAATATCTATTTAAAATTACAAAATAAAACCATACCAAATTTGGGTATGGTCTATAAATTTAGGATAGTCTATAAATTACTTTGTTATACTATTTTTAAATTATTATTATTAGCAAAACTAAATAATACAAGTTTTGCATCAGCTCCTCCTTAGAGAAACAATATAATGGAAGTGGAGTTGACTATTAAATATATAGGGTATTTTCCTCTGTTTTGAAGTAGACAGTCAATGTCCATGTACCAGAAAAAAACCCCACAATCATCCAGCTACAGAAATTATATTTTAATATTTTAATTTTAGACATTGATGATCAGACTTTTCCTGTCTTGATAAATCTTGTACACCGTATAAATGCCTCACATTTTAATCAGGCTTCCTGTAGAAACAAGATGCTGCTGCGTCTCTGCTCACATGGAGAGGCAGAGGTTGAGGTTGTGTGTGAGAAATATATTACTATGAATTACTAGGCTAACAATTACACCAAACTGCCAGGCTTGACACCATCTGAAAAGTAAAATGAGCATAAAATGAGCAGCTTACCCAACCCAACCCAAGTTAAATAGTATCACACAAGGAGCTCATTTTACTTTTGCTTCCCCAACTTATTTAATCAACCAGCCACAGTGTGGAGCTGACATTCCAATCAAGCTTAATCAAACAATTAAGCTCTCTCTTTCATAGATATAAATAATTGCTGCTAGCTATGATGTTTAAGGAGTGAATAGTGAACTTCTTTTAATGGTGTGTTTAATTAATTTTATTTAATAACTTGGGACCTTTGAGTCCCTTCCTTGCAAGAATTATGGCCAATGACGGAAATGTATGTATTACATTTAAGATTGGAAAACAATGTCAATGCCACAAACGTGAGTTGTCATATACATCTGTGAGTTAATCTGTACAACCGTGTGCACATGTGCTCTGTGCATGTACACACACAAAGAATTGACCTTCGTTCCTTAAATTTGTAGCATTGCCTCTGTGCTGACTGATGGTGCTCAGTGGCTTTTGCTTCTTGCTTTTAAATCAGATGTCACTCTCAACATAAACACAAGCTACAGCAGCCAAGCAGTCTTAGCTGAGGAAACAAAGATACATTTCCTAGTTTAATGTAAAATATTGTGGTGATGTTATGTTATATTAGGCAGGCAGCTGCCCAAATAACACTGTGACAATCAAAAGTATATCTATTTTGAACGCCTCAGCTGGAAAAAATTCAAAATGGTTTATAAAGTTGGCCACAGGTCTGTATGTAAATGGGAATTAAAACATTGCTTCATATTTGGATATGTATGATGTTAGTGTTTCTAAAATACTAAAAAATGTGTTTATTAACAAAGCAAACTAAAAATAGACATTATTAAATTTTATACTTTTAACTACTGAATTGAACATAATATGAAATAATGTGTTTCCACTGTGGGAATGATGGATCCAATGACAAATAACTTTCAGATTAGTAAAACTATATTTTTAATTTTTCTAGTTTTCCATTTCTATTTAGATGATTTATATTTATATTTATATTTAAAATGAACAGGATCATAACAAAATAAAACCACTGCAAGTGTAACAAAAATATGTTGAAATCAAATGGTATGTTATTTGAAGTCAATATGAAACAATGACACATGCATTTTATCCAATATTTTTTATTTATTTAATTTTTCCCAATTGTCCAAATTAGTCTGTGATTTGCCTTATTGTCCAACAAATCATATTTATATACAAATATATGTGACTCTCAAATATGATTTAAATGGATCATTCCTCACTTGATGACGAATTATCCATTTAAATATTTGCAGAGTCCTAAACTTGATGCCAGTGAACTTATCAGCGGTTGGTTTTTAAAAAAAGCCCAAAAAATCCCCTATGAGCAAGCACTTGGCGACGGTGGGGAGGAAAAACTCCCTTTTAACGGGGAGAAACCTCCGACAGAACCAGGCTCAGGAAGGGGTGGCCATCTGTCGCTGCCGAGTGGGCTTAAAATGTTCACTGTCCATCCTCCTTCTGACAGGAACTTCCTACAGATCAGGTATGAATGATGCCTGAGTGGACATACAAAACTCACAAGTTCCTGGCTCTCACGGCTCCTATGCAGAGGGTTAGTCGAAGAAGGAGGGGCATCGCGAGGGGCGTCGGGGGACGGGGGACTGTGCCTCACTGCCCTCCCCTTCTCCAAGAAACCCGTCTTCAACCGAGTCGAGAGAGCCGGGAACTTGTGAGGTGTGCATGTCCTGGTGAGCCTCCACCTTTTATAGGTGGGTGCAGCCTCGACTGTACAGAGACAGACCAGACCAGCTGCACCACACAGACACTTCAAACCTCATCTGAGGACAAAAAACATATAAATACATACATATATATATATATATCTTACTATTAAAAAAACAATAAAGTTAGGGTTCCTTTACAATGTCAGAAGGAGGGAGGCACTAAGGCACCGCCTTCCGCCCCTCGACGCCCTCGCGGTGCCCCCTCCTTCTGACAGGAACTTCCTACAGACCAGGTATGAATGATGCCTGAGTGGACATACAAAACTCACAAGTTCCTGGCTCTCACGGCTCCTATGCAGAGGGTTAGTCGAAGAAGGAGGGGCATCGCGAGGGGCGTCGGGGGACGGGGGACTGTGCATCACTGCCCTCCCGTTCTCCAAGAAACCAGTCTTCAACCGAGTCGAGAGAGCCGGGAACTTGTGAGGTGTGCATGTCCTGGTGAGCCTCCACCTTTTATAGGTGGGTGCAGCCTCGACTGTATAGAGACAGACCAGACCAGCTGCACCACACAGACACTTCAAACCTCATCTGAGGACAAAAAACATATACATACATATATATATCTTACTATTAAAAAAACAATAAAGTGAGGGTTCCTTTACAATGTCAGAAGGAGGGAGGCACTAAGGCACCGCCTTCCGCCCCTCGACGCCCTCGCGGTGCCCCCTCCTTCTGACAGGAACTTCCTACAGACCAGGTATGAATGATGCCTGAGTGGACATACAAAACTCACAAGTTCCTGGCTCTCACAGCTCCTATGCAGAGGGTTAGTCGAAGAAGGAGGGGCATCGCGAGGGGCGTCGGGGGACGGGGGACTGTGCCTCACTGCCCTCCCCTTCTCCAAGAAACCCGTCTTCAACCGAGTCGAGAGAGCCGGGAACTTGTGAGGTGTGCATGTCCTGGTGAGCCTCCACCTTTTATAGGTGGGTGCAGCCTCGACTGTACAGAGACAGACCAGACCAGCTGCACCACACAGACACTTCAAACCTCATCTGAGGACAAAAAACATATACATACATACATATATATCTTACTATTAAAAAAACAATAAAGTTAGGGTTCCTTTACAATGTCAGAAGGAGGGAGGTACTAAGGCACCGCCTTCCGCCCCTCGACGCCCTCGCGGTGTCCCCTCCTTCTGACAGGAACTTCCTACAGACCAGGTATGAATGATGCCTGAGTGGACATACAAAACTCACAAGTTCCTGGCTCTCACGGCTCCTATGCAGAGGGTTAGTCGAAGAAGGAGGGGCATCGCGAGGGGCGTCGGGGGACGGGGGACTGTGCCTCACTGCCCTCCCCTTCTCCAAGAAACCCGTCTTCAACCGAGTCGAGAGAGCCGGGAACTTGTGAGGTGTGCATGTCCTGGTGAGCCTCCACCTTTTATAGGTGGGTGCAGCCTCGACTGTACAGAGACAGACCAGACCAGCTGCACCACACAGACACTTCAAACCTCATCTGAGGACAAAAAACATATACATACATACATATATATATATATCTTACTATTAAAAAAACAATAAAGTTAGGGTTCCTTTACAATGTCAGAAGGAGGGAGGCACTAAGGCACCGCCTTCCGCCCCTCGACGCCCTCGCGGTGCCCCCTCCTTCTGACAGGAACTTCCTACAGACCAGGTATGAATGATGCCTGAGTGGACATACAAAACTCACAAGTTCCTGGCTCTCACGGCTCCTATGCAGAGGGTTAGTCGAAGAAGGAGGGGCATCGCGAGGGGCGTCGGGGGACGGGGGACTGTGCCTCACTGCCCTCCCCTTCTCCAAGAAACCCGTCTTAAACCGAGTCGAGAGAGCCGGGAACTTGTGAGGTGTGCATGTCCTGGTGAGCCTCCACCTTTTATAGGTGGGTGCAGCCTCGACTGTATAGAGACAGACCAGACCAGCTGCACCACACAGACACTTCAAACCTCATCTGAGGACAAAAAACATATACATACATATATATATATATCTTACTATTAAAAAAATAATAAAGTTAGGGTTCCTTTACAATGTCAGAAGGAGGGAGGCACTAAGGCACCGCCTTCCGCCCCTCGACGCCCTCGCGGTGCCCCCTCCTTCTGACAGGAACTTCCTACAGACCAGGTATGAATGATGCCTGAGTGGACATACAAAACTCACAAGTTCCTGGCTCTCACGGCTCCTATGCAGAGGGTTAGTTGAAGAAGGAGGGGCATCGCGAGGGGCGTCGGGGGACGGGGAACTGTGCCTCACTGCCCTCCCCTTCTCCAAGAAACCCGTCTTCAACCCAACCGAGTCGAGAGAGCCGGGAACTTGTGAGGTGTGCATGTCCTGGTGAGCCTCCACCTTTTATAGGTGGGTGCAGCCTCGACTGTACAGAGACAGACCAGACCAGCTGCACCACACAGACACTTCAAACCTCATCTGAGGACAAAAAACATATACATACATATATATATATATCTTACTATTAAAAAAACAATAAAGTTAGGGTTCCTTTACAATGTCAGAAGGAGGGAGGCACTAAGGCACCGCCTTCCGCCCCTCGACGCCCTCGCGGTGCCCCCTCCTTCTGACAGGAACTTCCTACAGACCAGGTATGAATGATGCCTGAGTGGACATACAAAACTCACAAGTTCCTGGCTCTCACGGCTCCTATGCAGAGGGTTAGTCGAAGAAGGAGGGGCATTGCGAGGGGCGTCGGGGGACGGGGGACTGTGCCTCACTGCCCTCCCCTTCTCCAAGAAACCCGTCTTCAACCGACTCGAGAGAGCCGGGAACTTGTGAGGTGTGCATGTCCTGGTGAGCCTCCACCTTTTATAGGTGGGTGCAGCCTCGACTGTACAGAGACAGACCAGACCAGCTGCACCACACAGACACTTCAAACCTCATCTGAGGACAAAAAACATATACATACATATATATATACATCTTACTATTAAAAAAATAATAAAGTTAGGGTTCCTTTACAATGTCAGAAGGAGGGAGGCACTAAGGCACCGCCTTCCGCCCCTCGACGCCCTCGCGGTGCCCCCTCCTTCTGACAGGAACTTCCTACAGACCAGGTATGAATGATGCCTGAGTGGACATACAAAACTCACAAGTTCCTGGCTCTCACGGCTCCTATGCAGAGGGTTAGTTGAAGAAGGAGGGGCATCGCGAGGGGCGTCGGGGGACGGGGGACTGTGCCTCACTGCCCTCCCCTTCTCCAAGAAACCCGTCTTCAACCGAGTCGAGAGAGCCGGGAACTTGTGAGGTGTGCATGTCCTGGTGAGCCTCCACCTTTTATAGGTGGGTGCAGCCTCGACTGTACAGAGACAGACCAGACCAGCTGCACCACACAGACACTTCAAACCTCATCTGAGGACAAAAAACATATACATACATATATATATATATCTTACTATTAAAAAAATAATAAAGTTAGGGTTCCTTTACAATGTCAGAAGGAGGGAGGTACTAAGGCACCGCCTTCCGCCCCTCGACGCCCTCGCGGTGCCCCCTCCTTCTGACAGGAACTTCCTACAGACCAGGTATGAATGATGCCTGAGTGGACATACAAAACTCACAAGTTCCTGGCTCTCACGGCTCCTATGCAGAGGGTTAGTTGAAGAAGGAGGGGAATCGCAAGGGGCGTCGGGGGACGGGGGACTGTGCCTCACTGCCCTCCCCTTCTCCAAGAAACCCGTCTTCAACCCAACCGAGTCGAGAGAGCCAGGAACTTGTGAGGTGTGCATGTCCTGGTGAGCCTCCACCTTTTATAGGTGGGTGCAGCCTCGACTGTACAGAGACAGACCAGACCAGCTGCACCACACAGACACTTCAAACCTCATCTGAGGACAAAAAACATATACATACATATATATATATATCTTACTATTAAAAAAATAATAAAGTTAGGGTTCCTTTACAATGTCAGAAGGAGGGAGGTACTAAGGCACCGCCTTCCGCCCCTCGACGCCCTCGCGGTGCCCCCTCCTTCTGACAGGAACTTCCTACAGACCAGGTATGAATGATGCCTGAGTGGACATACAAAACTCACAAGTTCCTGGCTCTCACGGCTCCTATGCAGAGGGTTAGTTGAAGAAGGAGGGGAATCGCAAGGGGCGTCGGGGGACGGGGGACTGTGCCTCACTGCCCTCCCCTTCTCCAAGAAACCCGTCTTCAACCCAACCGAGTCGAGAGAGCCAGGAACTTGTGAGGTGTGCATGTCCTGGTGAGCCTCCACCTTTTATAGGTGGGTGCAGCCTCGACTGTACAGAGACAGACCAGACCAGCTGCACCACACAGACACTTCAAACCTCATCTGAGGACAAAAAACATATACATACATATATATATATATATCTTACTATTAAAAAAACAATAAAGTGAGGGTTCCTTTACAATGTCAGAAGGAGGGAGGTACTAAGGCACCGCCTTCCGCCCCTCGACGCCCTCGCGGTGCCCCCTCCTTCTGACAGGAACTTCCTACAGACCAGGTATGAATGATGCCTGAGTGGACATACAAAACTCACAAGTTCCTGGCTCTCACGGCTCCTATGCAGAGGGTTAGTCGAAGAAGGAGGGGCATCGCGAGGGGCGTCGGGGGACGGGGGACTGTGCCTCACTGCCCTCCCCTTCTCCAAGAAACCCGTCTTCAACCGAGTCGAGAGAGCCGGGAACTTGTGAGGTGTGCATGTCCTGGTGAGCCTCCACCTTTTATAGGTGGGTGCAGCCTCGACTGTACAGAGACAGACCAGACCAGCTGCACCACACAGACACTTCAAACCTCATCTGAGGACAAAAAACATATACATACATATATATATATCTTACTATTAAAAAAACAATAAAGTTAGGGTTCCTTTACAATGTCAGAAGGAGGGAGGCACTAAGGCACCGCCTTCCGCCCCTCGACGCCCTCGCGGTGCCCCCTCCTTCTGACAGGAACTTCCTACAGACCAGGTATGAATGATGCCTGAGTGGACATACAAAACTCACAAGTTCCTGGCTCTCACGGCTCCTATGCAGAGGGTTAGTTGAAGAAGGAGGGGCATCGCGAGGGGCGTCGGGGGACGGGGGACTGTGCCTCACTGCCCTCCCCTTCTCCAAGAAACCCGTCTTCAACCCAACCGAGTCGAGAGAGCCAGGAACTTGTGAGGTGTGCATGTCCTGGTGAGCCTCCACCTTTTATAGGTGGGTGCAGCCTCGATTGTATAGAGACAGACCAGACCAGCTGCACCACACAGACACTTCAAACCTCATCTGAGGACAAAAAACATATACATACATACATATATATATATCTTACTATTAAAAAAATAATAAAGTTAGGGTTCCTTTACAATGTCAGAAGGAGGGAGGCACTAAGGCACCGCCTTCCGCCCCTCGACGCCCTCGCGGTGTCCCCTCCTTCTGACAGGAACTTCCTACAGACCAGGTATGAATGATGCCTGAGTGGACATACAAAACTCACAAGTTCCTGGCTCTCACGGCTCCTATGCAGAGGGTTAGTCGAAGAAGGAGGGGCATCGCGAGGGGCGTCGGGGGACGGGGGACTGTGCCTCACTGCCCTCCCCTTCTCCAAGAAACCCGTCTTCAACCCAACCGAGTCGAGAGAGCCAGGAACTTGTGAGGTGTGCATGTCCTGGTGAGCCTCCACCTTTTATAGGTGGGTGCAGCCTCGACTGTACAGAGACAGACCAGACCAGCTGCACCACACAGACACTTCAAACCTCATCTGAGGACAAAAAACATATACATACATATATATATATATATCTTACTATTAAAAAAACAATAAAGTTAGGGTTCCTTTACAATGTCAGAAGGAGGGAGGTACTAAGGCACCGCCTTCCGCCCCTCGACGCCCTCGCGGTGCCCCCTCCTTCTGACAGGAACTTCCTACAGACCAGGTATGAATGATGCCTGAGTGGACATACAAAACTCACAAGTTCCTGGCTCTCACGGCTCCTATGCAGAGGGTTAGTCGAAGAAGGAGGGGCATCGCGAGGGGCGTCGGGGGACGGGGGACTGTGCCTCACTGCCCTCCCCTTCTCCAAGAAACCCGTCTTCAACCGAGTCGAGAGAGCCGGGAACTTGTGAGGTGTGCATGTCCTGGTGAGCTTCCACCTTTTATAGGTGGGTGCAGCCTCGACTGTACAGAGACAGACCAGACCAGCTGCACCACACAGACACTTCAAACCTCATCTGAGGACAAAAAACATATACATACATACATATATATATATATCTTACTATTAAAAAAACAATAAAGTTAGGGTTCCTTTACAATGTCAGAAGGAGGGAGGCACTAAGGCACCGCCTTCCGCCCCTCGACGCCCTCGCGGTGCCCCCTCCTTCTGACAGGAACTTCCTACAGACCAGGTATGAATGATGCCTGAGTGGACATACAAAACTCACAAGTTCCTGGCTCTCACGGCTCCTATGCAGAGGGTTAGTCGAAGAAGGAGGGGCATCGCGAGGGGCGTCGGGGGACGGGGGACTGTGCCTCACTGCCCTCCCCTTCTCCAAGAAACCCGTCTTAAACCGAGTCGAGAGAGCCGGGAACTTGTGAGGTGTGCATGTCCTGGTGAGCCTCCACCTTTTATAGGTGGGTGCAGCCTCGACTGTATAGAGACAGACCAGACCAGCTGCACCACACAGACACTTCAAACCTCATCTGAGGACAAAAAACATATACATACATATATATATCTTACTATTAAAAAAACAATAAAGTGAGGGTTCCTTTACAATGTCAGAAGGAGGGAGGCACTAAGGCACCGCCTTCCGCCCCTCGACGCCCTCGCGGTGCCCCCTCCTTCTGACAGGAACTTCCTACAGACCAGGTATGAATGATGCCTGAGTGGACATACAAAACTCACAAGTTCCTGGCTCTCACGGCTCCTATGCAGAGGGTTAGTTGAAGAAGGAGGGGCATCGCGAGGGGCGTCGGGGAACGGGGGACTGTGCCTCACTGCCCTCCCTTCTCCAAGAAACCCGTCTTCAACCCAACCGAGTCGAGAGAGCCAGGAACTTGTGAGGTGTGCATGTCCTGGTGAGCCTCCACCTTTTATAGGTGGGTGCAGCCTCGACTGTACAGAGACAGACCAGACCAGCTGCACCACACAGACACTTCAAACCTCATCTGAGGACAAAAAACATATACATACATATATATATATATCTTACTATTAAAAAAATAATAAAGTTAGGGTTCCTTTACAATGTCAGAAGGAGGGAGGCACTAAGGCACCGCCTTCCGCCCCTCGACGCCCTCGCGGTGCCCCCTCCTTCTGACAGGAACTTCCTACAGACCAGGTATGAATGATGCCTGAGTGGACATACAAAACTCACAAGTTCCTGGCTCTCACGGCTCCTATGCAGAGGGTTAGTTGAAGAAGGAGGGGCATCGCGAGGGGCGTCGGGGGACGGGGAACTGTGCCTCACTGCCCTCCCCTTCTCCAAGAAACCCGTCTTCAACCCAACCGAGTCGAGAGAGCCGGGAACTTGTGAGGTGTGCATGTCCTGGTGAGCCTCCACCTTTTATAGGTGGGTGCAGCCTCGACTGTACAGAGACAGACCAGACCAGCTGCACCACACAGACACTTCAAACCTCATCTGAGGACAAAAAACATATACATACATATATATATCTTACTATTAAAAAAACAATAAAGTTAGGGTTCCTTTACAATGTCAGAAGGAGGGAGGCACTAAGGCACCGCCTTCCGCCCCTCGACGCCCTCGCGGTGCCCCCTCCTTCTGACAGGAACTTCCTACAGACCAGGTATGAATGATGCCTGAGTGGACATACAAAACTCACAAGTTCCTGGCTCTCACGGCTCCTATGCAGAGGGTTAGTCGAAGAAGGAGGGGCATTGCGAGGGGCGTCGGGGGACGGGGGACTGTGCCTCACTGCCCTCCCCTTCTCCAAGAAACCCGTCTTCAACCGAGTCGAGAGAGCCGGGAACTTGTGAGGTGTGCATGTCCTGGTGAGCCTCCACCTTTTATAGGTGGGTGCAGCCTCGACTGTACAGAGACAGACCAGACCAGCTGCACCACACAGACACTTCAAACCTCATCTGAGGACAAAAAACATATACATACATATATATATATATCTTACTATTAAAAAAATAATAAAGTTAGGGTTCCTTTACAATGTCAGAAGGAGGGAGGTACTAAGGCACCGCCTTCCGCCCCTCGACGCCCTCGCGGTGCCCCCTCCTTCTGACAGGAACTTCCTACAGACCAGGTATGAATGATGCCTGAGTGGACATACAAAACTCACAAGTTCCTGGCTCTCACGGCTCCTATGCAGAGGGTTAGTTGAAGAAGGAGGGGAATCGCAAGGGGCGTCGGGGGACGGGGGACTGTGCCTCACTGCCCTCCCCTTCTCCAAGAAACCCGTCTTCAACCCAACCGAGTCGAGAGAGCCGGGAACTTGTGAGGTGTGCATGTCCTGGTGAGCCTCCACCTTTTATAGGTGGGTGCAGCCTCGACTGTACAGAGACAGACCAGACCAGCTGCACCACACAGACACTTCAAACCTCATCTGAGGACAAAAAACATATACATACATATATATATACATCTTACTATTAAAAAAATAATAAAGTTAGGGTTCCTTTACAATGTCAGAAGGAGGGAGGTACTAAGGCACCGCCTTCCGCCCCTCGACGCCCTCGCGGTGCCCCCTCCTTCTGACAGGAACTTCCTACAGACCAGGTATGAATGATGCCTGAGTGGACATACAAAACTCACAAGTTCCTGGCTCTCACGGCTCCTATGCAGAGGGTTAGTTGAAGAAGGAGGGGAATCGCAAGGGGCGTCGGGGGACGGGGGACTGTGCCTCACTGCCCTCCCCTTCTCCAAGAAACCCGTCTTCAACCCAACCGAGTCGAGAGAGCCGGGAACTTGTGAGGTGTGCATGTCCTGGTGAGCCTCCACCTTTTATAGGTGGGTGCAGCCTCGACTGTACAGAGACAGACCAGACCAGCTGCACCACACAGACACTTCAAACCTCATCTGAGGACAAAAAACATATACATACATATATATATCTTACTATTAAAAAAACAATAAAGTTAGGGTTCCTTTACAATGTCAGAAGGAGGGAGGCACTAAGGCACCGCCTTCCACCCCTCGACGCCCTCGCGGTGCCCCCTCCTTCTGACAGGAACTTCCTACAGACCAGGTATGAATGATGCCTGAGTGGACATACAAAACTCACAAGTTCCTGGCTCTCACGGCTCCTATGCAGAGGGTTAGTTGAAGAAGGAGGGGCATCGCGAGGGGCGTCGGGGGACGGGGGACTGTGCCTCACTGCCCTCCCCTTCTCCAAGAAACCCGTCTTCAACCGAGTCGAGAGAGCCGGGAACTTGTGAGGTGTGCATGTCCTGGTGAGCCTCCACCTTTTATAGGTGGGTGCAGCCTCGACTGTATAGAGACAGACCAGACCAGCTGCACCACACAGACACTTCAAACCTCATCTGAGGACAAAAAACATATACATACATATATATATACATCTTACTATTAAAAAAATAATAAAGTTAGGGTTCCTTTACAATGTCAGAAGGAGGGAGGCACTAAGGCACCGCCTTCCGCCCCTCGACGCCCTCGCGGTGCCCCCTCCTTCTGACAGGAACTTCCTACAGACCAGGTATGAATGATGCCTGAGTGGACATACAAAACTCACAAGTTCCTGGCTCTCACGGCTCCTATGCAGAGGGTTAGTTGAAGAAGGAGGGGCATCGCGAGGGGCGTCGGGGGACGGGGGACTGTGCCTCACTGCCCTCCCCTTCTCCAAGAAACCCGTCTTCAACCGAGTCGAGAGAGCCGGGAACTTGTGAGGTGTGCATGTCCTGGTGAGCCTCCACCTTTTATAGGTGGGTGCAGCCTCGACTGTACAGAGACAGACCAGACCAGCTGCACCACACAGACACTTCAAACCTCATCTGAGGACAAAAAACATATACATACATATATATATATATCTTACTATTAAAAAAATAATAAAGTTAGGGTTCCTTTACAATGTCAGAAGGAGGGAGGTACTAAGGCACCGCCTTCCGCCCCTCGACGCCCTCGCGGTGCCCCCTCCTTCTGACAGGAACTTCCTACAGACCAGGTATGAATGATGCCTGAGTGGACATACAAAACTCACAAGTTCCTGGCTCTCACGGCTCCTATGCAGAGGGTTAGTTGAAGAAGGAGGGGCATCGCGAGGGGCGTCGGGGGACGGGGGACTGTGCCTCACTGCCCTCCCCTTCTCCAAGAAACCCGTCTTCAACCCAACCGAGTCGAGAGAGCCAGGAACTTGTGAGGTGTGCATGTCCTGGTGAGCCTCCACCTTTTATAGGTGGGTGCAGCTTCGATTGTATAGAGACAGACCAGACCAGCTGCACCACACAGACACTTCAAACCTCATCTGAGGACAAAAAACATATACATACATATATATATATATCTTACTATTAAAAAAATAATAAAGTTAGGGTTCCTTTACAATGTCAGAAGGAGGGAGGCACTAAGGCACCGCCTTCCGCCCCCCGACGCCCTCGCGGTGCCCCCTCCTTCTGACAGGAACTTCCTACAGACCAGGTATGAATGATGCCTGAGTGGACATACAAAACTCACAAGTTCCTGGCTCTCACGGCTCCTATGCAGAGGGTTAGTTGAAGAAGGAGGGGCATCGCGAGGGGCGTAGGGGGACGGGGAACTGTGCCTCACTGCCCTCCCCTTCTCCAAGAAAACCGTCTTCAACCCAACCGAGTCGAGAGAGCCGGGAACTTGTGAGGTGTGCATGTCCTGGTGAGCCTCCACCTTTTATAGGTGGGTGGAGCCTCGACTGTATAGAGACAGACCAGACCAGCTGCACCACACAGACACTTCAAACCTCATCTGAGGACAAAAAACATATACATACATACATATATATATATCTTACTATTAAAAAAATAATAAAGTTAGGGTTCCTTTACAATGTCAGAAGGAGGGAGGCACTAAGGCACCGCCTTCCGCCCCTCGACGCCCTCGCGGTGTCCCCTCCTTCTGACAGGAACTTCCTACAGACCAGGTATGAATGATGCCTGAGTGGACATACAAAACTCACAAGTTCCTGGCTCTCACGGCTCCTATGCAGAGGGTTAGTTGAAGAAGGAGGGGAATCGCAAGGGGCGTCGGGGGACGGGGGACTGTGCCTCACTGCCCTCCCCTTCTCCAAGAAACCCGTCTTCAACCCAACCGAGTCGAGAGAGCCGGGAACTTGTGAGGTGTGCATGTCCTGGTGAGCCTCCACCTTTTATAGGTGGGTGCAGCCTCGACTGTACAGAGACAGACCAGACCAGCTGCACCACACAGACACTTCAAACCTCATCTGAGGACAAAAAACATATACATACATATATATATCTTACTATTAAAAAAACAATAAAGTTAGGGTTCCTTTACAATGTCAGAAGGAGGGAGGCACTAAGGCACCGCCTTCCACCCCTCGACGCCCTCGCGGTGCCCCCTCCTTCTGACAGGAACTTCCTACAGACCAGGTATGAATGATGCCTGAGTGGACATACAAAACTCACAAGTTCCTGGCTCTCACGGCTCCTATGCAGAGGGTTAGTTGAAGAAGGAGGGGCATCGCGAGGGGCGTCGGGGGACGGGGGACTGTGCCTCACTGCCCTCCCCTTCTCCAAGAAACCCGTCTTCAACCGAGTCGAGAGAGCCGGGAACTTGTGAGGTGTGCATGTCCTGGTGAGCCTCCACCTTTTATAGGTGGGTGCAGCCTCGACTGTACAGAGACAGACCAGACCAGCTGCACCACACAGACACTTCAAACCTCATCTGAGGACAAAAAACATATACATACATATATATATACATCTTACTATTAAAAAAATAATAAAGTTAGGGTTCCTTTACAATGTCAGAAGGAGGGAGGCACTAAGGCACCGCCTTCCGCCCCTCGACGCCCTCGCGGTGCCCCCCTCCTTCTGACAGGAACTTCCTACAGACCAGGTATGAATGATGCCTGAGTGGACATACAAAACTCACAAGTTCCTGGCTCTCACGGCTCCTATGCAGAGGGTTAGTTGAAGAAGGAGGGGCATCGCGAGGGGCGTCGGGGGACGGGGGACTGTGCCTCACTGCCCTCCCCTTCTCCAAGAAACCCGTCTTCAACCGAGTCGAGAGAGCCGGGAACTTGTGAGGTGTGCATGTCCTGGTGAGCCTCCACCTTTTATAGGTGGGTGCAGCCTCGACTGTACAGAGACAGACCAGACCAGCTGCACCACACAGACACTTCAAACCTCATCTGAGGACAAAAAACATATACATACATATATATATATATCTTACTATTAAAAAAATAATAAAGTTAGGGTTCCTTTACAATGTCAGAAGGAGGGAGGTACTAAGGCACCGCCTTCCGCCCCTCGACGCCCTCGCGGTGCCCCCTCCTTCTGACAGGAACTTCCTACAGACCAGGTATGAATGATGCCTGAGTGGACATACAAAACTCACAAGTTCCTGGCTCTCACGGCTCCTATGCAGAGGGTTAGTTGAAGAAGGAGGGGCATCGCGAGGGGCGTCGGGGGACGGGGGACTGTGCCTCACTGCCCTCCCCTTCTCCAAGAAACCCGTCTTCAACCCAACCGAGTCGAGAGAGCCAGGAACTTGTGAGGTGTGCATGTCCTGGTGAGCCTCCACCTTTTATAGGTGGGTGCAGCCTCGATTGTATAGAGACAGACCAGACCAGCTGCACCACACAGACACTTCAAACCTCATCTGAGGACAAAAAACATATACATACATATATATATATATATCTTACTATTAAAAAAATAATAAAGTTAGGGTTCCTTTACAATGTCAGAAGGAGGGAGGCACTAAGGCACCGCCTTCCGCCCCCCGACGCCCTCGCCGTGCCCCCTCCTTCTGACAGGAACTTCCTACAGACCAGGTATGAATGATGCCTGAGTGGACATACAAAACTCACAAGTTCCTGGCTCTCACGGCTCCTATGCAGAGGGTTAGTTGAAGAAGGAGGGGCATCGCGAGGGGCGTCGGGGGACGGGGAACTGTGCCTCACTGCCCTCCCCTTCTCCAAGAAACCCGTCTTCAACCCAACCGAGTCGAGAGAGCCGGGAACTTGTGAGGTGTGCATGTCCTGGTGAGCCTCCACCTTTTATAGGTGGGTGGAGCCTCGACTGTACAGAGACAGACCAGACCAGCTGCACCACACAGACACTTTAAACCTCATCTGAGGACAAAAAACATATACATACATACATACATATATATATATCTTACTATTAAAAAAATAATAAAGTTAGGGTTCCTTTACAATGTCAGAAGGAGGGAGGCACTAAGGCACCGCCTTCCGCCCCTCGACGCCCTCGCGGTGTCCCCTCCTTCTGACAGGAACTTCCTACAGACCAGGTATGAATGATGCCTGAGTGGACATACAAAACTCACAAGTTCCTGGCTCTCACGGCTCCTATGCAGAGGGTTAGTCGAAGAAGGAGGGGCATCGCGAGGGGCGTCGGGGGACGGGGGACTGTGCCTCACTGCCCTCCCCTTCTCCAAGAAACCCGTCTTCAACCGAGTCGAGAGAGCCGGGAACTTGTGAGGTGTGCATGTCCTGGTGAGCCTCCACCTTTTATAGGTGGGTGCAGCCTCGACTGTACAGAGACAGACCAGACCAGCTGCACCACACAGACACTTCAAACCTCATCTGAGGACAAAAAACATATACATACATATATATATATATCTTACTATTAAAAAAATAATAAAGTTAGGGTTCCTTTACAATGTCAGAAGGAGGGAGGCACTAAGGCACCGCCTTCCGCCCCTCGACGCCCTCGCGGTGCCCCCTCCTTCTGACAGGAACTTCCTACAGACCAGGTATGAATGATGCCTGAGTGGACATACAAAACTCACAAGTTCCTGGCTCTCACGGCTCCTATGCAGAGGGTTAGTTGAAGAAGGAGGGGCATCGCGAGGGGCGTCGGGGGACGGGGGACTGTGCCTCACTGCCCTCCCCTTCTCCAAGAAACCCGTCTTCAACCCAACCGAGTCGAGAGAGCCAGGAACTTGTGAGGTGTGCATGTCCTGGTGAGCCTCCACCTTTTATAGGTGGGTGCAGCCTCGACTGTACAGAGACAGACCAGACCAGCTGCACCACACATACACTTCAAACCTCATCTGAGGACAAAAAACATATACATACATATATATATATATCTTACTATTAAAAAAACAATAAAGTTAGGGTTCCTTTACAATGTCAGAAGGAGGGAGGTACTAAGGCACCGCCTTCCGCCCCTCGACGCCCTCGCGGTGCCCCCTCCTTCTGACAGGAACTTCCTACAGACCAGGTATGAATGATGCCTGAGTGGACATACAAAACTCACAAGTTCCTGGCTCTCACGGCTCCTATGCAGAGGGTTAGTCGAAGAAGGAGGGGCATCGCGAGGGGCGTCGGGGGACGGGGGACTGTGCCTCACTGCCCTCCCCTTCTCCAAGAAACCCGTCTTCAACCGAGTCGAGAGAGCCGGGAACTTGTGAGGTGTGCATGTCCTGGTGAGCCTCCACCTTTTATAGGTGGGTGCAGCCTCGACTGTATAGAGACAGACCAGACCAGCTGCACCACACAGACACTTCAAACCTCATCTGAGGACAAAAAACATATACATACATACATATATATATATCTTACTATTAAAAAAATAATAAAGTTAGGGTTCCTTTACAATGTCAGAAGGAGGGAGGCACTAAGGCACCGCCTTCCGCCCCTCGACGCCCTCGCGGTGCCCCCTCCTTCTGACAGGAACTTCCTACAGACCAGGTATGAATGATGCCTGAGTGGACATACAAAACTCACAAGTTCCTGGCTCTCACGGCTCCTATGCAGAGGGTTAGTTGAAGAAGGAGGGGCATCGCGAGGGGCGTCGGGGGACGGGGGACTGTGCCTCACTGCCCTCCGCTTCTCCAAGAAACCCGTCTTCAACCCAACCGAGTCGAGAGAGCCAGGAACTTGTGAGGTGTGCATGTCCTGGTGAGCCTCCACCTTTTATAGGTGGGTGCAGCCTCGACTGTACAGAGACAGACCAGACCAGCTGCACCACACAGACACTTCAAACCTCATCTGAGGACAAAAAACATATACATACATATATATATCTTACTATTAAAAAAACAATAAAGTTAGGGTTCCTTTACAATGTCAGAAGGAGGGAGGCACTAAGGCACCGCCTTCCGCCCCTCGACGCCCTCGCGGTGCCCCTCCTTCTGACAGGAACTTCCTACAGACCAGGTATGAATGATGCCTGATTGGACATACAAAACTCACAAGTTCCTGGCTCTCACGGCTCCTATGCAGAGGGTTAGTCGAAGAAGGAGGGGCATTGCGAGGGGCGTCGGGGGACGGGGGACTGTGCCTCACTGCCCTCCCCTTCTCCAAGAAACCCGTCTTCAACCGAGTCGAGAGAGCCGGGAACTTGTGAGGTGTGCATGTCCTGGTGAGCCTCCACCTTTTATAGGTGGGTGCAGCCTCGACTGTACAGAGACAGACCAGACCAGCTGCACCACACAGACACTTCAAACCTCATCTGAGGACAAAAAACATATACATACATATATATATCTTACTATTAAAAAAACAATAAAGTTAGGGTTCCTTTACAATGTCAGAAGGAGGGAGGCACTAAGGCACCGCCTTCCGCCCCTCGACGCCCTCGCGGTGCCCCCTCCTTCTGACAGGAACTTCCTACAGACCAGGTATGAATGATGCCTGAGTGGACATACAAAACTCACAAGTTCCTGGCTCTCACGGCTCCTATGCAGAGGGTTAGTTGAAGAAGGAGGGGAATCGCAAGGGGCGTCGGGGGACGGGGGACTGTGCCTCACTGCCCTCCCCTTCTCCAAGAAACCCGTCTTCAACCGAGTCGAGAGAGCCGGGAACTTGTGAGGTGTGCATGTCCTGGTGAGCCTCCACCTTTTATAGGTGGGTGCAGCCTCGACTGTATAGAGACAGACCAGACCAGCTGCACCACACAGACACTTCAAACCTCATCTGAGGACAAAAAACATATACATACATATATATATCTTACTATTAAAAAAACAATAAAGTTAGGGTTCCTTTACAATGTCAGAAGGAGGGAGGCACTAAGGCACCGCCTTCCGCCCCTCGACGCCCTCGCGGTGCCCCCTCCTTCTGACAGGAACTTCCTACAGACCAGGTATGAATGATGCCTGAGTGGACATACAAAACTCACAAGTTCCTGGCTCTCACGGCTCCTATGCAGAGGGTTAGTCGAAGAAGGAGGGGCATCGCGAGGGGCGTCGGGGGACGGGGGACTGTGCCTCACTGCCCTCCCCTTCTCCAAGAAACCCGTCTTCAACCCAACCGAGTCGAGAGAGCCGGGAACTTGTGAGGTGTGCATGTCCTGGTGAGCCTCCACCTTTTATAGGTGGGTGCAGCCTCGATTGTACAGAGACAGACCAGACCAGCTGCACCACACAGACACTTCAAACCTCATCTGAGGACAAAAAACATATACATACATATATATATATATCTTACTATTAAAAAAATAATAAAGTTAGGGTTCCTTTACAATGTCAGAAGGAGGGAGGCACTAAGGCACCGCCTTCCGCCCCTCGACGCCCTCGCGGTGCCCCCTCCTTCTGACAGGAACTTCCTACAGACCAGGTATGAATGATGCCTGAGTGGACATACAAAACTCACAAGTTCCTGGCTCTCACGGCTCCTATGCAGAGGGTTAGTCGAAGAAGGAGGGGCATCGCGAGGGGCGTCGGGGGACTGTGCCTCACTGCCCTCCCCTTCTCCAAGAAACCCGTCTTCAACCGAGTCGAGAGAGCCGGGAACTTGTGAGGTGTGCATGTCCTGGTGAGCCTCCACCTTTTATAGGTGGGTGCAGCCTCGACTGTACAGAGACAGACCAGACCAGCTGCACCACACAGACACTTCAAACCTCATCTGAGGACAAAAAACATATACATACATACATATATATATATCTTACTATTAAAAAAATAATAAAGTTAGGGTTCCTTTACAATGTCAGAAGGAGGGAGGCACTAAGGCACCGCCTTCCGCCCCTCGACGCCCTCGCGGTGCCCCCCTCCTTCTGACAGGAACTTCCTACAGACCAGGTATGAATGATGCCTGAGTGGACATACAAAACTCACAAGTTCCTGGCTCTCACGGCTCCTATGCAGAGGGTTAGTTGAAGAAGGAGGGGCATCGCGAGGGGCGTCGGGGGACGGGGGACTGTGCCTCACTGCCCTCCGCTTCTCCAAGAAACCCGTCTTCAACCCAACCGAGTCGAGAGAGCCAGGAACTTGTGAGGTGTGCATGTCCTGGTGAGCCTCCACCTTTTATAGGTGGGTGCAGCCTCGACTGTACAGAGACAGACCAGACCAGCTGCACCACACAGACACTTCAAACCTCATCTGAGGACAAAAAACATATACATACATATATATATCTTACTATTAAAAAAACAATAAAGTTAGGGTTCCTTTACAATGTCAGAAGGAGGGAGGCACTAAGGCACCGCCTTCCGCCCCTCGACGCCCTCGCGGTGCCCCTCCTTCTGACAGGAACTTCCTACAGACCAGGTATGAATGATGCCTGATTGGACATACAAAACTCACAAGTTCCTGGCTCTCACGGCTCCTATGCAGAGGGTTAGTCGAAGAAGGAGGGGCATTGCGAGGGGCGTCGGGGGACGGGGGACTGTGCCTCACTGCCCTCCCCTTCTCCAAGAAACCCGTCTTCAACCGAGTCGAGAGAGCCGGGAACTTGTGAGGTGTGCATGTCCTGGTGAGCCTCCACCTTTTATAGGTGGGTGCAGCCTCGACTGTACAGAGACAGACCAGACCAGCTGCACCACACAGACACTTCAAACCTCATCTGAGGACAAAAAACATATACATACATATATATATCTTACTATTAAAAAAACAATAAAGTTAGGGTTCCTTTACAATGTCAGAAGGAGGGAGGCACTAAGGCACCGCCTTCCGCCCCTCGACGCCCTCGCGGTGCCCCCTCCTTCTGACAGGAACTTCCTACAGACCAGGTATGAATGATGCCTGAGTGGACATACAAAACTCACAAGTTCCTGGCTCTCACGGCTCCTATGCAGAGGGTTAGTTGAAGAAGGAGGGGAATCGCAAGGGGCGTCGGGGGACGGGGGACTGTGCCTCACTGCCCTCCCCTTCTCCAAGAAACCCGTCTTCAACCGAGTCGAGAGAGCCGGGAACTTGTGAGGTGTGCATGTCCTGGTGAGCCTCCACCTTTTATAGGTGGGTGCAGCCTCGACTGTATAGAGACAGACCAGACCAGCTGCACCACACAGACACTTCAAACCTCATCTGAGGACAAAAAACATATACATACATATATATATCTTACTATTAAAAAAACAATAAAGTTAGGGTTCCTTTACAATGTCAGAAGGAGGGAGGCACTAAGGCACCGCCTTCCGCCCCTCGACGCCCTCGCGGTGCCCCCTCCTTCTGACAGGAACTTCCTACAGACCAGGTATGAATGATGCCTGAGTGGACATACAAAACTCACAAGTTCCTGGCTCTCACGGCTCCTATGCAGAGGGTTAGTCGAAGAAGGAGGGGCATCGCGAGGGGCGTCGGGGGACGGGGGACTGTGCCTCACTGCCCTCCCCTTCTCCAAGAAACCCGTCTTCAACCCAACCGAGTCGAGAGAGCCGGGAACTTGTGAGGTGTGCATGTCCTGGTGAGCCTCCACCTTTTATAGGTGGGTGCAGCCTCGATTGTACAGAGACAGACCAGACCAGCTGCACCACACAGACACTTCAAACCTCATCTGAGGACAAAAAACATATACATACATATATATATATATCTTACTATTAAAAAAATAATAAAGTTAGGGTTCCTTTACAATGTCAGAAGGAGGGAGGCACTAAGGCACCGCCTTCCGCCCCTCGACGCCCTCGCGGTGCCCCCTCCTTCTGACAGGAACTTCCTACAGACCAGGTATGAATGATGCCTGAGTGGACATACAAAACTCACAAGTTCCTGGCTCTCACGGCTCCTATGCAGAGGGTTAGTCGAAGAAGGAGGGGCATCGCGAGGGGCGTCGGGGGACTGTGCCTCACTGCCCTCCCCTTCTCCAAGAAACCCGTCTTCAACCGAGTCGAGAGAGCCGGGAACTTGTGAGGTGTGCATGTCCTGGTGAGCCTCCACCTTTTATAGGTGGGTGCAGCCTCGACTGTACAGAGACAGACCAGACCAGCTGCACCACACAGACACTTCAAACCTCATCTGAGGACAAAAAACATATACATACATACATATATATATATCTTACTATTAAAAAAATAATAAAGTTAGGGTTCCTTTACAATGTCAGAAGGAGGGAGGCACTAAGGCACCGCCTTCCGCCCCTCGACGCCCTCGCGGTGCCCCCCTCCTTCTGACAGGAACTTCCTACAGACCAGGTATGAATGATGCCTGAGTGGACATACAAAACTCACAAGTTCCTGGCTCTCACGGCTCCTATGCAGAGGGTTAGTTGAAGAAGGAGGGGCATCGCGAGGGGCGTCGGGGGACGGGGGACTGTGCCTCACTGCCCTCCCCTTCTCCAAGAAACCCGTCTTCAACCCAACCGAGTCGAGAGAGCCAGGAACTTGTGAGGTGTGCATGTCCTGGTGAGCCTCCACCTTTTATAGGTGGGTGCAGCCTCGACTGTACAGAGACAGACCAGACCAGCTGCACCACACAGACACTTCAAACCTCATCTGAGGACAAAAAACATATACATACATATATATATCTTACTATTAAAAAAACAATAAGGTTAGGGTTCCTTTACAATGTCAGAAGGAGGGAGGCACTAAGGCACCGCCTTCCGCCCCTCGACGCCCTCGCGGTGCCCCCTCCTTCTGACAGGAACTTCCTACAGACCAGGTATGAATGATGCCTGAGTGGACATACAAAACTCACAAGTTCCTGGCTCTCACGGCTCCTATGCAGAGGGTTAGTCGAAGAAGGAGGGGCATTGCGAGGGGCGTCGGGGGACGGGGGACTGTGCCTCACTGCCCTCCCCTTCTCCAAGAAACCCGTCTTCAACCGAGTCGAGAGAGCCGGGAACTTGTGAGGTGTGCATGTCCTGGTGAGCCTCCACCTTTTATAGGTGGGTGCAGCCTCGACTGTATAGAGACAGACCAGACCAGCTGCACCACACAGACACTTCAAACCTCATCTGAGGACAAAAAACATATACATACATATATATATCTTACTATTAAAAAAACAATAAAGTTAGGGTTCCTTTACAATGTCAGAAGGAGGGAGGCACTAAGGCACCGCCTTCCGCCCCTCGACGCCCTCGCGGTGCCCCCTCCTTCTGACAGGAACTTCCTACAGACCAGGTATGAATGATGCCTGAGTGGACATACAAAACTCACAAGTTCCTGGCTCTCACGGCTCCTATGCAGAGGGTTAGTCGAAGAAGGAGGGGCATCGCGAGGGGCGTCGGGGGACGTGGGACTGTGCCTCACTGCCCTCCCCTTCTCCAAGAAACCCGTCTTCAACCCAACCGAGTCGAGAGAGCCGGGAACTTATGAGGTGTGCATGTCCTGGTGAGCCTCCACCTTTTATAGGTGGGTGCAGCCTCGATTGTACAGAGACAGACCAGACCAGCTGCACCACACAGACACTTCAAACCTCATCTGAGGACAAAAAACATATACATACATATATATATATATCTTACTATTAAAAAAATAATAAAGTTAGGGTTCCTTTACAATGTCAGAAGGAGGGAGGCACTAAGGCACCGCCTTCCGCCCCTCGACGCCCTCGCGGTGCCCCCTCCTTCTGACAGGAACTTCCTACAGACCAGGTATGAATGATGCCTGAGTGGACATACAAAACTCACAAGTTCCTGGCTCTCACGGCTCCTATGCAGAGGGTTAGTTGAAGAAGGAGGGGCATCGCGAGGGGCGTCGGGGGACGGGGAACTGTGCCTCACTGCCCTCCCCTTCTCCAAGAAACCCGTCTTCAACCCAACCGAGTCGAGAGAGCCGGGAACTTGTGAGGTGTGCATGTCCTGGTGAGCTTCCACCTTTTATAGGTGGGTGCAGCCTCGACTGTACAGAGACAGACCAGACCAGCTGCACCACACAGACACTTCAAACCTCATCTGAGGACAAAAAACATATACATACATACATATATATATCTTACTATTAAAAAAATAATAAAGTTAGGGTTCCTTTACAATGTCAGAAGGAGGGAGGCATTAAGGCACCGCCTTCCGCCCCTCGACGCCCTCGCGGTGCCCCCTCCTTCTGACAGGAACTTCCTACAGACCAGGTATGAATGATGCCTGAGTGGACATACAAAACTCACAAGTTCCTGGCTCTCACGGCTCCTATGCAGAGGGTTAGTCGAAGAAGGAGGGGCATCGCGAGGGGCGTCGGGGGACGGGGGAAGTGCCTCACTGCCCTCCCCTTCTCCAAGAAACCCGTCTTCAACCGAGTCGAGAGAGCCGGGAACTTGTGAGGTGTGCATGTCCTGGTGAGCCTCCACCTTTTATAGGTGGGTGCAGCCTCGACTGTACAGAGACAGACCAGACCAGCTGCACCACACAGACACTTCAAACCTCATCTGAGGACAAAAAACATATACATACATACATATATATATATCTTACTATTAAAAAAATAATAAAGTTAGGGTTCCTTTACAATGTCAGAAGGAGGGAGGCACTAAGGCACCGCCTTCCGCCCCTCGACGCCCTCGCGGTGCCCCCTCCTTCTGACAGGAACTTCCTACAGACCAGGTATGAATGATGCCTGAGTGGACATACAAAACTCACAAGTTCCTGGCTCTCACGGCTCCTATGCAGAGGGTTAGTTGAAGAAGGAGGGGCATCGCGAGGGGCGTCGGGGGACGGGGGACTGTGCCTCACTGCCCTCCCCTTCTCCAAGAAACCCGTCTTCAACCGAGTCGAGAGAGCCGGGAACTTGTGAGGTGTGCATGTCCTGGTGAGCCTCCACCTTTTATAGGTGGGTGCAGCCTCGACTGTACAGAGACAGACCAGACCAGCTGCACCACACGGACACTTCAAACCTCATCTGAGGACAAAAAACATATACATACATATATATATATATCTTACTATTAAAAAAATAATAAAGTTAGGGTTCCTTTACAATGTCAGAAGGAGGGAGGCACTAAGGCACCGCCTTCCGCCCCTCGACGCCCTCGCGGTGCCCCCTCCTTCTGACAGGAACTTCCTACAGACCAGGTATGAATGATGCCTGAGTGGACATACAAAACTCACAAGTTCCTGGCTCTCACGGCTCCTATGCAGAGGGTTAGTCGAAGAAGGAGGGGCATTGCGAGGGGCGTCGGGGGACGGGGGACTGTGCCTCACTGCCCTCCCCTTCTCCAAGAAACCCGTCTTCAACCGAGTCGAGAGAGCCGGGAACTTGTGAGGTGTGCATGTCCTGGTGAGCCTCCACCTTTTATAGGTGGGTGCAGCCTCGACTGTACAGAGACAGACCAGACCAGCTGCACCACACGGACACTTCAAACCTCATCTGAGGACAAAAAACATATACATACATATATATATATATCTTACTATTAAAAAAATAATAAAGTTAGGGTTCCTTTACAATGTCAGAAGGAGGGAGGCACTAAGGCACCGCCTTCCGCCCCTCGACGCCCTCGCGGTGCCCCCTCCTTCTGACAGGAACTTCCTACAGACCAGGTATGAATGATGCCTGAGTGGACATACAAAACTCACAAGTTCCTGGCTCTCACGGCTCCTATGCAGAGGGTTAGTTGAAGAAGGAGGGGCATCGCGAGGGGCGTCGGGGGACGGGGGACTGTGCCTCACTGCCCTCCCCTTCTCCAAGAAACCCGTCTTCAACCGAGTCGAGAGAGCCGGGAACTTGTGAGGTGTGCATGTCCTGGTGAGCCTCCACCTTTTATAGGTGGGTGCAGCCTCGACTGTACAGAGACAGACCAGACCAGCTGCACCACACAGACACTTCAAACCTCATCTGAGGACAAAAAACATATACATACATATATATATCTTACTATTAAAAAAACAATAAAGTTAGGGTTCCTTTACAATGTCAGAAGGAGGGAGGCACTAAGGCACCGCCTTCCGCCCCTCGACGCCCTCGTGGTGCCCCCTCCTTCTGACAGGAACTTCCTACAGACCAGGTATGAATGATGCCTGAGTGGACATACAAAACTCACAAGTTCCTGGCTCTCACGGCTCCTATGCAGAGGGTTAGTTGAAGAAGGAGGGGCATCGCAAGGGGCGTCGGGGGACGGGGGACTGTGCCTCACTGCCCTCCCCTTCTCCAAGAAACCCGTCTTCAACCCAACCGAGTCGAGAAAGCCAGGAACTTGTGAGGTGTGCATGTCCTGGTGAGCCTCCACCTTTTATAGGTGGGTGCAGCCTCGACTGTACAGAGACAGACCAGACCAGCTGCACCACACAGACACTTCAAACCTCATCTGAGGACAAAAAACATATACATACATATATATATATATATATCTTACTATTAAAAAAACAATAAAGTTAGGGTTCCTTTACAATGTCAGAAGGAGGGAGGCACTAAGGCACCGCCTTCCGCCCCTCGACGCCCTCGCGGTGCCCCCTCCTTCTGACAGGAACTTCCTACAGACCAGGTATGAATGATGCCTGAGTGGACATACAAAACTCACAAGTTCCTGGCTCTCACGGCTCCTATGCAGAGGGTTAGTCGAAGAAGGAGGGGCATCGCGAGGGGCGTCGGGGGACGGGGGACTGTGCCTCACTGCCCTCCCCTTCTCCAAGAAACCCGTCTTCAACCGAGTCGAGAGAGCCGGGAACTTGTGAGGTGTGCATGTCCTGGTGAGCCTCCACCTTTTATAGGTGGGTGCAGCCTCGACTGTATAGAGACAGACCAGACCAGCTGCACCACACAGACACTTCAAACCTCATCTGAGGACAAAATACATACACATACATACATATATATATATCTTACTATTAAAAAAATAATAAAGTTAGGGTTCCTTTACAATGTCAGAAGGAGGGAGGCACTAAGGCACCGCCTTCCGCCCCTCGACGCCCTCGCGGTGCCCCCTCCTTCTGACAGGAACTTCCTACAGACCAGGTATGAATGATGCCTGAGTGGACATACAAAACTCACAAGTTCCTGGCTCTCACGGCTCCTATGCAGAGGGTTAGTCGAAGAAGGAGGGGCATCGCGAGGGGCGTCGGGGTACGGGGGACTGTGCCTCACTGCCCTCCCCTTCTCCAAGAAACCCGTCTTCAACCGAGTCGAGAGAGCCGGGAACTTGTGAGGTGTGCATGTCCTGGTGAGCCTCCACCTTTTATAGGTGGGTGCAGCCTCGACTGTACAGAGACAGACCAGACCAGCTGCACCACACAGACACTTCAAACCTCATCTGAGGACAAAAAACATATACATACATATATATATATATATATCTTACTATTAAAAAAACAATAAAGTTAGGGTTCCTTTACAATGTCAGAAGGAGGGAGGCACTAAGGCACCGCCTTCCGCCCCTCGACGCCCTCGCGGTGCCCCCTCCTTCTGACAGGAACTTCCTACAGACCAGGTATGAATGATGCCTGAGTGGACATACAAAACTCACAAGTTCCTGGCTCTCACGGCTCCTATGCAGAGGGTTAGTCGAAGAAGGAGGGGCATCGCGAGGGGCGTCGGGGGACGGGGGACTGTGCCTCACTGCCCTCCCCTTCTCCAAGAAACCCGTCTTCAACCGAGTCGAGAGAGCCGGGAACTTGTGAGGTGTGCATGTCCTGGTGAGCCTCCACCTTTTATAGGTGGGTGCAGCCTCGACTGTATAGAGACAGACCAGACCAGCTGCACCACACAGACACTTCAAACCTCATCTGAGGACAAAAAACATACACATACATACATATATATATATCTTACTATTAAAAAAATAATAAAGTTAGGGTTCCTTTACAATGTCAGAAGGAGGGAGGCACTAAGGCACCGCCTTCCGCCCCTCGACGCCCTCGCGGTGCCCCCTCCTTCTGACAGGAACTTCCTACAGACCAGGTATGAATGATGCCTGAGTGGACATACAAAACTCACAAGTTCCTGGCTCTCACGGCTCCTATGCAGAGGGTTAGTCGAAGAAGGAGGGGCATCGCGAGGGGCGTCGGGGTACGGGGGACTGTGCCTCACTGCCCTCCCCTTCTCCAAGAAACCCGTCTTCAACCGAGTCGAGAGAGCCGGGAACTTGTGAGGTGTGCATGTCCTGGTGAGCCTCCACCTTTTATAGGTGGGTGCAGCCTCGACTGTACAGAGACAGACCAGACCAGCTGCACCACACAGACACTTCAAACCTCATCTGAGGACAAAAAACATATACATACATATATATATATATCGTACTATTAAAAAAATAATAAAGTTAGGGTTCTTTTACAATGTCAGAAGGAGGGAGGCACTAAGGCACCGCCTTCCGCCCCTCGACGCCCTCGCGGTGCCCCCTCCTTCTGACAGGAATTTCCTACAGACCAGGTATAAATGATGCCTGAGTGGACATACAAAACTCACAAGGTCCTGGCTCTCACGGCTCCTCTGCAGAGGGTTAGTCGAAGAAGGAGGGGCATCGCGAGGGGGGACGGGGGAATGTGCCTCACTGCCCTCCCCTTCTCCAAGAAACCTGTCTTCAACCGAGTCGAGAGAGCCAGTCCAGGGTGTGTGAGTGTCAATTTCACTCCTATATATGACCTGCTATCACAGAATGTGTTACTGTGACATCACACACTGTGCTTTGAAGTGTGATGACTGGATACAGGTGTGGAATGGCAACTGTTTGAAAGACACAAAACAATAAATACCATCACTCACATAGACACACACTCACAACAACAGAAGAGAAACAAAGAGAGAGAAAAAATGGTTATCAAGCACATGAGGAAATTAAATATATATATGTACATACATACATATATACATATATATATATATATATATATATATATATATATATATATATATATATATATATATATATTTACACACACACACACACATATATATATATATTCAAACCTCAAGGACAAAAACCAGAGTACAAAAACTACAAGAACAACATAAATATGGAGAAAACTAACCTTGGAAACATGCAGGGTGAGGGGTGACAGGAGACAGCAGCACTGCAGACATGAGGACAGGCAGACAGTTCAGGCTGTGTGAGAGTCAAGTTCACTCCTATATATGACCTCCTATCGCAGAATGCGTTACTGTGACAACGCAGGCTTTGTGCTTTGAAGTGTGGTGATTGGTGACGTCATTGGAACGGCCTGTGATCTTACGTCACACTAGCCTGGATAAATTTGAAAAAGGCGTTTTCGTTTGAAAACGCTCCGTGTCCAGACTACCGTTTTCACAGAGTTGTGCGTCCACATTGAAACGGCTGAAAACGCTTACGTTCCAGTACTGCGCATGCGTGAAACGCAAGGTGACTCGACCTGCCTCATTTCTGTCTGCCGTTTATTTACTTTCCGGCTCTTTGAAACGTCGTGGCAAAATGTCGAGGAAAAGCGACGAGTTTTTTTAAATGGACTAACAATGAGGTGGAGTTGTTGCTGCAAGTAATACAAAAGTACAAAGTTGCAAAAGCGATTGAGAATTAAAGAATTTGAAGAAAAGCTATCTGGAGCATGTACTAACTGATATTAATCTTTAACGGGCTGTCACAATTTATCACGATTGCATCACTTGACTAGGCTATGTCCACATGTATGGGTATTTTTGAAAACGTAGATTTTTCTATGCGTTTGTACCTTTCGTCCACACGTTTCGGCCACTGAAAACGGAGAGTTTTAAAAATTCCTGCCTGGGTGGAGATTTTCAAGAACTCCGTTTTTGCGTTTACTATGGACAAGGAAAACGGAGAAAACGCAGGGTCAAAGGTGTGCGCCTTTTTTGACGTCACACTGTGCGCCAAGTTATTGTTTCGGTGAAATTAATTTCTACAATGGCGGACTTAGACAAAGTACTGTTAATTTTACTCTCTGTAGTGTTTAAATGCTTACATACACAGACAGTTACTGTCCCTCCACACGTAGGACTCAGTTCTGCTTCTTTGCGCCGCCATCTTTGTTTACTCTTTCCCGCCCAGGCGTCTAGACATCTGATTGGCCAACATTTCTACACGGTTAGGAATATATCGCCACCTGTTGCTTTGGCATGAGTGATGAGTCATGATAGCATTACAGGCTGTTCACTTTTAAGTGTGGTAATTAGAAATATTGCAATATTGCAAAATAAAATACACACAAATATACTGTAATAAAAGGCTTTTATTTTTTAGTATATGCTGAATTATCAGTTTCAAAGCTACTCTACCAGAGTTTCACTAAAAAATGAAACAAAGGATAAGTTTTAACCCTTTCATGCATGAATTATGACAACCTCTCAGCAAATAGCTTCTCTAAAATCAATAGAAACCCAACATTAAGTTCAGCTGAAGGTCAAACTGCAACAAAAAACTCTTTAATCAACAGTTTACGTTAAAAACGGCTTCTTTTTTTGAAAAAAAAAAAAAAAAAAAAACGAACAGAAATCCCAGTACAGTACAGTTCCTTTGTATCGTGCTGCTGCCACCTGCTGCTCTGGGGTGGGAACAACAACACTTTGGATTTGCGTTCGTTATCAGCAACAAATGAGTTTTACTTTTGAGGCTGCAGTTTTTAGTTATGTTTATTTGTTGGATCCCATCAGTTTTTCTTCGAAGAGCCGAAAGACTTTCAGTTACTTATGATAAACTGTTTGTCTTATACAAACAGATAAATACAGAAAACAAAGAAGAAAACAAAGCTTGTATTCTATTTGATTTTCAAGATATTGAACTTTATTTTTTCTATTTCACCGAGTTCTTTTTTCCATGTACTTTTTGTCCAATAATTTTTTTAATAATCAGATTAATGTTTATTTTAAAATTAAGAATTATTTATATTTTTTATATTTGCTATATACTGAGCTGAAACATCCTTCTGTGTAGTCATGTAACACATTATTTTAAAATAATATATTTTAAACAGGTGTATGCAGGAATTAAGAGTTAAAACAGAGTCTTGTTCCATTTAAGCTATCTTTATTTTACATTTATTTGTACACAATAAATACAGTTAAACATCCATGGGTGTGTAAATACGACGCCTGGCAGCCTCCGCATAGCCGACGCTGTAAAACGTGGGAGTTTTTACGTCCTTTTTAAAAAAAATGAATTTCAGATTCTGACTTGATGCATAATCAAGACCAGTAAACAGGTTAACAAAAAATTCTCTAATGGAAAAGAAACTTTAGTTATTCTTTTAATACAACAGGGTAAATGCAAACTTCAAAAATAAGTTTGATGTCATTCAGATCTCAAGGCGATCAACGAGAACGCAGCGTCACGGCTGACGGATACCTCTTTTCCTCTGATCAGATTCAGCTACAGTTTAATTGTTTTTGTTTTCTTAAATTAAAATCCCATGATCATCATATTTCATGACTTTTCCTTATATGGGTTTATTCATTATATAGTGATGTGCTTAAACAGAAGAGGCTCAAGGCAAGGAGAACAAGAAAATAAAATTTAAAATAGAGATTGCAAATGCATTTTGATTAGAAGGCTGCAGTAACGTGAGCCAGAGCTACCTAGACATGACTGATGGATAAATATATTGCCTCAACTGCTGCTGTTGCAGGATGGGGGCAGGTCTAGCATTACATTTTTTCTCAATATGAAAACATGGACCAGCTAATTTTAACATATTTTTAAATCCACAGATTCTCCAAAAAAGCTACAGGATCTATTTTCAACAATAGAGGGCTCAACAAGTAATCTGTAGCTCTAAAACTAGCAGATTTTTACACCCTAAAAGAGAATTTAAACATCAACTTTGTGGGACTTTTTTTAAGGTGCTTTATGTTTAAAACCGGAATTTGCCAATTTTTTTGTTTCGCTTTATGAATCTAACAAAACACAGAAAAGTTGTTTCTGTTGTGAAACAGCAGATGGTGCTACGCTGGCACTGACCGGATTGTAACAGATGGACTTTCAGGACGTTTCTATGTCGAACAGCCATCCAGTCAGATCGTCTCTTACACAACAAGAAAAGAACATGCTTATGTCGTTACAATAAAGAAAACCTATCTCCTATGTGTATCTGCTGTTTTAAATATAACATCTTATTTGACTGACTGATTGATTCGATTTGAACTAATTTGGTTACTGGATCGCTGTGAATAACGATCACACGCTTTACTTGGAGCACAAGGACCAGTGTTACCTGCTGTGTTTTCAAATATCAACACCGTGCTTTAATCATTTACATACACCATGTGTAACTTAATTCACTGCACGGTGTCTGGACTGTTACACCACGTCAGCATTATAAACCCTTTCTTAGTCGTCTCATGAACGACATTTGTTTCAATTTTCTTCTAATCAATAAAAATATAATTAAACAATTTCAGCCCCCCCCCCCCACCCCCGCTAGAAAGCACAATAAGGACATGAAGCAAGGAGAAGTTTCTGTATGTGGCTATGTTACGTCCCACCGTGGCACATCTTTCACTCTGGAACGAGTTTATATTTTTAATTCTTAATTAATTATTTTTTTTATTGTCAACATCTAACTGCTTGCTTGGTGTTCGGAGTGTCTCAGGCTGATATTTGCACAAGTCGCATTTGATCTCATTCTGATGTTCCGGTTCAAACTAGAAAGGATATGATGAAGTGTTTAACATGATAACATGATTTATGTCCTGACACTTTTCCTGTAGAGTCAACAGCAACAGAGTTAACAGCCACGAGTTTAAAAGTGTTCATTAAAACACCTTTGAACTTCTCTCAACATTAACAGACCACAGAAAAATAACACAAAAAGAACTCAATAACAATTACTACCTCACAGCAAACATGCACTACAACTGTGACCTGCTGCATTTTATGACCCATTTGCACCACATGCATACAGAACAGAAAATTGACACCCTGTGTACTTATTGTTTTATTGTAATATAAGGAACTAATTGTATTACAGGGAGAAGTTGTGCACTGGATATGTGCACAATGAAAATAAAGTACTTCAGTAAACACACATACTGACATGGTTACACCATCTTTGTCCTGATGCCTGCAGAAACTGTCTGTGTTTGATGAGGTTCTCACCTTCTGAGTGTGGATGATGCTCTTGTATTCTCGGGCCACGCGGCTCGCCCATTTCCTCGCCTCCTTATCCAGAGTGTGCTCCTCTGCCGTCCCGCTCTCTTTCTGCAGTTGCACCACCTACAGCGAAGGCAAACA
The DNA here is from genome assembly GCF_051167445.1 of Perissodus microlepis. NCBI lineage: Eukaryota > Metazoa > Chordata > Actinopteri > Cichliformes > Cichlidae > Perissodus > Perissodus microlepis. The sequence continues at coordinate 18,939,880 of NC_140464.1, forward strand.
CACCAGCGTATAACAAAGAATGTTTTTACTAATAAGTAAATATTATCATTCAGACAGTTTTTGAAGTGTTTTATTCTTCAGTGAATTTTAAATGTTTTTTAAATCCCAGTCATCACTGAAATGTAAGTTACAGCTTTTTCCCCAGTGATACAGATACAGGCTTTAAACTAACCGCCCTGATTTGCTCTAGGATGGCTGGTGAGTTTCAAGACTTCTGACGAGCCAGGTTTATATTTGTTGACTTTAAGGTGTGACGGTCTTCAGTTTTTATTTTCTTCTAAACCCCGACAAAATGAGTTAAGCCATTTCCACATGACATCAGCTGTGTGTCTGAATATGGAGGGGAGAGGCTGGGTGGAGGGAGTGTGGGGGTCAGTGCACTCTGGTGAGGCCCGCTCACAATGCCTCCTTTTCACAGATGGGCTGTTCACAGGGCCCGGCCTACCTCCTGCCCCTCCCTCCCTCCCAAACTCAGCTCTATTCCTTACCAGATCCCTCCGTCTGGTGCAAGTGGTATGAAGGGTGGGTGCAGGGGGAGGCAGGGGAGGCTCTCCACCACTAATGTTTTCTTTAGGAACAGGCTGCTGCTTCCAATGAAAACAACACCAGCGTTTGCAGTTTGAACAAATTGTCTAGTGTTGTCCGGCGGGGCAGAGGAGAAAAGGAGCGACGGAGCTGAGCGGCAGAATCGGACTCTTTTACATCCACGAACGGGAGTCGTAACACATCGCTTGGCAGACCTGCGGCGTCACCTTACAGCCTGATAGGAAAATATTTTTGGACCAAAGCTGACATTTACATTAATTTTTATAGTGGGCAAAGAATCCAATAAAAGCCAAATGTGGCTGTAAAATTATTTAAAATAGACTTAAGGCCACAAGGAGACACTGCGGGCTTCATGAGCAGGTGCACCTGAATTGCACCCATGTCAGCAATGGGACTCGTAAAGGAGTTTAGGATGTGTATTTTATATACGCATATCTACTTTTATCACCTAAAGTACAGCTCTCAGGGCAGATTTTGACCACAGCAGAGGTTTCAGACCTGAACTGGCACTGAAAAACAATCCAGGCAGTCAAGTTGAACTGAGAAATCCATAAAGCTGAGAGCGTAACAGATGCAAAACAGTCTGAGGGAAGCAAAGAAGGAAGGAAGGAAGAATTTAGCAACTCTGGAAAGTTATCTCAGCAGCATCATTTCACCAGCCATATTGTGGCAATCATGAGGTGAATGGCAGCATTTGATTTTCTGTAAACTTCTTACCTAACTTTAAAGGCCTGTTACATGTTACATGACCTGTTGCACAGGGCTATCATGTAGAAAGGGAGGTTCAGACCTGCGGGTGTTTTATAAAATAAAAATCCTGGGTCATTCCACACACACATGACCCCACATGACCCCGTTACAATCAGCTGAATATATATGTGTAATAACTTTAGTACATTTTTATGAATTATAGGCGCAGAAAGTGCATAGTGGTGGGTTGAAATGTAAAACTTTTTCAACTGCGCTTTTGAAGATTCATAATTTTATAAGTACAGGAGATATCTATGTGAAATTAACAGGGCTGGAAAAACACATTAAAGCTCTGGTAAAAAACAAACAAACAAAAAAACTGCAAATAATCAACTTTAACCCACATGCCACAATATAAAGCCACAATCTTGTTTCCTTTAATCAACTTTGAGTTGTTTCAAGTAGTTTCAAACAGCAATCCTGCACCAATTTAATCTCTATGATGTGGAGAAACAGAAGCAAACATCGGTGCTGCCGGATGTTTTGTGTGTTTTCTATTAATTCACCGGCGAATACAGCATTTTGAGTAAAACTCTCAAAGCTCTTAACATGTGTGCTACCAACTGAGTGCAAATGAAACTTCTCCATATTTATACCAGGATCATCTTCTAGCTGGCATCTGTCAGATATCAGTTAGGTAGATTTTGCCTGATGCTGCCGGATGGATTTTGATGGCCTCTAAAATGACTGAAATAGACCAGGTAATCACAGATAAAGAAGACTGCAGATACTATGTCTCTTTTCATAACCTTATGGCTCAAGATGAATAAACAACAAGTGTTTGGACTTCTAAAACGAGGCGAAACTCTTTGATTTAAAGCACAAGACAAAACGAGAGCTTGGAAGCAAAAGTAAATGGAAAACAGTGACAGTCTTTTCCAGATTACTGTGTCTGTATCTTGTCTTATAATCACAGGTCATTTAGCAGTGAGGACAATGAGCTGAGACAATCTTTAAAGCACGCGTTTATCTGTTTACACTTCCTGGAAGTGTGTGATGAAAGAAATTAAGTTCAGAGGAATAAGTGCGTGGTGTGCATTAACAATAAAAATGGAAAATGTCATTATATTGTGCAGATATTCCTCTGTGTTTAGAACAGCGACTAGTTAAGATATGCTTTTTAAAAGGTGTGTGTATATATATATATATATATATACATATATATATATATATATATATATATATATATATGTGTATGTGTGTGTGTGTGTGTGTGTGTACTGAAGTGCAAATTAAAAGTAGAGGTTGTGCATTTATTTAGGAAGATAAACAGTCTGATAACGTCGGAACAAACACGAGCTGGAAATAGTCCCACGGTGAGGAAATGAGACGACACATCTGTAAATAAAAACTAAAAATGGGAAATAATCTAAGTTCCTGTGCAGGGCGAGGAGTACAGTACAAAGTCAAGAGTTCACTGTTCTACCTTCATAGTTCAGACTAACAAAGATAAAGACCAATCACTTAGGACTTATTATGTTTCCTGCTTTGACTTCTTACCAAGACTGTTCCATAATGTGTGTGCAGCACTTTTGTGATTAAAATCTATTTAAATTAGTCGTTTATTTCAGTGCAGACAGATTATTGACACTCAAACAATGGAGCTACTTTGTCTGTTACTTACAAATTTTTAGAAAATTAGAAAAATTTGAACATTTTTTCCTGCTTGTGTATCAATTTAGAGGAAAAGTCATCGCCTAGCTTCTCAAGCTTCATAATCCAGTGATCATGAATGTCTAAAAACAAAAAATCTTTTCTGCATCTGGTATTGTTGAGATGTTTAACTCTGGACCAAAATGGTGGATCTGCTCTGCCTAAAGCCGCTTTGAGCATCAAGGTCCTGAGCCGAGTCCAGTCCGGGCTTTTGTGGCCACGTGGCCCGGCCAGCTCAGCTTTCAGGATGCCCGTGAGCTGCTTGTTCCACTCGTCTGATTTTGTATTGATTGTTGTCTAAACAAATTAATCTGTCATCTGTTGAGCTTTGTTCCACTTCTCAACAATCTCCTCTGATCTGTTTTCATTACAGCATTTTATCTGTGGTTTCCAACCTGTGCAGTTCAAACCTGAAGGATCCACATTTTCACTTCACCTTTCTGTAGAAATTGATTTTCCGGTAAACTGATCAACACCTCCTGCCAACTAAATTAGTCAAACACGTACCTTATTTTATGCTACAAAATTTGTATTAAAAGCAACCCAAACACTTTGAGATTTGGATTTTAATAGTTTCAAAAATTATTCTTCAAGTTTTACTTGAACATTTTAGAGAAATCATGTTAAGTTCCAAATTTTTAAGGTTGGGGATTTCATTCCATGCATAATAAATACGAGTTTATTTTCCCCAATAATCACTAAAAGCAATCGCATGTGATATTTTATGCATTTAATAATGAATAAAAAGAGAAAAACATCAGTATTTACCGTGTCTGAGTCGACAGGCTGGAACATGAAGTCTGGTGCTTGCTGGAACGCCATGTTCTTCTGCACAAACAGCTGCTGGTGAAACTCCTGCAGAACCTGCATGTGTTTCAAGGGAACAGACAAAAATATACATATATACTTATTTAAGGTTTATCACAAGCTTACAAATCAGCCCATGTCTAAACCTGCATAATTAACACTTAGTAAAGCCTTTAGGGTTCAGGCTTTCTCCCTACTTAGTTTTAATTTCTTGCCCACATTTATTTCTATTTAAAATTAACTTTAAAAAAAAGACCTCCAGCTGAATGAATTGTGGCCAGTGATCTGTGTAGCTTAGGGCCACATTTATAATTTTTTATTTTCCATTACTCTGTCAGTTTATTTCTGTTGTATTAAGTTATTTGATTTGCTTATGAAATGAACCCAAATCAGCTTTTTATTATTTTACACAAGTCAAACAAAAGAAAACGGCAATAACAATTAAAAGAATGACCATAAAGCCGTTTCTGGTTACTATCAGCTGATCTGAATGCTGATGACCACTCTGGTGTTTGTGGTCACAGCCTGACATTAAAAACGTATCACAGGCTCGAGTTCACCGCCTGCCTATTTTCACACAGACTATTTTTAACAAACGCTCACCCTCCAGCTGCTGAAAGCTTAAAGAGACAGTTAACAAATTACATAACATATCACTGTAAGTAACACAGGTGAAGGTACAAACAGTTTTAATTCTAATTTCAGGTTTTTTCTAAAGCCAGCTAAAGCAGCCGGGGACTGGACCACCACCTGGACCACAAAGCTCTCTGCCCACCCGAGGGAGGACGAAGTACCTGTGTGGATATTTTAAGCTGAACTCATGGGGCACAGCTATCAGCTGCTCTGGAAAAAAAAGAAACCTCCCCAGTACTGGTCCCAGGCTGGTAAGTTTGGCCCCTCATCAAGAACCAGTTGCCTTGGGGAGACCATACTAGGGGACAGCATAGCTTCTCCTCCTCAACTGTGATCATTCACAGAAAGGAAAGGAGCCAGTGTAGGTGGTTTGACTGGCATCTGAAATAGGAGGCCTCCAGAATGTCTCCTAGACGAGCTGGTAAGGGCAGACCAAACACACACTGGACACATTGGGACACATTATGTATCTCGGCCGGCTCGCCGTGGTATCCCAGTATTCGCTGCCTGTCTGTTGTCAGACGCATTTGTGTGACCATAAATACCACTTAAGTGGGAAAAGGAACTTCTGAACATCTCTGCTTGCACTGCTGACTCAAGTGTCAAAAAATGATTTGATAGAGGAACTTGTATTGGAAAAAAGAGGAGCAGGGTATTGATCCCTGTTGATTTACCCGTCAGTCTACAGTCATACCTTTACCTATGACTAAAATCTGACACAAATGAGCATCTTCTGAAGGATGTCTGAGCTCTGCCTTAGAAACATGATGAAGAGCTGAGTTATTTGGAAAGCTACTCGTTTACACCGAAAGGCACCAGAGTGGCGGCTCACTGTTCTCCAGGAAGAGCAGGAGTAGGTGGCTGGGGCATCATGACCGGACTCAGATAAGCAGCAGAAAATAGATGGAAGGAAATCAGGTTTAGTAATATCAGTTTTATATTCTTTAAATGGAGAGTTAGATGAGTCCAGGATTGGTCAACCAGTTAGGGTCACTATTAAGAAGAAGAAGTTCAAACAATGCGAACTTTTAGAATCTTGAAGTATTGTCAATTTTAGTTGGTAATCAAATTTCTATTAATGTATCTAATGAAAAGGGGAAGTAAGAAAATGTTCCCTCTAAGCTGAGCGCGTGAGCAATCGCACACTGCTGACATGGTCTCCCCACACAGAAAATCTGTGCTGCGCACAAAAAAAAAAAAAATCCAGCCTGAAGTGGAATTAAAGTAAATACATGTATTTATTTTATTTCGCTGATTTTCTGTGCGCGGAGACTGTGTCAGCAGTGCGTCATTGTTCACGTGCTCAGCTTAGAGGGAACAGTGGATAACCTTGACAATATTACTGGCCTAACAGTGAATAAGGTAGAATTTTGTACAGCTGTTGAACAGTTTCAGTAACTGTAGCTTTTGAGCACAATAACAAACAGCAGAATCTTCATTTTTCAGACTCATCTGCAGATACAGCTGCTGCTTGTTGTTTTCTCTGGAGATGGTAAACCGGCCTTGGTCTGACTGAGAATAGTAAGTGCTTCCACCATCATATCTAATAATGGCAACCCATTGGTGAAATGCTGTATTAATTTATTGATGTTGTTTATACATGTTTAGATAGTGACATACTTCTCAGTAATCTCTACTGTAAGTGATAATGACACTGTATGCTTTATTGATTTTTAAGAGTATATGTTATTATTTTTTAATGTGTTGGAATTTGTGTTTATATTGTCTTTTAATGGGGTGTAGGTGTTTTAATAGCCATGCCAAAGTCTCCCTGTTTTGATGATGAGGCTAGTGTGAGTTTAATGGGACCTTCTCTAAGCTGGTCGGCATATCTGGTTTAAATTGTTCACTGACTTTTGCTAACTTTTGGACCCTAAATTCAAACAAGGTGACACGTGGCAAGCGATATCGTATTTATAATTAATGATGACATTTTTACCATGAATGTTTAAAAATGTAGGAAACATTCCCTGGTGTTGGGAAATAGAGGAAGAAGTTTTTGTATGGCATTTCTATTGCTTCCTCTCACTGTGTCTCTCGGGCACAGTAATAAACTGCTGTGTCCTCAGTCTTCAAACTGTTCATCTGTAGATACAGTTTACTGCTGGAATCATCTCTGGAGATGGTGAATCTACCCTGGGCTGACTGGGAGTAAGATGTAGCATAACTATTACTTGAAGTGCGTATAATAGCAATCCATTCCAGTCCTTTTCCAGGAGCCTGTCTGATCCAGTGCATCCAGTAGTTGCTGAATGTGAATCCAGATGCTGTACATGTCAGTCTGTGTGAATTACCAGGGTTTTTGACCACTGGTTCAGACTGTGTCAGAGTCTGGCCATCAACACCTGCCCAAATTAAAAAGAAATATATTAGAGAGAGAGAGAGAGAGAGAGAGAGAGAGAGAATACATATACACCATATACATATACAATTTTCACCTGCCCAGCAGACAGTTAAAATCAGCAGCCCTGCCCTATAAGCCATTGTGTGATCTGAGTGTTAAATGTTCCCTTCAACCCTCAGTTAAGTAGAAGTTGAGTTTTTGCATTTGAATTTTTGACTCCTCCTCACAGACAGGAATCAACTGCTTCTGACAAGATTTGTGTTGCACTTTGTATTATAGCTGCGTAATAATGGGGAAAGTAGGGTAACAAGACAGAAACAAGAACGTAATAATGCTGTAATTTTCAAACCATTACCACTCAATTACCTGTGGTAGTTTCTGTCTAATAAGCAGGAAACAGAAGTGCAAAATGTAAACCTGCCTTTTTTCAATGAAATATATTGTCTAAACCTAAACTTAGTATAGAGAAATGACCATATGAGGTATAGTAGAATATTAAAACATGTACAGACTTTTACTACTTACAGTTAGTTCTTGGCTCTCATTTTTCAAGTAACAATTGGTAAAAAATAATTACATAACCAGCTTTAAGGCTCACATTACACACAAAGGAGCAGGAAGAAGAATAAATTCTTATTGATACCTGCCCCCTATCTGTGATAATACAAGTAGGCAACCAAAATTACACTATGACAATTTTCTGCACATAACAAAACAAAACAAAGCAAACAGAACAATATACTCAACAATGAGCAATACCACTAAATATCAAACTAAAAGGATCATTTTTCTACAATTAAATTCTATTCTTTTCAACTTCTTCATATTGGTTTATCATTTTATTCTTATAGCAGATTTTAAATTGAGAAACATTTATACAACACTTAAGATGATCACTGAGAGAATTCCAGTTTCTTATGCCTATGACTGTTGGACACATTTGCCTTTGTGTGGTTCGAGCAAACCGGTGCTTAAAATAAAACTTCCTTCTGCCGTCCCCATTTTCTGAACACAATACAAATAAACTTTGTAACTTAAGAGGTAGTGTTTTATTTTTCGCCCTAAACATAATAGTTAAAGGCTGTAATTTCACTGTCTTCTAGTTTTAACAATTTCGATTTTATAAACAAATTATTAGTGTGTTCTCTATATTTAACATTATGCATAATTCGAAGCGCTCTCTTCTGTAATAAATATAATGGTTTCATATTAGTCACGTATGTATTCCCCCATACTTCAACACAATAGCTCAGATAGGGTAGAAACAATGAAAAATATAATATTCTCATTGTCTTGTAATCTAATATATATCTAACATTACCCAGGATATAAATACTTTTAGCCAACTTTTTTTTAACATGTTCAATATGTGATTTCCATGTTAACTTGTCATCCACTATTACACCCAGAAAACGGAATTCTGTCACTCTTTCAATTAATACTCCCTCTATAGATAATACTATCTCTTCCTCCTTTACACGGTTTCCGAATATCATAAACTTTGTTTTTTCCAAATTCAGTGATAACTCATTTACATCAAACCATTTTTTAATTTTTTTCATTTCAATAACCATAATTTTAGCCAATTCTTTCAAGTTCTCTCCGGAACAATAAAAATTTGTATCGTCTGCAAACAAAACAAAATTCAACATTTTTGACACATCACAAATGTCATTTATATATAAATTAAAAAGTTTTGGTCCTAAAACAGAACCTTGAGGGACACCACATTCTATTTTCATTCTATCAGATGAATTGCCTAAACACTGCACATACTGAAACCTATTATCTAAATAGCTGCTTAACCAGTTCAATACTATTCCTCTCACACCATAAGTTCTTAACTTAGAAATCAAGATGGAGTGTTGCAGAGTGTCAAAAGCTTTTCTTAAATCAATGAATACCCCTACAGTATATTTATTATGATGTGTTGCTGATGAAATGTCTTCAATAGTATTCATTAATGCTATTGCTGTTGATCTGTTCCGTCGAAATCCGTACTGACTTTCGCTTAACAGTTGATGTTTTTCAATGAAACTATCAAATCTTTGTGCAAAGAGTTTTTCAAGCACTTTAGAAAACTGTGATAGCAATGATACTGGTCTATAATTATTAAAACTATGTCTGTCTCCCGATTTATAAAGAGGGATAACTTTTGCCACTTTCATTCGGTCAGGAAATACACCCGAATAAAATGAGAGATTAAAAATATAACAGAGAGGTTTGATTATACAATCCAAGGTCTTTTTTACGATGACCATGTCTAACCCATCACAGTCAGTGGATGTCTTGTTTTTAGATTCTGCTACAATAGCTATGATTTCTTTTTCAGTGATTTCCCCTAAAAACATAGACTGTACCACTCTGCAATTCAAATTCAATTAAGAATTGCCAATTAACCTGACATCACTAATTCTGTGGCTTTGGACCCAGTCAGTCAAAATAACATGGGGAGAACATGCAAGCTGAGTCTCAAGACTGGTAGGAAGTAAAACAGAACTCCAGAGTCTATGTCCTGATGCTGAAGATGAACCAGATGCAGAATAATACATAATGAATAACTGAATAAAGCTCAGGATGAGGTTAAGATGGGGAGTAAAGGGGTCACAGACACGAGAGTCTAAAAGGCACAAAGACAGAATACATAAAACAGCAGGAATTGAAGGAACATTGACATACATAAGGCAGTGAAGAAAATTAGTGGACCAACTAATAGACTAAATGTTTTGAGGCAAATTGACAACAAATGGAAACTAAAGACCCTCCACCAGAATTGTGCCACTGATTTATTTAACTCCTTATAACCTTGTTTATTTATTTGTTGCATTCTGAAGTTGAGACTTAAAAAGGTATATTTAATTTTTGTGTTTTTAATGTATATTTGGAAAAGTAAATTTCTTTTTCTCATCGACTGCCTCCTTTAATAATCATCTATGTCAAAACATAATAAGTGGCCTGGGGGCTCCTCCTCTGGTGAATTTAAGTATTGAGGCTCTCACTGGTTTTTGTACAGAGCTGCTGATTGTGTGTGTTAATGTGGGAGTCTGGCACAGTAATACACAGCTGTGTCTTCAGGCTGCATATTTTGTCCTGTTAAAGTAACTCTGTTGTTGGACGAATCTGTGGAAATGCTGAACTTGCTCTTAAGTGAATCTTTGTAGTATGTTGTAGATCCAGTACGTGCCATTCCAATCCACTCCAGTCCTTTTCCTGCAGGCTGTCTGATCCAAGCTGTGTGCCAGCTGCTCACAGAATAAGAGACCTGACAGGTGATGGTCAGACGTTGACCTGGCTGCACAGTCTCTGAGGCTGGCTGTGTCAGCTGTTCACACTTCACACCTGTTAAAAAAAAAAAGATTTGTGACAAATTGTTTATATTACAAAACAAATACTGTGAATGTTAAAGAGACTCACATGAAGTGGCTAAGAGCAATAACACAGCTACAGAAAACATGTTTTTTGATGAACGTGTCATGACGTGAACTCCACAACACAGTCTGATGTGAAGCTTTTATACCTGCATAACAGAAGAAGTCAATTTGCATACAAATGCATAAAGTAATCATTAGGGTCTAACTGAAGCCTGTTGAAAAAACTGCCTATACAAACAACATGAAACCATGCAAGGAAAATTACCCTGTTAGATTCTAATTTCATTACTCACTCAGATTTAAGAAATAAATTATGAAAGATGACTTCTTTTTACTGTTGTTATTTTGCATGAAAAGGGTGAAAAGGGACTATGAGAGTTATTTCAGTTAATGTTATATTAGACTGCTGTTACACACACAGCCAGGTGTACTCTACCTAAGTGCTTCAGAAATACATTTGACATTTTGACTCAATTAGTATCATTTAAATGGTTTAAAATTTTAAGTGTGCCTGGAAGAACAGTTATAACACGTGTATTTTTGTGAAAGACAAAGTAAGAATGTTCTAAGTATGTGCCGGATGTTTGAATCACCCTTTAAAAGAGTCCATGATCAGAGTCACTGTGTTCAGTCCAGCCACTGTGACCCTCGAGCACAGTAACAAATAGAATCTTCATTTTTTAAACTGTTTATCTCCAGATTCACATGCTTTTTTGCTGTTGTCTCTGGAGATGTTTAAACAGCCTTGAGCTGACTGAAAATACTCACATATCCTGAGACACAGCTTCATTCTTTTTATAATGTGTCTCACTGAAATAAACATACAACCAGTGTTGGGTAAGTTACTTTAAAAAAGTAATTAATTACTAATTACTTAATCAATATTGTATTTAAAATACTTATCTAATTACTGTGTCTGAAAAGTAACTTAATTACTCAATAAGTAATTTAACTAAATACTTCTTAAAATCCCTATAAACCTTGAGTGGACAAACAATAGAAATTAAACTCTTTAAATAATAAATAATTTTTTTTAAAGACGGAGACTCTACAGTACGCAGCGGTAGCATCTCTTCCACAATGTAGCCTGCAATCATTTTTTTAAGCTCACCTTCAGATGCTTTCTGTGCTGCTGAAGTAAAATCAAGTTTTGCCTGCTTAGCAGGAGTTGCCGCGGTGTTATCCATGGATGATGAACAAGGATCACTCAGAAGTGTTCGTCTATGCTCTCGTGTCAGGCGCTTCAGTAGATTACTCGTGCTATTAACAGCAGCCGATAGTTTTCACATATTACTGTAATGTTCTTGTCTGCTTGTTTCAGAAAAGTGAAGAGACGGGAATATGTCCATTTCATAAAACAGCCACTCGCTTCAGCCCAGTCCGACATCTTCCGCTTTAGAATACGACATCATTAGGAATGCTATTAACCAGTATAGCTGCCCTGCTTTTAACTCAAGTCATTTAAACAACTTTGTTAAGGTTTTGAATGAGAAACAAATGAGAAACTCTTGTGGTCTGTGTTTGGGTCCTCATAAAAACACACAATCTGACATTACAGTGACAATTGGCCTTTTGTAATAGCTTGTATTCAAGTGAAGCTGTTGGAGGTTAGGGCCTTTATGAAAAAAATAGCTTTATTTTAAAATGCTGCCAATCTCAATGCTGTCATTTTTCTAGTCCAATCATCTTCTTTCCCTACTTTCCCTCCTTTGAGCAAATCAGCCTCTGCTTAATGTGGTTTAAATCTCAGTGCTCTCGTCATTCTCCCTTTTAGTTTTCAGCCATTTTCACAGGGTTGCGCGTCCATATTGAAACGGCCGAAAACGCTTACGTTCCAGTACTGCGCATGCGTGAAACGCAAGAAGATTCGACCTGCCTCATTTCTGTCTGCCGCTTATTTACTTTCCGGCTCTTTGAAACGTCTCTTTGAAAAGCACCGAGTTTTTTAAATGGACTAACAATGAGGTGGAGTTGTTGCTGCGAGTAACACAAAAGTACAAAGTTGCGAAAGCGGGTGAGAATTAGAGAATTTGAAGAAAAGCTATCTGGAGCATGTACAAACTGATATTAATCTTTAATAGGGCTGTCAAAATTGAAAGCAAACAAAACAACTGCTGTATAATGCTCTCCGCTATCTTGGTTGAAGTGGTCACATGACTGCATCATATGACTAACATGCGTCATCGTTTTCAAGTGTCCACACTGCGACGGGAAAGCTCCGTTTTCAAATGTGTACGTTTTCCTTGAGCAAAAACGCTGTCTCAGTGTGGACGGGAGGCCAAAACAGAGAGAAAACGATGCGTTTTTAAACGAAAACGCATTAGTATGGACGTAGCCTAAGACATGCTAAAATCCAGTGGCAGCAAGCCATTATACAATAAAATAATGTGAATAATACATAATTGAAAGAAATTCTTCCACACACCCTCATGCCACCCTAAGAAAATTTCTCTGGATCCACCCCTGTTCACATTGTCACATGTCTGAATAACTTTTACTCTACATTATGCCTACATTTTTACAGAGCTCCGAAGTGAGACAGGTGTTAAGGAAAAAATAAGTCATTTTGATGAATTAGTCTTTGAAGAATTTTTTTTAAAAGATTTTTATTCATTCATCACAGTGACAGAGAGATTGAATAACCATTCATGTTTTGCAGTATGTCAAAAAGTTTCCGATTGTTGTAGTGTGTTTCGCACAGGTGAGTCTGTGTTAGGAAAAATTGTCATGAAACCAAGTGGTCAGTACCAAACCTGGACTCGGGTACAGAAACCCAGGACAGAGACAGCAGGTAGTTTTACAATATATTTATTGGTTAGACTTAGTCTTAGAAAACGTGGCAAGAACAAAAAGAACTGAAACGTGGAACTTGTCGTGGCATGGCTATTGGGACGTGGAACTAGAGGGGGGAAACGGGGCCTGAGATGCAGCCTGGAACAGAGCAGTCAGCAGTCACACTGAGGAGAGAGGACAACGGAGTTAGCTCCAAAAATTGTGAGTACATTATGTAGTTTTTCTTACTTACTTACTCAAGAGGTGATGGCTTCTCCTCAGCCTGCAGATCATTGTTTACTAGTCAAACAGCACACCTCTCTCAACTCTGATCAGCTGATTCTCTGAAATCAAATAATAGTTACAGACAAGCTCTTCTGAAACCACACCATAACTTTGCATATGTAGTATGATCTGTGACAATGACCTCTTCATCCATAATGTTTTGAACGTCTTCATCACGACTGTACGTGATAAAATGCAGTAATGATTTGTTAATATTGTTTATAAATGTTTAGATAGACAGATGTGACATACTGATCAGCAATCTATATTATAAGAAATAATGACACTGTATGTTTTATTGATTAAAAAATAGTTTCTTCTTTTATAATGTGTTGGAATTTGTGTTTATATTGTCCTTTAATGGGGTGTAAGAATGACAAACTCTCCCTGTTTTGATGATGAAGCTAGTGTCTCTAAACTGGTCAACATATCTGGTTTAATTTGTTCACTGACTTTTCCCAACTTAACAACAACAAAATTGTTGCTGTATATTTGGAACATAAATTCAAACAAGGTGACACTGGGCAAGACACACTGTAATAATAATTAATGATGACAGTGTTACCATGGATGTTTAAAAAGTTGGACAAAGACCCTGAGTTTAGCAAATATTCCCTGGTGTTGGGAAATAGAGGAAGTAGATTTTGTATGGTATTTCTATTGCTGTCTCTCACTGTGTGTCTCTCGGGCACAGTAATAAACTGCTGTGTCCTCAGTCTTTAAACTGTTCATCTGCAAATAGACTTTACTGCTGGAATCATCTCTGGAGATGGTAAATCTACCCTGGACTGACTGGGAATAAAACGTAGCATAACTATGAGTTGAAGTGCTGATAAAAGCAATCCACTCCGGTCCTTTTCCAGGAGCCTGTCTGACCCAAACCATCTCATAGTCTCTGAATGTGAATCCAGAGGCTGTGCAGGTCAGTCTGTGAGATTCTCCAGGTCTTTTAATTAGGTCTGGTTCAGCTTGTGTCAGAGTCTGACCTTCAACACCTGGTAAGATATTTTAAAAAAAATCACCTGAATTAAATTGTGTCAAAAACAGAAACAATGCATATCAACAGTGAGATCAGTGAAAATCTTCACCTGCCCAGCAGAGAGACAAAAGCAGCAGTCCTGTCCTGTAGTCCAACATGTTGTTTTCTGTTCTCTACCATCCTCTGCACTCATTAAAAAGAGAGACGGCGCCTAAGTTTTGCATAGACTGCTGCTAACAGGAAACACTGACATGAAACTCACTTTGCTTTTGCTTAGTGAGAAATAAAAATTGTTACATTGCATTAAACTAAACTGTTTGTTTCTGTAGTGCAGAACAGCAAATGTCATCTTACTATGTTTTGTACTGATTTGTTCTCATCGGTAAGATGGAGTTGGGAACTTTATTTGTTAGCTAAAATCATGCCATCATATGGCCTTTACAGTAAATTAAAATATTATGAGTCGTACAAAATTATTATTGTTTTCCCGCCCACTGCTTACTGCAGCTGGACAAAGCAGATAGTTGATGAGTCTGGTTCTGTCTGTAAGTCTTTTTTTCTTAAAAGGGAGTTTTCCTTCTTACCTGCAACAAGTGGTTACTCGGAGAGAATTAACGGAGTCTCTCACTCTCTCCTCTCAGTGATTGAGTATTTACCTTATATATAGATCACCTTAAAATGACTGCTTCATTGAACCGGCTCTGCACAAACTGGTAATTGGCCTTTAAAAAACAAAAACCTGAGCTGACCTGAAATGAGACCAGCATTCAGCACCATTTAGTGAAGCTCTATGAAACACCAGTGTTTCCTTAGTGTCTAAAGGACACTCAAAACCTTTATGTGACTTCCTTGGAATTATGTTTATTTATAATAATGGATTGCATTTATATAGCGCTTTTCGGGGCCCTCAAAGTGCTTTACAATTCCACTATTCATTCACTCTCACATTCATACACTGGTGGAGGCAAGTTACAATTGTAGCCACAGCTGCCCTGGGGCAGGCTGACAGAAGCGAGGCTGCCATATCGCGCCATCGGCCCCTCTGGCCATCACCAGTAAGCGGTAGGTGAAGTGTCTTGCCCAAGGACACAACGACCGAGACTGTCCGAGCCAGGGCTCGAACCGGCAACCTTCCGGTTACAAGACGAACTGCCAACTCTTTGAGCCATGATCGTCCCGTCGTTTTGTCTCTATGTGTATCAATTTGATGTAATTTCAAGATGTGCTTTTGAATTTACTTTTTATTTTAGCCCTAACTATACAGCCCTAACTATCTGCTTTAGCAAAAAGGAAAGTTTTAAGCCTAATCTTAAAAGTAAAGATAGTGTCTGTCTCCTGAATCCAAACTGGAAGCTGGTTCCACAGAAGAGGGGCCTGAAAACTGAAGGCTCTCCCTCCCATTCTACTTTTAAATACTCTAGGAACAACAAGTAAGCCTGCAGAGCGAGAGCGAAGTGCTCTAATAGGGTGATATGGTACTACAAGGTCATTAAGATAAGATGGGGCCTGATTATTTAAGACCTTGTATGTGAGGAGCAGGATTTTGAATGCAGTTCTGGAATTAACAGGAAGCCAAAACAGGAGAAATATGCTCTCTCCTTCTAGTCCCTGTCAGTACTCTTGCTGCAGCATTTTGGATTAACTGAAGGCTTTTCAGCGAGTTTTTTGGACATCCTGATAATAATGAATTACAGTAGTCCAGCCTGGAAGTAATAAATACATGAGCTAGTTTTTCAGCGTCACTCTGAGACAGGATATTTCTAATTTCAGAGATGTTGCGCAAATGGAAAAAAGCAGTCTTATATATTTATTTAATATGTGCATTGAAGGACATGTCCTGGTCAAAAATGACTCCAAGGTTCCTCACAGTGTTACTGGAGGCCAAGGTAATGCCATCCAGAGTAAGAATCTGGTTAGATACCAATTTTCTAAGATTTTCAGGGCCGAGTACAATAATCTGAATGCAATTGACACCCTCTTCTCAATGAGAAGTCTGGGCTCGGGTGAGCCTGAGTGTCCTGGAGGTACTTTCCCTGCACGATACACGATGGACGGGTGGCATAACTGGAGGGCCGTGTGCCTGGCGGGACTGTCGATTGAGGACATTGAAGATATCTACCTTTTTGGAACCACGATAAGGGTTCTTGCTGATCGGAGCTGGCTTGGCCCTGACTTATCGAAGATTAAAGAAAGCGGAATTGGCTGTTCAAAACCCCACAAGGCTGCCCGCTGGGATTGAATCGATGGGACAAGACATGAGTTCTCAAAATGGGCTCATTGAACGCTGCACGGATAAGATCTTGGAGGAGCTTGAGGTTGCCGTGAACACTCAGAATAAGACCGCTGAGCGAAAACTGGATTATATCTTGGAGAAGCTCAAGGGGGTTGTGAGTTCTCAGAATCTGCTCTTTGAGCGCAAGATTGATAACATCATGGAGCACAAGATGGATAAGATCATGGAGAAGCTCATGGCTCTCCAACGGGAGACTGAGAGACCAGTGTCGGACTGTTAGAACAGCTTTGAAATTCACATGAGTTTTTCGAACTAAAGTAAAAACCACCACTAGTGATGTGTCGGTCGCGAACGAAACGGCTCTTAGAGCCGGATCTTTGACGTGAACGACGCGAGCCGGCTCCTTATCGCGAGCCGTGGGTTTTTTTTTCTTTCTCTCACCCTCTCTCTCGCACTTTTTTTCCGCTTCACTCCGCACGCGAGCCTTGTGCTTTGCACTGGGAAGAGGGGGGAGGGGCGGTAGTTACACTCGCAGTAGCACAGGAACAGAGCAGGAGGGAGAGAGAGAGAAAGAGAGCCAGGGATAACAACGTCACATTAGAAAGGTATAGTAATCATCCACAACTATTTTCAGTTGCGGATGATAAAGGATTCAGAAAGTTTATTCATGCAGGTCCATATGACAGAGAATATGCATGTTCTTTTTGTTTTCATATTTTAATACATATTTAATTGTGTTGTGGTTTGCAGTGTTTTGTGTTGTTTCACTTTACATTTGTTTAAAAGGAAAAATATGAAAATTTAAATAGTTAAAAGTTGAAATGTGAATAGTTGGTTTTTGTATTATATGATTTATTTATTACATTTTATGTGGAGTGAATAAATAAAAGTATATTTACGGTGGCCCCTAGAGACAAAACACGTACAAACTTCAAAACACGTCCGAACTCTACCTCCTCAGCTACAGCCACCCCACAAAAGAAAAAACACGTACAAAACACAACAGAAGTGCTCCAGGGTGCTAGGGGCAGTGTTGAGCTTTTGTTACCTAGTGGCTACACAAGCCAGGAAGTACCAATGACTGGGTTTGGTGTGTGGCAGTAACAGGTAAATGAAAATTTTTTTAAATTATTTGAATATATATGAGTGCTTGTGTATAAATACACAAACAATACACATATGCTTTCAATTGTGTAATTTAGGTGATCTAGGGTAGCTGTTTTGAAAGTTCAGTTAACGCTAGAAATGTGTTTTGGAGTTTGTACGTGTTTTGTCTCTAGGGGCCACCGCATATATTTATATATAAACATATATAAATAAAACCACTTTTTTTTACATTAGTAATTCCTTTTGTGCATAATTTTATATTATTGTTAATAATAAATTAATTAAAGCAACAAAACAACCTGAACAGCCGGTTTGGAGCCGAAAGAGCCAGTTCTCTAAAAAGAGCCGGAAATCCCATCACTAACCACCATCATTTCATGCGGCTACCACTTCTGCGCCAGCTGTGGTCTCAAGGCTGGAGCTGAACAAAAACACCCTGATAACAGACTGTGCTAAGACTGTTCTTCCTATCCTACGCAAGGCCACCTAGGTTGGCTGGAAGACTGTTTACTTAACCTGGCAGGGCGAAGGACACTGTCTCAGCTGAACTCTGGACACACACACACACATACACTGATACACACTCATCCCCCTCCCTTTCCAAACGCCTTCGATGCTTGTCCCCTCCAGGGGAAGATGGCGGGTCGACTGGACCAGCGCAGGCATGCTGCAGGACCGGATGCGCTGTCTACACCGGCTTTCTCTTACCCTTTTACCCACCCCCATTGCTTGTCTTGTGTTTCTATGGTGTATTGACAGTCATGTGCTTCTTGTGCTGAGGTGTGTTTTTTTCTGTTATTAAACTGTTCTCCCATTAGGAGCTCAGTCTGAGTGGAGATTTTTTCTCCTCCTCTCACCTCATGTTATGTATTTTCGTTGTCTTTTCCTATCAGCCTACCTCTCTGACATGTCTTCCCAATGTGTTGTTTTTGTAAAGTTTGGTCAGAAGTTTCCTTTATAAGTTCGCATGCACTACTAGCGTGCTGCCTGCTGTAACCCTAATTTCCTTCGGGATTAATAAAGTATTCTGATTCTGATTCTGATCCTGATTCTGATGTCACTCCTGGTCTAACTTGGGAGGGGACCAGAGAAAACTACAGAGTCCGACATCGTTTTGACAAAGTTACACACCGATTCAATATTGATTTTAGTGACCTCCGATTGGCGTAACCGGGTGTCATTACTGCCGACGTGAATTATGATTTTACTGAATTTACGTTTACCCTTAGCCAGCAGTTTTAAATTTCCCCTCAATGTCGCCTGCTCTGGCCCCTGGAAGACAATTGACTGTGGTTGCCGGTGTCTCTAGCTTCACATGTCTGAGAAGTTTCACTTGACTGCTGGTTTCCCCCAAATTTCTTACTTGTGAGATCAAACATGTTTTTATATATATATATATATCTATATCTATATCTATATCTATATATATCTATATATATATATATATATATATATATATATATATATATATATATATATATATATATACAACTGTTCTATATTTTAAAAGACACACGTGGATTTTTGTGCCTTCTTAATTATATTTACAGTATTTGTTCGGAATGGTTTTTTTTACCATCAACTGTTAATAATTTATTTTGAACGTACAGGACTGTAGGTTGTGTGAGTCTGATTGTGTGAGTAGTTTGTGTGGGAAAGTGGCTGAAGAACTGCTCTTCTTTGGGATTTATTCATCCCAAAGGAGAGCAGTTGGCAAAACAGCCACTTAACTATTTTTCGATTTGACTAGGCAAGCACTGCTTTCTTTGCTTGTCCTGACAGAACAGTAATGGAGAAGCTACCATTAACACAAATTAATGTGGTCATGGTATTTCACAACTAGTTATATTACAATAAAAGTTGTAAAAAAATAGGAACATATTTCAGCTAAAATTTGATGAACTTCAGTCAAAAGAATTTAATGAGTGGTTAAAGGAGTCACTCTTCCCAAAGAAGGGATTAATTAATCCCAAAGAATTTGAATCTAATAGGAACATTAACCCCAAACTAGAAGAGTGGCTCCTTTAACCACTCATTCTATTAAATTCTCCTCTATCATTTTCTCAGTTTAGTTCCCGTAGTTTGAAGATTTAGTTTCTTTTGTATTTTGTGTTCAGGCTTTTGTACGTGGGTTTCAGCCTAACAAACAGCTCATCTTTTGTGAAAGTTCTCTTGCCTCTAAACGCTTGCAATCGAGTCCTCCCCTTTCATACTGAGTATGCACATCCTGAAGTTCTCTGCTTTTATGACATACCTGAAAAAACGCTCACAATTTCCACACATTCAAACAATTTAGCAATGTTGTAATGTCACTAGGGTACTCAAAGTTACTGTTAAAGATTTTCAGCTTTCTTGTCTTTCCATTCTCAGCATTTGGTTACAGGAAACTTAGATATGGAGAGATTTTTATTTGTTTAGTTCTTATTTATTTCTTTCATTGAAGACATACTTTAAAATCGTTTAAGTCACATGGCTGTTTCAGTGCTTTTGTACAGCTGTTCTTCTGTTTTCTGTCACTGTGCTTTCTCGGGCACAGAAGTAAACAGCTGAATCATCAGCTGTCAGACCCTTGATCTCAAGATACTGTCTGCTGCTGGAGTCTTCTTCAGTCATGATGAAACGACTTTGAAAAGAACTGGCATAGCTAGGAGAATTATTGCCTGTGCTCATATACCCAATCCACTCCAGAGCTCTGCCTGGCCTCTGTTCTATCCAGTGTATATTGTAGCTTGTCAGATTATAACCAGAAATGATACATAACATCTTCACTCTTTCTCCAGGTCTTTTCACCTCAGAGGGAGACTGATCCAGTTTGATCTCACTCCAAACTCCTGTAAGTAAAAATCAAAAAGTGTGATGATCATGGATCTGATTTGTGTTCATGTTTTAACCCTTTAAGACCTACCATAGAACCAAGTCCGCCAGAGCTTATATTATATTTTTACATGCTGTAGAGCCATTTTTGGGAGCATTTCAAGTTGCTATACATCAATACAACAATTATAGCCCAGATTTTAATAATATGTATTCATTAAGTGCATAGTAATTACATAAATTGCAAAAAAGTGCAATAAACTACAAAAAAATTGAAAATCGTTTTTGCTTTTTTAACATATATTTCTAGTTAGAGAAATTTAAGAGGCTTATCCCTCAAAACTGTAAATACAAAAAAGTTGCACAAAATAGTTTCCTACCACAGGAAATTTATTTTGAGTGTCTTCATAGTTTTATTTTTGAAATACACCAATTTTTATATACTGCAGGAAAAACGAAAATAAATATTATACTGCAAAAAAGCAGCATATGCATCAAAATAAACTATTTCCAGCAGTGCAATATGAGTCCTAAGCATCCCAGAAAAGACACAGAAAGTCATAAAGTGAAAGATAAGTTTTAAAAACACCAGTATAGGCCCTGAGGCCACGATGGTAAAAAAAAAACTACATTTCCGCGAAAATGACATCACTTCCGGTTTCGGGCAGGTAATGGCGGACATGCAAAAGTTCGCGCTGATGTCTATTCCAACGTAGGAAGTGTTATGAACGGCTGATCGGATCGGCAAAGCGTGTTTCTGGAATATTATGTTTTTGTTGCTGCAAGTGCTTTTTATGCAGTTTTTGCAAAGCTATATGTGGAAGGAAACCGTGACCTAGGACAAGCTGATGGCATAAGATGTAAGTACAACTCCTCCGGTTTCATATGCAAAAAAAATTATTGCGCTAGCTTACGTGGTTGCAGAGCTACCGGGATTTAAAAATAGTTACGCAAAACAGAGCGTGCCCGCTCCAACCGGCTCTAAAGGGTTAAAGAATAAATACTTTTCCTACCTTGGAGAAAAATAATGAATAAACTCCAAAGAATCATATATTCCATAATTCAAAACACTTAATTGTCTGAGTGTTTGTATGGTAAAAACTGTCCAAGATGATGGTTGACAGTTGGATGTGATGTATAAATAAAGAAGCTACTTTGCATAGACCTCCATAGACAGAACCCATTGTTATTCAAAAAACTGTTTGCTATGTCTAATAATCTGCACATAAGACATAAACACTATTTCAAAGTCTCACCCCCACTTTTTGTACTGACTAAGTGTTCTCACTGGGATTTATTGCACATTTTCTTCTGACACAAATTATTTTAAAACAACTGATTTGTGTGTTATACTTATAAAAATAGCAGTATGTAAGGACAATTAACAAATGTTTTTATGCCAATCACTTACTCATAGTTATGTATTTAGTCTTTCCAGACTAATTTAAATTGAGCATTATTACTTCATATTGAAATAATAACTTTTTTTTCTTTTGCATGTGAAGACTAGAAGTCAAATGGATACTTGAAGTTTTTGTGCAGCTGTTCCTCTGTTCTCTGCCACTGTGTTTTTACAGGCACAGAATGAAAGAGCAGAGTCTTCTGCTGTAGTAGTAGTACTATAATATAATGAAATAATTTCCTCACTATGGAAAAAAATAAACAATAAACTATGCTCCATAAAGAAACCCTATGCTCCATACTTTTCACCACTGTATAATCAGAGTCTGAGTGTGTCTAAAAATGTGTCCAAGATGTTCAATAACAAACTAAATGAGAATCCTGATGATGTTTATAAGGGAGAAAAGCTTTGCAGACCTCCCTCTACAGGAGCAATTTGGTACTTAAAAAAACCCCAAATCAAATAATTAAATATTTCTAAAATGAAATCTCTTTTCACCACTTTCTGTAAATGTTCTCAGTGGAATTCACTGTTTATTTTACTTTCTGATCTCAATCAGATCCTTTCAGAACAATTAATACTGATTTTTTAAAAAAGCCAACAACAGAAAACAAAAACTTATTTTCTCTTTGCACGACATTCAATGTATAGTTTTAAAGGTCCTGAGTTTACCAAATATTCCCTGCTGATGGTAAAAAGAGGAACCAATTTTTGTATGGCATTTCTATTGCTGTCTCTCACTGTGTCTCTCCCGGGCACAGTAATAAACTGCTGTGTCCTCAGTCTTCAAACTGTCCATCTGTGGATAGAGTTTACTGCTGGAATCATCACTGGAGATGGTGAATCTACCCTGGACTGACTGGGAGTAATAGGTGGGATAACCTAAAGTGCCTATGTAAGCAATCCACTCCGGTCCTTTTCCCGGAGCCTGTCTAACCCAGACCATAGCATAGTTGCTGATTGTGAATCCAGAGACTGTGCAGGTTAATCTGTGAGATTCTCCAGGTCTTTTAATTAGGTCTGGTTCAGATTGTGTCAGAGTCTGACCTTCAACACCTGGTAAGATATTTAAAAAAAATCACCTGAATTAAATTGTGTCAAAAACAGAAACAATGCATATCAACAGTGAGATCAGTGAAAATCTTCACCTGCCCAGCAGAGAGCTAGAAGCAGCAGTCGTGTCCTGTAGTCCAACATGTTGTTGTTTTTTGTTCTCTACCATCCTCTGTGCTCATTAAAAAAGAGAGACTGTGCCTAAGTTTTGCATAGACTCCTCCTAACAGGAAACACTGACAACGAAATCACTTTGCTTTAACTTGGTGAGAAATAAAAATTGTTACATTGCATTAAACTAAACTGTTTGTTTCTGCAGTGCAGAAAAGCAAATGTCATCTTACTATATGTTTTGGTGACTTGTTCTCATATGTAAGATGGAGTTGTGACCTTGAAACGACTGTTTTGGTGAACCGGCTCTGCACAAACTGGTAATTGGCCTTTAAAAAACAAAAACCTGAGCTTTCCTGAAACGAGACCAGGATTAAGCACCATTTAGTGAAGCTCTATGAAACACCAGTGTTTCCTTAGTGTCTGAAAGACACTCAAAACCTTTATGTGACTTCCTTGAAATTATATTTATGTATATTTTGTCTCTATGTGTATCAATTTGATGTAATTTTGAGATGTGCTTTTGAATTTACGTTTCATTTTATTTTACTGTAGGTAGGTCATACCCTTAGCAATAACCACACTGACATGTTGCTTTTCACTGCAAACAGCACAGTAATGTGGGTAATTTATGTGTTTTGGGGTTGGTGGACAATGTTTCACTGCTTTTTAAAGTTCAATTAAAGCAAGACGAACTAAACATAAAGACAGACTTTATGTTTGTCTGTCTGTTGTTGTCTCTGGAAATCGTGAACCGGCCTTGAACTAACTGTGCGTAGTATTTGCTAGTAACATCGATAGTGGCAACCCACTCCAGGCCTTTTCCAGTAGCCTGTCTGACCCAAACCATTAAGTGGCTGCTGAATGTGAATCCAGAGCCTGTACAGGTCAGTCTGTGGGATTCTCCTGGTCTTTTAACCACTTGTTCAGATTGTTCCAGAGTCTGACCATCAACACCTGTCAGAACAAGACAATAGTTACATGCTGTAAACGGTCTTTTTTTGAAAGACGAATGAAGCATTTCTGGTTTTAATCACCATCATGTTAAACTGTGTGAAAAATTGTGTCTGTCAACCCCATAGTATAAGAAAAGTAGAAAAGCTTAGTATTAAAATGATGGTCTTGTTATTTTTTTTTTTACAGTTTTTAGGTTCAAACACGTGTGTGAGTGTGATACTGTATGTTGTGTCTCACAGACCTGTTTATATTGCAGTGTGTCTGTATGTTGTCATATGGTCCTTGGAATAAGTGCTTTGTAAGTAAATGGCTTTTGCATCCTTTAACAAAATATTAATATCCATTTATATTAAAAATTAATATTAACACTTCGGATTCAAATGAAGTATTTTCAAGACTGCCTGTGCTCATATACCCAGTCCACTCTACAGCTTTTTCTGGTCTCTATCGTATCCAGCCAATATTGCAACTCAATTAGTTATAATCAGATAGGATACGTGACATCTTCTCTCTCCTGCTAGGTCTTTTTTTTCTCAGAGGGAAACACGGTCTTCAAACTGTTCATCTGTAGATAGATACTGCTGGAATCATGTCTGGTGATGATGAATCTACCCTTGACAAACTGGGGGCAGTAGGTAAGATGACCTAAAGTTTCTTTTAAATCAATCCATTTCCAGGAGCCTGTCTGACACAGACCATAGTGTAGCTGCTGGCTGTGCAGTTCAATCTGTGTTCATGCCCACATCTCTTTGTTAACGGTTGAATTGTGAGACATTTTTTTCTTTTGTTAACCGTCTTTATAAGCATTGAAAGGAGTAAAGGACACAATGAAGAGATTTTTCTTTCTTTCTTTATTTGTGTGTTTGTTTGTTTGTTTGTTTTGTCTCCTGCTACTTCACAACCAGATTGTTATGTTGCTGCAAATGTACAAGCAGTTAAAGTGTTAACTGATTGTGTTTTATTTTTGTTGTTATTGGGACAGTCCACTGTGAGTTTTCACTTCTGTTCTGAACTGACAAAGTGTCGTATTTGGTAGTAATTTTGTCAAAATCCATTTCAGTCCTTGTCTTTTCTTAACACATAAAATTAATTTTTGTTGAAAATAGATGTGTTTTTCCTGCTGAGAAAAAAAAACAGCAGGAGAAAGAAGAAAATAATGAAAGCATGACAAATAATTAAGGGTTATTTAAATTTCTGTCTAAAATGCGTTTTTGTTTTTTTGTTTTTTTGGGGGGGGGGGGTTCCCAAAATGTTTGCTTGACTTCTGAAAAAGAAATAGAATTTTCATTATTTTCTCTCTCTGGGAAATACAGCAGCTGTAACTTTAGCTGGCAGACGCACTGTGTGACAAACTGCACAGAAACAGTTTCTGTGCAGTTTGATATTTGCTGATTTGATAGAATTTTTTTTATTTGAAATTATCTGACACTTTAGAAAACATTACTCCATTTATACATTCCGTTGTTCTGTATCACCAAAGAGTGATGTTCAAGTACACGCAACAACTAATGGACCAAAAATGCCCTTTCCAAGTCTTTACATCCAACTTCAACTGCTGAATACAGCACTATAAATGATGCATGAATTACATGCTCTTGTTTCTTTTATTTCCTTGTATGCAATAAGTGCCAGTGATTTATGTGTTATTGTTCTGTCCATTTAAGCTCAGATTGGCTTGATGTTTCAAGGCCTGCAGTGCTTATTTGTTTGTTCGATTTAATAGATTTTTAATATTCTAGCCTTTATATACTTCACAGAATTACATAAAACGGAAAAAAAACCTTGAAATCAAAAACAAATGATTTATAGTATACAATATTCAAATCATTACTCTAGAGGTGATGGCTTCTCCTCAGCCTGCAGATTATTGTTTAATATTCAAACAGACATGTCTACTGGAATACTGGCAGTGAGGTAAGAGAAAAAACAAATCAACATCATATGCTCCCATAATCAGATGTCTATCCTAGGAGCTACTTTTTATTTATTATTCAGTGTCAGCGTTTCAAACAGCACACTTCTCTCCACCCTAACCAGCTGATTCACTGAAATCAAATAAAGTTAAATAATTGTTTGGTGTGCTTTCTTCTGAAACCACACTTGAAACTATAGAATGATCTGTCACACTGACCTCTTCATCCATAACTCTGTGAATGTCTGCATCACAAATATACATGATGAAATGGTGTAATAATTTGTTGATATCATTTATGAGTGTTGCTGTACATTCAGAACCTAAATTCAAACTAGGTGACACTGGATAAAAGATATTGTATTACTAATTAATGATGAAATTGTTTTACCATGAATGTTTAAAACATGTAGGAAAAAAGCCCCGAGTTTACCAAATACAGGGAGTGCAGAATTATTAGGCAAATGAGTATTTTGTCCACACCATCCTCTGCATGCATGTTGTCTTACTTCAAGCTGTATAGGCTTGAAAGCCTACTACCAATTAAGCATATTAGGTGATGTGCATCTCTGTAATGAGAAGGGGTGTGGTCTAATGACATCAACACCGTATATCAGGTGTGCATAATTATTAGGCAACGTCCTTTCCTTTGGCAAAATGGGTCAAAAGAAGGACTTGACAGGCTCAGAAAAGTCAAAAATAGTGAGATATCTTGCAGAGGGATGCAGCAGTCTCAAAATTGCAAAGCTTCTGAAGCGTGGTCATCGAACAATCAAGCGTTTCATTCAAAATAGTCAACAGGGTCGCAAGAAGCGTGTGGAAAAACCAAGGTGCAAAATAACTGCCCATGAACTGACAAAAGTCAAGCGTGCAGCTGCCAAGATGCCACTTGCCACCAGTTTGGCCATATTTCAGAGCTGCAACATCACTGGAGTGCCCAAAAGCACAAGGTGTGCAATACTCAGAGACATGGCCAAGGTAAGAAAGGCTGAAAGACGACCACCACTGAACAAGACACACAAGCTGAAACGTCAAGACTGGGCCAAGAAATATCTCAAGACTGATTTTTCTAAGGTTTTATGGACTGATGAAATGAGAGTGAGTCTTGATGGGCCAGATGGATGGGCCCGTGGCTGGATTGGTAAAGGGCAGAGAGCTCCAGTCCGACTCAGACGCCAGCAAGGTGGAGGTGGAGTACTGGTTTGGGCTGGTATCATCAAAGATGAGCTTGTGGGGCCTTTTCGGGTTGAGGATGGAGTCAAGCTCAACTCCCAGTCCTACTGCCAGTTTCTGGAAGACACCTTCTTCAAGCAGTGGTACAGGAAGAAGTCTGCATCCTTCAAGAAAAACATGATTTTCATGCAGGACAATGCTCCATCACACGCATCCAAGTACTCCACAGCGTGGCTGGCAAGAAAGGGTATAAAAGAAGAAAAACTAATGACATGGCCTCCTTGTTCACCTGATCTGGACCCCATTGAGAACCTGTGGTCCGTCATCAAATGTGAGATTTACAAGGAGGGAAAACAGTACACCTCTCTGAACAGTGTCTGGGAGGCTGTGGTTGCTGCTGCACGCAATGTTGATGGTGAACAGATCAAAACACTGACAGAATCCATGGATGGCAGGCTTTTGAGTGTCCTTGCAAAGAAAGGTGGCTATATTGGTCGCTGATTTGTTTTTGTTTTGTTTTTGAATGTCAGAAATGTATATTTGTGAATGTGGAGATGTTATATTTGTTTCATAGGTAAAAATAAATCATTGAAATGGGTATATATTTGTTTTTTGTTAAGTTGCCTAATAATTATGCACAGTAATAGTCACCTGCACACACAGATATCCCCCTAAAATAGCTAAAACTAAAAACAAACTAAAAACTACTTCCAAAAACATTCAGCTTTGATATTAATGAGTTTTTTGGGTTCATTGAGAACATGGTTGTTGTTCAATAATAAAATTATTCCTCAAAAATACAACTTGCCTAATAATTCTGCACTCCCTGTATTCACTGGAGTTAGGAAACAGAGGAAGTGGTTTTTGTATGGCATTTCTATTGCTGTCTCTCACTGTGTCCCTCGGGCACAGTAATAAACTGCTGTGTCCTCAGTCTTCAAGCTGTCCATCTGCAGATAGAGTTTACTGCTGGAGTCATCTCTGGAGATGGTGAATCTACCCTGGACGGACTGGGAATAAGATGTAGCATAACTATAAGTTGAAGTGCTGATAAAAGCAATCCACTCTGGTCCTTTTCCAGGAGCCTGTCTGGCCCAAACCATCCAGTAGTCTCTGAATGTGAATCCAGAGGCTGTGCAGGTCAATCTGTGAGATTGTCCAGGCCTTTTAACAACTGGTTCAGATTCTGTCAGAGTCTGACCATTAACACCTGGTAAGACATAAACAAACAAAAAAAAACCCCAATAATAATAATTAATTATTCTCCAAATAATTAATGTTAAATCAAGATCAGGGGAAATCCTCACCTGCCCACCAAATAACTGAAAGCAGCAGTGTTGTCTGGTAATCCATGATACAGTACTGCAAAGTACCCAGAGTTGTCTGTTATCTTCTCCAACAGATGGATAAGTAGTGGTGGAAGATGTTTTGCATAGACTCCGCCTTACTTAACTGAGGAGTTTTCACAATTTTTCAAATGAATACTTTGGCAAAAAGGTTAACCTCATATCTGAAACTCCAAATAAGCTTGTTCAACACTATGTTGTTCAACCATCAATAACACACTGAGCTAAAAACATCAACAGCTTGAAGTGAAGCTGGTTATTTAAAAATACAAACAAACACAGAATTTATCTTTGTGGTTTGAATAATGTTTCAGATAAATCAGTATTGCAGTTCTGCTGTTGAGAGAATGATGGTTTAATCTGCAAATACCCCACTGGCTTTGTGAAATAACTGAGAGAAGAGGGATAACAATGAGTGCAACAGAAAATGAAACTGAAGACATGGATAGTAGCTGATGCATCTCATTGTAAAGATGCTTGCAAAATATTTTTTAGAAGAGACAACAGGGCACAACTGTCAGGCATCAAACAAGAATTAAGGCAAGCAAAGGAAAGGATTGTAGTAACTATTAGATTTGCACAACTGGACAATGTGACTTCAATTGTTTTTTACTTTTGGTATTTAGTTTGAGAAAAGTATGTGCCATCCAACAGATAACATCACTGACACAGTCTAAAGCAGACGATTCTTTATGTTCACTATGTTTTAAGCTGTGTTTAAGTATAGCACTATGTTTCCCCCATAGCAAAGAAATCTATTGAAAGGAAAGCATGATGAAAGACAAGCAAAAATTAAATAATGCAACATACTATAGTAAATATGACTGAAGATAATGACACACTGGCTCTCTTTTTGAAATACTGCATTTGGATCTAAATTAATTAAACTCACACTCTCGCCTCTGTCACCTGCACAAACATTTAATAATAATAGAAACACAAATAATATTGGTAATTTTTCTATAGATAGTTAACATTGCTAACATAGATGACAAATAGGAGTGTCATGTTTTTTTTTTGTAATACATTATGATGTCTTTCACCACACTTTGAAACAATGTTTTGAAAATTATTAGTTATACGTTATTCATTTCTTGTTTAGATACAGGTGTGTGTGTGTGTGTGTGTGTGTGTGTGTGTGTGTGTCTGTCTTCAGAATATTTTAATTGTAAAATGTATTTATTCATCTATTGTTTTACTTTCTGTACCTGTTTTCTATAGTGGTATCATAGATTCACTTAAGCAAATGTGTTACAGTTTTTTGCATGCAAATTATTTGTTCCTTTTTCCAATATTTATGTTGAATCTCTCTTCTTTCCAATCATCCATTTACCTCAACTTATCTGGGGATGGGTCACAGGGGCAGCAGCCTAACCAGGGAAGCCCAGGCCTCCCTTTCCCTAGACACCACCTCCACTTTATCTGATCACAGAGTTTTCCCAAGGCCAGCTGAGAGACATAATCTCTCTAGGGTGTCCTGGGTCTGTACAAGCCATCCTCCCAGTGGGACGTGCCTGGAACACCTCACCGGTCACGCCAGCATCGAATCCATCCAAGTTACATGGTTTATTAAAATAATCAAATTACAGCATTTACATTTATGTTAGACTACTTTTAATTAACTGCTTTAGCCCACTTACAATGAAAATGTAAAAAAAATCTTGTTCATAACACTATTGGAAGCAAAAATAACTTGAACTCCAACTTTGAAAACACAACTTTCTTTTTTTTTCTTTTTTTTATAAAGCTCTGACTTGTATTATGAGTCTGAGTCTGTGGTCTGGGAGAGAGTCCTGTAACTCTCTGTTTGCAAAATACAGGATATAATGACCAATGCTGGGCAACTAATGATATAGTTACTTCTTCAAAAAAGTAACTGAGTTATGCAAACAACAACGTTTTTTGCAGCTGTTTACCTAAAAATGCAGCCAAGGCATTATTTTAAATAAACATTTCAAACTATTTACAGAACAATCGCCTGTTCTGCATCAAATTTGATGCCACACAAATTATTTGTGCCACTCCAAAAAATAATTTCTGTCCACTATGAGATGAAGGAGAACAACAGCCTGATACCTGCCTGACAACAGCAGATGTTTCACTGCTGTAACACCTGTAACATTCAGTAGTCACCTCATTGTTCTGACACACACAACAAAACTATTGACTACACTACACACTAACTACACAAGATTTGCGCTAAACATCGCAAATCTCTCACATCTCAAAACAACTCCTAAAACTTCCCCCTTCCTAAACAACAAAATGCCATGTTGCCATATCATTTTTTGATTGGTCGACATGGTACATTTTTCGACCAATAGGAAAGGGTTTTTTTGGTTTTGTCTTTGCTCACAGGCGGAGAGTGCCTTTGAGCGTTTTCCTTATAAAACGCCGTTTTTACCGTTTCTTCCTGCAGTAAATATAAACAACGATAGTATTCAGGAAGAAAACCAAACACTGCATATATTTTTATCATAACTCTGGTTTTACGTGGCCTATCAACACAATTTAAAAACTGTTAAAAACTAACGGTTGTACACGTTATCATTAACGCGCTTTGCTAGCTAAAACACCGGTGTCGGCACATAAGGACGCTGTCATAGCCTGTCAACGACGTTGATTAGCTGAGTATATATGAAAGTGAATCGCATCA
Source organism: Perissodus microlepis (assembly GCF_051167445.1). Taxonomy (NCBI): domain Eukaryota; kingdom Metazoa; phylum Chordata; class Actinopteri; order Cichliformes; family Cichlidae; genus Perissodus; species Perissodus microlepis. Next base: position 18,970,784 of record NC_140464.1, read on the forward strand.
TTGGCTGGACTATGGGATAAGGTGGCATCGTTCTAATCCCATACGGGAGCAGCCAGTCACTTACTGACTAACACTGCAAAACAGAATTGTTAACGTATTTATTTTAATTTCAATTCAGGTTAGTTTTTTTTTCTGTGCGCAATGCAGATTTTCTGTGCGCAGTGACTCTGCCAGCAGTGCGCAACTGCGCCCGTGTGCAGCTTAGAGGGAACATTGCCCAGGAAGTGGATAATCCTTGTGAGATGCACACGGTTTATAATTTTATTCAAAAATATTTTGTGGATGTTCAGTGTTCACTTTTACCGTGAAATAATAACTTTTCCCACGTATGTGTATTAATAATAAGTTATGTTGAAAATACACATCCACAGAGCATCCATTCCTTTGGTTAAAAATATTAAAAATAATGATAAGAATTTAGGAATTTATGTTTCTATTTCCATTTCTTCTTTAAATAAATTTACAAAATAATGATTCACATAAATATTGTTAGAGTGAGGAAATTCTTTAAAATCATTAGTGGTCAGGGAGCTCCTCCCCACAAATGAGCTCCTGCAGTGTCTCAACTAATGTTGAGGCATTGTGAAGATTTTCAGGTCTACAGGTTCAGGTCTACTGATGTTTGACACAGTAATACGTAATAGTGTCAGTTGGGGAGCTGCAGAGAGAATAAGAAACCTGACAGTTGATGGTCAGGTGTTCCCCTGGCTGCATAATAATGGATGAGATTGATATTCTGGAATCTCCTCACAAAGAAAATGTGCAGAGTTTTATGGCTGAGGAGCTAGGAAGCTAAATTTACATAGAATCAAACAAATAAAGCATCGATGTCACTCTAACTCTTCATAGTAAAGGCTGTTGACCATTTTTTCACCTGAAGGCATTCACTTTGTTTCAGATCCAACTTCTGCAGGTTTTAACTACAATTTTTGTTCATACATTGTTTTACTTTTCCTATTTATTCTATATCAAATACAAATGCAAATACATGTTACTTTAGCTTTAGCTAAAACATAATTTGAAGATTTTTGTGGACAAAACTTTTGTTGTTCTCTCTGTTTGCAGATGTCAGACACAGAAAAACAGAAATTTTAACACACAGACGCATTTAACACATGCATTTTACTTAAAGGGATAAGAGATATCATTGAAGCTATTTTGTATTGATCTTTGTTTGTTTGTTTGTTTGTTTTAATCATAAGCCCTGTTTAAGGCCATTAGTGGTCTGATAACTCCTTCTATGGTTGATTTACAAATGTTCAGGCAATGTGAGGTTTTTGTTCAGGTTGTCGGTACGTGGAACAGAGAGAGACTGACGAGAGACTGAAGTCCCCTTCCCTACATCTGAGAGAGCTTTTCCTTAACCTTCCTCTTGTGTTAGCGTTCTGTTATCATCTCTTATGCTAATGGGTTGGTTTTGATCCATGTATTAAATCAGCTATAGAATACACTAAAAACAATAATAAGTTATCATCCAATTTGTTTCTCATCTCTTGGTTACCTTGTTAGGCTTCCTTATCCATGAAAATGTTGGTTTTAATACTTTTGGTGTGGTGTTTTTTGTCACTATACCCCTCGATTTCAATTTAAAACAATAGTAAAATTAACCTCAAAAAATCATATTAATTAATAAAAGGTTTTTGTGTTACCTGACTATTACTGAGGGGTATAGGACACATCTCTTAAATAAATCTGTTTTATTGATTTTTTTCATTTTAATATTAATGACTAAAATGACATCTATGGTGTTACGGGTCAATTTCGAAGAAAAGACAAAAAAATGTTTGGTTTTTTTCAACAGTAGACCTTTAATATAAACTGAAAAAAAAGAAAAAAGTCCACTCCTCCTTTGTTTTGGTTATAGTCGTGGGTAATTGTGGGCTTTTTATCACTTCCCAATGATACAGCTACACCTTTGTGAAGTTTCCTTTGTGAAGTTCTTGTCCGTAGTCATATCTCATAAAAAATAAAATAAAATATCACAACTGATATTGTGATCCTGCAGTCCAGTGGTCATATCGAGGACCACACATTTTCATTGGTTCTTCTCAGGGGTGCCACTCGCAGCTTTGACTGTGAAATTCTGTACATTCCAGGCATAGTTTGTTTTTGCATCACAGGCTTCCCAGATTTTTCTGCTGTATTTCCCTGGCTCACTGGGTATGTATTGCCGGAATGGGCATTTTCCTCGACAAGTGGACAAGACGTTCATCCACTGTCACCTCTGGCCCTGGGATGAACATCAGTGGAAGAAGCTGCACCCATCTCTCCCAGACATCCCTGATGGGAGCAAGCTTGTCAGACCTCAGTCTGGTCTCTCTGTTGTCAAATCTGAGAACTCTTGAATCAAAATGATATCAAATGTGTGAAGTGACATCGTTTCCCAGAAAATATTACTGCCTGTCAGTGGCCTCAATGCAGCATCTGTACACTCCAGCAAGAAAAAGAACACCAATGAAAGCATTCAGGTATTCCTCATCATTATCTTTCCACATGTCGCCATGGACTTTTTTTCTTTCAAGGTTTATCATAGTAATGATTCTTTTTAGTCGCAATGGCATAAATAGCTCAAAACATCTGTTGATGTCACTGACTTTGGTCAGAGTAAACCTTGTGGTTCCAGGGATCATTTTGATGACATTTGCAGCAGCTGCCCTGCCATGTACATCATGAGGTACTGAGCTCCAAAAGATCTTACCATTTTTGGACTTGAATCTTTCAGCAGGAGTAGCTTCAGCGCCAGCGGCCTCCACCTCTGATCAGATGTGTCTGTGTGTTCTGGATGATAGTCTACATTGTCTTCCTCCTTAGAAACCTGCCCATCTGAATCATTATGCTGCTCTGTGTCCTCTCCTTCATTTTCACTAAAAATATGATCCAGAACTTGGCTCACTGTCAATCTTCTTCTCATTTTTGTATACTGCACATTGTAAATGTGCACTCTGGAAGTCAAATGGCCACTCAAATGAGTGAATTCACCTCACATGTCTTGACATGCCCGTCTTTATTTTGTTTTGTTTTTGTGCAGGTATACTGGAAAAACATGCAAAATAAGAATCCCCTAAAGCTCATATGATTAGGAGAAGAGCTTGCTGTCAGTGTTTTAGCTGACAGTGCACTTATGATTTCAGTTTTGGCTTTAATTATTGCTGTATACTCATAATATTACAACTGGGTCGAAACCGACCCTAACAACACAAAGGTCATGATTTCAACTAGGGCATTTTATAATTTAGTGAAAAGATTTTTTTTTGTTTTATTTTGTAGAAATAGAGATTCCTGACAAATTCAAAAAGCCTTGATACAATAAACAAATGTATGTAATTTTTTATGCATTTGAAATTTAAAATGGGTCAGTGCCAACCCTAACACAAGAGAAAGTATATTTACTAATAGTAAATCATCTTTATTCATAACCAAAGAGATAAAGGAGAAATGAGTCTGAGAACAGGAAGGGTAGACAGGAAAAAACACACCCCAAATGAAAACCTGGCTGCTCTATGCCTCAGATCAAGTCTTTTCCACGCATGCTGTCTGATCCAGGCTGCGTGAAAGCTACCAAAACATAAGAGACCTGACAGGTGATGACAACATCTTGTCACGAAAAGATTGGCAACTCGAGAGGTTTGGATAATTTCTGTTATTCTATCTGGATTACATACCTGGAAATCATATCAGCTTCATTATTTTTCGTCATTCACCGAATTGTGTGTGTGTTTTTTTTTAAAGGCAGCATTTACAGTAACTGAACGACTGAATTTACTCTGTTGTTGCTCGAAACTAATAATGTCAAAAGTGGAAGATTTATTTTTAAAACAATTGATAATTTCTTGTGTATTAGGAAATACTATAAATCCTAATGGAGGTGATTTATTAAAAGATAAACAATTCAATGGGCTTCCATGTAGACTAAGGTTATTTACAAATCAAAACAACATACTGGAAAAAAATATTATTTTTTCCTTGCTGTGCAGGTGTACTGCTAACATACAAGATTGTGTAGTATGTAAAGTTTGTTTTGTCATTTTTCATTTGCATAAAGTACCCTTGATGTTTTCAGTTTCTGCAGATGTGTAAGAACGAAGATCTAACATGATACTATAGGGAAATAACTTCTGAGGAACTGAAACTGTGTGTGAAAGCACGGTAGCCTTATGAGCTAATGAATATGCATGTGACCAGAGACAAATAAATATGTAATATTATTTATTTATTTGGTTATTTTTTATGTTTGAGTTACTATAAGAAGCAACTGATGGTGAATTCAAAGCTGTACAGTTCAATGCATGCAGCCCTCCAGGTCTTGTAACCACTAATTCATAAACGGATTATATAAAGTATATAAATAACATTTCATTGATTTGAACTGTTGTCCAGTTTGGTGAGCCTGTGTCCTGTGTGTAGCCTCAGCTTCCTGTTCTTAGCTGGAGTGGCACTTGGTGTGGTCTTCTACTATTACACATCTGCTTACAGGTTGATATCTTGTTCCTTCAGAGATGCGGTGATGAGTGATTACAACCAAAGTATGTTGCACTTCTGTCAGCTCCATTTGGTGATGGGCTCTAACATCCAGCATCAACAAGGCATTTTCACCTAGAGAACTGTCACTCAATGGATAGTTTGAATTTTTCAGATCTGTCTAAGCCCCAGAAATGGCTGCTGGCTCCTTTGCTTGTGTTTTTGCTCACTGTGTGTTTCCCTTTGTACAGACCTTCCCTGGAATCCCTTACTGGAGTGTGGTTTTGGATGCCTGTTCTCGCTGACCCCTGGAGCCAATCCCTGCCTGCACTTTGCACGTAGCACATAGTTGGTGATCACTTTAAACACATTGTGCCTTGATTCTTCTGAGTTGTGCTCTTGAGTCCACTTCAGTTTTTGTGACAAAAGATGGAAGTAGGTATTTTGGGGTAGTATCATTTTTATTGTAGCATAGTTTCTAGTTGAGTTTGTAGATAACTCAAAAAATTCAACAGTCACTGTGGATCTCCAATCCTGTCCTGATTTGTCATAGTATATTATGCGCTAGTACATTATGTGATAGTAATGTAGTCAGAATCCCCTCCACTGCTTTTCCAAGATCGTGTCTGATCCAGTGTATCTAGTGATGCACTGTATGTGAATATCACATATTGAAAATTCAATATGGAAAATATGGAGTATAGGGTTTTCTAGAGTAAATTGCTAATCTTTCAAGACTATATTCAAGTGTGCTTTTTATAGTGTTAATTTAGCATTATTATATAATATTGAAATGATGAGTAATATATATTTTCTCATCTGTTTTACAGTAAAATTTCTGTGACTTGTATACAAGAAAGTCACTTTTCAGGAGAAGAGAAAAACCACAAGTCAGTGAGATCCCTTTAGTAGTTGAGGTTTTTGTACAGCTGTTCTTCTGTCCTCACTCACTGTGCTTTGTCAGGCACAGAAGTAAACAGCAGAATCTTCTGCTGTCAGACTCTTGATTTCAAGGTACTGTCTGCTGCTGGAGTCTTCTTCAGTCATGATGAAACCACTTTGAAAAGAACTAGAATAGTCAGCAGAGTTTGAGCCTGTGTCCATCCTACCAATCCACTCCAGAGCTCTCCCTGGCCTCTGTCGTATCCAGCTGATATAGTAGTTTGTCAGGGTATAGCCAGATATGATGCATGACATCTTCACTCTCTCTTCAGGTCTCTTCGCCTCAGAGGGAGACTGCTCCAGTTTGATCTCACTCCAAACTCCTGCACAAAAAAAACAAACAAAAGAAAATAACAATAATAATACATTTTGATTATTTTCAATTATTATTTTTTCTTTAGTGTGAGGAACTATTTCACTCACCATGAAAACAAACAATGAATAACAAACTCCAGGAAACCCTATACTCCATATTTTCCAGCACTTTTTAATCAGAGTCTTAGTATGGTTAGAAATGTGTCCAAGAATTTCTATAACAAACTAAATGACAATTGGTGATGGTGTTTATAAGGGAGGAAAACTTTGCATAGACAAATCAGTATCTTGTTTTGTGGAAAAAGTTTATATGTGCAGTTTTACTTGGCCCCAGGAGTGCACCAAGAAACTCAAAACCTCCAGACTCTAACTGATAACAGAAGTTTACGGTACATTGACTTCAGATGTTGTTATATTCTTAGAAACCCTTGAGAAATGATAGAGCAACATCCTGATCCTCAATCTTTAATTAGTAAGGTATTACTAGTATGGTAGGTAAAAGGTTTAATTCATCATTTATAAAGCATTAGTTCTCATCAGTATGTAATTTACATATACAGAAATAAAACTCTTGATCAATAAGCTCATATTTCATGTGTTCATGCTGATGCATTAAAGACATGTTGATAGGTTGCCTTCCTATCAGGTCAAAGCAGTCTGGCTATTTTCCTCTGACCTTGACATCAGTTTTGACCCAGAGAACCATTTAAAAACCAAAATAAAAACAAAGGACTGGAAAGTTAATTCACATAATTTGTTCAAGATCTCATCTTCATCACCACTATCAGGATTCTCTATCTCTCCTTTTTTTTCTGTTCAAATTAGAAAACACAGCATCACACTTCATCATAGTTACAAATAATAGTTACAGACAAGATCTTCTGAAACGACACCATACCTTTGCAAATGTAGGATGATCTTTGACACTCATCTCTCTCTCTCTTTTATTTATTTTTTGCCTGTCCTGTCCAGCACTGTAGCAATCAGAATTATTGCCTCAAGGCCAAGAAAAATGACCAACAGAATTACTTTCCCAAGTGGACCTTTTGCCCACCCCCAAGGCCCTATATGTATGTGTTATGAGATAATTAGTAATGTGGATGTCTAAGTTGTGGAATAAAATTGAGGCTCAGGTGGCCAGAAGGGAACAGAGGAGGAATGCCTTCCCTGCAGCTCAGTGACACACCTGTACCCAAAGGCCCTACATTTGCTGTTTATAAATGTTTACATAGTGACAGACTTATCAGCACTGAAAACTCTGTGTCAAGCACAATAATAAACAGCACGATCTTCAGTCTTCAGAGTGTTCATGTTCAGATACACCTGCTGTGTGTTGTTGTCTCTGGTGATGCTAAAAAGGCCTTGAACTGACTGTGAATAGTATTTGCTAGCAACATCGATAGTAGCAAACTATTTCAGTCCTTTTCCAGGAGCCTGTCTGACCCATTCCACTAAGTAGCTGCTGAATGTGAATCCAAAATCTGGACAGATCTCAAGGTACTATCTGCTGTTGGAGTCCTCTTCAGTGATGATGAAACGATGTTGAAAAGAACTGCCATAGCTAGGAGAATTATATCCTGTGCTCATATACCCAACCCATTCCAGAGCCCTTCCTGGCCTATGTTGTATCCAAATTAGATTTCGAATTTTATTTGTCACACACACAACTATACACAGTATGACATGAGGTGAAATGCTTTACAGTAGGTTTACAGTAAGATATACAAATTTACAGGTTACTACAAAATTTACAGCTTTAACTTAGAAATTTACAGTAGAAATGTGCAAATAACAGCTTACGTAAGAGATTATTAGTCAAAAGAAATTACAAATTATAGAAAGTATGCAAGAAGAAAAACCAGAGTGCGTGTAGTGTGAGAGTCCAGTCCTACACCTGGTTCAGGACCTCAACAGTGAGAAGAGTCCATTGTTAGGATGGGAGAGGTCCATCATACTCTTCCTGGCTTTGGTCTTGCACCGCTTGGAGTAGATGGACAGCAGGTCAGGAAGCTCTGAATGAATGATGCGTTCTGCTGAGCGCACTGCTCTTTGCAGATCTCATCTGTCCTGCTTGGTGCTGTTCTCAAACCAGGTGCAGATGTTTCCCATCAGGACGCAGGTGCAGGAGTAAAAGTTCTTGAACACCCTCAGTGGCAGATGGAAGTCTCTGAGTCTTCTGAGGAAGAAGAGACGCTGGGAGGCTTTGTAGTGTTTTGCAAAAGTAGTTTCTATTTTCAGGGGTAGTGCCTAAGTAATTGGAAATAAAAGTAACAATGGTAACATATACTGTTTTGAGAATGTTCATCCAGGAATAATAAATGAGCATAACAGGGCTGTCAGGTTTATATTGTTGAAATGTCATTTATGCTTAGAAACATATACTCATATATGCTTAGAGGTATATAATCAATTGTATAGTGATCAGTGTTGGTCAAGTTACTTGAAAAAAGTAATCAGTAACTAATTACTGATTACTTCCCCAAAAAAGTAATCCCGTTACTTTACTGATTACTTATTTTCAAAAGTAATTAATTACTTAGTTACTTAGTTACTTTTTAAAAACACGATTTACAACCTGAATAGGTGATAAAGCGATAGATCTTTCAGCCCAATTCTACTTTTTCTGCATAATCCATCATACAAAATGTAATCAAATGTAAAAGTCTCTTTTTTTAAACTTGTTTTATCCGTTTTAATCTTTTAACTTTATGCATCAAGCAAAAATTTAATTATATGCACCACTCTCTGACTTGAAGAAATTAGTTTAACATTTAAACCTATTTTCTGCACATTCCAGCACATAAAATAAAATATTTTTTGTGTTTATACTCAGTCTTTCAAATAGATGCAAGTAAAACACAGCAGAAAGTAAATAAAATAAAAGACTAGCGGTCCTGTTGCTCTATTTTCACCTGTAAAGCAGGAGTGGGGTAGGCGGAGGTGTGCTCTGGTGCCGGTGTGGCGCAGCTGTCAGTGGAAGAATCCGCGAGTTTCTCTGTGAATTTCCCATTACGTCGTTGCGCACTCGGAGCTTGTTTAGGGTTTTTTTCGGTGTAAAAAGAAGTTTTCTTCCCACCACAACGGACGTTAATGTTTTTGTCACTTTTTATGGAGTCAAACGCAAAGTAAGGTCAGTACTTCCAAGCTTTAAACGCTGCACGCTCATACTCTCTCCCGCACTCGATATATTATCCATTGTTGATCTGCAGACAGCTGTTGTCATGAACGTAGCACTCGCTTACGTCACTGTCATGAGACATTCTCGCAAAAAAATCACGGTTTTAGTAACGCAGTAACGCAGCGTTCCTACGGGAAAGTAAGGGTAATCTAATTACCGTTTTTGCAATAGTAATCCCTTACTTTATTCGTTACTTGAAAAAAGTAATCAGAATACAGTAATGCGTAACGCGTTACTGCCCATCTCTGATAGTGATAGAGGTCTGATCCTTAGTAGTCTGAAAAGACTCTGTGTTCCTTCCAGAGTGTTCTGGCATGCACACACATCCTAAGGTCATGAGAGAGGTTGTACCTTCTCTCTCTGATTTATACTATGGGAGGATGCCTACTCTGTATCTGTTTTAGTATAAGAGCCCTTTGTTTAGGTGGACCACGGGACTCCTGGTACTGGCTTTTTAAGGAGGCGTTCACAGGGCCATATCTTGACACACACACACGCATACCTACACGTGCACACAGACAGTACTCTTTGCTCACATATATGCTTGTGTAAGATGTCATATGTTAATGAACCTATGCATATTCATGTAACCACAATAAAGAGCAGTGCTACGGGGGAGCTAACTGAGAGTGACTGGGGTTGAGGGGCAGGAACATCTCAGGCATCTCCCTCATGCACGAGATCACACAAAGAGTTCTGCCTGGTGTCTAATGCTTTTGCCTTTGTTAAGAGATATACTCTAAAACACTTCTTCAGTAGAGAATCAGAGAAGAGAAACACACAGAATTTCTTGCTAGCAAGGGCAGCCTCCAGAACTGACACTCCAAGAGTGAGGTTCAGAGACTCGCGCTGAGGACTGCCCTGGTCTTTATTTATAAACTCCAGTGAGCGCTTGTTCCTTACATTGGAATGTGGAGGTGTGTGTGTGTGTGTGTGTCAGAGTGTGACCCCATAAATGACTTCCCTTAACCTGCTGGTCTGGGAAATCCAACAGTTCATCTATATGTAAAAAGAGGCACTTAGACTAAAACTGACATAGCTACGTTAATCCTACCGTAAAACAATAAAACAAGGTACAACCTTTCCCATGCTCCTAGGATGTGGGGGTGAACGCCAGAACACCCTGGAATGTTACAGACCTCCTAGGATGAGACATTCTTTCAATATGCCACCAACTATATACTTCTAAACACAAATGATTACATGCAGTATTCTACCATAAGCAAACTTATATCATTAAAAGATTATACTGACTACTAAGTACAATTTTCCATTGACAGCCATTGTAGTAGAAATGTCTCTGATTGTTCCAGCAATAGGTCTGTGGTAGACAAACCTATCATGGGCAACTACTTTAAGACTAACCTATGCTATTATGGTAGTAGTGTAAAAAGGGCAGAAATTTTTTTATAGTCTGTGGTACAAACATGAATTTTGGCTAAGATCAATCTCACCGCTGAAACTCACTCCAAAGAAGCTTGTTAAACCACAACAATTTTGACTCAGAAAACAAACACAACAATCAAAAATACACTGACCTAAAAAAGAAAAAAAACTGAAGTGTCATAAACTGATCTATCCTCTAATCCCCCCCACCCCCACCAAAAAACAAAACAAAACAAAACAAAACAAAACAAAACAAGCCTAGCAGCACATAAGCAAGTCCTGATCCATTATAGTTCAGCAGTTTATGTCAAAGAGGGTGAAAGAGGAGGTTCTTTGGAGATGATGGCAGAAAAAAATTAGACTCATCGAAAAATCTGACTGCCACATGAGTGCATAGCAAAATTATTGTCCCAATGGCAGGATTCAAACACTTTAAACTAGTGCTGTCAGCGTTAACCCATTACGCAGTCATCACGATTAATGCGATTAAACCCACTCAACCCGTCTGGAGCGCAGAATGGACAAACTTCGGACAAACTGCCCGAAACGCGTTGACAGAGACATTCCAGGGATTTTGAGTCAGTCTGCGATCCAGATGAGTTAATTGTTAATCGTGTTAGCTGTGGTGGCGTTAACGCGCTTAAGCTGCATTAACGCGTTAATGCTGAACAACCCCTCACAAGGGCTAATCTGTGTTAACTCGTTAATGGGGATTTGCCAGTTTTGACGGGTTAATGCGGGTCAGTTCGCGTTAACGCAATTAACGCTGTCACAACTACTTTAAACGTGATGAGAGATGAGGTTCTAAGGCTCATATCAGGATTATCACTTATGCTATGATGCTTGGTGCCAGAACAAAATTTGCTTTATAAATGATAAATAAAACGTTGAAATCAATCCTAGAACATAAAGGAATTTAGTAAAACTCTGGAATCAGTGTGGATGTGAGAAATTTTTTTTATTCATAGCAGGGAGGGGATTGTAGTAATCATTAGATTTGTATGACTGAACAATATGATTTCTTACTTGTTAGATATTCAGTTCAAGAAAAGTATGTGTAAAACTCACAGTGTCTAGTAGATGACATGTCTGAGACAGTCTAAAATAGAAGAAATTTTAAATTTTTGTTTTAAACCATTATAAACCAGTATAGCTCTGTGGCATCTGTCCATGATCCATCTGTCTAAGATATATTATAGTTAATGTGGGGCGTAGATTATGACAAATTGATTCTCTATCATGCTTTAATAGAGGGTTTTTAAATAATTTGCTCTTTTCTTTAATAAAACAGTAATTCAATTCACGTTTAGATACAGGTGGGTACAGAATATTTTATTTGCAACATTTATTTATTTAGCTATTGTTTTACTTTTTGTACTTGTTTTGTGTAATGTTATCATATTATCTTAGGTCAATTTGTTACAATTGTTTGCATGTAAATTATTTGTTGTTTGTTTTTCTTTCAACAATAACAAAATATTAAACAACATTTTCTTATTATTCAGTGTTCAGTTATACTGTGAAAAAATAATAATAGTTAAATTATTTATTTCTTATGAAATAAGTGATTCACGTGAATATTGTAATATTGTTAGAATGAGCAGTCTCTTTATATCTTTAATGGTCTGAGAGCTCCTCCTCTGGTTTCTTTACTAATGTTCAGGCACTGTGAAGTTTTTGTTCAGGTCTACTGATGCTTCATGTTACTGTGACTGTCTGGCACAGTAATACACAGCAGTGTCTTCAGGCTGCACATTCGTCCCCCTGAGAGTGACTGTTTTGCTGGAAGATTCAAGGCTGATACTGAACTTGTTTTTTAGTGAATCTTTGTAGTATGTTGTCCATCCATCTCCTGCCCTTCCAATCCACTCCAGTCCTTTTCCTGCAGGCTGTCTGATCCAAGCTGTTGGGTAGCTGCTGAGAGAATAAGAAACCTGACAGGTGATGGTCAGGTGTTCCCCTGGCTGTACAATCATGGAGGCTGGCTGTGTCAATGTTTCAGAATTTACACCTGTTAACAGAAAAGTATATTTCATAATAAATGATCAAACTGTGCTGACAAAACTAAACTAGTGATTTTGAGAAATCCAGAGAGACTCACGTGATCCAGCTAACAACAACAGCAGCAGCAGAGCTACAGAAAACATGATTTAGGTTGAGACTGATATTCTGGTATCTCCACGCAAAGAAAATGTGCAGAGTTTTATGGCTGAGCAGAAAGGAAGCCAAGTTTGCATAAAATCAAACATACAAAGCATCTTTGTTGACCTAACTCTGACTCATCAAAGAGGCTGTTGACCATCGTTGTATGTTTATGTTATTAAACAAATAAGATGTATTTATATCCTTATTTGTGCACCAGAAGTGATTCACTTTGTTTCAGATATTAAAGACTGTTTCTACACAAGCTTTAAACAGTGACATTTATTGATTCATACATTGCTTTACTTACTTATTTATTTTCTGTATCGTCATGGAAATACACTTAAACATGTTTGGAGAATTTTGCAGACATACCCTGTTTGCAGATGTCAGACACACAGAAACAAAGAGCTTACAGAGAAAAATAGCTGCTCAGAAAATGTAATATATTTACTTAGGTCTTTTTTACATGTATGTATGCACTAATCTTAATTGTTGAAAGGCTTTTTTAAAAATGATGAATCTTTGTGGCAGTAAGTGCAGTCACAAAATGGTTAATTTTATTGTGGTCATAAATAAACAATTTTCCCCATTTTTGTGCATCAATAACATGTTATGTAAAAAAATCCATGTGTACCTTTGACTTTTTCCAACTGGCAAACAAAGACACATTTCTTTTCGTTAGGAACCAAAATGCACTTAAATATGAGGAAGCAATAATTTGTGTTATGTTTTTTTTTTTTTCATTAGGTGAAGATGCAATTATGAAATTTACATAAATATTTTTAGAGTAGAGAAAGTTGCTGTTTTTTTAAAATTTATTTTTGTTTTTTAAATCATGAAAACTTTTTAATATCCTTTTGGGTCTGACAACTTATTTTTTGGTTGGTCTACAGATGTTTGGTGCTATTGTGTTTCTCTGGCACAGTAATACACAGCAGTGTCTTCGGGTTGCTGAACTTGTTCTTTAATGGATCTTTGTATGTGGCCCATCCAACACCTGCACTTCCAATCCACTCCAGTCCTTTCCCTGCAAGCTGTCTGATCCGAGCTGTCCAGTAGGTGCTAACAGAATAAGTGACCTGACAGTTGATGGTCAGATGTTAACAAAGCTCTGGAGTCTCAGAGGCTGACTGTGTCAGCTGTTCACACTTTACACCTGAAAACAGAAAAGCATATTTCATAGAAATAAACCATCAGACTCTGCTGCTAAAGATAGAGGGCTGGTTGTGAAAGGTCTGTTGGGGTCATATTAAGGCAACATAGAACAAAAAACCCAAAAACTAACCATAAGCATGGGTGATCCAGTATTTGTCTTTGTGTGTGTTTATCTGAATGAGTCCATGAGCCTCTCTCAGCTGACCTGTTCTGCAATACATATGAAGAGACTGAAGACATGAGTTTTGTAAGTACTCCACCTCTTCATCAAAGAAATACTGTTTTGATTCACTCACACTTAGCATACATTCATTTTCAGATACAATTTGCATGTGTTGCTTTTCATTGTTAAAGCACTAAAAATGCAGTATATCATAATCTAAACAAAGGTCAGGTAGTAATTACAGCAGGTGGTGGCATTTAGCTGCTAACAAGCGAGACACTCACTCAATAAAAAATACAGATTAGAATAAAAATGTGAAAGAGTATCAAAGAGTAAAAAGTAAGCAAGTAAAAAGAAGTATTGTTGTTGTAAGAAAAACAACTTATTTATAGCCTTGAGAAGAGGAAGTGAAAAAAACAGAAGAACAGCTGCACAGATGAACATTTCTGCATATGTACATGCATGTCATGCTTTCCTTTCTCCTCAGTTTGCATGTTTTACTGCCACCTGGAGGTTATTTTTAAATATTTTATAGTCTTACTTTCTTGAAAAGTATATTTGGCACAGTAATACACAATAGAGTGATATTGCTGGACTGTACAGACCTGTGGAAACAAATTTAATTTCAATCGTCACCTAACTATTCAGTATTTCTTTTGTTTTTAGGAGTGTGAATCCACTAAAGGCTCCTTCCAACCTAAGCATTAGAAGTATAGAAAAAATATGGATTTTAATAAATCTCTATAACAAGGTGTTGGGGTTATTGTACAGCAAGTCAGTTTTCAGTCCTCTTCTGAATTGACAAAGTAGATTATGGGCCGGCAGTTTGTTCCAAGAGCTTAATATGGAAATCATTTCTGCTGTCAGGCTCTTAATCTCAAGATACTGACTTCTGCTGGAGTGTGAAAGCAGTCAAAGCAGTCATGATAAGACAGCTTTGAAAAGGACTGCTATAGCTAGCAGAGTTTGAGCCTGTATTCATCCACCCAATCCACCCCAGAGCTCTCCCTGGTCTCTGTCGTATCCAGCCAATAGTATAACTTGCTGGGCTATAACCAGACAGCATACATGACATTTTCACTCTTTCTCTCTCCAGGTCTTTTTTCTCTTTTTAATCTTTCTTCCCAGTGTAGTAAACTGGATATGTTACATTTTTATCTCTGCTTATACATATTTTTCTAGTCAGAGTTTTCTCACAGGATATTTAATATAAAAATCATTCTTTTTCTAAAAGTAGGGACATCTTTTTTTTTCTTTTTTGTTGTACTGATGAAAACTGTTGGAGGTTGTACAGCAGCTCAAACAACTCAACAATCACTGTGAGTTTTTGGTCCTGTGCTAAATTGGCAAAATATAGTATTATTTAATAACTTAGTCAGAATCCACTTCAGTCCTTTTCTAAGACCCCATCTGAACCTCTGTATCTAGTTTTTTACTGTACGTTAATTGAAAAGCTGTAAAAGTTCATCTGTGTGACTGACTAGAAGGACATTCTGGCTCCTGGTTCTCTTCAAAGAAAACTGATAAAGAAGAAAAACATCACTGCTCTATCATCATCATCTCAACATCTCGTGCATGCTATCTCATCCTCACATCCAGCCTATTCATTTATATCCTCTTTAATAGATATTTGTTTTTTGTCTATATCCTTTGACTTATTTCAGCTAACCCAATAAGTCCTGATGTTCTCAATAGAGAACAGCCTAGCTTTTCCAGTGATATCTAATTTGTTTGGTTGGCCTCTTTTAGCTCCAAAGAGGCTGAAAATTAGAAAATGTTAAACTGAAAGATGACTATTTGAGGTTTTTGTACAGCTGTTCTTCTGTTTTCTGTCACTGTGCTTTCTCGGGCACAGAAGTAAACAGCAGAATCTTCTGCTGTCAGGCTGTTGATTTCAAGGTACTGTTTGCTGCTGGAATCTTCTTCAGTCATGATGAAACGACTTTGGAAAGAACTGGCATAGCGAGCAGAATTTGAGCCTGTGTTCATCCTCCCAATCCACTCCAGAGCTCTCCCTGGCCTCTTTCGTATCCAGTGCAAATAGTAGTCTGTCGGGGTATAACCAGATATGATGCATGACAGCTTCACTCTCTCTCCAGGCCTCTTCACCTCAGAGGGAGACTGCTCCAGTTTGATCTCACTCCAAACTCCTGCAAGAAAAAAAAGAAAAACAAATACAAAAGTTATCATCATAATCAAAGTATTGTCTTCCTGTTTCAATGAATGAATCCTTTTCTTACCATGGAAACATATAATGAATAATAAACTCCAGGAAGTAATATAATCCATAATTTAGAACACTTTATAATCAGAATGTTTGTGCAGTTAAACGTGTCCAAAGCTGTTCTGTAAAGAAACTAAATGGGAACTGATGATGATGTGTTTATATCTGAGCAAAACTTTGCATAGACCTCCCACAACAGGAGCTAATTGGTATTTCAAGAAAAAGATAAAGACATAGAATATCATGAACTGTCTATTTTTTTTATATTTATTATGTCAAATTTTCTGCACATGAGACACACACTATCACTAAATATTTTTAAAAAGTCAGTCCCACTTTTTATATTGTGTAACCATTTTTACTGGGGTTTATTGCACCTTAGCTCCTCAAACAAATGAAAGAAAAGGAGTAATACTGTTAAATTTAAATTTTTATTACTGATAAAATGAATCAAAACACAAAATGAGCCTGTTTCAAGTCAAAGAATAATCAGAAGTGTGACACTATCATCTTCTAAATTATATTTACAGTAATTGCTTATTTTTGAAAAAAAAATAAAGCAACGCTCTAGCTATAATAATTTTACATGATGCATGTTACATAGCTCTGATCCTCTTTTAATGAACAAATTATGTATTTTAATTATATAGATTTTAAAAAAAATTGTCAGACACCATTACTCAAATTAAACCTCCTAATCTAATCTAAAACATTTAATGGGACTCTGCCCAATTCTTCTATTACTGAACTTGTGGGAAAATAAGTTGCAAACTTAGTTTTCTTTGTGTTTTAGAAAAGGCAATGTAAGAAACACATGCACACACTGTCACTACAACTACTAATAACTGCTACGCGGTGATAATGGATATTAATGTGTAATGTATTTAATGAATCTGTTGTAACATTGTTCTGTTAAACTGCAGGTTCAGAAACATGTTACAGAAACAAGTGAGGAAGGAGAAATATCAGCACCGTGTCTAAGCTATACCACAATAAGTAGTTTTTATTTATTTATTTTTTCATTTTTAAAATATATATTATGGGTGTAATTAATGCTATCAAAAACTGATAGCGTCAGTTGAGTGGGGGATCTAATAGGACCTGTAGGGTATCCCAGGGTGTTTTGTATAATTTCATTGTGTCATATTTGCTCAAAGCAACTACCTACAGCAGCTCAAACAGCTCATTCAGCAACAATAACTGTGTCTTCAGTCCTAACCAGAGTTGACAAAGTATAGTATCTGCTAATAACTTCACTTCAGTGCTTTGCCAAGATCCTGTCTGATCCAGTCTGTCTGTCTGATTTAGTCATTCACTGGATGTTTGTAAAGTCAGTATCTGAGAATTATGTTTCCTGCTTCTGTGAAACATCTGACAAAGAAGGAAACCATGACTTGTGCCTATTGACACAACTAAACATCATTTTAATGTCACTCAGTTACTGAAAGTTACTATGAATGATTTTCAGCTTGCTCATCTTTTCAGTCTATAATCAAGTGTGCTTTTTACAGTGTCAAATTACCATTATTTACTTTTGAAATTATTAATATAACTAACAGATATTTTCCCATTGCTTACAGTAAAACTTTATATGTAGACTCAAAGGTCCTTTTTCAGGTGAAGTGAAAACCAAAACGTCATTGAGAGCCCTTTACCAGTTGAGGTTTTTGCACACTTGCTATTCTGTCTTCAATCACTGTGCTTTGTCGGGCACAGAAGTAAACAGCTGAATCTTCCTCTGTCAGGCTGTTGATTTCAAGGTACTGTCTGCTGCTGGAGTCTTCTTCAGTTACGATGAAACGATCTTGAAAAGAACTGCCATAGATAGCAGAGTTTGAGCCTGTGTCCATCCTACCAATCCACTCCATAGCTCTTCCAGGTTTCTCTTGTATCCCGTGCAAATAATGGCTTGTCAGGCTATAACCAGACAGCATACATGACATCTTGACTCTCTCTCCAGGTCTTTACATCTCAGAGGGAGACAAACTCAAAATGAAGAAGAAATAGTAGAAGCAGTGATCATCACAGTAAGTTATTTTTCAGTAATGTGCTTAATATGAGGAGGAGTCAAATTTAAACATTAGCTCTCTTCAGTTCAAAGGATAGCAAAAACCCCAGAAGTGACACGATTGACTACAGAGTCCAGAATCACTCATCAAATTTGTCTTCAGTGTTTTAAAGAAAACATAATTTGCCATAATTTAAAGCTGTTTATAGTCAGAGATTGTTTTTCTGGTTAAAAAAGAAAACAACTGCAAGAAGTTCTGTGATCAATAAAATGACAATTGTAATAATGGAGCAAAAGTTTGCATAGATCTCCCTCTACAGGAGAAATTTGGTATTCAAAAACTCATTTACACAAATAAGTATTTTATGTGATACAATATCATGAGTGTTTTTGTCGTAATTCTTAAACATATAAACACCATGAGAATCTCATTCTCAACTGGCCAGATTATTTACAGAGGGATGGTTTGTGAATGCTGCAGGATTGATGCGATGCTGATCTACATTTCTCATTGCTCTGCATGTAGTGCAGGAGGAATCAGCAGTATATTTTTGATGATATATTTCTCATGTACTGTGGATAATTGCTATCCAGAGTTAGACCTTAAAGTGTTTGAAAGGTATAATATAGTATGCAAAATTAATAAAATATATGTTTTACTTTACTGTGAGTGAAAAAATATTCTATAAAGTGAATTTAAAATTTTATTTAAGTGAATCTAATGAAACCTGAAGGATTTTGTACAGCTGCTTAGCAACTTCTGTCACTGTGTGTGTCGAGCACAATAATAAACAGCAGAATCTTCAGTCTTCAGGCTGTTCATCTGCAGATACAGCTGCTGTCTGCTGTCGTCTCTGGAGACAGTAAACCTGCCTTGAACTGACTGAGAGTAGTATTTGTAACTACTGCCACCATCAGTAGCAATTCACTCCAGTCCTTTTCCAGGAGCCTGTCTGACCCAGCCTATCCAGTAGCTGCTGAGTGTGAATCCAGAGGTTGTACAGGTCAATCTGTGAGACTGACCAGGTTGTTTAACTGCTGGTTCAGATTCTGTCAGAGTCTGACCATTAACACCTGCCCCAGTAAAGAGAAAATTAATAACAAATGCACAACTTAAAAAGGATGGCCCAACATATAATTTTAGATTATCATCAACAAAGCTTTTCACCTGCCAAGCAAAGAGTTATAAGCAGCAGTCCTGTCCTACAGTCCATCATGTCAGGCTGTGAGTCCACTGTTCTCTGTCATCATCTCTGCAGTCAGACATAAAGAGATAGAAGCTATCAGTGCTTTGCATTGACTCCACCTCCACCTCTTTTCTCTAATCTCACTGACAACGTGATCTCGGTTAGGGAAAGGTGGGCCTGAAAATCGATAAGGATGAGCTGTGTGCTAAGAATCGCAACAACCTCACATTACTCTCCTTGACAGTCTGGTTGTGCCCATCGTGTTAAAACTACTAATCACAGCAGATGGAGTACAAAATGATTTTTTACTTTTTTACAACTTGTTTGTTTTATGCGAGTCATATAAATGAGAACAGCTGGTTATCACTCAAGAAAGAACATTTACTGCCAGATTTACTGAAGCACAAAGCCTTCTTTAACACTAAAAAGCTTCTGGATGTACTAAAGAGATATGGTGCCAATTTTGTGACTACTACTACTGCTCGTCCAACACATTTCATTGCAATGCTGACCCTGTGCTAACTTACATATGACAACGAAAGCTGAAGTAACAACAACGACTTTATTTTGAGCTTGCTTGCCTTTCCCTAACTGCTATGAATAGTTAATATTTTACCTTCATTTTATAATAAAATAATAAATATGGATAAATAAAAACTCTTTTTCATCTGCAGAGGAAAGACAGAAGTTACAAGATCACATTGTTACTTGATATTAGTACATGCTGAGGTTTTCGTGCAGCAGTTTGTGTTCAGTGTTGGACACAGAAGTAAACAACAGGTGTACTGTCTGCTGGAGTCTTCTTCAATCATGATTCCACGACTTTGAAAAGAACTGCCATAGGCAGCAGAGTTTCTTCCCGTATTCATCCACCCAATCCACTCCAGAGCTCCCCCTGGTCTCTGTCGTATCCAGCCAGTATTGTAACCTGTCAGTCTATAACCAGATAGGATACATGACATCTTCACTCTCTCTCCAGGTCTTTTCACCTCGGAGGGATCCTGCTCCAGTTTGATCTCACTCCAAACTCCTCTAAGTAAAAATAAAGGAGATAAAAAAATATAGTCGTCTTCTGTGTTTTAAAGTATAACCAATTTTCTTACCATGGAAACAATGAATAAAGAGTAACTCATTGAACTTGCTGATATAGTTATCGGTTATAGTCTGCTTTTACTCTAATATCTAATAATCTGTAGTATTTTATATACAGTTCTAAAACAACTGTATTTAAAATAAGTAATTTTCTAGCACTGTATAAAGTTAACTTTATCTTCAACTTCACACTATTTTTTAAGCATTAAGAGTATATCACTCTAAACTGAACACATCACTTGATTCAGGATTTGTTGGTCTCCAGACTGTTTTAAGGGTCAGCTATGGCTCAGATAGTGGCTGAAGTTTAAAAACGAATTCAACTAGTTTAATTTGATAATAACACTGTGGCTATTAAGATCTAAGTTATTTATTTTAAATTGGAACTTGTGTGATGCCATTTCGTAGAGAAATTCTTAATTTCTAAATCACATTTTTATGGGCCTCCTCTCCCTAAATCCTTCACTGAACTGGGGACATCTGTTGCTACTCAGACTGTTTCATCCAGTAGCTGCTGAATGAGATTCCAGATGTTGTACAGGTCAATCTGTGAGACTCTCCAGGTTGTTTAACCGCTGGTTCAGATTCTGTCAGAGTCTGACCATTAATGCCTAGAAAATAATGAGAAAATGAATAACTTGCACAACTTTAAAGCATGTAACTAAATATTTAGACCATCAAAAAAACAAAAGAAAAAACAATAACTCTTAACCTGCCAAGCAGAGAGTTAAAAACAGCAGTCCTGTCCTACAGTCCATCATGTTGAGATGAGTCCACTGTTCTCTGTCATCATCCCTGCAGTCAGATATGAAGATGAAGACGCTCTCTGTGTTTTTGCATGAACTCCTCCTCTCAGAGATTTGCAACCGGACTGTGAATAACATTCAGACACTATGAGGTAAGTGTTAATAATGAAAGAGTGAAAAAACAATGTAGGCTAGTTTAAATTAGGTTTATTTGAAATAACGTTTTTGGGTTTAACAAAATGTTTGGTTGATATATCAGAGAGAAACAGAATGTTGTGATTTTGTGATTAGCAAAATTTACTTTATATTGGAATACAAGGATATAACACAAGTGTATATGCTTCATTTTAATAATTTATTGAGAATATGTGATATGCTCAGTAATATATTGACCTTTTTTTTGCTTCACAACATGCAAAAACCATACATCACACTATGTAAAGATCTTATATTGGATTTACCAGTATACTTTTCATTTTCATTTTTTCAAAGCAGTCCATACCTTTAACCTCCTAAGACCCGAACTCTTCCACGGCATGCATTTTTAATGTTTCTTTGATATTTGGGCATATTGGGGCCTGATGAATGTAAAAACAAAGAATTACCAGATTTTTTTTTTTTTTACCTTATTTTTGTTTTTAAGAAAAATAAGAGCCACAAATGAGGGTATTCGTCTAAAATTTTGATAGAACAGTAGCAGTATAATGTCCTCGTAAGTGGATATCAGGCCCTTGTAGAGCAAAATTTAGTATTTTGGTCTAAATAACCCAAAATGTGATGTCCACATATGTGGACGCCAGGTCCTAGGAGGTTAAATATAGTTTAAAAATGGCTTTACTAGTTATTGCGAACACTTGTTTGCAGTTGTTGCTGCTAAGGGCGGCCCAACCAGTTATCAGGTTAAAGAGCCATGTAAGTTTTTTCCCCTTGATCATAAACACCTTCACAAAAATGCAAAAAATGGGAAATCAGGAAGGGGTAAACACTTTTTCACACCACTGTATATGCTTTTGTGTCTTTTCTTTATGTGCTTGTGTGTTGTATTCTTTGTGGATACACCACAAGGATTAACTTTTATGTGTTACAATATTGTTCCCTCTATTTAGGGAATTCAGATTAGTTTGATGTTTGAAGGGCTGCAGTGATATGAAGTAAAATGTCCCTCAACTGCATCAGATAACACTTTGTTTTGAAAATGTAAGAAGTAGAAAGTAGATATTTCTTTCTTAATTTAGGGAGTAAAATTAAAATCGGTCAAAAATAAATAAATAAAACTATACCTGAAAATTTTGCTTAAATACACTAGCAAAGTATTTCTGTTTCTTCCCACCTCTGTTTATAAGTCATGTTTAGACCTCAATATGTCATCGAACCTGTTAACAGAGTCACTCTGTGGCACAAATTCATGAAGTGCAACTCTGTGAGTTTGTGCAAAAATTATTAGCATACTCATGGTCTGACTTATGTGGCTGCTTTAGGCTTTAATCGATGGGGTCTTCCACTGGAAATGATTATATTTACTCACTTGTAGTTGGACCCTCCAGTCACATCACCACTAGAGATTCTAGTGGACAAATGTATAAGGAATCTAAAAATAAACACCAAGTTAAAACCTTTCTGGGCGTACTTTTCTGGGAGATTTTGAAAAGGAGAAGATTGTTTGTTTAATCATGTATATAGACTAGTCTTTGTAAACCTTGCAGAATTTTGTGTTTTAATTGCTAAATAAACTGCTATTCCATTTATCAATGAAACGGTCCTGAAAGAATTTGTGGTCTTTGGACTCCTCCTCAGGTGACTTTGTCCAAAACATCTCCTGATGTTTTGTGTCAGTATGGGTCTCTGGCACTCTCCCCTTTGTCATTATGTCTCATTCTAGTCAGCTGTGTCCTCGTGTGTCCTGATCATCTCATGCGTGTATTCAAGTCCTCTGTCTCCCTTTGTTCGTTGTTGTGTCGTCTGTGTCGTCTTTGGACTTTTTGTTTTTATTTAGTAAGCTGTGTTTGGAATAATTCTGAAAGTATGCACACGAGTTCAACGACAATAAGCAGTTTTAAATATTTAACATGGCAGCGAGAAATTTAAAGCCTGTTAAAGGAAAAGTGCTTTGAGTTATTTCATCGATCTATCTGCTGGTTTAGCATTAAATATAATATATGTAAGAATCAGGTACCAACTTTAAAAGCAACAGGCCAATATATTTTACATAGACAACGAGAAAATCTTACAAATCATCAAAGCCCATCTCTTTAATAGATGTACATGAAGGTAATGACACTCGCAAAAGCAAAGAGGTTGTTCCAAAAAATGTAAATATGAAAACAATAATTTAATTATTATAATGAAATAATAATTTCATTATTGTTTTCTTAACAGGGATTTAAAACATATGTCTGAGATCCACTCGAGGATTATGTTCAGCTGCTTCACTGATTCCAGTCACTGTGAGTGTCGAGCACAATAATAAACAGCAGAATCTTCAGTCTTCAGGCTGTTCATCTGCAGAAACAGCTGTTCTCTGCTGTTGTCTCTGGAGGCAGTAAACCTGCCTTGTACTGACTGAGAGTAGTAGTTGCTGCCACCATTAGTATCAGTTGCAATCCACTCCAGTCCTTTCCCAGGAGCCTGTCTGATCCAGGCCATCCAGTTGCTACTAAATGAGAGTCCAGAGGTGGTACAGGTGAGTCTGTGAGACTCTCCAGGTTTTTTAACAACTGGTTCAGATTCTGTCAGAGTCTGGGCATGAACTGTTAAATAACAACCAAGTGATGGTCAGTTTCATTCATTTTGCAGCATTTTATTGATAATTAAAGGTCATTTAGCTTTACCTCGCCAGCAGATAGTTAAAAGCAGCAATACTCTCTTGTAGTCCATCATGTTAAACTGTGTGACATCTGCTCTCTCTGTCATGCTCCTTGCAGTCAGATAAGTAGAGGCTGAAGATAAATTTTGCATTGACTCCTCCTCACATTGTACCACCAGACTGGTTCCGCGTGAACTCGTTTCATGGTGAAACTAGAATGCCCGGTGTAAGCAAATGTCTTAAAATGTTTTCAGAACCTTAAAAATTAGCAACATTTTTAATGTCTCTTCAACAACAATTATAGCACTGAATATATAATCTGACTAAGTGAAATATTTTGCTTTGTCCCATACTGAGCTTTGACACTGTGTTGAAAAGACAAAAAGTTTAATATTTAGAAATTTGAGGTCATTGTCTTCTGAGTGCACCTAGTAACTCTGTTGTTGCAATATTATAACACACTTTGCAAAACTGTTAGCACAGCTATTACACATAACAGAACCTGTTTTCTTCTTCTTTTTCTCCCTTCCCCCCCCCCCACCTGTCCCGTTTGGTTCTTTAGCCGTCAAAATTGTTGTCTGAAGGCCAACAAAGATACCCAACGGATTTACATTACCAAGTGGATCATTGTGGCTTTGCCGTATTGGTCCATTTGAATGACTTTTGTTGTTGTTATTATTTATTTTATTTTATTTTATTTTATTTTATTTTATTGTTATTTTCAGTTGTTACAGACGGGACACACATGGCTGGGGGATAGGAAAGGGAGGAAGACAGATGAGGAAAAAGAAAAACAGAGGCGAAGAGGGACAGTGAGAAAGGGCACTTAAAAAGAAAAAACAATCTCCCGGATCACCTGTTGAGAGAAAAAAAGAGAGAAAACAAGCAAAAAAAGACAGCAGCATAATAAACACAACATCATAGCTAAGTGTAAATAACAGTAAATACTAAATATTGAATGTTGTTGTGCAGCACGCAGGACTGACAGTGCACAATGTGCTTTGAGGTAGCAGCCAAGAAAGGTGCAGTTTGTGTCTGTGAGCAGTGAACACCCATGTAACACCTGTGTGCACACCTGTGTGGATCAGTGCACTTATATTCAAAAGGTTTCTCCATGTAACAATCTGCTAGAGAGTGTGGGGAGCCATAGCCCCCCGTCCCCCCAGGGCATGAATCAGGCATGGAGGAGATCCAGGCTCCAGATATCCAGAATTCCCAGAGTGCGAGAGCCCAAGGAGGACCGAGCAGCAGGTCCAGAGCCCGGAGGCTCCTGGGCCCCCTACCCCCCGAAGGAGGCCCGACCGAGCTACGGACGCCTGGCCCCGCCAAGCAGCCACCGGGAGTGAGCAGGTACATACCTGAGCGCCCAGCCCCAGACACCAAGAACTACCAATGCACCGACACCTGAGGGCATCAGCCACCGGCAGGGAGAGTGGTGAGGGGAGATAGGCCTTCATACTTTGGAGAGCCTGAGATGATCCTGTTTTCTTCTGAATACTCATCCATCAGTTACTCATCGAGTCTAACTGATCTCTATTACAAACTACTTTGCCTTATATACGGATCAAATCAAATCCATTTTTTAAAAGTTAGTTTGTAATGTGTTCCATGTGGATATATGAATGGTGCTTTGTATGTAATATAAAAAGAAAAATCAACCTTTACCAAAACTTGTTTGCACTTCTAACACCGGTGCAGTGTTTTGCTGGCTTTTGTGGTCACTGTGTAGTGTTTTTCAAAAGTAGCCTATGTTTACACAGTTAGTGCCCTTGTGTAAAAAGTAGTCGTGGTAATTTATATTGGTTTGTGAATTTTCATACATACATAATAAATGAGCTTATCAGGACAACATATCAGGACAAGGAAGAGTAAAAGGGAATAGTTTTTGCATGAATTACTTGCAAAAACTTTATTACTGTCTCATCGAGCACAGTAATAAACTGCTGTGTCCTTAGTCTTCAAACTCTTAATTATAGATACACTTTACTATGGGAGTCATCTCTGGAGATGGTAAATCTACCCAGGATTGACTGGGAGTGAGAGATAGGAGAACTGTAAATGCTGATATAAGCAATCCATTCCAGTCCTTTTTCAGGAGCCTGTCTGATCTAGTTCATTTTGTAGCTGCTTAATGTGAACCCAGAGCCTTTTAATCACTGCTTCAGATTCTCTGAATCTGATGATCAAGACCTTGCAAGACATTTTAAAAAACATGAGGTCAGCTATTCTCAACATGTAAGCTTTGGCAAATCAAGATCAGGGAAAATCCTGACCAGACCTGCAAACAGCTAAAAGCAGCAGTCCTGTCTTGTAATCCATCATACAATATGGCACCCAAAGTTGTCTGTTATCTGTCATTAGGTAGCAGTTGGAGCTCTCGTTTGTATGGACACCTCACAGGAAGAAGATAAGAAAAGGAAAAAATATCACCTTTTCCTCAGTGTATCAAGAGTCATCAACACTGTGGCATATCACAGTGTTCAACTGTTGCTTTATATTCCTATTAATGTGAGCTGAAGACAGTGACTAATTAAGTCTCTTTCAGAAATGCTACACTTGGGTCTAAATGAGTTAAAGCTCTGCTTTGAAAAAAACTTTTCCTTCAAATCATTATTGGCTCTTCCTCTGGTGGGCTCATATAAGTGTATATATATATTCTTATATGTACATATCTATTCCTTGAACCTAAAACTATGAAAAAATAAATAAATAAAAAGGAGCAAAAATCATTGCAAAACCTGTGCAATGATTTGTTGGTTTGATGCAAGTTTTAGCTGTCACTTTGTTGCTTTTTGCAAAAGTAGTTTATGTTCTCCGTGATAGTACCTAAATAATCACAAATAAATAAGTAATCATTGTAGTTTAGCCTGTTTTGAGAATTTTCATCCACAGGTAAATGAATAAATTTAGCATCTCAGGGCAACCACTATGAGACTACTGTATGTTACTAGGGGTATTGGTGAATCTGGGAAGTAGTTTTTGTATGACTCTCCTATTACTGGCTGTCACTGTGTCACACCGGGCACAGTAATAAACTGCTGTGTCCTCAGTTTTCAAACTGTTCATTTGTAGAAAAAGTTTACTGCTGGAGTCATCTCTGGAAATGATGAATCTACCCTGGACTGACTGGGAGTAATAGATATGAGAACTGCCTGTGTGTATAAAAGCAATCCACTCCAGTCCTTTTCCAGGAGCCTCTCTGACCCAAACCATCCTGTAGCTGCTGAATGTAAATCCAGAGGCTGTACAGGTCAGTCTGTGAGAGTTTCCAGGCCTTTTAATCACTGGTTCAGATTCTCTCAGAGTCTGACCATCAACACCTGTCAAGACATTAGAAAAAAATCAAATGACTTATTCTTCAAAATTTCATGTCAATGTCAATTTAAGCTCAGAGAAAAACCTTGCCTGCCCAGTAAACAGCTAAAAGCAGCAGTCCTGCCTTGAAATCCATCATAGTGCTATAGAAGTGCACAAAGGTGTCTGTTGTTCTCTCCAAAGAGGGTTAAGTAGTAGTGGAAGATGCTTTGCATTGACTCCACCTCACAGGAAAGTGATAACTGACTGTTTTCACAATTTTTCAAATGCTAGCAAGTCTGTGTTATAAACACGCATTTTGCCTGAAGAATTAATCTCTCGTCCAAACCTCTGCATATTAAATAAAAATGATGACAATGTCACTTTTTTAATAACGCATGTTTGCCATAACAATTACCAGCTTTTAGATAGATTTGATATTATTTTTGCTCCCTCTCATAGCATTCATGCTACAGTCTTCACTATACCAGAGTACTCATTCAGCAGTAACAATAACAAGCTAATTAATATTATAGTGTCTTTGAAAACATAGTTTAAGTTCAATTTTAGATTTGTCTCAGCTTTGGATCAGCCAGAAAGCCCTAAAGCATAGAAGTACTAAAGGTCATATTATGATTAACAATTTTAGTTTGATGCCAGACCCAGATTTAAAAATGATGAAAAATGTACAGAAAGTACTTTGTATACATTTCATTCATCACTATATTAATCACTATACAGTGGTGTGTAAAAAAGTGTTTGCCTCTATCTGATTACCTATTTTTTGTATGTTTTTCACACTAAAACAAATTTCAATATTAGACAGAGATAGCACAAGTAAACACAAAATGCAGTTTCTATATGAACATGCTTATGAAGGTGTTATAATGTAAATTACCTTTGGTTTATCACATGTTTGGAAAGTGTTTAATTTCTCTAGCCACACACAGGCCTGATTAGTGCCACACATGTTCACCTGAAATCACTTAAAAAGGCCCTCCCTGACAAAGTGGACTAGACCAATAATTCCTCAAAGGCCAGTTCATCCCGCGATCCAAGGAAATTCAGGAACAATGAAAAAGGAGAAGGTTATAAGGTTATAAAGCCATTTCTAAAGCTGTGGCACTCAAACAAACCACAGTGAGATCCATTATCCACATATGGCAAAAACATGGAACAGTGGTGAATCTTCCCAGGAGTGGCTGGCTGAGCATAATCACCCCAATAGTGAAATTATTATCTAAGATGTCACAAAAGACTACAAAACAACATCCAAGAAACTGGTAAAAGACTCATTGCCATATATCACAAACACTTGATTGCCATTGTTGCTATTAAGGGTGGCCCAGCCAGTTATTGGGTTTAGGAGACAATCTTTTTTTTCCACACAGGACCACGTAAGTTTGGATTTTTTTCCCTTAATAATAAACACCTTCGTTTAGAAACTGCATTTTATGTTTACTTCTGTTGTCTTTGTCTCATATTGACATTTATTTGATGATTTAAAATATTTAAGTGTGATAAACATACAAACAAAAAATGGTAAAATGGTAAATGGTCTGTATTTGTATAGCGCTTTACTTGGTCCTAAGGACCCCAAAGCACTTTACACTATACACAATCATCCACCCATTCACACACACATTCACACACTGGTGATGGCAAGCTACAGTGTGTAGCCACAGCCGCCCTGGGGTGTACTGACAGAGGCGAGGCTGCCGGACACTGGCGCCACCGGGCCCTCTGACCACCACCAGTAGGTAACGGGTGAAGTGTCTTGCCCAAGGACACAACGACCGAGACGGAGCCGGGGCTCGAACCGGCAACCTTCTGATTACAAGACGAACTGCCAACTCTTGAGCCACGATCGCTCAAAAGTTGCCAAAAGAATAAATGGCCTGTTTGCATTCACCTGAAGTTTTCTTATAAGCAGTTTTTATAGTCGAATAGCAAGGAAGTTACCAACTATGTTATCTGATAAACTTGCCAGGAAACCAACTTTGCCTAGCATTTCTTTAATTGTATTACTCAGTCATACTTTAAATTGACACTGTGATTAAAATTAGTTGCAACAAAGGAACTAATTGTCCTCTTGTCTCTCCTCTTGTTGTTATACATACAGTTTATCCAGAGAGGATTCACTTTGTCATAGAATTTTGAGGTGAAAAATGAATTTAGTCCATTTTGGAATAAAGCTACAACGTGACAAAATGACAAAACAAGTGAAGCACTATGAATACTTTTTAGACACAGTATGTATTTAAGGACTTTGGGGTTTTTGTTCAGGTCTGCAGCTGGTTTGTGTTATTGTGGTTTCCTGGCACCGTAATACACAGCAGTGTCTTCAGGCTGCAGATTCTGTCCATATTAAAAAAGTCACATTGTCATGGAATTTTTTTTTTATATAATTAATGCAACTGACAATTCATGTAGTGTTATACTTTCAGTGTATCCTTTAGAAAAACTTTCAGAAGTATTTTTTTTTCCTGTAGAATTCTACAAATTTAAAGCAAATAAAAAGCTCAGCATCTTCTCATTATGTAGCTGTTGAGATGCCAGGTAATGTACCTGAAAAGCTATACATTTCCTAGAGTTGTATCAATAAATAATGTAACCAACTGTTTATTAAGAGGTTTGCCATGCCATCTTAAAATGTGACTATAAATATGGTTTTATGTGTTTTAAATCTTTCTTTTGTTGCCACCCCAATACTGTTTTTATTATTTATTACTGACATCTACATACAGCATTCCCTTTTAAACATTCAGAAATTTACTGCTGTAAAAAAGTATTGTGACCCACTGAAACACAAAGTCAGAAACCACAACAACAACGCTCCTTTTATAGAGTGTACATGTTTACATGTATTTCAGGCCTTCAAAGCAGTTCATGTTCAATTTTCTGTCACTTTTAGGTGGTTGTAAAATATTTTCATTGAGTCTTTAAGTTATACAAAGTTTTAAAAGGAATTATTTCTGAAAAAAACACCTTTCACTGAAATGTCACAAGAGACAAAAAAATGTACAATATTTAATACTGACAATATATTTGAGTGTGTCTGGAGATTTTGTTCAGCTTCTCATAAACCTTTTGTTCAGGTCCACTGCTGGTTTGTGTTATTGTGCATCTCTGGCACAGTAATATATGGCAGTGTCATCAGGCTGCATATTCTGTCCAATTAGCGTCACTGTTTTGCTTGAAGTGTCTAAATCAATACTGAACTTGTTCTTTAGTGAATCTTTGTAAGCTGCTTCTCCAGTATATCTTGCACCGATCCACTCCAGTCCTTTCCCAGCAGGTTGCCTGATCCAGCCTGTCCATTGGCTGCTAAGAGAATAAGATACCTGACAGGTGATGGTCAGACGTTGGCCTGGCTGCACAGTTTCAAACCCTGGCTGTGTCAACTGCTCACACTTTACACCTGTAAATAGAAAAGAGTTTTTTAACAGATGATCGAGTAAAGCTGTTAAAGATAAACTTGTGAGTATGGCAAATCCAGAGAGACTCACATGATCCAGCTGCCAACAGCAGCAGCAGAGCTACAGAAAACATGGTTTATGTTGAGGGTGATGTTCTGCTATCGTCACCCCAAAGTGTGAGAGTTTTTATTGCTGAGTAGAAAGGAAACTCACCGAGTTTGCATAGAATCAAACACATTAGGCAGGAGTACCAGTTATAACTGTTAGTAGATACGTAGTAATAGTGTCAGATAAACTCGCAAGGAGATCAAATTTACCTTACATTTATTTGAATTTATTACTTTTACTTACTTTACTTACATTTTGCCCCTGAAAAGAAATTGAACGTCGAATGACTTTTTTCTCATAACACATCCCTGTTCCACAGATTTTTTTAGTCATTAGTCATTCCTCACGTACAGAAATACACCGTGTATTTACATTTTAAATTATATAATTTAATTGTTGATGTATTTAAAATATTTCTCCTGTACTTATGTTTTTCTGCACATTAATGTAATTACTTCATCTTTCAGTGTTTGCAGAATGGGATCCACAGTAAAATCAGGCAATTGATGCAATTTTTATTGTTTGAGTCTACTATTGTTTCATTCATTTTCATCAATAACTGTAATATTTTAGTAGGTTAATTATGGTTCCCATGGGTGAAGCTTGTACAAGGCAGTTGGGGCAGCTTTAGTGGGCCTCTGAGTAGGATGCAGGGCAGCACCAGTGTGAATCATTGCACAAACAGCTAGCATAGTCCTGCCACATTGTACTTAATTTAATTTCCATGTGACAAAAGGTGTTGAAGACATTTTAACATAGCAACACAGATATTTGACAAATATGTTATAGTCACGTAAATACAGTATCAGTGTGTAAATCCAATTTTTATGCTAATGACACATTAGCTAAATAATAAATATTATTTTGTGTCAAACACTGCCTCACCTACAGTAGCTACTTGTAATATTGACATATAGACGCTGTTAAGTCTAATTGTTGAATGTTGTCATTGTGGTTCTTAAATTTGTAAGGTCTTAGTTCAATCTATAGGATCAAGACATTCCTTTGTATTGTGTGAACTGTTTTCCCAATAAAAGGCAGCAAGCGGAGGCCGTCGTTGGGGTCATTTTGCGGTAGGATTCAGAGTGCTTTCTGAGACACCGGCTGGGGCCTCCCTTGCTAGCAAGTAAAAGATGTTCGTCTTGTTTTTGTTGTTAACAAGAATAAGTTTCTAAACCAGTGGGGCTTGTGGAAACACAGACCCAACAGACGCTTTACTTGTTATAATGTGCAGAATATTGTTAATGTGAGTATAAATATAGTGTTAGCAGGCATTTAATGTTTGACATAAGTTCTCTAGTACTGTGAAAGTTTATGGCATCAGTGATCATGGTCAAAGGTGTTGTCTTTGTGTCAGTGTTTATCTGAATAGGTGCATGACCCTGTCTCCTTGACATGTTCTTTTTTGCATACACTCCTCTCCACTTCATCAGTGAAACAATTTTTTGATTCACTCACACTTGTACTGTCATACTAACCTATTTATATACAATGATCAGTTATTTACTGTACTAAAGCAATAAATATGCTGCATATCATCATCTGAACAGAGCTCGGGTAGCAACAATAGCAATGGTGAACAGACTGGAAAACTTGAAAGGGACTTGACAGAACGCTGAAAAGAGTAAAAAAATACACAAAGGAGGAAAATAGCTTTGGAGGAACTAAAACTGTGTGTGTCAATATGTTAGCTTTTTTTACTAATGAATATTCATGCTACCAGAGACAAATAACTAATAATGACTCTGTATCTATGAAAAATGTCTGAATCTGACACATAAAGTTTTTGTACAGCATTGCATCATCGTGTGTCCCCGTGCCTCTTGAACACAGTAATAAACAGCAGAATCTTCAGTTGTCAAGCTGTTCATCTGCAGATACACCTGCTTTCTGCTGTTGTCTCTGGAGATGGTAAATCGGCCTCTGAATGACTGAGAGTAGTAGGAGTTACTGCTAGATTCAATATGAGCGATCCATTCCAGTCCTTTTCCAGGAGGTTGCCTGATCCAGTCAGCATAAATGTCACCAGCAAACCCTTTACCCTCCTGACCAATTTTCTCTCAGCAGCAGGTGATAGCTTGCGTTTTCTTAATGATCTTGGCAGTGACGAAACAGTGCCATGCACTTTATACTTACAAACAATTGTTTGCACTGTTTCTCTTGGGACATGAAGCTGCTTTGAAATGGCCCCAAGTGACTTTCCTGACTTGTTCAAGTCAATAATTCGCTTTTTCAGATCCATGCTGAGCTCCTTTGACTTTCCCATTGTAGCATTTGTGGGCATTTGTATCCAGTGAGCCATATTTAACTGGCCTAAGAGAAGTTACCAGCTGTAGTCACTCATAACCACTCACAAGAAGTTAAGAGGCCATGCTATGAAGCTCAGTTCACTGACAACTTTCTAAGTCACCAAAATTGCTAATTCATGTTGCTGTATGTATATTTTTGACCCAGCAGATGTGATCACTTTTTTCTGTTAACCCATAATAAAGTCATAAAAGAACAAAACTTCATGAATGTTTTTTGTGACAAAGAAGTATATTGTCCAATCACTCTATCAGAGAAAATCTGAGTTTTAGAAATAACGGGACACTCAGTAGAGCCATTATATTATATTCTTTACAAGTGTATGTAAACTTTTGACCACAACTGTAAGAACAAATAAAAACATATTTTTTAGAACAGATAAAAACTAGGATGTGTCAAATTTAAAGTTAAAGTTAAATTAAACCCAAGGGTGAACAGGTGAAGTACTAAAGTCAGATGTTGTGTTGCCAACCTTGAGGACCGATCGATCTATCTGTCTATCTGATAGATAGATAGATAGATAGATAGATAGATAGATAGATAGATAGATAGATAGATAGATAGATAGATAGATAGATAGATAGATAGATCTACACATTGAATATGAAGAATTCAATATGAAGAATATAAAAGTCTCGTGAAATATAAATGTTGTGCCTGAATATTAATATATTTCTATATTTAGAATGAGCTCAAAAATGAGTACAGGATTTTGTACAGCTTTTAAAATGACTTCAGTCACTGTGGCCTTCGAGCACAATAATAAACAGCAGAATCTTCAGTCTTCAGGCTGTTCATCTCTAGATACACCTGCTGTTTGTCATTGTCTCTGGAGATCGTAAACCGACCTTGGACTGACTGAGAGTAGTATTTAGTGCTACCAGTTGGTTTAGTTAAATGAGCAATCCACTCCAGTGCTTTTCCAGGAGCCTGTCTGACCCAAGCCATAGGGTAGTCTCTGAATGTGAATCCAGAGGCTGTACATGTCAGTCTGTGAGATTCTCCAGGCCTTTTAATGACTGGCTCAGATTCTGTCAATGTCTGTCCATCAACACCTACAAGCAAGAAAACAGAATATGAAATATGTCGATAACACAAAGAAAACTTTATTAAAGTAAGATCAAACTCTTCA
This sequence comes from Perissodus microlepis, assembly GCF_051167445.1. Lineage (NCBI taxonomy): Eukaryota > Metazoa > Chordata > Actinopteri > Cichliformes > Cichlidae > Perissodus > Perissodus microlepis. Next base: position 19,004,846 of record NC_140464.1, read on the forward strand.
CCTGCCCAGCAGAGAGTTAAAAACAGCAGCCCTGTCATGCAGTCCATCATGTCAAACTGTGTGCACACTGCTCCCAGCAGTCAAATAAGTAGAGGTGAGATCAGAAAGTTTTACACTGACTCCTCCTACCCCAAAGAAAAGCAGTCTACATGTGTTCATGATTCATGATGTGAGAACCTATTATTTTATTTACATAGTAACAACATGAGGGCCAGGAACAAAAAACAAAATGAGTGTGCAGTAGTAATCGCCATTGCCTATGTCACCTCACACATCAAAAGCTGTGGGTGTTTATCTATGCTTGAATGGTTTCTCTCTGGGTGTCATTAAGTGAAATCTGGAGACATTAATTTAAAAAATCCCATCAGTTTTTTCAAATTATTTCCATCTTACCAAAGAATTTTGACCAGAAGATAATTTTTTGAGGTTTTCCAAACATGGTTAAAGACTTTAACAATAAGTAAGTCAAATTTCTAATTGAACATTTTTTCTGCTGCACAAATTCCTGATCAGCCTGAAATTGCTCCAGCAGCTTGAAAGAATATATTTCTATATTTTAGCAGAATTTAGTCAAATATACTATGTGTTCATACATAATTGACATTCACCACTTTTAGTTTATTGCAAGTGCTTTTTCTGTGTAGATTTTTTAAACACTTTTGACAATAGAGAACATAGGTTAGCGATGGCATGCCTGCTTCATGTAAACTCCAAAACTGAATTGTTGGAAATGAAAAAACAAAAGCTGCATCATGACACTCTGAGGGTGCAACATCTGCATGCTTTGGAACAGATTTTTTTCAAATGCTTTCATCCATCCGTTATTATATAATAATAATAACATAATTATAATAATCTGACAAACCATAGTTTGTCACCTAATTACAGGTGAAAGTAAATGACTAAAATAAATCACTTATATTCTAACATTTAGTTTAATATCTGCATTTAGGATGGAAAAAACCTTTTTTCAACAAATGAATGAGTTATGAAACCATATGTGACTATCACCACTATAATAATGTATCTTTTTTATATTATTTCCACATCAACAGTTATATTACAGTAAACAAGAAGACCTTATAATTGGACTGATGTGCTCTTCAAATTATTAGTGGTCTGAGGGCTCCTCCTCTGGTGTATCTATGTTACAAAGGCTTTCAGAGCTTTTTGTTTAGCTTCTGTTGATGGTATCACGCAGTAGGCAAACAGAGCATAGACTGAGCCAGGGAGGAGTCAGCTCAAACTGCTTTTCAGTCATCCAGATGTCTGCTTCATCTGAAGGTTTGCACAAACACTCCTCCTTCAGCAACACCCATTATCAGCAGCTCTCAGGTAAAATTTTGAAAAATAGGCCAAAAGGATTTGTTTTTTAAGGCTAGAGTAATCTGCAAGAACCCTTTGACTCATGAAACTAGCAATCAGGTTAAAAAAATGCATGTCTATAATACAAAAAATAATAATTAAAATTATTTTATGTGGGACAAATTGCTGGTTAAAACAAGGTATAGTACAAGAAAGGGTAATTTGATCTAACTGTTTAACCCTACAAAAACCCTACAGCTCTTTCTTAAACTACTAAACTTAAAGAAATGCGTTCCTTTTGCTAACCTGTAAAAATGTTTGTTTGTTTGTTTTTAATTAGGGAGGAAAGAGGAATGAATTATCTTAAGTTGATCAGATGTATAATTTGTGGTGGATTCTCATTATTTTGAGGTATGATTGTTGTCACATGATTGTTGGTGTTTCTTTCTGATATTGTGGGTTCCTTATTTTTTGCCAAGTTGGTACAAAATACAGTTTTCCAAATTTATGCTTGATACAGTACTTGCAAAGATTGCATTGCTGTCTTAAAATAATGCATGGTCTTAGAGCTCCTCCTTTGGTGGCTTCAAGTTACAAGTGCAGGCTCTGATGGTTATTTTAAATGTGAGCTGTTTAGTCACAATCCCAGACTATTTGACTGCAACCAATATAATAGCATATCATGATCCCCACACTCTGCCTCTTGCCAAGTATCATTTTGTGTGTGGATGTGAGAATGTGAGGATTTCTGTCACTCCATGTTAGCCCAGTGATGACCTGGTGGTGACCTTTAAGTGGTGTGGGAAGAGCTTTTAGGACTTATGTGTGTAATATGTGTATGATTTTCATATAATTAGACATATACCTACATAACTCTGTTTTATAGAATATATAACACAAAGAATATCAAAAACTTATTGAAATGTCTGTGAAATACAAATGTTGTACTTGAATATTTATAACATAATACATACAATAGATAATAAAATTATACCAATGATGCTTAATGCTAAGGTTGAAAGATGAGTACAGTAAGATTTTGTACAGCTGCTATAACAACCTCTGTCACTGTGTGCGTCGAGCACAATAATAAACAGCAGAATCAGCAGTCGTCAAGCTGCTCATCTGCAGATATACCTGCTGTTTGTCGTTGTCTCTGGAGATGGTAAACCGACCTTGGACTGACTGCGAGTAGTGTTTATCACTACCACTTGGGTAACTTAATAAAGCAATCCACTCCAGTCCTTTCCCAGTAGCCTGTCTGACCCAAGCCATCTGGTAGTCTCTGAATATGAACCCAGAGGCTGTACATGTCAATGTGTGAGACTCTCCAGGTCTTTTAACCACTGGTTCAGATTCTGTCAGAGTCTGTCCATCAATGCCTGTTAAGCCAAACGATAAAAAATTATGTGAAAAAAGAAAACGTCAAGTGAAATATGTCAGTGAGATAAAAATAAACTTAATCAAGATCAGTAAGACTCTTCACCTGCACAGAATATAGTTAGAAGCAACAGTCCTGTCCTGCAGTCCATCATGTTCAATTGTGAGTTCACTGTTCAAAGCAGTCAGATAAGTAGAGGTGATACGGTAAAGCTGATTTACATTGACTCATTCTGTTTTTGTTTTTCTTTAATTATTCATGTTTTGGGAATAGAAATTTGTTGACAAAATGGAAACCAGTGACGCATGTAAAAACATCAGGTCTTTCCTGTTCCCACTTTATTTGCAATCCATTTACTATTATTAACACTTTGTTACACTTAACTTTCACTTCAAATATAAATGAGCAGCTTATTTTTAATTAAAAATTATTAATATTATAAGTAGTAGCAGTATTAGTAGGAATGGTAATAGTAGTAATGGCAACAAAAGTGGTTCATTTCATGTTTTATTATTCTTGCAGTTTGTCTTATTCAACATTTACTGTATTTTTCTGTCAAAGATTCACTATCGTTAAAGTGTGACATATTAATAACCAGGAGGATTTTATAAATGTTTAAAGTACACCAGTCCTATTATGGAAATTGAATCCACTGTCCCCAGCCATCAGATATGTACAATCTACATCTGAAGTTTTACATTTACTACTCTCATGAAAGAGAGAAAAAGAATGGATGTGTGAAAAAGAATATCACCACTGTGGATACCGTGTTCGGATTTAGAATTTCTCCTTGCAAATAAATTCACTACTAAACACTTAAGAATAAGTACTGCGACTGAGTACTGTTTTGAGAAGAAACACCTTGACAGTGAGTTTAAGATAATGACGTTTTTTAAAGGCTTTTTTATCTATTAATATTATTGATAGATTTTAGGATAATATTCTTAACTAATAATAACATTTATGGCCCTAAAAACACCAAGAAATAAAAAAATAATAAAACACCAAACACATCACATTTTGTATCTACTAGTGTTTGTGTGTTTTACCCACTGCCATATATTGCACAGTTAGTGCCTTCCTATTCTACTGCCACCCACAGGTCTTAGCAAAAACATTTTCTGTGGAGTTTTTGTACAGCCTGTCAGTGCACTTTAAACATTGCACAGTAATATACTGCAGAGACTTCTGGCTTTAGGTTTGATAGTGTCATATAAGTCATGCTGTTGCTCTTATCTCTGCTGGAATAGTCAGTTCCACTAGCATCACTATAAACACGACGCAACCATTCCAGTCTTTTTCCTGCAGGCTGTCTGATCCAATGCATACTGCAGCAACTAAATGAGAAGCCAGTCCTGTACAGAGAATCATTGTATCTTCAGGATCGTTAAAAAATCGTTATTAAAAAAAGTGAATCTTAACACATAAACTTACATCACTGATTTTACTGTATTTAGAGAAAATGGACAAATATGTTAAAACTGTAGCTGAATGAAAAGTTACAAATGTAAAAATATGCCAACTATGAAAAGAATCGTAGCACATTTTCTACAGCTAGTTCAATAAAGCCAGTCAGCCTCTGGCTGTGACATTACCCAGCATACATCACCTCCTCCATCAATGCAATGGCTAATGCAAAAGTAATCACCTGTAACTAATTTATCTGCTGTAATTTTCAATCAGATAGTTGTTTATATTATATAATTTATTGGGTTCAGTATATGTCACTATAATGTGATTGAGAACCATGTAAAAATACGGACGACAGCCTCTTCTGTAGCAGTCTCATATCTTCTGGACAGAGATCTCGGATGTTGTTCCTGGGATCTGCTGGAGCCACTCGCCTAGCTTGGGGGTAACTGCACCGAGTGTTCTGATTACCACTGGCATCACTGTTACATTCACCTCCCACATCTTCTCAAGCTCTTGTCTGAGCCCTTGGTACTTCTTCAGCTTCTCATATTCCTTCTTTCTGATGTTACTATCACTCTATATGGCTCTCTGTCTATCACTACGGCCGTCTTCTTCTGCTTGTCTACCACTTCTGTGTCCGGTTGGTTAGCCATCACCAGTCTGTCCGTCTGTATCCGGAAGTCCAACAGGATCTTAGCTCGGTCATACTCGACCACGCTAGGGTTAGGTTAGGGTTAGGGTTTTGACCTTGGGGCTTCCAGACCATACTCTGCATACTCTGTTTCTGTATACTGTGCCCCTTGGTTATGATGTTCAATGTATGACCTGCCTCCTAACATCTTGCACACTGCTGTTATATGCTGGATTTTCTCAGGGGCATCTTTACACAGCCTGCACCAGGGGTCTTCCCTGTGGTAGATCCCTGCCATCATTTGCAGCACCACCCTACTGATACTAGAAACTAATACTGTTAAAAGGTATTCTACTGACAAAGATTCAAAAGGTAATTTGTTAAGCACTAGCAAATAAAAATAACGTTAATGGAAGCTATTTAATATAAATAAGAATTTCAAAAAAAGAAATTAGAAAGTGCCCTCATGGAAACAAAAGGTATATTATTTAGTAGGGGCAGCAAATGTACTAAATTGATTGTAAGCCCTCCTTCTATAGAGATATGATCAAAATCAAGATATTTAAACAGCATGATAAAACCAAAGTATTTCTTCTGTACTTAGTTTATAAACCTTTTGACCTTGTTAGTACAGCTGACATCCCAGATTGCATAAAAATTTATATAAACTAAAAGTTTGTTGTTACTGGTTTGAATAAAATAACCTTCTTGTTTTGAGTTTCTGCAGATGTGTGAGGCAAAGACCAGAACTTGATACTGCCGGAAAATAGCTTTTGATGAACTGAAGCTGTGTATGACAGCTAGCAACTTTTAAATAAATAAATAAATGGTCAAAAATTAAAATGTTATGATCAATGCGATCTTTCTACAAAGTAACCAAACAAATTTGACCCTTATCTTCAAGTTCCTTCTTAGTTACCATAAATACCCAATGAATATGCATGAGAGCGATATATTTACAAACAGTGCATATGGTAATATCTGTTAGTTGTAAGATAAGATTTATTATCTAATATTAATATTTAGCAACATTAATAAAATTAAGCAACAATACTCAGGTGGGCAGTGGAGTTTAAATCATGCTCAGTTGGTACTAAAGGACCCAAAGTCTTCCAAGAAAATATGCTGAAAATTACAACAGCAACAAAACCCTGAACTATTGATACAAGACAGGAAACCATATGGCACATGCAACCATGTTGTACTGCAGGTTATCATGGCCATGTTGCTGTCATGTGATTAACTGATTAGATATCTATGTTAGCAAGTTGTTGACTAGTTGTGCCTAACAAAAGGCTGCTGAGTGTATATACAGCCAGATAAATAGAAATAGAAGAAGTCTGGTCTGCACTAACTCCTCCTCATATGTGTGTACTGCTTTATATAGCTGCTCAACAAATGTCAGTCACTGTGACTCTAACAAACAATAATAAACAGCAGAATATCCATTATATTATTCAAAAGTATATTCAAAAATTTGTGAAAAGGGAAAAAAATTAATTGGCTGGATTGAGTTCACAACTTAAAAACTTAAACTCAAATTAATAACTTTGAATGTGATGGGCATACAGTTATCATCATCGTGCTTCCACTGTTCCTGTCTCCAGCCAAGTAAGTAAAGGTGGAAGGAACTGGATTAAAAACAAACAAACAAACAAACAAACAAACAAACAAACAAACAAACAAACAAACAAAACACAGTGGCATACACTCAAATCAAGATGAATAATTAGTCTAATTACTCTGATACAAATTATAAACAGAATTTTATTCCATGATCTAAAACTTGGCATGGTAACTTTTTGTACAGCATTGCTGCCGCTTGTGTCACTGTGACTCTCGAGCACAATAATAAACAGCTGAATCCTCAGTTGTCAGGCTGTTCATCTGCAGATACACCTGCTTTCTGCTGTTGTCTCTGGAGATGGTGAAGCGGCCTCTGACTGACTGAGAGTAGTAGATGCTACTACCACTATAGCTGATCCAAGCAATCCACTCCAGTCCTTTTCCAGGAGCCTGTCTGATCCAAGCAGTAGCATAATCACTACTGAACCCTGAGTATGTACAGGTCAGTCTGTGGGAGTCTCCAGGCCTTTTAACCACTGCTTCAGACTGAGTCAGAGTTTGACCCTCAGTACCTATAAAATGTTAACAGCAGTCAGTACAATCGTATTTTATGAATATGTCTTTGTTAATCTGACAGATTTTTATATCCTTACCAAGGAAGGCCAAAAACACAATGAGAGAAACAACTAAATAAAGCGATCGGATCATTGTTAAGTCAGTTTTACCATCTGCAGTGTGTCTGTAAGATCCAGTCCCTGACCTTTGTTTATACCATATATGAAGATACTCTAAATTTTAAGTTTGCATGAACCCCTCCTCCTTAACCAAAATCCATGTTTCAGTTCATCCACCATTATACCTTCTTAGCATAGTTTTCAGACAGTCATAAGTAGCTTTTTGCCAAAAACCCCTAAAAAGCCACACTACAGAACAATTGTACCTCCATCTTGTAGTGAATATCTAAATAAAGAACTATTTTGTTAGATCATCTCAAAAATCGGTTCTCTATGTCAGAAACTTGCTTTAAGTGCTCCATACACAATTTTTAAATAATTATTCATTTTATGATATCATGTATGAATATAATTTTACAATAGACCATTGATTATTGTAAACACTGGCACAAGCATTAATTACTTGTACTTTTATAGTATGTATTTATCTCTACAAGGATGCACATAATTTCTTGTACAAAGACACAGTTTTGTATTTTTGCCTCTGTGCAGCCCCACAGTTAATTCTAAATCAAACAATCAATAGATGATGAAAATTCAGTCCTTCAGCCTTATTCAAGGGATTTGTCAAAAGTATTGCATTAACTGTTAAGATACAAGGTCAAACAAGGTATAGTCCAAAAAAGGTCTAATTTCATCTACCTGTGTAACAGTAACAATAACACTACGGGCATTTTTTCTCACTACTAAACTTGAAAAAGATACATTCAGTTTGGTAATCTGTGTACTATTTACACATGATTCCCTTTCCCCTTCCATTTGGCAATATTGTTAGAAAAATCCATTAAGCCATGTGGTACAAATTTAGATAAATAGATAAATAAATAAAAGAAGATTAAAGAGGAATTATTAACTTAACGTTAAGTTCATTGGATGTGCAATTTGTGGTGGATTCTCATTATTTTGAGGTATTTCTGCAGGGCTCTGGGAGACTTGTGTCACTGTGGGCTACGCACACAATAATAAACAGCTGTGTCCTCAGGCTGCAAATTCAATCCTGTTAGTGTTACAGATGAAGTAGAACTGTATGTGTGGTGGAGTAACTTGTTCTTCAAAGCATTGTTTTGATTATATACACCGCTGCCCCACCGAAGCACAATCCACGACAGAGTGAAGGAAAAACTCTATCTGATCCATCCTGTTGCACAGCTATGATCAGTCAAAGAATAACCAGAGACCTGACAGGTGATGGTTACAGATTTTCCAGGCTGCACAACCGCTGAGTCTGACTGGATGAGATCAATACTGTACACACCAGTAGACAAAGAAATAAACATTATTTCCATTATTCCTCTGAATGTTCTGCATTTCACTTGCATTTATTATTCATCTCCTCACAGGATCCAACTACCAGCAGCAGCATCAGAGTCACAGACAGCATGGCTGATGTTAAAGAAACTGATGTGAGCTCTTCTGTTCTCTCACTGATGCATGGATACACTTCAGTCTTTTATAAGGTGATATGTGAGAAGATTGATTTACATATGGCATGCATTCAGTCAAGAAACTACCATGCTCACAACAGAGGGTGTATTTGTGTAGTATTTACATTATAAATGCTTCCCCTTCCCTTTGGCAATATTGTTAGAAAAATACATTAAGCCAGATGACACAAAACAGCTAGTTAATCTAAAGACATAATGCCCTGGATGGTCACTATAAACTTACTTTTAAGTCAGAAAATACTGAGATTTTTCCATATTTTCAAAGCACAATTGAATAAACTGGTTTTACTGGATCTTTGACTTTGTTAATAAGCTAAATATATTTTCTATAACAGAAAAATAATTTTGACTTGGTTTTTACGTGTTGTGTTTTAATCATGTTTCCCTTTCATGCGCTGCAGTGCTTCTGCTGTATTGTTTCTGTTAGTCTGAGTTGAGTTGCAGTTGTTTTCTGGTCCAAGCTGCATAGACAACACTACTGAAGCCTGAGTATGTACAGGTCAGTTTGTGGGTCCATCTCTGTGTTTGACTCTCATAACCTACAGATGACTTCTATATTTACAGCATGTTGTTTGTCTTTTTTGATAATGTTTGTAAAAGTAATATCATGTACTTACCAGCCGAGTAAATTGACACAATAAGAACAACAGCCATAAACTCAGGTGGGTTCATGATAAAAGCCATTTCTCTGCTAAATGTACAGTCATGTAGGTCAGTCACACAGTCTCTGAGCTGTATTCTATTCTGAATAATGATGCTTCTGATTACACAGGATGGCCTTATAAATTAGCAGATGACATCACCTGGTCATCCATGTTTTAATACCTTAATTAACCACAAAAGTGTTAAGGGTGAGAATCTAATTTGAAAGTGTCCTGGGCCAACGTGCAACATTACCATTTTTTACAATAAATAAATAAATAAACAAACAAACAGTAATATAAATTCAGATGCAGTCAATAATAATAATAATAATAATAATAATAATAATAATAATAATAATAATCAGAAACATGCTGAATATTAATACAAATATTTGACTTCTGTCAGCATTTCTATACACCAATGGGCAGCACCGTGGTACACCTGTCACCTCATAATAAGATATTACTTGGTTCAAGCCTGCTAGGTCACTAAAAATGAATAGTTGTATCAAAAAAGAATGTGTCAATACTTATGAAAACAGTTAAATCTGATAAATATTCCTGCTTTGAAAGGTGCTCCTGGTCGAACTTAATAACAATTCGTGCAAACATAAATACATTATTGCCAACTTGTCAAAGAAAGCAATTATTAAAAAAATGTAACTTAAAATTTAAATTGATTGATTTAAAGTTAAATTTATATTAATATATTTATTTTATACCTCCTGAATTTGTGTTGCAAGACACAAAGTCACCTGGTGGTGCTTTCATAGTGGGTTCGGTGTGATTCTCCACTGCCCCCCTCAGGTCTTTGTAAAAAATGGTTTCTGTGGAGTTTTTGTACAGCCTCTCAGATTACTTGAAACACTGTGACTGTTTGGCACAGTAATACATTGCAGAGTCCTCTGGCTTTAGGTTTGATAGTCTCAGATAGGTCATGCTGTTGCTGTTATCTTTGGTGATTTCTATTCGTCCTTGCAGACTGCTTGAATAGTCAGTTCCACTGCCAGAGCTATGAACGCGCCCCAACCATTCCAACGCTTTTCCTGCAGGTTGTCGATTCCAGTGCATACTGCAGCAACTAAATGAAAAGCCAGATCCCCTGCAGGAAAGACTCAGAGTCTCCCCGGGTCTTTTCACGACTGGACTAGAAGGAATGGATTCCATGCTCTGACCTGTAACACCTGATGAGATTTAAGAATTGAAGAGTCTAAAAACAAACTGAAACAGTTATCTGGCATGTATTATGGATCACAGCTTGAATGTGATTTAAGAATGTCTTATAGAGACAAAGCAAAAAGCAAAACTTACTGGGCAGAAAATGAGCAACCAGCAGCAGAGTGACTACATTCATCATTTTGAGGCTGGAGATGTGACCTCTCATGCTGCACATAAAATACAAGACAAGTCAGAATTATAGAAGTACTCTGCACAGACTAAAGATTTGCATCAGAATATCACTGGGTGGGAGTGGAAAATAGCCCAGCAGAGTCAGTCACTCAGACCTTTTGAAAAAATTGCATTTTCATATTTTCATTTTGAAATCTAAAGACTTAAAATTATGTTGTTGTTAACTCAAGCTGCTCTATTTAAATTCATTTAATAAAAAGCACTGTCTCTATATCCACTATCAGTGCCTTAAAACACACTATTGCCTTTGCAACACTTCAGTATTTAATTTTTTTAATAAGTTATTGATATTTTCAAAGGAAAAATAGCATTTGTTATAATGATCTTATCTTCAAAAAATAGCACTTACCACTGTCATAAAACTTGTGATGTACTGATAGAAAACAGAGGAGCAACCATCAGGACCTTCTTATATTTCTTTAAGTCATTTTTATGGCTTTAAATGTGATGACAAGCACTGTCCTGAGAGAACGATCATCTGCAAATATATCACATAAGTTCTGAATATCAAACTGATATGATCATGTTACATAAAATGGATGTAACAACATTTTTGTGTGTGTTTTATTTGTTTGTTTAATTATTTAGTTTTGTTTTGTTTTTCAGCTACAGTTTGAAACTTTGTGATTAGATTTAGCAAAAGATCCTGGCTTGGGTTAAGATACACCATTTTATTGTACTACCTTGGATGTTAGCTTGAAGTGGGACATAATGTTTTAAAGTGTGATACGAAGTGGACTTGACCGAAGATATAAAAAGGTCAGTTTTCCAGATGACTCCTCATCATGGAGAAATTAATTCTCATACACCTCTGTAAAACAGAGTAAGATCATCACTTTTCAAGTATCAAAAAAGTTAATTTGATTATTTCGTTTGCTTGTTTGTTTTTTTTAGGGTAAGAAGACGTTTTTTCATAGTTTTTTTCAGTGTTTATCCCAATTACTACAGAAAAAAAAATATATGATGAAATTAATGTTCCTCCTGACAGACCATGCTTTGAAAGCAGAATGCTGTTTTTTGGTACTTATGAATAAAAACAAAATAACACAAAATCTCAGTGAGGCTGACTAGTACCTACATTTGTAATGCTGTTATAATTTAGATCATTCAAATGTTTCAGGAAAATGTAATTACTCTTACAGTTACAAACAAGTAAAATAAAGAGTTCTTAACTTCGGTTTGGTCGGGGCAAACAAACAGCAAACAAACAGGATGATTTTATTGATTTTATATACCAAGTTATAGTTTGTTGCCACTAAATTGCAGATCAAAGTCAGTTATTTTAATACCACAATATTATAGATTAAAATTAGATCAAGATCAAGGTCATCTTGAGCATAGACATTCAGTTTGATCAAAAATACTAATTATTGGCAATTTTATCAATGAATGGTCTTGAATGTCTTGAAATCATTAATGGACTGACAGCGCCTCCTCTGGCGGCTTCATGTTACAAATGTTAGGGCTTCACTATGTTTTTGTTCAGGTTTGCTGATGGTTTGTGTTACTGTGGGTCTCTGGCACAGTAATACACAGCCGTGTCCTCAGGCTGCACATTTTGTCCATTTAGAGTCACTGTGTTGCTGGAAGAGTCCAAGTTGATACTGAACTTGTTCTTTAGTGAATCTTTGTAGTATGTGCTGTATCCAACACGTGCACTTTGAACAAATTCCAGTTCTTTCCCTTCAGGCTGTCTGATCCAAGCTGTGTGATGGTTACCAACAGAATAAGAGACCCGACATGTGATGGTCAGACTCTGACCTGGCTGGACAGTCAGTGTCTGGCTGAGATAGCTGTTCACACTTCACACCTGATAAAAACAACAACAACAAAAAAAATTGTTACAATCTTTCAACATTCACAGAAAAAGAAAAACTGATGACAGTGATAAATCCACAGAGACTCACTTCCAACTGCCAACAACAGGAGCAGAGCTACAGAAAACATGATTTATGTCCAGCGTGGCGTGTCGTGAATGGCCTGATGTCAGTGGTGAGGTTTTTATAGCTATATATCTATATATATATAGATAGATAGATAGATAGATAGATAGATAGATAGATATAGATATATAGATCGATAGATATACACTGGTGCTGTCAAAATTAACCCGTTAACGCAAATTAATTAATCAATCAATCAATCATTGCGATTACATTTTTTTATGCAATTAACGCATCTGGAGTGCAGAATGACTCAAAATCTGCCAATGCATTTCGGGCAGTTTGTCCAAGTAGAGTTGCCGTTGCACATGCACAAATGGGCAGTTGATCTGGTAGTGACAGGCAGCTGAACCAATCAAATCAATATGGAAGATGATAAACGCACATTGGCCCTCTCAATGGGAAATTTGAGTATTAAAAAAATAACAAGACGGAACAGTCGACCGACATAAAGTGTTATGCACATTGTGCAAGAAGGAATTTTCTTTTCACTGAAGCACTTCCAGCTTAAAATATCACATTGACACGAAGCATACGTTAGTCGGGCATGCTGCTAGCACTTTGGCTAACACGTCACCCAGCTTGCCACAAACTCACAGAGCATCAGGGACTCAGTAAGACTACCTCGGACATATTGACTGACACAATTATCAAGTGGATTGCAACAAACTGCAGACCTATTAATATGGTTGAGAACACGCGCTTTACATAGCTATGGTTCCTCGTTTCAAGGACTTTAAGTGCTTCACCAAGTGTGACAGAGTGAGTGGATACATGTTTACAGAGTTTTTTTGTTAACATGAATGTTCAAGATGTTCAATAAACATGTTAAGTGTGTATATTTTCCCTTTTTTCCCGAGTCACTTTGCTCTTGCAAAGTAAAATGCTATTAATAAAGAATAAAAACGAATAATATTTAATCATGATTAATTAAAATTAATCCACGGTAACCATGTGATGAATCTGATTAAACATTTTAATTGCTTGACAGCACTAATATATATTATATATTAGTGTACACTTACCTATTAGTATATAGGTTTTTAAAAAGTTGTATATAACAGGAGAGGACCTGTGCTAAGATTGAAGAAAGCTATTCAAATTCTCTTTGAATTTAAGCATACATTCTTTGTGTTTATTCTGCATTTATTTCATTGCATTGCATAAATGTCAGTTACAAGCTTAAATATAAAGTTGAAAAAATGTAATTGCAACCAGGCTATTGATCAGTAATCGCAATTACTTACAGAAAATTGTGAGATTAATTTTTTAATCTATTGACAGCACTAATATGTACATAAACACTAAGCATTTAGTCAAAGAATAAGTTCAGTACAGCTGCTTAAACTACTTCAGTCACTGTGGCTCCCGAGCACAATAATAAACAGCAGAATCTTCAGTTTTCAGACTGTTCATCTGCAGATACAGCTGCTGTCTGTTGTTGTCTCTGGAGATGGTGAACCGGTCTTGAACTGACTGCGAGTAGTATTGGCTAGTACCATCAGGGCTACTGAAACCAATCCACTCCAGTCCTTTTCCAGGAGCCTCTCTCATCCAGGCCATCCAGTAGCCACTGAATGTGAATCCAGAGGCTGTATATGTCAATCTGTGAGATTCTCCAGGCCTTTTAATTATTGGTTCAGAGTCTGCTAGAGCCTGGCCATCAGCACCTGTTAATACAAGCAAGATAACATCATATGAAATATGTCAGTAACACAAAGATAAATGCTATTAAATCAAGATCAGTAAGACTCCTCACCTGCCCAGCACATAGTTAAAAGCAGCAGCCCTGTCCTGCAGTCCATCCTGTTCAACTGTAAACTCGGTGTCCAAGCAGTCACATAAGTAGAGGTGAGATGGAAATGTTTCACACTGACTCCTCCTATTGGAAAGAAAAATACTGTTTTTGTGTCTCTGTTTGTTTTTAATTATTATGTTGTGGAAATATACATTTGTTTATACACTGACAAAACAGAGACCTGTAAAACATCAACCGCTGCTTTTAATGTGTGTCTGAGTGTGTGTGATGGTGATTGTGTGTATTAATAATATAATACTACTTGATTGTTTGTGTTAAACGATGTGTCACTTAAATGTGTTGATGGTTTATCTTCAGCGGGCATTTATGTAACTATAAACCCTGTGTAAACAAGTTTATCACAGAGGAAAAAAATAACAATAAACAAATATTACACATTCCTGTAAAAAATAATGTATTATATCGCTTTACTTCATTAACCAGTTTTAAAGGATGAAGATTATGTGTTAAATATTTTAACTTAAGAAATGGGTGTAGGGTGCGGCTATTGCAGTGTGGACTGTGCATTAGATGGATGGCCATGAGAAACACGACACAAAGTCAACTGTTGCAGTCCCACCTTTAGGTCAATGTAAAATACATTTTCTGTGGAGTTTGTGTACAGCCAGGCAAATTACTTTGATTACTATGTGTATCTGGTACAGTAATACACCTCAGAGTCCTCTGACTTTAGGTTTGATTGTCACTGATACACCAGACTGTTGCTGTTATCTCTGGTGATTTCTGTTCGTCCTCTGTGCCTATTCTGCTAGAACAGGCAGTTCCACTGGCGTCATTATAAATACGCCCCCAACTATTCCAGTGCTTTTGCTGAATGGTGTCTGATCCAGTGCATGTTGCAGCAACTAAATGTTAATCCAGATCATATACAGGAGTGATTCAAAGTCTCTTCAGCATCTCCAGCATCTGACCTGTAATACCGGATGACATAAAAGGAGAGACGGGCCATGGAAGAATGATATGGTCAGCAAGGATGTCGTCTGGAATTACTTGAACAACTCTTGAGGATAAAAACACAGCAAGAAGTTGCAGAACTCACAGGACAGACAGAAAACAACCAGAAAAGTGAGTTCATTCATCATCCTGAGGCTGGAGGTGAGACCTCTGATGTTTCAAACAAAGTGCAAGTCACCAAAACAGTAGTAAACTACAAAGACATCATAAAGAGGGTGTGGTACAAGTACCCCAACTATGGAAGCCCGTTTCCGCCACTAAATAAAAACAAAACAGCTAGTATCCATAACTCGAAATTTCGAGTTATTTTCTCGAAATTTCGACTTATTAACTCGAAATTTCGAGTTACTTTTCTCAAAATTTCGAGTTAGCTCTGCCAATCAAAAATATACGTGAATGCGGTCGCTTTCTTGTTACCCGGAAGGATATGGCGCAGAGGACCGCGCACTCAAAAACGGATCCCAACAAATTGGCGCTTTCGCGAGTACGTTTGCTGATAGTAACACCATGTGATTCAGCTAATAACACAGGGATTTCATCATTTGTGAAGCCAGGCTGAAAACACTCAGCAATCTGTGCATTCACGACTGGATGTAATACCGGTAGCTTAGCTGTAGCATTTGTAGCTGAGGGCTTCAGCTTCCGGGTAACAAGGAAATGACGTCATTCACGTAGATTACTGATTGGCAGCGCTAACTCGAAATTTCGAGTTGCTTTTCTCAAAATTTTGAGTTAATAAATTGAAATTTCGAGTAAGTAACTCGGAATTTTGAGAAAATAACTCGGAATTTCGAGAAAATAACTCGGAATTTCGAGAAAATAACTCGAAATTTTGAGTTATGGATCCTTTTTTTTTTGTTAGTGGCAGAAACGGGCTTCCATACCCAACAATGTCTACCACTGAGAAGTTTATTTTCATGTTAAAAATCAGGTCATTGTAAAATACTGCATTTTTCATTGTCATTTTGAAAGCTATTACTTGGGGAAAAAAATAATATGTTAATGTTTATTAAACAGTTCTACATTAAAACATTTTCAATTAAGTCATCTAACTATGCAAAATTGCCTTTCCTGTTATTTTTTTTTTCTGACAGTCCATGAAAGTACATGCTTGATTAATGTATGAAGAAATGCGCCCCAGTTGACTGGAAAATTGCACCTGGCATGAATTGTGATATCCTAAAAAAGGGGGTGACAAAAGAAAAGAAAAACACCATTAAACTGTTGAAACACGACGAAAACAGACATCTGCAATTAAAATATCTACAATCTAAAATATCTAATTATCATTTTTTGGTGTGTTTATTTTTTTGTGTTTGGTTATTTTTTTTCCTGTGTCAGTGGATACGTTTCATCTGTGCGTGTCTGTTGATGGTTGGTAACAGTGCCACATACACAGTAATAAATAGTGTCTTCAGGATGCAGTTTCACCGCTGTTAATGTCAATATATTATTGGAATGTGTTAGTAACTTTTTTATTCACTGAACAAAGAAACAGTGAATCAGTAAAACTCAGGTTAACAATAAATTTCAAAGCAATGAAGTGTTGATAATATTTATTATATGAGAACATGGCTTTTAAATACAGCTTTAGCAGAACTCATGCTGTGGCCCAAAATGTTTTAAAGCCATATACTAGTTTTTTTAAACGCTAAATTTAATGGCCATTTAATTCTAAATAAAAGTAAATTATCAGTACGTAAACAAATCAGATATATCTTTAAAAGAATCATCAGACTGCAAAACAAAATTGCTTTGCATAAAAAACACTGACTGATTAGAAACACCGGTATGTGGAGATAGAACACACAAAAACCATGAACATTTACTGTGGCTATTTTTTTCTGAATGTGTATATGATAATGAAGTAAAGAAAAGAATAGTTTTGGTTTGACCTGGGGTGTTAAGTTTTTGTACAGAGTTTCGTTCTCTTGTGTCACTGTGGCTCTCGAGCACAATAATAAACAGCTGAGTCCTCAGTCGTCAAGCTGCTCATCTGCAGATACACCTGCTTTCTGCTGTTGTCTCTGGTGATGGTGAAGCGGCCTCTGACTGACTGAGAGTAGTGGATATAGCTACTGCCACTGCTGCGATAGGCAATCCATTCCAGTCCTTTTCCAGCAGCTTGTCTGATCCAAGCAGCATGAATATCACCACCGAACCCTGAGTATGTACAGGTCAGTGTGTGGGAGTCTCCAGGCCTTTTAACCACTGATTCAGACTCTGTCAGTGTTTGACCCTCAGTACCTACAGAAATATTAACTTATTGTTGTGATCACATTTTCATTAGAAAAATGTTTGTTTGTCCAACAGATTTATGTATCCTTACCAGCCAAGGTAGAAAACAAAATAAGAAAGACAACTAAACAGTTTGGTCTGATCATTGTAAAAGTCATTGTTGTTGTCCACTCTGCAGTCTGTGACTTTTACTCTGCAGATGAACTTTTGAAGGCATTGGCCATATCAGTTTTGCATTGGCTCCTCCTACTCAACAAAAAAACAAAAAACTCTTTTTCACAAAGTGAGAAGCAAAAGCTGGAAAATGTATAAATCACATTTGTCAGTAATATGACCATGTACTATAAATAATTGCGATGCAGAATTTTCTAATGATTCAAATGAACAATTATTAAGACAGTGTAACTGAATTTCTGTCTGCTGTCTATGAAGATGAGAGTAATATTCATTTCAATCAGAGTAGCACTGCACTACCTTTCCAGCAGCATGTCTGATTCAAGGGTTCCAGTAATGACTGTCAAACTCTCACTTTATACCCATCAGTCTCTGGGATTCTTTGGATTTCTTCAGGCGTTTTGACCACTGATTCACACTCAGTTAGGATTTAACAGTACCTACAAACAAATATTTAATTATTAGGGGAAATTAATTAGGGAAAAGTTAACCTTGCATCAGTTCCTCCATCTGTTAAAGGACCACACCTTAGCTCATGCAAAATAGTCAGTAGCACTCATGATTTTCATCATGTTGCATTTTTTGTAGAAATTCATGAACTGCAGCATGTCTGCGTATGTGTTCATCTTATTCTTCTACTGTAATCTTTTGCTATTATTTGTGAACACTGGAATATGTGCTCTTACACTGCTAATATTAAGCAGCACACATTTTTGTTTGTTCATTTCATAAAATGGAATAATATAGAATAAGAGGCTTTGAAGCATGCACACTTTTTTATTTTAATGACATCTATGGAGCTTTATAAACTCAAACTTCATTGAAGTTATAACAACTAATCTTATCTTAAGTTCTAATTTGACGACATTTCATTACAAACTTGCATTATAGTTGTTTATGTTATGTCTTTATGTTGGGCACAAGCGAGTGCGAGTTTGCTTAATCTTACGCATAGCAAGTTAAGTTAGGGCTTCACTATGTTTTTGTTCAGGTTTGCTGATGGTTTGTGTTACTGTGGGTCTCTGGCACAGTAATACACAGCCGTGTCCTCAGGTTGCATATTCTGTCCATTTAGAGTCACTGCCTTGCTTGAAGTGTCTAAGTCAATACTAAACTTGTTCTTTAGTGAATCTTTGTAAAATGAATCTCCAGTATATTTCACCCTAATCCACTCCAGTCCTTCCCCTGCAGGCTGTCTGATCCAAGCTGTCCTCCAGCTGCCCAGAGAATAAGAGACCTGACAGGTGATGGTCAGACGCTGACCTGGCTGCACATTTACAGAGACTGGCTGTGTCAGCTGCTCACACTTCACACCTGTGGAAAAAACATGTTTTATGTAACAGCAAAAGTCAGTATGCTGTGATCATTCTGTCAGTGTTTTTTTTTCCAGTGAGACTCACAGGATCCAGCAGCCAGCAGGAGCAGCAGAGCCACAGAGAACATTTTGGTATTCAAGATAATCTGATGAGAACTTTTCTTCTTCTGCTTTAACTGACACCATGATTTCAAGTCTTTATAGTCAACTGTCAGGAAGTTTGCTTTGCATATAGATGGATGCTGACAGATTATAAGATAAGATAAGATAACCTCTGACTGACTGAGAGTAGTAAGTGCTACCACCATCATATTGGATCCAAGCGATCCATTCCGGTCCTTTTCCAGCAGCTTGTCTGATCCAAGCAGCATTAATATCACCACCGAACCCTGAGTATGTACAGGTCAGTCTGTGGGATTGTCCAGGCTGTTTAACCACTGGTTCAGACTCAGTCAATGTTTGACCCTCAGTACCTGCAGATAAAAACATTATTAGCCTTTGTATTTCAAGCATATAATTTGTCATCGAGTCATAATGTTTGTAAAAGAAATACTTCTGTCCTTACCAACACAGTAAACTGACAGGACAAGAAAAACAGCCATCAACGCTGGATGGTTCATTGTAGGAGCCATTTGTCTCTGCCCAGTTCACATTGGTGTGATTCAATCATGTAGGCCTTGTTTTTTTATCGTGTGACACATATTCAAAGATGGAGGATATAATTTTGCATGTGTTCCTCCTCAAAGAGAACCACACTCCAGGTCACAGAAATTTAGCATTCAGCAAGTATTCAGGCTATCATTATAAAGAAATCAATACTACAGTGCTTAAAAGATTTATTACAGCACTTGTCATAAAAATGTTATAAATCTTTCAAAAACCTGTTTTTTGGAAATAGCTGGTACACATGACTCCTCTGTCAGAAAAGTCAGAAATTAATCAAGCATAATGGTCAACCAATAAAAGTTTTTTTTTTTTTACTTCAGGAAATAAATATCTGTAACTTAGCATCTTAATAAAACATAATAATGTGATTTTCTCTTTTTTTTACTGATTTTAAGTAAAAAATAATTTTAAAAAATTAGTCTTGAGTTTTTGTATAGCGTCAACATTTCCTCGTACCTATGTGTGTATCTAACACACTAATACTGCACATAAAAGAGTCCCCTGGCTTAAAGTTGGACAGTCTGATAAACAACATATTGTTTTCTCTGTTTTATCTTACCTTAATTCAGAAACACAATAATAAACAGCAATGATGAAATTTGATTACTTTTTGAAAATTGAAATGTAGAAAGCAGATATTGACTTAGTTTCATGCACTGGGTTTCTGTACAACATTTGTCCTTTATGCGTCTGTTATGACCCGGCTCAAAAGCCGCAACATAAAAAAAAAAAAGATGAATACCAGAGTGTTAGTGAGAAGAGGTTACCAGGTTGGCTAAAATGGCTGGTGCCACCAAGGCAAAGACAAGTGAGCTCCCTGGAAGCTTGCCTCAGGTATGCTTTTATCCACACCTGACTAGGTGTGGCCAATTAGCACCAGCTGAAAACATTGAGGAGATTAGGGGCTGCAGAGGGACGTAACAGTGTCACTGGAAGTCTTGAGCGTAAAACCAAACGGCAGAATCCTCAGTCGTCAAGCTACATATACACCAGTGATGTTAAATCTATCAAGCAAGATGTGATTGGCATGCAAACTTTCAGCTTTAATTTAAGGTGTTTAATAAAAGTAAGGCCTAAATTGTTTAGGAATTAGAGACAGGTGGTAGAAGAAGACACAGAAGAAGACACACTTCAGGTGTTGACACTGCAGGTGATGGACAGAAGACCTGGCTGCACGTCATAAAGGCTGGCTGTGGTCATTGTTCACAGTTTGAGGAAACGGTCAAATAACTTACAGTAACAGTTAATGTGTAGTGGCAATATTGTGAGTGTGTCTGCCTCAGTGAGAACATACACTGAGGGTGATAACACTAACCCTAAGGTATCGCTTTCTTCTACTGATGAACTGATGATCATGATCTTAATGGTTATATGACTCTGTCACGAAAGTTTCTATGGATGCAGACAGATGCTGACAAATTATAAGAAAAAATTGTCAACCCTGTGGCAATGAGTACTGCTACTAAACAATAGTTTTGGCATAATTGAAAGAAAATTATTATTCAAAATACAAAATAAAGTTTTATGTGTTTGTTATTTGTTAAAAACTGACAACAAGGCAGATGAAAACACAGAAATGTTTACACTTATGCCAAAAACAATTCCCAGTGAAGCAGATGATATGTTTGTGTGTTGATGAGTTAAATGTAATTTTTGTACCTTTGGGTAAGAAAAGCTGAAAGTAAATTTAGATTTAGTTTAATGTGTTAAGTTTTTGTACACCATTTCTTCCTCTTGTGTCACTGTGAGTATCGAGCCCAATAATAAACAGCTGAATCCTCAGTCGTCAAGCTGCTCATCTGCAGATACACCTGCTTTCTGCTGTTGTCTCTGGAGATGGTAAAGCGACCTCTGAATGACTGAGAGTACCAGCTGTCACTGCCACTGTTGATCATAGCGATCCATTCCAGTCCTTTTCCAGCAGCCTGTCTGATCCAAGCATTACTATAATCACCACTGAACCCTGAGTATGTACAGGTCAGTCTGTGGGAGTCTCCGGGCCTTTTAACCACTGATTCAGACTCAGTCAGTGTTTGACCCTCAGAACCTACAGAAATGTTGATGGCTTATTATTCCAAAGACTTCATAACATTTAATTTGTACAAAAAAAATGTATGTCCTTACCAGTCAAGAAAAAAAACAGAATCACGAAAACAACCAAATAAACTGATCTGATCATTGTTAAGGTCAGATGTCTTTGTCCAGTCTGCCACTGGTAGATTGAGTACCAAGATATATAAATCTACTGAAGGTATCAGTTTTACATAGACTCCTCCTACTCAGCAACAAATACTTCTTTTTTCACAAAATAAACTCAGCGGTATGTGAAAAATTTAGGA
The DNA here is from genome assembly GCF_051167445.1 of Perissodus microlepis. NCBI lineage: Eukaryota > Metazoa > Chordata > Actinopteri > Cichliformes > Cichlidae > Perissodus > Perissodus microlepis. Next base: position 19,026,823 of record NC_140464.1, read on the forward strand.
AATATTTTTAGCAACTAACAGATGATATATGATAATAGCTTAATGGCCCTTTTATATAGGAAGCAGTTCAGTTTCATCTACCACTGTGATGCGTATTTCAGGAACATTGCTTTGTATTTGTCATGGCCCCTCAGTTCTCTCTATGCTGTCTCATCTTTTTCTCTCTTTCTAGCCTTTGTGCTGTTTTTGTGTAGAGGTGGGACACATCTCAGGTTATCCATGCACATACTTGTTCCTGATGTCCTTATTTGTAGCCACTATTTAATGTAATGTCTTGTTAGCTTTACTTGTGAAGTCTTAAGGATAAGTATGATACATATGCATTTTATACTTAAGATATAAAGATTAAAAAAAATCTGAATCAACATTCAAATTAAAGTTTTGGGGAAAAAAAACAACTAAAAGTTGATTTCATTTCATTAAATTGCATTATATTCACATGCTGAACCAAGTCTGAATTTGTAACTTCTAAACTATACAACACTTTCACATTTTTTGCAGTATGCTTTCATTGGAGCATGCAGCAATGTGGTTTACTTTGAGGGTTATGTATAGCAGAATATATATATATATATATATATATATATATATATATATATATATATATATATATATAGCATTATGAATTAGGAAAAGTAACCTATAAATAATGTTTATGAGAACTGGAATTAATAATCAGCTTTATTTCCAGATTATGTTTCAATGTTATGTATTGACTTATTATGCTGATCTGAAATCATCAGTGGTCTGAGGGCTCCTCCTCTGGTGGTTTCATGTTAGAACTGTTCAGTGAGGGGTTTTTGTTCAGCTCTAGTGAAGGGTTGTGTTACTGTGTCTCTCCAGTGCAATAATACACAGCAGAGTCCTCTGGCTTTAGGCTGGAAAGTCTCAGATACACCATGCTGTTGCTGTTGTCTCTGGTGATTTCTATACGTCCTTGCACACTGCTGGCATAAACAGTTTTACTTGCATCATACCAGATTGCTCCCATCCATTCTAGCGTCTTTCCTGCTGGTTGTCTGATCCAGTGCATTCCATACTGGCCAAAGTCAAAACCAGACCCTCTACAGGAAAGACTGAAGGCTTCCTGAGGCTTTTTCAACACTGACGTGGAGGGAATGGACTCCAAAGCCTGACCATTTAAACCTGGAAAGAACCAGTGAGATGAGTGAAACTGGGAGAAAAGAGTCACTTCATAAATTAATAGAAAATAATAATAATAATAATAATAATAATAATAATAATAATAATAATAATAATGAGTCAGTTATAAAATTATATGACTTACAGGGTAGACAGAGCACTGTCACCAGAACAGAGAGTCTGAGCATCATCTTGAAAGTGAAGTTGTGAAGGAAGTGCTTCCCATTAGACAAGATGACAGCCAGGCCCTACGAGGACAGAAGTAAGCCATCTAAATTTTATTAGGGAGGGACTAAAATGTCAGGCTTAAATATTATTCAAATACATCTTTAAAAAAGTTTGAAGGTGCGATGTAGTATACACACGTGTACACACAAAAACATCTATAAAGGCAGACACATCTCATATTATCTTTTAAAAAATACTACCTGGGATAGAAGTGAATTTAAATGATTTAATTAACAATTAATTTATGCTTATTACATCCAACCTATTATTACTAATTTAATTATGTCCTGTTGATTTTTAAGTGACATTTTATTTCTTCTTATTGTGCTGATCTGAAATCACATCTCTTGAATGTGCCATGATTCTCTCTTTCTATCTTTTTTTTGTATTCCTCTAAAATGGTTGTTCAATGTTTTTCAATATTGTTTTTCATGATAATCAAAAGTATTTTTTATATTCTAAAAGTATGCATTCATAGACAATAAACACAGGTGTTATTGTGACAGTGAGTTGAACATCATATTTTTGATCATCTGTTGGCCCCTGTAGGTTCTTGTGAAACTGTATGGCTGAAGGTTTTTGTAAAGCGTCTGTCATTACTTAAACCACTGTTTGTCTTTCACACAGTAATACACAGCAGAGTCCTCTGGTTTTAGGATGGAAGTCTCAGATTCTTTCCAAGCTCCTTAGACTCTCAGATATGTCATGCTGTTGCCGTTGCTGTTGTCTTTGGTCAATTTCTATATGTCCACTCAAATTGCTCACATATTTGCCTCTGCTGGAATCTGAGTAGCCTTCTCCTATCCATTCCAGTTTTTTTCTGCTTGTTGTCTTATACCATCCATAGAACAGCAGCTAAATGTGAAACAAGATCCTCTACAGGAGAGACTGAGAGTCTCCCCAGGTCTCTTCACTACAGGATTGGAAGGGATGGACTCCATACTCTGACCTGTAACACTGAAAAGATGAAAACAGGCAGGAACAAGTGAGACATATAACTGCAAAATGTTAAATATCATTAACTGACCATCAATCAGTTTGTCCTGGTACGTAATGAAATAGTAAGCAGCACATGAACTCAGGGGGAAGTGAAAAAGTGATCAATGAGGTTCAACACAAATGCTATGGCAAAGAGGAGCCAGGACACTGGAACCTCTGTAGCCAACTTCCAAAACTATGTGATGTGCCCTCTGAAGGTCGACAAGAAGATGTGAATCCTGCATGCATTACAGATAAGGTGACTGTAATGCAGAATCATGTCAGGTGCTGGGGGTGTCCTATTTTTCATACTAGAAACCCTTTTGTTGATGTCTGCCACTGTGATTCCCACCCAGTGACATAATTCAGGAACTCAGTGGTGATGTGGTGTACAACACTGGAGGCTAACTTCAGGCCACTGGCACAAATCACCATCAAGTGTGGGATCTATGATGGAGATGTCCTGTCCCCACTGCTGTTCTGCATAGGCCTGCAAACATCACCCACCTGCTCTACATGGGTGACATCAAGCTGTATAGCAAGAGCGATAGAGACATCGATTCACTGATCCATACCAGTAGGATCTACAGCAGTGACATCGGAATGTCATTTGGACTGGAGAAGTGTAGTCAGATGGTAACAAAGAGAGGGAACGTAGTCAGAACAAAGGGGATCGCACTAACAGAAGGCAACAATGTAGGAAATGAGTTTTTTGAGTTTTTTCACACTTTTTGTTTACTACATAATTCCATATGTGTTCATTCATAGTTTTGATGCCTTCAGTGAGAATCTACGCCATAAATAGTCATGAAAATAAAGAAATACCATTAAATGAGAAAGTGTGCCCAAACTTTTGACTTGTGGTGTATTAAATACTCATATTTCCCCTATTAATAAATTTGTTTGTTTCAGTTGTGCATCCAGGCCAACTGTACCAGTTACCAGTTCAGAGGTTACCAACGGTAAGCTTTAACGTGTTTTGTGCTCTCCCTGCCAGTTGTGATTTCGTCTAAACCCACAAGGTACACAAAGACAGGGAGTTTACAGATTCACACGGACACTATATATGTTTGCAAAGAAGAAGAGTCTTTGTGCTTTCAAATGAATGCACCTCTTCATAACTCCATGCCATCCCATCACATTTATCGTCATTTTGAAATTACAACATGAGTAGTTTTTCACATAGAGGTGGCAACTATATTGCTGCTTCTGCACATTAAGCTTTGTCTCACTCTTCTGGAAAATCTGAGAAATACAACATCTTGGTGCATGAAGCAATTTTCTGAAGGATAAACATGGTGTTTATTATTATTATTATTATTATTATTATTATTATTATTATTATTATTATTATTATTATTATCATAGTAAAAATGCAGAGTATAATTTAAAAATTGGACTGGAATCTTACATGTGTCATCGCAATACGCTTTGAGGAAAGATAGCATGTTTCTAAATTCAAGAAGGAATTAAGGTATTTAGTCATTAGTTTCCTTTGTTCATTTTTGTATTTGTTTTCTTACTTCATCTTACATATATGTCACACTTAATATAAAACTAAAACACAAAAGACATTGTGTAAAGCATAAACAACACAATTAATAACAATGGAAACACAAAGTATTACATGTTCATATTAGTAATGTTTAGTGTTTAGTTTGCACCTCAAAGAGTAAGAGCTGCTCCCTGAGTATTTCCATGGAGGACTGTTGGTTCCCAGTGGTTCCCAAACTTTTTTTGCTGGGCCCCCCTTTGTTTTACAAGAAAAATGTTTGTGCGCCCCCGCGTGCACGCATATACACACGCAGTTACTGTCCCTCCATTTACAAAGGCAGATGCGTCACAATGTGATTTTTTTATGTGTAGTTGTTTTTTTTTCTGTGTAATAATATTCAACATTGCTATCAATACTTTTTTTTCAAAAAATGCCTCTCTGTGGCTAATGGGTTTAAAAACATAAACAACTGTGGCATACTGATACAAATCTTCACCATATTTTCTAGTCTTTGGCTTAGAATGAAGTTGGTTTGGAAACATATTCAGCTATGCTTCATCTCCTGCTTTGCGTTTCTGTAGGTGCCCGTGCTAGCAGTGTCCAAGCGTTTTGGGTTTTTTTTCCCCCTTTTCATCCAACGCCCCCCCTGCCATGGCTCTGCGCACCCCCTAGGAGGCGGGCCCCACATTTTGGGAAAGTCTGCACTAGGCAAACAAGCATTAGGATGTCAGACATAGAAGGTTCAGAGGCAGTTGGTTGCATTGTCTTCACTGTTGGCACACAAAGGTCTTGAAAAACACAAAAGGGAGAGAACCATAAAAATATAGTCACAACCAGAGGAACATCAGATCAGATAAGATAACTATTTATTGTCATTGCACAGTCATACCTAGAACAACAGTAGAACGAAATTGACCCTGCAGCCATGCTTTTGCCTCCTTTGTTTATGTTTCCTCTTTGGCTTGCCGCTGGGAAGATCCATCCATGGAGACCCTGGAGTTCTTATTATGTCCTCCAGAATGCCATGGAAGTCCGACGTAATGTTCCTTGCAGAGTGTAATCTCAAACTCAGAAGGTCCTGATGACTGTAAGTAGACTGTACTTGATATAGAGTAGTAAAACACACACACACATATATGTAAAAAATATAAAAAACAAAGCACCAAACGTGAGAAGCAGTGAGCCGCTGCGTCTCACTGACGGATTGCCATCTTATACATGAAGTTTTAGAGAGAGCTGTAATCAATTTGTTACATTTCTTACATTACGTCTGCTTTTGCTTATATGGTCTTCATTGCCCTGATTGGGAAATGGATGTTTTCCTTCGCAAAACACTTATTTATATGCATCCCAATCCTCTGCTGGCACATTAAAGAAGCTCTGTCAAGTCTCTGTTCCATTGTTGCAACTCACTGTGGGATTAGTAATGGCATAACAGTCAGGAATTTTGTTGCCAGCTGATTTTCAGGTGACTTTCACTTTACCTGAACAGAGGCTGATATTTTTTGAGATGTTTTTAGTCAGAGATCTTTCAGACACTTTACAAGAGAAGATCTTTCCTGTTTTATACTCATGGTGATCAATTATAAGTTGGCTGGTTACTCTAGCACACTACTCATGCTGATGTCAGTGATTGTTGGCCTGATTTCTACCAATGGAGTTTGAACTGGAGGACAATGAAACAAAGCAAAATATTATTTAAGGTGTCACCATTCTGGGTCATTTTGACCCAGCATTTTCAGTTTTGTGTGTTTTGGTATTTTTCTGTATTGTGATTTATGTTCTGATACTTTAGTTGTGCGGTTTTGATTATCATTCTAGGTTTAGTTCAGTGTCAAGTTCGCATCTTTGTTTCATGTTTCCTGTTTTATTTTGTTCATTATACTCATTATAAATATCATGTGTGAACACAACAAGGAAAAACATTAATCTTATCTAAGTTATTTGTACCTTCAGATTCTGGTAAATGCAGAACTCTTCAATTTCAGTTGTCATTAGGCTATGTTAGAGTTGTACTTTTACATTGTTTAGTGTTGTTCAGTAAGGTGAAAATAGGGCAGGACGTCTGTTGCACAGTTGTTATGCATGATAAGGCAGAGTGATCAGGGCAAGCAGCAAGCAAAACCATTGAGTAACAACCAGGTCTCAAAAAAGTACCAAAACACAGAATTGAGAGAATGCAAAGAGCAACGGAGCATCACAAACACCAGGTGTGAGATGTGTTTATGCCAGTAAGAGAAACAAAGTGCACATTTAAATTTCTCATGACAGTTTGTATGTGTACCACATACACAATATCGTATCACTTTGCCAAAGGTTTTAGTTCTCAAATCTTGTAATAATAGACTAAAATGCAACCAGCTGTAAAAGCTACCATTTTGCATATCTGATATCACATGGGCTGTTGATACTAGGTGCTGTGGATGTGCTCCAGATTACATAATTGCATAAAGAGTACATAATTAAGTTAAGTAGTTACACGACAAATGATCTACATGTATATGAAAAACATATCAACACACAAGACATCTAAAATGCTATAACTACCTTTATATTGTATTTGGTGAAATAAACTGGTAACATCAATTTTTAGTCATTTGAAATGTGAATGTGCTTAGTGAATACCTCAGGCACCAGAAACTCAAGAAAGAAGAGGAGCAAGCGAAGGAGGCATCATGTGGCTTTACCAAACCAGGCAAAACCCCAGGTGCAGGCTGTGTAAAGATGCCCCTGAGACAATCCAGTACATAACAAGAAGGTGCAAGATGCTAGCAGTCTCGGCATATATGGAACGCCATAACCAAGTGGCCAGCATAGTATACAGAAACATCTGTGTCAAGTATGGTCTGGAAGTCCCGAGGTCAAAATGGGAGATGCCCCCTAGGTTGGTCAAGAATGAGATACAGATGGACACCAGCGTAGTGATAGATGTAGTTATACCGAGTGATAGCAACATCAAGTAGGAGGAACAGAAGTAGCTGGAGAAGTACCAAGAGCTTATAGAAGTGCTCAAGAAGCTGTGGAGGGTGAAGGTAACAGTGGTTCCAGTTGTAATTGGAGCACTTGTTGCAATGAACGTCAAGTTAGGTGACTGGTTCCAGCAGATCCCAGAAACAACATCTGAGATTTCTGTCCACAAGAGCACAGTCCTAGGAACAGCAAAGATAATGCGCAGGACCCTCAAGCTCTCAGGCCTCTGTTAGAGGAGCCAAGCTTGAATTTTACTTTTCACAGTGTTCAAAAGAAAATCAGATTTCTGTAGCTGCAGAGCTCCAGTGTTCACTTCAGCATATACATTGACTGGCAAGAAAACACAGATTTAATATTAATCTTAATTATGTTAATTATCAGTGCACAATGGAAGTGGAGTAAGACCACTACAAATCAGAAAGGAAAAGAAATAAGAACACCCCAATGTTCACTGAATAAGGTTACAGTATATATATATACAGTGTTGGGGAGTAACAGAGTAACATGTACCGCCATTATGTATTTAAAATACAAAATATGAGTAACTGTATTCTGTTACAGTTACCGTTTAAAAAGATGATATTCAGAATACAGTTACTTTGTTGAAATAAATGGATTACACAGCGGTATTTTCCTGTTTCATATATTAGGCTTTGCCCTCTCTATTTTTTGGTAATTCCACGCCAGTGGAAACCCAAACAAAACACGCATTAAGAGGCTCTAATGCCTGTGTCTCTATCTGGCGGCCCATGTCACCTCTACTTGCGGCCTGCATAATGACATGAAGAAATATTTTTTAAAATCATTATTCAAAAATTTATTTAATATGAAGGCAGCAGGCAGAGTGTTACAGGCATAGAACTAAAGAATGTAGCCTCATGGGCAGTGTAGTCTGTGCTGCAGGAAGAATGGACTGCCATACCCGTTATGTGTCTGTGAGCGAGGGAGGGAGAAAAAGGAGAGTCGAAAAGTACGAGTTGTCACCAACCAGAAACGGGAGCTGGAAGCATGTAAATATAATAATAACCACTGCAGCCAAAAAGAGTGCCTGACGAGCACAGTTGTAAATTCATGTTTTCCTCCGAAACAATAAGTTCAGTTGGAGCAACCTTTCAACGCCTCTCTCTGTCTCTCACTAGCAAAGTTGACCCAGACAACAAAGTAAAGCAAGTTTTCGGCTAGGAACCCGACACGAACCCAACATATTAGCCAGGGGTCCCTTTACTACGGTTCGGAGCTGCAGAGCTGTTTTATATATGCACAGAATATGTCTGTGAAGGTTCTCAGTCATCCAGGTCATCGTAGTCAAAGGAGCTTGCAAAGAAAAGCGTCTGGACTTCTTTAAGTTTACTTGAAGACGTTTCACCTCTCATCCGAGAAGCTTCTTCAGTTCTAAGGTCAAATGGTGGAGAGTCCCAGATATAAACCTAGTGGGAGTATCCCCCCACAGAGGGACAAAAGGACCCCCTGATGATCTTCTAGTCGCCTGAGCCAAGGTGTGAAACTGGGTGTGGGTCCCAATCAGCCAGAGTTTCGGGTGTGTTCATTGTGAAACCTGGCCCCACCTTATCATGCGAATTCCTGAGGTCAGATGGCCCAGGATGTGAGTGGGCGTTAAGGCGTCTGGGAAGGGATCTCAAAACTGGATTATAGATGGCAGAGAGTTGGTGTCGTAAACCCCCGCCTCTGTTCAAAGATGGTCGCTCACAGTGGACATAGATGGCTTCTTTCACTCCTCTTTCAAACCATCTGTCCTCTCTGTCCAAAATGTGAACATTGGCATCCTCGAAAGAGTGTCCTTTATCCTTAAGATGCAGATGGACTGCTGAGTCTTGTCCTGTGGAGGTGGCTCTTCTGTGTTGTGCCATGCGCTTGTGAAGTGGCTGTTTGGTCTCTCCAATGTAGAGGTCTGGGCATTCCTCGCTGCACTGTACAGCATACACTACATTGTTAAGTCTGTGTTTTGGCGTTTTGTCTTTCGGGTGAACCAGTTTTTGTCTGAGCGTGTTGCTGGGTCTGAAATGCACCGGGATGTCATGCTTGGAGAAAACTCTCCTAAGTTTTTCTGATACACCGGCTACATAGGGGATGACAATGTTGTTGCGTCTGTCCTTCTTATCCTCCCTCGTTGGTGTCTGGGCTGGTATCTGGGACTCTCCACCATTTGACCTTAGAACTGAAGAAGCTTCTCGGATGAGAGGTGAAACGTCTTCAAGTAAACTTAAAGAAGTCCAGACGCTTTTCTTTGCAAGCTCCTTTGACTATGCACAGAATAGTTTTCTATACGAGATCACAGCAAAAAGTGAGCCTTACCTAATGTCAGCCCTGCTGTTACTGATTTATATATAAGATTTAAAAATCCAGTTGGTATTGGTATAGCGAGTAACCTTCAGTAATAGCAATAAACCACACACCAATAGTACATTCATGTAGTTGTAAAACGCAAGAAAATATATTAAGTAAAAATAAAAGTATTTAAAGTATTCAGAATATGTTACTCTCATTGAGTAACGTGACGGAATGTTACAAAATACATTTTGTCTGGAAAGAAACCATTTCGTCTGTTATATATACATATATATATATATATATATATATATATATATATATATAACAGACGAAATGGTTTCGGCTGCTCAACACATCTTTACTTCTGTCCACAACCCAAGAGCTTTTCCAGGCCTTTGCCATACAGAATTTAGACTTCTGTGTCAAATCCAGATATGCTACATAATGTCTGTAAGTTCTCTTCTGTTTCTTGTCAGGCAGGTCCAATTTCCCTCTTCATATTGGTGTAATTAAAGAATTGGTGGCCATTGTCCATCATATCTATAGATTATGTTTAAGAAATTTAAAAAGTGCCATAGAAGCTTCTTTAGTTCAAAAGAAGAAAGTGGCTTCTTTGTTCTGAAAAACGTTACAGTCTTTATGACACAGTTATTTCAGCTAAAAGTGAATTAAATGAGAATGTGTGTACTAGGAAGACTGATTGCCCTGTAGTTACCTAATAATAAGAAGTCAAAGGAGTTTGCAAAGAAAAGCGTCTGGACTTCTTTAAGTTGCTTGAAGACATTTCACCTCTCATCCGAGAAGCTTCTTCAGTTCTAAGGTCAAATGGCCGAGAGTCCCAGATTTAAACCCAGTGGGAGTGTCCCCCCAAAGAGGGACAAAGGACCCCCTGATGATCCTCTAATCACATGAGCCAAGGTGTGAAAGCGGGTGTGGGACCTAATCAGTCAGGGTTTCGGGTGAGGTCATTGTGAAACCTGGCCCCACCTTGTCACGTGAATTCCTGAGGTTAGATGGCCCAGGATGTGAGTGGGCGTTAAGGCGTCTGGGGAGGGAACTCAAAACTGGATTATAGATGGCAGACAGTTGGTGTCGTAAACCACCGCCTCTGTTCGAAGATGGTCGCTCACAGTGGACAAAGATGGCTTCTTTCACTCCTCTTTCAAACCATCTGTCCAAAATGTGAACATTGGCATCCTCAAAAGAGTGTCCTTTATCCTTAAGATGCAGATGGACTGCTGAGTCTTGTCCTGTGGAGGTGGATCCTCTATGTTGTGCCATGCGCTTGTGAAGTGCCATGCGCTTGTGAAGTGCCATGCGCTTGTGAAGTGGCTGTTTGAACGCTTTTCTTTGCAAACTCCTTTGACTACGATTACCTGGATGACTGAGAACCTTCACAGACCTAATAATAAGAACTTTTAATTCCTTTTTTTGTTTATTATATTTTAAGAATCTAGTTATTTGTTCACCTGGGAAATTATTTCAGCAACAGGATTTTTGTACAAAGTTTTTGTTAATGTAAAGCTGTTTACGATGCCATTTTTGAAAATTCAGTTGTTTATTATCTCTGTCAGAGTATACTTTAAAGAAAAGAAAACAAGATTAGCGAAATTCTGGAGGATTTTGTACAGGTGTTCAACTTGCTTCAGTCACTGTGGCTCTCGAGCACAAAAATAAACAGCAGAATCTTCAGTCTTCAGACTGTTCATCTGAAGATACAGCTGCTGTTTGCTGTTGTCTCTGGAGATGGTGAACCGGCCTTGAAATGACTGAGAATAATAGATGTAAGCACTGGTATAATGGCTTGCGATCCACTCCAGTCCTTTTCCAGGAGCCTGTCTGACCCAGGCCATGTAGTAGCTACTAAATGTGAATCCAGATGCTGTACATGTTAATCTGTGTGATTCTCCAGACCCTTTAATCACTGGTTCAGACTCAGTCAGAGTCTGACCATAAACACCTGTGAAATCAAAAAGAAAGTAGTCTTTTAATGCAAGCTCTTACTTTCTGAAGACAAAACAAAACAAATAAATTTCTACCTGCCCAGCAGAGGATTAAAAGCAACAGTCCTGTCTTAAAATCCATCATATCAAACTGATCTGTCATTCTCTCTACAGGCAGATAAGTATAAGTGAAAGACACTTGAATTTTGCATTGGCTCCTCCTCACTATATGGGCTATATTATAATCAATATGGACGTTGTGTTTTCTATATTGAAACCACACTGTGCAAATGAATTGTTCAGTTTTGTCAGTTCCAAGGAAAGCAGCACACAGAGACACCAAAAGGACGTCAAACAGAGAATTCCAAAATTTCTTAAGAAGTGTCAATTATTAACTATTGCTTTTTACTTTAGTGTAATTCTAGCAGCCAGTGTCAATGTATGATCCCATTTAAACTCCTCTGTAAATCTGATGTGAAGTTTTTTACAGACGAAAGATTGCCAAGTGTGATTAGAGTTTATGCCACAGTTTGTTTATTTTCTTAATCATGGTTGAGTTTTAAACCACTGCCTGAAAGTTTTTTGAGTTACACAGTGGATTGCTGTGGTCCCAACCATTTCTCTGTTTGCAGTACCATTAAGACCCAATTTAGCTGCTCTCTCTTCTTGTCTTTGGAAATTTGTCACTCTACAGGTTATAAAAGGAGAGGATGTAACACAAATACATCCCTCAGTAGATAACTCATGCAACAACAGTCTACAAAGTTGAATGTTCTTAAATATCTAATTTGTACACTAATTAAAAATTGGGACAAAGAAATTATTGTGTATTATTCTGTAAAAGAATTCTAAATAGTGAGAAAAACTGAAATATATAATTTTCTTTAACCATACTACACCAAACATCGATCATCAGATACATGTAGACAGAATAAAGCATTTTGTACAGCTGCTCAAAGAACTTCAGTCACTGTGACTCTCGAGCACAATAATAAACAGCAGAGTCTTCAGTCTTCAGGCTGTTCATCTGCAGATACACCTGCTGTCTGCTGTTGTCTCTGGAGATGGTAAACCGGCCTTGGACTGACTGAGAGTAGTATTTGTTACTACCAGCACTAACTTCGGCAACCCATTCCAGTACTTTCCCAGGAGTCTGTCTGACCCAGTGCATATCATAGCTGCTAAATGTGAATCCAGAGGCTGTGCAGGTCAGTCTGTGGGACTCTCCAGGCCTTTTAATGACTGGTTCAGATTCTGTCAGAGTCTGACCATCAACACCTGTCAAAACAAACAAGAACATTGTCACCTGCTGCGAGTTGGAAAATCATTAAAAGAAATTCAGCTCAAAATGACTGAAACTATACCTCCCCAGAACAGTAAGATAATCAGCAGTCCGGCCGATATGTCCATTATGTTAAACTGTGATTTCACTCCTGTCATTCACACTCCAGTCACGAGAGTATTCTTTAAAATCACCCAAGTTTTGCATTAACTCCTCCCCACAGAAAGGATATAGTGTTCATCCTTTTTTTTCTTCTGATCCCCTATTTTAAATTAGATTATCAACAAGTAGTTGCTACCATACAGAGAGCACAAATCAACCAGCCACACAGATGTTCCAGTCATGTCTGGATTAATGAATGATTGTAGTTGTTTTCTACATAGAAGTGCATTCAAACATATTTGTCTCAAGGTGGTTGAAGTCTTCAGTCAAATCACGTACTATGCTCATCTTAACTGAAGCATGTTTTTCAATATTGTGAGTAGTGCATCACTGCCATATATACAGCTACTTCCTTTAACACTGATGACAGCTTGAAAGCATCAGTGGTCCAAGAGCTCCTCCTGTGGTTTGTTAATGTTAGAGCTGTTTAGACACTGAATGGTTTTTGTTCAAGTCCACTAGTGTTTTGTGTCACTGTGAGTCTCTGGCACAGTAATACACAGCGCTGTCTTCAGGTTGCACATTCTGTCCAGTTAGAATCACTGTGTTCCTGGAAGAGTCGGTGGAAATACTGAACTTATTTCTGAGTAAAGGACTGTAGTGAGGTGTGCTTCCAGAAGCTGCTCTTCCAATCCACTCTAGTCCTTTTCCCGGAGCCTGTCTATTCCAGTGAGTCCAATAGCTGCGCACGGAATAAGACACCTTACAGGTGATGGTCAGAGGGTGACCTAAAAGCACTCTCAAAGAGTCTGGCTGTGTCACAAAGAAGAAATGCTGGATATAACAAATCTACAGAGACTCACATCCAGCAGCTAAGAACACTAGCAGAGCTACAGACAACATATTGATTGGTGTCTGTTGTGTTGTGAACTCTGCTTCACAATCTGATGTGAAGTTTTTATAACCCAGTAACAGACAAAGCCTATGAGTTCTCATATGATTATACATATCATAGCTGGTCTAACTGGAAGCAGTCAGTGAGTTATGTCTATTATGGACCTACTTAGACCTACACACGTAAAAAAAAAATAAAATTCACAATTCACTTAGTGTAACAGCAGTGAAACAACTGATTGTTTCATCACATTTAATATATCTGAAAACAATATAGTATTGAGGATTTTATATTAGGATCAATGGATCAATACATTAAAATACTTTTTTTTTTTTTTTTTAGATAATCAGGTCATTAAAAATAATATAAATTTTACATGTTTTGCTATTATTTAAAAAAATCTTAAAACCTCGTAACTACTTACTAATGCTTTGCTTTGTACCCAAAAGTACTTTCAACAGACTTCTTTTTTATTATCACCAGAGTTTTTATAAAATAAATAAATAAAATGAAGTAATAAATATAAATAAAAAATAACATGAACGTCACAGTGATTATGAGTGGTTTTTAAACAGTTATCATTTCTGCACATTTTAAATCCACATGTTCGTTGTGAACATCAAAAACTGTTTACAACCAAATATCACTGAGTACTGGTTATGATTTTATCACCAACATTATTCTGATTGTACTGTTTTTAGCATATTATGAACAAATAAATTCAAAATGTGACAAACTGATGTAGTAAATACTAACTTTAGAATTCTTCAGATTCTGCTATAATTAAAACATGCAGATGGATATTTGATTACTGAAATGAAAGATGGCTCTTTTTTACTTAATTCAAACTAAATAATATTTACTGGAACAATACATTTGTAATGGAAAATATGAAATATAATAAATTAACATGTCAGATATAGTAAAACATCGTTAAAATTGACATTCTTTTATATATTATAATTATTTTAAAAGTAAAATTAAATCTAACAGTTGATAAATGTCTGTCATATAGAGAGGATGACTCTAAGATTTTGCACAAACAGCTTCAGTCAGACATTCTTTAGACTGTTTATCTGCACGTCTGTTGTTTCTCTGGAGATGGGAAAACTGCCTTCACCTGACTGAGAGTAGTGAGTGGTGTGACCACTACTGCTAATTTAAACACCTCACTCGAGTCTTTTCTAACAGGATATCTGACCCAGATCATCCAGTAAAAGCTGAATTTTAATACAGAGATGTACACATCAGTCTGTGGGATTCTCTGGCTTTTCAAACCACTGGTAAAGATTCTGTCAGAGTTATAGGTACCTGTCAAACAAGAAAACTGCCTCTTACTGTTACCTAGTTTGGGAGTTTTGCAGTGACTTCTCCTACCAGCAAAAATAAAGCTAGCATAGACCTGGTCAGTGTTTATTTCTTACAATATAAAAAAAATTGATTCCTGCACACATTTTGTTCATTCAATATTTTTTTTAAATTGTACTTACAGAATAAAAACTACCATCTATGGCAGAATCAGTATAGTCTTTAATTTAAACAATACCGTTCCATTCACTGTATCTTTTATTGAAATATACAATAGAATATTTACAGCTGATCAAAAGTTTAAGACCACACCTCTAAAAAAAAAAAAAAACAGTAAACCTCCCCGCCAAAAAAGTTCTAAACAAGAACTCAGCAATGAGTAGCTCTTAGGTCTTAAACTTTTGATCAGCTGTTTCAGTTTAAATGCTGTTTTCAATAAATTGCATGCTCAAAAAATGTTTTGTCTCACTCAGATTTCTTCTTGTTCCATGTTGAAGCTCGACTTGGAACCTTGTTAAGATTCAATCAAAAAAAAACAAAAACAGTTTTTGCCATTTTTCAAGTGGTCTTAAACTTTTAATTGGGACTGTATATTGTCAAGTAAACAACTAAAATATATGAGACAGAGGGAAAAGAACGCACAAACAAAAAATGGGAGAGGGCATCAGTTATGGAAAAGAACTGGTCATGGATAAAAATGACACACAAAAGTGCTTGGGAAATAAATAATAATAAAAAAACAAAACAATAGTGAATAAATAAGACCAAAAATAGTACTGATTTACAGTAATAAAGAAATCAGTACAAGGCTTAAAAAAAAAGACAAAGGACAAAAGTTACATCTGCTTTCTTCTGTAAGAGAAAAAACAAAACACATCTGAATATATGAATATTTTAAGTCCAATATTCCAGTTTAATAACTTATTTGTCTAATTTTCATTTTCTCATATTTTTACAACTCAAAGTAAGGACATCATGTAGTTCTGGTGTGGTATGGATGGAAAATGAACTTCAACTAAAACAACACCTGAATTGAGAAAGTTAGTAACTGTTCAAAGAGTCTTTCTGATGAGTGTAGAGCAGGGGTAGGCAACCTTTCTGATGATGAGTGCCATCTAAAATTTCCTCAGCAGTCAATGTGCCATATGATTGCATTAGCAATAAATTTAATAACACTCTATATTAACAGTTACACACTATATAGACCAACTTTATACAATTATAATTGTTCGCAGATGTTGGCAGCTATCAGCGAATAGTTATCAGCTATTTTGAAACAAAAAAAGACACTTTTTATCCATAACAAGAACAACAAATGAACTGTACAACAGAAAATGCAAATGCTATTTATGGTCTCCTCACAACAATGATAGGAAAAATAAACTGGGCCGATATGGCATGTCTGTTAATACAGGGATACACATGTTAATGTGATCTCTGGTCTCCCACTCAGAGACACAGGTCTCTAAGTAGAGCCAAATACTGTCAATAAGGCCTCTGCAATGTTCTGAAGACAGTTAAACTTGTCAGGTAGTGATGTCCAGCATGTGAAAATGCAAGCTCCATGAACACGCACAGCTATAGATTCCAGCTGCGTTCGTAGTTCTGCAAACTTTGACCCCCACAGAGTCGAGGTTTTCAGTTCAATCAGCTGCATTTCGATTTCACATTAACTGGCATTAACTCAGCCAGTTAATGCGAGACAAATCCAGCTGCACATTAAAGCTTTCTGGTTTGATCAGAAAAGAAAACATTGGTCCATACAGCTGAAAGTCCTGAAAACACATTGTGAATTCTGTCTTGAGTCTACGGATGTATCCATGTATTTCCGTGTTGCTGATGCTGCACTAAGTGGACAGCTCCTGAAGCATTTGAAGTGTTGGAATATGGAAATTTCAACATCGCTTGAAAAAGCTGCCAGCTAGCAACGTCCCTCTCACCGGTAGGCTAAGTTATTTTTAGCCAATTACAAGTTGAATCTGGTACTTGGGGTTGTTAGTTAAGATACCGTCATTAAGAAGAGGCACAACTAATGTGTCTATGCGAGCTGATTTGCGATGTGCACCGCTGGCGCGGCCATTTATTTTTTAATGCACCCTCTCAGATTAATTCACTGCGTGTCGTGCCCAGGGCTGGACTGGGACAAAAAAATTGGCCCGGGCATTTTGACTAGAGACCGGCCCACCAGGTATTATAGGAAAAGCCATAAAGCCTTTGAATGAAAACAAACGCTTTTGTGACAGGGATGTACAGTCTTGTTGGTATATGTATGATTTCTATACATTTTACATCAGATAAAAACTTTGATTGTAAGATTCAGATAATTATTTATTAAAAGCGAGACATTTTAAATGAGAATAAGAAAGAAAAGCATTTCTTTGTGCCCCCCTTTCCCTGTTAATGCCCTACCTGGCCCCCTGGCAAAACTTTGCTAGATCCGCCCCTGCACAGTTACCAGCTGTCAGCTACATAAAAAAGGATCCTGGTGTTATTTGTCTCTCAGAAACGGTTCATAACTTCCCTTCAACTCATTCATGTCACCTAAAAGGTAAACCTGTTTCTCCATCACCTGTTCAGCTCTGATGATTCAGTAAGGACATCTCCTGGTTTCATCTTCATGTTTCCCTCTCACCACATATCCAAACCGATATCATGACCAGCAGCTTTTACAGCTGTGACTCCAGCAAACATCCTCTGATACTAGAAATTAATATTAAATAAATTCTAACAACAGCTGATCAAGCTTAAATGTGCTGCTGTTGTTTAGCGGGACATCCGCTGGTTTCTTCTTTCTGGTGCAAAGTGGGCTATAAACAAACAAGAGAGAAAAGCCGATCAGCTGATCACTGATCAGGTTCATGATTGAAGTAGCAACAGAAGAGGAGAGAATGAGAGAAGAAGAGGCAGCTGTGCAGCAAAGACACAGAATAACTCCAGCTTTGTGTCTTTTTCCATCCTAGCTAAAGTACGGGACAAACTGCATTTATTTTCACCTCAATACAAAATGCGTAATATTTTCTCTGAATACGAGACGATTTCGTTTTTTAGGGGACGGTTGGCAACTCTAATAATTAACCTTATGAACAAAATAAAGTTCAACATCAGTAACATCATAGCACCCACCCAGCTGTATAGAAACTCCGTCATGCTAGCTAGTACGTAGTACGAAAAAGTCAGCACAACGAAAATAAACTGCACCTAAACTTGGTTTATATCTGACCCAAATAGACTGCAGGTCATAACTCCTTACCTGAAGTTCAGTTCACCTGACACTCGGACCAGCGGCCGCCTGAGGTCTCTCCTCCTCTTGCCTCCCCTTCCTCTCATCCACCTGCTGGCCTCCACCACTTGCTAATGTTACTGAATCTCAAGCTCCGCGATAGCCACCACACGAAGTAACAAATAACGACCCTATCTAAATCCCAGTAGCGATTAACGCGTTCCTGATTTTGGCATAATAACTAGTTACCATGCTCGTTACCACAATAATAACGTAGTTACTTAGTCCCTACACTGGTTATTATACTAACTTTAGACAATAACAGTGACAACACATCAAACTGTCTCTGCAAACACATTAACGCAAATATACAGGAGCCATGGTTTACTTTTGTTACAAGAGGGTGCTTTAAGTTTAGAAAACAACAAAGCCAACGGCTACTCCAGCATGCGGTGAGCTAAGCTCCTACTCTCTCAATCGTAACACGTTTCAATGAGCAATACAAACAAATACAGATCTCAGCAAAACAAACTGCTGGTTGGGTTTTACCCTTACTTGGTATGTAAATTATGTGGACCACATGTGTGGCCTTATTACTTACTACCCTGGAAAAAAACCAAACAAATGATGAGATGGACGACAGGTAGTGTGTTTCCCTCTTTCGCTTTTGCCACATCTGAAGATGAGCAGTAGCATCATACTAAACCAGTGGTTCCCAAACTTTTTTTGCTGCGCCCCCCCTTTGTTTTACAAGAAAAATGTTGCGCCCCCGCGTGCACGCACGCACGCACACATCCTCCAACCACACACACCCATATTTTGCTCCATTGCGGTTTATTTCACACCTCAAACATTTAGTAAACAATTAAGCAAATACAAGTAATCTGCAATAAATTACAGGTAGTAAGAAAATAAACTACTAACTCTTTTACGCTACATCCACACCTACATGGGTATTTTTGAAAACGCAGCTGTTTCGTCCACACGGAAACAGCGTTTGGAATCACCGAAAACTGAGATTTTTTTAAAACTCCTTTTTTGCGTTTACGTGTGGACGAGGAATACAGAGTTCATCACGCAACGTCAAAGGTATGTGCCTTTTTTCACGTCATGCTGTGCGCCACGTTATTGTTTACATGAGATGAATTGCAGAATGGCAGATAGAGACAAAATACTGTTAATCTGACTATCATCAGGTATTACACTGTCCCTCCATTTAGAAAGGCAGAGGCATCACGGTGTGATTATTTTACATGTAGTTGTTTTTTTTTTCCTGTGTAATAATATTCAACATTGCTATCAATACATTTTTCAAAAAATGCCTCTCTGTGCAAAATAGGTTTAAAAACATAAACAGCTGTGGGATACTGTTTGTCCGTGATTTGAACCAGGGGAACAAATCGTGGCAGGATCAGCCTGATGTTATTTGTATCCCGCTGTAACTTTACTGTATAAAGAGCTAACATCTGCAAAATGTCAGGAGTTAATCATTACAAGAAACCAATTATGCAGGGAGACCTACCTTGGCACTTGTGCAGGTGAAGCCAAAGGGCAGATATGCTTCACCATATTTTCTAGTCTTTGGCTTAGAATGAAGTTGGTTTGGAAACATATTCAGCAATGCTTCATCTCCTGCTTTGTGTTTCTGTAGGCGCCCCGTGCTAACAGTGTCCAAGCGTTTTGTCCCTCCCCCCCTTTTCATCCCGTGCCCCCCCTGCCATGGCTCTGCGCCCCCCCTAGGGGGCGGGCCCCACACTTTGGGAAGGTCTGCACTAAACCATCTTACTAGGGCGGAAGTGCCCCCTTGTGGCGTAACTAGGGATCACATCACATGTTGGGTCTCCAACAAAAATCACAAAATTAAGGCCCTTCCTTAACAAAACTACACCTAAAAGCTTATACAATATACAAAAAATTAAATCACATAATGACCACACATTATAGTGTGTCACACATGCACATCAACAAAATAATATATATAAAAATGAAAATTATGCTTTTAAGATTTCTGAAAACTAAAGTATGTTAACACATATTATTTTATTATTTATTTTGCAATTACAGAGGGAAAAGATTTAAATTCAAGGATCAGCCCCTGTTATGAAATGTGTTGGTGGCTGAGTCGCATGTTCAGTTTGTATTCATGAAAGTCTCCTGTGCACTCTTCCTAGTCCTTACTGTTATATACATTATCAAAGTCATTCGACTTGTGAGAAAGAGAGGGCAGAGCTTAAATCACAGCTTTAAGTACTTCTTTGTATGTTATGTATGTTATTTTATGTTCACTGAGTGCTTATGATACACGATGAATCAAACCACTGATGTAAAAACTACCTGCATAGTTTTGATCTGTGTCTGATTTTATGAGGGTGTTCTACCAACCAAGGAATTTACTGTGAGGCAAAATCAGCAATAGCAATAAAAAGGCTGAATTGACTGTATTGATTCTTACTTTTGATTTGTATGTATTGTATTGATTATTGACTGGTGACAGGTGATGGTGGTTATGTTTGGGAAATGATCTTGGCTTTGGTTAACATTCACATTTTTATTGGACTGCTGAAAAATGACATATTTTAAAATGCAATGTCAATGGGAGAGATGTAAAGTTCACAGTTTGAAAGACAGACATCACAGAAAAATCGAATCTATTGACAGCCTCTCACTGGACGTTGAACACTGTGTGCTTTGCACAGTAATACACTGCAGAGTCCTCTGGCCTTAAGTGTCATAGATGATGACCTCTATACTGCATATCCTCCCACACTACCGGAATAGTCAGTTTCAATGGCACAACCCACCCTGCAGGTTGTCTGATCCAGGGCATAGTGCAGCAACTAAATGAGAAGCTAGATGCTCTAAAGAAAAGCCTTTTTTCCCCAGACTTATTCAATACTGGACTGGAAGGAATTGATTCCAAACTCTGACCTACAAAACACCTGATGAGATTAAAGGAGAGAAATATTGCAGAAGGTGTCACTGCTTAACCATTAATCAGTGTTCAGAAAGAGAGCAACAAAAAAAGAGTAAGTGTCGCCATCATCCTGAAACACAAATCCTTCCCATATTTATTGTTGCTATGAATTTGCTGATGATGTTAAACTACAGTTCATTTCTATGAATGTGAATTTTTAAGTTGATGTGCTGAGTTTTTGTACACAGTTTCTCCCTCTTGCATCACTGTGGCTCTCGAGCACAATAATAAGCAGCAGAATTCTCAGTAATCAAACTGTTCATCTGCAGATACACCTGCTGTCTGCTGCTGTCTCTGGTGGTGGTATATAGGTGGTGATCTCATTACCATCATAGCGGATCCAAGCAATCCACTCCAGTCCTTTTCTAGCAGGCTGTCTGATCCAAGCAGCACTTATATTACCACCCCACCCTAGTCTCCAGGTCTTTTTACAGCGGGTCCAGACTCAGTCAGTGCTTGACCCTCAGAACCTACAGAAATGCTAACTCATTAGTAGAATCACTTTTCTTTATATCGGTTTAAATGTCCAAGAAAATGCATGTCCTTACCAACTAAGAAAAAACAAAACAGAATCTGTAAAAAATAACTAAATAAAGAGATTTGATCATTGTCAAAGTAATATGTTTTTGTCCAGTCAGCAGTGTATCTATTAGACTGAGTCATGACCCTTACTGTTCAACATATATAAATCAAGTATGACTTTTGCATTGACTCCTCCTCCTCAACAACAAACACTGTTTCACAAAGTGAAAATCTGAAAAAAACAATAGAGAGGTCCAAACTCAAACTCCAAAGTATTCAAAAAAAAGTAGCACAAGGTTTGTGTTTGTGTGCATTATATGTATGGACCCAGTCACTGTCATTCTTTATTTCTACTGCAGCATTTGCAAGTGCGTGTCTATTTCAAACTTTGCAGTGATATCAGGTTGCGCAATAACCACACCCAGAAAACTGTAGGTTTGATGACTACTGTGTAACAATGAGAGACTTCACAGGTTTGACAGAAAAAGGAAGGTTGCTTTTATGAGTAAAGAATATGAAACAAATTAATTAAGACTTTAACAAATTCAACTGAGTCACTCTTGAAAACATGTGAGCATACCTCCTATGAGGGGAGTGGAATTAAGGAAGAACAATAGCGCTTAACAATCCAGCAAAGAGTGGAATGGAGCGCTGGTACACACACACACACACACACACACACACACACACACACTGTGCCCCCAATTGCTGTAAGGATTTGTGAAAGAAAGTATAAAGCATCATTAAGATTAGCATTCACCCCTCTGAAAAGGGTGAAGGGGAAAAAATCATTGGATGTGACCAAATTAAACCCTTTATGTGCAACTCATACTGTATGATTTAGATTTTTTTCCTATTCACGCACTGAGGGGTTCTTTTTCAACTCTACTGATGTTTCTTTTCTGTGAGTCTCTGGAAAAGTAATGTTGAAAGTTGAAAGCAGTGTTTGACTTTCATGGGTTTTTGTACAGCGTTACTTCCTTTTGTGTCACTGTGACTCTCGAGCACAATAATAAACAGCAGAATCCTCAGTTGTCAAGCTGCTCATCTGCAGATACACCTGCTTTCTGCTGTTGTCTCTGGAGATGGTGAACCGGCCTCTGAATGACTGAGAGTAGTAGATGCTGCTACTGTCACCACTGATAGTAGCAACCCATTCCAGTCCTTTTCCAGGAGCCTGTCTGATCCAAGCTTTCCAGTAATCGCTACTGAACCCTGAGTATGTGCAGGTCAGTCTGTGGGAGTCTCCAGGCCTTTTAACCACTGATTCAGACTCAGTCAGTGTTTGACCTTCAGTACCTACAAACAAATAGCTCATTAGATACAATGATGCAGACATTTTATTTGTTTTCATTGGTAAAAGTAAACCTATGATCCTTACCAGCCCAGTTCATTAAAAGAATGAGAAAAGTGAACCAGATATGAAGTCTGAACATGATGAAAGCCAATTATCTCTGCTCAGTCTACAGTGGGTACATCAGTGATTTACTCTCCGTTTTAAACTCTCTAACACTTATGCAAACATAAACTAGAACAGTTTTGCATCAGCTCCTCCCTCACTGTAGCTTGTAGTACTAATAATTTCATTACATTATTATTTGAAATGTATTTACTTGTTAAGTAATTTTGTTCAGGTAAGACAGTCCTATCCTTATAATTCTGCTTTTTTTTTCTTTTTTTTTTTCTTTGATCATAAAATCCTTCTTGATACACATTTGGAAAAGTACATTATGTTGAAACATTTGTTTAAGTATCAGAGTTTCTGTGTTTAGTGATTAATGTTCATTTAACTGTAAAGTATGAACAAAGTAAATAAAAATGAATTTTGTTTAGCATACACATAAATATTTCTAATATTCTGTTTCCAAAGAGTTTGAACTGCAAGTGATTTATGCAAATATCATTTTGGCTTGAGTTTTTGAACTAAATTGAAAGAGGATTGTTTTCTGCCATAGATATCTTGTTAAATATTTATAAAAGGATAGTGAGGTTTATGCTAAATTCCACTTAACATCTGTTTCATTTATCAAGCTTAATATTACAAAAAATAGATTTTACTCCAGCAGACAAACTGTTGGAGTCATCTCTGGAGATGATGGACCTACCCTGGATGAACTGGGACTAACAGAAATCTGCAGTGCCAGTGTGTATCAGTTCATATTGTAGCTGCTGAATGTGAATCTGGAGCAATTTATGAACCCTCAGACAGGTTGAGTCACTGGATTATATCTAGAAGCCAAATATATAATATAGCTCTAATTGTAGTGGTGTGTGTGGCACCCTGTTCTTCTTATGTGTACTGTTATGGTTCATTCACATAGAAGAGGTCAGCATTTCACTGACTGCTAGGTTGAGCAACCAGCCCAAAGTTTTGTTGTGCTGGCTGCTGAGCTTTATCTGTACCACGTCATTTTTGTGCCAGGTCATAGGCTCAGCACTGTATGTGCTGAGTGCCTATCAATCTTTGTTTCTATTAGTTGTATGAATGTATGTCACAGTGCAGGAGGGCTCCTTTGATAGTGCGCTTTGGTCAAAATTGCCACAAAAATAAACAAAATTGATTTATTTATTTATTTTTTTTCAGTTATATATTTGTGTGATTATAATGAGCTATCTGTTGTTTTAGGTGCTAAATCAGCAAGACTTGTATGAAATAACATACAAACAGAATATATGCATGAAACATACATATATTGTTGAAGCTCCATAACCAACACTGAAAGTAAAATTAATTTCTCCAAACCAAAAAAAATATATTTTCAAATAGGTGCACAACTCCCAATAACATCTGCCCTGAATTGTCTGAGAGTAGGAGATAGGAGAACTACCTGTATGTATAAAAGCAATCCTCTCCAGCCCTTTTCCAGCAGCCTGTCTGACCCAGGCAATAATGTAGATGCTTAATGTGAATCCAGAGGCTGAACAGGTCAGTCTGTGAGACTCTCTGAGGCATTTAAACATCGGTTCAGATTCTCTCAGAGTCTGAAACATCCGCACCTGTAAAGGCATAAAATAAAAAAAAGAAATTTTAAAAAGTTAAATGAATTGTTCTCCAGATCAGGGAAAATCATCACCTGCCCAACAAAAATGCAGCAATCCTGTCTCCAATCCATGACACAGCGTTCAGGATATGAATAGAATTTTATTTATTTATCTATTTATTTATTTATTACTTTATTTATTTTTTAATTTACTTTTCTTTCTGCTCCTGACCCCAATGACACATGCTTATGTTTTTTTGCTATGATATTGGTTCTATTGAATTATCTCATTATCATCATCCTCTATCATGCACTCTTCATGTTGTTGATAACACAGAAAGAACACTATGGAGACTAAATATAAGTAAAACGCACAGTTTAGGCCTCAAGCTTGCCTGAAGGCTTGGCAATACTTCTTCAGAAGATGAAAAACTACCCCGCTCATTGTGTGAAGAAATCTTCTTGGTTATTTCCAAATATGGAAAAGACAAACAAGAACGTGGATCATTATACTGGTTTACTGATAAAAAAAAATTACTGATAGAATTTTTTGATGAAGAGACAATTATGAAGCAATCAATTCACGTAAATCTTGTTAGAGTGAGGACACTCTTTAACCCTTTGAGGTCCACACCAACACAAAAGCAATGGAAAAAATTTTGTTTGCATTTCTTATTGACTTGAGTGAGTAATAACCACAATCAATTTTTTTTTTCAATAGAATTTTTAAAATATTGATCTCTACCAAATGGTTGAAATGTCACTTAATGGTAAAAGTTGAAAAAATCAAATAAAGGGCCAAATCATAATTAAATTAATAACAAAAACTATCCAGGGCATTGGATACAGTTTATTTCTAGTAGCATGCCTGTGACAAACAACAAAATACATATTTTTTGAATCTGCAAATGTGAAAAATGTGCAACAGCACAAAATACTTACATTGAGGCCACTTCTACTGCTACTGTGCGAAATCATTTTTGTTAAATAAAAACAGCGCAAATCAAGCACATCCGCTTGTGGTTTTAGGCGTTGGGGTCTTAGGGTGCAGCATTTATTCTGTGGTCTTGGAGAGATGAATCATGGTTGTCCAACTCTAGATGCTGGCTTGTTAACTTGGTTCAGACACAGCCAGGTGGAATTCTTTTGAGAGCCGTGGTTTCTGGTCCAGTAGGGCACAGTCCCTCTTGTAGACCAGGCATTCAAGTCAAGGATGTATCCAAACAGTGGAATATGCCATCTCCTTAACTTGTAACTTATAACTTGTCTTATACAGGTGTAATAGCATATCAGAAAGCTTAATTCCACCCATATGCTAATTTTATATAGGGATGAGTGATGGGCATGGAATGGTGATCTTTGCATTGGACTCTTTGCTCCACCGTTTCATGAAAGAGGCATGAACCCACAGGCATTGTTTAGAAGGTTGACACATTTGTTGTCAAACCATTTTATTGCAATCAGACCTTCATCAGACCTGTAATCACAGGCTCCATTGCACTTCTTTATCAGGTCTTTGTCTGCCATCAGAGGAGCTCCACCAGTGCAGTTTGGTCATACAGTACCAATGCACCTGACACCCAAAGAGGTGTGCAAGTTCTGGACCAAGCTGAAACTTGTGAAGAGCTGAAGTTCTTTTATGGGTTTGCTTATAGTGTTTTTTACAACTTTGGCCCCTAGAGGGAGCTTCTGTTCCTTTCAACTGAGGGGAGCATTGAAGAATGTAGATCCCCCTTGATACAGCAGCAAGTCGTGGATGATGCCAGATGAACATGGCAGAACAATTTAAAGCCCCACTCATCTGGTTTGTGGGCAATATACTTGTGGAGAGTGCCAGCCCTTGTGGCTTCATATGAAACCAAGTTTATTGTTTGCTGAATTTCTTTAATTTATGATCATAATTACTAGAGATGGCACGATACCACTTTTTTATGTCCGATACCGATACCGATATCATAAATTTGGATATCTGCCGATACCGATATGAATCCCATATAGTGTGTTTTTTAATCAATAAAAATGTTTTTTTAATATCTTGCTGCTTTTTGTATAAGTTCATACTCAAGTTACAAAAAAACAAACACTAAAGCTATTCTGTTACACCTGTATGCAAAAAATATACTGCACCCAAAATATTTCATAATTCAGCAATACTGATCAATCTAATAAACTTAAACCTACTCCATCCCCCCTATTCTGGTATTTTAAAGAGTAAGCAACCTAACTAATAGGGTTCTAAAACTCCCAGCAAAAAAAAAAAAAAAAAAAAAAAAAATAGGGAACCACCCACCCTCCACCTCATGATGCTTAATCGACGTAATCAACTTTAATTTGATGCAGTGTGGGGAAAAAATGCACAGAACTCAATTATTTTTCAAGAATAATTAAATAGATTCAGCATCTTTCTTTAACAGAATTGCAGACTGCACAGATGGAAAAAGTACTATAGCTTACCTAGGGTATATTAGACTTAATAGTTACTATATACAGTAATGGACTTCTATACAAGACAATACAACACACTAAGTATACACTCCACACTAAACGTTATGCTATGGGCTGAACCATTTGTTAATGGTGGAGGGGGGAAACACTATGCAATATATTCGGTTTTAGCATTTATATTCACTGTTGACTGTAACTACGCTCAAACTGTTAATGCTATCTTATTTTAATAAGCAACACTGTCATATGCAAAACTGGGGTGGCACTTGGGGTGGCAAGGGATCATTTTAGGGTGACACTTGCCACCCCATGCCACCCTTCTAGATCCGCCCCTGGAGCTGAGCCAAAGGAGCCGGTTCTCTAAAAAGATCCGGAAATCCCATCACTACACAGGACAGGGGACTTCTTCCAGGAGAATAACATCACTCTTTTGGACCATCCTGAATGTTCCCCTGATCTAAATTCAACTGAAAATGGACAACAGTTCCAGACAGTAGACGCCCTTCATGTGGCCGTCTTCACCACTTGGAGAAATGTTCCCACTCACCTCATGGAAACGTTTGCATGAAGTGATCAACAATAACAGTGGAGCTACCCATTACTCAGTTCATGTTTGGAACTTTGATTTTTCTTTTGGGGGATTTATGGGGGTTTTTTTGAGGTGTGGTCCTAAACTTTTGATCAGCTGTAAAACAGCGTGTTTCAGTTTAAGCTTTCTTTTTAATAAACTGCATGCTGAAAAAAATGTTTTGTCTCACTACCATTTCTTCCTGTTGCATGTTGAAGCTCTACTTGGAACCTTGCTAAGATCCAACCATGCGAAATATGATTTTTTGCCATTTTTCAAATGGTCTTACATTTTTGATTGGGACTGTAAAAGCTAAAAATAACAGCAATTTGTTTTCTTAAACCACATATGTCACATTGGACCAACAAGTGCAATCTGTGTTCAGACAAGTTTTGAGCAATAAAAAAAGTAGCTTATATGTGACATCCTTTATTTGTTGATGAAAACAAACAAACTGAAATGGTTATTCTGTTGCATTGGGATATTGAATTGTATCGCTGACATGATAATTGCAACTGAATAGAAATGCGAGTAAGGCTGGGTACCAAAACACAATACCTTTTTAGTACTGACTGAAAACATTCAGTAGGTATCGATACAGAAAAAAAAATATTTTTCAGTGCAAAATCTTGGTACTTTTCCAATAAAATCTCTGTTATTGAGCCTCACAGCTCCCTTTCTTCTGCTGCTGTGCATGACACGCCAGCAGCGGCTTCGCGAATGCGCGATTCATGTGCAGTCTGGATGCAGTGGGGTAGACATCATCTTTTCCACTATGTCACCAATCATGAGAGGCAACAGCCTTAAAAAGTTCCAGTTTTGTATTAACTGTCCTAAGAGTTTGTTTGAGGACTGACCACACAGTTTAAATACTCTGATGCTCTGATTCAGAATGAAGTAGGTGAACCATTCTTTTTTTTCCACAAAATATTTAAGAAAAAGCACAACATCATATGACAAAATGGCCTAAACAAAGTGGCAAACCTGGCTGACAGATGTGAAAATATTTTAAACAGTTGAAAACTCAAACTTACTCCTTCCATATGTGGTGTACCTTCAGTCTTGAGGTGTTCAACAGGAGAGTTGTACGTCTTAATGGTGCATTCTGCTCCACACTGATTTGGATCACCACCCTGAAAAACAGATTGTGTAATTAAACAGTAGCTACAGAAATGATGTGTACAACTAAAGCAGAGGCCACCAGTGCAATGTGAGCCCAAATTATCTCCAGCATGCAAAACAAGGTTCCTTTGACTACAGTTTTATCTATTTATTTGCAGAACCTAAAGGATTAACAACTTCAAAGGCGTCTTGGTGTAGCAGTAGTTTGAAACATAATGGATTTTGGTAAAAAAAAAAAAAAAAAGTAATACTTTTGAATATCTTACCATCACTGATGCTCACATGTTACACATCTCTGCCACAAATCAGAGTCTAATGAACATTTCAAAGTCTCTGTTAGAGGTACATAGTATGCGAACTGATCTGTTCTATTCTCACTTTGTCCTAAAAAAATGTTCTTGGGCTCCACATAGTTGAACATTTGTATGAAGACTGTGTACTGGAGTATGTTGTCCTCATTGGCCCTTTATGGCATGCAGAAAACAGCCTGGATCCCTTGACCGCCTCACAAAGCTTGGCAATACCCTCGTTGGATAATGTTGTTTCATTTTTTATTAGTGTAGTGAACTCATTCAGAATATAGGGCTGACCCAACTCATGTTTAAATTCTTTTAAATTTCCTCTACAATGGTCAGGATGGCAGAAGCAGGTAGCAATGAAATACATAACCCCTCAATAACTTCACTGACTTGCCACAGAAATCAAAAAGGAACATTGTCTCTAGCTGCTCCTGGTAAATTAAACTGGCGTTTGTTTCACAGTAAAGTTAGCTAGAATCTTCAACCTGCTGCATTAGTATGAACTTTTCAGAAAACTAATAGGACTGAAGGTAAAGCCTGTGACAGAGGAACGCATTCAACGCAACAAGAAAACTGACCAAGCAAACTATGGTTAAAGTTGATATGGTTAAATGTATTTCACGTCTAATGATATACTTACATTGAAATAGAAGGTTGTTGGTTCAGTGCAGGGTGCTGCTGGCACTCCCTTGCTGAGCTGAATCAGTCTGGACTGTTAGAAGTGGCGCTATCTTCTTCTTCGTTGGTTTGGTGTACTACATGCTTCCAAGGAGTATTGCTGCCCTCACAGTCAGACCGCTATCTCTCTGTGACAACAATATTACTCTCCTCGTCTGAGTTTTTATATATATATACATATATATATGTATATATATATATATATATATATATATATATATATATATATATATATATATATATATATAGAGAGAGAGAGAGAGAGAGAGAGGTAACAGTTCAGACACATGATGCATTGTCTCCAAAACGTGCATATAAATGGGACTTTTCAAAGACACTGATTGTTACAGCTTTTATAATACATTCTGTGGCTGCTCTTGACCTTGCAAACTACACCAATTATTCTCTTAACATTATTTCATTATTTTTATGGTACTTCATTTTTATCAATTAATTTTAATTTCAGCACGTCATATCACACTCAGACTGAACACGAACTGAACAGTGGTAAATCCATGATTTAAATCTCCTGTTCCACCACATCCCAAAGGTGCTCTTGGTTTGGGATCTGGTGAACATGGAGGCTGTTGGAGTTCAGTGAAGTCATTGTGATGTTTAGGAACCCAGTTTGACATGATCACAGTTTTGTAATGTGGTGCACCATCATGCTGGAATTAGTCATCAGAAGATGTGTACACGGTGGTCATAAATGGATGGATATGAATGGTGGAAGTTCAAGGAAAGGAATAAGCAATTAACTAATAAGAAAAAATATGTTTAATGATCAAACCAAGATAACTGATGAATCCCTGAGATTCTAAATCTGAATTTATTTATTTTTTGCAATGATAAGGAAGATTAAAACACAATGTCTTGTGACTCATGTTGTGCATCAAAGGGTTAAAAAACACTGTACCAGTACACAGACTATGTCATTTTTAGGGTAATTGGTTCTACAATAGAAAATGGCCTTTTGCCATTAATTATGCCACAAAATATTTTTTTCATTGTAAATAGTTATGTTTTATAATTGGTGAGAATGTATAACTTAAAGAAATATACATAGTTTTTATTTTTAGTAACTGATTATATTTGCTATTAAGATATACTGTTTTATCAAACGGTCTGAGCTTGTTAATATAAAAAAAAATTTCACAATAATTCTAACAGTGTTTTGACTTTTTAAAGTTACAAGTACGGTATGTTTCGGGTGATTAATATATAGTTGTATAATGTAAATTCAAATGAAAAAAGCAGGAAAGATTGTCATTCATACAGAATGATTATGTAAATTATAAGGTGATTAATTGTAAATAATGTTACAGATTTTTCCTGTTGTTTTCAAAGACAATGTGCCATATTACTGTAACTTAATATATTTTCAACATATTAGCAATGTAAAAATAAAAGCAATTTAACGTTTGTCAATTTACAGAAATTTAACATATATATTACGATCATTTACTCTTTTTGATTTAATGGCAATTTACAGTTGCCATTTCACAGTTATTTACTGTAAATTTCACTGTAATTTTTTTACAGTGTACAGTTACAGAGGCTGGCTGTGTAAACCGATCAAACATTTTCACACATGTGGAGGAAAAGAAGTTTAAGTTTATTGTAGTATGCTGTGGTCATTATATCAGATTCCCTGCCTTAGTGAGGCTCACAGCATCCAGCAGCCAATGCCTCCAGCCAAACTTCCTTCTAAAGGGGATCTGAAGGAATAGATTGCTGTATCATTAGATTGTAAATTATTATTTTTTATAATAATAAAAAAATTAAAATATAAAAACATAATAATGAAAAAGTTCTGACAGATTATGAAAGCATTGGGTCTTTGCTTTGTGTCTCTTGAGGACAATAATGAACAGCAGAATCCTTTGATGTCGAGATGCTCATCTGCAGATACAGCTGCTTTCTTCTGTTTTCTCTGGAGATGGTAAACTGGTGCTGAACTGCTGTGAGCATAATTAGTTGCTACGACTACCTCGATCAAGAATAGTGACCCCTTAATGCCACTTCCCCATTTTTTTTCTTAAGTATAAACACCCTTCAATCATCAGTGGTCTTGGAGCTCCTCCTCTGGTGGCTTCATGGTACAACTGTTCAGCCACTGAGAGGTTTTTGTTCAGCTCTGCTGATATTTTGTGCTACTGTGGCGTCTGGCACAGTAATACAAAGCAGTGTCTTCAGGCTGCATATTCTGTCCATTTAAAGTTATTGTGTTGCTTGAAGTGTCTAAGTCAATACTGAATTTGTTCTTTAGTGAATCTTTGTAGTATGAAGCTGAAGTATGTTTCATCCCAATCCACTCCAGTCCTTTCCCTGCAGGCTGTCTGATCCAAGCTGTGTACCAGCCAAGAGAATAAGAGACCTGACAGGTGATGGTCAGACGCTGACCTGGCTGCACAATCACAGAGGCTGGCTGTGTCAGCTGCTCACACTTCACACCTGTGGAGAAAACATGTTGAATGTAGTAACAGTAAGAATCAGTGTGCTGTGATCATAGTGTTTCTGTTCAGTGAGACTCACGGGATCCAGCAGCCAGCAGCAGCAGCAGAGCTACAGAGAACATGTTGGTACTAAAGGTGATCTGATGGGAGCTTCTCATCTTCTTCTGTGACTGACAGCATGATATCAGACTTTATATCAGCCTGTGACGAAGTTTGATTTGCATACAGATGGATGCTGACAGATTATAAGAGAAAACAGATCACACTGTGGCATTTAGTATAAGTAAGAAACAATTTTAGTACAATTAAAAGAAAATATTATTTAAAAACAAATATAGTGTTGGATTTTTGTTTTAAACAATAAATCCTTAAACTCTCAATTCAGACACGGCAGATAACAATATTTACATTTAAACATCCACCAAAAAACAATTTATTGTAAAACTTTACAACACAAAGGCTTCAGAAAACCAGCAAATGTTGCATTTCTGAGTGTGAGGATTGAGTTAAATGTATTTTCTGTAATTTGAGCAACAATCAAGCAGTGTTTCACTTAGTGTGATAAGTTTTTGTACAGAGTTTCTTCCTGTTGTGTCACTGTGACTCTCGAGCACAATAATAAACAGCTGAATCCTCAGTCGTCAAGCTGCTCATCTGCAGATACACCTGCTTTCTGCTGTTGTCTCTGGAGATGGTAAACCGGCCTCTGACTGACTCAGAGTAGTAGGTGCTACTACCAGTGTCAATTAAAGCAATCCATTCGAGTCCTTTTCCAGGAGCCTGTCTGATCCAAGCATTCCAGTAATTGCCACCAAACCCTGAGTATGTACAGGTCAGTCTGTGGGAGTCTCCAGGCCTTTTAACCACTGATTCAGACTCAGTCAGTGTTTGACCCTCAGTACCTACAGACAAACAGCTCATTAGATACAATGATGCAGACATTTTTTTTGTCTTTTCATCAGTGAAAGTAAACCTATAATCCTTACCAGCCCAGTTCATTAAAAGAATGTGAAAAGTGAACCAAATATGAGGTCTGATCATAATGAAAGCCATTTCTCTTTGATCAGTCTACAGTGGGTACATCAATGATTTACTCTCTGTCTTCAACTCTCTAACACTTATGTAAAGATAAACTAGAACAGTTTTGCATCAGCTCCTCCCTGAAATACAGAACCACACTGCAACTTGCAGTACTGATCATTTCATTACATTATTATTTGAAATGTATTTACTTGTTAATCAATTGTGTTCAGGTACGAAAGTCCTGTCCTTATAATTCTACATTTTTTTTTCTTTGATCATAAAATCCTAGTTGATACTCATTTAGAAAAGTACATTATGTTTAAGCATTTGTTTAAACATCACAGTTTGATGATGATGAAGCCCTTTTATTTGTCACTTGCAGTTGCCTGTAGCAAAATTGGACCCCTTCCGACCATACATACATTACACAAACATCACACTGGGGAGACAGGTCAGAACAAGTGTAAAGAAAAACTGAAATGTACTACAAAATAGGGAATTGAGGAGAAAAAAAGAGAACTCTACTCAGACTGAGCTCCTGATAGGGGATCAGTATCAGAACAGAAAACAAAAACTCCTCAGCACAAAAAGCATCATAACACCGTGAAATTACATGACAAGTTACAGGGGTGGGTAAAGGGGGGTTAGAGTAAGCCAGTGCAGACAGCAGCATCCGGTCCTGCGGGATCTCTGCACTGATCCAGTCAACCCGCCGTCTGCATTGTGTGGGGGACAAGCATCGGAAGCGTTTGGAGGGGGTGGGGGGTGAGCGTGTATCTTCGTCTGTGTGTGTGTGCATGTGTATGTGTATCCTGAGTTCAACTGAGAGAGTGTCCTTTCACCCGGTCAAGCGAAAGTAAACAGTCCTCTGAGTCAACCCAGATGGCCTTGAGGGGTGTGGCGCAGAGAGTCAAAATACAGTCGCGTTATCAAGGAGAAGAATTTGTTGTTGTTTCAGCTGGCCTCGGCTTTGGGGCCTTCTAGCAGCAGCATGGGTAGCGTCATGAGAGAATGATGGTTGTTTGGGTTTAGTGCGAGCAAGCTGCATCCAATTTTACAGCCGATCTAAGGTCCGTCACTGGTCACCAGGTCTGTCAATTTTCCATTGAAGAGCCGTGAGCTTCTCCAAGACCTTTTCCATATTTGCCTTCAATAAGCACAGTCTGGCACAGTCTGAGAACTCACAGCTGTCCCCATGGCTTCGATCATAGCAACTAGCCTTGTGGGGTTTTGGATCCCATGTAAACGCCTTCTTTAATCTTCGATAAGCCAGGGCCGAGCTAGTTCAGATCAGCAAGAACCCTGTTATCCTGGTTCCGAATAGGTATAAATCTTCTATGTCCTCAATCGACATCGACAGTCCCGCCAGGCACACGACGCGTCACTGCTGCATTGTGTGTCAGGCAGGAAACGTCCCTCCAGGACAATCGTGCTCTCCAGACTTAATCATAAACACAGTGTCTGTGTTTATGATTAATGTTCATTTAACAATATAGTATGAACAAAGTAAATAAAAATGAATTCTGTTTAGCATACACATAAATCTTTCTATTAGTCTGTTTCCAAAGAGATTTATGCAAATATCATTTTCGCTGAGTTTTTGAACCAAATTTCTTGAAAGAGGATGGTTTTCTACCATATGTAAATATTCAGTTAAATATTTACAAAAGGATAGTGAGGTTTCTGCTAAATGCCACTTAACATCTGTTTCATTTATCTTAAGCTTAATATTACAAAAAATTGATTTTACTCCAGCAGACAAACTGTTGAAGTCATCTCTGGAGATGATGGCCCAACCCTGGATGAACTGGGACTAACAGATATCAGCAGTGCCAGTGTGTATCAGTTCATATTGTAGCTGCTGAATCCAGAGCATGTACAGGTTCATTCTGGATATTCTCCAGGCCATTGCCCCAGGCCAGCAATTGTGTTCAGGTAAAACAGTCTTATCCCCTATAGTTACACTTTTTTTAAAAAATTCTTTTATTTTTTTTTTCTCTTATGTTACAATCCTACTTGATACTCATTTAGATAAGTGCATTTTGTTTAAGAACTTGTTTTTGGAAAGCAGAAAATCAGAAAGGGAAAACTCCAGCATACGTTATTTCATGTGTGTCTGCTTGTTTAATGTTTTCTAAATGCTGATCTATTTGCACTTTAGGGTTTTGTCAAGTTTTGGTAAAGCATCAGAGGTTCTGTGTTTATGATTATGTTTCATTTGACTGTGCGGAAGAACAAAGTACATCAAAATAAAATCTGTTTAGCATACAAGTATAAATTAAACTTTCCATTTTTTTGTTCTTTATATCAGTAGGTCAGTTACATTTAACTGCAGGTAATTTGTGTAAATATCATTTTAATGTGGTGAGTTTCTTCCTCTTGTGTCACTGTGACTCTCGAGCACAATAATAAACAGCAGAATCCTCAGTCGTCAAGCTGCTCATCTGCAGATACACCTGCTTTCTGCTGTTGTCTCTGGAGATGGTAAATCTGCCTCTGACTGACTGAGAGTAGTAGATGTAGGTACTGCTATCACTGATGTAAGCAATCCACTCCAGTCCTTTTCCAGCAGCCTGTCTGATCCAAGCTGCATGAATATCACTGCTGAACCCGGAGTATGTACAGGTCAGTCTGTGGGAGTCTCCAGGCCTTTTAATCACTGATTCAGACTCAGTCAGTGTTTGACTCTCAGTACCTACAGACAAACAAGAATAATTAGTGACTGTTTTATATAGTATATCATTTTACTTTCACAACAATGTTAGTAAAACGACTGCACTTTCCTTACCAGCCCAGTAAATCGAAAGGATAAGAAAAACAACCACGAATTCAGGATGATTCATTGTCGAGATGATTTGTCTCTGCTCCGTGTACAGTGGTGGTTAATGATGTATTCCCTGTCTTATATTCTGCATCATGTCTTCAAAGGTGGTAGAGATCATAGTTTGCATCAGCTCCTCCTCCTCAAAGACGAACACACATTCTCTCCTTCAAGTTAACACTCCACATTTTGAAATATTCAGGCCAGCCTTCTAAATGCAGAAACAATATGCATTGACCTTTTTTTCCTCAGGTCACCCATTCATACAATTTTGAATACGTTGACTTAAAGAGGAAATGAAAACCTTAAGATCAAGATCTCTTCTGAGAGAGTGTATGCGTAGTCACAATGAAGTGTTTTTATAGTGGAGTCATTGTGTTAACCATTTAACGTGCATGTTCAAATCACATGCCCCATATATTTAGGTTAAATATATCCACCATTGTATTAATGAAAAAAGATCTGTGCCACTTGTTGTATGAACAAATGTTGACGAATAGTGCTTAAAAAATAACAATGAGGATCAGTAAGAAACCTTTGATAGCTTTATGCCCTACTGTGAGTAGTCCAACAAAGGGTTAATTCAACTTGACACTGCTAAGGTATGTGCATAGGACCTTTCTTGGCATGCAGCTGCATTTAACTGTGCAGCAAAAGCACGCAGGGGTTTGAGACGGCTGTGTAGCAGGAACATGCAGCTGTGTTTAACTGGACTGCTTCACGGTGTGTGCCGCCCTTCAACTGGCTGTACAACAGAGGCATGCAGTTGTTTGGATGGCTGCAAAGCAAGTTCCTGTGGCCTTTTCTGGGGTTATAAGCTAAAAAAAACATGAACCCCCGCAACTAGCTATGAGATAAATGCAAAAGCCCCTTGAATGGCTATAAGGAAAAACATAGGGCTCTTTAGTCAAAGGAGCTTGCAAAGAAAAGCGTCTGGACTTCTTTAAGTTACTTGAAGACGTTTCACCTCTCATCCGAGAAGCTTCTTCAGTTCTAAGGTCAAATCAGGAATTCGCATGATAAGGTGGGGCCAGGTTTCACAATGAACACACCCGAAACTCTGGCTGATTGGGACCCACACCCAGTTTCACACCTTGGCTCAGGCGATTAGAGGATCATCAGGGGGTCCTTTTGTCCCTCTGTGGGGGGATACTCCCACTAGGTTTATATCTGGGACTCTCCACCATTTGACCTTAGAACTGAAGAAGCTTCTCGGATGAGAGGTGAAACGTCTTCAAGTAACTTAAAGAAGTCCAGACGCTTTTCTTTGCAAGCTCCTTTGACTACGATGACCTGGATGACTGAGAACCTTCACAGACATAGGGCTCTTTAAGCTACCGCAAGATAAAAACATCCAGTTATGTGAACAGCTGTAAAGTAAAAGCAGACGGCTCTGTGAGTGACTAAAGCCAGAAGTGTACAGCCTTTCAATATTTCTATAAGCAAAACAAACCTGGCCTCTGCAGGGCAGGCACCTGAAGTTCTGGCCCTCGCCTCAAACACCAGAAGGCGCTGAAATAACCCTTACTCAGCATGGATAGCAGCTTATGGATAGCAGCTTATGTCTAGCATGCACGCCCAACAAAAGTGTTAGCTGGATTAACTGATTAACTGTCTTTCTGTAGACTTTCAGACTCACTTTGGCTATAAATCTGACAAAGGGACCCTATGCAGTGATGGATGAGAGATTGGTTTGCAAGAAGTTATGGTGTAGGGTCGTGTATATCATAAGTGGAAGATGAAAAGGGAAAAACAGAGGATCAAAGGATACCTAAAAATGGGAGGGGGGATCATTGCCCCTATATAAGATGACTCCGATATGCATTGGGAAGCTTTTTTGTCTGCTGTTGTCCGTTTTGTGTGATTTCTGATCTGCATGCGGCGAACACCCGGGGGAGCTTTTTGTTTTGCTGAACTTGATTGTTCAACAACTGGCATAGAACTCTGCTCTTCTTCTGTGACTTTTGTGTTTTGGACTTTTAATTGGCATCTGAACGCAGGAGCCTACTCTCTTTTAACCAGAGTGGCGGCTGAACCATCTCTTCAATTTGCATCTCAACAACTTTAGACAGTTCTCGTAACAGTGTCAAAATCCCCCTGAACTCTTTCACTGCTTTCCCATAAAAAATACACTCAGACATGACACACACTGTCGCTGTTCAAGATTCTTTAAAGACACACTTTGTTTGACCCAAACTCGTTGATGTAAAATTCATTTAAACAGATAACAGTCAAATATGACCCAGAAAAGAATAAAAAATTTGTAACACCTCTGGAAAAGTATAACATTTTAAAATATTTTCATTTTTTGTGTGCTTTGTGTATTTTGAAGACCTGCCCAGCCCAGCAAACCTCCATCTGTAGGAGAAGAGCGAGACACCTGCCTGTCCCCTGTGCTCTGGAAGAGGGACCCTAGAACACCTCCTCAGCAGCTGCCCAAAGGCCCTGGCCGATGGTCGGTATTGTTGACGACATGACCAGGTGCTCATAGTAGTTGCTGAAAAGATTGCCTCAGTAATCAGCACCAGCAAGCACCATCATGCTCCGAGGAAGGCAATCTCATTGCAAAAACATCCCTCTGGTCAGACATGATCATTATTTCTGAGGTCTCAAAACATCTGATCTTGCTGGAATTTACAGTACCAGTAACTAGTGGAGGGGAAGGGGCTGGAAGACTTTCTATGAGCCCATAGAAGTGGGTTGTAGGTGTTTTGCAGGATGATCACTCTGCAAAGTCCTGGGCTGGCTGGGTGTGGCTGGGGTAACCAAGAAGAGGGCCATCCAGGCTGTGAGCGAAGCAGCAGAGAAAGCCTCAAGGTGGCTGTGGATTAAGAGGGCTGATCCGTGGGTAGCTACTGGTACGCAAGTCGGGGCCTGATCACCCCTGGCTGGGTCGCCTGGGCGAGGGATTTACGATGTTGCGAGACCTGAAACACCTGATGACTAGGGGATGGGTACCGGTATCCGGTGCCATTATGGCACCGGTTCTGACATAAACGGTAGTAACCAGACCGAAAAGCAGCGCACATTTCGGTGCTTTTTTTTCCTGAGATGTCATACACTTTGGATTCTAGCCAATCATTTTACCTTTCCAAAGATAGTAGGCGGGCCCAGGTACGTACGTTCTTTTAGAGCAGAGCTACAGATTAAAAATACCCAAGGCGAAGCGGTCAAAAGTCTGGCTGTACTTCACAGCAAAAGATGCAAACTCAGCAGCCTGCAACAAGTGCTTTAAGGTGATACTGTGCAAAGGAGATAACACCTCGAATCTGACGACGAACCTGGCGACGCATAGTGTTTTTTTAAAAGCCGAGAAATGCACCGTATTTGATAGCTTGCTGCGAGACCTCACACCGGCACATCTACTGTGGGTGTGGTGCCTGTTATCGGACCCGGAGTTAGCAACATCCCCCAAGAACCCGAAGAGGAGAGTCCTGGCCCCCAGCCCTGCCAGTGTAGCAGAAATGATGACGGATGATGATGGCAGCAGCAGCCGTTCTTCTCTGGGCGAGTAGCTTAATGTTGTTCGTGTGTAATTTACGTTGAGTAGGCTAACCACGTTATTAAATTAATACACATAAGGTGAACTAGCAAACACCTTCGTAGTACATGCGGCTGTCTTCTTGTTTGATGGCAGATACTCCCTTCACCCTGGCCAAAAAGGCTAAAATGACCAAAGAAAAAGTGGAAAACAGCTAAACATGAGAGGTTTTTGGACAAAGTTTGTGTTTTTTCCATTGTTTAAGCACTGCTTCCAGCCAAGAGTGATACCACATATGCTCTATAGCTGCAGAAAAGGCTAACATTGTTATCTTTTTACAAAAAAACAGCTAAACATGAGAGGTTTTTGGACAAAGTTTGTGTTTTTTCCATTGTTTAAGCACCGGTTCCAACCAAAGGAGGTATGTTGTATCAACAAAAAAGGCTAACTTGGTTATCATTTTGCAAAAAAAAAGAGACTGCTAAAAATAAAAACATAAGAGGTTTTTGGACAAAGTTTGTGTTCTCCATTCTTTAAGCACCGGTTCGAGCACCATTTAAGCA
Source organism: Perissodus microlepis (assembly GCF_051167445.1). Classification (NCBI taxonomy): domain Eukaryota; kingdom Metazoa; phylum Chordata; class Actinopteri; order Cichliformes; family Cichlidae; genus Perissodus; species Perissodus microlepis. Next base: position 19,066,609 of record NC_140464.1, read on the forward strand.
CCGGCACCATTTCAAAAGTACCGGTTTGGCACCAGTATCGGATAAAACCTAAACGATACCCATCCCTACTGATGACCCCAGGATACATCACTGAAGATGCGTGCCAGTGCATCTAGGAGATGTTTCTTGCATAGAGGACATGCAGTCTGCATATTGGTCCAAGACTATCTCTCTTGTAATGAGTGGTTATTTGAGTTACTGTTGATTTCCTATCAGCTCAAAGCTGTCTGGCCATTCTCCTCTGACCTCTGACATCAACAAGGCCTTTTCTCCTGCCACTCACAGGATATTTTCTCTTTTTCAGTCCACTAATGGCAGATCAACAGTTTCTAAAACACTCAGCCTGTCTGCCACTAACAACCATGCCGCATTCATTTAACTTTCTTCCCCATTCTGATGCTCAGTTTGAACTTCTGCAGGTCATCTTGCCCATGGCTACATAAATAAATGCTTTGAGTTGCTAACATGTATGGATTAATGTACACGTGAACAGGTGTACCTAATAAAGTGGCTGCTGAAAGTACTGTATGTAGTGTGACGTTATTGGACGACACAGTAGTTGGTGCTATAATCTCAAATTGTATCTGAGAACCGATTCTATCTTGAATTACAGAAGTAAAGAAAATGAGTCTCTGAGCTTTGTTTTTAAATCCAATTCACGTTTTTGATTCTTTTTTTTCTGCAATTTTTGCACACTTGCACTTTATGTAGCCATGTGCTGCGTGTCTGTTATATGTGGCACCGTGGCCTTGGAGGAACACTGTCTCACTTCACTGTGTACTGTACCACCGCACATGGTTGAAATGGCAATAAAGCCACTTGACCTGGTTACTCATTAGGCTTAATTTAAAATCATCATATTTTAACAGTTATGAGACAACAAGCAGAAGAAGTTTCTTAAAAGTTGAAGTTAAGTTTCATTCATGGTCTTAGAGCTCCTCCTCTGGTGGCTTCATGCTACAACTGTTCAGCCACTGAGAGTTTTTGTTCAGGTCTGCTGATGGTTTGTATTACTGTGACTCTCTGGCACAGTAATACACAGCAGTGTCTTCAGGCTGCATATTCTGTCCATTTAAAGTCACTGTGTTGCTTGAAGTGTCTAAGTCAATGCTGAACTTGCTCTTTAGTGAATCTTTATAGTAAGAGCTCCCAGTATCTTTCACCCCAATCCACTCCAGTCCTTTTCCTGCAGGCTGTCTGATCCAAGCTGTCCAGGTGCCAAGAGAATAAGAGACCTGACAGGTGATGGTCAGACGCTGACCTGGCTGCAGTATAACAGAGGGTGACTGTGTCAGCTGCTCACAGTTTACACCTGTAGAAAAAACACATTGAATGCAGTCAAATTAAAAGTGTGTAGTTTTCATGCTGTCAGTGTTTGTGTTCAGTGAGACTCACAGGATCCAGCAGCCAGCAGCAGCAGCAGAGCTACAGAGAACATGTTGGTGCTGAAGGTGATCTCCCAGGAGCTTCTATTCTTCTTTTGCAACCAGCAGCATTATATCAAGTCTGTGGGGGAGCTTACTTTGCATACAGATGGACGCTGATACATTATTAGAGATATACTGATTGTTCAAGCAGTAATAGAGACTGTGTTTTTAACATTTTTAAAAGATGAAAATCAAAAACAATCTTAAAAAATAACTCTGAGGTTCATTAAAAACTGAATTTTAAAAGAAAAATTTAAACTTGTCCCTGTGACAAGTTATTGACATGTCCTGGGTGAACTCTGCGTCTTTGGCTTATGCAGGCTGGAATTAAAAAAAAAAATGAGAAAAGCAAGCCAAATATAATTTCTAAATATTGTGGAAGCCATTTGTTTCTGCTCAGTCTACAGTGCAGACATCAATATGAGAGGAAGAGGAGAACTTCAGAGGTTATGACCTTGCTCGACTCTGTATGTTGAATCCATACAACAAGACAAAGTCTGATTTGATTGCTAATAAAATTGAAAGAAAAAAACCCACTTTTTGTCATTTTTAAACAAATTTACTGTATAACATTTACTGTACATGTAAATGTTGGGTTCTATGTTTCTGTATATAAACAAGTACTTTGCATAGTTTGCACCTTATTGGTTTGTAGATTAAAATGTACAATATAATAAATAAATACAAGCTCACAAACCAAAATATTTTTTTAATAAAAGTATTTTATGTCATAAATTAATCAGTTTATAACTTCATTGGTCAGTGAATTCAGTTTCATGTACTGGCCTTTAATTTTAGAGCTTTATCAATACTTACAAACTCACAAAAAGGTTCTTGCTTAGGAGTTTAAAAAATAAACAGAAACAACAGGAATTTATTAGAGTCTTAGAGATTTTTTTTTCTGTGAATGTGACTGTGGCCCTGTAATACACAGCAGTGTATTCGGGCTGAATATTCTGTCCATTTACTGTAGGGTCTCTCTGCTGCAGACTCCATAAAAACACAACACAACAGAACACAGTTTGCATTTATATAAAATAGCACAGATTCTTTTGAATCATTTTTCTATTCTGTTTTTGTGTTGCATTGAATCTGAAGGGGAAAAAATTACTGTATCATTAGATTGTGAAATTTGTTTTTCATAACAAAATATAAAACAAAATTAATAAAATAATAATAAAACCGTTCTAACAAGTTATGGAAGGATCGGGTCTGTGCTTTATGTCTCTTGAGGACATTAATAAACAGAGTTTTCTGATGTCAAGCTGCTCATCTACAGATACAGCTGTTTTCTGTTGTTTCCGTTTTTAGATGGTAAACTGGTGCTGAACTGCTGTGAGCATAATTAGTTGCTACGACTACCTCGATCAAGAATAGCAACACAATAAGGAATTTCCACATTTTTTTTTCTCTTTTTGTTTTGAGTAAATAGACCCTTCAATTCATTATTGGTCTTAGAGCCTCCTCTGGTAGCTTCATGTTACAAATTTGTGCATGCAATGAGGGGATTTTGTTCAGGTCTGCTGATGTTATGTGTTACTGTGACTCTCTGGCACAGTAATACACAGCAGTGTCTTCAGGCTGCATATTCTGTCCATTTAAAGTCACTGTCTTGCTTGAAGTGTCCAAGTCAATGCTGATCCAAGCTGTCCAGTAGCTCAGAGAAGAGACCTGACAGGTGATGGTCAGATGTTGACCTGGCTGCAGTATAATAGAGGGTGACTGTGTCAGCTGTTCACAGTTTACACCTCTCGAGAAAACATGTTGAATGTAGTAACAGTAAGAATCAGTGTGCTGTGATCATAGTGTTTCTGTTCAGTGAGACTCACAGGATCCAGCAGCCAGCAGCAGCAGCAGAGCTACAGAGAACATGTTGGTACTAAATATGATCTGATGGGAGCTTCTCATCTTCTTCTGTGACTGACAGCATGATATCAGACTTTATATCAGCCTGTGAGGAAGTTTGATTTGCATACAGATGCATGCTGACAGATTATAAGAGAAAACAGATCACACTGTGGCATTTAGTATAAGTAAGAAACCATTTAGTACAAATGAAAGGAAATATTATTTAAAAACCAATATAGTCTTGGATTTGTTTTTCTGAAAAAACAAAAAATATCCTCTCAACTCAGACATGGCAGATAAAAATATTTACATTTAAACATCCACCAAAAAAACTATTTATTGTAAAACTTTACAACACAAAGGCTTCAGAAAATCAGCTTTATTGTAGTTCTGACTGTGTGAACGAGTTAAAGGTATTTTTATTTAATTTGGGGGAAAAATAAACTAAAATCAGTGTTTGACTTAGTTTGATGGGTGTTTGCACAGAGTTTCTTCCTCTTGTGTCACTGTGAGTATCAAGAAAGTATCAAGCTGTTCATCTGCAGATACACCTGCTTTCTGCTGTTGTCTCTGGAGATGGTAAACGGGCCTTGGACTGACTGACAGTAGTCGGTGCTACTACTATCATAGTGGAGCCCAGCAATCCATTCTAGTCCTTTTCCAGCAGCTTGTCTGATCCAAGCAGTATGAATATCACTACTAAACCCTGAGTATGTACAGGTCAATCTGTGGGATTGTCCAGGCCTTTTAACCACTGATTCAGACTGAGTCAGTGTTTGACTCTCGGTACCTGCGGATAAAAACATAATTAGCCTTTGTATTTCAAGCATATAATTGAGTCATAATGTTTGTAAAAGAAATACTTCTGTCCTTACCAACCCAGTAAACTGACAGGATAAGAAAAACAGCCATCAACGCCGCATGGTTCATTGTAGGAGCCATTTGTCTCTGCCCAGTCCACATTGGTGTGATTCAATCATGTAGTCCTTGTTTTTTATCCTGTGACACATATTCAAAGATGAATGATATCATTTTGCATGTGTTCCTCCGCAAAGAGAACCACACTCCAGGTCACAGAAATTTAGCATTCAGCAAGTATTCAGGCTATCATTATAAAGAAACAAATACTACAGTGCTTAAACGATTTATTAGACCACTTGTCATAAAAATTTTATAAATCTGTCAAAAAACAGATTTTTGCAAATATCTGGTACACATGATTTCTCTGTCAGAAAAGTCAGAAATTAATCAAGCTTAACAGTCAACCAATAAAAGTAATATTTTCCAATGAATATCTGTAATTTAGCATCTTAATAAAACATAATAATGTGATTTCCTTTTTTAAATAGATTTTTAAATAAAAAATATGCATGGATAAGATCAGTAATTAACAAAATTAAAAAATATATATATTATTGTAAGTACCATTATTTTTAATTTAGGGTAGCTGTGACATAAACCTTACACTGGGTGGTGGTCTATTAAATTTGTTAAAGCAGTCTTTCGATACGGGTGGGGATCTGTTTATTCTCCTCAGAGAGGATTTTTTACGGATTTCTAACCAGGAAAAGAAACTCTTGAGATTCAGAATCTCTTTTGACTCATTTGAGTATCCAGGACCGTTATAGGCAGCATTAAAACCAAGTGAGTGTGTCTGCCTCAGTGAGACTCACAGAGAACACACACTGAGGCTGATAACACTAACCCTAACGTATCACTTTCTTCTGCTGATGATTGAAATTTAGATTTAATTTGACGTGCTGAGTTTTTGTACAGCGTTTCTTCCTCTTGTGCCACTGTGGCTATCGAGCACAGTAATAAACAGCAGAATCCTCAGTTGTCAAGCTGTTCATCTGCAGATACACCTGCTTTCTGCTGTTGTCTCTGGAGATGGTAAACCGGCCTTGGACTGACTGAGAGTAGTACTTGCTACTGCCACTGCCACTGCTGATAGAAGCAATCCATTCCAGTCCTTTTCCAGCAGCCTGTCTGATCCAAGCTGCAGCAATATCATAACTGAACCCTGAGTATGTACAGGTCAGTCTGTGGGAGTTTCCAGGCCTTTTAACCACTGATTCAGACTCAGTCAGCGTTTGACCCCCAGTACCTACAGAAATGTTAATAGCTCATTATTTATCACGTCTTCATATCAGTCGATTTTTTTTTAACAAAAATGTATGTCCTTACCAGCCAAGAAACAAAACAGAATCTGTAAAATAACTGATCTCATCATTGTTAAAGTCAGTTGTCTTTGCGAGTTTGCAGTGTCTATATGAGGTTGGGTCCCTGATTCTTACTCTTGAACACTTATAAAGTTACAGAATAAATGAGGTTTGCATTGACTCCTCCTCCCTAGCAAAAAATACTGCTGTTTAATAAAATCATAGAAAACTAGAAAATGGACATGTATAGTTTGGCAGTTTTCTATGATTTTATTATATTTTGTCTGTAATTTTGAAGCAATTTAGAATTTTCAAATATTAAAACTGACACACACTATTTTCATACCATTATGTCTTATACTGAAGTAGTGCTGGCCACTTCTTTCTGTACTTTTTTTGTACATTTTAGCACCTGCTCAATTTCATTTAGTATATACACCTGCTTACTGCCATTGATCATTTCTACTGGACACACAGAAGCAATTGGAAGTAATAGGTTTGCAGGCACAGCAGTGCGGTTTGTTGTTTACAAGCTGGTAAAGCCAGAGGGGCATAACCTATTATCAGAAAGCCTTCTCAATGTTTTTATTGCAAAAATATAATTGCTGCAAGTTTATTTTTCAGTGATGCTGATATTTGCTGTAAAAACTAATATAAATCGAAAATAAATAAATCAAAAGCATGATATATTATTTCATATGTAATATTTATGCCTTTGACTAAACAGTACACTGCTGACACATCTGGTGTTGTGGTGATAGTGTCTTCATTTCAGGAACATTGCATTGATTCTTTTTAAAGTAAGAAAACAAAACCATTTCTAAAGTTCATTCCATGACTTTTAAGTAGAATTTTAATAATATTTGAAAGTATATTAATGAGATTTCATATGTTAATTACACTTAATTACAGATCAAATTAATTATTGTTGTGTCAGAAATTGAGTTAGAAGTTATTCAGGTGCAATAATCAATCTGAAATTATACTATGTCATGCATTTTTGCTTTGGAGTCTACTTTATGAGCTGGTAAAGGCAGAGTTGCCCAGCATATTTTCAGAAAGCCAAAAAAACAAATCTAGATTAATCATGTGCAACTTTATACCACAAAGTGGTTGTGAGAAACAAGTAAATGAAAAGATGACAAAGCAAAAAACAAACAAACAAACAAACAAACAGAAAAAGTATCATTATTCTATGACTTGATTAGATTTTATTTATAATTCTAACTCAGATGAGAATTTCAAACAAATAAAACTAAAAATGTTCAGCACACACTATTTTTGCACTATATGCCATGAAGTCAGTTATTTTCCTGCTCTACAACCCAGCAGTATATAAAGAGCCTAGCACAAGATTTTTAGTAAGTAGCTGATCATTGGACTGATGTATTTAGCAGCATCCCCTTTAAATAGAAAGCGGCTTGTGCTGCGCTGACTGGTAGGTTCAGGGAACTACCCAAAATGTGTGTTGCACACACATCTCTGCTCTGCCTGTTGTACATAATTTTTTGTGTCAGCTTAAAATCTTTACATGCAGGCTGTCATTCATTCCTCACTGTCATTATTTATTTCTACTGCAGCACTCACAAGTGCAGCAGTTGGAAATCACAGGTTTCCGTGTTGTATATGAATAGTCCTTAATTTCCTTTAAAAAATCTGGTAAAGCCAATGGAACAGGGAGCCAGAAACAAAGCTTCAAATCAGTCACTGTCCAACTAACTCCTGAAAATTTAAATAAATAAAAAAATAACATGTTTCCTAACAAAGTAGTAGATCATAAGTTGGTACTGATTTTTTTATTTTTTTTTTTTACAGCTTTTTTTTAATAACAAAATATAACTGTTGCAGGTTTGATTGAGTTACAGTTTCACTCGATTGGTTTGGCTCATTTCTTGAAACCGAGATGACATTCTCAAAACCATAAGGTCATTTGGCCAAACAGTCTTACAGTCCTGCCCAACATTATAGCTCACTAGCAAAATCAAATATCTTTCCCCAAACTCTTCGTCCATGCTTCAAAAGCAGATTCCTTTCCCATATAAAAGGTCAGTACAGTCAAAATAGCACAGATCCTTCTCAATTGCCTTGGCACATATGCATTCATTTAGTGCTTTTGTCAAAATAACCTGGATGGTTTAGCACAACACCATGGATCCCCTGCAAAAGCTCATATCTCTCCCAAAAGAGTTTATCCATGTGTCAAAACTAAATATCCTTCTCATATAAATAGTCAATGCCCCCAAAATGCATTATACCTTTGGCATTGTTTAAGCACTGCAAGTCAAAATGCTTAGACATTTTGTCACTGAGGCACAGGTCTAGCAACAGAATACCACTATGAATAAAACTAAAAGATTTTACAGTAAAATCAGCCTCCAATAAACCACTCATACTCAAGGAAACTGTAAACATTTTTATTCGTACAAAGAAATGTTAACATTAGAGAACATACTGTGAAAAGAAAACATATACAGGATTCTGTAAATGTGAACAGTTATAAACACAAACAAAAAACAAAAAAAACTCTAGCCTACCATACTGTAAATAAAGTTTCAGAACTATAGTACAGTAATATTTTCAGTGGTCGCCATTGTCACCCTCTCTTTCCTGGCCACCATCCTCATCCCCCTGGCCATCGACGCGCTGCTCTCTGTCAGGCCATAAATTCTCATCCACATCGCAACGGATATTTTCTCTTGCGATGCAGCGAGGGAAGAAACGGCGTGAATGTCTCAACCATCCCCTACATTGATCCCCTGTGATGTCCTCACATGCAGCATCCATTGCATGCAGCAGGGCCCTCTGGTCTTGAGCCTGATGCTCATACACCCTCCACCTCCAAGCTGAAAAAAACTCCTCAATTGGATTTAGGAAAGGAGAGTAAGGTGGAAGAAACTCCATTAGCATCCGGGGATGGGTGGTGAACCAGGCTCTGATGCGTGGGCCGCGGTGGAAGTTCACATTATCCTACACAATGACATAATGTGGTAGCTGAGGTCCTTCTTCACCTCTCTCATTTTCTGGGATCAGATCAGTATAAAGGTGGTCCAAAAAATTGAGGAGCTTTTGTGTATTGTAGGGCCCTAAACTGGGAATGTGTGTGGCCACACCTCTTTCTGATATAGCGGCACACATTGTTATATTTGCTCCTCGCTGGCCTGGGACATCCACAGTGGCTCGGTGGCCAATGATGTTACGGCCACGCCTTCGACCTTTGGCCAGGTTGAAGCCAGCTTCATCAACGAACACTAGGATGTGAGGGGTTTCGTTGCCTTCTAATGCCATTATTCTCTACAATAGAATAGAAATATATCTAATCAGTCAAGTAGAGACAGATACTGCAGGGAGGATCTAAAGTACTGTAAAAACAGGGAGTGGAAAACTGAAGACAATTTCTAGGCAAAATGCTCTAGTCACACAAAGTTGGATTCTGAAGGTAAAAAGGATAACGCAAAACAAAAAAACAGTGGTAACCATGTCTTACTGTAATAGTGTTACAATGATAGACAACCAGTAGTTGACTTACATGCACATACTGGTACCGCAGCCCTTTCACTCTGTCAGAGTTTCTCTCAAATGGTACCCTGTAAATCTGTTTCATGGTCATCTGATGTTTCTTCAATACCCGGTCTATTGTGGAGATGCTGATAGAGTTTATATTTTGGAACATTACATTGTCTAGCAGGATTGCATTACGAATCTGTCTCAGTGTGATGGCATTATTTGCAATGACCATGTTGCATATTTCTCGTTCTTGTTGTTCATTTAGAAGTTTTCTTCTGCCACCCACTTGAGGCTGTCGTCCAATCCTAGACATACAAGTCAAAGGTCAACACTGTAGATTTGTTACAAAATGAGTTACCAATGTAATTGTACTGCTGTTTTATGGTACTAAAAGTGTGATGCACTGCACAGTGACTGGAATACTATTCACAGTATTTTCTCCATTTTTTTTTCTTTGTCATTTTTATAGTATCATATAACATCACATGAAGATATTACAGTACTCTAGGCCTACACACACACCAACACTGAATAGTTCAATAGCATAGTTCTGTACCTGTTTTCCCTGCGAAAGGTTTGGATGATGGAGGAGACTGTAGACCGAGGCACATTAGGCTGCACTCGGCGACCTGCCTCTGCCATTGTGAGGTGATGGTTTATAACGTGGTCAATAAGGGTGGCCCGGATTTCATCTGGGACATCATGGTGCCTCCGTGCTCCTCGGCCTCTTCCCCCTATTCCTCCACGCATTCTCACTCCTCCTCTTCCTCTTCTTCTTCCTCCTCTTCCTCGAGCAGGAAGTTGCTGTTGTACTTGGCGAGGTGCTTCCATGTTCACACTGCAAATGAAACTGGCCCTGGGCCAAGCTCTGTCTATATACTTTTGGCAGCAGTCATAATCATAGACAACACCTGTCAGGTATCTAAACAACCTGTTTGATTGGTCATCTGAGATGTGGGAAACTGCTCCTTCGTTAGTTCTAATTTCACCTGATTGATTGTCAAGTACTGTCATAACTTTATCAAATGTTCCAAGATATTCTTTCATGGTATTATATCTTTGACTAATTTTGACAGTTGAACAGACAATTGTGCATATGATGACTTACACAATGAAACCATGCTGATATGTTTTGGAGTGAGTAACCATTTCACTGAAAAATCAACTAATCAGTTTAGATCGCCAAGATCTATTTATTTGGAAAATGTGCTAAATGTGGGCTCATTGTGCTAACTGTAGCTACTTGTACATAATCATTTGAAAAGAAGCACAGAGTCACTTGAGACATGTACTAAAGCATTTGCAATTTGATAAAACCAATGAAAAATGACATTCTGTTGTGAACAATTGCAAGGTGGTTTGGAGATTTGTCCATGTTATTTTGGGAATGTCATCTCGGTTTCAAGAAATGAGCCAAACCAATCGAGAAAAACTGTAATACCCATTTTTATTCTGCAAAGCAACTATTAAAGTTCAGTTATTAATCATGATTGTTATAGTTACGTAGGTCCATGTACAGTGTTTTATTATTTTATATCCCCTGTGAATAAACAAACACAAATGTGATATTCAAAATGTTTGTGTGTATTTGAAGATTCCAGTTACAAAAGTCTCTAAAAACCACATCCTTCAAACAAATATTAAGTGAAAGCAGTGTCTTGTATTAGATGCTTTCACTTCTAACAAATCCCACTCAGATGGTATTTCTTTGAAGTGAGATTTTCTGTTGCCCCCTTAGTGTTTTTTAACAAAAGTTAAACCTGAAAGCAGCAGGTGGTGAAACAGTGAAGGAAAGGCTTGTTGTCCATAATAACTTGCAATAAGTTGCAAATATAGCACCTGAGCACTGGGTAAACTACAGGTCTGATGACTGTAACAGTGAGAGACCTCACAGGATTAAGAGAAAAGGGAACAAATGAATAATAAATTAAAATAAAACAATTTAATTCAAATTTGAACAAAACTAATTCAGTGGCTGCTGTATTACAGAAATACCACCTAACATCTCTGAAGTGTGTGGGAGGGGCTTAGCAAAGGAAGGCACCAGATCACACTGCTGTTTAGCGCCAACCAGTCCTATCCAATTTTTATATGAGTGTGTAAAATGAATAAAAAATAATAAAAAACATGAACCCAAAGTATTTATGGACCCAAAGTATAAAATGTTTGATTAAAGAAGCTGTTTAATTGTTTCATCATGAACTTGTTAATGGCAGAAAGCAAATTATGACTTGGCTTAATGTGCTGAGTTTTTGTACAAAGATTCTTCCTCTTGTATCACTGTGGCTCTTTGGCACAGTAATAAACAGCTGAATCCTCAGTTGTCAAGCTGTTCATCTGCAGATACACCTGCTTTCTGCTGTTGTCCCTGGAGATGGTAAACCGGCCCTGGACTGACTGAGAGTAGTAGATATAATTGCTGCCTGGATAGATATAAGCAATCCATTCCAGTCCTTTTCCAGCAGCCTGTCTGATCCAAGCAGCATAAATATCACTGCTGAAACCTGAGTATGTACAGGTCAGTCTGTGGGAGTCTCCAGGCCTTTTAACCACTGGTTCAGACTCTGTCAGTGTTTGACCCTCAGTACCTACAGAAGTGTTAACAACTCATTAGTTATCACATTTCTTCATATCATTTAATTTGTTCAGCAAAATGTATGTCCTTACCAGCCAAGAAACAAAACAGGATCAGGAAAATAACTAAATGAACAGGTTTGGTCATTGTTAAAGTCAGTTGTCTTTGCCCAGTCTGCTGTGTCTATATGAGGTTGAATCCCTGACTTAGGCTTGAACACATATAAAGTTAGTTAATACAGGAGTTTTGCATTGACTCCTCCTCCTCAGCAAAAATTTTGCTCTTTGACAAAGTAAAAAAACTAAAAAATGATAATAAACATTTTGCCAATTTTTGATTATTTTTTAAATGTATTAAATTAAATTAATTTTAAAGGAAATTAGAATTTTCAAATATTAAAACTGACCATTTTTTCAAGACAATCATTCCCACACTATTTTCAGAAAATTATGTCTTATACTGCTAGTAGTGCTGGCCACTGGGCTCTTTATGTACTCTTTTTGGCACAGATTTCCTTTATTAGTCTTTATTTCTATTGAACACACAAATGCGCAGTATTTGACAACACCACAGGTGTAAGTGTGCCTCAGATGGCTTGGCTATAACTTTGCTTTTCTCAGCAACAAACTGTGTCACATTGTCAGGAAGGGACCTTAATTTCCCATTTGCTAGGAAAGCCAGAGGGACCTATTATCAGAAAGCCACATGCACAGCCTCCAATGAATCATTGTTAAAATTGTATTGCTCGGTGTTTAATAAATTAAATGAGATGCACTCTAGTAATTGACTCTATTTTAATAGCTTGTTTTGTATAAAATTATTCAAAAAATGTAGATAAAATAGTCAGCTCCTTAGTGCCTGTGATCTCAGCACAGTGGCACAAAGCAACTTTAGAAAATGTTTTATATATCAAGTATGTTTCATTGTCTCAGTGTATTAATCACTTAAAACAGCACAGGTTTCTATAAACTTGCAATATATTAGAATATATTATATAGCACTTTATAGCACGTTTTCTTACTGTCCAAAAACACTATCACAAAAAAAGCTTTAGTCACTTATTTAATTAATCTTCCAGAGTCTTTTTCTTCACATTTTTTTTTTACACACAGAACAATTTGAGAGTATGAGTATGTGACATGTGTATTACCACTTAGCATTAGAGTACATTGAGGAAAATTTCATCTTGCATTTCTAAATGAAATGCCACTTTTTTTTATATATAATTCAGTATTCCTTGTGTTGTTGGCAAATAGAGGAAGTAGTTTTTGTATGACTCTCCTGTTGCTGTTTCTCACTGTGTCTCTTCGGGCACAGTAATAAACTGCTGTGTCCTCAGTCTTCAGATTGTTCATCTGTAGATAGACTTTACTGCTGGAGTCATCTCTGGAAATAGTAAATCGACCCTGGACTGACTGGGAGTAAAAGAAATGAGAACTGCCTGTGTGTACAAAAGCGATCCACTCCAGGCCTTTTCCAGGAGCCTGTCTGACCCAGTTCATAGGGTAGCTGCTGAATGTGAATCCAGAGCCTGTACAGGTCAGTCTGTGGGATTCTCCAGGCCTTTTAATGACTGGTTCAGACTCAATCAGAGTCTGACCAACAACACCTGTCAACAGCACCAAATCACACTAAGTTAAATAGTTTGTTGAGAGAAATAAATGTTGTGTAATATCAGGGTCTATGAGTGTTTTCACCTGCCCAGCAGATAGTTAACAGCAGCAGTCCTGTCCTGTAGTCCATACTGTCAAACTGTGTGTCCTTAGCTTCCTGTCATCTTCTCTGAAGTCAGATTTATAGAGGAGGAGCAACATGCAAAAATATTGTGGTTTTGCATTCATCCCACATTTTTTTAAGATCAGTCACAATTAGCCATGTAGTTAGGATATGTAATATATAAATCTGTTTTAAAGTCAGCCACTGATTATATCAATAAAACAGGTCAAGGTGAAGATACTATAGTCAATTTTCTTAATGACGTTTATTGATTAATACTTATAAAACACAAACATGATCATATGAGTAATAAAAATGTTGGATAACACATAAATGAAGAGTCATGGGAACATTAACTGCAGTGCTCCAGTTTTATAATTAATATTATAGATATTAAAATTATTTTTTGGAAGAAAAAAAAAGGATGATGAAGTATTTCATGAGAAACTGTGGTCTGCATTTTGAGTATCTGCACAGGTTTTTGGAAGTCTGTGAATGATGATGATGTCTCTTTACAGATATATTATATTAATTCATTAAATAATTTCTATCTCAACCTAAAAACAAGTTATCTGTCTTTCAAAAGAGACAAATTCCTTGAAAAAGTAAAGATGGTGAGATTTCAAACAAAACCTCAAATCAACAAGCATCATTTAATCTCACTATATTTCAATTTCTCATTGAAATTATTTTAATTCTGTGACATTTTATCAGCATTATCATTATTATTATAAGATGTGCTTACAGACTCACCTTGGAGAATTTATCAACAAACTGACTTCCAGAGAAAAATAATCTTGAATTCATTCATGATCTGAGGGCTCCTCCTCTGGTAGTTTGATGCTACAACTGAGGGGGTTTGTTAAGCTGATGGGCTGTGTCTCTCTGGCTCTATGGTAATACACACCAGTGACTTCAGTCTGCAAATCTGGTCAATTTTCAAGTCACTTTCTTGTTTGAAGTTTTAAATTCGATACTGAAATTATTCTTCAGTGGATCTTTGTAGTAAGAATCTGCAGTCTGCAGAATATCCAGTCCTGTCCCTGCAGGGTTTTTTTTTTTATCCAAGCTGTGTGGTAGCTCAGCAAATAAGAGACCTGACAGGTGATGGTCAGACGCTGACCTGGCTGCAGAGTCACAGAGGCTGGCTGTGTCAACTGTTCACACTGTAGTTAATTGTACATAAAGTAATAGTGCGTAACATCCATGATGTCAGTGGTTCTTTTCAGTGAGACTCACAGGATCCAGCAGCAGAGCTACAGAGAACATGTTGGTGCTGAAAGTGATCTTCTCTTGTTCTGGTTCAACAAAATTCACCATGTCAAGTTCTTATATGTGTCTGTGAGGAAGCTTATTTTTAATATAGATTACAAGGGACAGGATGAAATAGAAATATGGATTAACCTGCAAGCAACAAGTGGAGTTTGGATGTTTTGTGCTGCTATAAACTCCATGAAGATTTGTATCAGGATATCACAGTGAGGGAGTGGGAATTTGATTAGGGATGTGACATTGAATTGTTTTGTCATTTTCATTGTTGTGACTTAATTATGGACATTTTCTTATTTGTCATGACTGACCTATTGAGTTATTAACACTTACCAGTGTTGAGGCTCTGAGGGATTTTTTATTCAGCTATACTGATGGTTTGTATTACTGTGACTCTCTGGCACAGTAATACACGTCTTGCTTGAAGTGTCTAAGATGATAGTCAACTTGTCCTTGTGCAGTATAATTTGTATTATCAATCCAGTTCTGTCCCTGCAGGATCCCTAATATAATAAAACAATACAATAAAACCATGTATTTTTATCATACTGTCATTGCCTCAGTGAGACTCTTTGGATCCAACAGCGCCATCAGAGCTACAGAGAACTTGTACTGAGGGTGATAACCCAAAACTTCTCATTTTCTCCTGCACCAGGCTGATATTAATCTTTATATCAGTGTGTGAGGAGCTTTGCTTTCTGTACAGAAGGACAATGACCAACTATAAGAGAGAATGAATGGCCTTGTGGCTGTACTGTAGTACTGGTTTGGGCATAATTAAAAGAAAATTATTTAAAAGAGAAATTTAGATTTTAATATGTCTTTGTCTTTGTTTTTTTTAATTGATAAAAATTTAAATTAAGACAAGACATCATAAAAGCATTTCCCATTGAGGCAGTGTTATTACATCTTTCGATAACTTAACTGTAATTTCTGTAACTTTAAGGGGAAAAACAGCTGGCAACAAATTGTTCCATCTTTTGATGGGCTGACTTTTTGTAGAGCATTTCTTCATTTTGTGTCACTGTGACTCTCGAGCACAATAATAAACAGCTGAATCTTCAATCATCAAGCTGTTCATCTGCAGATACACCTGCTTTCTGCTGTTGTCTCTGGAGATGGTAAACCGGCCTCTGAATGACTGAGAGTACCAGCTGCCACTGCTGATCCAAGCAATCCACTCCAGTCCTTTTCCAGCAGCCTGTCTGATCCAAGCATTACTATAATCACCACTGAACCCTGAGTATGTACAGGTCAGTCTGTGGGAGTCTCCAGGCCTTTTAACCACTGATTCAGACTCAGTCAGTGTTTGACCCTCAGTACCTACAGAAATGTTAATGACTTATTATTCCAAAAAGTTTACTTCATAACAATTAATTTGAACAAAAATGTAAAAACGTCCTTACCAGTCATGAAAAAAAAACAAAATCAGTAAAATAGCAAAATAAACTTTTCTGATCATTGTTAAGGTCAGATGTCTTTGTCTAGTCTGCAGTGTCTCTGGTAGATTGAGTACCAAGATATATAAATCTACTGAAGGTATCAGTTTTACATAGACTCCTCCTACAAAGTAAACTCAGCCGTATATCAAGAACTTATATTTTTAGCAACTAACAGATGAATAGAATGATATGTTATAACAGCTTTATATAAAAAGTAGAGCGTGCTGCCCAGACTGCTAGTTTGAGTAAATGACCTGAAATGTTTGTTGCACTGGCTGCCCTGTTCAGCATGTAGCACATAATTTATTTTGGGGTTTTTTCTGCTATGATCTTCAGCCGGTCCCTGTCATTCCTTTTTTCTACTAGGACAAGTAGAATGATGCGGAGCAAGCCACTGGACTTAATGGGTTTCTGGGCACAGCAGTGCTGTTGTCACATTGTATATGAAGTGTCCTTAAGATTTCTTTTAAGAGGTGTGAGATTATTCTGTTATCGTATGTTACCTTATATATGTAATCAAAGTAGTTGAATTATGATAACAGCTGTAGGACATATATTATCCTTTAGTTTAGATGGTGTGCTGTGTATGTAGCTTAGTTTCCATCATACTTTTGGGTTAAAAGAACATAATCATTTTTGTAGTTCATTAGATAAGTGTGCATCACTCTGTATCCTTGATCTGCCGTGAATGTGTTACACTGTTTTCTTGACATGCTTTATTGTTGAATCATAAAAAGAAGGTTGTAGGCAGGAGACTTGGTGTCTAGGGCAGAAGAGATAAACCACATTCCATACCCCCACCTTACAGAGAGCAGAGAAATAACTGCCGAGGTCATAACTTAGGCACCGTAACAGAGAAAGAATGTGAATGTTTAGGCTTTTACGACTAGGTGGGGGCCGCTAGGAGCTATAAGAGGCTGTGTAACCCGTCACCATTTTGAGACTCGCTGTGACCCTCTTCAGGCAGGTCTCCCCATCATGATGGTTCTAATGCTCATAAGTGTTGAATTGTATGGAAATAAATGATTGTTGATTGAGCATTTATACACCGAGTATTGTCCTTCCTTCAGCCCAAAGATTAAAAGAACTGGGAGATTTCAACAACTTGGTGCCGTGACCCGGATCTTTGGTGTGCTGAGGAGGTGCAGATTTGGCCTGTGGTGAGATCGTGGGGTGAGGCGAACAGAGGACCGGTCCAAATATAAAAAGGTAAGCACAGCCTGTTGTATTATAAATACCAAATGTGCATATTGGGCTTTCCAAATTAATCTGTTCGCTGAGTTACACGTATCTTCACCTTAAATTTGTCGGTGTCTGGTTTTCGGCGCAAGATACTAACAACATAAGTTGAGGCTGAACTCCAGTGTGTTAGATAAACTGCTTCTACCGAGAAACTAATAATACACTACGTTGAGCTAGTTGCAGTTAAACTGCTTCTACCGAGAAACTAATGACATACTACGTTGAGCTAGTTGCAGCCCACTTTACCTTCCACATTTAACTTTGTCTAAGACTGGCTTCTGTAGCAATAATACATTAGAATCTCTTGGAGACGCGGCCATAAGTCCAGTACATTGAACAGAGGTTTTGAAGTTGGTTTATGGTGTCGGTTAAGTCCTCGTTGACGCGGCTATAAAATTGAATATAGAAGTAAGGAAAGCAGATGCTGGCTTACGGTGCGGTTAAACACTGGCAACGCCAAAAGCGCAACACGTCCATAGGTTTGGTTTATGATACGGCCGTGTTCCGGTGGTGCGGCCGTAAGTGCAGTAGTGAGTGGTGCTGATTTCAGTACATTGAATAGAGGTTTGACGGTGGTTTATGGTGTCGGTTGAGCCTCGAGGGCTGCGGTCATAAAATATAAGTAAAATTTTACTTGCCATGAAATAAAGGTAAAGCAGAACCTGGTTTATGGTGTCGGTTTTGAGCTTCGGGGACACATGCATCACTTTTTACGATGCGATTTTGCCCCGTGGTGGCGGTCATAAGCGCAGAGAAAGGGGTATCTGGTCGATGGTGCAGTTGTGCTTTAAGGGGTTCTAACAGTTGAGCTCAGAGGTTTCTGTGTAAAGTTCCGCTGATGAGAAGTGTTGTGTGTGTAAGGCGCGCTCTGGGTGTTGTGTGTAAGGCGCGCTCTGGGTGTTGTGTGTGTAAGGTGCGCTCTGGGTGTGTGGTCTGTGTGTGAAGCGTGAAACACAGTGACAGTGACGGTTGATGTGTTTGAATAGGAGGACATTAGTGCGAAGAAAATGCTTTAAGATCAAAGGTTGACGCCTAGTGTACCTGTGGAAACTAATTTTGTTCAAGGTGTGGCGACCCTCCTGTTCGTGGACGCGCGGGCAGGCCCAGCGGCGTCTGGATGCCGAGGTGGTGACTTGGGAACTGAGGACTCCCGTATAGCTACAGAATAACACTGGAACGGCCGTGTAATCACGGGTTCACATTTATTCTGGAATAGAACAAGAGAATGCTTTTACATCTAAGGTTGAGTTCTATCATAGGTGAAATATAAAAAGGTTGAATTCCTCGCTTCAGTGGTTGAAATTCTTGTGTGCCTGTCCCCTGACGAGTGTGAAATTAAATAAAGAGGGAATTTGGAGCCACATAGAGATAGACGGGCATAATTGGGTGTATTACTCTGTGGTGTAATTAACAAAAATAAATAAATAAAAAGAGAGAGATAGTAAGAGGTGTGTAGTGGAGAATTATGGAGAAGTAGAGAGAGGAATGTGTTGGGAGACTGGCGTGCAGTCTACGCTGTCGAGGTAGACGTGTTGCCTGCTTATCTGTTTAACAGTGATGAAAATGAAATTAAATAAATCTCTTAGTGTGTTAACACAGGTGGCTACGGACCTGGACCAACTGCCCCCACAAGCACAGCGGCCGAAGCAAAATTATAAGTAATGGGAACCATACCCAGCACGAATCAGCAGCTGCGAAACAGACAGCAGCGAGGAGAGAATTAGAGGAGAAATGAAGGTTTTAAGAGCACAGGAAATTGGGTTGAATTTTGGGGCCAACGGACTTGTGGAGGTTGGGAAGGCGTCCGGAGCATCACAACAAAAGGTGAAACAAAAACATACACAAGCAGAGAAATGTGAGAGAAAGGCTCCTTTTAAGGTAACGCCTAGTTTGAGAAAAAATTAAAATTAACCTGCCTGCCTACAAATGCACACACATGCAATGAAAAAACAGCTTACACTCATGAACATGTGAAGATTTTCCAGCAAGGTTAAACCAAAAAAAAAAAAAAAAATTAACATACTTCTGTTGTTAAATGATGAAGTTTATCCATTACTGACAAAGAAACCCTCTGGGTTGCAGGACAACAATTTAACTTAAAAAAAAAAAAAAGACACTGGTCTGACCAACCAGTGAAGACACGACAAATTTAGTGGTTAAAAGATTCAAACTGTGACATGTTTTCTGCTGATTGATTGATGCAAGTGATTACTGAATGAAAGAAAATTCCTTTTTGGGCTTTTAAACGTGATCTTAAGAATTTTAACATGTACCTGTGTTATCCTGTCAGCTTGGTGGGTTATGAGTTGATTATACGGTGAGAAAAAACAAAAAAAAGGGGGAGAGAAGGCTGACACACGGCCTGGCCCCGTTGTTTCTCCCCTCTCGGAATAACAGCCAACACAACATCATTTTCCTGTTCGTTTGTTTTTGTTTTGTTTTTTCTCTTTATGCTTAATTACAGGCTGCTTTGCCGGCCCTGAAAGCCGAGGCTGACTTGGACTCCTGCTCTCCCCTCTACGTGACCCTGACCAAATGCTGCAACAGCTGGACCCACAACAACGACCTGAAAATGTCAACAGTGCTGCAGGAATGCGATCTCATGCAGCAGAGACGGAGAGCGTTAAAACCAAGGCCCGTTTCACTACACGGGGGACAATTCTCAGACAGCTTCAGCTGACAGAGCGGTGACGAGACGCCCGCCAAGCCCGAATGAAAAGTAAGGCCGAGCAAAAGAATGCTGACCTTGATAACTCTGCATTCACACTGTGCAGGACAGTGATGGACCAACACGGCAGCGAAAAGGGCGTGACCGAGACAGGAGGAGTAACTGAGGTCAGAAGGCACCTCAGAATGGACAAAAAACACAGAAGAAGATGCAGGTTTCACCTGCGGTGAGCATGGACACTGGAGAAAGGACTGCCCCAATTGGGGTCAGAACCAGGATGGACAGAACTTTGAGCAGCAGCAGCAGCAATGGTCGCAAACAGACTGAAAAGGAGGAGGGCAGGACCCCAGGGCATGCCTCAGGCCGTGGTTTACCCAGAACACCAGAACAGGAAGGTGATGAACATACACACACACGTCTATACATACACAGATTCAGAATGAAGTGAAATACACACATGAACACATGTGCACTCGTTGATTGAGTGAGAAATGACACACACACACACAGGAATGCTGATTCACTGAGAAGTGATCCACATACATATACATGCACACGCTTGTGCAATGAAGAGTGATGCACACACACACACGCTGATGCAATGAAGAATGCTTTGCTTATGCTGATATGCAAAATGCTGCACACAAACATCCCAATACATAATTTTTATGAGGAGCCATTGATTACCATTGATTACTTAGAATGTGTTATATGTCACCCAGAGAGCATTTATGTAGAGTTAAGGAATAAGGTCTAAAACGGTTTGGTTATGAAAACAATGTCTGTGCGTGATGTCTGTTTATGGCTCAAGGCCTTGACTGAATTCTTTGCTGTGCTTCACACAGCCCTGATGAGGAACAGTGGCACAGAGTGAAAATGATGAATTAATAGGGTAAGTTTTAGGCATTTTCTGTGATTGAGATTTAATCCAAGGAGGAACAAAAGGTGTTACGGCACCTGAGGTTCTCATTCCCACACAATATTGTCCCGGCAGGAAGCAAAAGTTCCTGTGAATTTTTGGTTGATTTTTTGGTTTTGCTTAGCGCTAGCTTGATTTTATCAGTGAGCTTTGGCTTGTGTTCTTTCTCGTAAGCGAGAGAGAGATGGTTTTTATCCTTGGACATGTCTGCAACGGGCCCTAGTATGTGTTATTTTAGTAGTATTTTGTTGGTTACGTCTGTTTTCGTTTTTGTTACAGTGCACTGAGATAAAAACATCTTAGAGGTGTGATCCACCGGTGGTGATATGTTGATATTTTGTGAGTTCATGATTTAACAATCAGCTCTTTAAACCAGGCCTGAAAGATTGAGATTTAAAGCGCTATAAAATATTATTACTGTAAACAGTTGCAAAGTGTGCTTCTCCATGATTGTAATTGGCTTGAGAGAAATTCACTTATAGGGGACACTGATCACACGAGAAGTCCTGAGTCTAAAAGGATTGCAGCGAGCCAATCCGGTCAAAAAAAACAAACAAAAAAACAAGGAATTGTTTTCCTTTTAAAATGATGACGTCATCTTGCTGGTGATGGAGGCTCGAATAGGTCACGCGTGAGACTCCATTATCAGCAACATCTGGTATGAATGTGTGTGAATGAATGCATGTGACTGGACTGGGATGGACTGACGACTAAAAGTTTTAACTGACTTGAGACTGAGACAAAGACTGCACCAACTTTAGGATTAGTAAATGCTGACAAACAATTCACCCAGCCGGCAAGAGAAGGGTGGATGCTTCGCTTTGTTTTGTTTTTGCAGGAGCAGGAGGATAAGAGAGACTGGAGGAGGAGACTGTAGCTTCACATGAGTGTTGGCAAGGCTGGAGCAACGCTCCGATGAATTGACACATGGGAGTGTGTCAAAAAGGGGGAAGTTGAGTCTGAGCATCAAACAATGGTTTTATGAACATTTTATGACTTTATTTGTGTGTTTAATAATTTAGGTATGGCAAAACTTAAGCTTATAATGTGTTAGACTTAGAAATGGTTCATTAATTTTTGATTTCTTTCACACACACATAGATTATGATTAGAATAGGTCCTGAACATAATATTTTGAACCAAATTTGAATCATTAGAAGAACAATGGATAACAATATTAGATTATCAAGGCTAGGGAGAGAGGTGTTTTGGTTTTCTGTCTCTTGCAGAGAAAGAAACAGACACCAGACGAGGTCACGGAGAGATGAGGATCCTTCACAGCAGAGACAGATGTAGGGACTGCCAAGACAGCAACTGGGGTCAAGTGTCATGACGTTTGGGCTCCTTGAGAAGATGGATCCCATAAACACAGCAATAACCATGAAGGGGTTGGCGAAAACCAGGAACACCAGACCAACGAGGTTCGAGAGGCTCTTGGTAAAAAGGGGGACACGGCGGTGACCCCAAAATACACAGATCTTTGTTTGAAATTGGGGCAGAATAATCCCCTGATCTGTGCAACGATTAAAGGGTTGTCTAACCCCGGAGGTCGAAGAAAGAAGCTGAGAATCACCCAACTGGAAGATACTGGTAGCTGCAGCAATAAAAATAAAGGTTAAAAGCTCCTTAGACAGAGGTTCTAGTCTAAGTACATTTGAAAGGTATAAGGGGGCATCAAAATGGGGGTGGGAAACTGGAGCACCAAAATAAAGCTGTGGGAGAACTGGGGAGTGATGGGAGTGTCATCTGTAACTGCTGTTATGGTTGTAAGTCTAACTTTGCTTGCATCTGAACTGCGTAAACACAGAGGTCATCCCACATATGGTCCACCCGTTAAAGGGGGACGGAGGGCCTCAGGACCAAGGAGACGTGGACATTGCACCATTAGAGTGTATGTTGTAAGTGATCTCTTTGAGAAAAGAGATCAAAGGGGGAATTGTGAGATTATTCTGTTATCGTATGTTACCTTATATATGTAATCAAAGTAGTTGAATTATGATAACAGCTGTAGGACATATATTATCCTTTAGTTTAGATGGTGTGCTGTGTATGTAGCTTAGTTTCCATCATACTTTTGGGTTAAAAGAACATAATCATTTTTGTAGTTCATTAGATAAGTGTGCATCACTCTGTATCCTTGATCTGCCGTGAATGTGTTACACTGTTTTCTTGACATGCTTTATTGTTGAATCATAAAAAGAAGGTTGTAGGCAGGAGACTTGGTGTCTAGGGCAGAAGAGATAAACCACATTCCATACCCCCACCTTACAGAGAGCAGAGAAATAACTGCCGAGGTCATAACTTAGGCGCCGTAACAGAGAAAGAATGTGAATGTTTAGGCTTTTACGACTAGGTGGGGGCCGCTAGGAGCTATAAGAGGCTGTGTAACCCGTCACCATTTTGAGACTCGCTGTGACCCTCTTCAGGCAGGTCTCCCCATCATGATGGTTCTAATGCTCATAAGTGTTGAATTGTATGGAAATAAATGATTGTTGATTGAGCATTTATACACCGAGTATTGTCCTTCCTTCAGCCCAAAGATTAAAAGAACTGGGAGATTTCAACAGAGGCCAGAGGGCCCAACCTGATATCCAGGCAGCCAGAAACACAGGGTCATTAACTTTTGCATCTTTTCTGATGATTGAAACAGAGAAAACATGCAAACTGCAAAGCCTGAAGATTAATATCAGGATATCATTGGGAGGAAGTGACAAATATAAGTTTACTGTTTATTTATTTATTTTTGTTTAATTAAATCTAAAACATGTTTTTATCTGTAAAACTTTGACTAAACAATAAACATTAGCCTTCTCTCATCTACCCCGTGATTACTTTTTTTGACTTATATAATGTGAATATTTCAGGAAGATTGCTTTGTCCTCAGTTCTCTCTTTCTATCCTTTATGCTATTTTTGTGTGGAGGTGGGACACATCTCAGGTTATCCGTGCACACACCTGTTCCTTATGCACTTCTTTGCAGCCACTACTTGATGTAATGTCAGACCGTCAGTCTTTGCTGGATCATTGCATTGCATCGGTCAGGAAAACTTGGCTCCTAGACCTTTGTCCTTCTCATAATTTCTGCTAAAGAGAGGAGAGCTATTTGGTGTTTTTAGGAGAGAATCTGTGTATCAGCGTGGATTTGTGGAAAAGTGCCAAGCTTTTGTTTGTATTTGAATACATTCACTGAACTTCAGCATGAGTCCTGCCTTTTTTTTTTTTTTTTTTTTGCAAATAATGAAAGACAACCAATTCTAACCTTCATTACAGGTGGTTTAACACAAAGGTTTAGCTGGAAGAACTTTTAATGAACTTTAAGAACTTTTTAAAACTCATATAAATGAGTATCAAAATATATTATTGTCACTTAATTACAGAAACAAAATGTCAAAAATTTAGCAGGTTATTAAGGTTGAATTGGAAATATAAAATTTAAAACTTTATCTATAACTATAACTTTAAAAGAATATATATTATCATGTCAATCTCCAGTGCTAAACAGCGACATGCAGCAGATAACAGTGTTCTGTAGTCTGGGGGCTCCTCTACTGGTGGAGGATGTTACACATGTTGAAGCTCTGAGGGGTTTGTGTTCAGCTCCACTGATGCTTTGTATTACTGTGGCATTCTCGCACAGTAATACACAGCAGTGTCTCCAGGCTGCATATTCTGTCCATTTAGAGTCACTGTCTTGCTTGAAGTGTCTAAGTTGATGGTGAACTTGTTCTTTAGTGAATCTTTGTAGTATGTGCTGTGTCCATAATGTGCATCTCCAATCCACTCCAGTCCTTTCCCTGCAGGCTGTCTGATCCAAGCTGTCCGATAGCTGCTTAGAGAATAAGACACCTGACAGGTGATGGTCAGACGCTGACCTGGCTGTACAATCACAGATGCTGTCTGTATCAACTGCTCACATTTTACACCTGTGGAGAAAACATGTTGAATACTGAATCTGTGTTTCAGCAGAATCTTATAATCATATTCTGTCTTTTCCGTATTGAGCCTCACAGGTTCCAGAAACCAGCAGCAGCAGGAGCACAGCTACAGAGAACATGTTGCCTCCTTTGTGTCACTGATGGCATGATCTCAACTCTTATAGGAGACTGTGAGTAAGTGCAATTTGCATACATGGATACAAACATGTTATAACAGAAAGGTTACTGAAGTTTCCACCTGTAAAAATAACTCTCATATATTAGGCAACCCTTAAGTTAAATATGTGTTTCTGACTGCAGAAAAATGTGGGTCATAGCTATGTATTTTACAATGAAATGGAACTATGGAAAATGGGTTGTGCAAAAAAGGTGTTACATTATTGTGCTTAATTAGTGCTTAAATGGTAAATGGCCTGTATTTGTATAGCGCTTTACACAACCAGTCATCCACCCATTAACACATACATTCACACACTTAAACTATTTAAAACAGTGGAGGTTTATATGAACTAAAAAAATAATTTCAGCTTATGTCTTATTTATTATGTCTTATTTAATTAAGTGTTGAATTTGCAGATTTTGTTTTCTAAACACTTTTGATACACACTGAAAGCTAAAAAAAGATGAATCCATCTGTCTAAGCTTTCATTTTATATCATATACATAAAATAATTTAATTAAAGTATAAAGAATTGAAAAAAAAAAGTTTTTTCATAGCAGTTCAGAACTTCTATAATTGATTTCTTTTATTCAAATATATGTTTTACAACCCAAGTTTATGTGGGCGTTCATAAACAGAAAATAAAACATAAAACTGACATTTCAAATCTTATTCTAAATTCACAAAGATATACAGTTAGACCCGTGCCACAAAAGTTCTTTTTTTTCTGTAAATGTTGTTTTCAGTATTCAGTGAGTTGCACATTTCAAGAAGAAAGCTGTGCCGACTGTTCATGTTTAAATGTTTTTGAAAAAAAACATTGAATATCACTGTAATAACATTAACACTTAATGTGCTGTGATCTTGCTATTAGTGTCTCGACTTCAGTGAGAGTCACAGGATCCAGCAGCAGCAGAGCTACAGACAACAGGTTGGTGCCCAAGGTGATAGCATGGAAGCTTCTGTTGTTATTAAAAATATTTTTATTTAAAAGTTTTAATAAACATCTTTTTTTTTTTTTTATCTATGTCCATTATTTTCATTATTTGCTTTTTTCTAAATAATGTTTTATTATTATCATTATCATCTTTTTTAAAAAGAAATTTCTTACAACTGTCTTATCAGCCGGTGTCCCTGTTTTTGATGAACAACTGCTTCCTTTTGATTCTTCTAAAAATAGATGGCAGGATGTTTTTGTAAAGCCTCTTCAGCTGCTTTAACCACTGTGTTTCTCTTTGGCACAGTAATAAATAGCAGAATCCTCTGGCCTCAAATTGGACAACCTCAAATACACCATGCTGTTGCTGTCATCTCTGCTGATTTCTACACGTCCTCTCAAACTGCTTGCATAACTGTTTCTGCTGGAAGTTGAGAAGCCGCTCCCGATCAATTCCAGTGGTTTTCCTGCAGGTTCTCTGACCCAGATCATAACACAGCAATCAAAACTGAAGCCTGATCCTCTACAGGAGAGACTAAGAGTGTCTCCAGGCTTTTTCACTACTGGACTGGAAGGAATGGACTCCATGCTCTGACCTGTAACACCTGATGAGATGAAAGAAGAGAGGAAAAAGTGAGACACCTGGAAAGTTGTAATGGGGCCACAAATGAGTATGACTTGATGTTTTTTTGATATGAGAAAAATAAGAATCAAGACAACTTACAGGGCAGAGAGAGAACAATGAGCAGGGGAGTGAGTGTATTCATCATCCTGGTGGAGATGTGATTTCTGGTGCTCTGTGCAATATAAAAGACCAGCACGGGATGAAGATTTGCATCATGATATCAGAAAAGGGAGGGGCTCAAAAAGATAGTTATTCTTTAGTTTAATTGTAGCTTTTAGTACTTAATGATGTTTAATATAGCTGGTTTATCATATGTGCAGTGTAACGACAAAATGTGTTTTTTATTAGGGTTCATTAAAATTAAAACAACAGGAGAAGTTAATTTACATTTTTATTTGGCTTTGTTGTGAATAATACACATGAAATGGAATAAATGGTAAGCATACAGATTGCTAGCATTACTTGTGAAGTCTTAAGGATATATATGCTACATATGCATTACATACTTAAGATTTAAAGATTAAAAAAAAAACCCATCTGAATCAACATTAAAATTTAAATTTGGGTGAAAAAAGTTGATTTCATTTGTTTCACATGGCAAATTTAACGTGTACATTTATGTGATTGGTTGAGGTGTTTTATTTTCTGCAGTGTTGTTCAGTCTTTACTGTTTGAATGCATATAGAGTATGAGTAATTTTTTGCACACTTCAATGTGTTTTAGATTTAAAACTCAAGGTTTTATCCCTTAGAAGAATAATCCATAATGACAACTTGCAAAAAAGGGAAAATTATATCTTCATCCATAACTCATGAGGGATGTACAGTTGTAAAGCAATAAATTAAATTGGATAAAAAGCACAAATAAATTAAAGCCTGAAATAGAGGCTGGGTGTCAAATGCTGAATATCAAATGAGTATAAAACGAAGAGCTACAGAAAAGAATAGAACAGTCCTTTATTGTCATTGTACATGTACAACAAAATTGTGCTCCACACCAACTGTGCAGGTATAAAATATAAATAGTAAGATAGCAGAAATAAATAACAAACATGAGAGATATATACAAACAGCAGGAATATAGACAGAACAAGAGAAAGGCACACAATAGAAGACAAGGTTGCAAAGTCCTTGGGCCTCTAAAATAGCTGAGTGAAATGTTTTTCATTTCCTTTTTTTTTTTTTAAATAAAAAAAAGCATTAAATTGCATTATTTTGCTTTGTTTGTATACATGGACTCATGAACTTGTAACTACTAAACTATGCAACACTTTCATATTTTTTATGCTTTCGAAGAAACATACAGCAATGTGGTTTACTTTGAGGGTTATGTATACCAGAATATGTTTTTGGTTGTTGAAGAAAAGAAGAGGGATTAAGAAAAGTAACCTTCCTCTGTGAGAAATAATGTTTATGAGAACTGGAATTAATAATCAGCTTTATTTCCAGATTATGTTTCAATGTTATGTATTGACTTATTATGCTGATCTGAAATCATCAGTGGTCTGAGGGCTCCTCCTCTGGTGGTTTCATGTTAGAACTGTTCAGTGAGGGGTTTTTGTTCAGCTCTAGTGAAGGGTTGTGTTACTGTGGCTTTCTAGCACAGTAATACACAGCACAGTCTTCTGGCTTTAGGTTGGAAAGGCTCAGATGCACCATGCTGTTGCTGTTGTCTCTGGTGATTTCTATACGTCCTTGCACACTGCTGGCATAAATGGTTTTACTTGCATCATACCAAATAACTCCCATCCATTCTAGTGTTTTTCCTGCTGGTTGTCTGATCCAGTGCATTCCAAAGCTGCCAAAACTGAAACCACTTCCTCTACAGGAAAGACTGAGGGCTTCCTGAGGCTTTTTCAACACTGAAGTGGGGGGAATG
The DNA here is from genome assembly GCF_051167445.1 of Perissodus microlepis. Taxonomy (NCBI): domain Eukaryota; kingdom Metazoa; phylum Chordata; class Actinopteri; order Cichliformes; family Cichlidae; genus Perissodus; species Perissodus microlepis. The sequence goes on from NC_140464.1 coordinate 19,094,916, forward strand.
GACTCCAAAGCCTGACCATTTAAACCTGGAAAGAACCAGTGAGATGAGTGAAACTGGGAGAAAAGAGTCACTTCATAAATTAATAGAAAATAATAATAATAATAATAATAATAATAATAATAATAATAATAATAATAATAATAATGTACAGTTATAAAATTATATGACTTACAGGGTAGACAGAGCACTGTCACCAGAACAGAGAGTCTGAGCATCATCTTGAAAGTGAAGTTGTGAAGGAAGTGCTTCCCATTAGACAAGATGACAGCCAGGCCCTACGAGGACAGAAGTAAGCCATCTAAATTTTATTAGGGAGGGACTAAAATGTCAGGCTTAAATATTATTCAAATACATCTTTAAAAAAAAGGTTAAAAAAAAGGTTGAAGATGTGATGTAGTACACACAGACACACACACACACACGTACACACACAAACACACATAAAGCAGACAAAGACCCATTTTTGATAAAGCATAACAGTGAGTTCAGTCTCGTGTTATCTTCTATTATGTTGGAAAAAAATGCTATCTGGGACAGAAGTGAAGTTAAATGATTTAATTAACAATACGGGGTTGAAAAACAAAAAATAAAATGTTTTGCTTTTCTTGTTTAGTTTATTTTGTTTTCCATGCATTAAAATTTTCAACTACTTTTCTAACTTGGGGTCATCCAGCAAGAGGCAAGGTGTAAGTAATCAGTCTGTGAAAAGCCAGTGTTTTAAGAATGAGAATAGACCAACAGAAGGATTGTTTAGACTTTTATGGTTATTAAACTTATTATGACTCATTTAATTACATGCTGTTGATTTTTAAGTGACATTTTATTTCTTCTTATTGTGCTGATCTGAAATCATTGGTGCTCTGAGGGATCACCCTCTTGTGGCTTCGTGTGTTCAGTCACTGAGGGGTTTTTGTTCAGGTCTCATGATGCTTTGTGTTACTGTGGGTGGTTCTCTGGCACAGTAATACACAGCAGAGTCTTCAGGCTGCACATTCTGTCCAATCAGAGTCACGGTCCTGTTGGAAGAGTCTATGTCGATACTAAACTTGTTCTGTAGTGAGTCTTTGTACCGTGTGCTGTGTCCAACATGTACACTACCAATGCACTCCAGTTCTTTTCCTGCAGGTTGTCTGATCCAAAATGTTCGAGCGCTGCTAAGAGAATAAGAGGTCTGACAGGTTATGGTCAGACGATCCCCTGGATGCACAGTCACAGAGGCTGGCTGTGTCAGCTGTTCACACTTTACACCTGAGGAGGAAAACATGTGGAATATTGAAACAGTGTAGCAGTCACTGTATTTTTATCATAGCGTGAGTTCCTCAGTGAGACTCACAGGATCCAGCAGCCAGCAGCAGCAGAGCTAAAGAGAACATGTTGGTACTGAAGTTGATCTGATTAGAACGTCTCATCTTCTTCTGTAACCGGTGCCATGATTTCACGTCTTAATAGCAGACTGTCAGGAAGTTCACTTTGCATATTGAGAAGGACTCTGAGAGCCCTCTCACAAGAGGACTCTCACTTAAAATTGTGTTAATATAATATGTATCTATTATTAACTCAGGAAGAAGCTCTGATTCACAGAGGATGCTCCTACAAACATATTGTGTGAATGCATAATTTGGAAAATTACCCCAGGATTCTTGAATGTGCCATTGTGTCCATCTATTTTTGTATCCCTCTTAAAAATGGTGTTTCAGTGTTTTTGAATGATATTTTCCATATTATTTTTCATTATAATCAAAAGACTTTTTTATATTTTAAAAGCATTCATAGAGGATAAACACAGGTGTTATTGTGACAGTGAGTTGAACATCATAGTTTGATCATCTGTTGCCCCCTGTAGGTTCTTGTGAAACTGTATGGCTGAAGGTTTTTGTAAAGCTTATGTCATTACTTAAACCATGGTTTGTCTTTCACACAGTAATACACAACAGAGTTTTCTGGTTTTAGGATGGAAGTCTCAGATATGTCATACTGTTGCTGTTGTCTTCGGTAATTCTATATGTCCACTCAAACAGCTCATGTATCTGTTTCTGCTGGAAGATAAAAAGCCTTCTCCTATCCATTCCGGTTCGTTTCCTGGTTGTTGTTTTATACAATCCATAGTACAGCAACTAACTGTGAAACCAGATCCTTTACAGGAGAAACTGAGAGTCTCTCCAGGCCTTTTCACGACAGGATTGGAAGGAATGGACTCCATACTCTGACCTGTAACAGCTGAGGAGATGAAAACAGAGAGAAACAAGTGAGACAGATAAAATGATAGACAGATAAAAGTATCATTAACTCACCATCAATCAGTGTGTCCTGGTACATGGTGAAATAGTGAGCAGCACAGGAACTCAGGGGGAAGCAAAAAAGCAATTGATGAGGTACAGCACAAATGCTATGGCAAGGATGAGCCAGGACGTCAGGTCATTCATATGTGTTCATTCATAGTTATGATGCCTTCAGTGAGAATCTACAATGTGAATAGTCATGAAAATAAAGAAAAAGCATTAAATGAGAAGGTGTGTCCTGGTAGTGTATTAAATACTAGTATTTCCAATGTTAATAAATGTGTTTTTGTTAACGTGAAAATATGGGATAGTCTGAAAGTGCAACAGATCACTTCAGAGGTTGCCAATAGTAAGCTTTAGTGTGTTTAGTGCTCTCCCTGCCACTTGTGAATTCCTCTAAACCTCAAGTACACAAATGCAATTCATTCAAAGACAGGGAGTGTACAGATTTACAAGGACACTACATATGTTTGCAAAGAAGAAGGGTTACAACAACAGTCTTTGTGCTTTCAAATGACTGCACCTCTTCATAACATCACTGGCATACCAACACATTTATTGGCATCTTGAAATTACAACATGAGTAGTTTTTTTTTTTTACTTACAGGTGGAAACTATATTGCTGCTTCTGCACATGGAGCTTTGTCTCACTCTTGTGGAAAATCTGAGAATTACAATATCTTGGAACACGAAGCAATTTTCTGAAGGATAAACATGGTGTTTATTATTATTATTATTATTATTATTATTATTGTTATTATTATTATTATTATAGTAAAAATGCACAGTATAATTTAAAAATTGGACTGGAATCTTACTTTTAAACAATCAAATGACAGGCGTTTATCTTAATCTATGTAGCTATGATACCAAATAACGTGGTGATGATGAAAAAACCAATGAGGGTGAAAACCATATTCCAGCTTTCCTCAGCTCACATCAGCATGCTCAATATCATCAAATAAATCACACTTCTTTTACTTGGGACAGGTCAAGGTGGCTCTGGACACTGAACTTTCCATCTGGGCATCTTTGGAGTCACTAGTGTTGTAGTTCAGCAGTTCTGTGTGTCCATTTGGAAACCCAGTGATGTTAATGGATACAGGACTGAAGCCAAAAACCAGGCACACAAGTTCATTAGAGCCCTGAAGCAAGTAGGCAGATGGTTGGCTGTAGATCACTGAGGCTGGAAAGATGTGCATTACAGTTTCAGTAATCAGTTAATCATCAATCAGTTTTGTTCAAATGAATATAATGGAAATAAAAGATTAATGTTAAATGCTAAGCAGCAACTCACCAAACACATCAGTTATGGTGGCTTCAACAAGTGCTTCAGATGACTCATGTGTGACAACACAGGAATACGTAGACCTTTTGTCTTCACTTTTGGATATGTTTAGTCTGCTGCTCACAGAGTAAAAGCTCCTCCCTGAGTATTTCCATGGAGGACTGTTAACATCATGTATGGATGGGAGAGTCTGGCCTTATTCTTCCCAGTACACTAAGATGTTAGCAGGGAAAACTCCAGACACTAGACAAACAAGCGTTAGGATGTCAGACATTGAAACTTCAGAGGCAGTTGGTTGCATTATCTTCACTGTTGGCACACAAAGGTCTTGAAAAACACTAAAGGGAGAGAACCATAAAAATATAGTCACAACCAGAGGAACATGAAGTTTAGAAAGAGCTGTAATCAATTTGTTACATTTCTAACATTGCCTCTGGTTTTGCTTATATGGTCTTCATTGCCCTGATTGGAACATGGATGTTTTCCTTCACAAAACCCTTGTTTATCTGCATCCCAATTTTGTGCTGACACATTAAGGAAGCTCTGTTGAGTCTCCGTCCCATTGTTGTGACTCACTGCAGGATTAGTAAGGACATAACAGTCAGGAATTTTGTTGCCAGCTGATTTCCAGGTGATGGAGAAATCTTTAAGACTAGGGGCAACCAGAAGACAGATAACAGTCACGGGTCCTTTGTTCTCAGGCTGCTACAGTGATGATGGTCCCTGAACATAAACCCCAACTGGCTGTGAGGATGATGGAGGTACTCAAAAAAACCCAAAATAAAAACAAAAACAAAAAAAATCTTAATATGTATGACAATAATAGTGTTTTCACTTTACCTGTACAGAGACTGACATTTCTTGTGATATTTTTATTCATAGACCTGTCAGATACTGTGCAAGCGACGATCTTTCCTGTTTTCCACTCAGAGTGATCAATTATAAGTTGGCTGGTCACTCCAGCATGTCCATCTACACTCATGTTGATCTTTGCTGAGACTCGTTAAACCATCTAATATGAGCGTTGAAGACCCATCCACAGCATAAGAGTGTCTGTGATCTTGACTCCTTACTTTGGACCAGAAGAAGCTCCACTAAAGTGAGATAAATCAGGGCATCAATTAATCTATTTAACAGAAACCATTAAAGTATAAATCAACAAAGTTAAATCAGCTGCCTAAAAGGGAAGCAAGAGTAGCTTGTTACTAAAAATATAGCTGGTAGAGTTTGCTCTCCTCTGCATGTTAAATGCTTTACTTGCTTCCACCAACTCAAGAAAAAAGTTTACTGATAATAAGAGTTGTGTTTTACTCTCCGCACATTTTTTCATTCGTGGCGCTCCATTAATCAGCCAGGAGATCATGGCATGAAAATTAGTGTGGACCCAACATGTTCCTTGCACATTAGAGTCTGACGCTAAAGTCTCTGGGAATCTTTACATGAATGAAAGGTGAATGTCTGTGGAATTAAAGAAAAACATGCTAATTAATAAACTTTATCTTAAGACTGTTCTTAATTTGTTCAAGATATTCCTGCAAATGTTCATGTTGAATATGGGCTTTGAGACAGTAGCTGTACATACTCACTGTGACAAATGTTTATTGTCTTCTTATATTCAGTATAATTGTGATTAGCTTTGCAGGTAAAAGTTGATCCTTGTCCCCACACTGAGAGTTTGATGCTCAGGCTGAAGGTTTTCTGCTCTGTCCCTTCACTTTGTAGCTTCGTTCTGCTTGGCTTCTTGTTTTGACTCAGTGGTGATTTGTCCTAAAACCACTCCAAAGCCAGTTTGTCTGGAAAGAAGCCATTTAGCAGATGAGCCTTACTGGTGAGATTCCAAATTCCCCATCCGAGACTGGGTACAATGTGATGTTTGGCGACACAATCCATGGCACTGAAATAAAGAAGAGATTAGTTTGATTTACATAACTCATTATAAATATCATGTGTGAACACAACAAAGAAAATCATTAATCTTATCTAAGTTATACATACCTTCAGATTCTGGTAAATGCAGAACTCTTCAATTTCAGTTGACATTAAGTTATGTTAGAGTTGTACTTTTACATTGTTTAGTGTTGTTCAGCAAGGCGAAAATAGGGCAGGAAGTCTGTTGCACAGTTGTTATGCATGATAAGGCAGAGTGATCAGGGCAAGCAGCAAGCGGAAGCGGAGTAACAACCAGGTCTCAAAAAAGTACCAAAACACAGAAGTGAAAGAATGCAAAGAGCAACGGAGCATCACAAACAGCAGGTGTGAGATGTGGTTATGCCAGTAAGAGAAACAAAGTGCACATTTAAATTTCTCATATCAGTTTGCATGTGTACCACATACACAATATCTTATTACTTTGCCAAATATTTTAGTTCTCAAATCTTGTAATAATAGACTAAAATGCAACAAGTTTTAAAAGCTACCATTTTGCATTTTTGGTATCACATGGGCTGCTGATCCCAGCGCTGTGGATGTGGGTTGGCCTGTATTTATCTAATAATAAGAACTTTTAATGCTTTTTTTTTTGTTTACTATATTTTAAGCATCTGTGTAAAGCATATGAATTATTCACTGTTGCTCTTTTCTTAGTGTAATTCTAGCAGCCACTGTCAACATCTGATCTAATATCTGCTCTGATAAATTCTTCTGTAAATCTGATGTGAAGTTTTTTACAGAAGAAAGATTGCCAAGTGTGATTAGCGTTTATGCCACATGCAGTTTATTTTTCTGAATCATGTGTGAGTTTTAAAACACTGCCTGAAAGTTTTTTGAGTTACACAGTTTGCAGTACCATTAAGACCCAATTTAGCTGCTCTCGCTTCTTGTCTTTGGAAATTTGTCACTCTACAGGTTATAAAAGGAGACGATGTAACACAAATACATCCCTAAGTAGATAACTCATGCAACAACAGTCTACAATGTTGAATCTTCTTAAATATCTCATTTTTACACTAACTAAAAGTTGGGACGAAGAAATTACCGTGTATTAATATTTACAAAAGTTCTGAAAATGAGAAAAACTAAAATACATAATTTTCTCTACTATACCAAACATTGATTATCAGATACATGTAAACAGGATAAAGACTATTGGATTTTGTACTGTTCAAGGAACTTCAGTTTGTAAATTTGAATTGAAGAATAAAATTTAGCTTTTTTTATTTATTCATTTTTGGTTTTCTGAGTTTTTGTACAGTGTTTCTTCCTCTTGTATCACTGTGACTCTCGAGCACAATAATAAACAGCAGAGTCTTCAGTCTTCAGGCTGTTCATCTGCAGATACACCTGCTGTCTGCTGTTGTCTCTGGAGATGGTAAACCGGCCTTGGACTGACTGAGAGTAGTATTTGCTACTACCAGCACTAACTTCGGCAACCCATTCCAGTACTTTCCCAGGAGTCTGTCTGACCCAGTGCATATCATAGCTGCTAAATGTGAATCCAGAGGCTGTGCAGGTCAGTCTGTGGGACTCTCCAGGCCTTTTAATGACTGGTTCAGATTCTGTCAGAGTCTGACCATCAACACCTGTCAAAACAAACAAGAACATTGTCACCTGCTGTGAGTTGGAAAATCATTAAAAGAAATTCAGCTCAAAATGACTGAAACTATACCTCCCCAGAACAGTAAGATAATCAGCAGTCTGGCCGATATGTCCATTATGTTAAACTGTGAGTTCACTCCTGTCATTCACATTTCAGTCACGAGAGTATTCTTTAAAACCATCCAAGTTTTGCATTAACTCCTCCCCACAGAAAGGATATAGTGTTCATCCTTTTTTTCTTCTGATCCCCTATTTTAAATTAGATTATCAACAAGTAGTTGCTACCATACAGAGAGCACAAATCAACCAGCCACACAGATGTTCCAGTCATGTCTGGATTAATGAATGATTGTAGTTGTTTCTACATAGAAGTGCATTCAAACATATTTGTCTCAAGGTGGTTGAAGTCTTCAGTCAAATCACGTACTATGCTCATCTTAACTGAAGCATGTTTTTCAATATTGTGAGTAGTGCATCACTGCCATATATACAGCTACTTCCTTTAACACTGATGACAACTTGAAAGCATCAGTGGTCCAAGAGCTCCTCCTGTGGTTTGTTAATGTTAGAGCTGTTTAGACACTGAATGGTTTTTGTTCAAGTCCACTAGTGTTTTGTGTCACTGTGAGTCTCTGGCACAGTAATACACAGCGCTGTCTTCAGGTTGCACATTCTGTCCAGTTAGAATCACTGTGTTCCTGGAGGAGTCGGTGGAAATACTGAACTTATTTCTGAGTAAAGGACTGTAGTGAGGTGTGCTTCCAGAAGCTGCTCTTCCAATCCACTCTAGTCCTTTTCCTGGAGCCTGTCTATTCCAGTGAGTCCAATAGCTGCGCACAGAATAAGACACCTTACAGGTGATGGTCAGAGGGTGACCTAAAACCACACTCAAAGAGTCTGGCTGTGTCAGCTGTTCACACTTGACACCTGTTGAAAAAAGACGTGTTGTTGTAAATTATAACACAAAGAAGAAATGCTGGATATAACAAATCTACAGAGACTCACATCCAGCAGCTAAGAACACTAGCAGAGCTACAGACAACATATTGTTTGGTGTCTGTTGTGTTGTGAACTCTGCTTCACAATCTGATGTAAAGTTTTTATAACCCAGTAACAGACAAAGCCTATGAGTTTGCATAGCTGGTCTAACTGGAGCCAATCAAAGAGTGTGCGTGTTACGTCTGTTATGCACCTACTTAGACCTACATAGGTACATTTTTATTTCACAATTCAGTATAACAGCAGTGAAACAACTGATTGTTTCATTGCATTTAATATATCTGAAAACAATATAGTATTAAGGATTTTGTATTAAAATCAGTGGATTGATACATTAAAATGTTTTTTTTTTCTTCTTTTTGTAGACCATCTAGTTATTAAAAAGAATATTAAATAATATAAATTTTACATGTTTTGGTATTATTTCAAAAATCTTAAAACCTTGTAACTGCTTACTAATGCTTTGGTTTGCTGGGATAATCCAGTGGTAGATCATTTTACCCAAAAGTACTTATTATGAGTGGTTTTTAAACAGTTATCATTTTGTACATTTTAAATCCACATTTATATGGCTGCAGAAATTAAAAACTGTTCACAACCAAATGTCACTGAGTATTGTGATATCACTGGTTATAATTTTATCACCAGTATTATTCTAATTGTACTGTTTTTAACATGTTATGAACAAAAAATAAATAAAAATGTGACAAACAAATTGATTTAGCAAATACTAACTTTAGAATTCTTCACATTCTGGTACAATTAAAACATGGAGATGGATATTTGAATACTGTATTCCATAAAAGATGAAAGATGGCTCTCTTTTAGTTACTTCAAAATAAATAATAATTAATGGAACAATACATTTGTAATGAAAAGTGTAGAATATAATACATTAACATGTCAGATATACTAAAACATTCTTAAAATTGACATTGTTTTATATATTAAAATTATTTTAAAAGTAAAATTAAGGATAACACTTGATAAATGTCTGTCGTATAGAAAGGATGACTCTAAGATTTTGTACAAACAGCTTCAGTCAGTCATTCTTTGCACTGTTCATCTGCACATGTATGTTGTTTTTCTGGAGATGGGAAAACTGCCTTCACCTGAATAAACAGCAGAATCCTCAGTCCTCAGACTGTTCATCTGCAAATACACCTGCTATCTGCTGTTGTCTCTGGAGATGGTAAACTGTCCTTGTACTCTGGGCCGGTTCTAGACAGGCATATATAAGGGGGCAGACAGAAATGTAAAGGGGGCACAAGGTGGCAATGCAGGCGAGAAAGGTGTGGGGGCTGGGTGGGGTGCTCTGGATTCAGGGTTCCACAAACGATTATTATGATAGTCGACTAGTCGCCGATTATTTTTGCGATTAGTCGACTAATCAGATCATGCATCCATTGGACATAAAACGGACATCTTATTGCACCAGCATGCATCTGCTTTTATATAACTATCATTAGCTTACAGCTTGAAGTATGTGCTAACTAAAAAGGTATGTGCTAACTAAAAATAAAGACAAGATCATAGTTTATTAAACTCTTAATGAAATTTGCAGATTGTCTCAGTGGAGTTTAATAAACTCAGTCGTCTGCTCATTGCTATCTAAAATATAACAGGACACTGGAGTAAATTCTTTACCATCTCACACTTCTGTTTAATCAGTTTTCTGTTTGACGTTTTTTCAGCTGTGTGAAACTTTAATCCCAGTCAAACCGATTTACTCGCATTACTGATTTACTTGCTACTTATTCCTGCGTCTTTCAGGATCTTACAAAGCTTCAAACAACGCGGCAACTATTAAATTAGTCGTTGACGATTTTGATAGACGTAATCGTGACTAGTCAACTAATTATGGCAGCCCTACTCTGGATAACTGTTTTTGTCATGTAATTGGTTTGCACTTTGTCAGGCCTCTACCCTAAGACCTGACCAACTTGGGTGTCCCACCTGAAGGCTAAGCTTCTGCTGGTCTAGCTTTTATGGTCACTAGGACACGCAAAGACCACGTTAAGGTGAAAAAAATAGAGAAGTATAATTTTTTCAGTGACTTTATTATAGTCTCTTTTTACTTTGTAATACAGACATTTTCAAATGTTAAAACTTACAATACATCAAGAGACTTTTTCATATCACAGGACCTATGCTCTATCCATCTGTGTTTTTAGGAAAGATCTCAAACTCCAAACTATTTAAAAGAAGTAGTACAAGGTTTATATTTGTGTGCATTATACGTATGGACCCAGTCCCTGTCATTCTTTATTTCTACTGCAGCACTTGCAAGTGCGTGTCTATTTCAAACTTTGCAGTGATATCGCACCCAGGCTGATGCCCTCAGACATCGGTGCGTTGATGGTTCTTGGTGTCTGGGGCTGGGCTACACTATGCACAGACTGTTATTCTTTGTTCACATGTACGTCTATGTAAGACATCATAGGTTAATGAACCTATGCATAGTCATGTAACCGCAATAAAGAGCAGTGTTACGAGGGAGCAGATGAGAGCAACTGGGGTCAAGCGAAGGAACAACGCTTGTCACAGGTCTCTCCCTCGTGCACGAGCAATACAAAAAACTTTGCCGACTTGTGTCTTGCTTTGCTGTGTAGTAGAATTGTCTTGAACGTTCCAGCAAATAGGTTTATGCTACAAACCTAACACCCCTTGTCTGGGGCTCTCCTCAGCTCTTCCCAGGAGGGCGGCATGGTTAATGGTCCTCCTTGGGTTCTTGGGTACACAGGTGTACACACAGGTGTTCACAGACACAAACTACACTTTTCTTGGCTGCTACCTCAAAGCACATTGTGCGCTGTCGATCTTGCGTGCTGCACAATAACATTTAATATTTAGTATCTACTGTTATTTACTGTTAGCTAGTTTATTGTGATGGTTTTGTGTTTATTAAGTTGCTCTTTTTTGTTTGTTTTCTCTTCTGTTTTTTCTTCTCTTGACAGGTGATCCAGGTGATTTTTTTTCTTCTCCCCTTTCTCACTATCTCTTCTCCCCTCTTTTTTCTTTCTCTCCCTCTCTTTCTTTCATTGTTTCTTTCTTCCTTTCCTATCCCCCAGTCATGTCTGCCCCATCTGTAACAATCGAAAATAAAATAAAATAAATACATAATAATAATAAAGGTCAATCAATTGAACCAATATGGCAAGGCCATGATGATCCACTTGGTAAAGTAAATCCGCTAGGCATCTTTCTTGGCCTTCAGACAATAATTCTGATGGCTAAAGATCCAAACGGGACAGGCAAAAAAAAAAAAAAAAGAAAGAAAATGAAACAACTGTAGCTTGCCTCCACCATTGTGTGAATGAATAGTGGATTGTAAAGCACTTTGAGGGTCTCGAAAAGCGCTATTTAAATGCAATCCAGTATTGTTATTATCATTACAAATTATTAAGACTTTAACAAATTCAATTGAGTCATCTTGAGAACATGTGAGCATACCTCCTTTGAGGTGATTGGAAGTAAGGAAAAACAATAGCGCTTATCAGTCCAGCAAAGAGTGGAATGGAGCGCTGGTACACACACACAATGTGCCCCCAACTGCTGTAAGGATTTGTGAAAGAAAACCATCAGTTCACACAGTATAAAGCATCATTAAGATTAGCATTCACCCTCCGAAAAGGGTGAAGGGGAAAAATCATTGGATGTGACCAAATTAAATCCTTTATGTGCAACTCATACTGTATGATTTAGATTTTTTTTTTTCCTATTCATGCACTGAGGGGTTCTTTTTCTACTCTACTGATGCTTCATTTCTGTGAGTCTCTGGACAAGTAATGTTGAAAGTTGAAAGCAGTGTTTGACTTTCATGGGTTTTTGTACAGCGTTACTTCCTTTTGTGTCACTGTGACTCTCGAGCGCAATAATAAACGGCAGAATCCTCAGTCGTCAAGCTGTTCATCTGCAGATACACCTGCTTTCTGCTGTTGTCTCTGGAGATGGTGAACCGGCCTCTGACTGACTCAGAGTAGTAGATGCTGCTACTGTCACCACTGATAGTAGCAACCCATTCCAGTCCTTTTCCAGGAGCCTGTCTGATCCAAGCTTTCCAGTAATTGCTACTGAACCCTGAGTATGTGCAGGTCAGTCTGTGGGAGTCTCCAGGCCTTTTAACCACTGATTCAGACTCAGTCAGTGTTTGACCTTCAGTACCTACAAACAAACAGCTCATTAGATACAATGATGCAGACATTTTATGTGTTTTCATTAGTAAAAGTAAACGTATAATGCTTACCAGCCCAGTTCATTAAAAGAATGAGAAAAGTGAACCATATATGAAGTCTGAACATGATGAAAGCCATTTCTCTCTGCAGTCTACAGTGGGTACATCAATGATTTACACTCTGTCTTAAACTCTCTAACACTTATGTAAAGATAAACTAGAACAGTTTTGCATCAGCTCCTCCCACACTGTAGCTTGTAGTACTGATCATTTTATTACAGTATTATTTGAAATGTATTTACTTGTTAAGTAATTGTGTTCAGGTAAGACAGTCCTATCCTTATAATTCTACATTTTTTTCTTTTCTTTTTTCTTTGATCATAAAATCCTTCTTGATACTCATTTAGAAAAGTACATGTTGAAGCATTTGTTTAAGCATCAGAGTTTCTGTGTTTATGATTATTGTTCATTTTACTGTAAAGTATGAGCAAAGTAAATAAAAATTAATTCTGTTCAGCATGCGCATAAATCTTTCTATTAGTCTGTCTCCAAAGAGATTGTCAAAGAGATTGAACTGCAGGTGATTAATGCGAATATCATTTTGATCGGCTGAGTTTTTGAACTAAATTTCTTGAAGGAGGATTGTTTACTGTCATATGTAAATATTTATAAAAGGATAGTGAGGTTTCTGCTAAATGCCACTTAACATCTGTTTCATTTATCAAGCTTAATATTACAAAAAAAATAGATTTTACTCCAGCAGAGAAACTGTTGGAGTCATCTCTGGAGATGATGGACCTACCCTGGATGAACTGGGACTATCAGCAGTGCCAGTGTGTATCAGTTCATATTGTAGCTCCTAAATGTGAATCCGGAGCATGTACAGGTTCATTCTGGATATTTTCCAGGTCTTTTTACCACTGATTCAGATTTTGTCAGAGACCATAAAAACATGTCAAGAGCATCAAATCACACTAAATTAAACTGTAATATCAAGAATTATTAATGCTGTCAACTCCCAAGCAAATAGTTAACAGCAGTTATGATGATATTTCTAATCCACAATCAGGATTAACAAAAAGCACTGGAAAATTAAAAAAATAAGCAAGGAGCAATTAAAGTTGTCCAGTTTTATTTTCAATATTCACACTTCTCTCTTTTAAAATAAAATGAAAATAAAATCAGAGACAGGAGATGTCATAATGAACAATACTCAGAGAATAAGAGACCCACAGGTTACTGTGAGATTGTGATAAACATGAAAAATCGAGTCCAGTTCTAAAGAAATGAACACTCTGTCCATGCTTTCAGTGTTTATGTTCAGTGAGAACATGTTGATATTGAAATTCATCAGGTCAAAGCTTCTGTATCTCTTGCAACCAACTGCAGTACATGTCTAGCAAGACTATTCAGGCAGCCTGTCTGATCCAAGCAGTGCTAATATCACCACTGAACCCTGAGTATGTACAGGTCAGTCTGTGGGAGTCTCCAGACGTTTTAACCACTGATTCAGACTGAGAACCTCAGTACCTAAAACTGAATACCACTCTTTTAAAGTAAAAAAATCAGGGAAAAATGGAAAATTGTAATTCTTCAAATAATAAAACTTACAATACAACAGTACCTATACTAAATACATATGCTAAAAGCCAACTTGTCAGCTGAAAGTGGAAGTGAACAGGATAGTGGTCTGAGAGCTCCAGTTCTGGAAGCTTTTTATTAAAACAGACTGTGAGGGGTTTTTGTCCAGGTTCGTTGATGGTTTGTGTTACTGTGGCCTGGCTGCACAGTCTCAGAGGCTGGCTGTGTCAACTCTACACATGTTACATCTGTAAAAAGGTGGATATAAAGCAGGACAAATGATTGAATTTTATTTTAAAAGAAAAGCTGCACATTTACAGTTTACAAATTTACAGTGACTTGCGGCATCCAGCTGCCAACAGCAGTAGGAAAGCAATGGGGAAACATGTTTTTTGATTGAAGCTGACTGTATGACCTTCTGATCACTGTTTCACTTTAAGTGACTCCTTTATAACTGTGTCACAGGAAGTCACTTGGTTTGCATATTGATTTGAAATATTAGGGTGCAAATTTACCATGGTGTGTGACCAGGTAACCATATGTCTCATGCTGGGGTGCAGCAGACTTCATCACTGCTCCACTACTCAATTAAGTGCAAAAAGAATATCAAAAAGAAAAGAACAAAGACAAGGAAAAATACTGGAAAAAATATTAACTTGTAAAAGCAGCATTTAATACAAAAAGAGAGGAAGAGAAGTGATTGATGGATTTTGGGAGGTTCACCAGAACCCCGGGCTTATGGCAGGATTTCTAACAAATTTGTAGAATAATTTATTCAATAAATATATCTTTGTATGTTATGTATTATGTGATATCCAGTGTAATATTCAATTTAGCATCATATGAGATAAACAGCTGCTGACAAGAAATAAATAGAAGAGACCTCTTTGGTAATTTCTTTGCTGTTGTACATCTTAATTGAAGGGCCATGGATTAAACACAATCAACAGAAACTCAGTAGCTCACACTTAAGTACTTTGTGTAAGCTTGAAGTCAGTAGACAGCTTGTGAGATTATCTGGATCTTTTAATCAGCCTGTCAAAGTCTTATGAACAAAGAAAAAATGAAAATGGATTTGTAAGTAAAAAAAAAACACAAAACAAAATCACATGCACAAGCACATATGAGTGAAAAATGTCTAAGGATCACTGGAGGATTTTGTTCAGCTGTTCAACTAGTTCCAGTCACTGTGAGTCTCGAGCACAATAATAAACAGCAGAATCTTCAGACTTCAAGTTGTTCATCTGCAAAAACAGCTGTTCTCTGCTGTTGTCTCTGGAGGCAGTAAACCTGCCTCGTACTGACTGAGAGTAGTAGTTGGTGCCTCCATTAGCCTCAGTTGCAATCCACTCCAGTCCTTTCCCAGGAGCCTGTCTGATCCAGGCCATCCACCAGCTACTAAATGAGAGTCCAGAGGTGGTACAGGTGAGCCTGTGAGACTCTCCAGGTTTTTTAACAACGGGTTCAGACTGTGTCAGAGTCTGACCATCAATACCTGTAAAAACAGAATTGAATAATAATCAGTTCCTTTATGTTTTTAAGAATTTTATTGATGAGTAAATCTTGTAGATCTTCACCTGCCCAGCAGATAGCTAATAGCAGCAGCCCTGTCCTGCAGTCCATCATGTTAAACTGTGTGACTTCTGCTCTTTGTCATGCTCCCTGCAGTCACATAAGTAGAGGTGTAAGGTATGTAAGTTTTGCATTGACTCCTCCTCACATTAGGTAACTAGACTCATGTGAACTCACTTTAACTGAGCGTCACACATTAACTGGTGAAACTGGAGTGGATGCTACATGTAAGTGCCTTGAAAAGCGCTATATAAATCCAATCCATTATTATTATTATTATAATGTAGCTGCTTAATGTGAATCCAGAGGCTGAACAGGTCAGTCTGTGAGTCTCACTGGGCCTTTTAACCACCGGTTCAGATTCCCTCAGAGTCTGACCATCCACACCTGTAAAGGCATAAAATAAGAAAAGAAAAAAAAAGAAATCAAATGAATTGTTCTCCAAAAAAAATAAGGGCATGTTAACTAAAGATCAGGGAAAATCATCATCTGCCCAACAAAAGCTACAAGCAGCAATTCTTTCTGCAATCTATGATACAGCATTCAGGATATGAATAGAATTGTATTTATTTATTTATTGCTTTCTTTATCTTTTATTTACTGTTTTTTCTGCTCCTGACCCCAATGACACATGCTTATTTTTTTGCTATGATATTGGTTCTATTGTGTTATCTCATTATCATCCTCTATCATGCACTCTTCATGTTGTTGATAGCATAGAAAGAACACTATGGAGACTAACTACAAGTAAAGTGCACAGTTTAGGCCTCAAGCTTGCCTGAAGGCTTGAAAATACTTCTTCAGAAGATGAACAACTACATCTCTCATTGAGTGAAGAAATCTTCTTGCTTATTTCCAAATATGGAAAAGACAAACAAGAACGTGGATCATTATACTGGTTTACTGATAAAAAATTTATTGTAGTCAGTGCATTCACAAAATGGGCCAAACCAAAAGCACATTTACACAGATTGTATTTTTATACAACAATATTTTGTTGTTGTTTTTGTGTGTTCAATTTTACTGTGAAAAAATGACTTTTATGTATACTAATAATATGTTATGTTGAGAATACACATCAGTTGAGCTTCCATTTGCATCCTTTTTTAGTTAATGACCCTCCACCCTTCTGAAATAAAATGGTATAATTGTAATTAATTGTATAATTGGTAGTAGTAGTAGTATTGTTGTTGTTGTTTCTTTTTTCATTACATGAAGAGACAACTATGAAGCAATCAGTTCATATAAATCTTGTTAGAGTGAGGATGCTTTTTAAAATCATTAGTGGTCTTAGAGCGCCTCCTGTGGTGCTTTTACTGATGTTCAGGCAGAGTGCAGGTTTTGTTCAGCTCTAGTGATGTTTTGTGTTATTGTGGGTCTCTGGCACAGTAATACACTGCAGTGTCTTCTGGCTGCATATTCTGTCCAGTCAGAGTCACGGTGTTGCTGGAAGAGTCTAAGCTGATACTGAACTTGTTTTTTAGTAAATCTTTATAAGCTAAAGTTGCACCAACTCTGCTTCCAATCCACTCCAGTCCTTTCCCTGCAGGCTGTCTGATCCAAGCTGTCCAGCGGCCGGTCACAGAATAGGAAACCTGACAGGTGATGGTCAGACGTTGACCTGGCTGTACAGTCTCAGAGGCTTTCTGTGTCAACTGCTCACACTGTACACCTGCAAGTAGGAAAAGGTTATTTTTAACATGTGATTAAATTGTGTTGTTACGGATAATCTGATGAATATGGCAAATATAGGAGACTCACATGATCCACCTGCCAACAGCAGCAACAGAGCTACAGAAAACATGGTTTAATTGAGACTGATGTTCTGGTATCTCCACCCAAAAATGTGAGCAGTTTTTATGACTGAGTAGCGAGGAAGCTGAGTGATGTTTGCATAGAACAAAGCACGTGCTTGTAAACTAGAGCAAGTAGCGCAGTCACTATACTATCTGCCAAACTTGCCACAAGATCACATTTGCCTAAAATTTGTTTAACTGTATTACCTAATGAAAATACATAAAAAATAAAGTCTAATTGCTTTTTTATGGAAAGGATCACTGTACTGCTGATTTTTTGAAACCATGTTTGCTGTTTACTTGACTGAAACATATGCATGAAGAATGTGCTGCAGCATTTAATTATTTTCCTGTAATATCAGAAACAGCTTGTTGCATTATTTAAATTTGCTCTGTAACACAGAATTTGCAATAAAAACTGTAATATTTTAGTAGATTAATTATCATGTCCAAAGGTAAAGCTCAATCAAGGCACTTTATGCCTTGAATACTTATGTTATTTAGTGCACAGACAGCCGTATTGTGCTAATGCACTTCAGTGTCTGTATTTCTAAGGCAGCAAACCTATTGGGAAAACTGATAAACACAGGAACAAAGTTGTTATGAATAAGTTATAACATTAATTTATGTATAAATTAATTTATATATGCTATTTTCAGGCTAAATAACATACATGATTTGGTCAAGAAACAAACAGCTGCAGGTAAAGTAACAGTGTGCCGGATCTTATCAATGTGAGTGTACTGTAAGGGACACAGGATAAGTAATCATTTTACATTTCACACAAGTTTGGGGGTGGTTTGAATGTTTATGGTGTGTGTGTGTGTGTGTGTGTGTGTGTGTGTGTGGGTGTGTGTAGGTGTGTGTGTGTGTGTCATTTATGATTCCATTGTCTTTAATACTGAGAAACCCAATCATGAAGAATGTATCTTCTTACAAAACAACACAAAATGTACTTAAGTTGTTTGTAATTGCTAGGCCTATATATGTATGTGTGTGTGTGTGTGTGTGTGTGTGTGTGTGTGTGTGTGTGTGTGTGTGTGTGTGGGTGTGTGGTTGTATACTACATTATACAACTACACAAGATATGTATCTATATTAATAAGTAAACGTAAACTGTATGTAGAAAGCTAGAGGATTTTGTACAGGAACTAAAACAGCTTTAATCACTGTGGCTCTCGAGCACAATAATAAACAGCAGAATCTTCAGTCTTCAGGTTGTTCATCTGCAGCAACAGCAGCTGTCTGTTGTCGTCTCTGGAGATGGTGAAGCGGCCTTGGACTGACTGGGAGTAGAATCTCCTGCTACCACTGCCGCTATCGTGCCAGGCAATCCACTCCAGTCCTTTTCCAAGAGGCTGTCTGATCCATGCCATAAAGTTGCTGCTCAGTGTTAATCCAGAGGCTGTACAGGTCAATGTGTGTGATTGTCCAGGCCTTTTAACCGCTGGTTCAGATTCTGTTAAAGTCTGGGCACAAGCACCTGGTAAAAAAATAAGAAAATTGTGATTTTCTGCAAGCTGGCAAATTTTAAAAGACAGAGAATATTTTCTCACCTGTGCACCAAACAGTTAAAAGCAACAGTCTCATGTTACAGCCCATCATGTTGAAGTGTCTGTCGTCTATTCTCTGTCGTCCTCTCTCCAGTCAGATAAGAAGCGCTGGATTACATTTAGGTTTTGCATTGGCTCCTCCTCTTTGGAAGGATTTCTAAGTATATTCCTCCAGCACTGTTACTGTTTCTTTTAGATCTTCAACTCCTGCCCCATAAGGCTCTTATTATGATAGTGAATAAATGCAAATTGAATATTAGCCATATGATTTATGTCTTTGATTCACTACTGTCACAAAGTGCTTCATCACAGGCCAGTGATATGACTTTAAACATGCAACTGAAGTTTAATTGACTTCAGTTTTGTTAAGTGTGCTGTCTTTCCGTTTTTTCATACAAGATTATTTAAGTTTATTGTTTGCTGAATTTCTTTAATTTATGATCATAATTACAGATATATCATGTATAAGATCAGGAGTGTTCACTTCTGCAAAATGCTCTGTGCCCTTTACAGACAGCAAGTGCTATAGAGGTCCTTCAGGTGTCCAGTGATTTTCTGGTATTGTTAATGACCCTTCTTAGTGGCTTATTGTGTGCCATAGTGGAGGTTGACAACAACACAGAGATGCAATACGTCAGCACACTCTCAGTGGAGACGTGGTAGAAGATGGTCAGCAGCTTCAACTTCAGGTTGATCCTCGTGAGGATCCTCAGAAACAAGGAATTTGAAGCTGGTCAGCCTCTCCACACACTTCCCAATGATGAAGATGGGCTGAAGGTCAGACTTCCTCCTGCTGAAATCAGTGATAAGTTTTAGGTCTTTGGGGTTTTTGGTCAACTTAAGGACTGATTTGTTGAGTAATCACTGGCCCAGACTGAGCTAGTGTTTGACCATCAATACCTAAAGACATGGTAACAGCTCATTAGTGCAATCTGCCTGTAACCAGCAAATAAAGCTGTGTTAGAGTTCAAGTCTGTCTGCTGAGTACTGATCTGGGTCCACTATCACCTTGCCACACAACAGTCCATGACATTAGAGGTCTGTGCAATCCACCATATATAAATACACCACAGATATAATTTTTTCATCAACTCCTCCTTAAAAAAATCACAAAAAACTGCTAATTCATGGTTATACATAGAAAATCTTTTAGTAGGCGGGTATTTATGCCAGTAACACTCTCAAAATCAACAATACACCACAAGCTCAGCAGTCTCTTATCATTTAACTCTAAAGGGTAACCTCTATTCTATGTAATACAAAATTTTTAAATTAAATATTTCTCAAAAATGCACCTGCAAAAGTGAAATGTCACTAGAGATAATAACAAAAGAAGTTTTAAGTTGCTGGTTTCATTTAGAGGAGTTTATCTGCTGTGCAAAGATCTAAAACCTGACTTCATAGTACTTTCAAACATGATATATGAAAGCTAAATCCATCTAGAATAAAAGGAACAAAGTTTGATTTGTTGATAAGAACATATGGACCATAGCATTTTTAGATTTTCCTTTTTCCTTCAACCATGTTGAGCAATCATTTGTGATCCTAGAGCTCCTCCTCTGGCAGCTTCATAAGTGATCAGGCTCGGAGGGGTTTTTGTTCAGGTCTGCTGATGGTTTGTGTTAATGTGTATCTCTCGCACAGTAATACACAGCAGTGTCTTCAGGCTGCATATTCTGTCCATTTAAAGTCACTGTCTTGCTTGAAGTGTCTAAGTCAATGCTGAACTTGTTCTTTAGTGAGTCTTTGTAAGCAGAGCCTCCAGTATATCTGGAACCAATCCACTCCAGTCCTTTCCCTGCAGGCTGCCTGATCCAGCCTGTCCAGTAGCTGCTAAGAGCATAAGAGACCTGACAGGTGATGGTCAGACGGTGGCCTGGCTGCACTGTCACAGAGGCTGGCTGTGTCAACTGCTCACACTTTACACCTGCAAATAGAAAATATTATTTTTAACGGATGATTAGGTAAAGCCGTTAATGATAAACTATTGAGTTTGACAAATAAAAAGGGACTCACGAGATCCAGCTGCCAACAGCAGCAGCAGAGCTACAGAAAACATGGTTTATGTTGAGGGTGATGTTCTGGTATCTCCACCCCAAAGATGTGAGGAGTTTTTATGGCTGAGTAGCAAGGAAGGACACCGAGTTTGCATACAATCAAACACATTAGGCACCAGTGTTGGTACAGTTAGAGCCAACAGAAAAGTCATAATATAATAGTGTGATATAAACTTGCCAGGACTCACCTTTGCTTAGCATTTGTTGTACCATATTACTCATTCACATTTTCAAATCCAAAGGAAAGTTTAATCTCTTGTTTTTTTTCTTATAACACATCTGTGCACCTGTGGTTTTAAAAATATGTCTGCTTTTTTCTTGACAAAACTGACTAATTCAGTCATTTCTCAGATTCAGAAATATATTATAAGTGCCTCTTAATTACACAATTTAACTAATTATCTATTATTTCAAAAGGCACTTGATTCATTTCAGGACCATAAGATTCATAAATATAGCAACAGAAATATGAGTAGGTACATCCTGTACTTATTTTTTTTCAGCACATTATTTATTTTGTTCAGGCCTGCTGATGATTTGTGTTACTGTCAGTGTCTGGCACAATAATACACAGCAGCATGCTCAGGTGCATATTTTGTCCATTTAGAGTCACTGTGTTGCTGGAAGACTGTAAGTCCAAACTGAACTTGTTCTTTAATTATTCTTTGTAGTATGTCATGGATCCAAAACATGCACTTTGAAAAAACTCCAGTCCTTTTCCCTGCAGGCTGTCTGATCCAGGCTGTGTGATAGTTACTAACAGAATAAGAGACCTGACAAGTGATGGTCGGATACACAGAGACAGAGGATAACTGTGTCAGATGTTCACACTTCACATCGTTAAAAACAAGGAAATTGTTTGTTGCAAGATATCAAAATTTACTAAAAAAGAACAACTGTGGCCAGACAGACTCAAATCCAGGTCCCCAAAACAATAACAGAGGTACAGGAAACATGGTTTATGTTCAAACTGAGGTGTTGGCATGATGTCAGTGATAAAGTTTTTATAGCTGAGTCAGCACTCATAGCATTAAAGAGTTAAAAGTCCAAAATGTACTGATTGATCTTCTTTCTTTAATAAAGAATGATCTTTTGACGATAGGCAATGAATGAATTTTTTTTAAATTAAATCAATGAATCATTTTGAGATATTATAATATTTGCAATATGTAGATATTTTAAACCACAGAATACACAAGTACAGAGATAATTTCATGATAAACAACATTATTTCTAAAGCTTAAGTAATCTTTTCTCTTCTGTTCCCCGTTGCTGTAAAAGAGGAAGTTTATGTATGACTCTCCTATTATTTTCTCTCACTGTGTTGTCTCGGGCACAGTAATAAACTGCTGTGTCCTCAGTCTTCAGATTGTTCATCTGTAGATAGAGTTTACTGCTGGAGTCATCTCTGGAGATGGTGAATCTACCCTGGACTGACTGGGAGTAATAGATTTCAGAACTGCGTGTGTGTATAAAAGCGATCCACTCCAGTCCTTTTCCTGGAGCCTGTCTGACCCAGTCCATAGCGGAGCTGCTGAATGTGAATCCAGAGGTCGTACAGGTCAGTCTGTGGGATTCTCCAGGCCTTTTAACTGCTGGTTCAGATTCAGTCAGGGTTTGACCATCAACACCTATAAAGAGAATTTAAAAAAACCTGATTAAATGTGCTGGATTCAGATCTAAAATCAGCATAATAATAGAATCTATTTCACCTGCAAAGCAGATCGTCAAAATCAGTACTACTGTCTTGTAGCCCATACTGGTAAACTGTGTGCCAGCTGCTGTCTGTCAAACTTTTTGTACTCATATATATAGGTGAAAGACATTTGGGTTTAGTCTTAACTCCTCCTCACAGGAAGCAAAACCTAATACGGCTTTATTGTGTTATGTAAATATATAAATTAATATAAAAGCTCATGATAAAATACAATAACCAGTAAATATATAAATACATTATTAAATTAGGTATTTAAAGGCAGAAATCCAATGCCATCTTTATTATTAAATTAAGGCTCTCTGTGAGGTTTAGTTTAAGCAATGAATTTAATCAGTAAGAAAAATTTTCTTCTCCTTGATGGTAACATTTTTTATTGAAATTTTTACATGGCGTTCATTCCTGTATGTGTTTCAAGATCCAAAATAAATTCAGATTTACATAATTCTTTTTTTTTTTTTTTACATCTTTAAAGATGTGTAGCGTATGGTCATTCCACCCTAGAAAAAGGAACAATTAAAAAAGAAGAGAAAACAGCTAAAACAAGTTTTGCATGTATCTCACAGGAAGAAAGGGGAAAACTGCACCCTGCTTGATGAAAGTCACATGTACAATGTTGCCTGGTTAAGAAGTATCAATATGTAACATGTCTGTGAAGGTTCTCAGTCATCCAGGTCTTTGTAGTCTAAAGCGCTTGGAAAGAAAAGCGTCTGGACTTCTTTAAGTTTCTTGAAGACGTTTCACCTCTCATCCATGAAGCTTCTTCAGTTAGAAAGGAAGAAGCTTCTCGCATGAAGCTTCCCTGAAGTTAAGCACTTCATTTGAACATGCACAAGTTTCACCTTTCAATGGTGGGAATTTTCAGCAGTCATACATATATGTTCAGTTCTATGGTGCTTGAGGTTTTGAATTATTTGTCAAATTTCTTGTCAGAAGTTTTTTTTTTGAATTGTACTGATTTAATTTCATTTGACACTCAGGTGTGTTATTTATATATCACACTAAATAATTAGACAATAAATAATTATGATCATTAGGGACCTTTGTATCAACAAAATGTCTCACTGGACCTCTTTAGCTTTTAGTTGAATATTCCTGCTTTATTACAATTGTGAAGGTACTTTTTTGGTTTTTGTACAGCTGCTGAACCACCTTCAGTTACTGTGGCTCTCGAGCACAATAATAAACAGCTGAATCTTCAGTCTTCAGACTGTTCATCTGCAGATACAGCTGCTGTTTGCTGTTGTCTCTGGAGATGGTGAACCGGCCTCTGACTGACTGAGAGTAGTATTTGGTGCTACCACCGCCACTACTGATATAAGCAACCCACTCCAGTCCTTTTCCAGGAGCCTGTCTGACCCAGCCCATCCAGTAGCCACTGAATGAGAATCCAGAGGCTGTACATGTCAGTGTGTGGGATTCTCCAGGCCTTTTAACCACAGGTTCAGATTGTGTCAGAGTCTGACCATCAACACCTGTCAAGAGAATTTTTTTTTTTTAAAGAACATAAATAACATAAATAGGTTGATGGAAAAAAAGACCAGCATGTGTTATGTTAGAATGTTTTTACCTGCCCAGCAGATAAATAAAATTAGTAGTCCTTTCAAATACTCCATCATGTTGATCTGTGTCCACTGTTCTTTGGTGGTCAGATAAGTGGGGGAAACATCTAGGTTTTGCATGACTCCTCCTGACAGGGAGGGGAGAACTTCATTTAAATATTCATTAATTTGCACAGTGTTGCCTCATTTTGTTTTATATATGGCGTTATTTTTTTGCCAGTATTCTGAGCGCACATAAAAAAAAATTGAGCGCACGTAAAAAAAAATTTTTTGCAAGTACAAGTGTTTCATTTTGAGGATAAAATTATTTTGAGCGAAGAAAAGCTTAATTTGAGCCAACAAGATTCATTGCTACGTGCATAAAATGTATTTCAGTGTTTATTATTATCCATATACACACACACAAAAACAGCCCCTCTCACTCAGTTTTTGCATTTGCTCTTTCTCAGATCTATGTGAACCTCCTCACAGTGTGTTGCTCCCGCTCTCAACATCTCTGCTCCCTGCGCGCTCAACTCTTTCTGTACACTGTTATATTTGTGCCACAAAACCAACTAATCACAGAGTTGGATGCAAAAATTCTGATTGGCTGTTTTGGTCTCCAACCAGCTCGCTGGCTTCTGCATTCTGGGAGCATTGTCCAAAATGTAGCTAAATCCAGTGGAGTGGTTTGATTTAAACTAGATTAAAACCAACAATGGTCTTAAAAAATTACATATTTTAAAATAAAATAATTAACCATAACCGAAAATGGGTCTGTTTCTAAATTCTCAAGTAAGCGAGTCCGTACTCGCATTCTCGCTAATCCGGACTTTGTAAGTTCACATGGGAGTCCGAAATTCCCGAGAACGCGAGAATGACATCTCCATTCTGGAGTTTTTACTGCCATTCCCTCTTAATTTAACTGTGATTAATATTTGCAATGGAAATTACACATGATGTAGATTTTTTTTTTTTAAGATAATTTCAAAAAGTATCTAAAGCAATTTGGCAAAATTCACTTTTACGTATCATCTGTTTCATAATGTCTAATAAGCTTCATACAGTTAAGCACAATCACTACATGACAGAAACACAAGCTTAATCTCTCTATTAATAAAAATAGTATGCTGAATATTAACAAACAGGTCAGATGTTTGAATGCTTTTATTTTTACTTTAGTAGACACTCAAAACTTACAATAGACAGCTGGGTTTTGGAAGAGAATTGAACAAATATTTAACATATAATCTGATCATTTTTGGAGCAGCCTTCAGGATCTCTACATATAAACATGCTGCTTTTGCTATCTCCTGAATTTAAATGTTTTTAATCTTAGATTTAATTCTGAGTCAGTTGTTTAAATAAGAACAGAACATTTTACATCGGGGGATATGACGGGTGAAATTCAAAATAGGGTCAGGGTCGCACTGGAGCCTATCCCAGCTGTCATAGGGCGAGAGGCGGGGTACACCCTGGACAGGTCGCCAGTCTGTCACAGGGCCAACACACAGGGACAGGCACTCACAATTTGGATTATCCAATTAACCTATCCCCACAAGCTGCATGTCTTTGGACGGTGGGAGGAAGCCGGAGTACCCGGAGGGAACCCACGCAAACACGGGGAGAACATGCAAACTCCACACAGAAAGACCCCGGCCTGATGTTAGAATTGAACTCAGGACCTTCTTGCTGTGCGGGAACAGTGCTAACCACCATTCCACTGTGCTGTTTTTAATCTTAGATTTAATTCTGAGTCAGCTGTTTAAATAAGAACAGAACATTTTACATCGGGGGATATGACGGGTGAAATTCAAAATATACTGACAGCTCTCCAAGTAAAGACTTCAGTATTAAATAAAACGGCCAAGCCAAGCCGATTTACTCAGGAACAAATCAAACACTGAAATAAACCAAACATTAACATTTAGAAGTTATCTAAGTGACTTATATATAATGTTTAACCTGAGTAGCGAAAGACCGCGGGTGGTTTGAAAACGATGTGACGGGAGTCCAATGCTCCTGCCAGCTCTAGTGAGCCTTGACCACCCGGTCAGCTGGTGGGTAACAGGCATCTCCGTAAACATCAGAGCACTTTTCCAAATATGTGATGTCTAATATTTCAAACCTTTTAGCCGCTTTCCTCGGCCATTGCCACGTTTGAGTTTTGGACGAAATGCATTCTGGGATATTTGGCTGGGTTTAACTACAGTAGCTAGTGAGCTGATTGGAGACCAGAACAGCCAATCTGAATTTTTGCATCCAAGTCTGTGATTGGTTGGTTTTGTGACACAAATATAATGGTGTACAGAAAGAGTTGAGCAAGCAGGGAGCAGATATGTTGAGAGCGGAAGCAACACACTGCGAGCAGGTCCACAGAGATCTGAGAAAGAGCAAATGCAAAAACTGAGCGAGACGGATTGTTAGTGTTTGTATATGGATAATAGCAAACACTGAAATACATTTTATGCACGCAGCAATGAATTTTGTTCGCTCAAATTAAGCTTTTCTTCGCTCAAAATCTTTTTATTTGTGCTCAGAATACTGGCACAAAAATAACGCCATATTAATACAGTAGTCTATTTTCAGCTGTGATTGGTGTGACAGAAAATTTCAAACAAAACTTTCGATGAAATGTGAGATATATAATATAAAAATGTGGTTCAAGTTTCTCTTGGCATGTGTGGTGGTTAGTTGCTGATGCTTTTTTGTATAATTCAGCTCTAGTGCTTTCTGTTATTGTGACTTATAAAACAAAACATAGAACATCTTCAGGTATTACATTCAGATTGATTTGGAATTTGACCTCCAGTACAGATCACCATATTTATCATGTGACATATTAATAGTCTGAGGTCTTTAAAATTACATTATTACCACAGGTTTTTTTTTTTTTTAGAATATAGAGTGGCAGCAGAAACATGACTATGTTCATCACTCTGAGGCTGAAGATGCACCCTCTTGCTCTCCACACAATACACAGGACCACTCGGCACTCCACTCCACAGACTGAAGATTTGTATCAGAAAAGAGTGCTCATTTCTGTTACAGCGTTTTGTACGATTTTAAAAATAAATGTGATTATAACATGAAACAATAGCCCTGTGCTATTATATCTGCATGTTATACAAGGTGCCTCTGGCTCTTTCACTGCTAGAAGTTCAGTTATGGTATTGCATGCATTATCATATGTCTAGAAACATGTGGAAATAAAATTAGCATTTGCAAGTAATGAGAGAATTACTCGAGTAGAATTAATGATTTATGATCCCAGAATATTTTTCCTCTTACTAATCATCATAGAAAACATGTTTGATGTTGAATACTCAGAGGTTGACCTGTCTGCACAGTCAGAGAGGCTGGCTGTCTCACCTCTTCAAACTCTGCACCTGTGAAAAAATACATGGTTGGTGTAAATGCCATAAAAGCGTTTACAGTGTCCTGCAGCCAGCAGCTACAGCTTCAGATGGAAGCTTCTCCTCTTCTGATGTAATTGAGGGTTTCATATGAGTCTTTATTTCAGTCTGTAATTAGCCCAGTTTGAATGTAGACATGATTATAAGAGAAACATGGATTTTCCTGCCACATGGAGTAATCTAAGCAAAGACACTGATACCATAAAGAGAAATATAGTGTTTTTGTTTATTATTTGTTTTTTTCTTGTTTTTCAATTTCTGAAAAACATATTTCAAACAAACCAGACTCTGGTTTGCCCAAATACAAATGAAAACAATCATTAGCCCTTTCCCAACAACAGTTTTTTTTTTTGTCTCTGTGTTTGTTCATAAGTTAAAGTTAAATTTAAGCTGCTGTCTGCTGTCTGCTGTTGTCTCTGGAGATGGTGAACCGGCCTCTGACTGACTGAGAGTAGTATTTGGTGCTACCACCGCCACTACTGATATAAGCAACCCACTCCAGTCCTTTTCCAGGAGCCTGTCTGACCCAAGCCATATAGTAGTCTCTGAATGTGAATCCAGAGGCTGTACATGTCAGTGTGTGGGATTCTCCAGGCCTTTTAATGACTGGTTCAGATTGTGTCAGAGTCTGACCATCAACACCTGTCAATTACACAAGAATGGATTTTGTGAAATATATCAAAAATGCTGAAAAAGGTTAAAGATAAACTATATTAAAAAGAGATATTTTAGACTCTTTACCTGCCCAGAAGACAGTTAAAAGCAGTAGTCCTGTACTGCTGTCCATCATGTTACTCTGTGTGCACACTCCCCCCAGAAGTTAGATAAATAGAGTCAATACCACAAGTTTTACATTGAATTCTCCCATGAGATTAAGAGAAAAAAAAATATGTGCAGGATGGGTGTGTGTGTGTGTGTGTGTGTGTGTGTGTGTGTGAAAAGTTATTGATTCATTATATTATGTGTTTATTGAAATAGATTAAACACAGGCATGTAAAACAATGACAAACACATATTTTTTTATCATTTATTTATTTACTTTATAATTTGAGGGTAAAGACATTTAAATTCATGGCTCAGCCCCTGTTATGAAGCGTGTTGGTGGCTGCGTTTCATGTTCAATGTGTATTTATGAAAGTCTCCTGTGCACTCTTTCTAATCCATACTGTTATATACATTATCAAAGTCACTCAGCTGATTAGAAAGAGAAGGTGGAGCTTAAATCACAGCTTTAAACACTTCTTTGTATGTTGAATATTTGTTATTTTGTGTTCACTGAGCAGTTATGATTCCTGATAAATCAAACCTGTTTCTGATTTTATGTTTTTATGTTCTACCAACCAACAAAGGTACTGTGAGGCAAAATTCACAATAACAATAAAAAGGGCTGAACTGACTGTATTGATTCCTGCTGGTGATTTTTTGGCAGCCAGTCTCTGACAGGCGATGATGGTTATGTTGTGAATAGATCTTGGTTTGGGTTAAGATGCACGATTTTATTGGACTACCCTGCATGTTGAAAAAAGACAATGAAGGAGTTCCCATTGTGTTAAAATCTCATGTCAAGGGGAGAGATATGCAAAGTTCACAGTTTGGAAAATACAGACTCCTCTGGCCATAAGTGTGATAGATCGTACTGGGTCTGTCACCTTTGGTGACCTCTATATGTCCTCACACTTCCACTGGCATCGCTATAAACAACTACAAAATCGCTCACAGGGCATAAAGAGAGTAGCAAGGAGAGAATAAGTGTGTCCATCATTCATACACATTTTTTTTGTTTCTATGACTTTACTGAGCATGTTAAATTACAGCTCCTTTCTGTGAATGTAAATTTCCCATTTTAACTTGGGCTGAGTTTTTGTACACAGTTTCTTCCTCTTGTGTCGCTGTGGCTCTCGAGCACAATAATAAACAGCTGAATCCTCAGTTGTCAAACTGCTCATCTGCAGATACACCTGCTTTCTGCTGTTGTCTCTGGAGATGGTGAAGCGGCCTCTGACTGACTGAGAGTAAGAGATATAGTTGCTATCATCACTGATTCTAGCAATCCACTCCAGTCCTTTTCCAGCAGCCTGTCTGACCCAAACTGCATAAATATCGCCACTGAACCCTGAGTATGTACAGGTCAGTCTGTGGGAGTCTCCTGGCCTTTTGACTACTGGTCCAGATTCAGTCAGTGTTTGACCCTCAGTACCTACAGACAATCACATTATTAGCTTCTGTATTTAAAACATGTCATTTTTCTTTGTATTAAATTATTTCTAATAGCACTGTCATATCCTTACCAGCCCAGTTAATTGACAGGATGAGAACAACAGCCATGAACTCATGTCGATCCATGATCAAAGCCCTTTCTATGACAAACCTATAGTGGTGTATGTCCGTCATATAGTCTCTGTGTTATAGTCTACAAAAATATTCAAATATGGTAGATCAGTTTGCATCAGCTCCTCCTCCTCAAAGAGGAATACACTTTTCCATTTCTGCTTATTGATCCTAAACTTATAAATAAACAGGTGCTGGTTTTATTCATTTCGCCACTTGTACAGTGCATCTTTTTTTCCCCCAATACCTTTGTTTAACCAAAAAATTAGAGTGTTGAATCTTCAATGTATCACAGAAACATGTAAAAAATCTTCTAAATAAATACTAATAGCAAAGTGTATAAAAACTGTGATAAAATTTTGATTCCTACACTAACAATTTTAACAGTCCATTCCAGCAGCCTGTCTGAACCCTCTGTACCTAGAGACAAACAGTAATAATTAGTGTCTGTATTGTGCAGGTACAGATAAGTCCAGAAGTATTTGGAACCAAAAGTTAATCCAAATCCTTAAGGACTTAACTGTATCTGCACAATTTACAGTGCATACTATGGTGGAACAACGAGAAAATTATGTATGAAAAACAATTCCAGTCTGAGCTTAATGAATTCTGTTAAATGTGTTGCAGATCCTTACACATTTATTGTTTCTTTCATAGTGTTGCTGATGTTCAATAGCAATTAATTTCTCTGAATCAAATTTTGTAAAGAGTTTTTTCCTCTTGTGTCACTTTGGGTCACAGGTACAGTGATAAACAGCAGAATCAGAAGTTGTCAAGTTATTCATCTGCAGATACACCTGCTTTGGAATTTTTGATAATCCCCCCATCATGTGATTATCATCTGTCTTCTCTGTTCTCTGTTTTGGACATAGAAGACAGATGGTTTGAAAGAGGAGTGAAAGAAGTGATCTATGTGCACTGTGAACAACCATCTTTGATTGCAGACAGTTGGTGGTTTACGACACCAACTGTCTGCCATCTATATAATCCAGTTTTGAGATTCCTTCCCAGACGCCTTAACACCCACTCCCATCCTGGGCCATTTGACCTCAGTAAATCACATGATAGGGTAGGGCAAGGTTTCACAATGGGTTCACCCGAAACCTTGGCTGATTCTGACCCACACCTTTCACACCTTGGCTTGTGTGATTAGGTAGAAGATCAATAGGGGACCCATGACCCTCTTAGGGACACTCCCATAGGGCTTAAAATCTGTGACTCTCCACCAATCTTCAAGGAAACTTAAAGAAGTCCAGATGCTTTTCTTTCCAAGCTCCCTATAGACTACGACTACCTGAATGACTGAGAACCTTCACAGACATAAAGGTTGTACACTCTCTATCTCTCTGGTGGGGTTCAGGGATGAGCTGTGGAATGCTCTTTGTTCTGACTGTATTTAAAGAAGTGCTGTGCTTTTCATCTTTAGGCCATGTCCACACTAATACATTTTCGTTTGAAAACGCATCTTTTTCTCTCCGTTTTGGCCTTCCGTCCTCACTGAGACGGCGTTTTTGGTCAAGGAAAATGGAGCTTTTTGAAAACGCTCTCGAAAGTGGATAAATTTGAAAACGCCGTTTTCGTGTCACATTGTGGACTGCGGAGCCTTTCAAATGACGCATTTTAGTCATGTGATGCAGTCATGTAACCAATTAAACTAAGATGGCGGAGGGCATTATACAGCAGTTGTTTTGTTTGCTCTCAATTCTGACAGCCCTATTAAAGATTAATATCAGTCTGTACATGCTCCAATTAGCTTTTCTTCAAATTCTTTAATTCTCACTCTCTTTTGCAACTTTGTACTTTTGTGTTACTCGCAGCAGCAACTCCACCATATTGTCAGTCCATTAAAAAACTCGGTGCTTTTCCTCAAAATTTTGCCGCAACGTTTCAAAGAGCCAGAAAGTAAATAAACGGCAGACGGAAATGACGCAGGAACGTAACGTAAGCGTTTTCAGATGTTTCAGTATGGAGGAACAGCTGTTCGGAAACGATTGAAAACGATAGTGTGGACATGGAGTGTTTTTAGACGAAAACGCCGTTTTCTAATTTATCCGGATTAGTGTAGCCTTAGAGACTTGCGTACCAGCGCTGACTGTGTCTGCAGACTTTGTTAATCAAACAGATGTCATATGTTATTGTCACCTAATTATAGTGAATGGTAAAGACTCAGTCTTCATCTCAAGTCTGTTTTCTTTTAGTGGTCTGTTTCCAAAATTCTGTCAATGACACTGAACTGCAAGTAATTTATGCAAATTTTGATTGAGTTTTTTAACTCAGTTTCTTGAAATTTCCAGTTTCTTGAAAGATGATTTTTTTCTATCATATGCAAACATTTTATGTAAATTCTTTTAAATATTCACTGAAGAATATTGAAGTTTCTACCAAATGACAATCTGTTTCAATTATCAAGCTTAATATTACAAAAAATAGATTTTACTCCAGTAGGCAAACTCCTGTCAGAGTCATCTGTGGAGATGATAGACTTAGAGTAAGAGGATGTACAGGTTCATTTTGTGTTATTTTCCAGACCTTTTTTTTTTTTTTAACCGTTAATTCAGATTCTGTCAGAGACCATCAAAACATGTCAAGAGGATCAACTCACACTGAATTAAACTGTAATTTTTGTAGATGACCATGGTGAATCTTTAAATGAATGTTACATTGAGTTGAAAGTGAAAAGAATGAGTCTCTGAGCTTAAAATTGAAAAATTAAAACAAAAAATATTTTTTCTATGCATTTCTAAATCATCAGGCATATTTTTAAACTCTCCATATTATGAGGATCAGCTTTTAGAATTCTGAATTAATTTCATTAAGTGCGACCATGTTTCAGGGGGTTGGGAAGCTCATCTTGTAACCGGAAGGTTGCCAGTTTGATCCCCAGCTCTGTCTGTCTTGGTCGTTGTGTCCTTGGGCACTTCACCTACCGCCTACTGGTGATGGCCAGAGGGGCCGATGGTGCGATATGGCAGCCTCGCTTCTGTCAGTCTGCCCCAGGGCAGCTGTGGCTACAACTGTAGCTTTCCCAGCATTCCCAGGCCAGATATAATCCCTCCAGCATGTCCTGGGCCTCCTCCCAGTGGGACATGCCTGAAACACTTCACCCAGGAGGCACCTAGGAGGCATCCTTGCCAAATG
Source organism: Perissodus microlepis (assembly GCF_051167445.1). Lineage (NCBI taxonomy): Eukaryota > Metazoa > Chordata > Actinopteri > Cichliformes > Cichlidae > Perissodus > Perissodus microlepis. The sequence goes on from NC_140464.1 coordinate 19,127,886, forward strand.
CCTGAACCACCTCAACTGGCTCCTTTCAATGTGGAGGAGTAACAGATCTACCCTCAGTCCCAGCCACCCTCAGCAGAAAGCTAATTTCTGCCACTTGTATTCGCGACCTCTGTCTTTTCAGTCACGAAAAGCTTCCCAACCCCATAGGTGATCATGTCAAGACCATTAAATCGAGAGCTTTTCAGCTCCCTCTTCACCATGATGCACTAGTACAGCGTCTGCATCACTACAGCCACAGCAGCAATTCGTCTGTCGATTTCCCGCTACCCTCACTCATGAAAAAGACCCAGAGAATAGAGAATAGTTAAACTCTTCCGCTTGGTGCAGAAACTCAGGGTGAGGGATGAGCACAACAACCCACAACAATGGTCAGGCACAACAGCCTTCTGTTATTGCTCCAATAAATATTTCGTCACACAGTAAATATGACATTGTCCTAGTCACTGACTGTGATCTTTATTTGATAAATTTTGCCATCAATAAACAAAACTTGACTGGTATCCTTTAAATCTGCCTGATCTGGATCCATCAATGAAATTATCTTTAAGTCTAAACATCTTGTGTTTTTAGACGTGAGCTTGTCGATGAATATGGGCATTTAAACAAGACAGACAAAGTGAGTTTCATCAGAAGAAGAGAAACAGAAATCTTTTCTTCATAGAATAGTTTGTAGCCTGTCCAAAGCTAACACCTTGACCAAGTCCATAATGACAAAGTAAAGATTGCCATAATTTACGAAAATTGTGAAGGTTTTTGTAAAGCTGCTGTGCCACCTTTAGTCAATGTGAGTGTCGAGTGTAATAATAAACAGCAGAATCTTCAGTCTTCAGACTGTTCATCTGCAGATACAGCTGCTGCCTGCTGTTGTCTCTGGAGATGGCAAACCGGTCTTGAACTGACTGAGAGTAGAATTTACTGCTACCACTGCCACTATCAATAGTGGAAACCCACTCCAGCCCTTTTGTCTGATCCAGCCCATATAGTAGCTGCTAAATGTGAATCCAGAGGCTGTACATGTCAGTGTGTGGGATTCTCCTGACTTCATGCTCAGACTGCTGGTTTATTTTTGGTTCATAGTTTATTTAAAAGTAGAATAGGAGGCACAGCATTCACCTTGCAGGCCCCTCTTCTGTGGAACCAACTTTGAACTTGGTTTCAGGAGACAGATACCCTCTCTGCTTTTAAGATTATGCTTAAAACTTTCCTTTTGACAAAGTTTATAGTTAAGGCTGGATCAGGTGACCCTGAATCCTCCCTAAGTTATGCTGCAACTGGCTTCCCATGATGCACTGAGTGTTTCTTCTTCAATTACCTCTTTACACTCTGTGTTTAAACATCACTCTGCATTTAATAATTAGTTATTGTTAATCTCTGGCTCTCTTTCATAGTGTGCCTTTGTCATGCCTTCCTCCTTTGTAGATTCTTTACCTTACAATATAAAGTGCCTTGAGGTACCTGTTGTTATGATTTGGGGCTATATAAATAAAATTGAACTGAATTTAATGGAACTGAAATATAGATTTTCCTTGGACTTAGAGTATTATTAGCAAAGACAAATTTTTTTGCAACCATAAAAAGAAACATAGCGTTTTGGGTTTTGTTTGTTTGTTTTTCCATTCCTTAAAACCACATTTCAAACAAGAAAGGTGATAATGTTCACAAAAACAAATGCAAATGTTTATTAAACACCAATAATGCAAATTGATTTTATCTTTGAGTTTGTTCATAAGTTAAATTTAATTTCTGTCACCAAAAATCAAATTTTGACTTAGTTTGTCGTGATGGGTTTTTGCACAGCATTTCTCTCTTTTTTGTTACTGTGCTTCTCTAACACAATAATAAACAGCAGAATCTTCAGTCCTCAGACTGTTCATCTGCAGATACAGCTGCTGTCTGCTGTTGTCTCTGGAGATGGTAAACCGGCCTTGTACTGACTGAGAGTAGTGTTTGGTGCTACCACCACCACTACTAATATAAGCAACCCACTCCAGTCCTTTTCCAGGAGACTGTCTGACCCAGTTCATTTCAAAGCTGCTGAATGAGAATCCAGAAGCTGTACATGTCAGTCTGTGGGAATCTCCAGGTCTTTAAACTGCTGGTTCAGATTCTGTTAAAGTTTGACCATCAACACCTGTCAAGGAAAACAAAAAAAATTGTGAAACATATCAAAAATGTTGAAAAAGGCTAAAGATAAACTATATTAATAAAAGATCTGTTGGACTTATCCCCTGCCCAGAAGACAGCTAGAAGCAGCAGTCCTGTCCTGCAGTCCATCATGTTAAACTGTGAGTCCACTGTTCCCAGCAGTCAGATAAGTACACTTAAGACCTCAAGTTTTACATTGACTCCTCCCATGTGAGAGAGAAAAAGATTATGTACAGTGTGCAAGAAAAAGAAAAGAAACTGATTCATTAAATTATGTTTAAACTGTTTATTTAACTTGACTAATAATGATACAAATCTGTAAAATATGGAAAACATGGATTTTATCAGTAATACCCTGAGAGAAGACAAAAAAGACAAGAAAATAAAAGTAATCAAAGAAGTACAACATACATTATTAACAATTAGCTTAAATCCGCTGAAACACATTTTCTCATTTCACAGACACGTGAAATGAGACAAAACAAGAACATATGAAAAAGATGAAAACTGCTTTTAAGACATCAACTAAAATATGTCAACACGTTTTTTGTTTTTTTAATGAACAGAATGAAAATATATTAATTCATGCATTAGCCTGTGTTTTTATTATTAATTGTTGGTGGCTTAGTCTGTGTACTGCATATTTGTGTAGGTTTATTGATGTCTGGTAACACTGAGGGGCCACATACACAGAAATAAACAGCTGTGTCTTCAGGCTGCAAATTTACCATTGTGAATGTCATTGTACTATTTGAAGTATATTTGTGGTAGTTGCACTTTTTCTTCAAAGCCTTGTGAAAGTCTCGTCCTCCATAATGAACCAAAATCTAGTTCATTCATTTTTCTTCATTCTTTCTGATCAGTCTATGAATAACCAGGCATGTTAAAGCCTGTCCAGGCTGTACAACCACTGATTCTGGCTGGATGAGGTCAATACTGTGGAAAAGGATTTTTTCTCTACAATTCAGCTGATTATCCAGTTGTTTTTATAGTGTTTATTAGATTGAATGCACTTAAAAGCTTCTCTCAGGGTCCAGAACCTGTAAGCAAGAGAGAACATGATGAACTTGTGTGAATGGAAAATCAGCCAAGCAAATATATGTTCAAAAATACCAAATAAATGAATTATGACTGAATATTGGATATTTAATCCCCTTTCATGTTTTATACCACCACCTCTTATTGGTTTGGGTGGTAAAGTAATGGTTACGTTTCTATGGCTTGGGTAAATGTTTTACTGGATTACCTTGGATGACTTCCTATTCATATCCTCTGTAAATGAGAATTTCTGATTTTAACTTGACATGCTGAGTTTTTTGTACAGAGTTTCTCATCTTGTATCACTGTGGTCCTCAGTCAGTTAGGAGTTAAAGACAATTTAGTATGATATCCAGGCTCTGGCTAACTTCACCAATGTCAGTAATCCCCCCATAAATGTGTCTGTTATTATACAAATGTTATATAAAATTATATAAATGTGTTGCAACAAATCACTGGTGCATGCACTTTAATACACAACATAAGCTGTTATGTTATGTAACATAAAGAAAAAGCAAATTATAACATTTACACTTACAAATACATGAATACAATATTTAGGGTTCACCGTTCCTGGTAAGGCACATTTATTGTTCCTTTCAGTGTGTGTATGTTTAATAAATTGTAAATGTGAATTGCAGAAAATAAAATTTAGCTTTTTTATTTATTCATTTTTGTTTTTTTGAGTTTTTGTACAGCGTTTCTTCCTCTTGTGTCACTGTGATTCTCGAGCGCAATAATAAACAGCTGAATCCTCAGTTGTCAAACTGCTCATCTGCAGATACACCTGCTTTCTGCTGTTGTCTCTGGAGATGGTAAATCTTCCTTGGACTGACTGAGAGTAGTAGATGTAGGTACTGCTCTCACTGATAGCAGATATCCATTCCAGTCCTTTTCCAGCAGCCTGTCTGATCCAAGCGTTCCAGTGATCGCTACTGAACCCTGAGTATGTACAGATCAGTCTGTGGGAGTCTCCAGGCCTTTTAATGACTGATTCAGACTCAGTCAGTGTTTGACCTTCAGTACCTACAAAAAAAACCCCAGCTCATTAGATACAATGATGCAGACATTTCATGTGTTTTCATCAGTAACAGTAAATCCATAATCCTTACCAGCCCAGTTCACTAACAGAATGAGAAAAGTGAACCAAATACGAGGTCTGATCATGATGAAAGCCATTTATCTCTGCTCAGTCTTCAGTGGGTACAGCAATGATTTACTCTCTGTTTTATGTAAAGATAAACTAGAACAGTTTTGCATCAGCTCCTCCCTCAAATACAGAACCACACTGTAACTTCTAGTACTGATCATTTCATTACATTATTATTTGACATGTTTTACTTGTTAAGCAAATGTTTTCAGGTAAGACTCCCCAAGCTATTTATTTATTTGTTAGTATAAAAATTATACTTGTTGCTCCCTTCAAAAGGTACATCATGTTTAAGCATTTGTTTTTGGAAGCCAGGAAATTAGGAATTCAGAACTACAATATACATGTGTGTCTGTTTGTTTAATGTTTTCTAAATGCTGATCTACTGGCACCTTTAGGTTTTGTCAGATTTTTTTGAAGCATCGGAGTTTCTGTGTTTATGATAATGGTTCATTTTACTGTAAAGTATGAACAAAGTAAATGAAAATGAGTTCTGTTTAACAGAAGTATAAATCTTTCTATTAGTCTGTTTCCAAACATCTGTCAAAGACACTGAACTGCAGGAGATTTATGCAAATAGCTTTTTTTCCCCAAGTTTTTTTTTCAAGAGAATTTTTTCTAACATATGTAAACATCTTATGTAAGTATTCTGTTAAATATCTATAAAAGGTTATTTAAGTTTTCACCAGTCCAACTTAACATCTGTTTCATTTATCAAGCCTAATATTACAAAGAATAGATTTTACTCCAGCAGGCAAACGCCTCCTTTTTTCTTGTTTTAAAACACTGGGAATAATTTAAACTTATGAGTGATTTCAGTTTTGTTTTGCGACATTTTATTAAGGATCAGCTTTAAGATTCATCTTAGGAAAAAAATGTCACAGAGTTTCAGAATTCATTTATGGTCTTGGAGCGCCTCCTCTGGTGATCTGAAGAAACAGCTGTTCGGCCAATAAAGGGTATTTGTTCAGGTCTCCTAATGGTTCATGATACTGTGACTATCTGGCACAATAATACACAGCATCGTCTTTAAGCTGCATATTCTGTCCATGCTTTCAGTGTGACTCAGAATATGTTGATGTTGAAGGCCACTGGGTCAAAGCTTCTCTCTCTTGCAGCCAACAGTACATGTATATAAAGTCTTTGTATGTGCTTGACAAGAAGTTTATTTGCATGTGGTGGGATGTATTAAAAAAAAAAAAAAAAAAAAAAAACACACAACAACCACAACAACAATGCATTATATTCATTGTACATTTTTAACACAAATATACAACGCAAATTTAAACATTTAAATTAAAAATAAGACAACCGAATACTTGATGTTCAAAGTTGTTGATGAAGTTGTTTCATTGTTTCTTTATATGTGCTATTGATCCTGTGAATGACAGAAAGAAAAGAGTTGGTTTGATGTGAGCTTTTCTACATTGTTTTTTCCTCTTCCCATAGCTATAGCTATGTTTTAGTTAGCCATTGCTAATCCAACAATCCACTCCAGTCCTTTTCCAGCAGCCTGTCTGATCCAAGCAGCACTAATATCACCCCAAACCCTGAGCATGTACAGGTCAGTCTGTGGGAGTCTTCAGGCCTTTTAACCATGGGTTCAGACTCAGAGTTTGACCCTCAGAATGAGTCAGAGATATATGAGCAGAGAGTAAAAACATGTTGCCGGACTACCTCTAAAAGGGACCTCCTGGACAGTGTGTTGAAAGCCTAGTGCCGGGGGAACCGAGTAACGTCTATCCCTCCCGCCCCCTGGCATACCTCCACGCTCCCATAATATAGCCTCACGACGAACATCCATCAAGGTGGCAGTAGGTTGGCTGCGGACATACTGTTTTAATTCTCTGCGTAAGAAACAATCAAGCACATTTTCAACAAATTGGTCTCTAAGCAACACATCTTTGTTCAGCAGAACATGAGGTGACTGTTTCACAACTCTATCCATGAGGCACATAAGAGCATGCGAAAACTCTTGCAATGTTTCTCCCTCCTGCTGTCGTCTTGAAAAGAACTCTTCCTGCAGAGAGACATATGACTTAGTACATCTATACAGTTCCTGTAAAATAGTCAAAATCTTTTCGGGATCGTCTTTCTCCTCTGGAAGCCGATATTAAATCTCTTCTCTGGGCTCGCCTTCTAGATGATCATAGATGAAAAGGGCTTTGTCGGCTGGTGAAAGATGTCGTACCCTCAAACAGGCCTGCACCTCTTCCACCCATTCGGCAATACCTATACCAGTCTTACCGTTGAACCATGGGCACTTCCTCGGGAGAGGAAGTGAACAGCAGAATGCCCATTGATGGATGAACCTGTAGCAGCAGCACTGGTGCCAGGTAGCTCCGATCCTTGCTCTTGCTGCATCCGCCGATTTTCTGCTTGCAGCTGAGCTACCAAGTCTCGTAGCTGTGTGAGCTCTTCCTCTATAACAAACCAGAGTATTTAAATATCACTTACTAAAAAACCAGAAGTCCGTCCCGACGCTGGCGCTACTGCTGTCTTGCCGCTGCACTACAATAACCGGACAAACCGAACAGATTTAACCCCCCCAAAAACGAAACAAAAACATGCAAAAGATCTCTGCCTGAAAATATCCTGTCGACACAACGCCAGATTGTGGTGTCGCGATAGAGGAATAACCAGGGACGGTAACTAAGATGTTGACAACGCCACCTGGGGGAGGGCGTTACACCCCAGGAAAGACTTCTCTAGCCAATGTAAGTGTTGCACTGGCTACCAAAGCCCACAGACTCGTTATTAACGGCAGAGGTGAGACAGATGAATTTTACAAATCAAAGTTTATTAAGAAGTACTACTAAAAACATAGAATTATTAAATCAAAAAGGCACCTAAGGTAGCAGGGTTGAGACAGCAAAATAGATAATTAAAACACTTTATTAACAAAACGACCAGACTCCCTACCACGATGCTACCTTAAAAACAATCACATGTTAAAAGAATAACTAAACAAAATGGTGGAGACCGGCCACTTGAGGAGGCAACCTACAGGAGGAGCGCCCAAGGATGCCACAAATTACTCACCTGTGTGATTTCACTGCAGACCTTACTCACACTAAACTCTAAATGGTGCAATCTACCTGTGCCCGGTGTGTACACTCGCATGCATCGGGGAGGGGATTCCACCTCACGTGCCTAGCCCCTCAACAAGCGGCCGCACCTCCACTAAAGCAATAAAAGAAAGCATAAAACGTTAAACAAATTAGTAAAAGATCTACATAAAACAAATACACAAATACATTCGTTAAAAAAGCATTGCATAACAAACAAGACAGCATATGACAAGACAGCAGCAGTATAGTCCAAACCACTCTCTAAAGGGCAATACTAAACTGAGTAGCTTTCCTGGAGAGATCTGCAGCGCTTAGCTGCCTAATGCTCTCAGCCACCTTGGATGGACAAGACTGCCAAATGCCTCCTTCTGGTAGTGAAGCGCAGCTGTTTCTTATAAGCCTGCTAATTGTCAACTGGGAAGGTGTGGATGTTAGTGGTGCATTTGTGGACATCATGTAAAATCCTACCCCAGAATCTACTTCACTACAATCGTAAGCAAGTTTCAGTTTCAACTGTGAAGAGAAGTCTTCGAGCTGCAGGTTTGACAGGACATGTTGAAGCAAAAAAGCACTTGCTAAGCGATCAAAATAAGACAAAGAGGCTTGCCTGGGCCATTAAACATCACCATTGGACTACTGAAGATTGGAAGATGTATTATGGAGTGATTAATGAAAATTTGAAATCTTTGGATCATCAGGCAAGCTCTTTGTACGCCTTTGAAAAGACAGGATGGTTCCACAGTGTGGAATCAGCTGTCAAACATGGAGAAGGAAGTGTGGATGGTCAGAGGCTGTTTTGCTGGATCCAGGTGACTTTTACACAGTGAGATGCAACCTGAATCAAAATGGCTACCACGGCATTCTGAAGCACCATGCAATACCCTCTGGTATACGCCTAGTTGGTCAGGGGTTCATCTAACAGCAAGATAATGACCAAAAACATAAGTCCAACCTATGGCAGAACTACCTCAGGAAAAAAGAACAAGATAGTAAGCTTGAAAACATGGAGAGGCCAGCACAGTCTCCAGACTTAAACCCCATTAAGCTGGTTTGGGATGAACTAGACAGAAGAGTGAAAGCAAAGAAACGTACAAGTGCCAAACATTTATGGGAACTTCTGCAACAGATATGGGAAGAACTTTCTGAAGAATATTTGATTTCTATTGTAGAAAGAATGCCACGGGTATGTTCAGCTGTTATATCTGCCAAAAGTGGCTACGTTGACGAGTCAAAAGTTTAGAATACATTTTGGCCAATTAATTGATTCCATGACTTTTTTATTTATTTATTTATTTGCTTATGAAATAAATAATAAATAAATAAATTGCTTATTTGTACTATGCTTTCATTTCAGAGTGCAATAAGACATTAAACTGCATAATTTTCATTAACAAACTGGAAACATTGGGGTGTGCTAAAAGTTTTGACTGGGAGTGTATGTGGAGAAGAAAATGTCAACTCTTACAGGAGACTAGAAATGTTTGTGTTTGCAAAAAGAAATGTCCTTTCCTTACCAACCCAGTAAACTGAGAATATAAGAAAATAAAACATAAAATGAGGACAGATCATTTAAGAGTCATGTCTCTCTGCCTGATCTATAGTTGTGTAAACCGTTCATGTAGTTCTTGTGTTAAATTAGTCAACACATATGTAAATATCATCCACCATTTTGCTGTGATACATTGTTTTCAGATGTACAATAGCCAGTCCTTTCTTCCTGATATAGCTGACCATAGTAAGGCTGCCAGTAAATTTAAACTCTATGCTGTAAACCTCAGAAGCCTTGATCAGAGCAAGGATGTCTGCCGTGACCTATTGTAGACTCCGAGTTATAGTGTCTCCAGGACACACTGGGCAAGAGGAGAAAAAGTTATCGGTGATAATGTTTTGTCTTGTCATTCTGAGTCTACTACACAACTGTTGGATAGTGGTTTCCCACAAATTCTTCTAAACTAATTCCCCTATTTATCTCCCTGTGTAAAATATTCCAAAAATGACTTAGTGGATGTGGGCATCACAATGTTCAGGCCATACGTATGGGCTCAAAATGTGGTCATAAACATTTTGTACTTGTAAAAAAGATTTGTATGTGTAAAAAAGATTTGTGTGTGCGTAAAAAAGATTTGTATGTGTAAAAAGAATTTGTGTGTGCGTAAAAAAGATTTGTATGTGTAAAAAAGATTTGTATGTGTAAAAAAGATTTGTATGTGTAAAAAGAATTTGTGTGTGCGTAAAAAAGATTTGTATGTGTAAAAAAGATTTGTGTGTGCGTAAAAAAGATTTGTGTGTGGACTTAGCCCAAAAAAAACCCTGCAAGTTACAAGTACGAATTTTGACCCTATTTTTCTTCCTTTCATCTGATTGGTCAATGTCATGTCAATCACAAATGTAACAATCCAATCAGAGAACAGATGGGTTTGGCTGTCGGAGGGGCGCTTTTTTGAACTGCAGGTCCTTGAAGGGAATAAATGCCCTTTTACATGCCAACCCAGCGTTTTCCTTCATCACCACGAAGGAAAACAGTCTGTGGTCGTCCGAGTTTGGTGATTTTTGTGTCACAGGTCTACGTGTTTAATATAGGGACTTCCACAGCCTTTTCAACAGCGCTGCGGACCGCGGGGTGGGGGCGGGCAGTGTTTTGGAAATGACAGTCTTCATTACAAAGCTTTCTTCGTTATGAATTAGCATACATGTTTTTATTGAACATTTGAAGAACCAGCAAAAAAAACAGAAACTCTTGTAGAGGACATAAAGTCAGAGATAGAAAAGACAAGGAGCAGGTGCATCTAGTACAGGTAGAGCTGCTGCAAAAACCCACAGAGCCCAGCAGCCAGCGCAACAAATTCTGGATCCTTTGCTTTTAGTTAGCAGTTAGCATTAGCAGCACATCCTGCGTCTGATGTGAAAGGACTTTTATGCTGCGCACTGTGACTCACAGCAATGGTCCCGGGTCAGCCCTGACTTTGTGTTAAACTAATCCTAAAGTAATAATGGTATTTCTAACCACTGATATAGCACAACTTTATCCTTTCAACAGCTGCTGAAAGTTAGGGGACCTAGATGCTATCGGATATTTATATAGAGATCCTCCAGCTTCAAACTGTATTACCCTTCAAGGACCTGCAGTTCAAAAAAGCGCCCCTCCGACAGCCAAACCCATCTGTTCTCTGATTGGATTGTTACATTTGTGATTGACATGACATTGACCAATCAGATGAAAGGAAGAAAAATAGGGTCAAAATTCGTACTTGTAACTTGCAGGGTTTTTTTGGGCTAAGTCCACACACAAATCTTTTTTACGCACACACAAATCTTTTTTACACATACAAATCTTTTTTACACACACACAAATTCTTTTTACACATACAAATCTTTTTTACACATACAAATCTTTTTTACACGTACAAATCTTTTTTACGCACACACAAATTCTTTTTACACATACAAATCTTTTTTACGCACACACAAATCTTTTTTACACATACAAATCTTTTTTACAAGTACAAAATATTTATGACCACATTTTGAGCCCATACATACGCATGTACTGTTCTTAAGGGGTGATATTCTTTGTGACCCACAAAATATGTATTCCTGACAGTAACAGTTACTAGGAATCAAAATATTCCATGAAATTCCACAGGAAATTAATGCAGGTCGTTTTTGACCCACTTATGGAAGTTTGGGGTAGTAATACAAAAATGACAATTTTGTAAAATGTATAAAAGATAAGTTTAAATTTTAAATGGCATGGTATCAAAACATGTTCTTTGAGGAACAGCTGGAACATGAAATGATAACAATTTTTCTTTAATTACATATTGCTAGAAAACAATCTCATCAGGTCATTTTAATCAACTAATGCATCCAAGGTTTAAATTCTTAGCAAATGTGGTCATTATATCAGGGTCTCTGCATTAGTGAGGCTCAGAGCATCCAGCAGCCAATGCCTCCAGCCAAACTTTCTCCTGAAGGGGCTCTGAAGGAACAAATTACTGTATCATTAGACTGTGAATTTTTTTTCCATAATAATAATAATAAAATAAAATATTAGGGCTGTCAACGTTAAGGTCTTCATCACAAATGACCCTGTTGTGGAAGTTTTCCACTTAAATAAAGCCTGCAGACGAGCGGTGAGCGGTAGCTAACATTCTTTAATCAAAGCACACAAAGAACATACAAACAAGCTTGATGGAGAGCCTACATGACCACGGGGCAGGGTCAGCAGAGTCTCACTGAGCCTAGCATGGCTCTCAGTTAAATACCTTCTCCAGGAACAAAGGCAGTACACAGCTGTTTCACACCTTAAGATTCACACCCCCTTGCTACTTCCCAGAGTCCTCGAAGAGACAAAAGATTCCTTCCTGTGGAGTGGCCTGCTTCCTTACTAGACCCCCACCATTTGTCTTCAGTATGGGTGTCAGACATGTTAAAATCCAGTGGCACCAAGGCATTATACAATAATAATGTGATTAATACATGAATGAAAGAAATTCCTATACAACCCAAAATTCCTGAAATGTCTCTGTCAACACATTTCGGGCAGTTTGTCCAAAGTTTGTCCTTTCTGTGCTCCAGATGGGTTGATTGCGTTAAAATTTTGAATTTAATAATTAAAATTAATTTAATTTTAATCGCATTAATCGTGATTAACATGTTAATTTTGAGAGCCCTAAAAAATATTAAAAGATAATTTTTAAAAAGTTGAAAGGATAGGGTCTTTGCTCTGTGTCTCTTGAGGACAATAATTAACAGCAGAGTCCTCTGATGTCAAGCTGTTCATCTGCAGATACAGCTGTTTTCTGTTGTTTCCTTTGGACATGGTAAACTGGTGCTGAACTGCCGTGAGCTTAATTTCTTGCTACAACTACCTCGATCAAGAATTGTGATCCACTAAGGAATTTCCCCATTTATTAATTTTTTTTGAGTAAAAACTCTCTTCAATTTGTTCAGGTTTGCTGGTGTTTTGTGTTACTGTGGTATCGGGCACAGTAATACACAGCAGTGTCTTCAGGCTGCATGTTCTGTTGGTTTAAAGTCACTGTGTTGCTTGACGTGTCCAAGTCAATGCTGAACTTGCTCTTTAGTGAATCTTTATAGTGAGAGTTCCCAGTGTATTTCATCCCAATCCACTCCAGTCCTTTCCCTGCAGGCTGTCTGATCCAAGCTGTCCAGTCGCCAAGAGAATAAGAGACCTGACAGGTGATGGTCAGACGCTGACCTGGCTACACAATCACAGAGGCTGGCTGTGTCAGTTGTTCACACTTCACCCCTGTGGAGAAAACATTGCAGACTGTAACAATAGTCTTTCTGTTCATAGTGATCATAGTGCTTCTGTTCAGTGAGACTCACAGGATCCAGCAGCAGCAGCAGAGCTACAGAAAACATATTGGTACTAAAGATGATCTGATGGGAGCTTCTCATCTTCTTCTGTGACTGACAGCATGATATCAGACTTTATATCAGCCTGTGAGGAAGTTTGATTTGCATACAGATGGATGCTGACAGATTATAAGTGGAAAAAGATCACACTGTGGCATTCAGTATAAGTAGTAAGAAAAGTACAATTAAAAGGAAATATTATTTAAAAATTAAATATAGAGTTGGATTTATTTTTCTTAAAAACAAAGTCCTTCAACTCTCAATTCAGACACGGAAGATAACAATATTTACATGTAAAAATCCACCAAAAAAAAAAAAGAACTTTACAACACAAATGTTTCACAAAACCAACTTTATTGCATTTCTGAGTGTGCGGATTGAGTTAAATGTATTTTGGGGAAAAAAACCTGAAATCAGTGTTTGACGTAGTTTGATGGGTTTTTGTACAGAGTTTCTTCCTCTTGTGTCACTGTGGCTCTCGAGCACAATAATAAACAGCAGAATCCTCAGTCGTCAAGCTGTTCATCTGCAGATACACCTGCTTTCTGCTGTTGTCTCTGGAGATGGTAAACCGGCCTCTGACTGACTGAGAGTAGTAGATGCTGCTACTGCCACTGCTGACATAAGCAATCCACTCCAGTCCTTTTCCAGCAGCCTGTCTGATCCAAGCATTATTATAATCACCACCAAACCCTGAGTATGTACAGGTCAGTCTGTGGGAGTCTCCAGGTCTTTTAACCACTGGTTCAGACTCAGTCAGCGTTTGACCCTCAGTACCTACAGAAATGTTAACTTTTTAGTTCAATCACTTTTTGTTTTGTCAGTTTAAATGTTCAACAAAATGTGTGTCCTTACCAGCCAAGAAACAACATAGTATCTGTAAAATAACTAAATAAACAGATGTGATCATTGTTAAAGTCGTGAAAGTTGTTGTCCAGTCAAAAGCTTGTCTATTAGATTGAGTCACCACACTTACTCTTCAACATATATAAATGAACTGAAAGAATGGGATTTGCATCGACTCCTCCTCCTCACTGACAAATACCAGTTTTCTCGAAGTAAAAACTTGAAAAAACAGAAAAGTATCATTTTCTTGTTTTTGATTATAGTTTATTTTTACTTTATAATACATACATTTTCAAATATTAAAACTTGCATTACATCAAAAGACTTATTTCATACCAAAGGTCTTTTTTAAAGATCTCAAACTCAGAAGTATTCAAAGAAAGTTGCCCAAGTTTTTGTGTGACTACTAATGGCAGGATTTAAGCATTTAGCAGCCAAGCCACTCCTTTACATAGAAAGCGGTATGTGCTGTGTTGTATATGACCCAAAATTTATGTTCCACTGGCAACATGCTGATGGTATTTGTGTGCATTATATGGATCCAGTCCCTGTAATTCATTATTTCTGCAGCACTTGTGTGTAATATGGGGACTCAGCTGTAAACCATTTATGTGCAGCAGTAGCTACTGGAAATCTTGGTTTCAAGGGCACAACAGTGCCATTCGGAGCCCTTAAAGTTCCTTTTAACAAACTGGTGAAGCCAAAGAGAAATAAAATCATTTCCGGACATGAAAAACACAACTTCAAGCCAGTCAAACTAACTGATAGTTGCCTAAATAACTAATAAAATAACATGTTTCCTTACTATTATTTCACAACTTATTTCAATACTTAAATTTGCTCTGGAAAGTGTAATGGGGAAAAATCTAGTTAACCCTCACATTTACATTTAGGTGTTTATAACTTCACTGTAGGATTTTTGTATAACCTTTGTTTGCTTACATGAAGTATGTGTATGTGTCAGTATGACCTGCTGAAAAACAGCTTAGCAAAGCCTAAGGATGTTTCACTATCGCTCAGAATGATGAACTCTCAGGAAGGCCAGCATCTGGGAAATGATAGTGGGAGTCTTCCCTGTCCAGCAGCAGCCTGGGTGAGACATACAGAGAGTTTGTGCGATGTTATAAAAGGGACACTGCGACACCCCAAGGTTAGAGCTCTTATGACTGTATAACCGTGATGTTTTGATGTGTGCGTTTGCTCTGCTGCATGCAGTAATAAAATAGCTTCACCACAGCTGAGCTGGTTGCAGACTTTATTAACACAAAAATCCACGACAAAAGCAACTAGTTAAGTTCAGTTACTGAATATCATATATTTAAGTCCATTTGCAGTATTTTCATTTTTTCATTGTCCTGTAAATAAATAAACAAAATCTTAAAGTACATTAGCTAAGTAAGATCATTGGGATTTCAGATGCAAAAGTTTGAAATATACATGAAGTGAAAGCTCTCTGTGGCTGGTGCACGATGGTCAATTACTTTCGCCTCCAAGAAATCCGACACTGAGAAGTTAGATGGACGTTTTCTGTTACCTCCGAGTGTTTTGGTCCAGAGTTAAAACTGAAAGAAGCAGGAGAACTGTGAACCTTTGTTGCAACAGTGGCGCCTGGGCACACAGGAAACTACAGGTTTGATGACTATCACAGTAAGAGACGTCATAGTTTCAACATAAAAAGAAACTTTGCATTCATGACTACAGAATTTGATGAGACATATTTCAAAAGGGGGCCAGGAGGATTCAAACATTAAACTTTTAAAGCCTAAATCATGAATTAATTGTCAGATAATTCAAATTAAACCATTTGGCAATAAAAAATAAATATATTAAAAAAAACATATGAATTTTATTTTGTATAATATTTGCTACATCCAGCGTTGTTTTGTGCAGTTTTTTGCTTTAAAATGTGAAATTTATTTAGATTTTTATTTGGGAGAGGGAACGCACTGATGATGTAGATGTCTCAAAAACACAAAAACACAAAAACTGTATGTATCAAATATGATACACTGGGCATTAAGGGGTTAAGAATTTGAGTGTTAAAACAGAAATTTATCAAAACTTAAACAAATCCAACTGAGTTGCTATCCTATTGGAAACATGTAGACCTATGAGCCTCCTCTGAGGTGAGTGTGAGTAAGGAACAACCATCGGGCTCACCAGCAGCAGGACTGGAGCAGGGTATTAGTACACACACACTGTATCACCCAAGTGCTGTAAGGATTTGTAAGGAAAACCTAACAGCACTACAGACACACTGCTTGACAGTCCCAGTTTAAAATATCATTAAGATTAATCACTCACTTTCTCCTAAAAGGGAGAAGGAAAAGAATCACTGGATGTGATAAAACAAAGTCCTGTAATTAAACTCACACAGTATGACTGAGTTTGATTTTTTTTTAAATAAAAACAACACTTTTGATTTCAGAAAATATGTAGCATGGATCTTTAACATTATTGATATTTATGTGGCTACGTATTCTTAACCACCAGCCCAGCAGATAGTTAACAGCAGCAGTCCTGTCCTGTAGTCCATACTGTTAAACTGCATGTCCTTAACTCGCTGTCAACTTCTCTGAAGTCAGATAAGTAGAAGGGAAATAAATCAGGCTTTTGCATCAATTCCACAGGAAACAAAAATGAATTATTCTAATATGCTATAAAATGTACAAGTAAATATTAGTTTAAACCCTTATAAACTGTTCATACCGTTCAAACGTTGACCAAGGTCCCCATAATAAGTTTCTGTTATTACAAAATGTCTACCTGATTTTGATCTATATATCTGTTAAAATGGTGTAAATACTCTGACCTCTGACATTAATAAATAATGATTAATCATTAATAAATCCCAAAAAGTCGATTCTGTTCATCTGGACATTGCGTTTTCAGTGGACCATGGATGACAAACATTTCGTCACTCATCCATGGTCTTTGGTCAGTGGTTGTTGGTCAAAGTGAATGACAATTTCCATATTAATGATGAAGAAACTGATCTGAGCTCATTGTTTTTCAGTGGTGCTAGCTTCAGTCATTGTGCACATGTACTGTTTATAAGGTTGGGAAAACCTGCAGTCAGCTGAGACTGAAGATGTCACTCTGATGAGTTTCTCCCACTAAAAACGTTACGTCCAGATGAACAGATTTCCTAACCTGGATGATTGAGCATCCATCAAGACATCATTAATAAATGTTTCAGTGAACAGGGAGAATTTATTTAGGTTTAATAGCACTTGTTTAGGATAAATATAACAGTCAGTGAGAAATCTTTGCTTACATACTAATGCTGGCCAATTTCAAATTTTACATTTTAAAACTGGCAGTTGTAAAAATGTTTTGGTCTATGCAAAAGAAAATTAGAATTCACAACATTAGTTGAGAGATTGTTATTATATAACATAGAGCAAATGAGCGCACACAAGATACAATTTTTAATGATATGAGGTCCTGATAATCCCGTATTATTTCTTTCTTTCGGTGCGCTGATCTTTAATAATTTTTCAAAGTGAACTGCAGAAAGCAAACTGAGCATTGTTTTGTTTTTCTAACTTGGTTTGATGTGCTGAGTTTTTGTACAGAGTTTCTTCCTCTTGTGTCACTGTGACTCTCGAGCACAATAATAAACAGCTGAATCCTCAGTTGTCAAGCTGTTCATCTGCAGATACACCTGCTTTCTGCTGTTGTCTCTAGAGATGGTAAACCGGCCTCTGAATGACTGAGAGTAGTGGCTGTCACTTCCATCATAGTAGATACAAGCAATCCACTCCTGTCCTTTTCCAGCAGCCTGTCTGATCCAAGCAACATGTCTATTATCACTGAACCCTGAGTATGTACAGGTCAGTCTGTGGGAGTCTCCGGGCCTTTTAACCACTGATTCAGACTCTGTCAGTGTTTGACTCTCAGTACCTACAGACAAACAAGAATAATTAGTGACTGTTTTCCAAGCTTATCATTTCACTTTCACAACAATGTTAGTAAAACGACTGCACTTTCCTTACCAGCCCAGTAAATTGAAAGGATCAGAAAAACAACCATGAATTCAGGATGATTCATTGCCAAGGCCATTTGTCTCTGTTCCGTGTACAGTGGTGGTTAATCATGTATTCCCTGTCTTATATTCTGCATCATGTCTTCAAACATGGTAGAGATCATAGTTTGCATCAGCTCCTCCTCCTCAAAGACAAACACACATCCTCTCCTTCAAGTCAACACTCCACATTTTGATTTATTCAGGCCATCCTTCTGAATGCAGAAACTATACTTTTTCCTCAGGTCAACCATTCATAAAATTTTTAATAAGCTGACTTAACGAGGAAATAAAAACCTTAAGATCAAGGATCTCTTCTGAGAGATTGTTTTCAGTGTTTTTCTGATATCAGACAAACACAGAATACTGTACCCAGTTATACCAGTTATTTTTTAATTTATTTTTATGTGGCTACGTCTCCTTAAACATTTTTTAAAATATGAAATAAAACCACATGATCTTATTTTCATTTGTTTTTTTATTTATAATTTTGACTAAACATTAAGCTACGTACACAAAGCTGTGTTTGTGTACACACACTCAGACATGACTCGCACAGTGTCCTTACAGATGCAGTTTTCCTTTGTTTGACCCAAAATCATAGATCTAAAATCCATCTGAACAGATAACAGTCACATTTGACCCAGAAAAGAACAAAAACATTCTCAATACTCTTTATTAGTAGAAGTAACATCAGCCTGCTTTTATACACTCCTTTTGTTTCTGTTCATACTGCTCGCACAACTCATCAAAACAGTTGTACTTTTATCAGTTAGAACTCTAGAGCTCTCACTTTCCTGTCCAGCATTTTTAATGTTTTCAGTCAAATTACTTCAAACTATTTTCAAATATGTATGAGAGACTATATACAATAACACACAGTCAACAGCAGCAGTGAAATTGCTCTTCAATTGAAAGCAAATATAAACACGTGTTCTCAGAACAGGTTTAACTGCAACAAATCTTCTGCTGCTGCTCATCTGCTGAAAGGTTCAGATGTTCTTCTGCATATCTTGGTTGTATTGAGTGGTTTTTTGAGTTACTGTTGATTTCGGCTCAAAGATGTCTGGAAATTTTCCTCTGATCTCTGACATCGGCGAGGCCTTTTCTCCTGCCACTCACTGAATATTTTCTCTTTTTCAGACCATTCATGGCAGATCAGCAGTTTCTAAAACACCTAATAAAATGGCTGCTTAATGCACTTTATGTGATGTGATTGGACTATACAGTAGCTGTTGCTATAATCTCACATTATATCTGAGCATTGATTAATTATTGATTACCTTGAATAACAGAAGTAAAGACAAGGAGTCTTTAAGTTTTGTTCACCCAATTATTTTATTCAAGTGTTTGTTACTCATCATTTAAACCCACCGTATTTAAACAGTTATGAGACCACAACAAGAGTAAGTTTCTTAGAATAACATCTTAAATTCATTATTGGTCTTGGAGCTCCTCCTCTGGTGGCTTCATGCTACAGTTGTTCAGGCCCTGAGAGGTTTTTGTTCAGGGGTCCTAACAGTTTGTGTTACTGTGACTCTCTGGCACAGTAATACACAGCAGAGTCTTCAGGCTGCATGTTCTGTCCATTTAGAGTCACTGTCTTGCTTGATGTGTCTAAGTCAATGCTGAACTTGCTCTTTAGTGAATCTTTATAGTAAGAGTTCCCAGTATGTTTCATCCCAATCCACTCCAGTCCTTTTCCTGCAGGCTGTCTGATCCAAGCTGTGTACCAGCCAAGAGAATAAGAGACCTGACAGGTGATGGTCAGACGCTGACCTGGCTGCAGTATAACAGAGGGTGACTGTGTCAGCTGCTCACAGTTTACACCTGTGGAAAAAACACATTGAATGCAGTCAAATTAAAAGTGTGTAGTTTTCATGCTGTCAGTGTTTGGTGTTCAGTAAAACTCACAGGATCCAGCAGCCAGCAGCAGCAGCAGCAGAGCTACAGAGAACATGTTGGTGCTGAAGGTGATCTCCCAGGAGCTTCTATTCTTCTTTTGCAACCTGCAGCATTATATCAAGTCTGTGGGGGAGCTTACTTTGCATACAGATAGACGCTGATACATGATTACATTGATTGTTCAAGCACTAACTGCACTGTGTTTTTAACATTTTTAAAAGATGAAAAACAAAAACAATCTTAGAAAAGAACTCTGAGGTTGAAGGGTATTTCATTCATCAAAACCTGAATTTTAAAAGGAGAAGTACAACTTGCCCCGTGACAGATTATTGACCTCTCCAGGGTGAACTCTGCCTCTTTGCCTTTTGGCTGCTGGAATAAGAATGAGAAAAGCAAGCCAAATATAATTTCTGACCATTGTTTAAGCCATTTGTCTCTGCCCAGTCTACAGTGCAGACATCAATATTAGAGGAAGAGGAGAACTTCAGTAGTTACGACCTTGCTTGACTCTGTATGTTGAATCCATACAACAAGACAAAGTCTGATTTGATTGCTAATAAAATTGAAAGAAAAAAACACTTTTTGTCATTTAAAAAAATGTTATAATATTTAATGTACATGTAAATGTTACGTTCTATATTTCTGTATATAAACAAGTACTTTGCACAACTTATTGGTTTATAGATTAAAGTGTACAATATAGTAAATAAATACAAACTCGCAAACCAAAAGATTTTTTTAACAAAAGTATTTTATGTCATAAATTAATCAGTTTATAACAACATTGGTCAGTGAATTCAGTTTCATGTACTGGCCTTTTATTTCAGAGCTTTATCAATACTTACAAACTCACAAAAAGGTTCTTACTAAGGAGTTTTAAAAAATAAACAGAAACAACAGGAATTTATTAGAGTCCTAGAGATTTTTCTTTCTGTGAATGTGACTGTGGCCCTGTAATACACAGCAGTGTATTCGGGCTGAATATTCTGTCCATTTACTGTAGGGTCTCTCTGCTGCAGACTCCATAAATACGCAACATAACAGAACACAGTTTGCATTTATATAAAATAGCACAGATTCTTTTGAATCATTTTTCTATTCTGTTTTTGTATTGCATTGAATCTGAAGGAAAAGAAAATTACTGCATCATGAGATTGTGAAATTTGTTTTTCATAACAAATAATAAAACAAAATTAATAAAATAATATTAAAACTGTTCTAAGAAGTTATGAAAGGATAGGATCTTTGCTTTGTGTCTCTTGAGGACATTAACAAACAGAGTTTTCTGATGTCAAGCTGCTCATCTACAGATACAGCTGTTTTCTGTTGTTTCCGTTGGAGATGGTAAGCTGGTGCTTAACTGCTGTGAGCATAATTTGTTGCTACGACTACCTCGATCAAGAATAGCAACACAATAAGGAATTTCCAATTTTTTTTCTATTTTTGTTTTGAGTAAATAGACCCTTCAATTCTTTATTAGTCTTGGAGCTCCTCCTCTGGTGGCTTCATGTTTCAAATGTGTACATGTAGTGAGGGGCTTTTGTTCAGGTCTGCTGATGTTATGTGTTACTGTGACTCTCTGGCACAGTAATACACAGCAGTGTCTTCAGGCTCTATATTCTGTCCATTTAGAGTCACTGTCTTGCTTGAAGTGACCAAGTCAATGCTGAACTTGCTCTTTAGTGAATCTTTATAGTGAGAGCTCCCAGTACTTTTCACCCCAATCCACTCCAGTCCTTTCCCTGCAGGCTGTCTGATCCAAGCTGTCCAATAGCTGCTAAAAGAATAAGAGACCTGACAGGTGATGGTCAGATGCTGACCTGGCTGCACATTCACAGAGGCTGGCTGTGTCAGCTGCTCACACTTCACACCTGTAGAGAAAACATGTTTTATGTGACAGCAACAGTCAGTATGCTATGATCATCCTGTCAGTGTTTTTTTCCAGTGAGACTCACAGGATCCAGCAGCCAGCAGGAGCAGCAGAGCCACAGAGAACATTTTGGTACTCAAGATAATCTGATGAGAACTTTTCTTCTGCTTTAACTGACACCATGATTTCAAGTCTTTATAGCAGAGTGTCAGGAAGTTTGCTTTACATATAGATGGATGCTGACAGATTATAAGAGATCACACTGTGGCAATCAGTATTAACAATTTAAAAATGGAGATAATTCCAATAAAAATATTATTTATAACACAAATATAAAGTTTGATGTTTTTTTCATTCCTTAAAAACTCTATTTAGACAAGGCCGATGAAAATAGTCACATTGGCATGTACACATGGACAGACAAAATATTTAATGTAAAACTGGAGACAGAGTCTTTACAAAAACAATCTCACAGTGAAGCAGCTTTACTGAATCTTCCAGTATGTTGATGAGTTAAATGTAATCTCTGTAACTTCTGTGAGAAAATGGTGTTTCTCACTCCTGTGACACTGTGAGTCTCCAGCACAGTAATAAACAATAAAATCCTCTGCTATCAAGTTATCAAGAACATGAAAAAATATGTACATTGGTTGCATGCAATAAAGTTATATTTTTAGTTCCTGAAATCTTTACAGTTATCAGATCTTAATTTATCACACAGTGTTTATGTTTAGATTTAAACTGTTTAAAGTGTTTGTCATTTAATCAAATTACTCTTATAAATATTCGTTGGTTAACCTGCTCTCAGCGACTGTCAATGATATGTGCATTTTGAAAATCTTTAAAATTGTACTAAAAATATCTAAAATGTTAGAAGCGCCAAAATAAGAAACAAAAACAGTTCTTTAAACAAACATCTATATTTTCTCAATATTGCATAATTACACAACTAGACTTCCACTTCACACTACAGGCATGTGATACACACTTGTCTGAACTGTAATATAACATGACAACATAACAGTGACAAACATACTGCTTATAAATGGATCATCACAATCAAGATAGGGTGTAACAGCAAAGGTATAATAAAATTGTTAAAATGTCAATAATTTTAGTCTTAACTATGTTATTTAACCTGTTTTCTAAACAGTGCAAAGTCTGTTAAAATAATTTTTAAATGGGATTTCTGACAGCTAGTAAGCAACAACAACAATAAAAACACCCTCAGACATATTCTGAGTTTGCTTATTTAATAACAATCAGAGGTAAACACAGTGGCCACAAAGTATCTGTGCAGAGTTTTAGTTTGTAGATGTCAAAGTGAAATATAATAAAGGAATATCTACTGACTCACGTATTTTCACATCAGTCATTCTTCTAGCATTATGTAACTCACATTGAGTTACATGATAAAATCACTTGAATAATGTAATATCTTAAATTCATCAGTGGTCTGAGGGCTCCTCCTTATGGTGGCTTCATGTTATAACTGTTTAGGCACTGAGGGGTTTTTGTTCAACTCTACGGATGTTTTGATGCTGCGGTTCTCTTCCACAGTAATACACAGCAGTGTCTTCAGTCTGCACAATCTGTCCACTTGCAGTCAGTGCTTTGCTGGAAGAGTCTAAGTTGAGGCTAAACTTATTTTTGCTAAATCTTTGCTGAATGAATCACCAGGATTATATTTAAATCCATACCAGTCCTTTCCCTGCAGGCAGCAATAAGTAATGATAAATAAGTGTATTTTTAAGAAAGATACTATTAAAGATTAATGCATGTGGTCTGAAAACTAAACAAGATGCTGAATGCAATTTATAGTAAATATTTGAAATAGATTATCAAATTGATGACTAATCCCAACAGATATTGTTAAATATTTTGGAGATTCTTGTGCCTTTGTTGTTTCTTCTTGTGTTAATGAGATTGAACTGCAGTTCATTACTATAAATGTGAACAGCAGAAAGTAAATTGTTCCTTTGGTGATGTGCTGAGTTTTTGTACAGAGTTTCTTCCTCTTGTGTCACTGTGGCTCTCGAGCACAATAATAAACAGCAGAATCCTCAGTTGTCAAGCTGTTCATCTGCAGATACACCTGCTTTCTGCTGTTGTCTCTGGAGATGGTAAACCGGCCTCTGAATGACAGAGTGGTAGATGCTGCTACTGCCAGGGTTGATATAAGCAATCCATTCTAGTCCTTTTCCAGCAGCCTGTCTGATCCAAACATAATGGTCATCACCACTTAACTCTGAGTATGTACAGGTCAGTCTGTGGGAGTCTCCAGGCTGTTTAATCACTGATTCAGACTGAGTCAATGTTTGACCCTCAGTACCTGCAGATAAAAACATAATTAGCCTTTGTATTTCAAGCATATAATTTGTCATTGAGTCATAATGTTTGGAAAAGAAATACTTCTGTCCTTACCAACACAGTAAACTGACAGGACAAGAAAAACAGCCTTCAAACGGTTCATTGTAGGAGCCATTTGTCTCTGCCCAGTCCACATTGGTGTGATTCAATCATGTAGTCCTTGTTTTTTATCCTGTGACACATATTCAAAGATGGAAGATACAATTTTGCATGTGTTCCTCCTCAAAGAGAACCACACTCCAGGTCACAGAAATTTAGCATTCAGCAAGTATTCAGGCTATCATTATAAAAGAAATCAATACTACAGTGCTTAAAATATTTATTACACCACTTGTCATAAAAAAAATTATAAATCTGTCAAAAACCTGTTTTTTGGAAATAGCTGGTACACATGACTCCTCTGTCAGAAATGTCAGAAATTAATCAAGCTTAACAGTCAACCAATAAAAGTAATTTTTTCTATTTAGGAAATAAATATCTGTAATTTAACATCTTAATATACACAATAATGTGATTTCCTTTTTTTGCTATTTTTAAATAAAACATAATTTATAAACTGCATGGATAAGATCAGTAATTAACAACATTAAAAAATATATATTATTATAAGTACTTTAGGGTAGCTGTGTCATAAACCTTACACTGGATGGTGGTCTATTACATTTATTAAAGCATCTATGGGGTTTTTGTCTGTTTTTTCTGCTCAGAAAGAATTTTTATACTGATATTAACCAGGAAAAGAAACTCTTGAGATTCAGAATCTCTTTTGACTCGTTTGAGTATGTAGGACCGTTCAGAGTGATGGAAACAGGAATTCATAAACTATATGATGAGCTGTTGTTGTGTGTACCTGTATGCATATTAAAGAAAATAACATTGTATTGACAATAAGGAACAGAAGACCACAAACCACAACACCAGCTGCTCCCTCTTAGTTTGTATTTGTACATTCCTATTTAGAGCCGTACTTTTTAAACAACAAAGGAACTGATTGAGTTTTTGTATATCTTCAACATTTCCTCGTACCAATGTGTGTATCAGACACAGTAATACTGTGCACAGAAGAGTCCTCTGGTTTAAAGTTGGAGAGTCTGAAAAACAACATACTCTTTTCTCTGTTGTATTTTGGCGCAATTCAGAAATATCATTAAAAAAGATACTATTAAAGATTAGAACATGTGGGCTGAAAACTAAATAAGACTGTAATTTCAGTAAATATTTGAAATAGATTATTAAACTGATTACTAATCCCAATTGATACTGTTAAATATTTTGCAGATCCTTGTGCCTTTGTTGTTTCTTCTTGTGTTAATGATGTTGAACTGCAGTTCATTACTGTCATTGTGAACAGCATAAAGTAAATTGTTCCTTTTGTGATGTGCTGAGTTTTTGTACAGAGTTTCTTCCTCTTGTGTCACTGTGAGTATCGAGCACAATAATAAACAGCAGAATCCTCAGTTGTCAAGCTGTTCATCTGCAGATACACCTGCTTTCTGCTGTTGTCTCTGGAGATGGTAAACCGGCCTTGGACTGACTGAGAGTAGTACTTGCTATTACCACTGCCACTATCGATATAAGCAATCCACTCCAGTCCTTTTCCAGCAGCCTGTCTGATCCAAGCTGCACCAATATCATAACCAAATCCTGAGTATGTACAGGTCAGTCTGTGGGAGTCTCCAGGCCTTTTAACCACTGGTTCAGACTCTGTCAGTGTTTGACCCTCAGTACCTACACAAATGTCAACAACTCATTAGTTTTCGCATTTCTTCATATCATATAATTTGTTCAGCAAAATGTATGTCCTTACCAGCCAAGAAACAAAACAGAATCAGGAAAATAACTAAATGAACAGGTTTGGTCATTGTTAAAGTCAGTTGTCTTTGCCCAGTCTGCTGTGTCTATGTGAGGTTGGGTCCCTGACTTAGGCTTGAACACTTATAAAGTTAGTTAATATATGAGTTTTGCATTGACTCCTCCTCCCTGGAAAAAATACTGCTGTTTGACAAAGTAAAAAAATTTAAAAAATGAACATGTACACTTTGCCAGTTTTCTGTGAGTTTTATATATATTGTTTGTAATTTTAAAGCAAATTTTAATTTTCAAATATAAAACTGACCATTTTTTCAAGACAATCATTCATACACAATTTTCATACCATTGTGGTTTATACAGCTAGTAGTGCTGTCCAATGTGCTCTTCATGCACTTTGTCATTTTTTTTCAATGATTTGCTTTATTATTCTTTATTTCTATTGAACACACAAATGTACAGTATTTGATAGCACACCACAGGCATAAGTGCACACCAGAAGGCTTGGCTATAACTTGCTTTTCTCAGCAACAAACTGTGTCACTATCACATTGCCAGGGAGGGACCTATTTATCAGAAAGCCACACACACAACTTCAAATGAATTATTGTTAAAAATGGTAATCCTAATTGTGCAAGTAATCGAATGAGATGTTTTCTAAGAAGTGGATCTATTTTAACAGCTTGTTTTATAAAAAATAACTTAAAAATGTAAATTAATCTGCAGCTTCCTCATATGAAATACATTTTATCTAATGCAATGTTTTTTGTCCTTTAATTTCAGTTTATCTTTCTAAAAAATGTTTCTAGAAAATGTTTTATATATCAAGAGTGTTTCATTGTCTTGGTGTATTAATACAGGCCAGGTTTCTATAAACCTGCAATGGATTAGAAGAACAAAAAAACACTCCCCTTGAAACATTTTGCAAATCAATCTAAAAATGTTGAAAAACAAAAAGTCAAACTGACATTTGGTAGTATAGTCAAAAACAGTATAACAAAAAAAGCTTTAGTCTTTAGTTTAATTAATCTTCCGGTGTCTTTTTATAAACAATTTTTGTTTACACACAGAAAAAGAAGAGAAATTCACTTTTTTGTGCTTTCCCTGAATTTTATATCAATTTGACTTTAAATAAAGTTTTAAAAAAATATTTATTTAATATATAAATACTGCAAAACAGAAGTGGACAGTATTTCACTTTATTTTTAACTGGAAAATTTCAAAACTCTTTGCACATTCATGAAGACACACAGTTAGAGTTTTGCCATAGCTGCTCATTAATAACTTTTTGATTCTGAAAATGTTGTTTCCACTTTTTAATACAGAATAGCATTGTATGCGACATGTGTATTACCACTTAGCATCAGAGTACATTGAGGAAAATTTCATCTCGCATTTCTAAAGAAAATGCCACCTTTTTTGATAAAATTCAGTATTCCACGTTATTGGTAAATAGGAAGTAGTTTTTGTATGACTCTCCAGTTGCTGTTTCTCACTGTGTCTGTCGGGCACAGTAATAAACTGCTGTGTCCTCAGTCTTCAGATTGTTCATCTGTAGATAGACTCTACTGCTGGAGTCATCTCTGGAAATAGTAAATCGACCCTGGACTGACTGGGAGTAATAGAAATGAGAACTGCGTGTGTGTACAAAAGCGATCCACTCCAGGCCTTTTCCAGGAGCCTGTCTGGCCTCTGGGCCTGCGGCTCGGTTCACTCTGGCACAGCTGGCTGCCGGCGGAGCCCCCTCTGGCTTCTGCTCGGTGGCTACTGGGTGACCCCTCGTCTGGGGATCCTCAGCCCTTCCCATGAGGTTGGCACGGATGCCCCTCCGGTGGTCCTCCTTGGGCTCTCGCACTCTGGGGCCTCTGGATGTCTGGGGCCTGGATCTCCTCCATGCCTGCTTCATGCCCTGGGGGACAGGGCTATGGCTCTCTACATCCTCTTGCAGACCATTACATGGGGAAACCATTTGAATACAAGCGCGCTGATCCACACAGGTGTGCACACGGGTGTTCACTGTTCGTAGACTTAAATTACACCTTTCTTAGCTGCTACTTCAAAGCACATTGTGCGCTGTCTGTCCTGCGTGCTGCACAACAACATTCAATATTTAGTATTTACTGCTGTTTACACTTAGCTAGATTAATGCGATGGTGTTGTGTTTAGTATGTTGCTTTGTTTTTTTTTTTGCTTGTTTTCTATTCTTTCTCTCTCAACAGGTGATCCAGGAGATTTTTTTTCCCCCTTTCTTACTGTCCCTCTCCCCTTCTGTTTTTCTTTTCCTTCCTCTTTCTTTCTCCCTTTCCTATCCCTCACTCATGTCTGTCCCGTCTGTAACAACTGAAAATAAAATAAAATAAATAATAAAAACAAACGTCGATCAAATGGACCAATACGGCAATGCCATGATGATCCATTTGGCAAAATAAATCCATTGGGTATCCTTGTTGCTCTTCAGACAACAATTCTGACGGCTAAAGAACCAAATGGGACAGGCAAAAAAAAAAGAAAAAAAAAGAAATGAGAACTGCGTGTGTGTACAAAAGCGATCCACTCCAGGCCTTTTCCAGGAGCCTGTCTGACCCAGTTCATAGGGTAGCTGCTGAATGTGAATCCAGAGCCTGTACAGGTCAGTCTGTGGGATTCTCCAGGCCTTTTAATGACTGGTTCAGACTCAATCAGTGTCTGACCAACAACACCTGTCAACAGCACCAAATCACACTGAGTTAAATAGTTTGTTGAGAGAAATAAATGTTGTGTAATATCAGGTCTATGAGTATTTTCACCTGCCCAGCAGATAGTTAACAGCAGCAGTCCTGTCCTGTAGTCCATACTGTCAAACTGTGTGTCCTTAGCTTCCTGTCATCTTCTCTGAAGTCAGATTTATAGAGGAGGAGCAACATGCAAAAATATTGTGGTTTTGCATTCATCCCACATTTTTTAAGACCAGTCACAATTAGCCATGTAGTTAGGATATGTAATATATAAATCTGTTTTAAAGTCAGCCACTGATTATATCAATAGAACAGGTCAAGGTGAAGATACTATTGTCAATTTTCTTAATGACGTTTATTGATTAATACTTATAAAACACAAACATGATCATATGAGTAATAAAAATATTGGATAACACATAAATGAAGAGTCATGGGAACATTAACTGCAGTGCTCCAGTTTTATAATTAATATTATAGATATTTTAATGATTTCTGTGGAAGCAAAAAAAAAAGGATGATGAAGTATTTCATGAGAAACTGTGGTCTGCATTTTGAGTATCTGCACAGGTTTTTGGAAGTCTGTGGATGATGATGATGTCTCTTTACAGATATATTATATTAATTCATTAAATAATTTCTATCTCAACCTAAAAACAAGTTATCTGTCTTTCAAAAGAGACAAATTCCTTGAAAAAGTAAAGATGGTGAGATTTCAAACAAAACCTCAAATCAACAAGCATCATTTAATCTCACTATATTTCAATTTCTCATTGAAATTATTTTAATTTTGTGACATTTTATCATCATTATCATTATTATTATAAGATGTGCTTACAGACTCACCTTGGAGAATTTATCAACAAACTGACTTCCAGAGAAAAATAATCTTGAATTCATTCATGATCTGCGGGCTCCTCCTCTGGTAGTTTGATGCTACAACTGAGGGGGTTTGTTAAGCTGATGGGCTGTGTCTCTCTGGCTCTATGGTAATACACACCAGTGACTTCAGTCTGCAAATCTGGTCAATTTTCAAGTCACATTCTTGTTTGAAGTTTTAAATTCGATACTGAAATTATTCTTCAGTGGATCTTTGTAGTAAGAATCTGCAGTCTGCAGAATATCCAGTCCTGTCCCTGCAGGTTTTTTTTTTTATCCAAGCTGTGTGGTAGCTCAGCAAATAAGAGACCTGACAGGTGATGGTCAGACGCTGACCTGGCTGTGTCAACTGTTCACATTGTATTTAATTGTACATAAAGTAACAGTGCGTAGCATCCATGATGTCAGTGGTTCTTTTCAGTGAGACTCACAGGATCCAGCAGCAGAGCTACAGAGAACATGTTGGTGCTGAAAGTGATCTTCTCTTGTTCTGGTTCAACAAAATTCACCATGTCAAGTTCTTATATGTGTCTGTGAGGAAGCTTATTTTTAATACAGATTACAAGGGACAGGATGAAATAGAAATATGGATTAACCTGCAAGCAACAAGTGGAGTTTGGATGTTTTGTGCTGCTATAAACTGCATGAAGATTTGTATCAGGATATCACAGTGAGGGAGTGGGAATTTGATTAGGGATGTGACATTGAATTGTTTTGTCATTTTCATTATTGTGACCTAGTTATGGACATTTTCTTATTTGTCATGACTGACCTATTGAGTTATTAACACTTACCTGTGTTGAGGCTCTGATTTTTTTATTCAGCTATACTGATGGTTTGTATTACTGTGACTCTCTGGCACAGTAATACACGTCTTGCTTGAAGTGTCTAAGATGATAGTCAACTTGTCCTTGTGCAGTATAATTTGTATTATCAATCCAGTTCTGTCCCTGCAGGATCCCTAATATAATAAAACAATACAATAAAACCATGTATTTTTATCATACTGTCATTGCCTCAGTGAGACTCTTTGGATCCAACAGCGCCATCAGAGCTACAGAGAACTTGTACTGAGGGTGATAACCCAAAACTTCTCATTTTCTCCTGCACCAGGCTGATATTAATCTTTATATCAGCATGTGAGGAGCTTTGCTTTCTGTACAGAAGGACAATGACCAATTATAAGAGAGAATGAATGGCCTTGTGGCTGTACTGTAGTACTGGTTTGGGCATAATTAAAAGAAAATTATTTTAAACAGAAATTTAGATTTTAATATGTCTTTGTCTTTGTTTTTTTTTAACTGATAAAAAATTAAATTAAGACAAGACATCATAAAAGCATTTCCCATTGAGGCAGTGTTATTACATCTTTCGATAACTTAACTGTAATTTCTGTAACTTTAAGGGGAAAAACAGCTGGCAACAAATTGTTCCATCTTTTGATGGGCTGACTTTTTGTAGAGCATTTCTTCATTTTGTGTCACTGTGACTCTCGAGCACAATAATAAACAGCTGAATCTTCAATCGTCAAGCTATTCATCTGCAGATACACCTGCTTTCTGCTGTTGTCTCTGGAGATGGTAAAGCGGCCTCTGAATGACTGAGAGTACCAGCTGCTGCTGCTGCTGCTGATCCAAGCAATCCATTCTAGTCCTTTTCCAGCAGCCTGTCTGATCCAAGCATTACTATAATCACCACTGAACCCTGAGTATGTACAGGTCAGTCTGTGGGAGTCTCCAGGCCTTTTAATCACTGATTCAGACTCAGTCAGTGTTTGACCCTCAGTACCTACAGAAATGTTAATGACTTATTATTCCAAAAAGTTTACTTCATAACAATTAATTTGAACAAAAAATGTAAAAATGTCCTTACCAGTCAAGAAAAAAAACAAAATCAGTAAAATAGCAAAATAAACTTTTCTGATCATTGTTAAGGTCAGATGTCTTTGTCTAGTCTGCAGTGTCTCTGGTAGATTGAGTACCAAGATATATAAATCTGCT
This sequence comes from Perissodus microlepis, assembly GCF_051167445.1. Lineage (NCBI taxonomy): Eukaryota > Metazoa > Chordata > Actinopteri > Cichliformes > Cichlidae > Perissodus > Perissodus microlepis. The sequence goes on from NC_140464.1 coordinate 19,159,092, forward strand.
GAAGGTATCAGTTTTACATAGACTCCTCCTACAAAGTAAACTCAGCCGTATATCAAGAACTTAGTAAATATTTTTAGCAACTAACAGATGAATAGAATGATATGTTATAATAGCTTTATATAAGAAGTAGAGCGTGCTGCCCAGACTGCTAGTTTGAGTAAATGACCTGAAATGTTTGTTGCACTGGCTGCCCTGTTCAGCATGTAGCACATAATTTATTTTGGGTTTTTTTCTGCTATGATCTTCAGCCGGTCCCTGTCATTCCTTTTTTCTACTAGGACAAGTAGAATGATGCGGAGCAAGCCACTGGACTTAATGGGTTTCTGGGCACAGCAGTGCTGTCGTCACATTGTATGTGAAGTGTCCTTAAGATTTCTTTTAAGAGGCCAGAGGGCACAACCTGATATCCAGGCAGCCAGAAACACAGGGTCATTAACTTTTGCATCTTTTCTGATGATTGAAACAGAGAAAACATGCAAACTGCAAAGCCTGAAGATTAATATCAGGATATCATTGGGAGGACAAATACATGGGAAGTGACAGATATAATTTTACTGTTTATTTTATAGTTTTTTTTAATTAAATTAAAAACATGTTTTTATTTGTAAAACTTTGACTAAACTTTGGTGAGGGGAGGATGTAAGTAAAGCTGACATCCATCATGAACAACCCACATCACCCACTGCATGAGTATGTGAGTGGGCTGAGCAGCTCCTTTAGTCAGAGACTGAAACACCCTCGCTGCAGGAAGGAGCGCTTTCGCAGATCATTCATCCCAACAGCAGTTAGACTCTATAACTCCTCAATCACGATATCATAAGTCACTGGACACTGTGAAAATCCACGGTCACCACTTCATGCATAATGGACCTTCCATGTGTGTGGACATGTGCAGGTATATATGTATGTGTATGTATACATATGTATATTTAGTGTGTACATGTGTATGTGTACATGTCTATAAATAGGAATAGTAGTGGTACAATAGCTATATCAAGCTATATAGTTTATGTCTTCCATATTTCCAACTATATCCATAATCACATACTGTGTATGCTACCATTGTATATAGTGTATTATCTTACTTTTTTCATTGATTGTACTTATTTGTATTGTTGTATTTCCATCTGATATCTGTACCTGAGCTGAGGTGACTCAAAAATTTCCCCGTTGTGGGATCAATAAAGTCTTATCTTATCTTATCTTATCTTAAACAATAAACAGTAGGCTTCTCACATCTACCCCTGTGATGACTTAGATAATGTGCATATTTCATGAATATTGCTTTGTCCTCAGTTCGCTCTATTTTCTGTCTTTCTATCCTTTGTGCTGCTTTTGTGTGGAGGTGGGACACATCTCAGGTTATCCGTGCACACACCTGTTCCTCATGTACTTCTCTGCAGCCACTACTTGATGTAACGTCAGATCATCAGTCTTTGCTGGATCATTGCATTGCATCGGTTAGCAAAACTTGGCTCCTAGAACTTTGTCCTTCTCAAAATTTCTGCTAAGGAGAGGAGAGCTATTTGGTGTTTTTATGAGAGAATCTGTATCAGTGTGGATTTGTGGAAAAGTCAGCCCTGTCCTCCTGGGACCTTCATTAGTGCCAAGCTTTAGTTTGTATTTCAATTCACTTTAAATAAATTCAGTGAACTTTAGCATGAGTCCTGCCTGCTTAGTGATCATTACAGATTTGTATTAGTTTAGTTTTGCAAATAATGAAAACCAACCAGTTCTAACCTTCATTACAGGTGGTTTTACACAAAGGTTTAGCTGGAAAAACTTATCATATAAATGAGTATCAAAATATATTATTGTCACTTAATTACAGAAAAAAATGTCAAATTGAGCAAGTTACTAAGGTTGAAAATGTAAAACTTTATTCATAACTATAACTTCAAAAAATATATATTATCATGTCAATCTCCAGTGCTAAACAGCGACATGCAGCAGATAACAGTGTTCTGTAGTCTGGGGGCTCCTGTACTGGTGGAGGATGTTACACATGTTGAAGCTCTGAGGGGTTTGTGTTCAGCTCCACTGATGTTTTGTATTACTGTGACCCTCTGGCACAATAATACACAGCAGTGTCTCCAGGCTGCATATTCTGTCCATGTAGAGTCACTGTCTTGCTTGAAGTGTCTAAGTTGATGGTGAACTTGTTCTTTAGTGAATCTTTGTAATGTGTGCTGTGTCCATAATGTGCACCTCCAATCCACTCCAGTCCTTTCCCTGCAGGCTGTCTGATCCAAGCTGTCCTCCAGCTGCTTAGAGAATAAGAGACCTGACAGGTGATGGTCAGACGCTGACCCGGCTGCACAGTCACAAACTCTGGCTGTGTCAGCTGTTCACACTTCACACCTGTGGAGAAAACATGTTTTATTTAACAGTAACAGTCAGTATGCTGTGATCATTCTGTCAGTGATTTTTTTCAGTGAGACTCACAGGATCCAGCAGCCAGCAGGAGCAGCAGAGCCACAGAGAACATTTTGGTACTCAAGATAATCTGATGAGAACTTCTCTTCTTCTGTTTTAACTGGTGGCATGATTTCAAGTCTTTATAGTCGACTGTCAGGTGGTTTGCTTTGCATATAGATGGATGCTGACAGATTATAAGAGATCTGAAGAGATATAAAGAATTGTAAAAAAAAAAAAAAGTGGTTTTGTCAAATCAGTTCAGACATTCTTTAATTGATTTCTTGTATTCAAAAAATAAACAGAAAAACAGAAAATAAACATAAACAGGAAATAAAAGATAAAACTGACATTTCAAATCTTATTCTAAATTCACAAAGATATACAGTTAGACCTGTGCCAAAAAAGTTCCCTTTTTTTTCAGTAAATGTTGCTTTCAGTATTCAGTGAGTTGCACATTTAAAGAGGCAAGCTGTGGCAACTTTTCACATTTAAATGTTTTTGAAAAAACATTGAATATCACTGTAATAACAGTAACACTTAATGTGCTGTGATCTTGCTGTTAGTGTCTCGACTTCAGTGAGAGTCACAGGATCCAGCAGCAGCAGAGCTACAGAGAACATGTTGGTACTCAAGGTGATAGCATGGAAGCTTCTGTTGTTTTAATAAATGTCTGATAGGTGGCAATCTTTTTTTTTTATCCATGTCCATTATTTTCAGTATTTGCTTTTTTTCTAAATAATGTTTCTTATTACCATTATCATCTCTTTTATTAAAGAAATTTCTTACAATTATCTCATCAGCCGGTGTCCCTGTTTTTGATGAACAACTGCTTCCTTTGGGTTCTTCTAAAAGTAGATGGCAGGATGTTTTTGTAAAGCCTCTTCAGCTGCTTTAACCACTGTGTTTCTCTTTGGCACAGTAATAAATAGCAGAATCCTCTGGCCTCAAACTGGAATCAAACCAAATCAAATACACCATGCTGTTGCTATCATCTCTGCTGATTTCTACACGTCCTCTCAAGCTGCTTGCATAACTATTTCTGCTGGAAGTTGAAAAAGCCGCTCACAATCAATTCCAGTGGTTTTCCTGCAGGTTCTCTGTCCCAGATCAGATAAGACCAGATAACACAGCAATGAAAACTGAAGCCTGATCCTCTACAGGAGAAACTGAGAGTCTCCCCAGGCCTTTTCTCTGACTGGAAGGAATGGACTCCATACTCTGACCTGTAACATTTGATGAGATGATAACAGAGAGGAACGAGTGAGACAGATAAAATGTTAAGTATCATTAACTCACCATCAATCAGTGTGTCCTGGTACATGGTGAAATAGTGAGCAGCACAGGAACTCAGGGGGAAGCAAAAAAGCAATTGATGAGGTACAGCACAAATGCTATGGCAAGGATGAGCCAGGACGTCAGGTCATTCATATGTGTTCATTCATAGTTACGATGCCTTCAGTGAGAATCTACAATGTGAATAGTCATGAAAATAAAGAAAAAGCATTAAATGAGAAGGTGTGTCCTGGTAGTGTATTAAATACTGATATTTCCAATGTTAATAAATGTGTTTTTGTTAATGTGAAAATATGGGATAGTCTGAATGCACAACAGATCACTTCAGAGGTTGCCAATAGTAAGCTTTAGTGTGTTTAGTGCTCTCCCTGCCACTTGTGAATTCCTCTAAACCTCAAGTACACAAATGCAATTCATTCAAAGACAGGGAGTGTACAGATTTACAAGGACACTACATATGTTTGCAAAGAAGAAGGGTTACAACAACAGTCTTTGTGCTTTCAAATGACTGCACCTCTTCATAACATCACTGGCATACCAACACATTTATCGGCATCTTAAAATCACAACATTAGTAGTTTTTTTTTTACTTAGAGGTGGAAACTATATTGCTGCTTCTGCACATGGAGCTTTGTCTCACTCTTGTGGAAAATCTAAGAATTACAATATCTTGGTGCATGAAGCAATTTTCTGAAGGATAAACATGGTGTTTATTATTATTATTATTATTATTATTATATTATTATTATTATAGTAAAAATGCCCAGTATAATTTAAAAATTGGACTGGAATCTTACTTTTAAACAATCAAATGACAGGCGCTTATCTTAATCAATCTAACTATGATACCATATAAGGTGGTGATGATAAAAAAAACAATGAGGGTGAAGCATATCTTCCCTTTGGTTTCACCTGCACAAGTGCCAAGGTAGGTCTCCCCTGCAGAATTGGTTTTCCCTGTGTCGGGAGCACGCGCTGGGCTGTTCAAATCACGGACAAACAGTATCCCACATTCTTGATTTTTAGTACTTTGGACCAGAAGAAGCTCCACTAAAGTGAGACAAATCAGGGCATCAATTAATCTATTTAACAGAAACTATTAAAGTATAAATCAACAAAGTTAAATCAGCTGCCTAAAAGGGAAGCAAGAGTAGCTTGTTACCAAAAATATAGCTGGTAGAGTTTGACTATAAACTTATTGACTTTGCAGGTAAAGTTTCTGTCTTTCTTCCAGTACGTCTGAGGGACTGTGAATTGACTACTGATTAAAAGGAGGCCAGCGCCTTCAGCCTTCAGGAAAATCTTTTTTTTTTTTTTTTTTTTTTTTTTTTTAACTTTAATCACCATTGACTTGTAAGGTGATGTAGAGGTCACATGAGGACAGTTTTTCCCTTCAGCAGATCTGGGCAAGATCCTGATTTCTATGGAGTTTGAACTGGAGGACAATTAAAAAAAAAAGCAAAAATATTATTTAGGTCCTCTTTGGTCATAAGATGCCTGAATTTCCTGTAATCTTAATATCATCTTACCTGCAATATTTATAGTCTTCTCAGCAGATGTGACACACGTTTGCTCTCCTCTGCATGTTAAATGCTTTACTTGCTTCCGCCAACTCAAAAAATTTTTTTTTACTTATAATAAGAGTTGTGTTTTACTCTTATTAGCTGTTTGTGCCGCTCCATTAATCAGCCAGGAGATCATGGCATCAAAATTAGTGTGGACCCAACATGTTCCTTGCACATTAGAGTCTGACGCTTAAGTCTTAAACTTGGGAATCTCCACATGAATGAAAGGTGAATGTCTGTGGAATTAAAGAAAAACATGCTAATTAATAAACTTTATCTTAAGACTGTTTTTAATTTGCTTTACATATTCCTGCAAATGTTCATGTTGAATATGGGCTTTGAGACAGTAGCTGTACATACTCACTGTGACAAATGCTTATTGTCTTCTTATATTCAGTATAATTGTGATTAGCTTTGCAGGTAAAAGTTGATCCTTGTCCCCACACTGAGAGTTTGCTGCTCAGGCTGAAGGTTTTCTGCTCTGTCCCTTCACTTTGTAGCTTCGTTCTGCTTGGCTTCTTGTTTTGACTCAGTGGTGATTTGTCCTAAAACCACTCCAAAGCCAGTTTGTCTGGAAAAAAGCCATTTAGCAGATGAGCCTTACTGGTGAGATTCCAAATTCCCCATCCGAAACTGGGTACAATGTGATGTTTGGCGACACAATCCATGGCACTGAAATAAAGAAGAGATTAGTTTGATTTACATAACTCATTCTAAATATCATGTGTGAACACAACAAGGAAAAACATTAATCTTATCTAAGTTATACATACCTTCAGATTCTGGTAAATGCAGAACTCTTCAATTTCAGTTGTCATTAAGTTATGTTAGAGTTGTACTTTTACATTGTTTAGTGTTGTTCAGCAAGGCGAAAATAGGGCAGGAAGTCTGTTGCACAGTTGTTATGCATGATAAGGCAGAGTGATCAGGGCAAGCAGCAAGCGGAAGCGGAGTAACAACCAGGTCTCAAAAAAGTACCAAAACACAGAAGTGAAAGAATGCAAAGAGCAACGGAGCATCACAAACAGCAGGTGTGAGGTGTGGTTATGCCAGTAAGAGAAACAAAGTGCACATTTAAATTTCTCATATCAGTTTGCATGTGTACCACATACACAATATCTTATTACTTTGCCAAATATTTTAGTTCTCAAATCTTGTAATAATAGACTAAAATGCAACCAGTTGTAAAAGCTACCATTTTGCATTTTTGGTATCACATGGGCTGCTGATCCCAGGCGCTGATGATGTGGGTTGGCCTGTATTTATCTAATAATAAGAACTTTTAATGCTTTTTTTTTTGTTTACTATATTTTAAGCATCTGTGTAAAGCATATAAATTATTCACTGTTGCTCTTTTCTTAGTGTAATTCTAGCAGCCACTGTCAATATCTGATCTAATATCTGCTCTGATAAATTCTTCTGTAAATCTGATGTGAAGTTTTTTACAGAAGAAAGATTGCCAAGTGTGATTAGCGTTTATGCCACATGCAGTTTATTTTTCTGAATCATGTGTGAGTTTTAAAACATTGCCTGAAAGTTTTTTGAGTTACACAGTTTGCAGTACCATTAAGACCCAATTTAGCTGCTCTCGCTTCTTGTCTTTGGAAATTTGTCACTCTACAGGTTATAAAAGGAGATGATGTAACAAAAATACATCCCTCAGTAGATAACTCATGCAACAACAGTCTACAATGTTGAATGTTTTTAAATATGTCATTTTTACACTGACTAAAAATTGGGACAAATAATTTATTGTGTATTATTTTGTACAAAAATTCAGAAAATGAGAAAAACTAAAATATACAACTGATTATCAGATACATGTAGACACGATAAAGACTACTGGATTTTGTACAGCTGTTTGACCCTTTAAGACCTACCATAGAACCAAGTCCGCCAGAGCTTACTTTATATTTTTACATGCTGTAGTGCCATTTTTGGGAGCATTTCAAGTTGCTATACATCAATACAACTGTTATAGCCCATATTTTAATAATATGTAGGCATTAAGTCCATAGTAACTACATTAATTGCAAAAAAGTGCAATAAACTACAAAAAAATTTAAAATCGTTTTTGTTTTTTTAACATATATTTCTAGTTAGAGACATTTAAGAGGCTTATCCCTCAAAACTGTAAATACAAAAAAGTTGCAAAAAATAGTTTACAACAACAGGAAATTTATTTTGAATGTCTTCATAGTTTTATTTTTGAGATACACCAATTTTTATATACTGCAGGAAAAACGAAAAACAATCCTATGATGCAAATTTGCAAAGAAAACAGCATGTGCATCAAAATAAACTATTTCCAGCAGTGCAATTCGAGTTCTAAGCATCCCAGAAACTATTCAGAAAAGCATAAAGTCAAACATGACTTATAAAAACACCAGTATAGGCTCTTAAGGCCTACAAGTAAAAAACTACATTTTCCGCGAAAATGACGTCACTTCCGGTTTCGGGCAGGAAATGGTGGACATGCGATCGTTCACGCTGACGTCTGTTTCAATGTGGGAAGTGTTATGAACAGCTGATCGGATCGGCAAAGCGTGTTTCTGGAATATTATGTTTTTGTTCCTGCAAGGGCTTTTTATGCAATTTTTGCAAAGCTTTATGTGGAAGGAAACTGTGACTTAGGACAAGCTGATGGCATAAGATGTAAGTACAACTCCTCCGGTTTCATATGCAAAAAAAATTATTGCGCTAGCTTATGCGGTTGCAGTGCTACCGGGATTTAAAAATAGTTACGCAAAAAAGAGCGTGCCCGCTCCGACCGGCTTCAAAGGGTTAAGGAAGTTAAACAGCTTAGGGTGGAGTGCCCACTCTGATTCAGGAATGAGTTCCTGCCCCAAGTGGAGGAGTTTAAGTATCTCAGGGTCTTGTTCATGAGTGATGGGAGAAGGGAGCCGGAAATCAACAGACGGATTGGTGCAGCGGCCGCAGTGCAGCGGCCGCAGTGCAGCGGCCGCAGTGAAGCGGACGCTGCACCAGTCTGTTGTGGTGAAGAGAGAGCTGAGTATAAAAGTGTCACGGTCCGACAGATGTGCCTGAGAAGTTTTGCTTTGTGTTCTTTTTTTTTCCTCCTCTCCCTCTCTCTCTCCCTTTCTCCCTCTCTCCCTCTGTTGCCTGGGCGGAGTTCATTGTGGGCTCCCACCTTTGGCCTACATACCTGGGAGATGATCAACACCTGCGTCTCATTAACTGGCCTCTACTAAAGGGAAGAAGCGAGACTGCTCTTCGCTGGATCATTGCTTGACCTGTGTCAGTGAAATCCTGGCTTAGACACTACAGTCTAGTTCCTGCGTTTCAGCTTCTTGTGCAAACGCTTTTGTTTCCCTGTGTAAAGACCTCTGGACCTGCCCTTGTTCCCTACGGAGTTTCTGGTGCGAGAGAGGAGTAAATGACTGGTGAGATGCCAAGAGAGACTGAAGAGGAGTGAGAGTGTTCCCCTGCTTTTCCCCGTGGATTCCCTGGAAGCTTGATCCCCGCACGCTTGTATATAGCACTGAGTCACTTCTTCCTTTAAGCAAGGAGTCCTGCGTTTGAGTCCCCCCGGTGACCGTAACAGAAAGATCCAGCCAGTATGGACTGAGCGGACTCGGAATTCGTGCCACAGCCAGATCAGCCTGCCGTTTCGCCTGAAGTCATACTGGTACGGCATGAACAAATGTTGCAGCATATCAACCAACAGCTGGCAGCTCTCACTCCGGCACTTGCCCAGCGCACAACGTTGCTAAGTACATCCCGCAATCTCCTCTTTCGCAAATCTTTCGCAACCAGCACCACCGGCGCTTCCTGAACGATCGTTCCCAACCCCCGAGCCTTTTTCTGGTGAGTTGGAAAAGTGTACAGGCTTTTTAACTCAACTCTCTCTGCCCGCCAGTAGAGAGGGGAGTACGGGTGGGCGAACTTTCTTGTAGAGATTCTCCCTTACACCTTTTAATCCCCGCAAAAATCACTGTGTGTTCGACTTCTCACCCGCTCCGTGCCTTAATTGACTCCGGAGCAGAGCAAAGTTTTATTGATGCAGCTTTAGCCCGCCGATTAAACATTCCAACTGAGCTCCTTCCTCACAGACTTAAAGTTACGGCACTCAATGGGCAACGCCTCCCTGACGTCACCCATATCACTGAGCCTATTTCTTTAACACTCTTCGGCAATCATTCCAAGACCCTACACTTGTTTGTGTTTAAAGCTCCGCTCACGCCATTGGTATTAGGATTTCCTTGGTTGCAACAACACAATCCCACACTAGATTGGAAGACAGCTAAGGTTTCGGGGTGGGGGGAGGGGTGTCACATGACCTGCTTAAAGGCCGCTATATCGCCTATCAGTTCTTCAGATCCAGGCTCTGCCCCTGATTCTCCTGATCTCTCCTCCGTCCCTCCCATCTATCATGATCTCCTGGAGGTGTTTAGTAAAGACCGTGCATCTTTGTTGCCCCCTCACAGACCTTATGACTGTGGTATTGACCTCCTCCCCGGCACTCCTCTTCCTACGAGCCGTTTATACAGTATTTCTCAACCTGAACGTGAGGCACTGGAAAGATACATCTTCCTCTCCTCTTGCGGCTGGGTTTTTCTTTGTAGAAAAGAAAGATAAGAGTTTAAGGCCTTGTATTGACTATCGGGGTCTTAATAAGATCAATGTGAGAAACAAGTACCCACTGCCTTTGCTAACATCTGCCTTTGAACTGCTTCAGAGAGTCTCCATCTTCACTAAGCTGGACCTGCGCAATGCTTATCATCTGGTGAGGATAAGGGAGGGAGATGAATGGAAGACGGCCTTCAACACTCATCTTGGTTACTTCAAGTATCTAGTCATGCCATTTGGGTTAACTAATGCTCCAGCTGTTTTTCAGTGTTAGATTTTTTTTTTCTGGAAAACAAAAAATCCTGAAAAAAAAAAAATTCAGACATGGCAGATAACAATATTTAAATGTAAACATCCACCAAAAAACTATTTATTGTAAAACTTTACAACACAAAGGCTTCACAAAACCATCTTTATTGTATTTCTGAGTGTGAGGATGGAGTTAAATGTATTTTCTATAATTTGAGCAGCAATCAAGCAGTGTTTGACTTAGTGTGATAAGCTTTTGTGCAAAATTTCTTTCTCTTGTGTCACTGTGCCTCTCGAGCACAATAATAAACAGCTGAATCCTCAGTTGCCAGGCTGTTCATCTGCAGATACACCTGCTTTCTGCTGTTGTCTCTGGAGATGGTAAATCTGCCTCTGACTGACTCACAATAGAAGCTTCCACTATTGTCGCTCCAGATGAAAACAATCCATTCCAGTCCTTTCCCAGCTGCTTGTCTGATCCAACCAACATGAATATCACTGCTAAACCCTGAGTATGTACAGGTCAGTCTGTGGGAGTCTCCAGGCCTTTTAATCACGGATTCAGACTCAGTCAGTGTTTGGCTCTCAGTACCTGCAGACAAACAAGAATAATTACTTCAAGTATCTAGTCATGCCATTTGGGTTAACTAATGCTCCAGCTGTTTTTCAGGCTCTTGTCAACGACGTCCTCTGTAATTTCATCAACTATTTTGTCTTCGTCTACTTGGACGACATGCTCATTTTGCTCATTTTCACGAACGTCATGTAAGACAGGTCCTTAAGCATCTCCTGGAAAACCGCTTGTTTGTCAAAACTGAGAAATGTGAATTCCATGTCAGCACTGTGTCATTCCTGGGCTACATCATTGAACGGGGAAACCTTAAGGCTGACCCTGCTAAGGTGGATGCAGTGCTGAACTGGCCGGTTCCAGTCAATTGTAAACAACTCCAATCGTTCCTGGGCTTTGCAAACTTTTATCGACGCCTCATTCGGGATTATAGTAAGATTGCTGCCATTTGGGAGGCGCAGCGCACTGACCCAGACCCGGGAACCGGGCCTCCCAGACTACTCTACGTCCCTGCCGCACTCCGGTCGCAGGTACTACACTGGGACACGCCTCTAAGTTCACATGTCACCCCCTAATCCATCGCACTGCCTCTTTTATCCAGCAATTCGCTTGGTGGCCCACCCTAGTCAAAGATGTCCGTGAATATATTTCCGCCTGCTCCACGTGTGCCCAAAATAAGTCAGCCAACCAGCTGGCTGCTGGACTACTCCAACCCCAGGCCGCCCCTGGTCTCATATAGCGGTCGACTTTATCACTGACCTTCCTCTCTGCAGGTAACACAGTAATTCTATTTATTATTGACCGTTTTTCCAAAGCTGTACATTTTGTTGCTTTGCCCAAGCTTCCCACAGCCTTAGAAACCGCCCGGTTTCTATCCACGTGTTCTGGCTCCATGGAATTCTGGCTGACATCGTCTCCGACCGGGGACCACAGTTCACCTTAAATTGGAATTCAAAAATGACTCTACAAATGCAGAATTTATTCTACAATTCATTATTTAAACACAGAACTCTTTATTTCGATGCGCATGGCTCTTGTGGTCCTCCATAATTTAGCTGATACTATGTTGCAGAAACACCAGCTAAACACCTCCGCTGAGGTGAGAGAGAGGGGCTTAGCAATTAAAGACACCAGATCACACTACTAGTCAGCACCAGCCAGTCCCATCCAATTTTTTACTAGTGTGTGAAAAATATATAAATAATAATAATAAAAAAAAAAACATGAACCCAAAGTTTTTATGGCATTTTTAAAATGTTTAATTAAAAAAGCTGTTTCATTGTTTGATTATGAAGTTGTTAATGGCAGAAAGCAAATTATGACTTTGATGTGCTGAGTTTTTGTACAGACTTTCTTCCTCTTGTATCACTGTGCCTCTCGAGCACAATAATAAACAGCTGAATCCTCAGTTGTCAAGCTGTTCATCTGCAGATACACCTGCTTTCTGCTGTTGTCTCTGGAGATGGTAAACCGGGCTCTGAATGACTGAGAGTGGGCAGTGCCACTGCTAGGGTTGATATAAGCAATCCATTCCGGTCTTTTTCCAGCAGCCTGTCTGATCCAGTGAGCATAAATATCACTGCTGAACCCTGAGTATGTACAGGTCAGTCTGTGGGAGTCTCCAGGCCTTTTAACCACTGACTCAGACTCTGTCAGTGTTTGACCCTCAGTACCTACAGAAATGTTAACCACTTATTAGTTTAATCACTTTTCTTCATATCAGTTGTTAAAACAAAACAAAAAAAAACAAGTCCTTACCAGCCACGAAAAAAAACAGAATAAGGAAAATAACTAAATGAACAGGTCCGGTCATTGTAAGAATCAGTTGTTTTTGTCCAGTCTACAGTGGGTATATGAGATTGGGTCCCTGACTCGTATTCTTGAACATTTATAAAGTTACTGAATGTAGGAGTTTTGCATTGACTCCTCCTCAGTAAAAAATACTGCTGTTTCACAAAGTCAAAGCTACAAAAGTAGAAAATTGTCATGTACAATTTTCCAGTTTTTTATGATTTTATTATATTATGTTCGGAATTTTAAAAAAATAGAATATTTATTATTAATTAATTTACTTTCTTAATCTTAATCAACCTTCTGAATGTGATAAAAACAATATGTATTGACTTTTTTTCCTCAGGTCACCCATTCATACAATTTTTAATACGTTGACATAACGAGAAAATGAAAGTCTTGAGATCAGGGAACAACTGAGCAAGATATCAGTAAATAGTCAATCTGAACTTATACTTTTACCTAATATGTTGTTACAGGTTTTACTCAGTCAGTTTGGTTCAGTTCTCACAGCAGAAATTTTATTCTCACTGCTCTTAATGCAGCCGTCAAAACAGTTAAGGCATTTTTCATTACACAAACTCACCTATTTGTCAATTTTGCCAGGGCCAGGAATTCCCTAATAGGTTTTTCCACCATACTGAGCTACAGATATATTTTGAATGCACAAATAGCCTATCTGACATTAATGAATGGTTGATTACCCTGTTTCAGAGAGCAGGGAGGTGACAGTTATATATCGTATAATGTGGTGGGAATGCAGACAGTTCTTGTAACAGTGTCAAAATCCCCCTGAACTCTTTCACTGCTGTCCCATAATAAAATACACTCAGACATGACGCACACAGTGTCACTGTTTATGATTCCTCAAAAATGCACTTTTCAACTAAAATTGCATTTTAGAACTAATTAGGCAGACGAGATGGGGGACCGAAGCTGACACAGAGCAGGACTATTAAAATAGAACAGGAAGGATATGAGAGGGACAGAGACACAGTCTCAACACTGAACAGAGGGAACACAGAACCAAACCCTAAGAACTAGAACTCGGAAAATACTAAAGCACCGAGGAGCTAGGAATACTTGAGACAGAAACCAAAACCAACAGACTAGCAATAACACATCATGAAATCAAGGATTAATAACAGAAAACACTGGGTCACCAACCCAGGACCGTGACAACAGTTGAACAGGTGTACCTAATAAAGTGACTGCTCAAAGTATTGTATGTAGTGTGACGTTATTGGACTATACAGTAGTTGGTACTATAATCTCAAATTGTATCTGAGAACTGATTGTATCTTGAATTACAGAAGTAAAGAAAATGAGTCTCTGAGCTTTGTTTTTCAATTATTTTATTCATGTTTTTGTTTCTTTTTTGCAATTTTTTCACACTTGCTTTTCATGTAGTCATGTGCTGCGTGTCTGTTATATGTGGCACCATGGCCTTGAAGGATCACTGTCTCACTTCACTGTGTACTGTACCACCGCACATGGTTGAAATGACAATAAAAGCACTTGATTCGTTAGGCGTAATTTAAACCCATCATATTTTAACAGTTATGAGACAACAAGCAGAAGAAGTTTCTTAGAAGATGAAGTTAAGTTTCATTCATGGTCTTAGAGCTCCTCCTCTGGTGGCTTCATGCTACAGTTGTTCAGGCCCTGAGAGGTTTTTGTTCAGGGTTCCTAACAGTTTGTGTTACTGTGAGTCTCTGGCACAGTAATACACAGCAGAGTCTTCAGGCTGCATGTTCTGTCCATTTAGAGTCACTGTGTTGCTTGAAGTGTCCAAGTCAATGCTGAACTTGCTCTTTAGAGAATCTTTATAGTAAGAGCTCCCAGTATCTTTCACCCCAATCCACTCCAGTCCTTTTCCTGCAGGCTGTCTGATCCAGCCTGTCCACCAGCTAAGAGAATAAGAGACCTGACAGGTGATGGTCAGACGCTGACCTGGCTGCAGTATAACAGAGGGTGACTGTGTCAGCTGCTCACAGTTTACACCTGTGAAGAAAATGTGTTGAATGCATTTAAATTAAAAGTGTGTAGTGTTCATGTTGTCAGTGTTTGTGTTCAGTGAGACTCACAGGATCCAGCAGCCAGCAGCAGCAGCAGAGCTACAGAGAACATGTTGGTGCTGAAGGTGATCTCCCAGGAGCTTCTATTCTTCTTTTGCAACCAGCAGCAATATATCGAGTCTGTGGGGGAGCTTACTTTGCATACAGATGGACGCTGATACATTATTGGAGATACATTGATTGTTCAAGCAGTGAAAGAGACTGTGTTTTTAACATTTTTAAAAGATGAAAAACAAAAACAATCTTAAAAAATAACTCTGAGGTTCATTAAAAACTGAATTTTAAAAGAAAAATTTAAACTTGTCCCTGTGACAAGTTATTGACATGTCCTGGGTGAACTCTGCGTCTTTGGCTTATGCAGGCTGGAATAAATAAAAATGAGAAAAGCAAGCCAAAAATAATTTCTAAACATTGTGGAAGCCATTTGTCTCTGCCCAGTCTACAGTGCAGACATCAATATGAGAGGAAGAGGAGAACTTCAGAGGTCATGACCTTGCTCGACTCTGTATGTTGAATCCATACAACATAACAAAGTTTGATATGATTGCTAATAAAATTGAAAGAAAAAACATTGTTATAACATTTACTGTACATGTAAATGTTGGGTTCTATGTTTCTGTAAATAAACAAGTACTTTGCATAATTTGCACCTTATTAGTTTGTAGATTAAAATGTACAATATAATAAATAAATACAAGCTCACAAACCAAAATATTATTTTAATGAAATCATTTTATGTCATAAATTAATCACTTTATAACATTATTGATAACTAAATTCAGTTTCATGTACTGGCATTTTGTTTTAGGGCTTTATCAATACTTACAAAATCATAATAAAATCATTGCCAAGGATTTATAAAAAATAAACAGACACTAAAAAAACAGGAATTTATTCGCAGTCTTAGAGCTTTTTTTTTCTGTGAATGTGACTCTGGCCCTGTAATACACAGCATTGTTTTCAGGCTGAATATTCTGTCCATTTACTGTAGGGTGTCTCTGCTGCAGACGGCACAATGTAACAGAACACAGTTTGTATTTATATAGAATAGCCGATTTTTCAAATTCATTTTTCAATTCAGTTTTTTCTGTTTCATTGAATATAAAGGACCAAATTACAGTATCATTAGACTGAAATTAGTTTTTTTCATAATAAATAATAAAGGAAAATTAATAAAATAATAATAAAACAGTTCTAACAAGTTATGAAAGGATAGAGTCTTTGCTTTGTGTCTCTTGAGGACAATAATAAACAGCAGAGTCCTCTGATGTCAAGCTGCTCATTTACTGTTTTTTTTCAGTTTTTTGGGGGGGGCGGTCTTCAGGATGCATATTCTGTCCATTTAGAGTCACTGTCTTCCTTGAAGTGTCCAAGTCAATGCTGAACTTTTTCTTTAGGGAATCTTTCTAGTAAGAGCTCCGAGTACTTTTCATCCCAATCCACTCCAGTCCTTTCCTGCAGGCTGTCTGATCCAAGCTGTCCAGTGGCCAAGAGAATAAGAGACCTGACAGGTGATGGTCAGACGCTGACCTGGCTGCACAATCACAGAGGCTGGCTGTGTCAGCTGTTCACACGTGTGGACAAAACATGCTGAATGTAGTAACAGTAAGAATCAGTGTGCAGTGATCATATTTTTTGTGTTCAGTGAGACTCACAGGATCCAGCAGCTAGTGCTAAATATGATCTGATGGGAGCTTCTCATCTTCTTCTGTGACTGACAGCATGATATCAGACTTTATATCAGCCTGTGAGGAAGTTTGATTTGCATACAGATGATGCTGACAGATTATGAGAGAAAACAGATCACACTGTGGAATTTAGTATAAGTAGTAAGAAACAATTTTAGTGCAAATAAAAGGAAACATTATTTAAGAAACAAATTTAGTGTTGGATTTGTTTGTAGTTTTGGGAAAGAAAATCCTCTCAATTTACACATGACAGATGAAAACATTTACATTTAAACTATTTATTTTAAAACTGTACAAAACCAAGGCTTCAGTGTGAGGGAGTTAAATGTATTTTTCTTTAATTTGGGGGAAAAAAACCTAATATCGGTGTTTGACTTAGTTTGATGGGTTTTTGTACAGCGTTTCTTCCTCTTGTGTCACTGTGACTCTCGAGCACAATAATAAACAGCTGAATCCTCAGTTGTCAGGCTGTTCATCTGCAGATACACCTGCTTTCTGCTGTTGTCTCTGGAGATGGTGAAGCGGCCTCTGAATGACTGAGAGTAGTAGGTGCTACTGCCACTGCTGATATAAGCGATCCATTCTAGTCCTTTCCCAGCAGCCTGTCTGACCCAAGCAGCATGAATATCACTGCTGAACCCTGAGTATGTACAGGTCAGTCTGTGGGAGTCTCCAGGCCTTTTAACCACTGGTTCAGACTCAGTCAGTGTTTGACCTTCAGTACCTACAAAAATGTTAACAGCTCATTAGTCCAGTCATATTTTTTATTATATATTTATTTGTATAACAGAAATATATGTCCTTACCAGTCAAGAAACAGAACAGAATCAGGAAAACAACTAAATAAAAAGTTTTCATTATTCTAAGAGTCAGTTGCCTTTGTCCAGCCTGCTGTGTGTATATTAGGTTGAGTCCCTGAGTCTTACTCTCAAACCCATAAAAAGCTGCTGAAAACATCAGTTTTGCATTGACTCCTCCTCCTCAGCAAAACATATCTTAACCTGAAAAAACAAACAAACTGAAAAATTGTGACTTTATTTTATTCTGGTGGTAATTTTACATTAAATAAGAATTTGAAAAAGAAATGTCAGTATTAAATCATTGGATTATATTGTATTACATAAGCAAACATACAGTATATTTATGCGTTAAACCAATACTGAACGATGTGATATTGAATGTAAAATTTTATTTGTAGATACATTCGAATAATGTTTAAGCCGCATATTTTTGGCCCTCCCTAATAAAATCCAGGTGGCAGACTCTGTCCTTTTGATTTAAAGCTCTTCGCTCACACCTTCATTTTCAAGATGATGTTCAGACTGTCTGTCCTGCTGACAGTTGTCTGTCTGCCCTGTAAATTGCTTCATGTTCATGCATAAATTATTATTTTTATTTAGATCATTTGTTTAAGTCAATACTTATCCCTGATTTTTACTGATCTGTTTTTTCTTCTGGTTGTTCAGCAGGTTTGAATGGTCAGGCTTTGGAGTCCATTCCCTCCACTCCAGTGTTTAAAAAGCCCCAAGAAGCCCTCAGTCTTTCCTGTAGAGGAACTGGTTTCAATTTCAGACTCGGGCTTGACACTGAGACAAGGAGATATGACTGACTGGGGAGACAGAGGGAACATAGTCTGGACACAGGACGACACAGGGTGACTAGACATGAAATATGGGACACAGGGAAGGCACAGTAACAGAAACCTAAAAACTAGGAACTATGGATATAACATATGCAGAGACCAATAAGGAGACAAAACCATGAATAACAATAAATCAGAGAATATAACTTAAACTAGAAATAACACACACTGGATCACAGACCCAGTACCATGACAGAGTACCACAGTAACCTCAGCAATTTACTTTCTGCTAATCACACTCTGTGAGGATTCTCAAAGATACAATAAAACTAAATAAACTGAATAATAATGTTTTGTGAATGAAGCCTTCATGATGTTCCTAAGCATATATGAACACATGTGAATTTATGCTTAGGAAGTGTAATGTAAATACATTTACATTTTTTTGTTAGATTTTATGACATCTATTTTTATTTTTCATCTAAACGATCACAGAATTTAGGTGGAAAAGAGCAGGATTTTTATTTCCATACAAAGATTTGCTCAGATGTGAAAGCTGTGTTCTGTTTCCATCACGGTGGAATAAAAACATTTTTGTCTTAACAGTCAATGAATAATCGTGACAAATACTTATGATCTCAATATTGGACAAAATAGTTGATGGCAAGTAGTAACAGTTTGGAATGAGGTGTGAAGAGTTAACTCTGTAAACCATGAACATGAGATAATTGAGTGTTTACTGAACTATCTGACAGATAAAACACAGAAATTAAATATCAGTTTGTTTTATTGTAGCAACATTAATGTTGTATAGAGCACCTTGAGTGTTAAAGGAGAGTAGAGACGTGTTACATAAGAACCATTAACCATTTACTATTAGCTACTGTACATCCAGCTTTTTTGTGCAATTTATTGCTCACAGTTTATCTTAAACAAACAAAAATATAAAAAGGGTTTAAATGAACTCGTATTTGAAGTATGATACACTTGGCATTACACAGTGAAGAACATCATTTAGAAGACAGATGAAAATTGTGACTTTTTATGTCACTTTATTCTTCATAGGCACAAGTACGTATGAACATGAAGGCTTCATAAAATCCTTCTGCAATAAGGTTGTTTTATTGTGTTTTCAAGTATGTTTATGGAGCATGATTGCTATATTGTTTTTAATTCACATGACTGTGAAAGGCAGAAAGCAAACTGCTGAGTTTTTGTATTGCATTTCTCCGTCTTGTGTCACTGTGAGTGGCGAACACAATAATAAACAGCTGAATCTTCTGCTGTCAAACTGCTCATCTGCTGCTTAGGTGTGAAGTGTGAGCAGCTGACACAGCCACCCTCTGTGATTGTGCAGCCAGGTCAGCGTCTGACCATCAACTGTCACGTCTCCTATTCTATGGGCAGCTACTACACAGCTTTGATGCGACAGCCTGCAGGGAAAGGCCTGGAGAGCACCTGCCTTCTGCTGTTGTCTCTGGAGATGGTAAACTGGCCTCTGACTGACTCAGAGTAGTAGATGCTGCCACTGTTATGGCTGATAGTAGCAACAAACTGCAGTCCTTTTCCAGCAGCCTGTCTGATCCAAGCGTTCCAGTGATGGCTACTGAACCCTGAGTATGTGCAGGTCAGTCTGTGGGAATCTCCAGGCCTTTTTACCACCGCCTCAGACTCAGTCAGCGTTTGACCCTCAGTACCTACAAACAGTCATCCAGAATTATCTTCTGTAATTAAAACATGTATCTTTCAACATTTTTTAAGCTGTTCTTACCAGGCCTGTAAATTAACAAGAGAAGAAAAACAACCATAAACTCATGAGAATTTATCATCAAAACCATTTTCCTGACAGTCTTCAGTGGTGCAGCTCAATCTTTTCATGCCCATTTTTATATTCTGCAGCACATATTCAAAGATGGAAGCAGTCTGAGTTTGCATCAGCTCCTCCTTATCAATCAATTTAACAAAAGAAATGTTCAAGCTAACCAGAAAAACATATATACAAGTAATATGTATGTTCATCAGGGTTTATCATGTATGTTCAGCAGGGTCTGAACAGTCATTTAAAATAAAAATTGTATTGAAACACTGTATCTGGTCAGAAAAAGAAAGAAAATTATTTTTAGTGTTTGCTGATTTTAGTATTTCCTGACTTTCCCGACTTTACCCCAAAGTAAAATTTGAAAAAAAAAGGTATTTATTTATTTATAAATTAATTTATTTAAGTACCATGTTTCTCTTCATGTTTCTTTGTTTCTGCTTCAGTGGCCTTTCTGACACGTCTTTTTTAGCGTTTTATCTTTCAACAAGGGTTTCACCAAGTTAACTCCGAATAAGTTTAAAGGCACTAACTTAGAATTTAAAGAGAATTAATTAAAACATTATGATATCTTCATGTGAAAAGTAATGAAAATATTTATTTTTTGACATCCTATATTTTCATTGCTGTTTTCTTGTTTTCTTCTTAATTTTGGTCAAAAGTTTATGAATTTTATTTTTCACATTGTTTTTCATTGTTACCATAACATATTTTTAGATTCTGTGCGTTTTACTAATATTTATTCACAGATGGTGCAAACACAGGTGTTATTGTGACAGTGAGTTGAACATAATATGCTTGATCATCTGCTGCCCCCTGTAGGTACCTGTGAAACTGTATGGTTGAAGGTTTTTGTAAAGCCTCTCTCATTACTTAAACCACTGTGTGTCTTTGGCACAGTAATACACAGCAGAGTCCTCTGGCTTTAGGCTGGAAAGGCTCAGATACACCATGCTGTTGCTGTCATCTCTACTGACGTCTATACGTCCACTCAAACTGCTCACATATCTGTTGCTGCTGGAAGATGAGAAGCCTTCTGCCATCCATTCAAGTGCTTTTCCTGGTTTTTGTCTTATCCAGTGCATAGTACAGCAGCTAAAGGTAAAACCAGAGCCTCTGCAGGAAAGACTGAGAGTCTCTCCAGGCCTTTTCACTACAGGACTGGAAGGAATGGACTCCATACTCTGACCTGTAACACCTGAGGAGTTAAAAAGGAACCAGTGAGACAGACATCTGCAAAATGTTCTTATCGCACTCGTTGTTTCCTGTAAAAATAATAAACAATAAGAAGCAGAAGAACTCACAGTGAAGCAAAGAAGCAACCAGCAGCAGAGTGAGTGTCTGTGTCATTGTGAGTCTAGAGATTGTTCACTGCTGCTCCAACAATCAACACTCAGCACAAGACAAGTGAGCAGCACAGAAGTACACTGCACACAGTGAAGATTTGCATCAGGATATTATGTAGAGGGAGTGGCTCTTGTGCTGGCATCTCTTATGATTAATAAGTCATATTTTCATTGTAGCATTTATTATTTGAAACAGCTTCTTCATCATGAAGTATAATAATCAAAAATAATTAAATAATTGCTGAATATGCCATTCATCCGAAGTCTTAAGGATAAACATAAGCACTTTATAACTATTACGTAAATGTTTAAAAACATATGAATCTGAATGATTTCATTTGTTCTTCATTCTTTATTTTGATGAAGTCAGTTCTTAATTCATTTAAATTACACAATCAGCTGTGCTTCCTTAATTAGATGAAGTCTGACATGCTCAGTAGTTTTTCCCCAATCCTTACTGTTGGTATAAATCCAACAGTGTTTTAGTAATTATGGATTGTCTCTATAGTTTAATATATGTTTAAAAAAGCACAGAGGCTGAATGTGTTCTGTGAGGAAAATGCTGAATTTTAACCTGTGCAACATCTAAAATCAGAAGCACAGAAAATTTAAATATTGGTGTTGGTGGTTTGTGTTATTGTGACTCTGTGGCACAAGTATATCCAACACATTAGATACAAATCCACCCCAGTCCTTTTTCCTGCTGGCTGGCTGACTGAAGCTGTGAGGCTCACGGGATCCAACAGCTGCAGAGCTGTAGAGAAAATAAAAGTGACCTGATGGGAGCTTCACTTTTAATGCTGAAACTGACATGATGAGGTCAAGTCTTTATAGAAGACTGTTAAAGAAATTACTTTGAATGGAAAATTTCATGGATATAAAAGCAGGCTTGTCGTTGCACAAGTACTTAAGGCTCCTTCACTAAATTTTTGGTTTGCTCAAATTCACCGCAAGTGTCAGATAGAGTTACTTTTCTTCTTCAAGTACATGTCAGCTCCTGTGGGCCTTATTGCTTATGTATTATTTTTAAACCTGGCTATTAAAGAATTTGAAGGTTTGTGCATATTTCACATCTGTATGACGCCCCCTGAAAATTTAACATGTAACTACTTAATGTTGTGTATCTTAAAACACACAGAAGTAGATGTTTTGTACCTCCTGGAGTGATGTATGTTGCTGTGCATGAAAACCAGTTAACTACATTTGGCTTCAAAATATTTCTGCCAAATATCATGTTTTTAATTGTGTTAATGTAATATTTTCAAACAGTTTATTTATGAATTAACAAGTAATGAATTCAACAGTGCAGTAAAACTTTCAAGTACAGGCATTTTTCCCAACAACAACAGATGAATATGTTCTTAAACAGCGCACATAATAAAAACAGGAAGTCCACAGCTTTCATTCTGTATGTAAAAGCATGGTGCCAGACATAATATCTTAAATTTATCTTCAAACTGCTTCCTTCATTTGTTGACTGCAAGACTGAGTTAAGAGGTTTTTGTAAAGCCTCCCTGAGTATTTACACCACTGTGGGAGTGTCTAGCACAGTAATACACAGCAGAGTCCTCTGGCTTTAGGTTGGACAGTCTCAGGTACACCATGTTGTTGCTGTTGTCTTTGGTGATTTCTATACGTCCTTCCACACTGCTCGCATAAGCAGTTCTACTTCCATGAGACCAAATAAGCCCAAGCCATTCTAATGCTTTTCCATCAGGTTGTCTGATCCAGTCCATTCCAAAGCTGCCAAAACTGACACCTCTTCCTCTACAGGAAAGACTGAGGGCTTCCTGAGGCTTTTTCAGCACTGGAGTGGAAGGAATGGACTCCATAGCCTGACCATTCAAACCTGCCAAAAATAAAAAAAAATTAAAAAAGAGATCAGGGAAGTTATAAATACATTCGGGAACATTTAATGAACTAATTTCCACATGCTGTGTTATGAAGCAGCTTACAGGGCAGACAGAGCGCTGTCAGCAGAACAGACAGTCCAAGCATCATCTTGAAAGAGAAGGTGTGAAGGAAGTGCTGTGAGAGGACAGCCAGTCATAACAGAACCTAAGTAAGCCGTCTGGATTTAAATAGGGAGGGACTAAAATGTCTGGGTCACGCAAAATTCAAATGAATTGAAATTTCTCCTTTTACAATTGCTGCATTTTATTATAGGACTGTAAAGATTTTTTTTTCATTTATGTATTTTTTTTAATTGGGTTGTATTTATTGTGGTTATTTTAAGGATTTTTGGTACACTCTGCTACAACAACGCCTTTGAAAATTTCATTATATGTGTATTCTTTGCATCCAGTGAGGGTGGAGTGAGGATTATGATATTATATAGTATCATATATTATATCATATAAAGTCTATAATCAGTGAAGAGAGAAATGTTTAATAAATCACAAGACTAAAAAAAAGGGTTGGTTATCTGACACAGTAATACACTGATCATTAGAGTCAATGTACTATTAGAACAGTCTGTGTTGATGTTGAACTTGTTCTTTATTGCTCGTACTGTGTGCTGTGTCTGGCATGTACACTACAAATAGGCTCGGTTTCTTTTCCTGCATGCATTTATTTTTCAACAACACTCTTCCTAAAGAAAATAAAAATGTAGTATCCAGAAAAGCTCTCTGGCATCTCTGGGCACAAGCTCTTTAAAATAGGCCGTCCTGTGAGCTGGTTTATGAAAATACACCACATATAGTAACACTGTGTCCGTGTGCTAGAGCAGCATTCTTCCTTTGGAACAGAGTGAGTTAAATTGTCTGTTTTGTTATACTTCATGAAATTTGAAATATACAGTAGTACGGTTGTTTGTACAAAAAATGGGTGTTTAAATAATTTGAAAAAATTGTTGGTTTATTTATTCAGTCTTTCAACTTCTATGGAAACAGAGGTCTGTTTGTAAATCAGATCCTGACAGACCACTGCATTTGTTTAGGATTCGTCTTAGTTCAAACTATAGGATCAAAGACATTCCTTTGTGTCTGACCACCTCTCCAGCCAATTTGGTGCTGGGGGAGGCTGATGGAGGTTTTATTGTAGATGCATCCTATCTGAGAGATCTCTTTCTTGTGTTGTAAGCTTCCTGCTTTTATGATCCTTTTGGTGAGCAGGAGGTCACACAAACACATACACATACACATACACAGACACACACACACGTTCGTGCACACACATACACACACACACATACACACACACAGTGCCTTGTCTTTTGTAACCAAGGGGGTTCTATGGTGGGAGGTGCTTGTGTTATATTGTGTAAACTGTAACTGTCATGGGAATAAATAGCTGCGAGGAGAGCTGCTCTTTGAAGGATTTGGGCTAGAGACAGGTAAGGAGCATTAAGCCCCACCGCCTGGTTCTGACCAAAGCTTCCCTCGTTAGCGAGTAAAAGACCGGTTGAAGATGCTCCGTCTTCTTTTTCGTTCTTCATGAGGAATAAGTCTCTAAACTAGCCGGGCCTGCGGAAACACAGACTCAAAAGTGAACTGCTAGTGAAAATTGTTTTCTTCACAAATAACTCTCTTATTGAACTAACACAGCCGAACCCTCAACATGTTTGTACTCTTTGGTCATATTGTCTTCATATTAAATAACTTTTTTTGAAGAACTTATTTTAACATTGCACTCAACAACAAATAAATCCTCCCTAACAAAAAAGTAATTTCAAGGGCCAAATTGTATTATATTTTTTCACGTCAATATTTGGGCCGCAAGTAGGGGTGATGTGGGCTACAAGTGGCCCCTGGGCTGTGAGTTTGAGAGCCCTGCTTTAGACTATTTATGTGCAGATACAGCTGCTGTCTTTGTTGTCTATAAAGATGATAAACTGTCTCTAAATTTGTGTGGGTAGCATTTGTTGCTACTACTACTTCAGTGATGGTAGTGGTCACCCTCTGGAGCCATTTTCCAACAGTCTGTCGGATGCAGCTCATTCATTACTCAACGTCAAAGTCAGCGTTATTTTCAAAAACCATGTGTACAGATCACACACAGGAATTTGAAATTACAGCGCCCCCACAGCCCTCAGTGTTACACTAAAACAACATAAAAGATAAAAAGATAAAAACCTAATGACAAAACAATCTTATCTACACAAGAGTTTCCAACACAGTCCAAGAGTCCATGTGACAACAAACAAAACTGTTCTTTCTGATTTTTGATCATTATTCTATCATTTCACAATCAGGATTCTCTGGTTTCTGAGACGAAGGGAACCTTTTTTCTGTCAATAAATGTGGTTTTCTATATTTAACTTTAATCAACAATTCATTCACAAGTATCTGTGCAGGTTTTTGCTTTTAGTTGTAGATGATGCAGTCAAAATACAATTTTAAAAACAATTAGCCTGTCAATGAAAACATTTTAAGTCACAATTTGAAATCATTTATATTAAAGAACACAGTAAAGCTTATTCATGCTGTGACATTTTTTATCAAATATTTCAAAATCAGTTTTGTAGAATTTCCACACAAACTGAAAAGTTTATCTATGAACTGTTTCCTTCCCACTGAAAAGCTTTTGAATACATTGCTGGTCTTAGAGCGCCACCTCTAGTGCCTTTATGTTACAGCTGCTCGGCTACTGAGGGGTTTTTGTTCAGGTCTGCTGATGCTTTGTGAGACTGTGAGACTCTGGCACAGTAATACACAGCAGTGTCTTCAGGCTGCATATGCTGTCCATTTAGAGTCACTCTATTGCTGGAAGTGTCTAAGTCAATGCTAAACTTGCTCTTTAGTGAATCTTTAAAGTGAGTGCCAGAAGTATATCGCATCCCAATCCACTCCAGTCCTTTCCCTGCAGGCTGTCTGATCCAAGCTGTGTAGTAGCTGCCCATGGAATAAGAGACCTGACAGGTGATGGTCAGACGCTGACCTGGCTGCACAATCACAGAGGGTGACTGTGTCAGCTGTTCACACATCACACCTGAGGAGAAAACAAGTTGAATGCAGTTCTATAAAAGTAACAGTGTGTGGTGTCCATGCTGTCAGTGTTTCTGTTCAGTGAGACTCACAGGATCCAGCAGCAGCAGAGCTACAGAGAACATGTTGGTGCTGAGGATGATCTGACGGGAGCTTCTCATCTGATGAAACTGACGGACTGATTTCAAGTCTTTATTTCAAACTGAGAGGAAGTTCACTTTGCATACACATGGAAACTGTCAGGTTATAACTGAAACATGTGTTACCGCTTTGCTAAGAGTTTGGAGAGGTGAGAAACTGAACTGTAACTTTAAAAGCAGATTTATTTGAAGAATCAAACATTAAATTATGTTTTTAGGCTACATGAGCTGTTGAGTGTTTTATGTTTATCATACACATTACTGTGTATTACAAGGTAAATCAAAGTGGATTCTATTCATTACTATCAAAATGAATAAATGAATAATGATGAATCATTTCTGTGAATGTAAATTACAAATTTTAAATGCTGTGTTTTGTACCGCGTTTCTTCTTCTTGTGTCCCTGTGGCTCTCGAGCACAATAATAAACAACAGAATCTTCCTGCTGTCACATTGTCTGTCTGCCAATGCACCTGATTTCTGTTGTCTCTTTAAATGATAAATCAGCCTTTGACTGATTGAAAGTAGGTGACATGGTAACTTTTACTGCGGATCCAAACAATTTACTCCAGTCCTGTGTGATCCAGTCACAATCACCTCTGAAGCCTGAGTATGTACAGGTAGGTCTGTGGGATTCTCCAGACCTTTTAATCATTAAATTTAAGCTCATTAGTTCTTATTTATTTATATATTAAGTAAAAACTTATGTCACATATTAAGTAACTACAAGTTACTTAGAGATTTGAATTGATGTCTACTTCTCAACAAAACATACTGCTGAAAAAATAGAACATGTATATTTACAGGATTTTTGTAGTGATGATTTTAGCAGCTTAATAGCTCTTTTATAGAGGAAGCTATTTGCGCTGCACTAGTTACTAGTTTGTGCACATGGCTGAAAATTTGTGTTGTGCTGATCACTGTCTTTTAGCTGTATATCATCATATTTTGCACCCACTCAAATACACATAACGTCTTTATAGTTATCATTGCAAGCTCTGTTAAAATGGCTGGTGTTAGAGCGCCTCCTCTGGTTGTTTGATGCAACTTCTCAGCCATCTTCCACTCAGCCAGTGAAAAGTGTTCCTTCCACTCTTGAGGAAATTATTCCGGGGCCAGCACATAACCCATACCTTCCTTGTATTTTATTTTTGTATTACTATGGTGTGAAGCTTTGCTGATCACTAAACGTAATCACTGCCCAGTGAATGGATGGTGTGAAGGTGTGTGATTTTGTCACTCCTGCTCCTCAACCCAACAGCTCCACTCCCAAGTAAGCTTCTCTGCTGTTTTTTCAGCAATCTGCAGGTATCTGTCATTTGTCTGCAGATGTCTGTGTGAATTCTTTTAATCAGCCTCCTTTAATGGTTCTTCATTCATTTCACAGCTTTACTCATGTTTTTACACTACTGTCCTCACGCTTGTACACAGTGACAACACATGCTCTTACTCTGTGTTTTATTCCTGTAGAAAAAGAAAGCGTCAATCCCAGCAAGATGAAGATAGCCCATAGATCAAGAAACCACCAAATGCATTCATGATATATCTTAAGGGCAAAGGCCAAAAATCAAAGCAGAATTGAAAATCACTGGGAGTGCCGCTGTAAATGCAGTTATGGGAGCGACAGTAAATGTGTACCTGCATATATTTAGGCATTCGTTAATGTTTCATGCCCATGTTTGTGCATGCATACTGCAGTTTTTTGTAGGACTTAAGCTGTGTGCTGGCACTGTGTTGTTGTGATCTTCTGTCCACAGTGGAAGTCGCTCTCAAAGGACGAACAGAGCAAATATTTTGATAAGGCCGAAACAGAAAGAAGGTATCATGCCAATGAAAACCTAGAGTGGTCCTCTAAAGAAAACTACGTATGTCCAAAGTGCCAACATGCATTTCATACATGTCCCATCACTGCAGTTCATTTCGAAAAAGCTAAAAGCAAATTCTGACTTGGTTTGATGTGCTGAGTTTTTGTACAGTGTTTCTCCCTCTTGAGTCACTGTGGCTCTCGAGCACAATAATAAACAGCTGAATCCTCAGTCGTCAAGCTGTTCATCTGTAGATACACCTGCTTTCTGCTGTTGTCTCTGGAGATGGTAAATCTGCCTCTGAATGACTGAGAGTAGTGGATATAGCTGCTGCCACCACTGATGTAAGCAATCCATTCCAGTCCTTTTCCAGCAGCCTGTCTGATCCAAGCAGTTTCATAATTACCACTGAACCCTGAGTATGTACAGGTCAGTCTGTGGGAGTCTCCGGGCCTTTTAATCACAGATTCAGACTCTGTCAGTGTTTGGCTCTCAGTACCTACAGACAAACAAGAATAATTAGTGATTGTTTTCCAAGCTTATCATTTCACTTTCATAACAATGTTAGTAAAACGACTGCACTTTCCTTACCAGCCCAGTAAATTAATTAAATTAATTGACAGTGGCTTGCTGTGTAGTACAGCCCACAAAAGAAGTTTAGGCCTCAGTTGTACATTGAGTACATTGTCCATCACTTAGCACTAATGAGCAGATATATGTCTGTATGTGGGAGATGTATTCATTCATTCATGTATTTCTTTTACACTTCTGTCAACACTCCACACCAGTTGGTGGCTGTAATGCACAATTTTGCTGTTTGCAAACCGCCAATACACACACACACAAACAAAAGTACAAATAAAAGTACAAATAAAAGGAAATATTATTTAAAAAACAAATATAGTGTTGGATTTGTTTGTAGTGTTGGAAAAATCTTTTCAATTCCGACATGGCAGATGAAAACATTTACAATTAAACATCTACAAAAAACTATTTATTGCAAAACTATACAAAACCAACTTTATTGTTGTTGTGAGTGTGAGTCAATTAAATGTATTTTTCTTTAATTTGGGAGAAAAAACAAAAATCAGTGTTTGACTTAGTTTGATGGGTTTTTGTACAGTGTTTCTTCCTCTTGTGTCACTGTGGCTCTGTGGCACAATAATAAACAGCTGAATCCTCAGTTGCCAAGCTGTTCATCTGCAGATACACCTGCTTTCTGCTGTTGTCTCTGGAGATGGTAAAGCGGCCTCTGACTGACTGAGAGTAGACGCTGCCACTACTGTCACTCCAGATTGTGGCAGCCCACTCCAGTCCTTTCCCAGCAGCCTGTCTGATCCAAGCAGCATGTCTATTATCACTGAACCCTGAGTATGTACATGTCAGTCTGTGTGAGTCTCCAGGCCTTTTAACCACTGGTTCAGACTCAGTCAGCGTTTGACCCTCAGTACCTACAGACAAAAACATAATTAGCTTCTTTATATCAAACATATCTTAATGTTTGCAGAAGAAATGTGCTGTCCTTACCAGCCCAGTAAACTGACACTATAAGAAAAACAAAGGTAAACTCGGGACAGTTCATTATAATAGTCATGTCTCTCTGCTCAGTCTACAGTCATGAAAATCTGCCATGTAGTCCCTTTGTTATATTTGGCAACACATGCGTAAAAATCTGCATATTTATGCATATTTGCATAAACTCCTCCTTAAAGAAAAACTTTGTCTCATATAAAGAACTGCACACGACTTATATTAAAATATTTAAGCAAATATTATATATATTTACAAATTATTATTATTATTTGTTACTTAATAAATACAAATTTAGTCACCAATTGATTTATTAACCATGAGCAAAAAACTCCATATATATTCATTATTAAATGTGTGCTCCAAAAAGTAATACAGTCATTAATCATAGGAATATTATGACTCTTTACTGTTAAAGCTCATTCTGATGCAAGTTCTGAAAAAGTGGATTCACTACAACATCAGCTCTTGCTTAAAAACAGGAACCAGATCAGTAACATTTTATAAGGTATCCAAAACTCCATAAAACAAAACTAAACTCCAATAAAACTAATCCTCAGCATGGTGAATGATGGACATATCAAAAAAGGTTCATTTAAAAAAAAAAATAATTAAAAAAAAAACATAACAAAAAACACCACATACAGAATATCGAACGATGGGTGTTTGCCAAAAGACAAGCAAAAACAAGAATATATACTGAAGACAAAGCAAACCCTTCTCTTGATTTAGTATCACAGTGTCACTCTGACTCTTGAGGACAACAATAAACAGCAGAATCCTCTGATGTCGTCTGCAGATTCAGCTGCTTTCTGCTGTTTTCTAATATTTCTGTCTACCACTCTCTCTATCAAGAATAGAGCCATTTCATACACCCTTAAATCATTATTGGTCTCCTCCTCTGGTGGCTTCATGTTACAAATGTGTTCATGCACTGAGAGGTTTTTGTTCAGGTCTGCTGATGGTTTGTGTTACTTTGACTCTCTGGCACAGTAATACACAGCAGTGTCTTCAGGCTGCATATTCTGTCCATTTAAAGTCACTGTGTTGCTTGAAGTGTCCAAGTCAATGCTGAACTTGCTCTTTAGTGAATCTTTGTAATGTGAAGTTGAAGTATGTTTCATCCCAATCCACTCCAGTCCTTTCCCTGCAGGCTGTCGGATCCAAGCTGTGTACCAGTCAAGAGATTAAGAGACCTGACAGGTGATGGTCAGACGCTGACCTGGCTGCACAATCACAGAGGCTGGCTGTGTCAGCTGCTCACACTTCACACCTGTGGAGAAAACATGTTGAATGCAGTAACAGTAAGAATCAGTGTGTTGTGATCATAGTGTTTCTGTTCAGTGAGACTCACAGGATCCATCAGCAGCAGCAGCAGCAGAGCTACAGAGAACATGTTGGTACTAAATATGATCTGATGGGAGCTTCTCATCTTCTTTTGTGACTGACTGCATGATATCAGACTTTATATCAGCCTGTGAGGAAGTTTGCTTTGCATCCAGATGGATGCTCACAGATTATGAGAGAAAACAGATGTCCTTACCAACCCAGTAAGCTGACAGGATAAGAAAAAGCCTTCAACTCAGGATGGTTCATTGTTTGAGCCATTTGTCTCTGCCCAGTCTACACTGGTGTGCTTCAGTCGTGTAATCTTTATATTATATTCTTTGAACTTATTTAAGATAACCTTATAAATAAACAAATATTACAATGATTACATTTTACAGCTGAATTAATGCTGATAAATGCATTAAAGATGGTGTTTCTTTCCCAATGTTGTTGATGTTGAACAGCAATTAAATCATTTATGTTAATGTAAACTGCAGAAAGAAAGATTTTCCATCCTCTTGGACAGCATTTTATCCTCTTGTGTCACTGTGGCTCTTGACCACAATAATGAAGAGAAAAATCCTCAGTTTACCAGCCTCTGACTGAGAGTGTAGATTTATTATTAGTAGTAGTAGTAGTAGTAGTAGCAGTGGTATTAAAGTGGGTCATCTTTGTTGATTTGAATCTCCCTTTGATTATCTGGGAGTAATAGATATGAGAACTTCCTGTGTTTATAAGGGCGAGGCACTCTAGTCTTTTTC
This sequence comes from Perissodus microlepis, assembly GCF_051167445.1. Classification (NCBI taxonomy): domain Eukaryota; kingdom Metazoa; phylum Chordata; class Actinopteri; order Cichliformes; family Cichlidae; genus Perissodus; species Perissodus microlepis. The sequence goes on from NC_140464.1 coordinate 19,190,569, forward strand.
ACAGAGCCTGTTGGACCCAGTTCATAGAGTAGTCTCTGAATGTGAATCCAGAGCCTGTACAGATCTGTGGGATTCTCCAGGCCTTTGAATGACTGGTTCAGATTCTGTCAGAGTCTGACCATCAATACCTGTCAAGTTAAATAGTTTGGAAACACAAATAAATGTGTTTCCAAACTATTTTTATGTGCCCATCATAATAAGTGTCTATACTGCCTTTTGAACTACAGAGGACTGTACAAATATGAAATCTGTCATTGATAAATTGATGAGTAATAAAATAAATGTTTCAGAGAGCAAGGAGAAGGCATTTAGTATTTACAGCACTTGTTTTGGAGAAATGTAATAGTAGTGTCACTGCCTCAGTCAGACTCCCAGGATTCAGCAACAAACAGCATCAGCAGAGCTACAGGTGAACTGATGGGAGCTTCTTCTGTTCACAGCACTAACATCACTCTTTATAAGAGTCTGTGAGGACGTTTGCTTTAGATACAGACTGGCAATGTCATGGAAGTTTTGGAATAAACTCACATGGAACCTATGACTTTACTGTGCACTCAGCTGCTACCTAAAGATTTACATCCCAAATCTGCTTCCCAATATAAGGAGAATAACGACCCCTTCACATGGGCGCCTGGATGTGTCTGACATCTTCACAAAATGGCTTCACTGTGTGTGTGGAAACATTAGAAACACAGATGTTATGCTATTCTACATCCATATAACTAAGTGAGAAAGTGATATTACTAAATTACTTAAGTGATCAAAACATAAGAAAAGAAATCTGCCATCACAACAACAAAAAGTTATAAAAGTGATATGAGTTCTCCTGTTACTAATAGTTAGAGATTGCAGTCGTGTTGCAAAAAGTCTTTGGTGCAAACGCAAAACAATGTAATTCACAACACTAGCTCAGAGATTGTTTGACCTTTTTAATATCACTGATGAAATTTAAAACATTTAGATAAAGTACAGATGAGGATAATGTTTCCGTCAGTGTGTTGATGTGTATTAATCTGTAAAGGTGAATTGCAGAAAGCAAATTTTGCAATTTAAATTTTTTTTTTTGATATGTTAAGTTTTTGTAGGGAGTTTCTTCCTCTTGTGTCACTGTGACTCTCGAGCACAATAATAAACAGCAGAATCCTCAGTTGTCAGGCTGTTCATCTGCAGATACACCTGCTTTCTGCTGTTGTCTCTGGAGATGGTGAACCGGCCTCTGAATGACTGAGAGTAAGAGATGCTACCGGCATTGCTAATCCAAGCAACCCACTCCAGTCCTTTTCCAGCAGCCTGTCTGATCCAAGCAGCGTGAAAATCGCCACTGAACCCTGAGTATGTACAGGTCAGTCTGTGTGATTCTCCAGGCCTTTTAATCACTGATTCAGACTCTGTCAGTGTTTGACCCTCAGTACCTACAGACAAAAACATAATTAGCTTCTTTATATCGAACATTTCATAATTGCAATATAAATGTGCTGTCCTTACCAGCCCAGTAAACTGACACTATAAGGAAAACAAACATAAAGCCAGAACAGCTCATTGTAAAAGTCATGTCCCTCTGCTCAGTCTACAGTCGTGTAAATCAACCATGTAGTCGCTTTGTTATATTTGGCAACATTTATGTAAAACTCTGAATTTGCATCAGTTTCTTCTCCTCAAAGAGGAACACATGTCATGTCACACAAACTTCTGCACATCACTTATATTAGTCAAGTAAATCTTATAAATGCACAAATTATGTTTATTATTTATGAAATAATAAGGTTCTCACAAAATGCATGAATTTCTGATACATTAGTAAAACTCTCCATATGTAATAATTATTAAACACATGTTCTATAAAGTTAATAATACAGAGTGTGAATGTCATCATGTTGATGACATCTCTGAAAAAGTTTCACAAACAACAGCTGTTGCTTAAAAACCAGCACTAAATGAGTAAACCATTTTATCAGACATCTAAACCTCCACAAAAAAGAACAATCGTCAGTACCTTAAAAAAAAAACAGCTCATTAGACACAATGATGCAGATATTCTGTCTTTTCACCAGTGAAAGTAAACGTATCATCCTTACCAGAACAGCTTATTAAAAGAATAAAAAAATTAACCAAATATTCATGAATATGAATATGAATTTGAAGGATGGGTCGGGTGTATCCTTTGTGGCCCACCCTGGCCCAGAATTCATAACGCGGCCCAGCCAATTCCAGTTTCCAACAACGGCGGTAGCTACTTAGTTTTAATATTACTCTTATTATGCTTTTCAATACTTTATTAATTAAATTATTATTGATAATATTTGTATAATAATAAAAAAATAATTTTCAAACACAGCAATGGCGGAGGAGCACAGCTAAAGAGTTTGAAGTATTACTCTTTCTGGGTCACAAAATGAACTTCTAACATATTTTCAGGTGTGTAAACTTCAAATATCTGCTCGGTTTATCAAGATATCACATATGTGCAAAAGCGCTCTGATGTTTTCGGAGACGTCTGTTACCCCACCACCTCAATCACTGACCGGATGGTCAAGGCTCACTAGAGCCGGCAAGAACATCGGACTACCAGCACATCGTTTTCAGATCCTTTGCAGTCTTTCGCCGCTCAGGTTAAACATGAGTAGCGAAAGTCACTAAGATAACTTTTTTCAGTGTTTTTCAGTGTTTTATTTGTTCCTGAGTAAATTGGTTTGGCTGCGATTACATTTATAGTTTTCACACGGCTGAATAAACGTCAAACAGAAAACTGATTAAACAGAAGTGTGAGATGGCACAGAATTTACTCCAATGTCCTGTTATATTTTAGATAGCAAGGAGAAGCTGGCTACCGACACAGTGGTGACGCACATCAGAAGGCTAAACGGTCCCATTCCACAGCCTCACACTTACGGCCTTCTCGGTCTTCGGAGGACCCTGCCAACGTGGACTGCGAGCGCCCGGTCCTCCGAAGGACGCGGCCCTTGAATTAGGACACAGCTAATAAGAAGAAAGAGTGTTGCTAGGACTGACCGGAGGCAAATTTCATTTCGAAAGACTACCCAACGGAAGCTTTGATTAACGCATGGTTTTATACAAACTGTGCAAAAAGGAGTTTGCACACCACCGAAGCACTTCGACCTTACAGTACCATCTAAATGCAAAACATGTTGCAGCACAGAACCTGTGGGAGCTGTTAGAGCTAGCAGTTCGAGTACCAACAAAAGGTGTCAGCAGCCCAAACTTGAGGAATTGACTGGCTTCAAGATCAAAATTAGTGAGTCAACATTGGACAAACTTAAACATTCTCTTGCAAAATGAATTGCTCTGGACTGTAGACCACTACACAGATTCAGATGATTTTTAACAGGGCCCTGAGTTTGCACAGAGCACAATCCACCATCAGTGAGACAGACTGCAGTGGTGGTCCACTCGAGCAGTGACCCACCCACAGCTGTCTGTCCTGGCCTGCAAGTATTTGATTAGTCCTGCCACTTCTGTCTCATGTGAGAGATTGTTCTCACTTGCAGGTCATATAGTAACAAAAAAGAGAGCTGCCTTGAGCTCTGAAAATGTGAACAGGCTAGTTCGTCTAAGTAACTGGCTGAAAGAGATGGACAGTAAATAAGCATGGAGGTATTGTGAGTCCAATGAGTTTGTTATTTTTTGCACTAAAATGTTTGATGATCACACTGTTTTAGCCTAATGTACAAAATAATTTTGGCTAAGGTTACTCAGGGTTTAAAGGTGAAGCTGGTCAAATATCCTTTTATGTTTTTCCCTTATTTTCTAAGGAGAAAAACTGCACTTTATGTTAAAATTTTTATTATTATTATTTAAAGACAATACCGTTTTGAAAATGTACTTGAAGTACTCAAAATAGCACTTTATTTCTATGTCTGCCCATTTTTGTCTATCTGTTTTGGATTGAAATGCAGTTTAAATGCTTTTTTTCTTTGTTCCTCTGATGGCTACTGAACCCTGAGTATGTACAGGTCCTCCAGGGCTTTTTACTACCGCCTCAGCCTCAGACTCAGTCAGCATTTGACCTTTGGTACAGACAGTCAACCAGAATTATCTTCTGCCATCAAAATATTTATCTTAAACTTTTTTTAAGCTGTTCTTACCAGGCTTGTAAATTGACAAGAGAAGAAGAACAACCATAAACTCATGACAGTTTATCATCAAAGCCATTTTCCTGCCAGTCTTCAGTGGTGCAGCTCAATCTTTTCATGCCCATTTTTATATTCTGCTGCACATATTCAAAGATGAGATGAGAGATGATGCATCTCATCATCTCTCAGATAGCCTTTATTTGTCAGTTGCAGGTCTTTTGCCCACAACCGAGATGACAGACCTTGCCGACCGTACATACAATACACAAACATCACATTGGGGAGACAGGTCAGGCCAGGTAGCGAGGAAAAAAAACATCGAAATGTGCAACACAAAAGGATAATACAGGAATGCACAGGTATCAACACACCATAACACAATAAACACAGACAAGCAACATGGGAAAGTGTTCCAGTGTGTACATCTGATCTGGGACCGCTGCTATCTTCGACTCCGCCTCCAGCTGACCCGATGTCCACATCATGGGGGAGGTAAGCGTTGGAGGTGGCGTTGGATAGGGAGGGTGATGTGTCAGTGAGTGCTTATCAGTATCAGTATATGTATGTGTGTGCGTGTCCATAGTTCAGCTGAGACAGTGTCCTTCGCCCCGCCAGGCTAAGTAAACAGTCTTCCAGCCAACCCAGGTGGCCTTGTAGGGAATGGGAAGGAACAGACTCAACACAGTCGTTATCAGGGAGTTTTTGTTCAGCTCCAGCCTTGAGCCCAAAGCTGGCGCCGAAGGGGTAGCCGCATTATGATGGTGATTTTTCTTTTGCAAACAACTCATGAGAATTTCAAGCTGTTTTTAACACTCCGACACTGGTCTCTCAATCTCCCGTTAATAGCTACGAGTTTCTCCATGATGTTATTAGCCGTCGATTCCGTGGTCTTGTCACTCTTTTGCTCACATAGCAGATTCTGAGACCTCACGACAGCAGCCAACTGATCCGAGATGTGATCCAGCTTCCGCCCAGAGATGTTGTTCTGAGTTGATTCTTTCCTGATGTAATCCAACATACATACGCTCAGAGGTGTTATTCTGAGCATTCACTGCAGTCGTAAATGCCTCCAAGCTCTTAACCATGCTGCCTTCGGTGAGCCCTTTCTGAGAAGTCGCACCTGTTGTTCCAATCCCAGCGGGCAGCCTTGTGGGGGTTTGAACAGCCGGTTCTGCTCTCTTAATTCTCCGATAAGCCAGGGCCAAGCCAGCTCCGATCAGCAAGAACCCTGTTATCATGGTTCCGAATAGGTAGATATCTTAAGCGTCCTCGATCGACAGTCCCGCCAGGCACACGATCCTCTGCCACCCGTCCATCGTGTATCCGGCAGGGAAAGTCCCTCCAGGGCACTCGGGTTCTCCCGAGCCCAGACTTCTCGTTAAAGGGTGTCAATAGCATTCAGAGACCAGTTGATCAAATCCATAATTCTCTTTTAGGTTTTAGACACAGACTGTGAGAGAGTGTTCCAGGGAAAGTAATACAAAAAAGACACGAGACTAGACAAGGACATAAGAACTAGCAGGGAAGATAAGGGAGAGGAGAAAAAGTGCGTCCACCTCCTCCGAGAGCCAAAGAAAATAAAAGAAAGATGGAAGCAGTCTGAGTTTGCATCACCTCCTCCTCATCATTAATCAACCAAACAGACATGTATACAAGTAATATGTATGTTCATTCATGTTTTACTCAGCAGGATTTGATCACTCGTTAAAAATAAACATTGTATTGAAACACTGTATCTGCTAAGAAAAAGAAAATTATTTCTTTACTAAATTCTATAATCAGTGTTTCCTGATTTTAGTATTTTCTGACTTTCCTGACTTTACCCCAAAGTAGAATTTTTTTTAAGTATTTATTTATTTATAAATTAATTTATTATAAATTCATTTATTTAAGTACCATGTTTCTCTTCATGTTTCTTTGTTTCTGCTTCAGTGGCCTTTCTGACTCGTCTTTTTTAGCGTTTTATCTTTCAACAAGGGTTTCACCAGTTTAACTCAGAATAAGTTTAAAGGCACTAACTCAGAATTTAAAGAGAATCAATTAAAACATTTTGATGTGTTCATGTGAAAAGTAGTGAAAATATTTATTTTTCTAAATATCCTATTTTCATTGCTGTTTTTTTTTCTTCTTAAAATTGTGGTTAAAAGTTTATGAATTTTATTTTTCACATTGTTTTTCATTGTTACCATAACATGTTTTTAGATTCTGTGTGTTTTACTAATATGTATTCACAGATCGTGCAAACACAGGTGTTATTGTGACAGTGAGTTGAACATCATATTTTTGATCATCTACTGCCCCCTGTAGTGTCCTGTATAGCTGAAGGTTTTTGTAAAGCCTCGCTCATTACTTAAACCACTGTGTGTCTTTGGCACAGTAATACACAGCAGAGTCCTCTGGCTTAAGGTTGGAAAGTCTCAGATGCACCATGCTGTTGCTGTTGTCTTTGGTGATTTCAATTCGTCCTCTCAAACTGCTCACATATCTGTTTTTGCTGGAATCTGTGAAGCCTTCTCCCATCCATTCCAGTGATTCTCCTGGCTTTTGTCTTATCCAGTGCATAGTACAGCAGCTAAATGTGAAACCAGATCCTCTGCAGGAGAGACTGAGAGTCTCCCCAGAGCTTTTCACTACAGGGCTGGAAGGAATGGACTCCATACTCTGACCTGTAACACCTGAGGAGTTAAAAAGGAACCAGTGAGACAGACATCTGCAAAATGTTCTTATAGCACTCGTTGTTTCCTGTAAAAATATTAAACAATAAGAAGCAGAAGAACTCACAGTGAAGCAAAGAAGCAACCAGCAACAGAGTGAGTGTCTGTGTCATTGTGAGTCTAGAGATTGTTCACTGCTGCTCCAACAATCAACACACAGCACAAGACAAGTGAGCAGCACAGAAGTACACAGCACACAGTGAAGATTTGCATCAGGATATTATGTAGAAGGAGTGGCTCTTGTGTTGGCATCTCTTATGATTTATAAGTTGTACTTTAATTGTAACATATTATCTGCTTCATTATGCAGAGTAATAAAATATTTTTGTTATGCTTCATTGAAAACAAAAGCTAACAGAGGGAAATCAGACAATTCACATTTTCCATGTAGCTTTCATGTTAATGACACAGCTGAATAAATAAGCATTTAATCTGATGCCTTAGGGATAAATATATGCACTATATAAATGTCATGTAAATGTTTAAAAACATGTGAGTCAAAATAATTTTATTGTAATACAGTCAGTTCTTAACTCATTTAAAGCACAAGGTCAGCTGTGTTTATTTAATTAGGTGAAGTGTTACACCCCACTTAAAAGCAAGGTTTTATCTGGGGTGGGTGTGACACAAACTGAAAAGAAAACTATTAACTGCCACAAAGTTGACGTCAGTAAAACACTGTTTATTTCACAATTAACCAAACGAACCAATTAGGCCCAAAATAAAACACAGAGAAGCTCTGTGCGTCAGGGTCTTCAAGGCCAAAACAACAAACGAAACACCCCTTCCTAGCTAAAAACAAACTGAGCACACTCTGTCTATCAGTAAACAAAATACAGTGGCTGAGCTCCCAACTAGCCACAAAACATGAGAAAACTGTTGGAACAAAAATGTCAGAGAACCCCTACCTGCTTCCACTATGGTTCACTATTATTTTTGTAAAGGCACACCTTTACTCACAAAAAGAAAAAAACAAATACAAATATTACATGTTTACATGTTTGTGTCACTGTGACTCTTGAGCACAGTTAATGAATGTTTTGTCACTAATTCGGGGCGACCGTGGCTCAGGGGGTTGGGAAGTGCATCTGTAACCGGAAGGTTGCCGGGTCGATCCCTGCCCTGTCCTTGTCGTTGTGTCCTTGGGCAAGACACTTTACCCTACCGCCTACTGGTGTTGGCCAGAGGGGCCGATGGCGCGATATGGCAGCCTCACCTCTGTCAGTCTGCCCCAGGGCAGCTGTGGCTGTAGCTTGCCTCCACCAGTGTGTCAATGTGAGAGTGAATGAATAGTGGAATTGTAAAGTGCTTTGGGTGCCTTGAAAAGCGCTATATAAATCCAATCCATTATTATTATTATTAATTACACATCTCTAGTGCTACACAGTGTCGTATGTGCTGTATCCATAATGCACACTTCCAATCCACTTTAATCTGCTATGAAAATTCATGAGTGAATGAGTGAATATTAGTATTAGCATACTGTTCAGATTTCATGTCTTCACAGTATGACATTTGTCAATTTTAACATGGGCCAGGAATCCTCTGTCATAATAAGTGTTTGCACCATACTGAGCTACAGATATATTTAGAATATACAAATAGCCTATCTGACATTAATAAAAGGTTGATTACCCTGTTTCAGAGAGCAGGGAGGCGACAGTTAGATATGATATAACACTGTCAGGTTCTGCTGTCAGGTGACAGCAGAATCCTCTGATGTCACCTGCAGATACAGCTGCTTTCTGCTGTTTTCTCTGTAGATGGTAAACTGGTGGTGAACTGCTATGGGTAATATTTCTTAAAGCCATTTCCCCCCTTTTTTTTCTTTAATACACTCTTAAATCATTCTTGGTCTTAGAGCTCCTCCTCTGGTGGCTTCATGCTACAACTGCTAAGCCACTGAGAGGTTATGTTCAGGTCTGCTGATGTTTTGTGTTACTGTGACTCTCTGGCACAGTAATACACAGCAGTGTCTTCGGGCTGCATATTCTGTCCATTTAGAGTCACCGTGTTGCTTGAAGTGTCCAAATCAATACTGAATTTATTCTTTAGTGAATCTTTGTAGTAAGAGCCTGCAATACCTTTCACCCCAATCCACTCCAGTCCTTTCCCTGCAGGCTGTCTGATCCAAGCTGTGTACCAGCCAAGAGAATAAGAGACCTGACAGGTGATGGTCAGACACTGACCTGGCTGCACAATCACAGCACTGCAAAAACTCAAAATGTTACCAAGTATATTTGTCTAATTTATAGTCAAAAATATCTCATCACACTTAAAATAAGACACAATCAGCTACAGAGTAACATTTTAGTGAGATATATGAACTTGTTTTTAGACAGTGCATCTTGGATCTGGAGAATTTTCACTTATTCCACTGGCAGATTTTTTTCACTTATTTTAATCACAAATATCTTATATCAAGTGAAAAACTTAATAGAAATTAAATACCTGTTAAACAAATAATTAGCTTCTTTTTCAAGCGTATAATTTCTTGTCAAGTCATAATGTTTGCAAAAGAATACTTTGTCCTTAACAGCTCAATAAACTGACAGGACAGGAAAAACAAAAATAAACCCAGAAAAGTTCACTGTAAAAGTCATCTCTCTCTGTCTAGTCTACAGTGCTGTAGTCACAGTGTTATAGTTACATAATACATATGTATCAGAATTTGCATTTGCTCAACCACTACCTCTATCAAGAATAGCAACCCCCTTATTTGCATTTCTTCCATTTCTTTCAGTTAAATAATAATCAGGCATCTTAGAGCTCCTCCTCTGGTAGTTTCATGTTATAACTGTTCGGGCACTGAGAGGTTTTTGTTCAGCTCTGTTGATGGTTTGTGATACTGTGGCTCTTTGGCACAATAATAAACAGCTGAATCCTCAGTCGTCAAGCTGTTCATCTGCAGATACACCTGCTTTCTGCTGTTGTCTCTGGAGATGGTGAAGCGGCCTCTGACTGACTGAGAGTAGTAGATTTCATTACTATCATGGCGGATCCAAGCAACCCACTCCAGTCCTTTTCCAGCAGCCTGTCTGATCCAAGCACCATGAATATCACTGCTGAATCCTGAGTATGTACAGGTCAGTCTGTGGGAGTCTCCAGGCCTTTTAATCACTGATTCAGACTCAGTCAATGTTTGACCTTCAGTACCTACAGACAAAAACAAAATTAGCTTCTTTATATCAAACATTTCATAATGTTTGCAGAAGAAATGTGCTGTCCTTACCAGCCCAGTAAACTGACACTATCAGAATAACAAAGGTAAACTCGGGACAGTTCATTGTAAAAGTCATGTCTCTCTACTCAGTCTACAGTCATGAAAATCTCCCTGTTATATTTGGCAACACATGTGTAAAAATCTGAATTTGCATAAACTCCTCCTTAAAGTGAAACACACTTCATCTCATACAAACATCTGCACACCACTTGTATTTAAAAAAAAAAATTAAGCAAATCTTATAAAAATAATTATACACAAAAAAATTATTATTGTTTTTTTTACTTAGTAAAGAAAAAGTTTCTTCAAAATTTAATCACCAACCAAAATCTTTTCAGATATTTATAAACATTATACTTATATATTAAAATTATATTATTTGTTTTTGGACCTGACTGTATTTTTGTGATTTTGAAATTCATTATGTTTAGTCTGACCTGAATTAATGCTGATAAATGTATTAAAGATGGTGTTTCTTTCACGATGTTGTTGATGTTGAACAGCAATAAATTAATTTATATTAATGTAAACTGCAGAGAGCAAGTTTTCTATTTACTTAGACAACATTTTATCCTCTTGTGTCACTGTGGCTCTTGAACACAATAATAAAGAGAAAAATCCTCAGTTTACTATTTATTCATTACTAAATGTGTGCTCCATAACGTAATACAGTAATTGACAACAGGAACATTATGTCTCTTTACTGTTAAAGCTCATGTTGATGGAAGTGGATTCACTACAACATCAGCTGTTGCTTAAAAACAGGAACCAGATCATTAAACATTTTATGAGGCATCCAAAACTTGATAATACAAAACTAAACTCTAACAAAACTCATCCTCAGCATGGTGAATGATGGACATATCACAAATGGTTTTCCAGTTAAAAAACAATTAAAAGGCAACCAAACACCACTGACAGAATAAGAACGGTGGGGTGTCTGCCCACAGACAAGCAAAAACAAGAATATATAATTAGATTATTTCATCTTGATATTATGATGTAGCAGAACACAGTGCTTTATAAAAATCTCTCTACAGCTTAAAAAACGATTGAAGCTGTATTTCTGTGAAAGTGTAGATGAGGGTGAAGGTGAAGCAAACCCTTCTCTTGATAAAGTATCTCTGTGTCACTGGCAACAATAAATAGCAGAATCCTCCGATGTCATCTGCAGATTCAGCTCCTTTCTGCTGTTTTCTCTGGAGATGGTAAACTGGTGCTGAACTGCTGCGAGTAATATTTGTGTCTAACACTCCCTCTATCAAGAATAGTAACCCCTTAACAACCTTTCCCCCTTTTTTTTTCTTAAATATACCTTAAATTCATTATTGGTCTTAGAGCTCCTCCCCTGGTGGCTTCATGTTACAAATGTGCTCATGCACTGAGGGGTTTTTGTTCAGGTCTATTGATGTTTTCTCTTACTGTCACTCTCTGGCACAGTAATACACAGCAGTGTCTTCAGGCTGCATATTCTGTCCATTTAAAGTTACTGAGTTGCTTGAAGTGTCCAAGTCAATGCTGAATTTGTTCTTCAGTGAATCTTTGTAGTATGAATATCCATTAACTTTCACCCCAATCCACTCCAGTCCTTTCTCTGCAGGCTGTCTGATCCAAGCTGTCCAGTAGCCAAGAGAATAAGAGACCTGACAGGTGATGGTCAGACGCTGACCTGGCTGCACAATCACAGAGGCTGACTGTGTCAGCTGTTCACACATGTGGACAAAACATGTTGAATGTAGTAACAGTAAGAATCAGTGTGCAGTGATCATAGTGTTTCTGTTCAGTGAGACTCACGGGATCCAGCAGCAGCAGAGCTACAGAGAACATGTTGGTACTAAATATGATCTGATGAGCTTCTCATCTTCTTCTGTGACTGACGGCATGATATCAGACTTTATATCAGCCCGTGAGGAAGTTTGATTCGCATACAGATGGATTCTGATCGATTATAAGAGAAAACAGATTGTGCTGTGGCATTGAGTAGTAAGAAAAAGGGTTTCAGCACAATTAATAGAAAATTACAGATGCTCATTTACTGCACTGCTTTCATGCAGCAATGTTCACATTTTGCAGTCAGTTGTTTTCTGTGGGAAAGATCTGAAACCTAACAGTGATTAGCACAAAGTGTCCAACTGGTGAGTTTGATGCATTTAACAGCTCCTTTTAGTTCTCATGAACTGGTGAGACAGAATACTTCAGAAGTACTTGTTGTTTAAACAAATGGTAAAAGATTTAATAATGAGTTTGTTCATATCATCATGCTGATATTTGTCCTGCTCTGCAGCAAATCCAATTAGATATTAAATATGACTCATTTATGTCCCATTTCAGTATTTTCAATGTTTATATTGTAACTTAAAAACGTTTTCTAACATTTTTGACAATAAGTTAAACAGAAAATCAAAGACTGCAAAAGCAGCTGCTCACCTTATAATGTGTATTTGTATGTGCATGTTTATGCCGTCTCCTAAATATGCAAACCATATTCTTCTGCCATTGTGTGTATCTGTCACAGTAACACACAGCACTAAATAACCATCCACTCTAGTGTTTTTCCTGCAGGGTGTCTGATCCAGTGCATTCCTGCTTGGCTGAAATTGAAACCGGTTCCTCTACAGGAAAGACTGAGGGCTTCTTGAGGCTTTTTTAACACTGGAGTGGAGGGAATGGACTCCAAAGCCTGACCATTCAAACCTGCTGAACAACCAGAAGAAAAAACAGATCTATGAAAATCAGGAAGAAAATAACAATTTAAACAAATGATCTAATTAAAAAATAATAATTTATGTATCACAACAGTGCAGGCGGACAACTGTCAGCAGGACAACACAGTCTGAACATCATCTTGAAAGTGAAGGTGTGAATGAAGGGTTTCAAATCAAGAGGACAGAAGTCCGCCACCTGGATTTTAGTAGGGAGAAGTATGTGGCTTAAATTTTATTCAAATGCCTAAAAAGAAAATGTGTTGTGGATTTTATTATGATATACATACATGTATACACTAGACATGTAATAATAATTACTCACATAAATTCTGTGCAATCATACATACTCATATATACTATGCACACTTAAAATGGAGTGTTTTATATAGTTAAGTCACTGTGTTAAGCATTTGACCTGCATGTTCAAAACGCACGGACCATATATTTAGGTCAAATACATCTACCATTATATTAATGAAAACGTTTGTGCCACTTGTTATATGAACACATGCTTATCAGTGTTTGAAAATGTAATAATTAGGATCAATAAGTAACCTCTGATTGTGTTATGGCCAACGGTGACTAGTCCACACATAGGGTTATTCAGCTTGGCACTGGTAAAGTATGCACATAGGACCCTTTCTCAGCGTTCATCTGCGTTTATCTGTACCGTCCCACATTTTGTCCAGCCCTTTCAATGCCTGTACAGCAAGTAAACCCGGCGCCGCTGGGCATGCACCAGGGATTCAGGTTCTTGCTACTATCTATGCTAACCCTTACTTAGCATAGATAGTAGTTTACATCTGGAATGCGCACCTCACAAAATTGCCAAATTGATTAACTGTTAACTGCTGTTTTGTAGACTTTCGGACTTACTTTGGCCATAAAGCTGACAAAAGGTCTCAATTCAATGATGGATGTACAACTGGTTCTTGAGAAGTTATGGGGTAGGGTCAGAAAGTTATGGATCATAAGTGGAAGATAAAAAGAAAAAAACAAAGGATGAAAGGGTACCCAACGGCAGGAGGGGGGATCACAGACCCCATATAAGATGAGTTCGATATGCACTGGGTAGTTTTGTCTGCTGTTGTCTGTGTTGTGTTGCTTTCTGATCTGCATGTGCTTACAGTGAACACCCCGGGGGAGTTTCTTGCTTTTTCCAGTGTTAAAAAACCACGTGTAAAACACTGCTGTCAAGTTCCCTGGTTGTGTGTGAGTTTCAACTTGCAAATATGAATTTTGACCCAATTTTTCTTCCTTTCAGCTGATTGGTCAATGTCACGTCAATAACAAATTTAACACTCCAATCAGGAAACAAATATGTTTGGCTGTCAGAGGGGTGCTTTACTGACCTAACAATAATAATGTAGTATAGTGCACTTTAAGAGTTCAAGTAGAGGAGAAAAGCGTTATTGTGTGTTATAGTGTCCAGCATTTTTGTGCAAGTGATTGCTCACAGTTTGTTTATCTTAAACAAACACAAATATATAAGCGGATCAAAAAAGATTACACTGATGATGTTCAAAAGAACTCGTATATTAGGGTGAAAAACATCATTTAGAAGAAGGATGAAAATTTTAAGATTATTTACATAGATTTATACATGTCAATTTATTCTTCACAGTCATAAACACGTATAAACATGACAGCTTTGCAAACATATTTTTGCAATAAGGTAGTTTCATTGTGTTTTTAAGTAGATTTATGGAGTATGATTGCTATGTTGTACTTAATTTACGTGACTGTGAAAGGCAGAAAGCAAACTGCAGAGTTTTTTTTACAGAGTTTCTTCCTCTTGTGTCACTGTGACTCTCGAGCACAATAATAAACAGCTGAATCCTCAGTTGTCAGGCTGTTCATCTGCAGATACACCTGCTTTCTGCTGTTGTCTCTGGAGATGCTAAACCGACCTCTGACTGACTGAGAGTAGAAGCTGCCACTACTGTCACCCCAGATGACAGCAATCCACTCCAGTCCTTTTCCAGCAGCCTGTCTGATCCAAGCAACATGAATATCACTGCTGAACCCTGAGTATGTACAGGTCAGTCTGTGGGAGTCTCCGGGCCTTTTAATCACAGATTCAGACTCAGTCAGTGTTTGACTCTCAGTACCTACAGACAAAAAGAATGATTAGTGACTGTTTTCCGAGTATATCAGTTCAATTTCACAACAATGTTAGTAAAACAACTGCACTTTCCTTACCAGCCCAATAAATTGAAAGAATTAGAAAGGATTAGCCTTCACCTAAGGATTTACATCCCTAATAAGCAGAAGGAGCCTCACTATCTGTTTAATGTCTCCCATTACAATGGCCTCACTGTGTTAACTTTCAACATGCATGTAAAGTAGTGGCAGGAGTGCTCTTAAAGTGAGAAAGTGATATTACTATAACTAATGTGATATAATTAAATATGTAACCTCTCTAATTGCGACGTTGCTGAATTTGATTTTTATATTTTTGGGGGCAGTGTATAAATTGCTGACTGACAGATCAGCTGATCTGCTCTCTGACTTGACTGACCATCGACCCTCTATAACTCTGAGGAACAAACTGAAGATAAGGTTCCAACCTAACCAAATACCCTTTAAAGGAACAATTCAAATAATTAAGGACAATGACTTTAAATTTTATTTCATTTTGTGAAAGGCCCAGGTTGTAATTTCTGTTATGAACCTATTACCTGTTGATAACTAAAGTCACAGTTAACTGAAATTCCTGTGTTTTGATTGTTTTTACACATATCCAGCTTCTCCCCTAACATAGAGTAAGGTGTATTTGGGTTACATACAGTACATGTAATTATGAACAAAGTATCATCAAAATGGTTACTCCTCTGATCCTAGGTGTTTTTCATGCCTTTGCACTTTTAGTGTTTCTTTCAGCGTGTTGATGATGTCAAAGTGCAGTTTATTTCTCTAAATGTGTTGTGTTTTTTGTGTCTGTGTTTTTGAGTTTTCATATGGCATTGCTTCCTCTTCTGAGAAGGTGGGCCAGCGACAGAAGAGTTGTCTCTGGAGATGTTAAGCCGTCCTCTGACTGACTGAGATCCGTGGGTGCTACTACTATCATAAGCAATTTAAGCAATCCACTAGTCCTTTTCAAGCAGCCTGTCTGATCCAAACATTACTATAATTACTGAACCCTGAGTATGTACAAATCAGTCTGTGGCCTTTTAACTGCTGATTCAAACTGAGTCAGTGTTTGACCCTCAGGACCTGATAAACAAATAATTAGCTTCTTATTTCAAGCATATAAATTCATAATGTTAAAAGAAAGAATACTTTGTCCTTACCAGCCCAATAAACTGAGAGGACAGGAAAAACAAACACAAATCCAGAACTGTCCATTGTAAAAGTCTCTCTGTCCAGTCTACAGTGCTGTAAATCCATCACATAGTCCCAGTTTTATAATTACATAACCCATACGTATAAGACTATGTATCAGAATTTGTATTTGCGCAACCACTACCTCTATCATTTCTTTCCCTTGAATAATAATAATAATCAGTTATCTTAGAGCTCCTCCTCTGGTAGTTTCATATTATAACTGTTCAGGCACCGAGAGGTTTTTGTTCAGCTCTGCTGATGGTTTGTGATACTGTGGCTCTTTTGCACAATAATAAACAGCTGAATCCTCAGTCGTCAAGCTGTTCATCTGCAGATACAGCTGCTTTCTGCTGTTGTCTCTGGAGATGGTAAATCTGCCTCTGAATGACTGAGAGTAGCGGATCTCATTACCATTAGAGTGGATCCAAGCAACCCACTCCAGTCCTTTTCCAGCAGCCTGTCTGACCCAAGCAGCATGAATTTCCCAACCGAACCCTGAGTATGTACAGGTCAGTCTGTGGGAGTCTCCAGGCCTTTTAATCACTGATTCAGACTCAGTCAATGTTTGAGCCTCAGTACCTACAGACAAAAACAAAATTAGCTTCTTTATTTCAAACATTTCATAATGTTTCAGAAATGTGCTGTCCTTACCAGCCCAGTAAACTGACACTATAAGGAAAACAAACATAAAGGCAGGACAGTTCATTGTAAAAGTCATGTCCCTCTGCTCAGTCTACAGTTGTGTAAATCAACCATGCAGTCTTTGTGTTATATTTGGCAACACTTATGTAAAAATCTGAATTTGCATCAGTTTCTTCTCCTCAAAGAGGAACACATGTCATGTCACACAAACCTCTGCACATCACTTATATTAGTCAGGTAAATCTTATAAATGCACAAATTATATTTATTATTTATGAAAAAATAGATAATAATTTTCTCT
The DNA here is from genome assembly GCF_051167445.1 of Perissodus microlepis. Taxonomy (NCBI): domain Eukaryota; kingdom Metazoa; phylum Chordata; class Actinopteri; order Cichliformes; family Cichlidae; genus Perissodus; species Perissodus microlepis. The sequence continues at coordinate 19,207,572 of NC_140464.1, forward strand.
CAAACTGTATGAAAATCTCCATAAGTGCTAATTATTAAACACATGTTCTATGAAGATATTAATACTGTGGGAACAATATGACTTGTTACTGCTAAAGTTCATGTTGATGGCATCTCTGAAAAAGTTTCACAAACAACAAGTTGTTGCTTAAAAACCAGCACTAAATCAGGAAACCGTTTTATCAAACATCTGAACCTCCACAAAAAAGTAAAATACATTAAAACTGTCACTCAGCATGAATGATGAATGACATTCAACCTAACATAAAAATCCGAACTCTAAAGGCTAAAGTTAAATAAAACCTAAATAAACTCAATCAAAATTTCAAACTCAGATATATTTAAGATTCAAAACTCAAAATCAACACAAAATTCTAAGAACAGGACTTCTGCATGGTTTAGGAGCATTGCATTTTTAAAACATTTTTTGTTGTTTGTTGGTTTTTCTTACAAATGAGTAAAGATTACATTACAGAGCATTTTCTATTATTTCATGGAAGTAAGTGTTGGATGAGTTATTTCGTGTTTAATAAAGTTGATAAAAAGCGTTCTTATCTAAGTGGTCTGGTCTTGTAAGCATAAGTGGGGTGAGAGCCTCTCTTCTTGTGGCTTCATGTCAGTGTGGAGTTTGTGGCATTTTTGTTAAGGTTTCCTGATTGGTTTTCTCCATGCATCTCCCTCTCTCTCTCTCTCAGCTGCTTTCTGTTGTTTTGTCAGCAGATGGTAAATTGGGTGGTAAATTTTTACTGTTACCCCTGAGCTACAGCCACCCACTGGCACAGATGAGTAAACCGTCACAAGGTTTTGGATAAAGTGTAAACTCACAAACCTGTCAAACCTGCATTTGAAACTTTGGCTACCATAGCAGTATATATTTGGGTCTTCTAACTAAAATAGGAAAATAGGAACATAAATAGTGCCTCATTGCCAGACCTGGCCCACATCTGGTTGGAATACACACTGCCATGACACGGGTCAGTCAGACGCGACAGTTTGATGCCGGATCCAGGGAAGACCTGTTTTCTATGGGCCTGGGCCACATACACCAAACCACAATTGGGCCAGATATGGTATGCCATCTCATAGACAGTGCCATCTACGCCAGGCCTGGCTCATATCTGGTTTACATACACTCTGACATGACACCAGTCAGTCAGAAGTGCCAGCTTGATGCCAGATCCGGGCCAGACCTGTTTTCTATGGGCCTGGGCCACATGAACCAAACCACAATCGAGCCAGATATGGCATGCCATCACATAGACAGTGCCATCTATGCCAGGCCTGGCTCATATCTGGATATCATACGTCTTATCATGCCAGAAGTCAGATAGCAGTGCCGGCTTGATACCAGATCCGGGCCAGACCTTGCTATGTGGGTTGTTGGGTTTTTTTTCTCTGTATGTATTATTGTACGGTCTACCTTACAAAATAAAGCGCCTTGAGGCAACTGTTGTTGTGATTTGGCGCTATATAAATAAAAGAAAAGAAAAGAAAATTGAATTGAATTGAAATTTATCTTTATTTTTGAAACGAATCTGTTCTTATTTGGCTTGTAAATTGACAAGAAAAGAAAAACAACCATAAACTCATGAGAATTTATCATCAAAGCCATTTTTCTGACAGTCTTCAGTGGTGCAGCTCAATCTTGTCGTGCCCATTTTTATATTCTGCAGCACATATTCAAAGATGGAAACAGCCTGAGTTTGCATCAGCTTCTCCTCATCATTAATCAGTTTATCAAAAGAAAGTATCAAGCTAAGCAAACAAACAGATATACAAGTAATATGTATGTTCATTCATGTTTTACTCAGCAGGGTTTGATCATTCATTACTAATACAAAGATAATTACTTTAGTTTTTCCTGATTTTACCCCAAAGTAAAATAAAAGAGAATCTGACAAGGATGCCTCCTGGGTTAATGTGTTCCGGGCATGTCCCACCGGGAGGAGGCCCCGGGGAAGACCCAGGACACGCTGGAGAGATTATATCTCTCGGCTGGCCTGGGAACGCCTTGGTGTTCCCCCGGATAAGCTGGAGGAGGTGGCTGGGGAGAGGGAGGTCTGGGCTTCTCTGCTTAGGCTGCTGCCCCCGCGACCCAGCCCAGGATAAAGCGGAAGAAGATGGATGGATGAATGGATGGATGGTAAAATAACAAAAAATGTTTTCATTTATTTATAAATGTATTTATTTCCTAGAAGTTTAACTCGCAACCACAGTAAATCTGACAACATTCATCAGTACAAATTAGTGCAGTTGGTTTTTCTGAGCATCCCATTTGTCGTTCCTTCACGTCTTTCCGTGACCTCATGACATCAGGCACTGAAAAAACAAAATGATACTTTTTTGACAGGTTGACCTCCACCTTTCTATTATCTCTACAGATGGTGAACCACTCTTTAGATAGCTGAAAAAGTATAGTCTAAATGATGCTGAAATATTTTTGATTTTACTGTATTTGCCATACCTTGTGTTAACTCGGAAAATATATTAAATGTATAAACATATATTTATTTCATGATATATTATTTAACAACAGTGTGCTCATGTAAAAACTACTGGACATTTGTTTTTTATGCGAATCTAAAATCTTGACTATATATCTTGTTTATGTATTCTTCTGAAATTATCCTTAAAAGCTTATATATTGTAGAATCACAATATATATTATATATATTTGTACACCACTGTGTGTATCTGGCACAGTAATACACAGCAGAGTCCTCTGGCTTTGGGCTGGACAGTCTCAGATACATCATGCTGTTGCTGTTGTCTCTGGTGATTTCTATACGTCCTTCCACACTGCTTGTATACACTGTTTTACTTGCATCATACCATATAACACCCAGCCATTCTAAAGCTTTTCCTGCAGGCTGTCTTATCCAGTGCATTCCTGCTTGGCCAAAATTGAAACCGGTCCCTCTACAGGAAAGACTGAGAGTTTCCTGAGGATTTTTCAACACTGGAGTGGAGGGAATGGACTCCATAGCCTGACCATTCAGACCTGCCAAAAAACATGAAAATTATAAATAAAGAAAGATCAGTAATGTGAGAAACAAATTCAAGTACATGTTAGTAATTTCCACCTGCTGTATTATATATTCTAGTGACTCACAAGGCAGACAGAGCACTGTCAGCAGAGCAGACAAACTGAGCAACATCTTGAAAGAGAAGGTGTGAAGCAAATACTTTGAGAGCCAGTCATTAAAAGAACCTGAGTATCCTGTGTATATTTCAATAGGGAGGGGCTAAACTATCTGGGTCACATAAAATTCAAATGCATCTCAAAATAAAAACATTGCATTTAATTCACTCTTTTACTTCTGCATTAGTTTTTCTTCCAAACATGGACTCACTTGTTGATGGGAATAGTTTTTTAGCATTAAAAGACATCGTACTCACTCTTTTTCTGGGTATTGTTTTCCAGGAAACTCTTGCCCAGAGATGCATGTTTCTGATCTCATCTGAATCTCATCCTACCAACCTACTGATTATTTATGGTTGTATTAATTATTGTCTCTTTAACATTTTCATTTCTCTCTTGACTTTTTACTCACCCCACCTGATCACAACAGATTGATGCCCTCCGTGAGCCTGGGTGTCCTGGAGGTTTCATTCAACTAAAGGAAGTTTGATTCTCTCCCTACTGCACTTTCAGTCAACTTAGATTTCTCTTGAAAACATTATTTGGTATTTATTTTACAACATGAAGTGCACAGAAAATAATTTACAACTTTTATTCACAAGACATATGATGGCTCTTGCAACAAAAGGGTTTTTTCATGATCAATATTTTATTGTATTGTAATATTTTTTTAATTAAATGTATTTCTCCTGTTTCTTCTAGTTTGGCCACTCTCCTCTTTGGCCCTACCTTTCAGTGGGTTGCTCTGGCTCCAGGGCTCTATGCTTCAGATTTGACTTTCCCAATCTGCAGTGCTCTTTTTATAATGTTCATCACCTCTTGGTTTCTCTTTTTCATCCTTTCCAGTTATTACAGATAATGGCACCTCTTGAATCAGGCTTTCCAAGAGGTCCTTTTTCTTTTTTTTCTCCACTGTCATGGTTTTTCTTTGTAATATTGTTAGGACTTTACCTTACAATATAAAGTATGATTAGATGATATTTGCTTTAAAGTAATAATATATGAATAAAAATGGATTTAATGGAATGTCAAAGAAATTAGAATAAAAGATTTCATGCTGACGATTGCTAACTCATGAATCATTTCAATCTATTTTGCAGACAATTAAATTAACTATTTAAATCATTACAACTGGAATTAAAACTCCATCCATCTATCTATTCTGTACTTCTTAGCCGATTCATCATTGTGGATGGCTGATAGATGGACTTTACAACAAATGGCCTGAACTGTCTGTTTCACGTATCATTCAAATGAATCTAAAAACAAAATATGTTGCATCAAATTGTATGCTTTTGTTTTTTAGAGTTGTTTAGCATTGGTTTTATTCCCTTAGATTCACTTTCTATGGGAGACGGTAACTTCTAAACTATGTGCTGAAACATTTGAGTTCCTTCTCTATTTTCCAGTAATGTGGTACAGATATTAGCAGTGCTATTTTCCTGGTTAGGGAGAGCTATGCTAGACGAACACAGCTGTAAAATCAGCAATGTTACAGTGATCAGAGAGTGCTTGCTTGAGTGTTGACATATTTTTTCATACAGATTTTTTTATCATTAGTTTTCACAGTTGTGTGTCTAGAAGTACATTATTTTAAATATGCACTCAGACGTAGAAGAACATGTATCATGTTCTGAATAATCTCTTCAGCAGTAAGTGAAATATAAATGGTCAGGAGAATGAGCAGCCATTCTGATGATTATGATTATATGGATTACATATATGGTGATATATGTGCTCATGTGCATATTTCAATTACTGATTAATTTAAACTTATTCATGCCCTCTGTTTTAATGCTTATATACTTTTTTCATATTGATTTTCTTTATGAATCACCTTATCTTCAAAAACAAATGTTTTATAAATATTCTCACTCATGTCATGTCTTCTTAAAAATGTTGTAATATTTGTAATCATCTACTGCACCCTACAGTTTGTTATGAAAATATATAGCTGGAGGTTTTTGTAAAGCTTCTCTCATATCAGAAACCACTGTGTGTTTGTCGCACAGTAATACACAGCAGAGTCCTCTGGCTTTAGATTAGACAGTCTCAGATATGTCATGCTGTTGCTGTTGTCTCTGGTGATTTCTATACGTCCTTGCACACTGGCAATATATTCAGTTCTACTTGCGTCACTCCAAATAGTTCCAAACCATTCTAGGCCTTTTCCTGCAGGTTGTCTGATCCAGTGCATGCCATAGCTGCCAAAATTAAAACCAGATCCTCTACAGGAAAGATCCTCTGAGAGTTTCATGAGGATTTTTCAACACTGGAGTAGAGGGAATGGACTCCATAGCCTGACCATTCAGACCTGCCAAAGTACCAGAAGTATAAACAGTTAAAAAATAATTTAATACAATCATAGTAATGAAAAAATCACTTTGTGTATTATAGCATAAAGGGACTCACAGGGCAGACAGAGCACTGTCATCAGAACAGACAGTCTCAGCATCATCTTGAAAGTGAAGGAAGTGCTTCAGATAGTTAGTGAGAGGACATAAGTGTGGCATCCCTATTTTATTAAGGAGGAGCAAAAATATCTTAAATATATTCAAATATTATTCAAAAGCATGTTCTAACTGCTAATCTCTGCAGCACTTTTAAATTCCCTTCCTTAATTGTTCATTATGTCAAACAGTTGCAGATTAACATTAGATTTTTGACCATCTACTGCCCCCTGTAGGTTCCTGTTAAATGTCTGAAGGTTTTTGTAAAGCTTCTCTCATATCAGAAACCACTGTGTGTGTCTTGCACAGTAATACACAGCAGAGTCCTCTGCCTTTAGGTTGGAAAGCCTCAAATGTACCATGCTGTTGCTGTCATCTCTACTGACTTCTATACGTCCACTCAAACTGCTCACATATCTGTTGCTGCTGGAAGGTATGTGGCCAACCCCGATCCATTCCAGTCCTTTTCCTGGTTGTTGTCTTATCCAGCTCATACCACAACAGGTAAATGTGAAACCAGATCCCCTGCAGGACAAACTGAGAGTCTCCCCAGGCTGTTTCACTACAAGACTGGAAGGAATGGACTCCATACTCTGACCTGTAACACCTGATGAAATGAAAACAGAAATGATGTTCTGGTATTACTGACTGACACAGTGTTTCCTGGTAAATGATGAAACAAGAAGCAGAAGCACTCACATGGCAGAAAAAAAGCAACCAGCAGCAGAGTGAGTCTGTTTGTCATCCTGATTCTCCACTGCTGCTCCGATGATCTACACAAAGTACAAGATAGGTCAGCAGGACAGAAGTACACTTCACACAGTCGCATTTGCATCAGGATTTAATGAAGAAGGTGTGGCTCTTGTGCTGTTATTCCTTATGACTGAATCTAATGTTGCCTTCATTTTGTAACCTAGCTGATTTTCTCTCTTCGTAAAACATTCAAAAATAGGATATTTTAAAGTTGGATATCAATTTTTTTTTGTTTAAAATGATATATTTTGTGTAACTAGAACATATATAGAACAAGACTAACATGACCTCTCTCACAGCTGGCAGTTATTAATATTACTGCATAAGGTTATTTTAGATCTTCAACTGCACTTTGTACATTTCATGAATTAATCTGAAAAATATTTAGTTATCACATCCATCCACACTGTGAGGCTGAGAAGTAAAGTTTTGGGTTGTAACGGATTTTTTTTTCCAATTTTTATTTTCTTCTAAAATTAATTTACTCATTCAAAATATATTATTCATTATTATACGTGGTAAAAGACTATCCCATTTCAAAAAAGATAAGAGAGGGGCAGCAAATCACCAGAGACTAAGAAAAATGAAACTACTGGAACAACTCACAACTAATGATGTTAATTAGTGAAATTAGTATAAGAAGAAAATCCCTGAGAGATTAAATCAGAAGCAAAGATGAAATTCAACAGCTAAAATATTTTTGATCATCTAAAGTATGATGTGCGTCAATTATTAATCACTTATTAGTCATTGATTAATACCAGTACTGAATTAGGACATGATACATTACTGGCCAAGTGTTTGCTCAGAGGGTGCTGTTTGATTGTTGGGGTTTTCCCTCTGTTATTGTAGGATCTTTAGCTTACAATAAAAAGCATCTTGAAGCAACTGTCATAATTTGGCACTATTTGAACTGAATTGAATTGAATTGAATTGAATTGAATTGAATTGAGCTCAAATGGCAGCCAGTGCATGGGTTCAGGAAGCCGCAGGCTGGGCACAGTCTCATTAAAATAGGTTGTCCTGTGATCTTGTTGATGAAGATACCCCCCATATAGTAACATTATCTCCATATAATAGAGCAGCATTCTTCCTTTGTAGTTAAATTGCCTGTTATATTATACCTCATTAAATTAAATATACAATAGTTTAAAGTATGCTAAAGTTCAGGTCTTTTTGTGATTCAAATCCTGACAGATCACTGCATTTGTTTAGGATTCTGTTTCTTGTTGTTTCATCATTTACCATCTCCTCAGGTGTTACAGGTCAGAATATGGAGTCCATTCCTTCCCGTCCTGTAGTGAAACAGCCTGGGGAGACTCTGTCTCTCCTGTAGAGGATCTGGTTTCGCATTTACCTGCTGTGGTATGCACTATATAAGACAACAACCAGGAAAAGGACTGAAATCGATAGGTGTTGGCCACAGACCTTCCAGTGATAACATATATGTGAGCAGTTTGAGAGGACGTATAGAAGTCTGTCAAGATGACAGCAAAAAGATGACATACCTGATGTTTTCCAACTTGAAGTCAGAGAAGTGTGCTCAGCAGATGCCATTTACACCAAAACTGAAACCAGGTTCTCTACAGGGAATACTGATGGTTTCCTGGGGTTTTATTAACACTGGAGTGAATGGACTCCATATCCTGACCATTCACACTTGTACAAAGAAACAGAGGTAAAATAAATGAAAATGATTTAATAAATTAATCGGAATGAAAAATGTAGTTAGGGCATTCTACCATAAACCAAATTACAGGGAAGACAGAGCACTGTCATCATTACAGACAGTCTCAGCATCATCTGGAAAGTCAGGGTGTGATGGAAGTGCTTTGAGAGGACAGCAATTCATTACGGGGCAGAAATATGGTATTGGGATTTTACTATGGAAGGGCTAAAATGTATTCAGAGGTACCTCAAAATAATAATATTTTTTTTCTTTATCATTTTTGCTTCCAAACATGGGCTCAGTTACTGCGGCATGTGTTTTTTTAACTACTAAACTCTGGACACATTCAATTTATTGAATTCCTGTCTCCAGTAACATGTGCTCAGTGTTTACTACCTTTGCCTTACAAGAGTTCAGGGTTGGGGTGGGCACACACTCTGTGATTCTCTGCTCTGTCCATGCTTATGTTGATCTTCTCCAGCTCAGGTTTCAGATCTGTATTTATCAGTCTTACAGACTCAGTCAAAACAAATTCTGAATGTCAAGAGTTTCAGTTATATATTGGTCCTTTTCCACCAGAATATCTGATCCAAGGAGCAATAATATCACCACTAGACCCTGAGTATTTACAGGTCACTCTGTGAGATTATCCAGGTTTTTTAAACACTGGTTAAGTGCTCGTTTCTTACAGACAAACAGCAATAATTAGTGTCTGTATTTCAAACACATAATTTCTCATTCATTTGTCTCTGCGCAGTCTAATGTGGTGGTTAATCATAGTTAGAGATCAGCTTGCTTCATCTCCTCCTCCTTGTCATGATTCCCGGGTCTTGAACCCAGAGTTTTTACAGATTTTACAGCAAGTTTTTTTATGGTGTATGATTAAGTGTAAATGTGCATGTTGCCCTTGTGAACACTTTATATGAACTAGTTTTTGTTGTTTTGAGACTGGACAGGAGAAAGTATTACAAAGTTGCTTTCATCGTCTTTGTAGTAGTGATTATTGTGTGAATTTTTATCATTTTCACCAAACATGTGACTGTTGATCATGATAATAAACAGTCTTTGTTATTATTAAATAGCAGATACAGTTGCTGTTTTTTGTTGTCTATTGAGATGGTAAACTGTCTCTGAATTGGTGTAGGTAACATTTGTTGCTACTACTACTTCATTGAAGGTAGTGATCACAACATAAACCTCAGTCTGTCTGAAAACATTTCATTAAAGAAAACAGTAAAGCTTATTCATGCCATGACATTTTATTTAAGAGCTATTTCAAGATCTTTCAAAATCACTTTTTTTTAGATTTTCCACACAAACTGAATAGTTTTTCTAAGAACTGTTTCCTTCCCACAGAAACACTTTTGAATACATTATTGGTCTTAGAGCTCCACCTCTGGTGGCTTCATGCTACAACTGCTCAGCCACTGAGAGGTTTTTGTTCAGCTCTGCTGCTGCTTTGTGTTACTGTGGTATCGGGCACAGTAATACACAGCAGTGTCTTCAGGCTGCATATTCTCTCCGTTTAAAGTCACTGTCTTGCTTGAAGTGTCCAAGTCAATGCTGAACTCTCTGTTTAGTGAGTTATAGTATGAATACGAAATACTTTTCATCCCAATCCACTCCAGTCCTTTCCCTGCAGGCTGTCTGATCCAAGCTGTGTAGCTGCCCATAGAATAAGAGACCTGACAGGTGATGGTCAGACGTTGACCTGGCTGCACAATCACAGAGGGTGGCTGTGTCAGCTGCTCACACTTCACACCTGCAGAGAAAACAAGTTGAATGTGGTTCTATAAAAGTAACAGTGTGTGGTGTCCATGCTGTCAGTGTTTGCGTTCAGTGAGACTCACAGGATCCAGCAGCAGCAGTAGCAGCAGAGCTACAGAGAACATGATGGTGCTGAAGGTGATCTGATGGGAGCTTCTCATCTGATGAAACTGACGGACTGATTTCAAATCTTTATTTCAAACTGAGAGGAAGTTCACTTTGCATACACATGGAAACTGTCAGGTTATAACTGAAACATGCATGACTGCTTTGCTAACAGAGAGTTTGGAGAGGTGAGAAACTGAAATGTAACTTTAAAAACAGATTTATTTGAACAAGAATGAAACATTAGATGATGTTTTTTAGGCAACATAAGTTGCCTGTTGAGTACTGTGAAAGTATGAACAAAGTAAATCAAAATAGATTCTATTCATTACAACCAAAATGAATGAATAGATAATGATAAACATATTACAGATCAATGCAGTTCTATTGTTTATTATATTGAGTTGGAAGTCATTTTTGTAAAAGTAAATTGCTAATTTTAAGAGCTGTGTACAGTGTTTCCTCACCTTGGTTCACTGTGGCTCTCAAGCACAATAATAAACAGAATAATAAGCAGAAATCCTCCTGCTGTCAAGCCTCTCACCTGCAGATACACTTGCTTTCTGTTGTTGTCTCTGGAGATTGTAGAAAAATGCTATAAAAGAACCAGTCCATTTACCAAAACCTAAACAAAAAGACAAACTCAAATACGTTAAAGATTCAAAACTCAAAAATAACACAAAAGACCAAGACAAATATGTTTCAGGAATACTGCACTTTGTTTATTTATTTAATTATTTGCTTGTTTATAACAAATTGTTAAAGGAAACATTATTTAATCATCATGGGAGTTAGATGATGTTAGATAGTGAGTTAAGTGCTGTTTTATAACATAAAAGACGCTTCCTTAACAAAATGGTCTGGTGTGAGAGTCTCTCTGCTTGTCAGTTCTTGTTAGTGTGTGTGAACCTTTTGTTTAGGTCTCCTAATGGTTTTTGTCTCAATGTGTCTCTCTTTTACTTTAATACACAGCAGTGTTTTCAGGCTGCACATTCTGTCCATAGATGGTCTACCTGATGAAGTCTAATTCAAAACTGAACTTCATTATCTCAGTGTCTCTAATAGCCTAATGTGGCCTGAAAGCTAAATAAGTTGAACTCCATTCATCCATCCATTTTCATCAGCTTATCTGCTGCCGGGTCATGTGGCCAGCCTAAACAGAGAAGCCCAGACCTCCCTCTCCCCGACCACTAAGTAGCTGCCAGGCTAGCCGAGAGACATAATTTCTCCAGCGTGTTCTAGGTCCCATCATATAAACATAAATCATTATTATCATTAGTTATCACTAGTTTCGTAAGTTATCAAATTTCTTTATATCAGCTTATTTTTCCAACAGAACAGATGTCCTTACCAGCTGAGAAACAAATCAGAAACTCTAAAGTGGCTAAATAAACTGATCTGGTCATTGTTAAAGTCAGAATGTCTTTGAACAGTCAACACTGTGTCTGTTAGACTGAGTCCCGACTTTTACTCTTGACCATAGCATAGATATTTATATTGAAATTAGTTTTGCACTGACTCCTCCTCAGCAAACAATATCACTGTTTCACAGAGTCAAAATCTGCGACTTGATTATATTCTGTTTTGAATTTATAATATAAATATTTTTTATATATGCTTTAGCCATCTGTTTTCATTAAAGATCTCAAACCCTGCAGTACTGTATAAAAGCTTAACACAAGGATTTTAGTTTCTAGCTGATGTATTTAGCAGGAAGAAAACAAACTTTAGATGACAGAGAACTGGATGCCGTGCTTATTGAGGCGGTCGACTAGTGTGGTCTTTGCAAACGCAGCTCCTGGAGTATATACTCCTAACAGGACTTTAGTTTAGGACTTAAAAAAAAAAACAAAAAAACAAAAAACATTGGCCCATAAAAACCAAAAATCACCATCAGCCCACTGATGCCCGATGACCAGTCCATTTGTGTGTATAACTAGGTAACTGCATTTGTAATTGTGCATTATATTATAAACTCTGATTGTGTTGTGTAACAGAACTATTGCAGTTATTAGTGTAGTCATAAGAGTTAACAATTTGGGGTATTAATTTGTTTTAATTTTCATATTTTACAGTTTGGTTCAAATTAGTTTAGAATTGTAGCACTTTTATAGGTATTTGACATCTTCATGAAATAAATGTCATATTTTCATTAGATACTCACAATTTGTTCCCACATGATACTTGTTCTTAGTTTATTTCTGTATGATATAAAATGGCATACACAAAGAGGATCAAATCCTTCTTTGAGTCCCAGTGTCTTCTGAACCCGTTTAAACAAAAACACCACTTAAATCCTGGTTTTCAACTAAATCTGAGCAGCCCTGCTGTTGATTCTGCTCCATCCACTTCATCTACCTCCACAGTTACATTCTTTGAAGACCCAAAAGAGTCCATCTGTTTTCCCGACATTCAACAAGACATGTGGTCACTTTTTGACCACTGCTTCATGCCACACCCTGGTTTGCTCTGCTCTCCTAATTCAGACATGTGCACTACTCAGGCACTAAATGTAACAAGTCCTGCTTCTATGGAGGATTGCTGTCCATACAACGGGCTATCACATAGTTGTAATACCTAATATACAAATATATGTAATTAATATAAATCCTGTGCATGAATAAGTTAAGCAAATATGAATTTGATTTGAATTAATATCCTAATGCTACCTCTGAATGTGTATTGTTGATAGTTACACTCATCTTATGGAGAAGCCTTTTTGTATGTTTCCTGTATATATTTGATCCTTATAAAAAATAGGCACAGTTTCTGAATTACTAAAGTAAACAGTCTTTAAGCTTCTTTGTGACTCACTGAGTTTTTAAATGCAAGAATGCTTGAAGTGTCTGAGTCAATCCTGACCTTTTTCTTCAGTGAGTCTTCATAGTGAGAGCTCTCACTACTTTTCCTCCCTTTACCTGCAGGCTGACTGATCAGCTGTCCAGGAGCTGACAGGTGATGGTCAGACATTAATCTTCAGTTCATTTCTAAAATGCTGAAAGCAAATTCTGACTTGTTTTGATGTGGTGAGTTTTTGTACAGCATTTCTTCCTCTTGTGATACTGTGGCTCTTTGGCACAATAATAAACTGCTGAATCCTCAGTCGTCAAGCTGTTCATCTGCAGATACACCTGCTTTCTGCTGTTGTCTCTGGAGATGGTGAAGCGGCCTCTGACTGACTGAGAGTACCAGATATTGCCGCTATCACTCTGGATCCAAGCAACCCACTCTGGTCCTTTTCCAGCAGCCTGTCTGATCCAAGCAGCATGAAAATCGCCACCAAATCCTGAGTATGTACAGGTCAGTCTGTGTGAGTCTCCAGGCCTTTTGACCACTGATTCAGACTCAGTCAGTGTTTGACCTTCAGTACCTAAAAGTGTTAAGAGTTCATTAGTGCAATCAAATTTTCTTTCCATAGTTTTATTTGTCCAATTAATTAGTTTGCTCTTACCAGCTGAGAAATAAAACAGAAAAAGAAAAAATGCTAAATAAAAAGGTCTGATCATTGTAACAGTTGTTGTCCCGTCTGCAGAGTGTATGTTGAGTCTTTGTGTTTTTGTCATGGTTCGTTTGAGGACTCACACGCAGGACTCAGAGGCACAGTCAGTATTTATTACAGTTCCACCAGGTGTATATACAAACAGTGCAGGGGGTAGTGCTATATACAAAGCGGTGACAGGGAAAAGGCTCCGGGGAAATCCAGGTAGGGAAAAGACACTTGCTCCTCTTCTGACTCTCTCCTATCGTGACCACTCTCTCTCCAAACACTCACACAAAAAAGGAATCCACTCGGGGAATGCAGAGTCGGGTCCAGGGGATCTATGTACAGAAGGAAACACACGTTAGAGGTTTTGCGCAGGGAAGCAAAAGAGAATTTGCTCAGAGCCGGGCTGCACTGAGCGAGTCACACACAACGATCCAGCGATGAGTAGAAGCCACTCCCTGGCTTAAATGCTGGCTGCACTGATGAGGCCCAGGTGTTTCCTCTTCAGAGGGGCGTGGGCCGAGGGCGTGAACCCACCATGAGTTCCGCCCTGGCGAGAGAGCGAGAGAGAGAGCGAGAGAGAGCAAGCAAGAGAGAGAGAACGCTACTAGTCTAGAGAGAACATGTTGATACTGAAGGTGATCTGCTAGTATCTTCTCTTCTTCTGAAACCTCCTGCAGTATATCAGGTCTTTATATTAGCCTGGGAGAAAGTTTACTTTGCATACAGATAAACACTGACAAAATTTAAAAAAAAAATGGATTAAAGAGTCAGCCATGGGTACAGACTGAATTTTTATGAGACATAATAATAATAATAATTTTAGGGTGCAATAACGTCTCCCATTCAGGAAAAAATACCACTGTTACACAAAGTGAAAAGGTTGAAAACTTAAAAATGTACAGAATGCATTTGTTCTTTGCTTTTTTGTATATTCTGTTTAGTTTAGTTTAGTTTTAAAGCAAAAAAGATTTTTCAAATATTAAAATTAGTGCTCTCAGCATTAATTTTGTTAAAATGATGTTAATGCCATAACCACATTAATGCGGCAAATCTCTGTTAGCGAGTTAACGCGGATCGCCCAGTGCATGGTGCAGCCCCACGCACTGTAGCAGAGATAGCAGCCCTCCTGCCGGCGGTTTCTTCCTGTTAAAAGGGAGTTTTTTCCTTCCCACTGTCGCCAAAAGGGCTTGCTCATACGGGGTCATCTGATTGTTGGGTTTTAGGGTTTTTTTGTTTTCTCTTTATTGTTGTTGGGTCTTTACCTACAATTGAAGTGAATTAAATTGAACTGAATTGATTTAAACAGTGTTATTCCGATTATTTTGGCCTCTCCACTTGATGTGAGTCAATAAATAAAAAAATAAACAAAGGAGGCTTCTGTCAGTTTGTACAAAAGGATGAGAGGGTATAGAAGAACAAAATTATATTTAGTGTTTAATGAATGTTATACAGCCTATTTTATTGATAGTTGTTCCTTGTACTGATCCTAATGAAACAGTTACTTTTAACACTGCAAAATGTATTTAGTTTTTTTGTTTTCTTTTTAAACACATTCATTATGACACACATCTGTCAGTGTTCACCAAGTGTAAGTGAAAACCTAGATTAAGTTTTTTTCAATGACACTAAATCTCTCATAACTATTATGAACATAAAGATGGAGACAGCTTACTTAGGAGCACCTTTACTCTTCTTAGACTTCAACACAACAACCTCCTTTTCTCCCCATGTGACTGCATGAGCCAGTCAAAAGCTAGGAATTCTTGTACTTACACTGGATAAATACCAGTAATCATAATAATTTATCTTCATCTATTTTTATTCAGTTTATTTATTTATTTATTATATGGGGGGAAAGTCCTGTCAGCCCTGTGCTGGGAGGGACATGTTCATCCATCTGATTTGTTTTAATAAAGACCTTCTGTAAATCTGTTCGGTTTTATTCATATAGCACCACTTAACAAATAATTCATGTCGCAATGCACATTATGTTGTACGGTAAAGTACGGTAAATTTGCTTTAAAGTAATAATGTATGAATAAAAATGGATTTAATGGAATGTCAAAGAAATTAGAATAAAAGATTTCATGCTGACGATTGATAACTCATAAATCATTTCAATCTATTTTGCAGACAATTAAATTAACTATTTAAATCATTATAACTGGAATTAAAACTCCATCCATCTATCTATTCTGTACTTCTTAGCCGATTCATCATTGTGGATGGCTGATAGATGGACTTTACAACAAATGGCCTGAACTGTCTGTTTCACGTATCATTCAAATGAATCTAAAAACAAAATATGTTGCATCAAATTGTATGCTTTTGTTTTTTAGAGTTGTTTAGCATTGGTTTTATTCCCTTAGATTCACTTTCTATGGGAGATGGTCTTTTGTAACTTCTAAACTATGAGCTGAAACATTTTGAGTTCCTTCTCTGTTTTCCAGTAATGTGGTACAGATATTAGCAGTGCTATTTTCCTTTAGGGTTAGGGAGAGCTATGCTAGATGAACACAGCCTTAAAACCTGCAATGTTACAGTGATCAGAGAGTGCTTGCTTGAGTGTTGACATATTTTTTCATACTGATTTTTTTATCATTAGTTTTCACAGTTGTGTGTCTAGAAGTACATTATTTTAAATATGCACTCAGACGTAGAAGAACATGCATCATGTTCTGAATAATCTCTTCAGCAGTAAGTGAAATATAAATGGTCAGGAGAATGAGCAGCCATTCTGATGATTATGATTATATGGATTACATATATGGTGATATGTGCTCATGTGCAATGGCGGTCCTAGCCTGTTTGGCGCCCTGGGCGAACACTCCCTACTAGCAGTACGAGCATTTTTATTTTTTGTTTATTTTTTGCTGATGCCCGTGATGCCGCCCCCCACCACGATGCCGCCCCGGGCAACCGCCCGTGTCGCCCGTATCTAAAACCGCTACTGCTCATGTGCATATTTCAATTACTGATTAATTTAAACTTATTCATGCCCTCAGTTTTAATGCTTATATACTTTTTCATATTTCAAAAGCAGGTTTTAACTGCAAGTCTCTGCAACACTTTTAAATTTGCTTCCCTAATTGTTTATTATATCAAACAGTTGCCACTCGCAGCAGCTACATGTTAGTGTGACACCAACTGTTTCTTTACACATGAGTATAAGCATGACGTCCATTTCAGTTTGCCATCAACCTGCAAGACTTTTATTTTCTATAATCATTATTTTATGACTTTTCTTGACAGAATGTTGTATAATTATAGAATAAATTGCATGACTTTTCTTCCAGCTTGTCCATCATTCTCCTCTCTGTCATCTTTATTCATGTACATTTCGTCAGGTGTCTCTTGCTACAGGGCTGCATGTTTGTGAGCTGGTCCAACCTTCTTTTCTCTCTTTGCTTTTTGCTCACTGCACTCAGTCATGGCAGAGAGCTGTCGTCTCTGAATCTAGTTCTGCTGAATGTTTCGTTCTGTCAAAGGAAAGGAAAAAGTTGAACATCAAATCAAGTTGACTAAGGGTCTTTGAGATGATGGTCCAGGCGTGCATTGCGCCACGTCTGGATCATCAACTGAAAGTTTTACTGCTACAATCGTCTTTGCTGTTTCAGCAGAGTCCAGTTTGGGATTCTTTTAGTGTCATGACCTCTTATATTAACTCTGATGAAGAAGTATGTGAAACACCATTTTTAAGTCACATTTCAAATCTATATTATATTAACCACAGTAGACCCACATGAACAGCACATCAACAGTGTTCATCAAAGCAACATACACAGTAGCCTAGTGTAAGTGGAGTTTAATTCCGTTTGTAACAGCTTCAAGGAAAGTGTTTGGAAAAAGACATAAGATGTAACTTTTTGATTGTTCAACCCTGCTATTGTCTCTTGAGATGCTAAACTTGTGTTTAAAAAAGCATGTTGTAAATACTTCACATGTTTTTGGTTTTACTTGTTGTTTTAAAGTCCTTTTCTCTGGAATACAAAGGAAAAAGTAAAATATTTGCATTAATTTCTCTATCTCACAGTTTACATACATTATTCTTTTTTCATAATATTTCTATTATCATAAAATCATTTTAGATTTTTTTTAAATATGCTTTCACATATATCACAGGAGTTATTGTGACAGTGAGTTGAAAATCATATTCTTGATCATCTACTGCCCCCTGTATAGCAAAACTGAAGCTGTATAGCTGAAGGTTTTTGTAAAGCCTCTCTCATTACTTAAACCACTGTGTGTCTGGCACAGTAATACACAGCAGAGTTCTCTGGCTTTAAGTTGGAAAGCCTCAGATATGTCATGCTGTTGCTGTCATCTCTACGGATTTCTATGCGTCCTCTCAAACTGCTTGCATAACTGTTGCTGCTGGAAGATGAGAAGCCAATCCCTATCCATTCCAGTCCTTTTCCTGGTTGTTGTCTTATCCAGGGCATACCATAGCAGGTAAATGTGAAACCAGATCTCCTGCAGGAGAGACTGAGAGTCTCCCCAGGCCTTTTCACTACAGGACTGGAAGGAATGGACTCCATACTCTGACCTGTAAAACCTGCGGAGATGAATACAGATAAAAATGTGATAAAGAGATCTTCAAAATGTTCTGGTATTGCTGACAGAGCATCATTGTTTCCTGGTAAATTATGAAACAATAAGAAGCAGAAGAACTCACAGGGAAGTAAAAAAGCAACCAGCAGCAGAGTGTGTCTGTGTCATTGTGAGTCTAGAGATTCTTCACTGCTGCTCTGATGATCAACAAAAAGTTTAAGACAAGTCAGCAGCGCAGAAGTACACTGCACACAGTGAAGATTTGCATCAGGATATTATGTAGAGCAGACCTTCCCAAAGTGTGGGGCCCACCCCCTAGGGGGGCGCAGAGCCATTGCAGGGGGGTGCGGTATGAAAAGGGGGGGGGGGGCGCTTGGACACTGCTAGCACAGGGCTCCCACACAAACGCAAAGCAGGAGATGAAGCATAGCTGCATATTTTTCCAAACCAACTTATGGTGAAGCATATCTTCGCTTTGGTTTCACCTGCACAAGTGCCAAGGTAGGTCTCCCCTGCAAAATTGGTTTTCCCTTTGTCGGGAGCACGCACTGGGCTGTTCAAATCACGGACAAACAGTATCCCACATTCTTGCTTTGCAGTTCACAAACACTTCTCATAATGACTAACTATTCCTGACATTTTGGAGATGTTAGCTCTTTATACAGTTACAGTGGGATACAAATATTATCAGGCTGATCCTGCCACAATTTGTTCCCCCTGTCCAAATCACGGACTAACAGTATCCCACAGCTGTTTATGTTTTTAAACCCATTTTGAACAGAGAGGCATTTTTTTGAAAAATGTATTGATAGCAATGTTGAATATTATTACACAGGAAAAAAAAAACAACTACACGTAAAATAACACCGTGACGCCTCTGCCTTTCTAAATGCAGGGACAGTAACTGCGTGTGTCTATGTAAGCGTGTAAAACCTGCAGATAGTCAGAGTAACAGTAACATTATTTTGTCTCTATCTGCCATTCTGCAATTCATCTCATGTAAACAATAACGCGCGCACGTGAAAAAAGGCACATACCTTTGACGCTGTGTGATGAACTTTGTATTCCTCGTCCACACGTAAACGCAAAAAAGGAGTTTTAAAAAAATCTCCGTTTTCGGTGATTTGAAACGTGTTTACGTGTGGACGAAAGGTCCAAACGCACAGAAACAGCTGCGCTTTCAAAAATACCCACGTAGGTGTGGACGTAGCATAAAAGAGTTAGTAGTGTATTTTATTACTACCTGTAATTTATTGCAGATTACTTTTATTTGTTTAATTGTTGACTAAATGTTTGATGATGGTAAACTGTCTCTGAATTGGTGTGGGTAACATTTGTTGCTACTACTACTTCATTAAAGGTAGTGATCACAACATGAAGCCCTTTTCTGCCAGTTTGTCTGAAAACATTTCATTAAAGAAGACAGTAAAGCTTATTCATGCCATGACATTTTATTTAAGAGCTATATCACGATCTTTCACAATCAGTTTTTTAGATTTTCCACATAAACTGAAGAGTTTTTCTAAGAAGTGTTTCCTTCCCACAGAAACACTGTGAAACCTGGCCCCACCTTATCATGCGATTTCCTGAGGTCAGATGGCCCAGGATGTGAGTGGGCGTTAAGGCGTCTGGGGAGGGAACTCAAAACTGGGTTATATCTGGGACTATATATATCTGTGACTCTCCACCATTTGACCTTAGAACTGAAGAAGCTTCTCAGATGAGAGGTGAAACGTCTTCAAGCAACTTAAAGAAATCCAGAAGCTTTTCTTTGCAAGCTCCTTTGAGTACTTCTGACTATATTGGTGGTCTTAGAGCTCCTCCTCTGGTGGTTCCATGTTATAACTGTTCAGGCATTGAGAGGTTCTTGTTCAGCTCTGTTGATGGTTTGTGATACTGTGGCTCTTTGGCACAATAATAAACAGCTGAATCCTCAGTCGTCAAGCTGTTCATCTGCAGATACACCTGCTTTCTGCTGTTGTCTCTGGAGATGGTGAAGCGGCCTCTGACTGACTGAGAGTACCAGATATTGCTGCTATCACTCTGGATCCAAGCAATCCACTCCGGTCCTTTTCCAGCAGCCTGTCTGATCCAAGCAGCATGAAAATCGCCACTGAACCCTGAGTATGTACAGGTCAGTCTGTGTGAGTCTCCAGGCCTTTTGATCACTGATTCAGACTCAGTCAGTGTTTGACCCTCAGTACCTACAGACAAAAACATAATTAGCTTCTTTATATCAAACATATCTTAATGTTTGCAGAAGAAATGTGCTGTCCTTACCAGCCCAGTAAACTGACACTATAAGAAAAAAACAGGTAAACCCAGGACAGTTCATTGTAAAAGTCATTTCTCTCTGCTCAGTCTACAGTCATGAAAACCAGTCTTGCAGTCCCTTTGTTATATTTGGCAAAACATGTGTAAAAATCTGAATTTGCATAAACTCCTCCTTAAAGAAAAATACACTTCATCTCATACAAACATCTGCACACCACTTATAATAAAATATTTAAGCAAATATTACATATATACATATATATATGTAAATGATTATTATTATTTGTTACTTAATGAAGAACATTTTTCTCTCAAAATTTATACACCAATTTATTTCTGATACATCAGTAAAAAACTCCATATATATTCATTATTAAATGTGTGCTGCATAAAGTAATACAGTAATTAACAATAGGAACATTATGTCTCTTTACTGTTAAAGCTCATGTTGATGGAAGTGGATTCACTACAACATCAGCTGTTGCTTAAAAACAGGAACTACAGCAGTAAACATTTTATGAGGCATCTAAAACTCCTTAAAACAAAGCTAAACTCCAGTAACACTAATCCTCAACATGGTGAATGATGGACGTATCAAAAAGGGTTTTCCATACAAAAAACAATTATATAAAAAAGTAACCAAACACCACTGACAGAATAAGGAACAACAAGGTGTCTGCCCACAGCCAAGCAAAAACAAGAATTCATAATTAGACTATTTGATCTTGACATTATGATGTTTATCATTTAGTATCACGGTGTCACTATGAATCTTGAGGAAAACAATAAACAGCAGAATCCTCTGATGTCATCTGCAGATTCAGTTGCTTTCTGCTGTTTTCTCTGGAGATGGTAAACTGGTGCTGAACTGCTGTGATTAATATTTCTGTCTAACACTCCCTCTATCAAGAATAGCGACCCCTTAAAACAATTTCCCTTTTTTCCTAAATACACCTTAAAATTATTATTGGTCTTAGAGCTCCTCCTCTGGTGGCTTCATGTTACAAATGTATCCATGCACTGAGGTGTTTTTGTTCAGGTCTGCTGATGTTTTGTGTTACTGTGACTCTCTGACAGCAGTGTCTTCAGGCTGCATATTCTGTCCATTTAGAGTTACTGTGTTGCTTGAAGTGTCTAAGTCAATGCTGAATTTGTTCTTTAGTGAATCTTTGTAATATGAAGTTGAAGTATGTTTCATCCCAATCCACTCCAGTCCTTTCCCTGCAGGCTGTCTGATCCAAGCTGTCCAGTCGTCAAGAGAATAAGAGACCTGACAGGTGATGGTCAGACGCTGACCTAGCTGCACAATCACAGAGGGTGGCTGTGTCAGCTGTTCACACTTCACATCTGCAGAGAAAACAAGTTGAATGCAGTTCTATAAAAGTAACAGTGTGTGGTGTCCATGCTGTCAGTGTTTGTGTTCAGTGAGACTCACAGGATCCAGCAGCAGCAGTAGCAGCAGCAGAGCTACAGAGAACATGTTGGTGCTGAGGATGATCTGACGGGAGCTTCTCATCTGATGAAACTGACGGACTGATTTCAAGTCTTTATTTCAAACTGAGAGGAAGTTCACTTTGCATACACATGGAAACTGTCAGATTATAACTGAAACATGTGTTACCGCTTTGCTAACAGAGAGTTTGGAGAGGTGAGAAACTGAACTGTAACTTTAAAAACAGATTTATTTTAGCAAGAATCAAACATTAGATTATGTTTTTTAGACTACATGAGATGTTGAGTGTTTTATCTTTATCATACACATTACTGTGAAAGTATGAACAAAGTAAGTCAAAATGGATTCTATTCATTACAACCAAAATGAATAAATGAATAATGATAAACTTAATGGAGATCAGGGCAGTTCTATTGTTTATCATGTTGAGTTGGAGATCATTTCTGTTACTGTAAATTGCAAATTTTAAATGCTGTGTTTTGTACCGCGTTTCTTCTTCTTGTGTCCCTGTGGCTCTCGAGCACAATAATAAACAACAGAATCTTCCTGCTGTCACATTGTCTGTCTGCCAATGCACCTGATTTCTGTTGTTGTCTCTTTAAATGATAAATCAGCCTTTGACTGATTGAGAGTAGGTGACATGGAAACTTTTACTGCGGATCCAAACAATCCACTCCAGTCCTGTGTGATCCAGTCACAATCACCTCTGAAGCCTGAGTATGTACAGGTAGGTCTGTGGGATTCTCCAGACCTTTTAATCATTAAATTTAAGCTCATTAGTTCTTATTTATTTATATATTAAGTAAAAACTTATGTCACATATTAAGTAACTATAAGTTACTTAGAGATTTGAATTGATGTCTACTTCTCAACAAAACATACTGCTGAAAAAATAGAACATGTATATTTACAGGATTTTTGTAGTGATGATTTTAGCAGCTTAATAGCTCTTTTATAGAGGAAGCTATTTGCGCTGCACTAGTTACTAGTTTGTGCGCATGGCCAAAAACTTGTGTGTCATCACATTTTGCACCCACTCAAATACACATAACATGTCTTTATAATTATCATTGCAAGCTCTGTTAAATAGCTGGTGTTAGAGCGCCTCCTCTGGTTGTTTGATGCAACTTCTCAGCCACCTTCCACTCAGCCAGTGAAAAGTGTTCCTTCCACTCTTGAGGAAATGATTCTGGGGCCAGCACCCAACCCATACCTTCCTTGTATTTTATTTTTGTATAACTATGGTGTGAAGCTTTGCTGATCACTAAACTTAATCACTGCCAGTGAATCATAATTCAAAAGAATAAGTCACCGGAGCAAATTGAAGCTATGAGCTCACATCTTACACCTAGTGGATAAATGACAGTGTTGCAGCTTGTCTCATTACCTGTTGTGTGTTTTGTGTGTTTCAAGTGTAATGTGCTGAAGATGCCAGATAACATGCTCCAATGCTGCATCCTGTTGGAGAACTGTGCGTGAAACACACAAACACACAAGTGAACACAGCAGCTGAACATCTGTATTTTCATGTTAACTCTTTCTGTTTTCTCATATCTGCTTCTCTCCATCTGTGTAAGGATGGTGTGAAGGTGTGTGGTTTTGTCACTCCTGTTCCTCCACCCAACAGCTGCACTCCCAAATAAGTTTCTCTGCTGTTTTTTTAGCGCTTTACAGGTATCTGTCCTTTGTCTGCAGATGTCAGTGTGAATTCTTTTAATCAGCCTCCTTTAATGGTTCCTCATTTCATTCAGTTTCACCGCTTTACTCATGTTTTTACACTACTGTCCTCACGCACAGTGACAACACATGCTCTTACTCTGTGTTTTATTCCTGTAGATAAAACACAAGATGAAGACAGGCTATACATCAAGAAACCACCAAATGCATCCATGCTGTATCTTAAGGGGAAAAAAATCTAAGCTGAATTGAACATTACTGGGAGTGCAGCTGTAAATGCAGTCATGGGAGTGAGAGTAAGTGTGTAACTGCATATATTTATGCATTTAATGTTTCATGGCCATGTTTGTGCATGCATACTGCAGTTATGTGTAGTAGGACTTTAACTGTGTATTTATATGTGCTGACAGTGTGTTGTTGTGATCTTCTGTCCACGGTGGAAGTTGCTCTCAAAGGATGAATGGAGCAAATATTTTGATAAGGCCGAAACAGAAAGAAGGCATCACGCCACTGAAAACCCAGAGTGGTCCTCTAAATAAAACTACGTATGTCCAAAGTGCCAACATGCAGTTCATGCATGTGCCCATCACTGCAAGCTCAGGAGCCCTCCTCTCAACATCACAATCTACAACTAAATCACACCAGCCCAACGTCTCCATTCACATCCTCGTCCTTGGCCTCGTCTTCAGCACCCATTCAGCTCCAGACGACCTTGAAGACCTGCTGCCACTCCTGGAAGAAGTTGACCCTGTCACTTACAAACAGTCTCAGCAGCCCTCCTCTGCATGTGCAGACCACGGTCATCAACTAAATCCACTTCATCTGCCCTTACAGTTACATTCTTTGAAGACCCAAAAGAGTCCATCTGTTTTCCTGACATTCAATAAGACATGTGGTCACTTTTTGACCACCCGTTCACCACAGACTGGTTTGCTCTGCTCTCCTCATTCAGACATGTGTACTGCTCAGGCACTAAATGTAACAAGTCCTGCTTCTATGGAGGATTGCCGTCCATACAAATTGTTGCCACATAGTTGTAATACATAATATATAGATATATAAACTTAATATAAATCCTGTACATAAATAAGCTAGGCAAAAAATAATTTGATTTGAATTAATATGTTAATGCTAACTCTGAATGTGTATTGTTGATAGTTACACTCATCTTATGGAGAAGCCTTTTTGTATGTTTCCTGTATATATTTGATCTTTATAAAAATAGGCACAGTTTCTGAATTACTAAAGTAAACAGTCTTTAAACTTCTTTGTGACTCACTGAGTTTTTAAATGCAAGAATGCTTGAAGTGTCTGAGTCAATCCTGACCTTTTTCTTCAGTGAGTCTTCATAGTGAGAGCTCTCACTACTTTTCCTCCCTTTACCTGCAGGCTGACTGATCAGCTGTCCAGGAGCTGACAGGTGATGGTCAGACATTAATCTTCAGTTCATTTCTAAAAAGCTTAAAGCAAATTCGGTTGGATGTGGTGAGTTTTTTACAGTGTTTCTTCCTCTTGTGTCACTGTGGCTCTCGAGCACAATAATAAACAGCTGAATCCTCAGTTGCCAAGCTGTTCATCTGCAGATACACCTGCTTTCTGCTGTTGTCTCTGAAGATGGTAAACCAGCCCTGGACTGACTCTGAGTAGTAGCTGCCACTACTGTCTCTCCAGATTATGTCAATCCACTCCAGTCCTTTTCCAGCAGCCTGTCTGATCCAAGCAGCATGAATATCACTGCTGAACCCTGAGTATGTACAGGTCAGTCTGTGGGATTGTCCAGGCTACTGGTCCAGACTCACTCAGTGTTTGACCATCAGTACCTACAGAAATGTTAACAGCTAATTAGTCCAGTCATATTTCTTCATATGTTTATTTCTGTAACAGAAATATATGTCCTTACCAGTCAAGAAACAAAACAGAATCAGGAAAACAACTAAATAAACAGTTCTCATCATTCTAAACATCAGTCGTCTTTGTCCAGTCTGCTGTGTGTATATTAGATTGAGTCCCTGAGTCTTGCTCTAAAACACATATAAAGTTGCTGAGGACATCAGTTTTGCATTGACTCCTCCTCAGGAAAATCAATCTCTGTTTACAAAGTAACAAACTGAAAAAGTAGAAAATGGAAACAAAATGAACAACATACAATTTTCTATGACTTTATTGTATTCTGGTGGTAATTTTACATTAAATGAGAATTTGATGTAAACTCCAGTCCTTCCCTGCAAACTGTCTTAAGTATTAAAAAGATTACTACAAGAGGTAATTTTGTCTGAAAGCTGATTGCAATTTATATATGTAAATATATTAGTACATGTGCATGCAGTGTATGTAGTAAATGTACAGTACATGTAATTGAGTATCATCAAAATAGTAACTCGTCTAATGTTAATTGTTTTGCATGTTATTGCATTTTATTCTTTCTTTCAGTTTGTACGATGTTCAAGGGGAGTTCATTTCTGTAAATGTGAAATCTGAAAGCAAATCTTGATTTTGTGATGTGCTGAGTTTTTGTACAGAGGTGCTTCCTCTTCTGTGTGGGTTGGCCAGTGTCACATAATACATATGTGTCAGACTATGTATCAGAATTTTCATTTGCTCAATATACCTCTATCAAGAATAACAACCCCCTTAGTTTAATTTCTCCCATTTCTTTCCCTTGAATAATAACAATAATCAGTTATCTTAGAGCTCCTCCTCTGGTAGTTTCATGTTATAACTGTTCAGGCACTGAGAGGTTCTTGTTCAGCTCTGCTAATGCTTTGTGATACTGTGGCTCTTTGGCACAATAATAAACAGCTGAATCCTCAGTCGTCAAGCTGCTCATCTGCAGATACACCTGCTTTCTGCTGTTGTCTCTGGAAATGGTGAAGCGGCCTCTGACTAACTGAGAGTAGTAGATTTCATTACTATCATAGCGGATCCAAGCAACCCACTCTGGTACTTTCCCAGCAGCCTGTCTGATCCAAGCACCATTAATATCACTGCTGAACCCTGAGTATGTACAGGTCAGTCTGTGTGATTCTCCAGGCCTTTTAATCACTGGTTCAGACTCAGTCAGTGTTTGACCCTCAGTACCTACAGAGAAAAACATAATTAGCTTCTTTATATCAAACATATCTTAATGTTTGCAGAAGAAATGTGCTGTCCTTACCAGCCCAGTAAACTGACACTATAAGAAAAACAAAGGTAAACTCAGGACACTTCATTGTATTAGTCATGTCTCTCTGCTCAGTCTACAGTCATGAAAATCTCCCATGTAGTCCCTTTGTTATATTTGGCAACACATGCGTAAAAATCTGAATTTGCATAAACTCCTCCTTAAAGAAAAACTTCGTCTCATATAAAGATCTGCACACGACTTATATTAAAATATTTAAGCAAATATGATATATATTTACAAATGATTATTACTATTTGTTACTTAATAAATATTAATTTTTTCTCAAAATTTTGTCACCAATTTATTTATGATACATGGGCAAAAAACTCCATATATATTCATTATTAAATGTGTGCTCCATAAAGTAATACAGTCATTAATCATAGGAATATTATGACTCTTTACTGTTAAAGCTCATTCTGATGCAAGTTCTGAAAAAGTGGATTCACTACAACATCAGCTCTTGCTTAAAAACAGGAACCAGATCAGTAACATTTTATAAGGCATCCAAAACTCCATAAAACAAAACTAAACTCCAATAAAACTAATCCTCAGCATGGTGAATGATGGACATATCAAAAATGGTTTACCATTTAAATTTTTTTTTTAAAAAAACACCACATACTGAATATCGAACGATGGGTGTTTGCCAAAAGACAAGCAAAAACAAGAATATATACTGAAGACAAAGCAAACCCTTCTCTTGATTTAGTATCACAGTGTCACTCTGACTCTTGAGGACAACAATAAACAGCAGAATCCTTTGATGTCGTCTGCAGATTCAGTTGCTTTCTGCTGTTTTCTAATATTTCTGTCTACCACTCTCTCTATCAAGAATAGCAACTCCTTAAAGCCATTTCATGCACCATTAAATCATTATTGGTCTTAGAGCTCCTCCTCTGGTGGCTTCATATTACAAATGTGTTCATGCACTGAGAGATTTTTGTTCAGGTCTGCTGATGGTTTGTGTTAAGTTTGACTTTTTGGCTCAGTAATACACAGCAGTGTCTTCAGGCTGCATATTCTGTCCTTTAGAGTCACTGTCTTGCTTGACATCTCTAAATCAATGCTGAACTTGCTCTTAAGTGAATCTTTATAGTGAGAGTCCCCAGTGTATTTCATCCCAATCCACTCCAGTCCTTTCCCTGCAGGCTGTCTGATCCAAGCTGCGTAGTAGCCACTTAGAGAATAAGAGACCTGACAGGTGATGGTGAGACGCTGACCTGGCTGCACAATCACAGAGGCTGGCTGTGTCAGCTGTTCACACTTCACACCTGCAGAGAAAACATGTTGAATGCAGTTCAATTAAAAAAAAATAATAATAGCTGTCGGTGTTTCTGTTCAGTGAGACTCACAAGATCCAGCAGCAGCAGAGCTACAGAGAACATGTTGATACTGAAGCTAGTATCTTCTCTTCTTCGGAAACCTCCTGCAGTATATCAGGTCTTTATATTAGCCTGGGAGGAAGTTTACTTTGCATACAGATAAACACTGACAAAATAAAAAGAAATATAGATTAAAGAGTCAGCCATGGGTACAGATTGAATTTTTGTGAGGCATAATAATAATAATAATTTTAGAGTGCAATAACATCTCCCATTCAGGAAAAAATACCACTGTTACACAAAGTGAAAAGCTTGAAAACTTAAAAATGTACAGAATGCATTTTTTCTTTGCTTTTTAGTTTTAAAGGAAATAATATTTTTCAAATATTAAAATTAGTGCTGTCAATATTAATGTCCTTAAAATGATGTTAAGCCTAGTTTTGTGTAAACTGTCCAAAAAGGAGTCCACTAAAATGTTCGATGATCACACTGTTTTAGCCTAATGTACAAAATAATGTTGACTAAGGTTACTCAGAGTTTAAAGGTGAAGCCGGTCAAATAACCTTTTATGTTTCTTCCCTATTTTCCCTATTCCCTAAGAAAAACTGCTCTTTATGTTGAAATTTTTATTATTATTATTATTTAAAGACAATACCATTTTGAAAATGTACTTAAAGTACTTAAAATAGCACTTTATTTTTATGTCTGCCCAATTTTGGCCAGGGATATTATGTTTGTTTTGCCTTTTTTCCCAGAAATTAAAAGAGCTGGAGTTTATAATATTCATGTCCATCTCTATTATTTGATTCTGTCATCCACTAAATCCCTTTTAAATTAAATAAACATTTGCGCTTTGGGGCAAATTCTCTTGTGCGATTAAATGTGATTCTAAGCTTCTAATTAATTAGATTAATTTTTTTAAAATCAAGTCCCACCCCTAGTATTTATATGTGCTAACAGTGTGTTCTTGTGAACTGCAGTCCACAGTGGAAGTCGCTCTCAAAGGACGAACAGAGCAAATATTTTGATAAGGCCGAAACAAAACAACAGAAAGAAGGCGTCACGCCAATGAAAACTCAGAGTGGTCCACTAAAGAAAACTATGTATGTCCAAAGTGCCAAAATGCAGTTCATACATGTGCCAATCGCTGCAGTAAAGGATGAAACGGTCACTGCAGAGAGTTTGTATCACCTCATGAAAATTCTAGTGTGTTTATATTTATGCGTTTGTTTTTAGGGCAAAAAGAGGAAGAGAACCTGAGACAGAGCCATGTTCTTCTTCTTCATTTGTAAAGCAGTAACATCATCAGCCACAGCCAAATGTTTTCAGCCTGCCTCACCAGCAATCACTCTGTGCACCTACCCAGGCTCAGCAGCCCTCCTCTCAACATGCATATCACGATCTACAACTGAATCACACCAGCCCTACTTCTCCATCCACATCCTCGTCCTTGGCCTCGTCTTCAGCACCCATTCAGCTCCAGACCATAGAGGATCTTGCTGTCACTCCTGGAAGAATTTGACCCTGTCACTTACAAACAGTCTCAACAACTCTCCTCTCCATGTGCAGACCACGGTCGTCAACTAAATCTTACCAGCCCTGCTGTTGATTCTGCTCCATCCACTTTTCGGCCTCCAAAGTTAAATTCTTTGAAGACTGAAAAGAGACGTGGTCACTTTTTGACGACCCCTTCACACCACAGCCCGATCAGAACTGCTCTCTCATTCATATATGTGCACTACTCAGGCACTAAATGTAGTCTTGCTTCTATGGAGAATTCCTGTCTGGTCCTGAGTGTAATGACTCAGTGGTTTTGTTTTGATTAATATTGTCTTATGTTTCAGTTTAATTCTTGTTAAGATTTTCTAGTTCTAAGGTTTTGGTTCCCGTGCTCCCTCTGTTCAGTGTCTAGTCTGTCTCTCTGTGCCTGTCCTCTTTTCTAGTCTACCCTGTCTCTTGTGCCCTCTGTTACCATGTCAGTTATGTCGTGGTGCTAAGTTCATGTCTCGGGGTTTGTGTCTTTTTGTACGCTTTGTATTTCCTGTCTTACTTTGATAGTCTCGTGTGCTTAGGTAGTGTGTATAGTTTCACTTAACTCGTCTTGTCCTGCCTAAGTAGTCCCAGTTGTGTTTCCCTTCTGTCTTCCATTTCTGATTGCTCCGCTGTGTATTTTAGTTCTCTGTCTCCTGCTTGGTGTCGCGTCATACCCTCATACCCGGCTGTGTGTTCTGTCTGCCTGTTAAGCCTTGTTATGATTCCCAGTCTAGTTAGTTTTCTGTTCCTTTTGCTGTCCAGAAAATAAAGCTGAGTTCTGAGTTTAATGTAGTCTTCTTGAGTCTTGCACTTGGGTCCTACATTCAAGGATTCAAGGAGTTTTATTGTCATTCGAATCACATGTTTACATTAGGTGGAACGAAATTACGTACACATGATCCCGGAGTGAAAAGAAACAGAATTTAAAAAGTAATAAATAAATAGTTTTTGTTTTTTTGTTTTTTTAAGGACAAAACAGAATAACAAGTACTAAAATAATACAATAAATAGAGTGCAACAATCTGAGTACCAGTATGGAGTATGGATATAGAACGTAGGTATAAATATATAGGTATAAATACTTTAGCATCAAAAGGGCATGATGACCAGCATTGATAAAGTGATGGTGTCAGTAAGTGTCAGTAGTGATTAAGGTGCTACAATATCAGTTCCTGTCCATTATGCAGGAGGACACATCTGAATTCTTGTAGAGAGGCAGTGAGACAGGTGAAACAGTGGTGGAAAATCCAGCGTCAGTCTGCAAACTGCTGATAGGTTGAATGGTGGCTTGGTAGCAGCTATAGACAGAAGGAAACAACTTAAGTTCACAATCAAAAATTCACAAGGAGCATGAGGCCTGGTACCAGCATGTTAGCTAATGGACTTGCGAAAGAAAGATAGACTGCAGCCTGGTTGATTACTGCAGATGAGAGACAGTTGAGTGGAAGAGGCCAGAGCTCTGCCCTTGGGTCGATCCAGGAGAAACACAACAGGCAGAGAAAAAGCAGCCGCCGCTCACCCGGACCATGACAGCAGAGCCATCAGCTTCAAGGCTTCTCTTTTGTGAGCCAGTCCCCAGACTGGATTTGGGATTGACATGCTCTCTGCTTTTTAGATTATTTGCATTTTTTAAAGATTATTGTTGCATTTAATTCTAACTTTAATCTCTGGTTCTCTTCCACAGCATGACTTCATCCAGTCTTCCTCCTCTCTCACCCAGCCTGTCACACCAGATGGCCGCCCCTTCCAGAGCCTGGTTCTGCCGGAGGTTTCTTCCTGTTAAAAAGGAGTTTTTTCCTTCCCACTGTCGCCAAAGGGGCTTGCTCATAGGGGGTCATCTGATTGTTGGGTTTAAGGGTTTTTTTGTTTTCTCTTTATTGTTGTTGGGTCTTTACCTACAATTGAATTTAATTAAATTGAACTGAATCAAATTAAACAGTGTTATTCCGATTATTTTGGCCTCTCCACTTGATGTGAGTCAATAAATAAAAAAAATAAACAAAGGATGATTCTGTCAGTTTGTACAACAGGATGAGAGAGTAGAGAAGAACAAAATTATATTTAGTGTTCAATGAATGTTATACAGCGTATTTTATTGATAGTTGTTCCTTGTACTGATCCTAACAAAACAGTTACTTTTAACACTGCAAAATTTATTTTGCTCTTTTGTTTTCTTTTCACATTCATTATACGCCACACATCTGTCAGTGTTCACTAAGTGTCAGTGAATACCTGGATTGGGGGGGGGGGGGGGGGGGGGGGGGGGGGGGGAGAGAGAGAGTCCTGTCAGCCCTGTGCTGAGAGGGACATGTTCATCCATCTGTTTTGTTCTAATAAACTTCTAATAAATTTTAGGAAGACCTTCTGTAAATCTGTTCAGTTTTATTCATATAGCACCACTTAACAAATAATTCATGTCGCAATGCACGTTATGTTGTAAGGTAAAGACCCCACAGTGTTAATCTAGGACAAATGTTTGAATTATTAACGAAGTGAAGTCGATAATCAAAGGTGAGTTTTTGGCTATGACTGACTACATATGTATACTGTGTCATGACTGGACATACATGGATGTAAACCACAACTTAACTGCTCGCCTGAGGCAAAACAGCCACAGCCGTCATTCTAACCTAAAGGTACAAATATTGATAAATGTGCAAATATTGTTAAATATTCTGTTTGTCAGGCATCCTGTTTGAAGAAAACACTTTGAAGCTACTTGAATGTATATGAACACATTTATAAGAGTACAAACACATTTCAAGGAAAATAAAAATGCTCAAATTTTAAAGATTGTAAGTTATTTTGTTCATGTATTAGTCTGTTTAGTCATTTTATGACAAGATGGATGCTGTAATTATGTTTTTGTACAGTTTTTGACTTGAAGAGAGTAAAAGGAATTAGTTAGAGTGAAAAGAAGTGCCTGGTAATATAAACAGAATCCGTATCGGAAAATATCTGTTAAATACACGGAAAATATATACGGTGAATTAACTGAATTTTCCATTTTAGGTGAAGGAAATGTCTGTAAGTAGTACAGAAAATATACTGTAAATCTACAGAAATGTAATAATATCAGAATCCTCAGTCATCAAGCTGTTCATCTGCAGATACACCTGCTTTCTGTTGTTGTCTCTGGAGATGGTAAATCTGCCTCTGAATGACTGAGAGTAGTGGATATAGCTGCAGCCACCACTGATATAAGTGATCCATCCCAGTCCTTCTCCAGCAGCCTGTCTGATCCAAACATAATGATCATCACCACTGAACCCTGAGTATGTACAGGTCAGTCTGTGGGAGTCTCCAGCCCTTCTAACCACTGGTTCAGACTATATATTATTTCATTATATCTTATTTAACAAACATCAGTGTGCTCATGTAAAAACTACTGGACATTTGTTTTTGTTTTTTTATTTAAATCTAAAATCTTGACTACATGTCTTGACTGACTTGATGTATTCTTCTGAAATTATCCTTAAAAGTTTACATACATTTTTTCATATTATTTTATTATTATCAGAAAATACTTTTAAACTGTTTTTTCAAAATATGCTTTTACATGTTGTAGTATCACAAGTGTTTTTGTGTCAGTGAGCTGATCATCATATTTTTGATCATCTACTGCCCCCTGTAGGTTCCTGTGAAACTGTATAGCTGAAGGTTTTTGTAAAGCCTCTCTCATTACTTACACCACTGTGTGTGTTTGGCACAGTAATACACAGCAGAGTCCTCTGGCTTTAAGCTGGACAGTCTCAGATACACCATGCTGTTGCTGTTGTCTCTGGTGATTTCTATACGTCCTTCCACACTGCTTGCATACACTGTTTTACTTGCATCAGACCAAATAACTCCAAGCCATTCTAGGCCTTTTCCTGCAGGTTGTCTGATCCAGTGCATGCCATAGCCACCAAAATTGAAACCAGATCCTCTACAGGAAAGACTGAGAGTTTCATGAGGATTTTTCAACACTGGAGTGGAGGGAATGGACTCCATAGCCTGACCATTCAGACCTGCCAAAAAACATGAAAATTATAAATAAAGAAAGATCAGTAATGTGAGAAACAAATTCAAGTACATGTGAGTAATTTCCACCTGCTGTATTATAAATTCTAGTGACTCACAAGGCAGACAGAGCACTGTCAGCAGAGCAGACAAACTGAGCAACATCTTGAAAGAGAAGGTGTGAAGCAAGTACTTTGAGAGCCAGTCATTAAAAGAACCTGAGTATCCTGTGTATATTTCAATAGGGAGGGGCTAAACTATCTGGGTCACATAAAATTCAAATGCATCTCAAAATAAAAACATTGCATTTAATTCACTCTTTTACTTCTGCATTAGT
This sequence comes from Perissodus microlepis, assembly GCF_051167445.1. Lineage (NCBI taxonomy): Eukaryota > Metazoa > Chordata > Actinopteri > Cichliformes > Cichlidae > Perissodus > Perissodus microlepis. Next base: position 19,241,259 of record NC_140464.1, read on the forward strand.
TTTTCTTCCAAACATGGACTCACTTGTTGATGGGAATAGTTTTTTAGCATTAAAAGACATCGTACTCACTCTTTTTCTGGGTATTGTTTTCCAGGAAACTCTTGCCCAGAGATGCATGTTTCTGATCTCATCTGAATCTCATCCTACCAACCTGCTGACTATTTATAGTTGTATTAATTATTGTCTCTTTAACATTTTCATTTCTCTCTTGACTTTTTACTCACCCCACCTGATCACAACAGATTGATGCCCTCCGTGAGCCTGGGTGTCCTGGAGGTTTCATTCAACTAAAGGAAGTTTGACTCTCTCCCTACTGTACTTTCAGTCAACTTGGATTTCTCTTGAAAACATTATTTGGTATTTATTTTACAACATGAAGTGCACAGAAAATAATTTAAAACTTTTATTCACAAGACATATGATGGCTCTTGCAACAAAAGTTTTTTTTCATGATCAATATTTTATTGTATTGTAATATTTTTTTAATTAAATGTATTTCTCCTGTTTCTTCTAGTTTGGCCACTCTCCTCTTTGGCCCTACCTTTCAGTGGGTTGCTCTGGCTCCAGGGCTCTATGCTTCAGATTTGACTTTCCCAATCTGCAGTGCTCTTTTTATAATGTTCATCACCTCTTGGTTTCTCTTTTTCATCCTTTCCAGTTATTGCAGATAATGGCACCTCTTGAATCAGGCTTTCCAAGAGGTCCTTTTTCTTTTTTTTCTCCACTGTCATGGTTTTTCTTTGTAATATTGTTAGGACTTTACCTTACAATATAAAGTATGATTAGATGATATTTGCTTTAAAGTAATAATGTATGAATAAAAATGGATTTAATGGAATGTCAAAGAAATTAGAATAAAAGATTTCATGCTGACGATTGATAACTCATGAATTATTAAATTAACTATTTAAATCATTACAACTGGAATTAAAACTCCATCCATCCATCTATCTATTCTGTACTTCTTAGCCGATTCATCATTGTGGACAGCATTGGTGTCCATGCTGTCAGTGTTTCTGTTCAGTGAGACTCACAGGATCCAGCAGCCAGCAGCAGAACATGTTGGTGCTGAAGGTGATCTGACGGGAGCTTCTCATCTGATGAAACTGACGGACTGATTTCAAGTCTTCAAGTCAAACTGAGAGGAAGTTCACTTTGCATACACATGGAAACTGTCAGGTTATAACAGAAAGATGCGTTGCTGTATTGCTAACAGAGAGTTTGTAGGGGTGAGAAACTGAACTGTAACTTTAAAAACAGATTTATTTTAACAAGAATCAATCATTAATTTATGTTTTTTAGGCTACATGAGCTGTTGAGTGTTTTATGTTTATCATACACATTACTGTGAAAGTATGAACAAGGTAAACCAAAATGGATTCTATTCATTATAACCAAAATTAATGAATGAATGAACTTATTAGAGACAATGCAGTTCTATTGCTTGTTTATTATGAGTTGGAAGTCATTTTGTGAATGTCATGGTCCTGGGTCGGTGACACAGTGTTTTTGGTTGTGTACTTTTACTTTTGATAGTTTTTTGTATTATGACTGTTGTTTTGGGTTTCCCAGGGCTTAGTTGTGTTCCCTGGTGTGTGTATTTATAGTGTGTGTTCCCTCGTCCTTGTGGCTGGTTTGTCTGCTTCTCTCCGTCCGTCTTCCGTGTATTTCCTCGTACCTCATCTGTTTCTGGTTAGTTTCTGTTAGTTTTTCCCAGTTTAGGTTTTCTTAGTTTCATGTTCACCCTCGCCATTTCTGTTTGCATCTACTTTTGTTCAATAAACTCACTTGCATCAGAGCTGCCGCATTTTGGGTCCTAAATAATTCTCACAAGGCTTGCCCCGGCAACCCGTGACAGTGAATGTAAATTGCTAATTTTAAATGCTGTGTGTTTCTTCACCTTGGTTCACTGTGGCTCTCAGGCAAAATAACAAACAACAGAATCCTCCTGTTGTCACCTGCAGATACACTTGCTTTCTGTTGTCTCTGGACCATAGATATTTATATTGAAATTAGTTTTGCACTGACTCCTTCTCAGCAAACTGTATCACTGTTCCACAGAGTCAAAATACTAGAATAATAATATTTGAAAGTAATATTCTAACAACAGATTATCAACTTAAACGTGCTGCTGTTGTTTAGTGCGTTACAAGAAAACAAAACATCGGCCCATAAAAGCCAAAAATTGTATGTATGCCCGATGGCCAGTCCAGTTGTGTGTATAACTGGGTAACTGCATTTGTAATTGTGCATTATGTTACAAACTCTGATTGTGTTGTCTAACAAAGAACTATGGCAGTTATGAGTGTAGTCATGAATTAGTTTTAATTTTCATATTTTTCAGTTTGGTTCAAATTGGAATTGTAGCACTTTTATAGGTATTTGACTTCTTCATGAAATAAATGTTATATTTTCATTGGATACTCACAATATTCCCACATCATAGTTAATTTATTAGTTTATTTCTGTATGGTATAAAATGCCATACAGAAAGAGGATCAAATCTTCCTTTGATTTTGTGCCACAGAGTCCCAGGGTCTTCAGGACCAGTTCAAACAAGAACACCACTTAAAGCCTCCTCTGTCATTAAAATGGACAACAGAAAAGAATTAGAAGACATTGTGGAAAGTGTGAAGTCTCTATTGACGATATAATTCTGGGGCCAGCAATCCTCCTTCTCCTCCTCCTCCTTTCCCTGCTGGACTTTCCCTCTGTGTGTTTTCACTGAGTTTTTAAATGCAAGAATGCTTGAAGTGTCTGAGTCAATGCTGAACTTTTTCTTCAGTGAGTCTTTATAGTGAGAGCTCCCACTACTTTTCCTTTTTTTTTTTTGCCTGCAGGCTGAATGATCAGCTGTCCAGGAGCTGACAGGTGAGACATTTGTCAGACATTAATCTTCAGTTCATTTCTAAAAAGCTGAAAGCAAATTCTGACATGTTTTGATGTGGTGAGTTTTGTACAGTGTTTCTTCCTCTTGTGTCACTGTGACTCTCGAGCACAATAATAAACAGCAGAATCCTCACTAGTCAAGCTGCTCATCTGCAGATACACCTGCATTCTGCTGTTTCCTCTGAATGACTGAGAATTGTGGGTGCTAAAACCACTGTAGATAAAAGGGATCCACTCCAGTCCTTTCCCAGCAGCCTGTCTGACCCAAGCAGCATGAATATCACTGCTGAACCCTGAGTATGTACAGGTCAGTCTGTGGGAGTCTCCAGCCCTTCTAACCACTGGTTCAGACTCAGTCAGTGTTTGACCTTCAGTACCTAAAAAGTGTTAAGATTTCATTAGTGCAATAAAAATTTCTTTCCATAGTTTTATCGGTCAAATTAATTAGTTTGTCCTTACCAGCTGAGAAATAAAATGGAAAAAGTTAAAATGCTAAATGTTGTTGTTGTTGTTGTTGTTGTTGTTGTTATCCAGTCTGCAGAGTGTATGTTGAGTCTTTGTGTTTTGTGCTGCAACATATATGAAGACAGTAAAGATAACAGTTTTGCATTGTCTCCACCTCTTTTCAACACCTTTTAATTCATGGGGCATAATTTAAACTGACGATATCATGAACAGTAAAGACACTAAAAGTCATATAGTATGACTGAATAAAAATAATCTACAATTTATTCATGGTCTTAGATCTCCTCTTGTTCAGCTCTGTTGATGGTTTGTGATACTGTGGCTCTTTGGCACAATAATAAACAGCTGAATCCTCAGTTGTCAAGCTGTTCATCTGCAGATACACCTGCTTTCTGCTGTTGTCTCTGGAGATGGTGAAGCGGCCTCTGACTGACTGAGAGTAGAAGATATAGCTGCTATCACTCTGGATGAAAGCAATCCACTCCAGTCCTTTTCCAGCAGCCTGTCTGACCCAAGCAGCATGAATATCACCACCGAACCCTGAGTATGTACAGGTCAGTCTGTGGGAGTCTCCAGGCCTTTTAATCACTGATTCAGACTCAGTCAATGTTTGACCCTCAGTACCTACAGACAAAAACATAATTAGCTTCTTTATATCAAACATATCTTAATGTTTGCAGAGAAATGTGCTGTCCTTACCAGCCCAGTAAACTGACACTATAAGAAAAAAACAGGTAAACCCAGAACAGTTCATTGTAAAAGTCATGTCTCTCTGCTCACTCTACAGTCATGAAAACCAGTCTTGCAGTCCCTTTGTTATATTTGGCAACACATGTGTAAAGATCTGAATTTGCATAAACTCCTCCTTAAAGAAAAATACACTTCATCTCATACAAACATCTGCACACGACTTACAATAAAATATTTAAGCAAATATTATATTTATTTACAAATGATTATTATTTTTGTTACTTAATGACGAACATTTTTCTCTCAAAATCTATACACCTATTTATTTCTGATACATCAGTAAAAAAAAATTCCATATATATTCATTTTTAAATGTGTGCTGCATAAAGTAATACAGTAATTGACAACAGGAACATTATGTCTCTTTACTGTTAAAGCTCATGTTGATGGAAGTGGATTCACTACAACATCAGCTGTTGCTTAAAAACAGGAACTACAGCAGTAAACATTTTATGAGGCATCCAAAACTCCTTAAAACAAAGCTAAACTCCAGTAACACTAATCCTCAACATGGTGAATGATGGACGTATCAAAAAGGGTTTTCCATACAAAAAACAATTATATAAAAAAGTAACCAAACACCACTGACAGAATAAGGAACAACAAGGTGTCTGCCCACAGCCAAGCAAAAACAAGAATACATAGTTAGACTATTTGATCTTGGCATTATGATGTTTATGATTTAGATTTCACGGTGTTACTATGACTCTTGAGGAAAACAATAAATGATGCCGTCTGCAGATTCAGTTGCTTTCTCCTTCTTTCTCTGGAGATGGTAAACTGGTGCTGAACTGCTGCGATTAATATTTCTGTCTAACACTCCCTCTATCAAGAATAGCGACCCCTTAAAACAATTTCCCTTTTTTCCTTAACACACTTTAAATTTATTATTGGTCTTAGAGCTCCTCCTCTGGTGGCTTCATGTTACAAATATGTTCTGCACTGAGGTGTTTTTGTTCAGGTCTGCTGATGTTTTGTGTTACTGTGAGTCTTTGGCACAGTAATACACAACAGTGTCTTCAGGCTGCATATTCTGTCCATTTAAAGTTACTGTGTTGCTTGAAGTGTCTAAGTCAATTCTGAATTTGTTCTTTAGTGAATCTTTGTAGTATGAAGTTGAAGTATGTTTCATCCCAATCCACTCCAGTCCTTTCCCTGCAGGCTGTCGGATCCAAGCTGTGTACCAGTCAAGAGAATAAGAGACCTGACAGGTGATGGTCAGACGCTGACCTGGCTGCACAATCACAGAGGCTGGCTGTGTCAGCTGCTCACACTTCACACCTGTGGAGAAAACATGTTTTATGTAGTAAAAGTAAGAATCACTGTGCTGTGATCATAGTGTTTGTGTTCAGTGAGACTCACAGGATCCAGCAGTCAGCAGCAGCAGCAGAGCTACAGAGAACATGTTGGTGCTCAGTATGATCTGATGGGAGCTTCTCATCTTCTTCTGTGACTGACAGCATGATATCAGACTTTATATCAGCCTGTGAGGAAGTTTGATTTGCATACAGATGGATGCTGACAGATTATAAGAGAAAACAGATTGCACTGTGGCATTGAGTAGTAAGAAAAAGATATGATGATATGATTCATTCATTTTCAATTTTAGTATTTTAAACTTTTAGATTTCTTGTAGAAATGTAAGAATATTTTCTAACATGTTTGACAAAAAGTTTAATCAGAAAATCAAACACTGCAAAGTCAGCTACTCACCTTTTAGTGTGCATTTGTATGTGCATATTTATGCCGGTCATTGTGTGTGTATCTGGCACAGTAACACACAGCACAGTGCTCTGGTATTAGTCTGTGCATGCTGCTGACATATCCGTCTGCAAGTGCATCACTTTGTATCAATCCCATTGATTAAAATGCAAAGCATATTTACCAGATTTCTTAATTATGAAGTACATGCTTATTCTAAGCACCTTTGGATTTTTTTTTCTTTATCATATGTAAATATCTCATATATAAATGCTACTTTGTTTTTAATGAGAAATTGTTGGTCTATTGATTCAAGACTATCTGTACAGGTTTTGGGTGGACTGTAGATTGCACTGGTGCCTCTTTATAGTAATGTTGTACTAACTGATCAGTCACACCTGTGGAGAAAACATGTTGAATATAATTCTTACAGAAGTAACGGTGTGTAGTGTCCATGCTGTCAGTGTTTCTGTTCAGTGAGACTCACAGGATCCAGCAGCCAGTAGCCGTAGAGCTAAAGAGAACATGTTGATACTGAAAGTGATCAGCTTCTCAGTTTTTGCTGCAACCAGCAGCAATAAATCAAGTTTTTATATCAGTCTGGGTGAGGCTTACTTTGCATATAGAGACACTGATAGATTATTAGAGAAATATCGATTGGTCAGACCAAGAATGGGAAATGATAAGAATTATCAACGCTGATTCCATTATTGATATTACTTATCGATTCTCATTTGGTTGTCATTGGCTCTACTTTGAGAGTCACCACCATCTCTAAGCAGCATATCAAAAATGCTTACATTTTTTCTCTGTATTAATGCAAGAAAATAACTGTTATTTAGTTTTTTGATACTAAAGGGTTGATACATGCAGCACTGACACTGCTGAAAGGCAGTTCTTATATATTATTATTTTTATATATTCAGATATTCATAAACATTATACTTATATATTAATACCATATTATTTGTTTTTGAATCATCTCTGTGTACTGACTGTATCTGTGTGATTTATTGTACATACTATGGTGGAACAAAATATATATAATAAAAATACCCAAATTAATTCTATTTAGTCTGAACTGAATTAATGCTGATTAATGCATTTCAGATGGTGTTTCTTCACAATGTTGTTGATGTTGAACAGCAGTTAATTAATTTATGTTGATGTAAACTGCAGAAAGCAAGTTTTCCATGTACTTGGACAACATTTATTCCACATGTGTCACTGTGGCTCTGGAGCACAATAATAAAAAGAAAAAGAGTGTAGATTTCATTATTATTGTTATTACTATTATTATTATCCCTGTGTTTATAAAGGCAGCCTGTTCATAGGGTAGTCTCTGAATAAGAATCCAGAGCTTGTACAAATCAGTCTGTGAGATTCTCCAGACTTTTGAATGACTGGTTCAGATTCTGTCAGAGTCTGACCATGAATACATGTCAAGTTAAATAGTTTGAAAACACAAATAAATGTTGTGTAATGTTAGGGCCTATAAATGTTTTTATGTGCCCAGCATAATAAGTGTCTATACTGCCTTTTGAACTACAGATGACTGTTTAAATACCTTGAAATATATCACTGATAAATTGATGAGTAATAAAATAAATGTTTCGAGGAGCAAGGGGAAATCATTTTGTATTTCCAGCACTTGTTTTGGAGAAATGTAATTGCAGTGTCACTGCCTCAGTCAGACTCCCAGGATTCAGCAACAAACAGCATCAGCAGAGCTACAGGTGAACTGATGGGAGCTTCTTCTGTTCACAGCACTAACATCACTCTTTATAAGAGTCTGTGAGGAAGTTTCCTTTGGATACAGACTGGCAATGACAAATTATTATAGCGATATGAATTCTCCTGTCACTAATAGTTAGAGATTGCTGTCAAGGTGCAAAAATTATTTGGTGCATACGCAAAAAAATGTAATTCGCAACACCAGCTCAAAGATGTTTCACCTTTTTTATATCACTGATGAAATTCAAAACATTTAGATAAAGCAAAAGAAAACAATTACACTTACACAGAGATGAGCACAATGTTTCTGTCAGTATGTTGATGTGTATTATTTTGTAAAGGTGAATGCTCTATTTTTTCAGCAAAGCAAATTTAACTACAGGAATAAAAAAAAACGTAGCCTTGAATTGCAGAAAGCAATTTTTTTATTTTTTTTGATGAATTGAGTTTTTGTACAGAGTTTCTTCCTCTTGGGTCACTGTGGCTCTCAAGCACAATAATAAACAGCTGAATCCTCAGTTATCAAGCTGTTCATCTGCAGATACACCTGCTTTCTACTGTTGTCTCTGGAGATGGTAAATCTGCCTCTGAATGACTGAGAGTAGTAGATGCCACTACTGTCACCCCAGATGAAGTAGTAGTAGATATAGCTACTATCATCCTCAATATAAGCAATCCACTCCAGTTCCAGCAGCCTGTCTGATCCAAGCAGCATGAATATCATCACTGAACCCTGAGTATGTACAGGTCAGTCTGTGTGATTCTCCAGGCCTTTTAATCACTGGTTCAGACTCAGTCAGTGTTTGACCCTCAGTACCTACAGACAAAAACATGATTAATTTCTTTATTTCAAACATATCATAATGTTTGCAGAGGAAATGTGCTGTCCTTACCAGCCCAGTAAACTGACACTATAAGAAAAACAAACATAAAGGCAGAAAAGCTCATTGTAAAAGTCATGTTTCTCTGCTCAGTCTACAGTCATGAAAATCAACCATGTAGTCCTTGTGTTATATTTGGCAACACTTGTGAATTTGCATCAGTTTCTTCTCCACAAAGAGGAACACATGTCATGTCAGACAAACTTCTGCACACCACTTATCAGGTAAATCTTATCAGGAAAATGCACAAATTATGCTTATTGCTTATTACATAATATATAATAATGTTTTCTCAAACCGTATGAATTTCTGATAGATTAGTAAAACTCGCCATATGTAATACTTATTAAACACATGTTCTATGAAATTAATATTACTGTGGGAACAATATGACTTGTTACTTTAGCAGATCACATTGATGGCATCTCTGAAAAAGCTTCACAAACAACAGCTGTTGCTTAAAAACCAGCACTAAATGAGTAAACCATTTTATCAGACATCTAAACCTCCACAAAAAAGTACAATCCTCAGTACCTTCAAATAAGCAGCCCATTAGATACAATTATGCAGATGTTTTATTTGTCCTTTCACCAGTGAAAGTAAATCTATCATCCTTATCTGACCAGTTGATTAAAAGAATGAGAAAAGTGAACCAAATATGAAGTCTGAACATGATGAAAACTATTTTCTGTATCTCTGTTCAGTCTACAGTTGGTACAGCGTCTGTCTTAAAGTCTTTAGCATTTATGTAAAAAAGAACAAAAACATAGTTTTGCATCAGCTCCTCCCTCTCAAAGAGAATCACACTACAGCCAATTTCAGTATACTAGAATTTATTGACTTAACTATTGTTACATTAATTGCATTCTGATCTGACAAATCTTGTAAATCCAAACTTTCTTTGTATTCATTTACTCTTTGGTTACCAAATCATACTTGATAACTCATTAAGGGTTATGATGAGTAAATCAACAGGAATTAAAACTGAACTTTTAAACTCGTTTATTATTATTTTCTGATTCGATTGGTCACTTGATTATCACTTGATAATCATTTATTTAAATATGAAAACTCAATTTAACTTGTTGATTTGATGTGCTGAGTTTTTGTGCACTGTGGCTTTTGAGCATAAAAATAAACAGCAGAATCATCATTCATCAAGCTCCTCCTGTGCTGATACACATACTTTCTGCTAAAGCCTGAGTATGTACAGGTCAGTGTTTGACCCTCACTACCTACTGAAATGTTAGCAAATCATTAGTGTAATCACATTTCTTTATATCAGTCAACTGAATGTCTGTCAGCTGAGAAATAAAGCAGAAACTGTAAAACAACTAAATAAACTGATCTGGTCATTGTTAAAGTCAGAATGTCTTTGAACAGTCAACAGTGTGTCTGTTAGATTGAATCCCAACTTTTACTCTTGACCATATATATTTATATTGAAATTAGTTTTGCATCGACTCCTCCTCCTCAGCAAAGAATACCTGAAAGAGGAGAAAATTATCCTGATTTTATGGTGATCACTGAAGCTGATGAGCAGTGTGATGTATTAAGCAGTGGCCCGTTTGAAAGCAGCATGTGCTGTGCAAACCTCTCAGTTGAGTGAATGGCCTAAAATGTATGTTTCTCTGGCCACTGTGCTCTGCCTGTTGTATTTCATTTGTTGTGCCTGCTGATAATCTTTACAGACACTGTATGCTCCCGGTTCTTGTCATCGTGTTATTTCTACTGGGACAAAATCATGGGCATCATCCAGAGAGCACTTTGCTCAACTTAGCAGCAAACTGTTCATGTGCATCAGACGCCATTGGAAATATTGGTATGTATTCAGTAAGAGCCCTTAAGATTCCTGTTATGAAGCTGGTAAAGCCAAAGGGACACACACTCTTTTTATTGAAAGTAGGTTGTATTGAGCTACATCTGTGTGCGCCCAGCCCCAGAGATGAACCAAAGCAGACTTCATGTACTCTGTAATTTGAGTAAAAATGTACTTTTGCTACTTTAGCTGATCACATTTATTGTAAAGTCTCATTTCTTAAGATTCATTATGTATTTGAAGTATTTAACTATCAGAAACCTGAGGAAATGTGCAAGAAATGTATTTGACAGCTGTTTCCTATTTCAGAAACAATAAATGAACTCAACATAAAATTAGCTCAAAATAGAAAAAAATGAGGATTATGGGGGGGGGGAGATAAGGACCCTGACATGTGGGCTCAGTGGGGGCCCAAGAACAACTTTCTGGCCCAGGGTCCCTGAGGAGGTTGATCCAGCCATGATGGAAATTCTCTGGCTGGTTTCAGTTACTGGGCAATGTACTGGAAACCTGCAGTCAGCTGGGACTGAAGAAGTCACTTGGATGAGTGACAAAACATTTCTACTACTGAAAAGCTGGGTCCAGATGAACAAAATCAACCTTTTGGGATTTTCTCTTGTTGGATTATGTTGTTGGGTTTTTGCCTACAATGATAAAGCACCTTGAGGCAAATTAAATTAAATTGAACTGAATTGAATTAAACAGTGTTATTCCTATTATTTTGGCCTCTCCACTTGATATGTGCCAATAAATAAAAAAATAAACAAAAGAGGTTTCTGTCAGTTCATACAACAGGATGAGAGAGTAGACAAGAACAAAATTATATTTAGTGTTTTTTAATGAATGTTATACAACTTATTTTATTGATAGTTGTTCCTTGTACTGTTTCACTGATCCTAACAAAAACAGTTTATTTTAAAGCTTCAAACTTTATTTACCTATTTTGTTTTCTTTTCAAAAATATTCATTATATGCACTGGGAACACTGAGTTTTGTCAACATCCCTTTTTGCAGTATTAATCTTTCCATCCCTTGGCAAATAGATAAAGTAGTTTGTCTATGACTCTCATGTTACTGTTTCTCACAGTAACATCTTTGGGTACAGTAATACACTGCTGTGTCCTCAGTCTTTACATTGTTCATCTGTAGATAGACTTTACTGCTGTAATCATCTCTGGAGATGGTGAATCTACCCTGGACTGACTGGTAGTAATAGATATAAGAACTGCCTGTGTTTATAAAGGCGATCCACTCCAGTCCTTTTCCATGAGCCAGTCTGACCCAGTTCATAGGGTAGTCTCTGAATGTGAATCCAGAGCCTGTACAGGTCAGTCTGTGGGATTCTCCAGGCCTTTTACTGATTGGTTCAGATCCTGTCAGAGTCTGACCATCAACACCTGTCAAGATCATCAAATCACACAGTTTTTAAATAAGTCGTCCTCACAGGAGACAAAACCAGATTACTCCAATCTGCTATGAAAATGTATGAGTGATATTAGTAACAGTTGCACATACACATAGTTGTAATATATAAATATATATAAGTTATATAAATTGTTTACATAAATAAGCTAGGCAAAAATTAATTTGATTTGAGTTAATATACTAATGCTACCTCTGAATGTGTATTGTTGATAATTACACTCCTTTTATGGGGAAGACTTTTTTGTTTCCTGTGTATATTTGATCTTTACAAAAATTGGCACAGTTTCTGAATTACTAAAGTAAACAGTCTTTAAGCTTCTTTGCGACTCACTGAGTTTTTAAATGCAAGAATGCTTGAAAGGTTTTTGTACAGGTCTCTTCGTGGTTTTTGTTACTGCGTCACAGTAATACACAGCAGAGTCCTCTGGCCTTAAGTTGGACAGTCTTAGATACACCATGCTGTTCCTGTTGTTTCTGGAGATTTCCTTGCATGCTGCTGGCATAAATGTTTCAAACCAAATAACCATCCACTTTAGTGTTTTTCTTGCAGGTTGTCTGATCCAGTCCATTTCTGCTTGGCTGAAATTAAAACCGGTTCCTCTACAGGAAAGACTGAGGGCCTCTTGGGGCTTGTATGTATAATATAAAGTCTTTATGTCAGTCTGGGAGGAAATTTATTTTTGCGTACCGATGGGTGTATAAAGTAGAAAAAGGAAAGTTCTAAAAGACTAACTCATAGTTTTTGGATTATTTTTAATTATTCATTAAAAACTTTTTACAAATTCATGCAAGATGAATTTTAATATTTACACATAAAAATAGAAAAACAAAATATTTAATGTTCAAAGTTCTTTATGAAGCTATTATATTATTTTATGTTGTTTTTGTTACTTAAATGTGCTGGAAAGCAAATTCTGACTTGGCTGAGTTTTTGACCAGAGTTTCGTTCTCTTGTGTCACTGTGGCTCTCAAGCACAATAATAAACAGCAGAATCCTCAGTCGTCAAGCTGTTCATCTGCAGATACACCTGCTTTCTGCTGTTGTCTCTGGAGATGGTAAACCGGCCTCTGACTGACTGAGAGTAGTGGATATAGCTACTATCATCCTCAATATAAGCAATCCACTCCAGTCCTTTCCCAGCAGCCTGTCTGATCCAAGCTGCATCAATATTACTGCTGAACCCTGAGTATGTACAGGTCAGTCTGTGGGAGTCTCCAGGCCTTTGAATCACTGATTCAGACTCAGTCAGTGTTTGACCCTCAGTACCTAAAAGTGTTTAGATTTCATTAGTGTAATCAAATTTTCTTTCCATAGTTTTATTTATCCAATTAATTAGTTTGCTCTTACCAGCTGAGAAATTCAACAGAAAAAGAAAAAATGCTAAATAAAAAGATCTGGTCATTGTAACAGTTGTTGTTGCTGTTGTCCCGTCTGCAGAGTGTATGTTGAGTCTTTGTGTTTTGTGCTGTGATATATATCAAGAGAGTGAAGATAACAGTTTTGCATTGTCTCCTCCTCTTTTCAACACATTTTAATTCATGAGGCATAATTTAAACTGAACATGAACAGTAAAGACACTAAAAGTCATATATCATGATGGAATAAAAAATAATCTACAATCCATTCATGGTCTTAAAGCTCCCCGTCTGGTGGTTTCATGATATAACTGTTCAGGCACTTTTTCTGTGTGTTTTGTTCCAGTCATGCTAAACACAGTTCTAATACAAGTAACATTGTGTAGTGTCCATGCTGTCAGTGTCTGTGTTCAATGAGACTCACAGCATCCAGTTTTCTGCAGGGACCTTCTCTCAAGTGTATTATAAATAGTCTTTATGTTAGTCTGGATAGAAGGGTTTTTTTGTGTGTACCGATGTGTGTATAAAGCAGATGTTTCTGGTGATTTCTACACGTCCTTGCACACTGCTGGCATAAATGGTTTTACTTGCATCAAACCAAATGACCCCCATCCACTCTAGTGTTTTTCCTGCAGGGTGTCTGATCCAGTGCATTCCTGCTTGGCCGAAATTGAAACCAGTTCCTCTACAGGAAAGACTGAGGGCTTCTTGAGGCTTTTTTAACACTGGAGTGGAGGGAAGACTCCAAAGCCTGACCATTCAAACCTGAACAACGAGAAGAAAAAACAGAACAGTGAAAATCAGGAAGAAAATAATGATTTAAACAAATGATCTAAATAAAAATAATATTTTATGTATCACAATATGAAGCATCATACAGGGCAGACAGACAACTGTAAGAAGACAGACAGACAGTCTAAACATCATCATGAAAGTGAAGGTGTGAATGAAGTGCTTGAAATGAAGCAGACGGCTCCTAAGAGCAGAGAAGTCTGCCACCGTGATTTTACTAGGGAGGGACTGACATATTTTGCTTAAATATTATTCAAATGTATCTAAAAAGAAAATTTTGCAGTGAATAGATATGTTTTTTCAGTATTACTTTTAGTTATAAATCTACTGTGTGTCTGCTTGCTGCAGCAAATTTGGTTTTGTACATTTAAATTTTCAAACATTTTAATATCCATTTTCAAATAATTGCATATAGATATTAGAGGTAGTATTCCCTTCATTAGATATGCTGGGGCAAAGTTTGATGAACATGGATGCAAAAACTGATACAGTGATCAGAGAAGCTGGCAGCAATGTGGATCAATCTGAGGGTCCAACTCAGCACACAGACAAACACACATTTATGACAACGTATAACAGTGAGTTCAGCCTCATATCATCTTCTGCTGACTTAGACAAAAGAATATCTGCAACACAGAAGTTCATTTTTATAATGTGATTAACGATACAAGGTTGAAAAACAGAAAAGAACATTTTCTTTTGCCTCTTTGTTTAATGTTTTGTACTTGCATTCATTGTTTTAACTGCTTTTCTAACTTGGAGTTATTTTTTTCATTGTTACCATAACATGTTTTTAGATTCTCTGCATTTCACTAATATGTATTCACAGATGGTACAATCACAGGTGTTATTGTGACAGTGAGTTGAACATCATATGCTTGATCATCTACTGCCCCCTGTAGGTTCCTGTGAAACAGTATATCTAAAGGTTTTTGTAAAGCCTCTCTCATTATTTAAACCACTGTGCGTTTGGCACTGTAATACACAGCAGAGTCCTCTTCCTTTAGGTTGGAAAGGCTCAGATGCACCATGCTGTTGCTGTCATCTCTACTGATTTGTATTCGTCCACTCAGACTGCTCACATATCTGTTGCTGCTGGAATCTGAGTAGCCAATTCCTATCCATTCCAGTGTTTCTCCTGGTTTTTGTCTTATCCAGTGCATAGTACAGCAGCTAAAGGTGAAACCAGATCCTCTGCAGGAAAGACTGAGAGTCTCCCCAGGCCTTTTCACTACAGGACTGGAAGGAATGGACTCCATACTCTGACCTGTAACACCTGAGGAGTTAAAAAGGAACCAGTTAGACAGACATCTGCAAAATGTTATATTATAAATATTAAACAATAAGAAGCAGAAGAACTCACAGTGTAGCAAAGAAGCAACCAGCAGCAGAGTGAGTGTCTGTGTCATTGTGAGTCTAGAGATTGTTCACTGCTGCTCCAACAATCAACACTCAGCACAAGACAAGTGAGCAGCACAGAAGTACACTGCACACAGTGAAGATTTGCATCAGGATATTATGTAGAGGGAGTGGCTCTTGTGCTGGCATCTCTTATGATTAATAAGTCATATTTTCATTGTAGCATTTATTATTTGAAACAGCTTCTTCATCATGAAGTATAATAATCAAAATTAATTAAATAATTGCTGAATATGCCATTCATCCGAAGTCTTAAGGATAAACACTATAAGCACTATATAACTATTACGTAAATGTTTAAAAACATATGAATCTGAATGATTTCATTTGTTCTTCATTCTTTATTTTGATGAAGTCAGTTCTTAATTCATTTAAATTACACAATCAGCTGTGCTTCCTTAATTAGATGAAGTCTGACATGCTCAGTAGTTTTTCCCCAATCCTTACTGTTGGTATAAATCCAACAGTGTTTTAGTAATTATGGATTGTCTCTGGGGTTTAATATATGTTTAAAAAAGCACAGAGGCTGAATGTGTTCTGTGAGGAAAATGCTGAATTTTAACCTGTGCAACATCTAAAATCAGAAGCACAGAAAATTAAAATATCAGTGTGGTGGTTTGTGTTATTGTGACTCTGTGGCACAAGTATATCCAACACATTAGATACAAATCCACCCCAGTCCTTTTTCCTGCTGGCTGGCTGACTGAAGCTGTGAGGCTCACAGGATTCAGTATCCAACAGCTGCAGAGCTGTAGAGAAAATAAAAGTGACCTGATGGGAGCTTCACTTTTAATGCTGAAACTGACATTGTGATGGACTGAGTTGAAAAACAGGAGGAGTCCCAGGAATTATTAGAAAAATATAGTTTTCATTTATTTAACCCCCAGAAATTATATTTACAAGAGTAATAAATGCTGAGCTCATAAAAGAGGTCAAAGAAACAAAACTGAACTGAACTCAGGCAAAGACTGCAACCTTAACAAACCAAATGACTGCCCAAACATACATAATTGACCTAAACATGAAATGACATACAAGGGTATATATAATGGCTGATCAGACCATTGTGACACATGAGGGGTAACAAACAAAACACAATCATAAATCACAAATGATGCAGTACAATCTGGTTTGTTAATAAACTAAACACTAAAGAAGAAAATCAAAACCCATTAAACCCTAAACTCAAATATTTAATTAAATACAAATACTTTGTTTTTAAATTAAAGAAAACATACATTCTCCCCTTCAGCAGGAAGTGGTGGTGTGGTCCAATTATCTCCCTTTGCATTCAATGGTTTCAAGATGGCTACCATCTTTTGTCCAGCAACTCCCAGAGATGATGGCAGGTAAGAAATAAAAAGACAAAGGTTAGTCAAAAATCAAAGAAATGAAGTGGTATGAATACATAAGTAAACTAAATGTGCACGTTTACAAATAGAACAAATGTATCCAAACCAATCAATAAAGTTATTGGTAACTAAAATTATTACTATGTTCAAATGAAGAATGACAATACAAAAGTTACCGACTTTAGAGTGTGGCCACGGGTTTGGCCATCACACACACCCCCACTTCTGGATCTTCCATCAGACAGCGAGAGAGGTAATCAGCAGTGGTGTTGTCTTTACCAGGGATATAGTGAACCTTAAACCGGTATGGCTGCATAGCCAGATACCACCTGGTGATTCTCCCATTAGTGTCTTTCATTCTTTCCAGCCACTACAGGGCTTTGTGGTCAGTTTGAAGGATGAATTCTCTTCCCAGCAAATAATACTTGAAAGAGTCAAGTGCCCATTTAATGGCCAAGGCTTCCTTCTCAACCGTTGCGTAGCGGCTCTCCCTTGGTAGCAGCTTACGGCTGATGTAGGCGACAGGATGTCGATCCTCTGGTGGTCCCTGCAGAAGCACTGCTCCCAGACCCCTTTCAGAAGCATCAGTCTGCAATGTAAAGTCTTTTGTGAAATCTGGTGAGTGCAGAACGGGGTCCTTACTCAGGGACTGGCAAATGTCTTTGAAAGCTGCAACGGCTTCAGCTGTCCACCGAATCTTATTGGGACATCTTGAGCCAATCCTGTCCACAAAGGTAGCACACTGGTGGCCTTTTACCTAGCTTCGAGGTATTCAGAGGCTGGTTTTCCCTTGTAAAGGGCTTACCCACACCCGTCGCTGACCTCTGAGGATGCTGAGGGGGTTGCGACCGACGTGAGTCTCTGGCAGCCTTCCATGCACTGTTGCACCATGGCTGACTCTTACTTCAGGCAGCTACAAACACATCAGCCAGGGTGGCGGCCTCTGCAGCAGACTTTGGATTATGCTCCTTAATCCAGACCTGAAGCTCAGGACACAGCATTCTTAAAAACTGCTCCAAGATAATAATTTCACCAACTTCTTTTATAGTTCTGTTTTTAGGCTGAATCCATTTCTCATAAAGTTCTCTTAGTCTTGCATACAGTTCCTTGGGACTCTCATCAAAAACTTCAAGACAGCGAAATCTTTGCCTGTATGTTTCTGGGTTTATATCATATTTTTGCAAAATGGCAGCTTTTACCTTCTCATATTGCAGTGAATCGTCCACATCCATATTAACATAGGCACTTCGAGCCTTACCAGTCAGAAGAGGAATGAGGTGGAAAATCCAGTCTGACTCTGGCCAGCGACAAGCAGCTGCAATTCTCTCAAAGGTAGTCAGAAAATGTTCAACATCATCTTCAACAGCTAATTTCTCCAGTTTAGGATGATGAATATGCACAGACTGACCTGTTAATATTGAGGCTGAGCCAGAACTCTCAGGCTGAGATGTTGCTTGAGTCTGATAATCAGTTGGAGTTTCAACAGGCTCTCGATCAGTTGATGTGGGCTCTGGAAGTGGGGTGGTTCTGGCCTGCACTTCCATTTGTAAAAGCCGAAACTGGTGTTGCAAACTCTTAAAACGCTGTTCTTGCAGTATAGCATCCTCTCTCTGCTTTTTATCTCGAACTTCCTGTTGTCCCATGAAAGCCTGAAGAATCCCAGCAATATCAAGCAGAGTTGGCTCCCTGGCAATGTTCCCGCTAATTGTTCACGTGTCTGAGCGAACACACAAACTCCCTGAGCGATCCCTTGGACCACTGTGAGCGACATCAGACGTGTGCACTGTGGTCACGCCGGCATCGAATCCATCCAAGTTACATGGTTTATTAAAATAATCAAATTACAGCATTTACATTTATGTTAGACTACTTTTAATTAACTGCTTTAGCCCACTTACAATGAAAATTTAAAATAAAATCTAGTCATTGACCTGTGTAGTATGTTAACACTATTGGAAGTAAAAATAACTTGAACTCCAATTTTGAAAACACAACTTACTTTTTTCTTTTTTCTTTTATAAAGCTCTGGCTTGTATTATGAGTATGAGTGTGTGGTCTGGGAGAGAGTCCTGTCTGCAAAATATAGTATATAATGACCAATGCTGGGCAATTAATTATATAGTTACTTCTTCAAAAAAGTAACTCAGTTTGGCAAACAACAAAGTTTTTTGCAGCTATTTTTTTTTTTTTAAATGCAGCCAAGGCATTTTTTAAATAAACATTTCAAACTATTTACAGAACAATCAGCTGTTCTGCGTCAAATTTGATGCCACACAAATTATTTGTGCCACTCCAAAAAATAATTTCTGTCCACTATGAGTTAAAGCTGAGCAACAGCCTGATACCTGCAGGCCTGACAACAGGAGATAAATCACTCCTGTAACACCTGTAACATTCAGCAGTCGCCTCATTGTTCTGACACACACAACAAAACTATTGACTACACTACACACTAACTACACAAGATTTGCGCTAAACGTCTCAAATCTCTCACATCTCAAAACACCGCCATCACTCCTAAAAACTTCCCCCCGTGTCTTAACAACTAGATGCCACGTTGCCATATCATTTTTTGATTGGCCGACATGGTACTTTTTTGGACGAATAGGAAAGGGACAGGGGGGTGGAGTTTGTTTTTGCTCACAGGCGGAGAGTGCTTTCAAGCCTTTTTTCTTATAAAACGCCTTTTTACCGTTTCTTCCCGCAGTAAATATAAACAACGATAGTATTCAGCAAGGGAACCAAACATTGCAGATATTTTTATCGTAACTCTGGTTTTACGTGGCCTATCAACACAATTTAAAAACTGGTATAAAGTCCACACTTATTGTTCCGTCTGTCCTGCTCACATCTCCAATCGTTGTCCACGTTGTCATTAACTTTGCTTCACTCCACATCAGCCACGCCGCTTTGCTGGCTAAAACACCGGTGTCGGCACATAAGGACGCTGTCATAGCCTGTCAACGACGTTGATTAGCTGCGTATATACGAATGTAAATCGCATTATTGGCTGGACTATGGGATAAGGTGGCATCGTTCTAATCCCATACGGGAGCAGCCAGTCACTCACTGACTAACACTGAAAAACAGAATTGTTAAAGTATTGATTTTAATTTCAATTCAGGTTAGATTTTTTTTGTGCGCAACGCAGATTTTCTGTGCGCAGAGACCGTGCCAGCAGTGCGCAATTGCGCACGTGCGCAGCTTAGAGGGAACATTGGTGGTCTTACTGCCTGCCTTAACAAGCTGCTTAGTAGATGTTAAACATCTCTTTTTACCACGACTGGTTTGACTTGAAATATCCTGGAAATGATCTGTGGGACGAAAATGCATGAGTTTAAAAAAATGCAGTGTTGCATAACATAAGAGTTATTGTTTATAAAGTTATTAAAGATGTCATCTCTCCTGAATAGCATATTTTAATTTAAACATCTATGTTGTTAAATGGAAAAACCCAATAACTTGACAGAAAAAAGTGCAAGTAAAATTGCAAATAATTTAAAAAAAGCACAAACCGTGTCATCTCTTGCTGGATAGTCAGATTTGTAGGCTCCGGCTGCCCACTCTCTGTTGGCCTCCCTGAAGGATTTGTGGCCAACAAAGATACCAGATTTCTGACTGCTGACTCAGCTGCACCATTACCCTAACCTCTGAGTTATTCTAGTGCTTCACATTGTTTTATATCATTCTTGTTCCTAGAATACCATTTTTACCTCACAGATCACGTTATCTTATAGTTCATAGCTCACAGTCAAGTCATCTTTATTGTTGCTCTGTTTTGTAAATATCTTGTGAATTTATGTTCACTTGTGCCTCTGTGTGTGATCTGCCATGCTTGGTTCAATCCTTGACCGTAACATTTTGTCTGATCCAAAATGTTATATTTTAGAATAGGACACCTGACAGGTGATGGTCAGACAATCCCCTGGCTGCAGAGTCACAGAGGCTGGCTAGGTGACACGTCACACTGCAGGAGGAAAACAACAGGAAAGAATTGAGTGTAACAGTTATTATGTTTTTCTCATACTGTCAGTTTCTCTGCCTCAGCGGGACTCACAGGATCCAGCAACACCAGGCGAGCTACAGAGAACATGTTGGTACTGAAGGTGATATGATGAGGACGTCTCTTCGTCAGGTTTTTACAGCAGACTGTCAGGAAGGTCACTTTGCATATAGAGAACGACTCTGAGAGTCACAAGTAGCTACTGCATAAAAATTGGGCTCTATTTTATTTAACCCAGATAGAAGCTCTGATTCAGAGTATACACATACTAGCATATTTTGTGAATGCATGATTTTGAAAAATTGACCCATAACTTTAGATTCACAGCTCTTTAAATGCCATCATTTTGTCTTAAAGTGTCTCTGATTCAGTGACCTTTAAGACATCTTTTCAAGTATTTTTTTTTAAACGTTTCAACTCAGAATAAAAAAAAATGGTAATATATTATAATATTATAAACATATTATTCAAATGATAAATGCGGATGTACTCACTTGAAAAGTACTGAAAATGTTTATTTTTCTGTGTAAATTTTACTTACATTTCTTTTTGTTTTCTTTTTGACATGGTCCTTAAATATTTATGAATATTATTTTTCACATTTTTTAAGGTCATCAAATCATTTTTAGATACAGTACATTTTATAAATATGCTTTCACGGATAGTACAATCATAGATGTTATTGTGACATTGAGTTATTGATTCTGCTTCAGTGACCTTTCTGACACGTCTTTTTTTTAACGTTTTATCTTTCAAAAATGGTTTCACCAATTTAAACAGAATGAGTTTAAAGGCATTAACTCAGAATTTAAAGGGAAATAAAACATTATGATATGTTCATGTGAAAAGTGAAAATATTAATTTTTCTACATATCCTATATTTTGATTACTATTTTTGTTTTCTTCTTTAAATTGTGGTTAAATGTTTATGAATTTTATTTTTCACATTTTTTTCATTGTTACCATAACATGTTTTTAGATTCTGTGCATTTTGCTAATATTTATTCACAGATGGTGCAAACACAGGTGTTATTGTGTCAGTGAGTTGAACATCATATTCTTGATCATCTACTGCCCCCTGTAGGTTCCTGTGAAACTGTATGTCTAAAGGTTTTTGTAAAGCCTCTCTCATTACTTAAACCACTGTGTGTCTTTGGCACAGTAATACACAGCAGAGTCCTCAGGCTTCAGGTTGGAAAGTCTCAGATATGTCAGACTGTTGCTGTCATCTCTACTGACTTCTATGCTTCCTCTCAAACTGCTTGCATAACTGTTGCTGCTGGAATCTGACCAGCCTTCTCCGATCCATTCCAGTGCTTTTCCTGGTTGTTGTCTAACCCAGTTCATAGTACAACAGGTAAATGTGAAACCAGATCCTCTGCAGGAAAGACTGAGAGTCTCCCCAGGCTTTTTCACTACAGGACTGGAAGGAATGGACTCCATACTCTGACCTGTAACACCCGATGAAATGAAAAGACAGAAGACCAACACATTAGTTATCACTGACTGACCATCAATCAGAGTGTCCTGGAAAATGCTGAAACAGTAGGAAGCAAAAGAACTCACAAGGAAATAAAAATGCAACCAGCAGCAAAGTGAGTGTCTGTGTCATTGTGACTGTAGAGATTCTTCACTGCTGCTCTGATGATCAACACAAAGTTTAAGGCAAGTCAGCAGCACAGAAGTACACTCCACACAGTGAAGATTTGCATCAGGATATTATAGAGAGGGAGTGGCTCTTGTGCTGGCATCTCTTATGATTTAATCAAAAATTTTCATTTATTTTGTAATGTAGCAGATTTTCCTTGTTCCTAAGTAAGATGTCCAAAATTCCTAACATTGTGGAAAAGGATCTTGTGTCCTTTCTTGTATCTATTTGAACTTTTACATATTTTAAGCATAAATGTGATATATATGTGTGCATTTATCCCTACTAGATGCAGCTATGCCCTTTTTATTGCTTTGTCAGAAAACACATGATATGGCTTTCATGTGGACAATAGCAGATTCACACACACACACACACAAATACCTGTTTTTTCTCCTCTATGTATATTTGCCTAAGGATCTCCACTTTTACCTTCTTTCATTAGTCCCACTTCTCTCTCTCTAACTTTTAGTCTATTTTAGTGTTTCCAGCCACACTATAGCAGGTATCTCTGGATCATGGGCAGACGGTTCATCAGGTTTTTCCTCATTGCTTTGGGAAACCTGGATTTTTCTCTTTTTTTCCTTTTTGCCTTACAAAATGATTCACACTGAGATGACTTTTGTTACATTAAAATTAATAGAAAATTTATAGAAATGAGATCATGATTTTGTTTTTGTAATGTAATGCTAACGGCAGCTAAGTATGACTCATTTAACTATACTTTGCTCGTTATTCAAGTGCCATCCTGCTCTGATCTGTTATTATTTTGGTCTGACAGCTGCCCTGATAACTTCATGCTATAACTGATCAGCCACTGAGGGGTTGTTGTTCAGGTTGCCTAATGGCTTGTGTGACTCTATTTGGCACAATAATACACAGCAGAGTCCTCTGGCTTTAGGTTGGACAGTCTCAGATACACCATCCTATTGCTGTTATTTCTGGTGATTTCTATAGATCCTTACATGCTGCTGGCATAAGCAATCCTACTTGCATCATACCAGATAGCTCCCATCCATTCTAGTGTTTTTCCTGCTGGTTGTCTGATCCAGTTTATTCCACACTAGCCAAAATCAAAACCAGATCCTCTGCAGAAACGCCTGAGGGCTTCCTGAGGGTTTTTCAATTCAATTCAATTCAATTTTATTTATATAGCACCAAATCACAACAAAAGTCGCCTCAAGGCGCTTTATATTGTACAGTAGATACAGAGAAAAACCCAACAATCATATGACCCCCTATGAGCAAGCACTTTGGCGACAGTGGGAAGAAAAAACTCCCTTTTAACAGGAAGAAACCTCCGGCAGAACCAGGCTCAGGGAGGGGCGGGGCCATTTGTTGTGACCAGTTGGGGTGAGAGAAGGAAAACAGGATAAAGACATGCTGTGGAAGAGAGACAGAGATTAATAACAGATATGATTCAATGCAGAGAGGTCTATTAACACATAGTGAGTGAGAAAGGTGACTGGAAAGGAAAAACTCAATACATCATGGGAATCCCCCGGCAGCCAACGTCTATTGCAGCATAACTAAGGGAGGATTCAGGGTCACCTGGTCCAGCCCTAACTATATGCTTTAGCAAAAAGGAAAGTTTTAAGCCTAATCTTAAAAGTAGAGATAGTGTCTGACTCCCAAATCCAAACTGGAAGCTGGTTCCACAGAAGAGGGGCCTGAAAACTGAAGGCTCTCCCTCCCATTCCACTTTTAAGTACTCTAGGAACAACAAGTAGGCCTGCAGAGCGAGAGCGAAGTGCTCTAATAGGGTGATATGGTACTACAAGGTCATTAAGATAAGATGGGGCCTGATTATTTAAGACCTTGTATGTGAGGAGCAGGATTTTGAATTCAATTCTGGATTTAACAGGAAGCCAATGAAGGGAAGCCAAAACAGGAGAAATATGCTCTCTCTTTCTAGTCCCTGTCAGTACTCTTGCTGCAGCATTTTGGATTAGCTGAAGGCTTTTCAGCAAGTTTTTTGGACATCCTGATAATAATGAATTACAGTAGTCCAGCCTGGAAGTAATAAATGCATGAACTAGTTTTTCAGAGTCACTCTGAGACAGGATATTTCTAACTTTAGAGATGTTGCGCAAAAGTAAGAAAGCAGTCTTACATATTTGTTTAATATGTGCATTGAAGGACATATCCTGGTCAAAAATGACTCCAAGGTTCCTCACAGTATTACTGGAGGCCAAGGTAACGCCATCCAGAGTAAGAATCTGGTTAGATACCATATTTCTAAGATTTTCAGGGCCGAGTACAATAACCTCAGTTTTATCTGAATTAAGAAGCAGAAAGTTAGCAGCCATCCAGGTCTTTATGTCTTTAAGACATTCCTGCAGTTTAACTAATTGGTGTGTGTTATCTGGCTTCATAGATAGATAGAGCTGGGTGTCATCTGCATAGCAGTGAAAAATTATGCTATGTCTTCTAATGATACTGCCTAAGGGAAGCATGTATAATGTAAACAGAATTCGTCCTAGCACTGAACCCTGTGGAACTCCATAATTGACCTTAGTGTGTGAAGAGGACTCTCCATTTACATGTACAAATTGGAGTCTATTAGATAGATATGATACAAACCACTGCAGTGCAGTACCTGTAATACCTACAGCAGGTTCTAATCACTCTAATAGGATATTATGGTCGACAGTATCAAATGCTGCACTAAGGTCTAGCAGAACAAGCACAGAGATGAGTCCACTGTCAGAGGCCATAAGAAGATCATTTGTAACCTTCACTAAAGCTGTTTCTGTGCTGTGATGAGCTCTGAAACCTGACTGAAACTCTTCAAATAAGCCATTCCTCTGCAGATGAGCATTTAGCTGTTTGACAACTACTCTTTCAAGGATTTTTGATGTGAAAGGAAGGTTGGAGATTGGCCTATAATTAGCTAAGACTGCTGGGTCTAGAGATGGCTTTTTGAGTAAAGGTTTAACTACAGCCACCATGAAGGCCTGTGGTACATAGCCGATTATTAGAGATAGGTTGATCATATTTAAGATTGAAGAATTAATTAATGGCAGGACTTCTTTGAGCAGTTTTGTAGGAATGGGATCTAAAAGACATGTTGATGGTTTGGAGGAAGTAATTATTGAAGTTATTGAAGATAAAAAGTCTGAGAAATCAGAGAGAAACTCTGTGTAAGGCCCAGGTGGATGATATATGATAACAAGTAAGACTGGTTTCTGAGTTTTACAGGTGGGGTGGACAAGGCTAAGCATCAGGCTTTCAAATGAATTAAAAGTCTGTCTTGGTCTTTCATTAATTAATAGGCTGGTGTGAAAAATTGCTGCCACACCGCCCCCTCGGCCTGTGCTTCGAGGTTTCTGGTAGTTAGAATGACTCGGGATGTTGATTCATTTAAACTAACATAATCACCCGGCTGCAACCAGGTTTCTGTAAGGCAGAGTAAATCGATTTGTTGATCAATTATTAAGTCATGTACTAACAGAGACTTGGAGGAGAGAGACCTAATATTTAATAATCCACATTTCACTGTTTTACTCTTTGGTTCAGATGTGGATACTGTATTGTTCTTTCTTTGTGATTTTTTATGTTTAAGTAGTTTATTGCTGTTTTTTAGGGGGGGGTTGTCTTTTTGGGAGCTGACACAGTCTCAATGGAGATGGGTTTTGGGGGGTGGGGGGGGCAGCAGGAGGAGAGAAGCTGCAGAGAGGCGTGTAAGACTGCGACTCTGCTTCCTGGTCCCATCTCTGGATAGTCATATTTTGGGGGGCAGTAGCGGTTTTAGATACGAGCGACACGGGCGGTTGCCCGGGGCGGCATCACGGGCATTGTCAAAAAATGAATAAATAAATAAAAATTGCTCGTACTCATGCTGCCCCGACGTCAGCCAGCGCATATTTGGAATGGCACAGGCACCGATCGGTTTTCTATCGCCCATTTGCTGGGAGTAAGGGCGCCCTTCGTTTGCGAGGTGCGCCTGCTTGCTGCTGAAGTCAAAGTAAACTTTATTGTCATCTCCGCTACATACAGTCCAGTATATAGAGAGACGAGACGACGAGCCTCCAGTTACAGCAGTGCAAGTAAACAAACAATATATATAAGAAGAGTAAGAAAATACATATACACTTTAGGACTAGGGATAAAGGGATCAATAACAATTTAAAATTTACGGTTTGATGATTTAAAGTCTCACACACAACCCGTCGAAAGGGGAGGGGGGCCCTGCTGCTTCCAAATAGAGCACATTTCATTTATAGTGTTGTAAATCCAAGTCCATTATGTATTCATGATTTGAATCCTGGGTTGTGTGAAATCTCAGAAATGCACCCTAGACAAAGTGAATCTGTGAACTAAGGTGTAGGTGTGTTAGATCATGTTGTGGTGATCCTCGGGTTGAGGGATGGGTGTTCATACTGGAGTTCAAATTTAAAACCAATGGAAGATGGACAAGAAAAGTTCAAAGCCATCAGGTCCTCAGTTTAGAAAAAAGAGAAAAGAAGAGGAAGAGAAACGAGCAAAAGATACAGGTAAGCAGATGTGTTATTGGATAATGGTTTCATCCTGAAACAATCAGAATCAGAATGCTTTATTAATCCCTAAGGAAATTATGTGCGTTACAGTTGCTCCAAGAAGAAATGGTAAAAATAGCAACAGTAACGGACTAAACGCCAAACAATACATTATGTTACAGGTTTTAATATGAATTAGTCATTGTCAATTGTTGATTTGTCCTGTTCTCATTGTATGACGAATTATGATGGCTTTTGGTAGCCGTTTGCATACTATGCATACTCTCTCTCTTCATATGTGTGTGTGTACAACAGCTTTATGTTAATGTACAATCCTTAATATGTTTTGTCTGTGTGTGTGTGTGTGGGGGGGGGGGCGCGCCAGAGGGAGTGTTTGCCCAGGGCGCCAAACAGGCTAGGACCGCCACTGCTGTCCATGTCTCTTTTTCAGTGAGGCTCACAGCAAAAGACCAACAGAGAACATGCAGGTAACATGCTGTATGAAATCAAACACCTGTCCATGCCATCTTTACAAACACTCGTGAAAAAATGAGTTGTTCTATATAGCTCAATTAATGTGAGCATGGTGATACATCATGATGTGATCGCTGCAGTTTGCAAAATTTCTTCCCTCCTAGATATTCCACAATAGACTGTAACTGGTGTTGCATGGAAGTGGAACCATTCAAGGACCACAGCAACTAAGCCATGAAGTCTCAGACCACATAAAGTTAGAGTTAGGTCAAATGCTGAGGTGCATTGTGCATAAAAGTACTGATGACTCAGTAACTCCAAAGCTCCAAACCTACCTGGTATTAACATCAGCACAAAAACTGTATGCCAGGAGCTTTATCACATGACTTTCAATTGTCAACCAACTCCCATAGGTGTGCTGGGTAGGTGGTCTAGTAGTTTTATCAATGTACTGTAGTATAAGTGCAGTCAGATTATCTAAGCAACACATTTGTTGTTTCTACATCAGATTTTTACTTGAACTCGTGGCATTTTCAAGAAAAATGTTTAGGAAAAGTCTAAATGTTATTTTTCTGACTATTCGACCACCACCTTGCTGTTGTCTCTGGAGCAGGTAATCCAGTCTTTGGATGACAGACCAAAACACATTGTGAATACTGCATCTGATACCGTAATGTCTTTGCTGTTGTTGTGTTTGCCAGACAATACTTTAAAAAAGAACAAGAAAAAAGAAAGAAAGAAAGAAAAGTTGCTCTAATTAAAAAAAAAAAAACATAGAGGCAATAAATCCCATAGTTTAAATATAAAATTAATTTAAAATTAAAAATGAAATATGACTATATTAAATGTTTAAATGCTTAAATTAAACGTTTTTATCAATATTTATCATGTTCATTTACATAGAAATATTCTAGCTTCTAAAAACATGTATTTACAGATGGTAGAATCACAGGTGTTATTGTGACAATGAGTTGAACATCAGATTTTTGGTCATATACTGCCCCCTGTAGGTCCCTGTGAAACTGTATGTCTGACGGTTTTTGTAAAGCCTCTCTCATTACTTAAACCACTGTGGCTCTCTGGCACAGTAATACACAGCAGAGTCCTCTGGTTTTAGGTTGGAAAGTCTCAGATACACTATGTAGTTGCTGTCATCTCTGCTGACTTCTATACGTCCACTCAAACTATTCGCATATATGTTGTTGCTGGAAGGTCTGTGGCCAACTCCGATCCATTCCAGTGTTTTTCCTGGTTGTTGTCTTATCCAGCTCATACCACAGCAGGTAAATTCAGAACCAGATCCCTTGCAGGAGAGACTGAGAGTCTCCCCGGGCCTTTTCATTACAGGAGTGGAAGGAATGGACTCCAAACTCTGACCTGTAACACCTGGGGAGATGAAAACAGAAAGGATGTTCTTCAATGACTGTCTGACACAGTGTTTCTTCATAGTGAAGAAGCAGAAGCACTTACATGGCAGAAAGAAAGCAACCAGCAGCACAGTGAGTGTGTTTGTCATCCTGAGCCTGAAGAGTCTCCACAAATTACAAGATGGGTCAGCAGGACAGAAGTACACTGCACACAGTTGCATTTGCATCAGAATTTAATGAAGGAGGTGTGGCTCTGGTGCTGTTATTCCTTATCACTGAATCTAATGTTGCCTTCATTTAGGACATTTTAAACACAGATATCCAATTTTCTTTTTTAATTATTATATTTTTCTAACTATAATATATATCAGAAGAAATAATACGACTCCCTCACAGTCAGTAGTTATATTTTATAAGATTTACTCGACCATAAAAAGATAAACACATAGTAATTATCACACTCTCTTTCACGTTCTACTTGTAAAAGAAAAGTATAAGTAAACATCTATTCAGACAGGCAGCACTGAATTAGGACATGATACAGTACTGGCCAAGTGTTTGAATTGAATTGAATTGAATTGAATTGAATTGAATTGAATTGAATTGAATTGAATTGAACTGAACTGGAAACTACTGCAGAGTTCAGGAACTCTGACTAAAGAAAATAAGAACATAGTATCCAGGAGAGCCGCAGGTATCTCTCAGCACAAGCTTTTATATAGCAACATTTGTCTCCATTTTATATAGCAGCATTCTCCCTTTGGGATAGAGTCAGTTTAATTGCCTGACTCTTAAATTTTATAAAACTTGAACTATACAGTAGTAAGGATGTTTTTACTAAAAAATAGAATGGAGTTTAAATGATTTGAAAAAAAATGTTGTTCTATTTATACAGTGTTTCAATTCTTTTGAAACAAAGGTCTATTTGTGGTTCTAATCCTGACAGAACACTGCATTTGTTCTGCTTCATATTGTTTCATCATTTACCAGGACACGTTTACTGTTGGGCAGTCACTGATGCCAGAACATTTTGATTTTGATCTCTCTTTCTGGTGGCTCATCTGTTTTCATGTTACATGTCAGACTATGGCCTCTATTCCTTCTAGTCCTGTAGTGAAAAGGCCTGGTCAGACTCTTACTCTGTCCTCATTGTTCCTCATCTACCTGCTGTACAATGCACTGGATAAGAAAAAAACCAGGAAAAGGACTGGAATGGACAGGAGTTGGCCACAGACCTTCCAATGATAACAGATATGTGAGCAGTTTGGGAGGACATATAGAAGTCAGTCAGGATGACATCAACAGTATGACATATCTGATGTTTTCCAACTTAGAGTCAGAAAACTGTGTTCATCAGATGTCACAGGTCAGAGTAAAGAGTCTATTCCTGACAGTCCTGTGGTGGCTCTCAGTCTCCCTACAAGGTTTTTGGTTTCACTGTGAAAGAATCACCAGTCAACCTAACCCCACTAACTGCACATCTTTGTCCTGTGGGAGTACGTGGCAAGAACCCACACAGACATGGGGAGAGCATACAAACTCCACACAGAAAGGCCTGTGTTAGCAGTTAGCACTTTTGCTTCAAAGCAAGAAGGTTCTGGGTTTGAATCCACTATCTGGTTCTGGATTTTCTGTGTGGAGTTTGATATTTACGTATAATATTCATGTATTTTCAACATTATCTAAAGTACATATAAGATGTTTCTTATGATACTTATCTGAAATCATTAGTGTTCTGTGGGTTCCTCTTCTGGTGGTTTCACATTAAGAGTGTTCAGGTTCATGTTTATATCTCCTGATGATTTGTGTTACTGTGGTTGGTTTTGCTTTACACTGGATAGTCTCAGATACACCATGCTGCTTCTGTTGTGTCTGGTGATTTTGCTTTTTACTCACGCCACTTAGTCAGAACAGAGAGCTGCCGTCTCTGATTTTGGTTCTGCTGGAGGTTTCATCCTGTCAAAGGGAAGGAAAAAGGTGACCATCAAATCAAGTTAGAAGAAATCTATGTGAAACACCGTTGTTGTATGCTACATTTCAAAACTTGTATATTCACCACAGCAGATCCACATCAACAGTGTTCATTAATACGAAAGTAAAGTAGCCTAGTGTATGTGGAGCGCAATTTGGTGTTTTTCCTCTTTCTCATCGTTGGTCCTCCTCATGAAAGCTTCAAGGAAAATGTTTAGGAAAAAGGGAAATGACTGTTTGACCCTGCTGTTGTCTCTTGCACTGGTAAACTCTCTGACTAAAGCATGTTTTAAATACTTCCAGATGTGTTTGCTTTTATTCACTGTTTGATGGTCAACATCCTTTTCTCTGGAACACCTAGGAAAGAGACAAGTAAAATACTCGAACTAAGTTCTCTATCTCAAAATAAAAAACAAACAAAAATGTTCTTGAAACATACAGACTCAAGGTAGACTCAAAATATTGATGGTTGATTGCTAGTGTTTAAATGTATTTATACATTTATTCTCTGATATGTTTGTTAGAGGTTATTGCATTTTTTAAATTTGTATTCACACATGGAAGAATCACAAGCATTATCATGTCAGTGAGATGAATATTATATTCTTGATCATCTACTGCCCACTGTAGATCCCTGTAAAACTGTATGGCTGAAGGTTTTATATAGCCTCTCATTACTTAAACCACTGTGTGTCTGGCACAGTAATACACAGCAGAGTCCTCTGGCTTTAAGTTGGAAAGCCTCAGATACACTATGTAGTTGCTGTCATCTCTACTGACTTCTATACGTCCACTCAAACTACTCGCATATTTGTTGCTGCTGGAAGGTTTCCTATCCATTCCAGTCCTTTTCCTGGTTGTTGTCTTATCCAGCTCATAGCACAGCAGGTAAATTCAGAACCAGATCCCCTGCAGGAGAGACTGAGAGTCTCCCCGGGCCTTTTCATTACAGGACTGGAAGGAATGGACTCCAAATTCTGACCTGTAACACCTGACTGACACAGTTTTCCTGGTTAATGATGAAACAGTAAGAAGCAGAAGCACTCACATGGCGGAAAGAAAGCAAACAGCAGCAGAATGAGTGTGTTTGTCATCCTGAGCCTGAAGATTCTCCACTGCTGCTCTGATGAGCAACACAAAGTATAAGATGGGTCAACAGGACAGAAGTACACTTCACACATTTGCATTTGCATCAGGATTTGATTAATTTAATGTGTCTCTGGAACAGTAATACACAGCAGAGACAGTGTTTCTTCATAGTGAAGAAGCAGAAGCACTCACATGGCAGAAAGAAAACAACCAGCAGCAGAGTCAGCGTGTTTGTCATCCTGAGGATTTAGAATCATCAGTTTACATGAAAAGCATCTCTTTGGACTGTGAGAGGAAGTAGAAGTCCAGGGTGAGAACCCACAGGCACAGGGAGAACATGCAAGTTCCAGATAGAAAAGGCCCAACGTGGATACAAACCCAGGACCTTCTTGCAGTAAGGTGACAGTACAAACCACCTTCTTATGCACCTTATTTGACTTTTTTTTTTTTTTTAAAGATAAGAATTCCATTGCTGGATCATTCATGTAGTCATGGTCAAAGATTATTTCATTTTTAAAAAGTTGAGACAGGGGCAGCTAATCAATTGAGAAGGTGTGTAATGCTAATAAAAAATCATCTACTGGGACATTTAACTAATGAAGTTCATCAGTAACAATTGCTTAGTATAAAAGAACATCCCTGAGAGGCTAAGACAGAAGTAAAGATGTGGAGGGTCTCACTAATCTGTGAATTTGGCAAATTCAATTCACATTAAGCATTTTCCTTTATCTGTAATATACGATCAATAAACACTTCAGAGAAATTGAAGACATTTTTGTACAAAAGGGACAAAAACAGTTAGCAGGTTGCACTGAACGAGGACATGATTCTGTACTGAAAAGCACAGAAATTCATGGACATCACATGTACCAGCATTGTCTCCACGTAATAGAGCAGCATTGTTTCTTTGTAATTAGTTCTGCGTTATTGTCTGTTTTTTATATTCTGAGAAATTTGAAGCATACACTCAAAGGAGGACTTAAATTATCTGAAAATTGGTATATTATTTATAGCACCCCAATGCAGACTTTCTTTATGAACAATTGAGAATGATTTACATCTTCTACAGTGACTCAGCTTCTTTGGAAACAGTCATATTATTTGTGATTCAAATCCTGACAGACTACTGCAGGTGTTTAATTCTGTTTCAGTTCTGACCTCTGTGAACCAGATTTAAACTGCTTCTTATTACTCCTTCCTAATCTGCACAGGAAGATGTGAGTTTGCATAGTGGAAAAAAAACGTTTCAAACTAAAAAAAAATCACATTTGCACATGTTTTTGGTTGTGCTTGTTAAATTTCAGTTTCATGCCTTGCTGATATTTTAACTATGATATGCAAAACATTTCTGTCTTTCATCATTAGTCAAGCGTCTTTAATCATCAAAATGAGCCATAAGATTAAAAAATAAAATAAAAAATACATTTAAATGCCACATTTCTAGAAATTGTCTCCTACAGAAAGAAAAAAGCATTAATACTTCTTAATAGGTTCATTTAAGCCTCAGTGTTTGTTTGTTCTTATGATTATGTTTGCATACAGTGTATTCACCATTTCAGGCCTGGACACCTGCTGACATTCAAATGTGTGCAGTGAAACGTGTGCTTTCTGTTTTAAGAACTTGTATTTGTAGTGCTGATCGTTTTTTAAAGCAGTTTCACATCTACAGCTGTGGTCCCAGAGGTATGTAGAGACGGGACACTAAGTCTCTAAAGATGATACTACATGTTTCAAAAAACAAGAAAACAGGAAACCTTCAAGACTCACTGGCCATTGTGACAATACTACAGTAACATTTATCTCAAAGTGCTTTACAGTACAAGCCATATTCACTCATTTCCACACACACACATATACGCAGGCTTTTGATCGAGACACAGCATTTGCTCTGTCACACATACACTCTTTCAGAGAGCGCAGTTGCTTTAATGAAGGAAAACATCCAGTCAACAGCAGGGCAGAAATATCCAGTTTACCATCTGGATATCTGCTCTCAGATCTTAAGTGGGAGGGGCAGATTTGTCTGGGTCATATAAATAAAAATGCAGCTAAATGTTGCATGGAATTTATTCCTGTCTTTCTGCTTTCACTAACAAACATGTTCAGTTTGCTACCACACTTCCCACAAGCCTAATATTTATTTTTGTTCCATCAAAAATAAACAATTTAATGAACAGCTGAATGTTGACCAGTTTCTCCTAATCCCTAGCCTGTCCTTATGATGAATAAGGAGAAAAGAACAAATCCAATGACACAAACTACCACTTAAGGTACTTTGATTACGTCAGGAGAAACTCAAGAAAAAAGTCTTTATTAACAAAGTGATGGTTATTAGGTACCCAACTTACTGGCAGTCCTTCTTGTCTGGCGTCATTATGGGCAAAACCTATTTACTGCTTAACAATTTGGAAAATGTTACAAGCATGAGGATGATGTAACCCTGATTAATATTCATTTCATTAATAGTTTTTACAAAAGACATCAGGACATGACATAACTACACAAAGACAATTTTATGTGGTGAATACAGTTAATCTGTTATATAAACACGTATAATTTTAAATACATATCTGATGCCTGAGCTAACTGCCACAGTCTCATTTTCCTGTATTTATTTTGAGGCGTCACATTGGTCACATGCTTATTTATTTAAAATTATGTGATGCAGCAAATAATGTGTATTTATGAGTTAAGACTTAAGAATATGATGCAGATTGACGACATTACACACATCATAAAATTTTGACAAAGCATTGGTTTATATGGTCATATAACAGGACACTGCTGTATTCTCATATAAAGCATGTAAGAGTCACAGCGATTCTTTGTTTTCGCTGATTGTTTGCATGTAGAGACTATGACTAATCCTAAGCATTAACTGAGGGGTCATATAAGAAACCATTTTTTTCTATTTTCAAATATGTAATGAAAGCAGATTGTAGATAGTAAAACTGATGTAACAAATTAAAAAGCTTATTTTTTTATGTACAGGGTAACATTTGAACACATATGTGAAATTGTCTATATGCACAGCATTTAAGCCTATCTTTCTTTTCCAGACCAAAGCGGCAGAGATAATCCATATGAGACATCCCTCGCCTCGTCTGGCGTATGTGGACCGCAGCTGATCTCAGTTCATACACACACACACACATACTCTCACTCGCTCACACTAAAAACAGAAGGAATTTATAGTTTTATAAGAAAGAAATTCACAAATACACATAGCTCGGGGATCTTGACTGAATCTGGCATCATGAGTCTTAAACAGCCCTGCATCTTTCTCAAAGGAGGCAAAAGGAGACATGTAAGTAAACATATGATTTCAGTTTGATCCTGTGACTTTATGGCTTTATCTTAAATTTCTAAATGGCAGATTAAAAGTAAGTCTATTTAAATTTCTCTTCTTTTTCTCTGTCAACAGAAATTCAGTATTTTTTTGGAATAGTTGTTTTGGTTCCTATGGTAATTCTTATATCGTAGAATTTTCAGCTAATGAGGAAACAGGCTTAAAGAACTAATTCTAAGGCTGATTTTTGCTTGGTTCCTCACCAGGATGCTTTTCTCTCATTTTCTTTGAATACATTTTCTAATTTCATAGTAATAAGACACTTTATACATAATTTTAACAAACATAGGTTAACCAAATTAAGGCTATGATCTACACAGGACATTCTGCACAGGAAATATGATCAGATAGATGCTGTAGCTAAAGAACATGTCATGCAAGGGTATATATGAACATAATAATACATGTTAAAACATGTACCATTCAGGAATAAAGATAGCAACTGTTAGAAGAATATCCCAGTATAATTACATAAACATACAATTTTACTCACACAATTGTATTAAAGATTTTCAAATTCAAAATAAAGTCAGTTAAAATGATCATGCCTGAGTGACATTGACTCCCTCTCACTTCTTAGCTTACAATATTTTATTGCAGTAATGTTTAAATAAGTTATACACACTTACATATCTTAAAGTCATTGAACAAAAGCAGTTTCAGCTAATGTGTTATGGGTGTGCTTATTACACAGGGAACATGATTATATATTTGTATGCAGAGCTTAAGGAGCCTTGCAGAAATACACAGCATGCATGACTGTTACTTTTAGAAAGAGTCGTTTGTCCCCAGGGATGAGAATGTGTTGCGTGATTTGGTAACATCTGTCCAAGAACAACAGATGAAGAGTGCTTCATTGAGGCCGATGTTTACCAAATAGGTCAAATTTGTGGCACTACTGAAGCATTACTAATATCATTTTCATTTAAACTGTTTTGCAGTCAAGAGTGCTTACACATGATGAGATAGAAGGTAATGTTACGCTTTCATATTTACTTTATAAAGGGTTGTATAATTCTTTACTTTTCTCACTTTTCCTCAAATTTGTATGCTCCACAGAGTTACGTGAAGCTTTTGTAGAGTTTGATAAGGACAAGGATGGTTTAATAAGCTGTAAAGACTTGGGGAACTTGATGAGGACCATGGGTTATATGCCAACTGAAATGGAGCTGATAGAACTGAGCCAAAACATCAACATGAACCGTGAGTAATGTGACAACAAAGTAAAACTAAAACCTGCAGTTTAACTGAAGAAAATCAAGTCTAACTATCACATTTTATGAAGAATAATACAGACAAATATAACAGTGACATTAAAAAATACCTTTTTTTTCTGTGACACACATTTGACATTTTTAAATAGGTAATAAGGTCCCATATTTGTTGATTATGTTTTTGTTTTTCGCTGTTATTTCTTTTATTATTTTTCTACAAACACAAATAGAAACATGGCATAATTTCTTCTTAAAGTTTCTGGAAACTTGACTTGAAAATGGTTCATTAAAGCTGACATTTCCTATTTCATATGGGTATAATAACATTAGTCATCATAATGCATTTTATGATCATTTGGCTCATTGTATGTCAGTGTGTGTACATATGGACATTTATGAAACCCATAGAAAAACTATTGTAAAGTATTTAATTCTAGTCCATCATCACAGGAAGACAAATGCCCTGCCAGGGCTCTAGACTAACTTTTTGCCATGGGCGTACCGGTACGCCTAACTTTTTAAAGTTAGCTTTAAAAAGCTTCTTTTGCTGCTGGCTCGGTGAATTTTGGTTGGAGAGAGACAAAACCTGCAGCTCAGAATCAGCGCAAAAAGACGTAAACACAGCGCGGACCGGACGCATCAGAATCACTAAGCTCCGACAGCGTGTCCGTCTACGGGCCGTCGGGTGAGAAAGCCGAGAAAGACAAAGTTAATTCTGATGCGTCGGTTCCGCTCCGTGTTTACGTCTTTGTGTGGAATCCGTGTACCTGCTCTCATTTGCTGTTTGGTTGTTGTTGAAATGGTTTTGTGAGCTTTGATCTGAGAATCTGGCGTTTCTGGCAAAACACAGTTATATTTAAAAGTCGATTCAGGATTTAATGAATTGATATCGCTTTATTCAAGCTACTCACCTCCCACTTCCACCTGCACTTTCAACTGGACCACGGCCAATCAGAGAGGTCCCGCCCCTTACTATCTCTGATTGGTTTAGTCCACGATAGGGGCAAAATGTGTGTCTGTTGTTGACCACAGGGAAGGTTGCAGATTTTTTTTTTTTTTTTTTTTTTGCTACCTGAACAGTTGGTCGCACAGGTGCAACCAAATATTTTTTTTTGGTCGCACTCTAGAGCCCTGCCTGCTTAAACTATGTTATCGAAATCTTATTGCAGTTGGGGGGCGGGTGGACTTTGAGGATTTTGTCGACCTAATGACCCCCAAGCTTCTGGATGAAACTGCAGGGATGATTGGTTTGAAGGAACTCAAAGACGCTTTCAAAGAGGTCAGCATACCTTTGACTCACTTTGTGGTCTTTGGCACCCCATGGTGGACAGTGCATGAACTTACCTTAAAAAACTTTGTTAGAGCATGAAACTCATGCAGCAGAACTCTAAAAGGTTTGCAATATTTGAATGGCTTCTTCCTCTTTTCTGCAGTTTGATTTAGATGGCGATGGTTCTATCACTTCTGATGAGATGAAACATGCTATGTTGAAGTTGTTGGGCAAACAAACCAGCAAAAATGAAATTGATGCAGTGGTCAAGGAGGCTGACAACAATGGTGATGGAACAGTTGACTTTGAGGGTAAGTTAAACAAACATAGACCACAAAAAAATGATTTCATTTTACAGCAACTTTTTATATTATTTTGTGTTGCCTCACATAATAATATTACTATTACTATAACTGTGAAACAGGAAACTTAAAGAAACATAAAGAAGTTGTGCATTCAGCTTAGTTTTAACTGATATAGTGCCAATTTATAACAACACTCACCTCAAGGAAAAGGAAATTAGTTTAACTTGTGCTTTTGTTGTTGTGACAAATACATATTCAAAATTTGTCTTCCCAATACTGTGACAGTCCTCGGTAGAAAAACTTATTACACACGTATTTACCGATATTTCAATCTTGCTGGCAAATCTATGTCATCAATAATGCTGCTGCAAGGCTGCAACATTTACATAGGAATGAATAAATATTTGTAGCTTCACAGAGCAAGAAGAACATAGCTTATTGAAACTATGTTTATTTTCTTTACAGAGTTTGTGAAAATGATGTCACAGAAATGAGAACAAAGGAATGAAGAAAGGAGCGGATGTATTTTTATTACGTTTTCTGTTATTGTTATTTTGTAATTTCTGGTAATGGGCTCCTGCATCACTGCTAGAATATGTGGCACTCATTATTTTTTTAAATCTTACTTATTAATTTATGGATTTGCTATTGTCAAAATTTGTTAGCTCTAGAAAGCCAGACCTGATTTTGTGTATTTGTCACTTGTCCCCTTCTTTCTTATTGCCCTGAATGTGTCCAAGTTAAAAATGACAGGTTGTATCTGTGTCATTGTTTGATTTTTAAAATTTATAAATAAATATAAAATATTAAAAATAGCAACTCTACAGTATATTAAGTTAATTTATGATCTGGACAGACTTGGTGGGCTGCAGTGCATACCGATATTTCATGCTGGATGTGATTTACATTGCATGAATTCCTTCCTGGACATTTTCACCTATATTAGTTCTGCATGTTTAGCTGAAATTCTTGTTTTTGGCTCAGAAAAAGGATTGCAATTTATGTCAAACTACAAAAGGTCATTGATTTGCAGTTTAACTTAGCAGTGGAGTTTACTGACATGCTAATTACTGTATTCCCTGAACAGATACATGCATTTCCCCACTTTTACTGCTAATCACCAGACAGGAGGTGTAGTCTAAGTGGTGCTGTGTTCTTGCCTTATTTGGATAAAACATCATAGATTAGGTTTCTTTATTGCTCTGTGACATGTGAGATAATTAAAACATATGTGATGATTGTGGTAGAGATGCACCATTGTAAAAAAAAAAATAGATATATATATTTTGTTTTTGTTTTTGTTTT
This sequence comes from Perissodus microlepis, assembly GCF_051167445.1. NCBI lineage: Eukaryota > Metazoa > Chordata > Actinopteri > Cichliformes > Cichlidae > Perissodus > Perissodus microlepis. The sequence goes on from NC_140464.1 coordinate 19,280,315, forward strand.
TGTTTTTGTTTTTGTTTTTGTTTTGTTTTTGTTTTGTTTTTTTGCTTTGGCACCTTTAAATTAATATCTGAAAAAAAAATAGTTACAAAAATTAATAAGCATCATTTTCCATGACCAAATTAACATAATTAATACAATGTTTTGTATATGTGTAAAAAAAAAATGTGATATTTATTGAATGATGAGTATTATTTATACATGTTGTTGTAATGTTTTGCTCTTTGGTTGTGTCTCCACTGTCTGCTCTCATGAGCTCAGTCAGGCTCAGCTGTTTTGGGAAAAAGAAGAACAGGGCACAGATGTTACTCTGGGATGGGTGATATTTTCTTTACTGACAGTCACAGCTTGAAGTTATTTCCTCTGTGATCAGGACTATGATCAGCCTGTTATGGCAAATAGACAGTATTCTCAAAATTATTTTATTCCAGACTGCAGGTTGTGTAAAGGTTGAAGTTGTTGTATCCCATTTTTCTCTCTGCAGCGATGACTTGGGTAAAAATCATTCAGCATCTTTTCTCTTCAAAGTCAAGATTGCAAAATCTGTAATAAACCTCTGAAGGATGGCTGTTTCCATGGAATTTTATTTATTACTGGAAATTTTTCTCAACAATTGAACAGTTGAATACCAATGACTGATGTAATTTCCAAACAGCAGACTGCCAGTGATAGTAAGCAGAGATTTATTTTTCAACCACTTTCCATATTAGACATCTTTCACTTTTGAAAATCCCTCTATAGTTGCTAATTCTGTTGCATAACAAAAGAACAGCATGTGAGTTCTTGCATGTGACAAAGGCTTTTTTCATCTTTCAGACTTACATGTAATGGTTGAGTTTCTAAAGACTAATATCAAGGCTGGTAATGACAAATAATGTGTGTTATAGAACTTTGTTACATTTGCAGAAAAAAAACTACTTAATTATTCTTTCTGACTGGAGGACTAATAATATTGCAATATGCCATTAGTGGCATACAAATATCTCTACAATATAGGTTTAACTTTATTTTTAAATATTTACTAATAAAGTTTAATTAATATTATTATTTTTATTATTTTTTTTTTTTTACTTCATATCTCTTCATTTTGAAAAAAAATCTTCTTTTACTCGCTTTTAAATTGTTATACTATTTGCTAATGACTGTGAAAGCTTCATTATTTCTTCCCAGTAAATGTCCCCTGCTGAATGAATCATTCCCATACAACTGCATTTAAACAGTCTCGGGAATAATCTGTCTCTTTGGGATGGATTAGTTCAGTCAGTGTAATCCCCATCATGGGACCCTCACAGGAACAGATGGCAGATAAGACAAAATCGGCACACTAATTCTTATCTACCGACTAAAAAAAGGAAGCAAAAAAGGGCTAAATGACCTAAATGATTGGGAATGTGTTTCAGTATGATGATTGAATTAAAAGACACATTCATTAAAGTGTTTGTGTGATGTGTTTTAGACTGCATACCTTTTTTTAGACTATAAACTTACCCATGTCCCTAAATAATTATTTTCACCTAAATAATTAAGTTTTGAAATATATACACATAAGAATATTCAAATGTTCAATGCAGCAACTTATTGCATTTAGGCATGTAGAAACTGTCATGAAGAACTTACACCGTGGCCAGGTTGTTAGTGTCAAATGCGGTATTTCAGAAACTGCTGATCCACTGAGATTTTCCCACCTAAACATGTCTAAGGTTTGCAGACAATGGACCAAAAAAGAGAAAATATCCAGTGAGCGGCAGTTCTCCAGCTGAAAATGGCAGAGGTCACAAGAGAATGGTCAGACTCCTTAAAGGAAGACAACGGTGACTTAAATAACCACTTCTTATAGCCAAGGTATGCAAAAGAGCATCTCTGAATGCATAACATGGAATCGTAAAGCAACAGCTGCAGAAGACCACAGTAAGTCTTACTCCTGTCAGCTGAAAAAAGGGAACTGAGACTACATTGTGCAGGAAAAATGTTCCCTGATGAGTCTCAGTTTCCAGTGTGACATTAAGATAGTGGGTCAGAATTTTGTAAACAGCATAAAAGCATAGACGCATACTGCCATCTGTACATCCGTCCATCCAGATGATATTTGGGCCCCTTGGTACCGACTGATTATATATAGCAAGACAATAATGGTTTGATCATTTATTTGGTTTTTGATTTCCAAACAGCATTGACAAAAGCCTCATATAGGACTGTGCAAACGTTTGTGAGCCACACAACATCATCATCATCATTATTATTATTATTATTATTATTATTATTATTATTATTACAAAGAATAAACATGTTTATATTAAGTATTGAATTTTAAGCTTATTATAATTTTACAATTCTATTTTGTATTTTCTATTTTTTTACAATTCCTTATGTACTGAATTATCATGTGTGTTCTTATATGTTTCAATAAATCACTGCACCTTCGTCCCATTTTCCTAGTAAAATATAAAGAACTGACAGATGGATCAAGACTTTTGCACAGTACTATATGTTGTATAATATGTAAACCACTGCATGGCAATCAGTTATAAACAAAACTATAGGAAAGCACTTCTAGATAGAAATATACAAGCATACACAGAGGACTGTATGTAAGGAAAGAAAGAACCACAGTATATATTAGTCAAAATATTTTTGGCAATAGTTTTGGAAAATAAAAATCATTTTATATTACAATTGTAATATTTATCTTTTTTTTCACAGTTTTTCTGGTTGAATCATTCCCATAGCATATCTGCACATGCATCAACAGTTGAAAATAAACTCCAGTAGTTTTCACATGCATAAAGTTATGATGCCAGGTTGCTAACGCTGGATCTGCTCTTTGTGCTTTCAAGTGATGCTTAGTTTGTGGCCTAGCATCCAGCCTATAACAACAATGTAATGCATTCATGTGGTAAATCTCGGTGTAGACCCTAAATCCAACAGCACTTGAAAGCATGGCTAATGGCTTGTGTAATTCTTGGGGCAGATTCACACAGCGGTTAATTTACTGGAATGAGATGCATGTCCCAGGACTACCAGGTCTAATGTAAGGCATCTCTTCATGTTGTATACAAGTACACAGATAAACAAAAACATTTTAGAGGTCAGGGCTGAACATGAAGTCCAGGGCTTGTCTCTCTGCTGCAGCCACATTTGGATGCCAAAGGTCCACGCTCAAAATGACGCTGGGTCTAGAATCTGGAGGGCCTTTCAAAGGAGACAGAGATATAGTTTTAGCATTTAAAAAATGTAATAGCTGTTTATACTTATCTAAAACAATTCATGAAAATTGATCAGGAATCTTTTTTTTTTTTAATTACCCACCACATTTTACATCTTAACATTTGGTCATATGTTAATTAATAAATGCAATAAGCTAAAAAGTTTTCCCAAGATACCTGTTGTGATCACAAATTAATTCATTTGTCAAAGCCATTTGTGACTCACTGACCCTTGTGGGAGACAGTGTGAAGGAAGGAGTCATCAACCAGGAGGCAGTGTCCTTCTGACCAGCACTGAGGCTCCCCTCCCACCACCAGCTCGCACAGGGGTGGAGTCTGCAGACCTACAACAGCGACGTCTGTCTTTCAGCTTTGGTTTTAAAAACACAGCATTATGCTTTCCCCTTTACTTAAAAGGGCATGGCTTCCAACCCTGTTTTTATTTAAAGCAGCGAGGATTATAGCCAGATGGATCACATTACAAAAATGACGAGAGGGAACTGAACCTCAACCCTGACCAGAGAAGTATCACATTATGCAATGGTTTAGTATTTAATCTGTTTTTTCTTCTATTTCTCTATAGTGCAGCGAAGTCTGACAACAATTTATTATGTGCACCCAAACAGTTCCACCTTTAAATCTTAAATCCAATAATACTGCTTTGTTTTTGCTCGCACAGTGCATTATGCATAATGAACTAATAATTTACATAACTTGAGGTAGTTCCTGCATTACCCTGAAGTCAAGTCCTACAGGTGATAAACCAGTGTGCGTGTGTGTGTGTGTTTGTGTGTGTGTGTGTGTGTGTGTGTGTGTGTGTGTGTGTGTGTGTGTGTGTGTGTGTGTGTGTGTGTGTGTGTACTTTGATGTAAATATCATAAAAACAGGTCATTAGGTTGACGAGGATAAATCCATGTATTAGTGTAGTGTGGATAGTTACAACAGAATAAACAAATTCCATTATCCACAATAACTATAAGTCCATTACATACCAAGATGACAACGCAGGCGTGTATTAGTGGGTCCATATGTGCTTCCCAAAGTTGCTCCAGGGCCCAGCAGCCAAAATCCTGCTGATCCCAATGAGTTGCTGTTTATAAAAGTACGTAAAGACAGAAGTGTCCGGTAGGTGCAGGGACAGGCACGGCAGTTTCCTGCCACAGAGACACCAGCGCTGTACAAAGGAAACACAGCTTGGCCCTGAAAAAGATAAAAGTCCATGTTTAACATTTGATACAGATCTTTTTTTTTCTAACAGTTCCGATCACAAGCTTACATCCACTCATCGTGGGCATGAAGTCAGTAATTTGGGGATTTTAATGATTTCTTGGAACTGTTCTTTTTCCAGGGTGGGATGATTTTACAGCACACATCTTTAATTGCTTTAGAAAACAAGAACTGGGTCCACACATTTCAATTTACTTTGGATTTTATCTAATCCACACAAAAGTATGCATACGGGCTCAAATATATACAAGTACACACTTTAATATTTTAATAAGTGGTGCTGAAGCTTCTGTAATCCCCTTTAACATGACAAGGTCCAGGTCTATTAACTTCTCATTGGTGATAATAACCAGCTACAGCTTGACTGACCAATACTCAGAACAATAGTTATGCAGATGTGTCACCACTTTGCCAAGTAGACACAAACTGCCACCCTCAGATGAGATGAAGCCAGTTTTACATTGCCATGAACTGAGAGGGTGCCAAGCTAGAAAGAAGTCCCTGCTCCAAAATCAACACCTTTGAACTCGACTGAAATTTAGTCACAAAACTGGTTCCAAGCCAGAGAAAACTGTTTAAATTTACTCTACCAATTCTACCAAGACGAATAGACAAATATCTGGCCAGAATTTTGTCAGAAGCTTGTTAATGGCTATCAAAAGCACTGATGTGCAACTTGATTTAAACAAATTTCACTTTTACTCTGAGGCTGTCAGCATACTTTTTATGCTGTGGATTAGAGAAGATCCAAAATAAATTCAAACTTGTGCACCCAGTTCTTGTTTTTTTTAGTCATTAAACATGTGTGCTGTACAAACATGGCACCCTGGAAAAAGGACAGTTCAGATAAATCATTAAATGTCCCAAATTAACATGGCATTCATGTCTTTGATGAGAGTAAACTAGAGACCACAACTGTACATTATGAGCCAAAAAAAAGAAAAAAACAGTGAAAAAATAATGAATAATCAGAAAAATGCCATCATACTAAAATATATCTCAGGAAGTGTAGTAGATTTCCAGGACTTGCCAAGTTCTTTCCATGGTATTTTGAATGACAGATAATTATTTTTGGATGGTGCATTATATCACTTTCTCCCAGTTGGCCTGAAGGATTTTATTGCATACCTTTGGTCCTACACAGGTCCAGCCTAATTTTGAGTCAATGCCCTTCTGGTAAACAGCCTGGAATTCAGCCAAGATTGCAGGGTAGTTGGCTTCCAAGACTTCAATGTCATGTCGATGAGCGTCACGTGGGAAGAAAGGCACACTTGGAACATCTGGCAGAAAGAAGAGATGAGGCTTCTGTATAGCAGAGTGATCATTCAGTCTGACCTAAAGTGAGACAAATGAAAAAGCTGTGATTATTTCTTGGCAGAGTTTTCTTTTGGTTTTTTTGGCTTCAAGAATGCAGCTGTAAATCTTAAACCATTGTGGAACAACTCTTGCAGTCCACTTGGAAGCATACCTGCTCGCGGAGGCCCTTATGAATGCGGCCCATGCCCACCCAACTGTAGCGTTTGGCATACTGCTGCAGGGCTGTGTACAACTTCTTGGCTTCTGCAGATGCCTGGGCAGGGAACAAGGCATGACTCAGCACTGGGGTGAGGTAGCCCTGTCCCTGCTCATCGTCTTCCACTGTTTCCATGGAAATAAAGGGACTAATTTGATCGCTCCTGGACAGCTTGGATCGTGCACTGCACTTTGTTCCAATACAGCTACCGCTACGGGACATCATGGACCTCCTTGAGCTTGACTTGAGCTTTCCAGCATGCGCATGGCCTGGGATTGGCAGATCGGAGCCCATCCGATAACAGTGCCAAAGAAACAAAAGCAGTAGAGTCCACAGAAGGCCGCTCAGTGAGTGTACACCCAGCTCCATATACGGAGTCAAGGGAAGCGTGTTCATTGACCAGTGCATCCTTTAATTTTGGGAGACACTGAAATAATAAAATAGAAACAGACTGAGAGATAATACAGCATGTGTCATTTGGCAAAGTTCTATTGCTACTTTACTTCTTTTATGAATATAAGGAGTTTTACAGATGCCATCACACTTGCACTTTTTGCATGGTTATGTTTTTAATTAAAGTGGATTCGTGTATTTTTTTTTAATTTATGGAACAAAACAACAAGAAGATTTTTCCCACAGTTCTGTTTTGCTTGTTTTGCAAACAAAAGACCGTCCTTGCCCAACCTATTTTCTTTATCGTAATCCCCGTTCAGCGCCATGGGGATTGAGGTCGATGTCAGAGTGGACTTGAGAGTGGACATGTAGCTTTGGATCACTGGGTCACTTACCCACCCCCTTTTTTTTAAGTTGGAGGCTGACATGGTGTTACATAAGACCTGATCTGTGACCCAAACTAGCTGTGGATTTCACTGCAGGCTGTAGGCACTTTAAGGTCTTGTGACTACAAAGTTTAGCATATACTTTGAATTCACAGAACTTTTGAAACATTTTTATGTTATGTTTCAATATTTATCTATTAGTTAAAATATTAGTATTGCATGACTAGTGCAACTGTTGCACTTGGCTTTTGGGGTATATACGTGTGTGTGTGTGTGTGTGTGTGTGTGTGTGTGTGTGTGTGTGTGTGTGTGTGTGTGTGTGTCTTTAGAAGATTCAGTAAACAAAGTGTCGGGGTTTGGTCATATTTCTGCACATTCGTTTAGCCCTCACATGTAGTGGAAGCACCCCGTGCTGCAGCACAGACACACACCATAAATGTGTTTCATGATTTGTGGGTGATTATCTTGCGCATGCTTCAGCATACATTTTTGGGTTTTGGTTTTTTTGGTTTTTGGTTTTTTGCTCTGCACCAGCCCCCACAGCTCGGCTGGCTTGTTTACTGCCCGTGTTCCATGTTGGAGCAAACATCCACCCATTCCAAGAATCGGCGGCTGAAAATGTTCGCCATGCACACGGTACGACACATGCAGGCCTTTAAATGAATAAACATACACTATTTACCGTGCCGCTTTTCCCGTCCCTGTGAGATTACCTTGATAAAGGCTACAACGCAGCGCTGTGTCGGGACGCACTTCAGCACCGCGTCGGTGGACAGCTCCTCCACCGCTGACAGACAAAATGTGGTGAGGAGCTTCGCGGCGCTCTGCAGTTACAGCATTTCGCCGCTAGGGTGTACCTGGCGCTTCAACGCAAATGCCCTCACATCATAGCCGAATGCGTCAACCACACGGTAACCAGCCAGGGGCTTCTCACCAGCGCAAAGCCCGCCGTATTTCGGCCTAAAGCAACAGGATACTTGCCAGGATAAAGAATACTTAAACGCCGCCTGGAAGACAAAGGTAAGTGGTAGGCACGTTTAAGCGCTGCTGAGATGGTTGCTGGTCTCACGGTAGCGATGACTGGTGTCAAAAATCGTCCTCCGCACAAAAGAGGGCCGAGGGAGGTGCGAGAGAAGCTGCCTCGCAGAGCCCCATCATTTTGTCACAAACCAAGCTGGCATTTTCACCGAAGGAAACGCCTCGAATAGCAAGAGGAGGTTATTTTTTTTTTCTTTTTTCCTCTTTTTTTCACACATTGCAGTGAACAGGTATCATGTTCAAATTGGACAAGCAGCGATCACAGGCTCGCTCGCTTTTTTGGAATAGCGCATTTTCGGCATGTTGTTGCAGATTTGAATGAGAAAATGCAGAGGGAAGGCTGAATATTTAACCTTATACCTTGTGCGACGTGTGGGCCTACCTGGTTCATTTCTTCTCCACATCAACACCTGTAACAACAGCCTTTAATAAATAGACATTTACGCTTCTACGCTTTATAAAACGAAATGGCTTTTGAGATGAGATTTTACGGTATCGCGGTGATGTTCCGATCCGAGTGGCCTGTGATGTAAACATGTGCTGAATTGCGACCGAATTTGCTGTGATTAACAATTTGTTATTCATTACCACTCCTGCGGATTAAGCCTCCTGCAGCCATCATAAGCTATTAATAATCATTACAGTAACCTACAAAATGCAGCCGCCTAATTACATGATCACATGACAGTTTACTAATCGATCCGTTCATTTTAACCTTCCCAGGTCATCCATAACCATGGGGTTCACTCGCCTTGTGACGCTGTCTGTCACAGTGATCCACCTAGTTTCAGGTAACAGTCTATGTGCGTGTTTGTGTGTGTATGTGGTCTTAAATGTGTGTTGTTACAGCAGACACATGGTGGACTGAGATATTTTATTTCTTGCATATTTAGGAAAAATAATGTCTTTTCTCCCTTTTGCTGTAAATAGCAGCAGCAACAACAACAACAACAAAAACTAACTGTGTGCCTCTTCCAGGGATGAGCTTTATGACTCCTGAGCCTGATACACCACCAACATCCCCCCCGGACTCCTACCCACTGGGCGACATGATCCATGCTGCCCTGCAGAGTAAGGAATACTTGGGACGTGCTTCTGCAGACACAGGTACACTAATAATGCTCTTTATATAGTTTAATTAATGCAGCTATAGTAATTGTACATTGGAAATGACACACATTTAATCAAACTCTTGGACTCTGCAGGTACCACCACCAATCCGACTCAGGCTGCACCCGGGATGGGGCAGACTGAGTCAACAGCCACTGCCATGTCACCAGGGCTGCTGACAACAGCTTTAAGCTCCTCTTCAGCTGCTAGCCAAACAGGATCGAGGAATACCATGTCCCCGCTACCCATAGAGGAGGAGACAACTACCACTCTGATTACCACAACCACCATAACCACAATGCACATGCCAGGTAATTGTGTTTTCCCATCTTTCCTCCCCTGAGTCTTGTTTGTTTTGCGATGTGATGATCCACAGCAACTGCAAGTTTCTACTGAATCCAATCACAACTTCAACTTCCCTGCTTCACTTTCAAGAAGATTTTGCCACACAAGGTAAATGTAAATATACTTTTTGTTTTTTTTAAACAGTCTTTAGTGACTCAATGTTCATGCTTAAACTTTTGCATTTAACTAATAATAATGTAAAGTAATGCTATGACACATATTCAGATCCACAGATTTTTTTATATATAAGGAATTTTAGCTTAGTGCTAAAGAGAGAATATTTTTCCATTTTCAGTAACAATAGAAGTGCAGTCAGTGCAGACATCTGTGCATGTTTCTGGTCTAATTCCTGCAGCAATACTGTGCTTCCTTTGTTTCTACATTTCAGGATTCGTGACACAAAGGAATGAGTGTATACACTGAATACTTGATGAAGAAGAGGCTGATGAAGTGTACTCCTACTTACCTGTTTGATGTTGAGAGTGGGACCACCTGTTGTCTCTGTCGCTCTTCAGTAATCCCAAAGCAAAGCAAAAACAGATTGGTTTACCAGCCCAGATTGTTTTCAGATGGGGTTTTTTAGCCAGATCTATCAATAATATGCCTTCCAAGGGCTTGTGTATCTTTGTATCTGATGGTTAGTATAGGAATGAATGACAGTGAAGAAAAGCTGGATAAACAGGCTGTTCATCCTCTGTCTCAAAATCTGGAGAGATGCTCTTAGCCTGTTCCTAATTGAATCCTGGACAAAGATTTTCCTCCACTTAGCTCCTTCTTTGATGTACACTGATGATTCAAACTTATAAAAAATAAGCTTGAATATTGTAAAAAGGCACTCAGGTTTAAAAATAAAATCAAAATGCCTTTATTTTGAAGTAAGGAAGGTAGATTTAGGCTTAAATTTAGCTTTATTTTGCGCAGGGAGTGCCTTGACTTTTTTTTTTTTATTTAAGCACCTCAAATAGAAATGGTTTGAATCCAGGAAGTGCCCCTTCTCAAAAAAACATTTTTAAAGCTCATGTAATATTTATTATAATTATGTCATTCCCAAAGGATAACAGAGACCTTTTTTGACTGGATCTGTGATTCTTTGAAAAAAAATAAGATGTGAAACCTGCACACTGCAAATTAAATAAGTCATTTTTTGGTATTTAAATTGTTTAGTTACTCACTTTTGGCATGCATTAGATGATATGATAAACATTTAACACACACTCCTGTTTGTGCCATCGCAGGGATAGTGCCCACCTCAGTGACCCTCCACACTCACAGTGTCACAGCTTCTCTATTCTGACACGAAGGCAAATAACACTCAGCCTGAGCAAATAAACTGTAAGCGTAATGTAGCAAACATAGAGCAACTCAGTGTGAAGGAGCATACATGATATTTTAGCTGATTTCCATTCTTTTTTTGCGGCTCGCAGGGAACTTCCCAGACAAGCCTCATTGAGACTTACACGCAAAATAAACTTAGTAGCTCCTTAGTGGTTTACACAGTTGCCTGAAAAGTGAAAGAGCCACAGTTTGATGCTTAGGAGTCACAAGTCCTTTGGGCTGTATCAGGAAAGGCAGCTGATGTAAAAATCTGCCAAATATCTGCTCTCTATGGTGAACCCTTGTGAATAAGGGAGCAGCTGAAAGTAGCTTAACATTTTAATTTTAGTTTTGTTTAATAACTCCACAAAAACAGTTTATGCTTAGCAAGTCAGTTTAATTACACTGAAAAAAACCTCTAAATGTTTACGTCGGTACAAAGTACTTTATAGTATACAAAGGGGACTTGCATCTGGAAGGAGGTTATTGGTGTTGACTGTGTTCACTGTAACCAGACTAATGTTAATAATGAAGTCTAATTCTACTGTTTATCTTCTCATTGTTGATGCAAAAAATAAATAAATGCAATAAAAAGTAATTGGTGAGCATGGAAATAACTGAAAAAAGCAACCGTGAACCTTGAAATACTGGTAACAGCACCTGTAAGAAATCGTTGTCTCATGGCAAGCATGCTGATACAGGATGGTGAAGAGTGCACCAACATCCTGTGCAAATGATAGTCAGAAATGCACTTCTGTGGGCTCCGGTGCCCGTGAGACTCTTATTGGAGATGGATGAGATTCATACAGCAACAGCACAAACAAGAGTTTGGAAATTTGATTGAGCTGAAGGAGGGAGGTCAGCTGATTTACACCATATGTGGGAAGAGAAATGTCACAGAAGATGAACAATCTGTGAGACGTGTGTGTTTTTGTGTGTGTGAAAGACACAAAGAGAGAGTGTGTTTGTCACCTGCTTCCTCTCTGGGTTTTATTGCGTCTTTAGTGTTAATTGGGATTTCAGCCTTCTGTCAAACATCTCTCGAGGAGCCTGGCAAAGGTGTCAAACATGTTCATTGCTTATTGCAACATTATCGCACATTTGAGCTTTCTGGGTAATGGGCTTATTTGCTTTCTGGTGTTGGCGAGTAATTGGAGATGTTTCAGTTTTAGAATAAATGTTACTAAGAAAAATATATGATTACATTCAAAAGGGGCTCCATTTGAATGTGCACAGCTGTAATTAACCTGAGTATGCCATCCCTGCAAACAGTCGACAAATCAGGTTGCTGTATAGTCCGACGGGAATACCTTTTAGTGGGCTTCAGCTGCCGCCTACAACTTTCCTGCTCAGTTCGAAACATTTGTCAGAAAAGTAATCAAAGAGTAACTAAATTAAATAAGTCACTGTAATAATTAGATTCATTTTTAAATGTTTCACTACTATTTGCACTTTAAACTAGTAATTTGTAACGCATGTATTTCAGAAGTGACCTTCCCAAAACCGTCGCTTTCTTGCTAAGAGTTGAGAATCACATTACATTAAGTATGAGGCTACATAAGGATGGCTGCATTAAACAAGGTGCCAAAAACCACATGCCATCTTTTTAGTGGGGTTTTTATAGTCCTTTACCCAGCGAGCAACCCCTTCTTTGTTTCTGTTCAGTCTTTGCCAAATAAATTGTGAAGCCTGTTTCCTCCCCAGAGATCATTTCTGTGTAAGTGGTCATCAGTAATTTGATTTTACTGATGCGTAGCAGCGGTTTTTGTCAGTCAATAAAATAATTTAAGCCAAGGGAAACCAGCATATTATGTGTCGCCCAAGCCAGTGCTTCACTGCATTTGTTATTAATGTCAGTTAATATTTACTAAACCAGCTGATGTACTGTTGCTGATAACTTGCACCACCTTATCATCCATTTCGCCTACTTTCAGACTCACATTTTACATCTTAAGAAGAGGAGTATTTTCCCTTTGTGTGGGATTAAAGTGTTTTTGTAATCACCTTTTACCAAATTAGAAATTTAATTTTCATTAAAGCAGACCCTTGCAATCATAAACACCCAGCACCACATTTATAAACTAAGCAATCCCGTTGGTCTCTGCATACATTTAAAATTTTATTGATAACCACATCGCTGCTCATTTCAGGCATCAGAGTTGCAGTTTGATAAAAGATCTTAAGATGCTGGAACTTCTCTCATTTTCACTTAGAGAAGTCACTCCTAGAAGTTCTCCTCCAAAACGCAGGTTACTGGAGTGCAACAAGTTCGCATCTAGACTGTATCAGGCTGATCAGTCGACACACACTGCATCCTCTGGGATACTGACAATAAGTCATGATCAAAGAATGCTTTCACTAGCTGTGAAGATACCAGTTGAGAAAGAAAATGCAGATAGTATAAAACCTGTATATAAGTTTGCTACAGCTTTTCTGAATCATAGACTTTTCCTACTTCTTCACCTGCTCTGTCCCTCTTGTTTTACAGTTCAATGCAACGCTACTTTATTAGCCATGGAGGATGTTGTTGAGTCTCCAGATCCCACAACATCTTCATCTTATTCCCCCTTGGAGTGCACCTACAGCATTACTGTGTACGCAGGTTACGGCGTGGAAATTCAGGTAATGTGCATTAAAATTCATAAACATCTTAACCAGCTATTTTTAAGCAGTTTATTGTAACAAAAGCCCAACATGCTGCTGTTGATAAATTTGTCAGAAAGTGTTTGTTACGTTTAATTTAGACTCCATGACTCAGCTTTTCTTTTTGTAAGTGCAGCATTTGCAAACATTGTACAGACAATCGTGAGTTAGTTTAGGTTGTATAGTATGTCAGCAGATTCACTTCATGAGCTGCTAAGCTACCAGGAAAGTTTATATAACGACAGCAGACAAAAGAGGTGTCCTCTTTTTTCCCCCAGGTGAGAAAGGCTAACCTTTCCAAGGATGAGTCTCTAACAATCATGGGATATGGCAGATCAGGACCAGAGCTGTTAGCCAATGAGACCCTGATGAAACAGGGTCAGGTGATTCGTAGTACAACCAATCAGGTTTACATCCACTATCGCAGTCTGCGTCAGACCAACCATGGCATGTTCAGCCTCCACTATCAAGGTAACTCAACCTCTTTCATAAGATAAGCAGAACATTTTTATTTCTTTCTATCTACCTTTATTTAGTAACATTAATGTGGTAAAGTGTTATGTGGCTGGAATAAAAAGCTTCATAAATACACAGTGAAACCACAGAAGCGTGGTAGATGTTTCTCTCACTTTAATTTGCAGGTTTTAATTTAGTCACTGTTCTTTGAGTTTTAAAGTGAGAATGTCTCACCTGCACATTTTCATGTGCATCGCTTATTCTCTAAAGCCTGCCTTGTTTAGCCAGGAAACTCTGAGCTTTACGCTTTTGATTAAAATGAATGAAAAGATTCAAGGTGAATAACAAGTGTCAGTGGCATCTTGTTAAAAGCAACACCAGTGATGATAGCTGATAATTGTGCAGGTGACGAGACAGCCACCTGCTCAGTCGTGCAACCTTGGACATCTCTGTCTGTTTCTGTTTCTATTCTGCTACGTGATGATGATAGCATAACAGATATCTGAGGACTTAAAGATCACCACCTGATAGACGACTTATTAGAATGTGTTTGGAGTAAATGGCAGAAGAAAATTATGAATAAGAGATGTGCAGAGCGTATACAGTAGAAGTAAAAGAATAAAGTAGAGAGTATAGAGGAAAAAGATCTGCATTACATGTTTAGCTAACTGGTTTGGACATACGCAATGGACAGATAGTGGATAGATTGGTAGGGTAGGGATAGCTCAGTAGATAGAGTGGTTGCCCCATAATCGGAAGGTCGGGTGTTCGAATCCACTGAACGGCTACCCTGAGGCACCCCTCAGGGAGGTACTGTCCCTACACACTGCTCCCCTGCTTAGTGGCTGCCCACTACTTCACTGAGTGAATGGGTCAAATGCAGAGAAAAACAAGTAATTTCCCCACGGGTATCAATAAAGTATACATTATTATTATTGGACAAAGATGATGGAGATTAAGATGGAACTGCGAGGGAGGAGGAAAAGAGGAAGATCACGTGGAAGATTTGATGTAGTGGAGGAGGACATGCAGACAGTTGGTGTGACAGAGTAGGATGCTAGGGATAGGGTGAGATGGAGGAAGAGGAACTGCTGTGGCGACCCCTAAAGAGTTTAACTGTTAACCTTCATCAACAGCCTTCCTGCTGTCCTGCCCATTCCCAATGTCTCCTGAGGGCGGTGGAGTGACAGTGACAGACATCCATCCTGGAGGTCAGGCACACTTCCACTGTGATCCAGGTTTTCAAGTCCGCGGGCATGAGGTGGCGACCTGTGTTAATATGACGCAGCCACGCTGGAGCACTCCTGAGCCTCAGTGTGTTGGTTAGTGAACTGACTCAGACTTCTTTTAAATTTCCCACTGCTTCATCTTCTTTGCTAACTCTGTTGGTTTAAACCTGGTCAGCTTTGAGTTCATTTAAATGGATTTCATTTTCTCTCAGCCGTGTCTTGCGGGGGGTGGATTCGTAATGCGACTGTGGGACGGATACTGTCCCCACCGCCTCCATCAGTAAGCAACCACAGCAATGGAAATAATCTGAGCTGTCACTGGTTAATAGAAGCCAAAGAGGGACACAGACTCCACCTACACTTTGAGAGAATTGCACTGGATGAAGATGATGATAAGTAAGCCTGCGTTTTAACCACTTCACATATCGCAGAGTATTACATGGAGAATGCCCTCTGATTTAAAAAGATCACTGAGTACAACACTGATAACAAGTTTTTCTTTTTACATTTTTGTGTTTAGTATTTGTTTTTCTCCAATATGAATTGTAGGAGTAAACTACCAACTGTGCTGTGTATCCAGCTTCATATTTTTTTCGAGGATTCAATTATACTGGCTTTCTCATAGCTACAAACACTCCTTATTGTTTATCTTACGCTGGCCATTTGTGTAGCCTTTAAGCTCGTCCTCTGTTTGAAACGAGCCATTTTAGCTGCTGTCTCTGTAAAAGCCCACTTTCTCTTGATTTGTTTGTCTCTCTTCATGCTTCTGCAAACAAAATCCAACTTTGCTTGAGATTACCATATAGAGTATCAAAGAAACACTGGAAACCAATGTTTTATGCAGTCTAAAGCCTGAGCTTTGGAATCATGAGGATTCATTTTGCATTCACTGGTATCATTATTTGAAACTTTGGCCCTGTTTAATATGAGCATCCGGCACTGTAACAGTATGTGTGTGGCAGAAAATAAGATCAGCAGGTTCACTTTAATATTCAGTTGCTATTTTAAGTCATAGATAAAGCTCCCAGATTCATACAATAATAATAATAAAAAAAAACTTTTTAGAAATTTGCTATTTTCCCTTTTATTTTGCCTACGCTTGTTCTCTGAAGGTCATTCATCCATCCATCTCTCCATCCATCAATCCATCCGTTTTTCTATCCAATTCAGGGTCACAGGGGGTTAGCTGTCATAGAGCGAGTGGCAGGGCGCCATGGAGAGGTCGACAGTCGATCACAGGGCTAACACAGAGATAGACAGCAGTTCAGTCACCAGGCGTACTAATGTGCATGTGCTTGCATTGTGAGAGAAGATTTATATGTTTAGAGATAATTTTTAAAATCTCTCAAAATACTAGGCAAAGTCTCTCACAACGCACTTTCACTTTGCAATAAAAAAGTAGCCAAAGCAAAAGACTTGTTCAGCCTCCTTCAGCCTGTGCACATTCCTGCTTTCCTTAAAGCGTTTCTGCTAACCTTTGTGGCATCTTTGTGGCTCGTTGCTTTCAGGTTAATTGTGCGCAGTGGAAACAGTTCCCTGGCTCCGACGCTTTTTGACTCAGATATGGATGACGTCCCAGAACGTGGGTTGCTGAGCGAGAGCTCCACACTGTACCTGGAGCTCACAGCTGATTCTTCTTCCATCCCTTTGCTGCTGGCGCTGCGATATGAGGGTGAGCAGAGAGAGCCTGCATCCTTTTTGCTTACATTAGGTATTTCCCAGGTTCAGCAAAACAAAAAGATGGTAGCAGAGTAGAGCATCCTTCTGACCCAATTTCTGTGAAATATATGGTACACGGGTCAGCATTGTGCCTGAGAAAAAAGCCAGAAATCATGCAAATGGATTCTTGGAGATTTTGTTAAATCTCAGTAAAGCCTTTCCCTTGTTAATTATTGATAATTCAGGAAAGACATGCATAATGAGCCACATGAATGCTTAGTCTGCCCACGTTTCAGTGGGATTTACTTTAAGGCTTTGAAGCGGCTCAGTGCTGAAACTCTTAGCCTTTTACACCTGGGCTTTTTCTAGCCAAGATTTTGAGACATACCAACTGAAAAGTTCCCCAATAAATCAAATGAGGATGGCTGCCTAATTTTATCTAGAAGGAGAACAGCTCCCTGAATATCAAATGCCACGACGAGGAAACACTCTGTGATCTTTCTAAATGTGCACACATGGTTTACTTTTTCCTTCGTCCTTTTTAAGCTTTCGATGATGAGCACTGCTGGGAGCCCTACATGCCTCATGGAAACTTCAGCAGCAGTGACATCACGTATCAGCTGGGAACCACCGTCACCTTCACCTGTTCTCCCGGCTTTGTCATGGAACAAGGTTCAGGGACCATTGAGTGCGTCGATCCCAGTAACCCTCACTGGAATGACAGCGAACCTGTGTGCAGAGGTACGTTTAAGGATTCATCGGTTTCATGTTGCAAGAGAAGATGGTAATGTTGACACTGTTTACTGATTTTCAGTATAATAATATTAAACCTTTTCATACTGTAAAGCATCTTTCGAAACAAAAATCTAAACTTTACTTATTCTTGTTTATTTCTTATTTAGCGTGATGTAAGAAAATGTTTTTCGATTCATTGATAGTTAGGGCGAGTTGTGCAGAGATAAGCGTCTGAAGCTTTGAGATGTCGTGTGTAGCCACATTGACTGTGTCATCTGCTGATCTGCCAGCATGCTGTGAAAACTGAGATTTAAAACTGGCAGAGATTTTTCACCGGGTCAGGGACTGGCTGAAAACACAGGTGCCAGAGTTTTATCTAAGCGTTAACGTGACATATTCTGAAAGCCAAATGCTGTGTCATATTTCTGCTTACAGAAACCAAGAAGTAGGTTGTATAAATATTGATCCAGAAAGGTGAAATAGGAAATGTCAGGAGATTGGCATCCATGTGCCTGTTATAAAGTTATGGTTGTTTAGTCCAGGTCTTCATATCCTTGTTTTTCTCTCACTGAATTAGATTTGCAAATGTAGACTTACCATCCTGTATGTGTGTGTGAAGGATGGTAAGTCTCATTCTGCATCTTCTTTTTTTTATCACATTTATTGAACGAAAGCTTGGACTCCCTCCATAACTATAGTTGGACGTGTGTCTGTGCAGCAACACAGTTTAATGCCTCGGATTTGGTGAAGCTAGTGCTGGCATTTTACGTGAAGCCAGCACTAGCCTCAAGCACAAACTGAGCGTTTTCTTACAGGGGAAATGGTAGAACTGCACTCCATCATGGAGTAGTTCACACACTCGCCTAAAACGCTGCATGTTTTGATTTTGGGAGGAGACAGATCCCTTTGTGGTTGTGTCAGAAACAATAATGCGGTATCCGGTGCCTGGCAAATCAAATATGTGGAGATACCCAGAGTGAGGGAGCAGCTGAAAGCAGCTTTACACTGAAATAGAAGTGCTGCTGAGTAGCCACTTCCCTACTGACATATATCTGAACTGTTTGTATTACATTTGTAGTTGCTGTGAAGTAATGAGGTAATAGTGTCAAAGCCATCATTCCTTAAAAGACTGAAAGTAAGCTAATGACGGTTTGCATTAAGGCCTCTTAGCCTGCTTCTGCAAATGTTTTTTAAAGTTTAATTTTATTTCTTTTCTTTTCTCCAAATTAATATTTCGTGTCTTCTCAATTTCCTTTTTATTTCTGTAATGTCTACTTTTCCTTGCTACAATTTAATCATTCTCTGTCTCCCAGTCTGCATCCTCACCTCAGTTTCTCTCCTTTGTTCTGCCCCATAAGCTTTGTGCGGAGGGGAGTTGACCGAGCCCTCTGGAACCATCCTGTCTCCTGATTGGCCCCAGAGCTACTCCAAGGGCTTAGACTGTGTGTGGCAAATCCATGGTAACGAGGAGAAACGCATTGAACTGGATGTCCAGATGTGAGTGATTAATTTGTGTCTCTTTTTAGTATTTGGGATGCATTTTAAAAATAAATTAGACCGCATGATGCTTTATGTACTATAGAGTTTAATTATTCAATATTTTAAAAATGTCCACCCAAACTCAGGCAGGTTAGTATCTTCAATCTTAGATGTTTTAAACTTCTAGATTAGCTTCTAATTATTTACAGTATATAAAAATCTCCACATGCTGTTGAACTATGTCTCCGAGACATATTTTTTTCAGTAAAAGAAAATATAGACATCCATTCATCTGCTTCTTATAAACACTATATCTCAGGAACATCAGGGGGGGATTTCTTTGACATTTTTAAATATTGCTAACTATCAGATTTATTAATAAAATACTAGGATTTCACTCACCAGATACTAAAGCACAAACACTCTTAAATAATGTGTACAGCAGCAGGATATGTTGTTTGACAGGCGTTTCATTAAAAATGCCCCAAAAGGCACCAGCTATTGGCTACAGCTGCTCGTGTCAGCACACCTGTCAGTCAAAGCAGCTGCGCCCCTAACTTTAAGCTTTAGTAGTCTATCCACAGAGGCCAAAATGCTGTTTAGCTGAACATTTGAACATGGGAATCAATGGGAAATGACTCACATTTTGGAGTCACCCTCAGGTGAGAAGTCGAAAATAAAACCAGCTTCTGCAGTGACTTTATTTTTTTAGCCTTAGAGGCTGCTGCTTGGGTGCACCCTGGACATGTCCCTAATCACAGGGCTGGCACAGAGAGGCAGCCACACACACTCATATCCACATATAAGGCCCATTAAGAATTAGCTGTTAACTGCAGTTAACTAACTGCTTGAGGAAACCAGAGTACCTGAAGGAAACCTACATGAGCACAGGGACAGAAAGACTCCATTTTATAATTAAATCAAATCAAATTTATTTATAAAACCTTATATCACAAATCAAAGAATTGCTTCAGGAGGCTTCACAGTCCATACAGCAAACAGCGTCCTCTTTCCCTAGGCTCTTAACTCAGATGAGGAACAACTCAAATTATTCTTCATACTGGAAACATTAATATGAACTGTACCTTGGTGTGTTGGCTCAGGCATACACAAAGCGGTAATTGTAGTTGAGTAAATGTGCTTAATTTAATTTCTCCCGTAAAGTAATAGAGTTACAGCACACAGCACACTGAACTGACAATAAATTAAATGAGTATTAGAGAAAAATCATTTAATCAGCATCCTGGGGTCAAATTCAGGTCACGAATGTCCCACAGGTCTTGGCTTTCTACTGTTGTCTTTAATCATGATCATGTTTATATTTTAATTCAAGTTACACTTTGTATCCATGGTACATGTGAAAATTGTTTTAAAGCATTAAAAATAAAGCAGCAAACAAACAAGAAAAAACATATATGTATTAGAAAAAAGAATACAACACATAAAAAAGCTTATTTCTCCTTTTATTCTTCTCTTCACTCCGTAGTTTAAATATCCGTCACACTGATGTGCTGACCGTTTTTGATGGGCGTGATCTCACGTCCCACGTGATCGGCCAGTACCTGGGGTCCAAAGAGCGTTTCCAGGTTGTTTCAGGTGGGTCTGAGGTTGCCATCCAGTTTCAGAGCGATCTGGACGACTCCAGCTTCATCCTGAGTCAGGGATTCCTCATTCATTATCGTGGTAAGTGCACTAATTGATGACTGTAAAAGTACACAATACAATATGGAGAAGGTCAATGTGAAGAGCTGGTTCTGCCAGAGGTGTCTTCCTGTTAAAAGGGAGTTTTTTATTCCCACTGTTGCCAAGTGCTTGCTCACAAGCAGTCATTTAGTTGGATTATTGTGGGGTCTTTACCTTACAATTAAAAGCGCCTTGAGGTGAGTGTTGTTGTGATTTGGTTCTGTATAAATAAAACTGAATTGAGTTGAATTGAGTTGAATTGAATGAGGACTGCTGCCAGCAGGAAACAGATTTCAAACAGCTGCTTTTGTTTCTGTCACTGAATTGCTCCTCTGTCTGTGTTATGAAGAGGTCGAACCTAATGACACCTGCCCTACCCTTCCTAATATTGAGTTTGGCTGGATCAGCTCATCCCACTCCTCCCCCGTGAGAGGCAGCGTGCTGACCTATCAGTGCCAGCCGGGGTATGACATCAGCGGCTCTGACGTAATCACCTGCCAGTGGGACCTGTCCTGGAGCAGCAGTCCGCCTACCTGCGTTAAGGGTAAGACGAACAGTGTGAAAAAGAGCCAGGCCCTCTGAGGGAGAACCCAGATTATGCAAACTGTTTGTAGTTCATCACTCGCAGAGCATTTCCAGGATTTTCTCTGAAGGTTCTTAAAAGTCCTCTTCCCTTCTCCTAACAGTTTTCCACTATTGGAGCTCTTTTAATAGTGTAGATGGTTTTAGAAGAACGTTTATCTTTACCAGGGTGTAGTCCTAATTTTATGGAAAAGTTCAAAATTTTGTAATTCTTAGAAGTTTCTTAGAGGTTAAATAAAAAATAAATAAATAAATTTCCTTTTTTCTTTTTTTGTTCCTTTTTTTTTTCAAAAAAATAATAATAATAATAATAATAATTTTTAAGAAATGATTTGACACATGTGGTTGTAAGCTTTCACCTGAAGAGTCATATGAAGAGCATGGTAGCTTGAAAGGTTTTGAATGAATTCAGATTTTTTAAAAAGATGTAGAATCATGTTAAAAATCTATTTAAATTTGGCTTATATCCACAAAGGTCTTCAAGGTCAACTCAGTCATTTATTAGTCAAAACTTGGCCAAAAAAATTTGCCAAAACTTGGCAAAACTTAACAAAACTTAGGAACTATTATTTTTACAATATGGTGTGTATTGTCAACGTATAGAAAGTATATGTTGAATACTTTCTATACGTTGACAATATTTAAAATTAAATATTTAAAATCCGTCACATTTGACCTCTGACCTCACCTTTACATTTTACATCTGCTTTTCTTTCGAGTTGAGTCCAAAACATGCCATATATTCAAAGAAAGTACTGTCACATGAAAGAGAATGAGCTGCCTAGTTAGTTAGAAATATACTGTAGCATAGTCATATATAATAACCTCATATTGTTTGTGTCCAGTAGTTTATAAATCTAATTTTGCCCCCTACAGTACAGCAGTGCCCTGACCCAGGAGAGGTGGTAAACGGAGCACGCTCCGTGCGCCCCGAAACAGGCTTTGCCGTTGGTACAGTGGTTCGTTTCTCCTGTAACCAGGGTTATCAGCTGGAAGGTCCCAGCCAAATCTCCTGCTACGGACGAGACACTGGTACCCCCAAATGGAGCGACCGCAGCCCAAAGTGTGTCTGTAAGTGCCCTTCCTGCACTCAGCTGACCTCGTCTGTTTATGAAGCTTATTTCTGCATGTTTTGAATCAGCTGCACGTACGTGACTGTCCTCTGTGTGTTTTATGTGCCGCGAACAGTAAAATATGACCCATGTCCAAACCCTGGAGTCCCCGACAATGGTTACCAAACTCTTTACAAGCACACCTACCAAGCTGGAGAAACCCTGCGATTCTTCTGTTATGAGGGCTACGAACTTATCGGTGAGGTCATCATCAGCTGTGTTCCCGGTCATCCATCTCAGTGGAACAGCCCGCCGCCCTTTTGCAAAGGTGAAGCTCACCACTATGGAGCTTTATTTTAAATGTTGTATTAAGATTAAACTGACTAGATTCAAACTTTATAAATTATTAGTTACCTGCAATTATTTTGTCAACTATATAAAAATATAGCATTGAGCTCCTGAACGTTTAAAAATATGATATTTTATCTCTTTCTTATTTTGAAGTGGCATATGAGGAGCTATTGGATGATCACAAGTTAGAAGGTAATTTGTTTTGTTTTTCTCTCTCTTAAATACATCGTTTAAACATGCTCTTTAAAACAAATACATATGGGATTTTAATTTTAAATGCAATTGCACCTGGTATTTTTTCGATTTGATAAATATAACATATAAATGTGGTGATTTAGCACCTTATTTTTGTTGTGTTTGACAGTTTAGGCTCATAACCAAACCAAAAGCTAATGTAACACTTTTGATTGGTGTGCAGTTTCCCAGTCATTCCAGCCATCCCATCAGATCCTGAGTGAGAACATTGCTTTGGCAATAATTCTGCCAATCATCCTGGTCATCCTCCTCATTGGAGGAATTTACATGTACTACACAAAGTAAGTATTTCCACATCTGCAGTGTAGACACTACAACACTGCTTTCCAAATGTTCTCCACCTCAGTTCCTAATGACCTGTGCGCTGAATAGTTCATGGAGGTGGTTGCATTTTGTCTTTCACAGCATCTGCAGACTAGAATGGAAGCCACACTTCTGGAAGTCTCTTTCTCACACGCACTCCTACAGTCCCATCACAGTCGAGTCAGACTTCAACAACCCCCTTTATGAAGCAGGGGTAAGTACATGGAAGGTGCTGCTTAACATTATTTATTCCACTTGATTTTAATAGAGATCTGACTGAATGACTATTTTATTTGTGCATTCAAGGTGCATGCTCACCGACCACTTTATTAGGTACAGATGTTCAGCTGCTAGATAACACAAGTATTGAATCAGGTAATCATATTGCAGCACAACTCAGTACATTTAGGCAAGCAGACATGGTCAAGAGTACCTGCTGAAGTTAAAACCGAGCATCACCAAAATAGCTCTGGTCTAATAGAGAGGTGACAGTAACTGAAATAACCACTTGTTAAAAGCAAAGTATGCTAAATGTAAGTTGTACCTAATAAAGTGTCCAGTGAGGATATGTCAACACCATATCCAACATTAAAGTTGGTCCTCTGTTTTTTACTTTGACGACAGGATACGAGGGAGTACGAAGTGTCCATTTAGTGGAGAAAGGGTCTTGAAACCACCGAATGATTCAATTCTTTGGGAAGACAAATTCCTCTGTATTATAAGGCCTCACTCCCCCTTTTAAATTCTGGATTATGTTTCTGTTTTACCATCACTGTAATATCTGGTTTATTCACCATGGATATGATTTCTTCTGATTTTCTGCACTGATGTGGTGGTCTGCCAAATGTGAGTCCTATTTCATCCTGTATCATTAGGACCGGTGCCTTATAAAGGGTAAGAAATTGTCAACAAAGAAAAACAAAAAAGCGAGAGTAGAGCTGGAGAGCGGGGAAGGGTAAAGGGAAATGGATTTGTCTAGTTAGTAAAAACAGAATGAGGCCAAACATTAAAGAACTTGGCAATACTTTATTTGTAACAATCAAAAGTTGAGATCATAATACATCCTGTGTTTCTCTTGTATTTTTAAAGCGGTTCGTACATCATTACAGTACAGGGAAAGAATTGTTTGATTTTATCCCGGAAAAAAAGTGATTTTCTCTTCTTTACTTTTTCTTCGTGTGTGTAAAACACTCTCTCTCATACACACACGCGCGCGCACACACACACACACACACAAAATGAATGTAAATATCTGACTTAATAGTGACTGAGGTTTATAAATATATAAGCCTCGTATACAGATATATATACACACACTTACACATGGTGGCGGGAGGTTATATATTTTCATTATATACATATAATGAAAATTCAGTGCCAAAATATAATGTTAAATTATTTAATGTCTCTAAGTGTTTCATCTGTTGTTGAAATAGTGTTTACAAAGGCAGTGTTTATTTTATTCTTCGCTGTTTCTCGAGTGCATCATCACCCGACGCCACACGACATGACGTGTAAGAAAAAGGTGAGGACATGAATGTCATTATGCTTAGAGCATGCACTGATTGTAAATTATATTGCTTATGCTCAATCTTTCCATTACCATTATAGTTACTGACAGCTATCATTGTTATCAAATTTGATGTTGTATGCACTATGTTGATAAAAAAAATTACAAATCTGGCTGCTTGCTGTGATGCATTATGTGTTGATTTACAAATGATTGTTTGAAAAGTGAATGTAGTCTCATTCACTGTGCCAAATGAAGGATCTTGGAGACTGTTTCTGATCTTTGTAGATTTAATTATTCTCTTATCATCAGTAGCATTTCTTTGCTTCATATATGAATACACTCTTTGGAAGGCAGTAAATTATTTGCTGAACTGGAAATAAAGTCTCTGTTGAATGGTGTCAGCTTGTAGAAATGTGCCGTTATTTGCTTGTGATCACAACACATTTGCACATACACAAATGTTGAAGTCTATTAGAAATACAACTTAAGTTTTTAACTGAGAAACACAATATAAAGCTTTCCAATACTTTAGCTTTCACCAGTTTCATTAAATTTCATTATTTTAATATAGAAATTGTCTTGAAATAGTGATATTAATTTTATGGGTTATTCATTTAAAATTGGTCATGCTCTTGACTTATAAGATAAGCCATATTGAAAAGTATGTCAATACACAAAAACAATTATGTGATTATTTTAACACTGGATTTATCCACATTAATTATACATATACAGCATGTAAGCTTTGTAAGTCTGTCATTGTAATTTTTCGTCCCTCAGGTTGTGGTATGTTTGTACATAGTGTGCAACTTGAAGTGGCCTGTCACTGTCTCTGAGTTGCATTGCAACTCCTGGAGAGAGGAGAATGTGACGTTATAGTCTCTGAAAAATAAAACTATAGATCTGAATTTGTTAATGTGAATGTTTTACATTGTAGGAAGACCTGAAACTCTGAGTCAGAGCCAGTTGTCAGTGTCCAGTGAACACGCATATATCTGTGTTCCAAGTACCATAATCATGTTTATGAGCATACCTATATTTTAGACCCGTTATTTGCAGTGTAACAAATGCTGGTCACTGGGCCAGGTTGAAGGGATTAATACAGACATCCTTAAAACAATCATTCCATCCACTCACCAAACACTTACAGGCAGTTTAGAATCACTTTTATTAACCTAAACCCACTACCCGCATGTCTGTTCAAAACTCATCGAAGAGCAAACAACAGAACAGATATTGTGTTGTTGCAGTTCCTCACTGTGACCAGTAGATGGCAGTGTATACACGGCCTAAGGCTCAGCTATAACAGAGACGCTCACCGGTCCCGAAAGAAATAGTAATTTTAATATATTTTTAGAGAAATTCTGTTGTTCTGTTAAAAAGAGAATAATATGAATGTGTGGTAGTCTATTACAACAAGTTAGTGTAAGCACTAACCACTTGCTCGATAGGTGGCAGTCATTCCATTCAAAGATCGGTTAAAAGTAGAAGAAGAAAACAGCGGAAGAAGATGTCTAGTTTCGCTTCCGACTGACCTATTTAGCTTATCATACTAGCTGCAGTTTTGTGCCCAACAGTGAAATTGGAGTGGATGTGGAGTTCGCGTTCTTGGTCACTACTTTATGACTTTTCATCTAAAAAAAAAAAGCGGTACAGAGCAAATGAGCATTAGTAGCTTAAAGCGTGACGGAGTAGACTAGCTGCTGTTAGCCTCGTTCCTTTAGCTGTGCGATTAAAATGAGGCGTCGGATGTTAGCTGCGCCGTAAATTCACCTGGCCTCTTTACAGAAGCTAGCTAGTTGATTAACGATTGCTGGCTAATTAAAGCTATATTTTTAGTTTTGTTAGCTTAGATAGGTTCACTCTCTTAACACCCTTGGATGTTCAGTGTGGTAAGTACAGTTTATTATGAGCTAGCTCAGTGTAATTTCAGTTTAATAGTCCGATATGTCAGCAGCTGTCATATTACAGTAGACGTCAGTCAGGGGTGTCATTTGAGGTGCCTCATGTGACTGAAAGTGTTTATGTTGTCTAATCAATGGCTGCCAGTAAAGCCTCAGGGCTTTATGTAAAAAGGGCTAGTCTGAATCAGTTTGCTGTTTGGGGAAAAATGGTCATTTGATCCTAATGTTTTGTCCTGATAGATGTTCAAAATCAATCATTACAATAAACAAAGTGGATGTGGCTGAGAAAATGATGTGATTTTAGTACAGGTTTAGAGGTTTGGTGACAGTTGTAATTTGGCCCTTTTTTTTAAAAAAAAAAATCTACACACCCACATGGTGTATTAATGTCATAGTAACACAAAGATCAGCTGAAACTCTTTTTAAATTCCCCACCGTGATTAATGATTAAGGTTATTAGAGTTCACTAAAACTAGATATGAGGAAAGGAATATTTTAGTTAAGTAGATTTTTTTTTTAAAAAAACACAAAAAACCCCACTACTTTCACCCACACTGCTTTGAAAAAAACAATGTGTTTTTATTCTAATATTTTTATTTTCTTAAATGTTGCCTCTGGCATTTACTCTAAATGCAATATTACTTAAAAAGATGTCAAACAGAGACTAATACAATTTTTTCGAAGATTAAAACTAAATGAAAAGTAATTTGAAAATATAAAACTATAATAACCCTGTTAAGTTAATAGTTCTATCTATTTTGCATATGCTCACACCCTCATGAGCACTTACTCCATTTCCCAGTGCACTTTGTTCTGACTTGAATTTTTTTTATATATTCGTCATTATATGTGGCTTCTGTAGACACAGATAATCATAACATCAGCTACAGAGCAGAAAGAGGAAAGAAAGCAGAAAGTAGCTCAGATACAAAGCTATTCTCCTAAAGTCTAAGAGCTATTATGTTACTCTCAGTTAAGAAGCAGCTGAAATAGAATAATTATCTGCAGTGGCGTAAATAATATAAAACTCTTGTGTATTTCAGTCAGAAAGTGACTCTTCAACCCCATGTCTGCTGAGGCTTCAGTCGGCAGTCATGCTGCCGACTCTGCCCAGTCCGCTGTTTCCCAGCCTGCCTGCCTTCACACAGATGAGCACAGGAACCAGGGTCTGCTGGGGAGCAAGTACGTCAAGTTAAATGTTGGTGGCTCATTGCATTATACAACCATCCAGACATTAAGCAAGGAAGACAGCCTGCTGCGGAGCATGTGCAATGGAGAAACTGATGTTACCATAGACTCGGAAGGTGGGTGGATGTATCTCTTTGGTGAGCACTAAGATTTTGAAGACTGTGTTGTTGATATCAGGAGTTTTAACATGATGTTGAGAGTTTGAGGCAGGGTTTTATGCAGTTATACTTAGGGATGAGAATAGATAAGATTTTCACGATTCCGATTCCATTTTCGATTCTGTTTAACGGTTCGATTCTTTATCGATTCTTATTTTTAAAAAAGGAGAACACTAAGGGCGATTAGCTTAGAACTTTGTTTCATAACTTCTTTTTGAAGAAGATAGAAATTTAGGAGTAACATGGCCTTACAAACCCAACAGTGAGATCTTAAGAGATCCACGGCCTACAGCTCTTCAATGGGGTGTCACAGGGTCCCCAGGAAAAAAAATTGTAAATGTAAAATAATAAAATAAATATTCTTCTGTAGGAATAACAAAGTATACCATAAATTATTCTGTAGCAATTACACAAGAATATCCAGTAATGTCCAGATCGCGCTAACATAATATGCACTGTTAGTTGATTATTTACCTGCCGCATTAATGGGAGAGGACGTACAAACGTTACCGCTGCTGCTGGGTTGAGATTCACGAGTCCGGAGCGGAATTAAAAACACGACATTCATTTAAGGTTATCGCGTGTTTTGTGAGAAAATGCTTTTGCATATTTGTAGTGTTTCCTCCCTTAAATGAAATATCTACTTTGCAAGTATTGCGTGTTGCCCTGTTGTCATTCGCTCTCGTAAAGTATAACCAAACTTTTGAGCCGCTTAGGCGCCACGTTTCATTCGGGGCGACTGGAATCGATAAGGGAATCGTTTGCAAAAATGCCAACAAGAACCGGGTTTCGATACCCATCCCTAGTTATACTTATTTCCAGAATTTAATGATAACTCTCAGTTACTGTGTATTCACTAAGCAGAATCTAAAACGGAAGTTGTGTCAAACGGCTGTTGCAGTATCCTGTCACCAAGACTTGCACTGTATAGAAGGTGTAGGGTTTATTTTACGTGAGGAGACCTAAAAAATGGGCTTGAACAGAAAGTCTTACACTTTGGAAGTCATTCAGTTTTGCACCAATTCAGCCAAAATCCTTACAATACTGATGTGTTAACCTCATATCCATCACACTGGTAAATGCAGCTGTCAGGTTTTATTTTCTTTTAGTTGTTTACACTTCTGCAGCGTTCACATGTTGTCGTTCTTTTCATCTTGTAAGCATTTATAACAACCAAAACAAAATAATAAATGAACGATCACTTACATCATGTGCAAAATTCCAAAAAACGCCATTTATTACTGAGATAGTCCTTTTTTGTATATGTCTATACTCTTTCTATATCTGTCCATCTATCTTTCCATCTATGAGGCTGTCCACAATTCACAAGAATGGCTGCTTCTACAGTTTTGATCATCTAGTGCAGAGGTTGGCAACTTTAAACATCAGAACAGGAATTTTTGCCCCTCCCACAGAATACTGGGAGAAAAAGCGCGCGCATGGGTGAAACAAATACGTACAAATCATTACTTGTACATCATATCGTGCGCATTTGCAACGCATTTGTCTTAATTAACTCCAGTAGTCATTTAATATAAACCCAACACTGAATTCTGAATATTTCTGTTTTGTTTTGTTTTATTTTTAAAACATTTTTGTATCTGTCAGAGTCCCAAGAGTATGCCTTATTAACCATACTACTGTTTTAAAAGTCCCACCAAAATAATGTTGACTCTGAAAGCTGGTAAATATTGAATTATGTTGTATCCTCTTTGTTAGCTGTTATGCTAACACATTAAAGGGACCTCTTGACTACCTCAGTAAATATAATATAAGCATAATAACCTGAATTAAAATTCCTGAAATTACTCTCCCTTTTGCTCTAGGGTGGGTAGTTTTGGATAGATCTGGTCGGCATTTTGAGCTGGTTCTGAACTTCCTTCGAGATGGCTCAGTACCACTTCCGGAGGACCACAGAGAACTAGATGAAGTTCTAAAAGAGGCCCAGTACTACCGGGTCCAGGGACTCGTCCAACACTGCCTCAGTGTCATGCAGGTAAACACGTGGTACTAAGATTTCTTTTTTGTGGATTTTAATAAAATGAAACATGTACAAATTTTGACATGTTTTCTTTACTTCCAGAAACAAAAGGATGTCTTTGAAAGTGTATGCCGCATACCCATGATCACCTCAGCCAAAGAAGAACAGAGGATGATTGCTACATGTAGAAAGGTAAATTTAATTCAAGCCTCATCAATTGGCCCCTAAGCTGGATGCATATGTAATGACTGTCTAGCTGTTTGTGAATGCAATTTGGAGATGCTGAGTGCTGGCAGATAGTTATGTAGTATTTAATGTTTAGGAATCAGTCATTTTCTTAAACATTTCTTAAATTCCTAATATTAGTGACTGATGCTGTTACTGTTACCCAGGACAGGGCTCTAGACTAACTTTTTGTTAGGTTAGGCGCGCCTAACTTTAAAAAGTTAGGCGCACTCAAATTTTTCAACCGCATCGCTTAACACCGCAGTTTTACATGTGCACTTTTTTTGGGGGGGAAATTGCAGTCCATACAGACAATATTCATTTGTAAATTATTCACTAACAATCTTGTGCTTAAAGTGCTTTGGCAATAGTGTAGAAAATGTTAAACTTAATCATCACATCGGCCTCCTCTGACGACCTGTTTGCTGCTGCCTGCTGCTGAAAGGCATTGAGGAGAGGGAACATTTGGGCAGTGCATTTATTGCAGCACATAATGTGTTTTCTGGATACACTGTGCTTTTTCAACGTTCAAAGATTGATGGCTCTGTGTCAGAGCACTGGCTGTGAATTTCAGACTGATCAGGCCTTGACTTAACAAAAAAGTTATCAATAGTTCTTTTCATCTTTTCCTATTACCCACAGATACATCCACTTCTGTCGGGCCTAGGCTACTCACTAGGGCTGGGTATCATCACTGATTTCTATAATCCATTCGATTCCGGTTCTCAAAGTCCTGATTCGATTCAATTTTGCCTCAGACGTCAGAAATATTATAATTCTGATCATTTATCAATGCTGATACATGTGAGACTTCATCAGAATTGTGAACATCACAGCAGATGCCTTTGTGTGAAGTAACTGAGAATAAAACACAGAAAAACATGAAGGAGATTTTTCTGGCCTGGCTTTTTATAGCAGATAACCTTCAAAATATTCTGCAATATTCTGCAATTTTGCATAATTTTAAAAAGTTTCTTCAGTATTGAACAGCAGACATTAGGCTTTCTTGTCCGACGTCATTTAAGTAAAAAAAAAAAAAGAAAAGAAAAAGACAGTGGCCGCTGTAAGAAAAAAAAATGGTAGACTGGTGGGTAATAAGCCAATGAATAATGCAGAAAACAGAGATTTGAGACGGGAAACTGTTCTTCAAGTACAGAGAGAGAGAGCTGTGCATGAAGTGTGATTTTTATCGTGGTGGAAGCAAAACAGCAAAAGTCAGAGGGAATTCATGACGACATTTATCAAATGTGAAGCGTAGTTTGCTGCTTCTTTTGCTGCTGGCTCTGTGAATTTTGGTTGGAGGGAGACAAAACCTGCAGCTCAGAATCTAGCGCAAAAAGACGTAAACACAGAGCGGGCCCGACGCATCAGAATCCCTGAGCTCCGACAGCGTGTCCGTCTACGTGGGGGTGAGAAAGAGAACTGATTCTGATGCGTCGGGTCCGCTCTGTGTTTACGTCTTTGTGTGGAATCCATGTACCTGCTCTCATTTACTGTTTGGTGGTTGTTGAAATAGTTTTGTGAGCTTTAATCTGAGAATCTGGCATTTCTGGCAAAACACAGTTATATTTAAAAGTCGATTCAGGATTTAATGAATCGATATCACTTTATTCAAGCTACTCACCTCCCTCTTCCAACTGCACTTTCAACTGGACCACGGCCAATCAGAGAGGTCCCGCCCCTGACTATTTCTGATTCTGGATTGGTTTAGTCCAATAGGGGCATAATGTGTGTCTGTTGATGACCACACGGAGAGTGTGTTTTTTTTGTTTTTGTGTTTTTTGTTACCCGAACAGTTGGTCGTACTTGTGCGACCAAAGATTTTTTTTAGTTGCACCATTGAAAAATGTGGTCGCATTTGTGACCAAATTAGTCGCACTCTAGAGCCCTGCCAGGAGATGGAAAAAGATGCACAAGAGAAAAATATTGAACAAAAAAACAAAACACAACAGTAATTATATTCAAGCCTAAAATGCTTGTAAGTATAAGTTGTAAGCACTGTGCTACATTAAACCTACAGGAGCTGCACGCCCCTGGAAACCCATGCTATGAAGCTCCAGACACAGGTTGGCACAGTTTTTGTGCTGATGTTAATCCCAGAGGAGGTTTGGAGCTCTCCAGTTTTTACTCACTATACACCTTAGCATTCGGCAACCTCCGCTCTGAAACTTTACGTGGTCAACACTTCATGGCTGAGCTGCTGTGGTTTCTAAATGCTTCCACTTTTCAACAATACAACAGACTGTTGATTGTGGATTATCTAGGAGGGAAAATATTTCAGAAGAAAATCAAGAGGTGGGGCCCAGTATAGTATTGTATTACTTTGGTGAATAAGAAAAAAAGCTGAGATTGTTACAGGCTCCAGCAGACACTGCTGGTAATTGTGTTTATTGTACTTGAAAAAAGAGCTTTTATTTTTCTCAACTAAAGAAGGTAGCAGGGCTTTATCTGAAATACTCTTATATTACAGACGGACCTGTTTTTCTTAAAACATCTGTGTAAAGAGTGTGGTTCCCATTTCACAAATTACAGCATTACCTTGTCAATAGAAACTCAGCATTTCCCTTGTGAGTTTCAAAATAAAAGCCCTTAAGCTTTTCTGTGTCCAGAAACTTTCACAATACGTTTGTAGGAAATTAATCGTGTAGCACTAGATCAGGGGTCGGCAACCTGCAGCTCTTTAGTCCTTATAGTGCGGGTCCGCGTGGTTTGGGAAAATAAATTAGAAGTATTTAGCTGAAGTGTATTTTATTTATGTTAGTTATTTTTTTTTAACTTGTAGTTCTAAATTGGAAGATTATTGTGACATTGAAATATAAAAATAAAATAAAATTTTATTATTTTTTCATTGCTCAAAATAAGCGTCACACTCGCAGAAGCCGGTATACCCGCAGAAACGCCGTGCATTTATCGAGACTTTCAACCCCAGGTAGGCCAGTTATGGATCTTCGGATCCACATTGTCAGCAGCTATTCTCCACCGTGAACTATGTTAAAAACAAACACCGCTCACGCCTCACAGATGGCAGCTTACAGTCCTGCGTAAAGATGAAAGTACAGCCCCGATTTGCATACGCTGTGCGCAAAGGTTCAGGAGCAGAAGTCCCATTGTAAACATATCACGGCAGGCCCGACGATGTTTGCATGAACACGCTTTTCAGCATCTCTTTATTGACCACTTTTCACACACGGTTGCTGTACGCATACAGCCGGCTTTAGCTTTTCAGCTCACAGCCCGACACATACCAACAACAGCATAGATAGCACAGACGTTAAGGCGGCGAGGCGTGATTGCGGGTGCCGCTCAGGTGCGTCCGCCTCCCCTGCAGCGGTGCTGCAGACCACACCCGGCCACACACATTAACCTGGTAAAATACATATTTAGGCAGTATTTTTCATTTTTTTAGCAGCATAGTGCTTTTTTTCCAATTATTTTTTAAACATCAGGTCAAGGCTCCAAAAGCCCAAAGGCGATATAAGGGTGGCGGCTCACAACAGTTTATGTTTGCTACATGGATCATTTTAGTTCAGCTGGGTGTCTTTCCTTTTGTTAGATTTCTTTAAGAGTTCAAAATGTGTTAATTACATAAATAAAATGTAATTTTCTCTGTAGCACTTCATGGATTTCATAAGCAACATACCTTAGTTGTTCACACAAAGCATAAAGGTAAAAAAACACAGTGCTATCTTCATTTTAGATGTCAAAAAGTATTTGTGGCTCCCAGTGTTTTCTTTTGCATGGAAACCGGGTCCAAATGGCTCTTTGGGTGTTAAAGGTTGCTGACCCCTGCACTAGATGCTTGCACTTATATTTTTGTTGTTATTGTGTTGTTCACCAGCAGTGTGTTTTCTACTGAAATGACCCCTTTGGTTTAAGGCTCCTCACTTACTGTTAACTAGAAAGAGACAGTTTAAGTGTTTGTCTCGTTTTAGGTTATATTAAACGTACCCTCTTATTAATATTGCTCTTTCTTGCTCTTTTAGCCAGTAGTAAAATTGCAGAACAACAGAGGAAACAACAAATACTCATACACCAGGTAAGATCTTTGGATTTTTAAAATGATAATGAATCCACAAAGTTCATAGATGCTTACTTTTTCTTGCTCTGCTGTGACCAGCAACTCTGACGATAACCTGCTGAAGAACATTGAACTGTTCGACAAACTCGTACTGCGATTTAATGGCCGCGTCCTGTTTGTCAAAGACGTGCTGGGGGATGAGATCTGCTGCTGGTCTTTTTATGGCGAAGGCCGCAAGATTGCTGAAGTGTGCTGCACTTCCATTGTCTATGCTACAGAGAAGAAGCAGACCAAAGTAAGCATTGTTTAATAAATATTAAAGCATTTGATCAACATTTTTGAGAAATACACTTACTTGCTGTCTGGTAATGATGGCAGCCTTTTAATTAACCTACAGTAAATCCAAAGAAGAGAAAACCCTCCCACTGGAGTCAGTTATTGAGCTTTCTACATTAAGAGAAGCATGTGGTTGGATGAAAGTGATATGCAATTATGGTTTTTAAACTTATTCCTGTACCAACACCTTATATTGGGCTTATGCCCTGAACATATGCTTATTACAAATAAGCACATTTTCAGGTTGCTGTACAGAGCAAATAAATATTCAGTGACCTTTCCCAAACACCTGTGCTTCTAGGTTGAGTTTCCCGAAGCCCGAATATTCGAAGAAACCCTCAATATCCTCATCTATGAGAACAACAGAGGATCTGGACCAGGAGGCTTGCACCTTTTAGATTCAAGAGGCTCCGGTTCATCGCTGGGAGCTGGTCAGTCAGAGGAAGAGGGTGCTGTGGGAGGGGATAGACGAGTACGACGGATCCACGTACGGAGACACATAATGCATGATGAAAGAGGCCACGGTCAGCAAACTGTGTATAAGGACTAATAATGTCAAAACAAAGCAGGGGAAAGGGACTTAAACTTTGTTGGGATTTTTTTGTTTGTTTGTTTTTTGAATGTTAAGGGAATGAAAAACACGTCTTCGATGACAGCAATAGTTTGGTTCGTAATTTCATTAAATGTCCTCAGACTTTTCAGAAATGTTGGTTGATGACTGATTTGTAAATTTAGGTCTGAGTGTGCGTGGAAAGGAAAATGCATTTGTTTACATGAAAACAACGTGTGTACAGTCTTTAGATGGGAAATACTGGTACTGATACTGGTATAGACATTACTTTTCAGAGGTTAATGAACCTCCTGCAAGCTACTGAATAGTCCTCAAAATCCAATGTTCTCCCATCTTTATCTTAGAGCAGACTACCTAATGTCCATGTGGGTTTTAATGACATGCACAGGCAGCCTTTTCTGTGTGTGACTTGTAGGAAACACTGTGTCAGTTTATGCAGGCTGTGAAACTTTATTCCCCTTTCTCTTCTGGAGTGAGATGCTGCCGAACATTGATGGACAGAGGACGGTGAAGTTGAGGCTAGATATTGCAACACTGGAATAAAACACAGTAGCCATTTTTTTTTGGGGGGGGGGGGGGCTTGTGAATGATGAGAAGCTCAGTTTTCTTTATTTATGTTATTATAGCTGTTGCTTCAAGATGTTTTTTATTAATTTATGAACCTAATTTATTATTTGGTATTTAACTTTTGTATTGAGTCTTTGTGTTCACTCGTGCTCAAACGAGTTTTAATTTCAGAAAAGGTACGTTGCACTCTCTCTGCACGCAAAATTTGAATTTACTCCTGTAAATGAATAAATTGTAAGCTTACATTTCAGTTTAAGTTTTCAAGAGGAACCGAAACCATTTCTTGGATTTTGCATTTTGTTCTGAGCCATAGACTTTCACTTCTTCTCTGTCTTAAACTAAACTACAGAATTTTGGGTTTTTTTTGTTTGTTTTATGTTGTTTTTCTTTGGCCATATAGTGATGACAAAAGTGGTGTGTGTACTGGGTTGTATTTTTTGTTCTCTCAGGGAGAGGATTGTCTTTCTAATCTTCATTAGTGTGTAACCCTAATCACTCTGAATACTGGAAAATCTGAATGAGAGCAATATGTAACTCAGATCTTTTATAAAATAATCTTGAAATATGCACTAATGTAATTTCCGTCCAATAGTTGTCATGGAAATATTTCAATAAATGACTGAAATCTAGCTTGGACTGTTTTTTGTTTGGTTTTTTTGCCCCTTTTATTTCTAAGATACTTTACAAAACAGACTTCCTTATAACATGTTCTTTCTGTAATATTACATAAAAACTACCATGCTGAAATTAATTAAACATAGGGGAAGTATGTGCAAAAGCCAAACCAATTAGATTCGGAGTGAATCTCTTTCTCTCACTTAGGCAATGGCCTCAGCAGTGACCACTGCCCTTCTAGCCTTGGGTGGGTGTTCATCATCTTCTTTGGGCTGCTCACTTCCAGTGTTACAATGTCCCCTCTTTAGGTCCTCCTTTACTACATCTGTGGAACATCTCTAAGGTTTTCTTTTTCTAGTTTAAAAAACACCAGTACAGTCTGACTGGTCATTACTGTATTGAAAACACTGCAAAAACAGCTCCAGTCAACTCTCATATAAAGAGAAAAAAATTAAAAATGGGGGGGGGGATCTTTTAGATAATTCATTATTATTTGCTTTTATAAATTAAAATGATCTTATTATCTAGTGCCTTCTATTGCTAAGTATTTGGGAGATATTTGGTATTAGAATAAAGTGAAATTATAATGGAAAGTGCAAATTTTATTAGCTATTAGCAGCCCCCAGTTTTTAGTATTATCCTTCCCAACAATATGCAAACAGCTCCACACAGACAAGAAAAGAGAGACGATAATTAACAAAAAGAAAAACCTGAAAACTAACTGAATAAAAACTGAAAGACATGATTCAACAAAATTGGTTACATATACATTTCATATTGCCATGGTCAACAAACTAAGGATTGTATGCCTTATTACAGCAGTTTTTTTTTTTTAAATCTTACATTAAGATAGCACTACAGCACTTTCATCACATATAGGAAACAAGGATAAATGTTTTTTTTAAAAACTAACAAACTGTTTTATGATCCTGGAAAATTAAATAGAATAAAATGAATTTAAAAATGGAGTTAATTAGTTGTAGTATTCGTTAATCTGGTAAAATCTGAGGATTTGATGAACATGCTGAGACTCTGGATAGCTGCAAGACTGGGGGTCAGCTGATTTAAGAAATTCCTGTTTCTGTGGTAATATCTGTAGTGATTTTACTAAAACTTTGCTCTAGCCTATGCCCTAAAACAGCTAATATTAAAGACAAAAACTAACATAGAAACTAATAAAAACTATATAAAGCTAAACATTTTTGAAACAATAACTAAACTGAAACGAGCAAAAACACTCCAGGAACTAACTGCAAATAAACTGAATTTAAAAAAAAAAAGTCCAAATGAAATATAAAAATAAAACTTAGAAATAAAATTAACAAAACACAACACTGGTCCGAAACTTTTTTGTGGTTCTCTCAATTGTTTACTACACTGAAGGGGCGTGGTGTATCTGATGTCATTTCCTATTACGCGTGGAGGTCGCGGAGTCGCCGCCAAAAAGAATCTTCCAGTGTGTGTTAGGATGGTGTCGGACAAGGAGGCAGCAGGTATCCGCAGGTTTGTGTGTGGTCAACTCCGTGACGAGGCAGACCTAAGGTACAGTGGAAGCATTAAAGAGGTGTTTGTGCTAACAATAAACGGCATGGGCCTAACTTTTTTATGTAGCATTCGGTTACTTAAACTGAAATCAATGCGATTCGGTTAATGTAGCTGAGTTGTTTGAATACTCCAACCAGCAGCATGTTGTCCGTTCTAAAAGTAAAACTCAA
Source organism: Perissodus microlepis (assembly GCF_051167445.1). Classification (NCBI taxonomy): domain Eukaryota; kingdom Metazoa; phylum Chordata; class Actinopteri; order Cichliformes; family Cichlidae; genus Perissodus; species Perissodus microlepis. The sequence goes on from NC_140464.1 coordinate 19,318,059, forward strand.
CCCTAAATGTGCCATTTACTACTGAGAAGATGGGACATATTTTAAAAGTATTATGTTAACGAGTTCTCTGTTTATTATTGATTTCATTCCTTCGAGACGTTTTCTGATGCTAGCGTATCGATCTTTCAGTGACATTTTGGGTTTTTAAAACCTAAATATTATAGTTTTGCAAAAAGTGCAAGTAGCTTCTCTCGCAGGTATCGATTAGTGCCAGGCTGTTATGAAGGATGTTACCGTTTTTAGATGTATTTTTCAGTGTGTTCAAAAGCCTAAACCTCAAATGTGGTAGTTACTGTAAATGACAGCCTTCCTGCCACTCACAGATGTAATCTTTCTGCTGTTTTATTCCAGCACGCTGACCTTGGGAATTTTAAAAAAGAGATATCAGGCACACAACAAATGTGACTCATTAAGTCCAGAAGTAAAAACTTTAATGAAACAGGTGGTGCAAGAGGAACTGATGAAAATGCAGGTACCTGTTTTTGCTTTTCCATATAGATAATGATATGCACTGATCAGCCACATCATTAAAGCGTTCACAGACAGTGCAAACTTCTGCTGAGAAACCTTAGGTCCTCATGGGTGTGCAAATATAAAAGATCCTGCCCACACTTCGGCAGAAGAATCAGACTCACGTTTCATGTTCACATCGATGGATGCTTAATCATCCAGGTAAGTAAATCCCAGGTAAGCTTGATTCTATTCATCTGGACGTAGCGGACGTCCAGATGAATAGAATCAATCTTTTGGGAAGCACCCATATGCACTGAAACAAGCCCATACAGAGAGCCTCACCTCTGCAATCTACAGGATCAAAAGCAATCCCAGCATCCCCGTGCAAGACGCAACAGAATAGCCCTGTGTAACAGAGGTCCTGTCTCATAGTTGGTAGTATGAGAGGGATTTATCTGTTGTTTTGCAGGTGGTTTTAATTTTGTGGCAGATCAGAATTTATGTATATATAATACATAAAATAATCGTCTATCAGTCTTTTACATTTACATTTTAGTTCCATAGTTATCATCTTTATAATTGTTGATTTTCCTCATAGGATAATGATAAAAGTGAAAGTGACTCAGAGACTAAGAAGCCCCAGAACAAAAGGAAGAGAGAAAATGGAAATGATGAGGTCATGAGTGAGAGTGAAGATGAATCCAGGGCAAAGAAATCACGAAATAATCATTCAAGCTCATTATCAGGTAGGTCAGCAGTGTCTAATTCATTTTAACTAAGGACAACACTGGGAAATGAAAGCCTATAGACATATACAGTTTGTGCACATCCTTTAGCAAATGAAGCTTTTTAACATGCAGTTTAGTCCAACTAAAGCACCCAAACCTTGTGAGTGCATTCTGATTACAGACCTGCAGAAAGGATACCCTGCAGCCAGCTCGTAATAGCCTGTTTTACAATTTATTTCAAAATGATGGCACAAATGATGTAACATGGAAACAGAAATTATCCTTTGATAAATGGGTACACAGACCTCTGCTCGTGTTCAGCAAAGATCTAGGCTACTGACTCTCCTATGTCATTAGAAATTGTCTGCCTTCAGCATCAACTTCCTTTTTGGTCATATTGTAAGTTAGCTAACTTGTAACCCAGCAGGAGGCCAAAACTGGGCAAGCCAAAATGAATTAAGAACCTTAAGCGATTTGTGTGGTTATGCAGTATTTTTACTTACTATTAGAAGTAAAGGCAAGTGTATTTGACCATTTCAAGATTGCAATTCAAATATATTTTCTTTGTAAATTATACAATTATGTCCTTTTGTGGGTTAATAATGACAGAATCTGAGGCTCAAGAGGACAACAAAACAGAAAGTGAAGAAAGCAGCAATGATGAAGAAAATGCCAAATCTCAAGCTGATGGTGAAGAGCAAGAGGTGAAAAAATCACAGCGAAAGAGAAATGAAAATCGTCAAATTGACAGTGACGAGTCTTCTGATGAGGAACTCTGTGAGGAAAGCAACTGCAGTGACAGTCCAAAGAAAATGGTGAGAAAGAACGTCGAGACAAGAACCAGCAATAAAGATGAAGGAAGGAAAACACCACTGAGTGAAGCAGAAAACGAATCAGATGGAGACTGCAAGTCAGAAACGAGTGACAAAATTAAGAGTGACGAGTCTTCTGACAGTGAAAAAGGTGATCATGCAAAAAATATATATTATTTATTACGTTTGTTGGCACAATATTTAATTGCTTCATATGCGGGGTTTCTGAGTTGGGATCGTCTGTTAATTGGAAAAATGGTGGTTCAATCCCCAGCTTGTACAGTATTGTGGGGTTCAGTGCAAGATGCTGAACCCCGAGTGGTCCCAAGTGTATCTATTGGAGTGTGAGTGTGTAAATGTTAGATTAAAAGCACTTAGGGGCAGGAAAAAAGTGACCGTTTATGATTGGGTGAGTGAGCTTTGTAGTAAGAAAGCACTTTGACTGCTCAATTAGTATAGAAAAGCATTATAAAAGTACTAGTCCACTTACATTATGATTTACTGATGTGTTGCAGAAGATACAAAAGTGGAAAAGAAAACCAGTGACCCAGACTCAGATTCATCACTACCTTCTTTGGAAGATGAAAAAGAAAATAAGACTGATAAAAAGAAGATGAAGAACAGTGTGAAGAAAGATGAGAGCACCAGAAAACCAAAGGTGAGAGTCAGACGAAACTAAACTTTAACACACATTTAATCTGTATTGTACTTGGTGGTGCACACAACAGAAGCATTCTTTCATATCTTACAAAGGAGAACCTGAATTATTTTGTTTCTGGATGTATCTGATCCTTTAATTAAACACAATACTGAGTAAAGTTTTATAGTTGTGTTTATTTGGCTGCTTTCAATCAAATCGGCAAAACTAGACTAAAAGAGCGATAACCCTGAAAACTATATAGTGTGAGGCTGTAATGAAGATCTATAAAAAATATATTTTTCTTTTCACACCTTGTTTGTCCTCGGCTTCATCCTGCAGTCTGATGACAAATCAGTGGCGAGGCTCAAACGTTACATTGCCCTCTGCGGCGTGAGGAGAAATTACAAGAAACTGCTTGAGGACTGCCGCTCCATCCGCTCCCAGGTGGCTGTTCTGAAGAAGGAGCTTGAAGAGCTTGGTGTGCATGGTGAGTAGGAACCCTTTTTTGTCAAATAAAAATGAAGAAATACATTCTGGCTTATTTGCAGATTTAGATTCTTTAGCAATTACCCAACCCTAAAGAGTGAAACCATGATTATTAGCTCCTACTCAAATATATCCTAAAGTTACTCATGCTCAGTTTGAGATGATTTGAGCTTTGTAACATGGTGCATTGTTACAAAGCAGTCTTCAAAAGACGGGTACACTGTGGTCATAAAGAGTAGGCTGTGGTGTTTGTAACAAGAGGATATTTGCGTTACCGTTGCTTTCCTATCAACTTGAAACAATCGGGCCATTCTCCTCTGGCCTCTGATATCAATAAGTCCTCTTCGCCCAAAGAATTTCCTGTCTAGATATTTTCTCTTTCACGGATAATTCTCTGGAAACCTTATGGATGGTTGTGAAGGAAAATCCCAGTAGATCAGCAACCTCTGAAATACTTAGTCCAGCCCGCCTGAAACCAACAACAAGTCATTTAAATCATGTTTCTTCCCTATTCTGATGCTCAGTTTGAACTTCAGCAGGTCTTCCTCACCATGCCTAAATGCATTGAGTGTATTAGCTGATTAGATGATTTGTCAGCGAGCAGTTTTATCTAATATAGTTGCCAGCGATCAATCGTCAATCACAGCACACATAGATGCTTAAAGTTAGCCACTGACCAAACACTGCCAGGGGTTTCTTCGAGCTTGATAGAGGAGCCCCAAAACAAAAAACTAAAAGTTAACACCCTATCTCTATAAACATATAAAAAGTTCCCAGGTTTGGTCCATAAACTGAAAAAAACTAAACCTCATTTTTGAATTGAACCACATGGGCAAATCGTCTTAACAGAACTTCTTTTTTTTTATATACTCTAACTCTAAAACATTTTTAGAGTCCATGAGATTCTGCAGATGGAAACTATCGGTTTCATTTTGTAGTCCATGTGGTTACATTTGCGTAGGCTTTGAGGCTTTAAGGAAATGTCACAACATTGGCTTTTTCCCTCAACAGCAGGGTCATCACATGGTAGCCAAGTTGTTTCCGTATTGAACAAACATGAAAATTAATTGTTGACAGTTTGAATTTTTAATTTTTTTCATTACGCAGTTTGATGACTTAAAGCTTATTGTCTTCCACACAGGTCAGCCAACTATTCAGAAATGTAAAAAGGTCAGAATGAAGAGAGAGCAAGCTCAAGAACTGGCTGCTCTTGATGTCAACAACATCATTACCACACAAGGTAACCAGCTCTCTTGTCATACTATGACTCCTTCAGAGTTGTTTCAAATACAGCGCTGTAGACACCATGATTCAAAGGATGCAACTAACGCAAAACAAATTGACATTGTTGTTTGTGCTTATTGTTAATCTGATTTAATGATGATTTTAATAACAATTTAAATCTATATTTTTTGAGCAGATATGCAAACAACTGCAAAAATATCTTGAATAGTTTTACGTTTCCTTGTTTTTAGATGGGAATCCTTCTAGGACTTGTAGCTTTGGTTTATTACCTGCTTATGTGGAGAAATGCACAATGCTCATCTTGTGGTGAATACTGAAGTGGTGTAGACAGTAGCGTCAGTTATGTTGTGATTCAGAACCTTTAATATGGTTTCTTCCGAGGTCGACCTACACGCAGGGGAGCCTCAGCAAGTCAGAAACAACAGGACTGTCCGTCCTCTGAATATCAGCGCACTCTAAACTCAGAATCAGACAGTGATCAGGAAAACAATACCCACAGAGGTCGCAGGAAAATGTCAGAATGGGCCAACCTGCAGGGGATCATCAGTGATGACGCAGACAGTGACTGATGAGTCTGGTTTCCCCCCCAGGAAGTGTTCGATTTGTTTGTTTGTTTTTTATGTTTTGATACTAAGCATAACAAAATTAATCTGACTTTTTTTTATATGGCGATAACAGTGATCAAAAAGGATATTAATGGTGTTTGAGTGTTAAAATATTGTGAATGGCATTTTGTTAACTGCCATTGTATATCTTTGTTAAATTGTATTTCAAATAAAAATACTATGATCAAAATGGATTCATGTGGAGTAGTAATTTATTTTTATGACTGAAATACTGTTTATGAGACAGACAAAAGAAAGGGATGTCATTTCAGAGAAAAGATGGCAAAGTTATTGAGATTTTCAAATGTGGCAATATTTGAAAATTTATTTTAGAAATAAATTTGTAAACTTTTCACCTTCTGTAACTGTGCTAGATCCTTCTGTAGTCATGAGCAGGTATAAGAGTTTTGAATGACTCCAGTCACTGGTTTTAATTAACATATTACTGTGGAAGCTATCAGCGTAACTGCACCGGAACTGTCGTAAACTCTTCGCTATACGGACTATTTCGCAGACGGACTGGTCCCACGGTGTAATTTGACCGTTGTCATTTCTACAGGTCAAGAAGGTATTTCACATTAATTATTGCAATATTGTTGAGATTTTTCTGTTTTGAATATATGGGAGCACGGCAAAATGATTTCCTCCGATACTACATAAATATTTATTCCCAGCAGACAGCGTAACCTGATAAACTGTAAAGACGGCGTGGATTTGACCGAAGACTGCTGCAGACAGCATAAAATCACAGCTGTTCGCGAAAACTCAGCATAACCTAAATTTTTTTTTTTTTGGTATTTTCACTGTGACTGTTTATTTAAACCATCTATGTAAAATAAGTCAGTAAATGTACGACTGTTAAGTCCTAGCAAAACTTTGCACTTAAGGTTTATAAATATGTAGCTACATGTAATAATCTCTTTAAAAACTATTTCCTATGAAACTATGACGTTTCGGTACATGTGTTTACGGAACATTGGGATGACTGCCTTCACAAAGTGGTGTGTTTGTATTGTAATACCCATTCTGAACGTTTAAACATTGCGTCTGACAGATGTCCGCCATATTATAACAATTTAAAAGAGAGAAATACTTTCAAACAATAAATACTAAATAAAAACAAACGAATCCTTCTGAAAACCTTGGGTGCAGGACACCCAATACATTTAAGACTTGTAGTACACTGAATCATAACTGTGTTTGTTTGGTGATTATCTTCTGTTTGTTTAAATTAGCATGATGTCCACTGATGTGCTGCTGGGATTTTCTTCTTTATCCATACACCGTCTACTCTGTTTGAGTCATTGCATCCTCATCTAAGCAATACATTGTGCATTTCTATTTGAGCTCTGTCCTTTTATTATATTTTCTCCTATTTCCCCCTTGCCTTTTTTCCTTCTGTCTGTCAGCTTACACACGGTCATACTACACTAGTCTATATTACATATAATATAATAACTGAAATAACACAAGTAAAAATGATGAAATAAACATAAAACAAACACATTAACAGAGGAGCCTTTAGAGATTTTATAGTTCACACCTTGAAAAAGCAAAATGCGTTTGGCACAACAGCACATTCAGATTATAATTCTGATTGCAAAATAATAATAATAATTTTTAAAAGTATTTGTTTGGTAGAACAAAAAGAAGAAATATTTCACAATGTTGTGCTTTTGAGTTTTAGTATGTTCTTTTAATTGAGTTCCTGCATGGAGGAATGGATGATGACACACCAGATGAGGTTATTGCTGAGTTGAAGTCCAGGCCCATTGGAGGATGGGGTGTTGCTCAGATAGCCGCTGGCACTGGGCTTGCTGTATATGCCATGTGGGCAGGAATCCTCCAGCCAGGCTTCCGAAAAGTCCCCTTGAAGCTACAGGTTTGTTTACGTTGTCTGAAATAACTTTTTATATAGCAGTTCTCTTGCATCACTCATTTTTACGTCAGCTCTTTGAAATTTCTCCCAGGTTCCCTACATTCCTGCCAGCAGAGCCCAAGTACAAAATGTGATGACCCTTCTCAGAGGTCGACAGGGAGGTCTTGTGGATTTAGGATCTGGTGATGGCCGTATAGTAAGTATAAAGAACATATTCGGGCTGCTTTTTTACTTGCACTGATAAATAACAGGGCTTCGATGTGTTCCTAAGGTCTTGGAAGCCCATCAGCGTGGCTTCATTCCTGCTGTCGGTTATGAGCTCAACCCCTGGCTTGTTCGCCTGGCCCGATTTTATGCATGGAGAGCAGGCCATCATGGAAAAGTATCGTATCGACGAGAAGACCTCTGGAAGGTTTGTCACTTGCGTGTGGTATCAGTGACGCTCGCATGCAAATTTGCAGAATTGCTTCACAAAAAATAAATAAATAAATCTCTTGTAAGTAACCAAGCATGTTTATGAACGTTTCCAAGTTTTTTTTATCCTCATATTAATGTGACATTTAATACATATGTAACTAAATGCTTCAGGAAAGCCAAATGCTTTTTTTTTTTTAAATGATTTATTTTGCTTGAAACAAAATTACTGTTAAAGCTGTTTGCTTATTTATATCCTTCCTTTTATCTCATCACAGGTGGACTTGACAAAATGCAAGAATATCACTGTGTTTTTGGCTCCTAGTGTGGTGAGTAATATTGTGAACATATACATGAGCTATGAACTGTTTATAATGGGGAAATAAAGAATGAAAAATAATTTGGGTTCATCCAACACAGGATAAAATTAGATGTGGTACAGTGGATTATTGGCAGGCATTAGATAATTTTTATGAACATTATTATTAAGTATTGCCGTAATTTTAGCTTTTCTCTTGTGTTTGCAGCTTTCGTTGTTGCAAAAGAAGTTAGAGGCCGAGCTGCCTGATGATGCCTTAGTGGTGGCAGGCCGTTTTCCCTTTCCTGACTGGAAACCCTGCATAATTGAGGGACATGGCGTGGACAGAGCTTGGGCATACAGCGTGCAAGAACAAAGACAGCACACTGTCAACAAAAATAACCTCACAGCCACAGAGTCTTTTACAGTGAACTAACCAAAGCCCTATATATGTATATATTTATTTTATTTTATTTTATTTTTTTGCTCTCCTACAATTGTAACATGGACTTTTATTAATTTCCTGCTTTTATGACATAAATCACATTCACTGAAATGTGACAGATTTTTTCAACATCTGCAGCAGGATATTTCACACATGCTGCTGTTGCTTTACTCCTCTGTGGCCCGGGGACTGTGTTCACAAACAGAGAGAGAGAATCCTGTCAGAGAGCTTGAATAATGGTGTACTTATAAAAACTAAGTAATATAATTAATTCATAGTGTGAATGTGAGTGTGAATGGTTGCCTGTGTCTCTGTGTTAGCACTGCGACAGACTGGCTAATTATTAGTCAGTTAGTCATCTAAGAAGGGAAGACTTTTAAATATTTATCTGCTCTGGAGTTTGCATTGCCACCCATATAATAAAGAGCTGTAAGTAACGTTCTGTTTTTGATGCCATTATTTTAACTCTTTGTATTTGTTGTATGTGTAATATTTGACTTAAGAGAAATGTTTCAATCCCAGAATGCAGCAGGCTTTTCTGAAGTAGCAAAAGTGTAAATGCTCTGTGAATGTAGATTAAAGGTGCTTAGTGCTGGCAAAAATGTTCTGTGTGTGCAATGTGGCTTCAAGTAACTGAGCACATGGTATCCAAAGTGTCCATGCAGTAACAACAGCACAGTTGTTGTACTATATGCATTGCTGTATTTTTGTATGACACAGTAAGCTTTATAAATGTTATCTATGTATACGTGCATGCTTCTATCCTGTGTTGTAAATAATCATACATTGCTCCATTCTCTAGTGTTTTGTTCTTCTTTCGGCTGCTCACTTTAGGGGTTGCCAAAACAAACGATGCTACTGCTCTATCCCCAGCATCCGCCTCTGTCACATCAACCGTCTGCATGTCCTTCTTCACTACATCTATCAATCTTCACTGTGGTCTTCCTCCATGTCAACCTTGCCTCTAACACTCTTACTAAACATCTCAACTTCAGCTCTATCCTGGTCGCTTCCAGTGAAAAGCATAAAATCTTCAGCTCTTCCTTCAGTTTTTTTTGTCAGTGCCTTTTCCTCCAAACCATACACCAAAGCAGATCTAACTATTATCTTTGATACTTTGAATTTCACTATTGCGTCTATCCTTCTGTCACAAATCACCCCTTACTCTTGTCTCCACCCACTTCTGCCTGCAATCTCTTCTTTGCCTCTGTTGGGCTCTGTCCATCGCTTTGGATGGTTGAATGGAGGTATGTCAACTTGTCATTCAGACACATGTGTTCTGTCTTGCTTCTACTGGCTTTTATTTCACTTTAATTTTCTTTATTCCGGAACATACCTCCATCTCTCCAGCCTGTCCTCAGTGTCCTGCACCACCCACACATACTTCCCTGGCACTCCTGACTTCCTCATGCAGTACCACAGTTCTTCTCTTGGCACCCTATATCATGTGCTTTCACTTTTAACCCACATCCATAGAGACAAAATGCCATTCCTTCTGACCTTCTCTGTACTTCTCCATCAACACTCAAAGCAAAAGTCGCATTTGTAGTGCTCTTTCTTGACATGGAGCTATACTGCTGCTCTAAATAACCTAGCTCCATCAACTCTTTTCCATAGCTTAATGGCATGGCTAATCAGCTTTATCCCTATTTAGTTACTACAGCTCTGTACTCACCATTGGTCTTGAATATCTGTACCAGTACACATCCATTGCTCAGACATCCTCTCACTTTCCAATATAGTGTTAAATAGTCTGGTTGTGGCATGTATAGCTATTCTTATGTAAATTATAAATCTTTCACCTTTACCTGTATAGTGAATACAATTCTTCTGTATATGACAATCTTGGGTTTTAAGTGCTAATAACTATCTGTTATATATAAGATATAGTGCAAACTTTATCAATGGTCCTTCTCCTGTTTATGTAACATTACTTCTTTGAAAGCCAGGCAAATTCCTGTATTTATATGTTTGTGTGGGCGAGCCAGGTTTCAGCAGAAGCACGGTATTATAATAGCATTTTGCATAAGGCTTTTTAGGGGAAATGACAACATGAAACATATGAAGGTCTTTTTTAGAGTAAATTCATTCGTTTCATTTTACCTTTGTTCATAACTTTGAATTATTTAACAGTAAAGTGTTTTAATTTGAAAGCTATAACCGGAGACTGTTTTTTTTTTTTAATGTGAGTGACTTGACAGAGCTGATTGGGTTGTTTGCAGCAAAAGAGGAAGTTGCAATGGAGACCCTGAAACCTGCAAGCTAGCTTTATTCTTGAGCCGCCCTAAGCACCGAGAAGGGGAATGACAGGAGCGGTCGCTGATAGCATTTTATAATTATTGTTGTTGCGGATTTGTAAACGTTTAGGTTTGTGTGTTTTTAAAGCCCGCTTAGACTTTAGAAATCGAGACTGTCGTGTCCGGACACAGGAGCATGTCTGCGGTTGACAGTTAGCGAACGAAAATTATTCCTTCATCCTTCTAGAAAAGCTAACTGGCTAGCCATCCGCTGCAGCGTTAGCAACTGGGTAATTTAGCATCAAAATGCCTGACACAAAACGCTAATTAAAGCTGCACACTTACGTGGTGTCGGCTAGATGCTGACAAAACTATATTTCTGTATTCAACCTAACGGTGGAATTAGCGTTGAGCTGCAATGCGGCTAGCCTCTGGGCTCGGCATAGCTAATTTAATGTCAAGTCTTTATGCCTGGTAGTCGAAAACCGCTTTATTCGAGCAAGGTTAAAATATATATTCAAGGCACAGTCAGCGAGGCCAGCCTTTGCTAGCTAGTTTTATGTAGATATCAGTTTAAGCAGTCGAGCTGAGCATGATGAGCTCCCTTTGCGGTTACGTTAGCCAGCAGTACCATAGCTAATGTTAGCCGCACGATTGGCTAACTGGGTAACTAATGTTGGCTTATTACTGTAATTAACCAGCGACTAAGTCAACTGAAGACAGCATCCGAGCCAGCTAAACATGGTAAGTATAATTTAAACTCTGGTATTTATCCAGTTGTTCATCTTTCTTCCTCCCTTCCTGCTGAGGGCTAACGCAATGGATAAGCTTAACTCTTTATTCTACTTCTGAATATAAAGATCTGTCATTAGTGAAGATAAATACATTAGCATACAACTGGCAGCGTATGGGGATACGTTGTATGCACTTATACCTGTATACCCTTTTTGTTATCTAACGGTTCTGAGGCCAGGTATTTCACAGGATGTGACAGCTCTTAAAGCCATTTTACGGCACAGGACGCCCATCTTGCAAAACCGAATATTTTGTTTGACTAGTGTTGAGTCTCGGCAAGTTGTGGCTTATTTGTGGAATTCAGACTTGCCTGGCATAGGGGCTAAAATCTCGATATGCTATCTTGCGTTCGGTAGGCAAGGCCCAACTTCATCCACATGAGAAAACAAGGGTAGTGCCAAACTATATTACGATTAAGCCTGTGCTGTTGCCTTTTATAACTAAGTGCTTTAACCAAACAGCTTGCTGGTGTAATAATTGGCTATAAGAACAAGATACTTGTATGCCAGTGTATTGTTCTCTTTACTATGTGTGAACATGTGTATGAGGACTCTCTTTCTGTATTTAAGCACAATTGAGTGGTTATACCACGATTGTACACAAAAAACAAAGGAATTCCTCTAAAGACTTAGTGATTCTATGCTCTGTATGGTGATGGATCGCTCATGTTGTTTGTACTTTACTTTCTATTACCTATTAGGCTTCAGAGGAGGCATCACTGCGCGCACTAGAGGGCCTGATGACGGAGTTCTTTCATAGCTGCACAACTAATGAGCGAAAAAGAGAAATCGGTAAGTAAGGTCTTGCAAAACAGTACACTTAAGAAGTATGACCATGATGCAGTATTTTAAGGTTCCCATCAGGCTGGTCTGAAATGGAAACGACACAGAGCAGTGTAAGAATGTGTAATTGAGTGTTAATGTGCCTACCCCATAATCATCCACAGTAACGTACAAACGTTTCATGCACGTTGACCACTCCTCCTCCTCATTTCCTGTGTGATTACCTGTTTTTCAGTTCTTGGTTTTAAAAAAAAAAAAAAAAAAAAGCTAAAGGAGCCTTTGTCTTTTGATGTAGATGAACGGTAGAGTTTCCTCTATGTGAAACTCTCTTGCCCTTATCCTTAAAATTCTTAAACGATAGTATATTTCTGCTTTGAATAGTCTGGATCTATAAATGCAGAGATACTGTTGAGTGTCAGGATCATGTTTAAGGTGGTCTAAAATAGTTTTGTTTCTATAAAAAACATTAATCTTTTGCATTCTTGGTTTTTTAAATCCACTTCCTGTGTTGTGACGCATTACTTTCAGTCTGATTGCTAGCGAGGTGCTAGTATTGAACTACTTCTGTGAGAGCTCATGCTTACTTCCTTTTTTCTGCAGAAGAGCTGCTGAATAACTTTGCACAGCAGACTGGAGCGTGGCGCCATTGCATGTTCTTCCTCTCCAATACTCGGAATGAGTATGTAATGATGTACAGTCTCACAGTATTTGAAGTAAGTCCTGTAGGTGGAAGATGCATGTTCTTAGTTCAAAGTACTAGCAAGAGCTTTCTCTCTTCTTCTTTTTTTTAACATTTTGTTTTCAGATAATTTTAGATACTTAATACATGCATACTGCAAGAAGAGGCGTATGTTAACAAGAATGTGTTTCATGGCCTTTTCCTGTTTCCTCATTTTTTATAATTCTGCAAGTGAAGTTAGTTAAAAGTGTAGCAAATTTTCCACAGAATGAAAGAATGAGCATAAAGTGCCCTTTAAAAACTGCCTTTAACTTAAAATGTATATCTGAAATGCCTAATTTTTTTTAACCTCATTATATTATGTTTCAGACTAATCTTAAATGGATTACATCTTTTATTTAATATAAAACCTTTACTGAAGTATTCCCTTTCTTGCATATGACAGCCTACTTTTATCCGTGGGTTGTGGGGTTGTTGTACAGCTGATTGGGACTTGTGCCTTAATTCAACATAATTTAGAACTGAAAACATCAGCCTTGACTTTCTCTCACTATCTGTGGTGTATGTTAGAGTTAAAACCAAGCTATGAGATTTAGAGAATTTCCTGCAAGCTGTAATTCAAGTCTAGTGGGAGCTGGAGGGGGTTGCAATTAAAAGAAGAGATAAAAATACCTTAGTTTCATTCAGGAGTCAAGAGCACTGAAACCTCTGATTCTTAAGTGAAAGCTGTTAGGAACTACAGCATTTTACCAGTCTATCACTAGAGTGGCCACTATTCCTCACTAAACGGCTGAGAATTTTCCTAATACACCTGAACAACTCAGAACACGGAAGCAAAATCCTGTGGTCTGATCCATTTGTTCCTAATTGCCTGTTCAGTTTATGGCTGCAGTGAGATGAAGCCTGTCCAAGCTTTCATAAGACAAGACGCAGGGTACACCCTGGACAGGTCGCTGGTTCATAGAACACAAAAAGTGTGTTTTGCCACACTGTGTGGAGGGAACCAAAGACAGGCAGCTGTTAGTAGCAGCAGCATGATGGGATGGTGTTTTTCTTAGATGGTGGATGGTCAGGAAGGTCAGATCGATGCTGGAAAATGATGAGCAGCCCTGTTCAGTGAAAGCCTTTTTTCCAGAGTGTAGTTGGCTTTCAGGCTGGTAAGGTGATTTATAAATGTAATTGAGCAAGGGGGGGAAAGAGCAGTAGCTTTGGGAAACATAGCAGACCTGAAAATCCTGCGCACTGATGCTCCCCCTCATTGGTTCAACAATAAAAATTCCTCCAATAACGAAAGAAATGTTTTAAAATGTAAAAGGCTTGCAGGATCATCCCCAAGACGATTTGAGATACTATACCTGGCAAAGGTGCTTTACCCAAGTGAAGGGTCCTTCCAATAAATTGACAAATATTTTTCCTTGGTCATTGTGGAGTTCTGTGCACAGATTGGGTGGGGAAAAAATAATCCCTTATAAGATGGGCCTAAGACATTGTGGAAGTGCACTGCATATGTTTGTATAAATATGTTTTTGTCATCTGTACACATGTTTTACAGTTGATTGCTAATTGTAATTTTCAGAACCTGGTAAACAAGATGTGGATTGGAGTTGCTTCCCAGGACAAGATGGAGATTCGCAGCTGTCTTCCCAAACTCCTCCTTGCTCAGCACAAATCTGTGCCCTATTTTATCCGTAATAAGCTTTGTAAAGTCATTGTAGACATTGGTCGCCAGGATTGGCCGATGTTCTACCACGATTTCTTTACAAACACCCTTCAGGTAAGGAGTAACCCTTGAAGCTGTTTTTCTGACCTGAGTGGTGTCTGTCATATTTTAGGCCTGTTTATTGAACAAAATGACTTGGTTTGCAACAAAAGTTAGTGAGGGTGGTCTCTCAATATCAAACCACATCTTTGATATTGATATTTATATAAGTGTCAAAACGTGTCATTATCGGTACAGGGGAGGTCATCTTTATGGGTGAAAGGGTTAAGTAATAAAATGAAGCTGATGAAGACACAAAAGTTGCATTACAAAACCAGAGCTTCTGTTGCATGGAACATATATATGTTCTTGTGTAATCTGAAGTAGTCCTAAAATATATCCCTTCTCTGTTGCATTCATCACATTTATTACAATTTCCTTTGAGGTTGTCTTTTGTTTTTCTTTTTTTTTGTTGTTGTGTTTTTAATCAATTTGCTGTACTTATGTCAGCATTTTAAGTTTGCACAAAGATGTTTTGAGGAAGTGGCACAGTCTTAAATAGAGAAGTTCAGTTATAATCCAAGAAAAATACATTTTTGTTTTAATCTCATGAGATATCTGAAATAAACCCAAATGATTTCTGCATTAAATTGTTCATTCAGTGGTAAGCCACATGAACTAGAGCTTGATATCATCTTGTCTCGTGGTGTGTTTTGCTAATAAATGCCTCCTTAAACAACCAAACTTAGTATGTGTAATGCATTTGTTCTGTAAAGGGAAATTACATTCAATAAAGGTCCTTTTGTTTTATTCTAAAACAGCTGTGTTAGGCTTTGAGTGTACGCAACGAAATAACCTGATCTGTTAACCAACTTCTATAAAGTCTGTCAGTAGGCTTTTAACCAAACAGCTTGGAAAGTATTTTGGAGAATTAGGTAGGTCACTAGGTAAATTAACTTTTTGAACTGTGTGTGTGTCCGTCAATCTCCTGTCTATAGTTGATCCAGTCCCCGGCTCTGGCTCCACTGGGGTTGGTTATGTTAAAAACCACATCAGAAGAGCTTGCATGTCCTAGGGAAGACCTGAGTGTTGCCAGGAAAGAGGAGCTCCGCAAACTGCTGCTGGAGCAGGTGCCAACAGTGCTTGGGCTGTTGACCGGTGAGGACAACCTTTAATGCTTTGTGAACTCTTAGTGCTACTTAACAGGGGTCTCTCCCTGTCCCCCTGCAACAAATTAATATTTGTTTTGTTTGGAAGATTCAGAGGTGTCCCTATATTCTAGCAAACAAACTGTTTCGCAACATTTTTGTTACTGAAATATAATTTTGAGGGATCTTAATATGCCACGTTTCAAAGGATGGAAAGGACAGTCGTAAATGCAGGTGTACTGTTAAGAGTAAAGCGTTACTATATAAAAAATATAATAAGGTTTGCTAACTTTATTTAGGATCAAATATGACAAATAAGACAAATCCTTCAGTATGTGTTAGTAACTGGGTACTTGTTTTCAGGAATTCTGGAGACATACTGGGACAAGCACAGTGTCATAGCTTCTACACCGCCTCCCTCACCCACCTCAGGGGAAAGCAGTGAGTGAATTGTCCCTTTCAATGGTTAAAATGGGAAAGACTTAAAATTGTGAAACAGGAGTTTGTTTCTTCTTTATTAACCATAACATTTTGTGTTTCTTGAATCAGTGGAATTGCTGGGCAGCTTGTTTCAAGGTAGCCAGTACTCAAAACTGCTTTGTCAGCCCATGGCAGCATTGGACAATGAGAGTCATCAGCTCTGTTGCCTTGTTTTGGAGTGCTTGGCCCACCTGTTCAGCTGGATCCCTTTGTCTACAAGTATTACGCCCACCTTGTTGGCATCCATTTTCCATTTTGCACGATTTGGCTGTGATCTTCGGCCAAAGGCCAAGACAGACTCCTTCATTTCTTCCAACTCCTCCTCCTCAAATGGACAGCTTAATCCTGGGACAATGCCACCAACATCAAATGGAGGAGAGCTAAACGGACAGCAAAACGAGGCTAACAAGGTGGACCGGGCCCGGCTTGGTTTACTTGCCATGACCTGTGTCAATGAACTGGTGTCAAAGAACTGCGTGCCAATGGATTTTGAGGAGTACTTGCTGCGAATGTTCCAGCAGACCTTCTTTCTTCTTCAAAGGCTGACACGAGAAAATAATGCTCATACAATCAAGAGCCGCTTACAGGAACTTGATGAGAGGTATGGCTCAATTCTTAATTTGACCAGAGCATTGGTGCATGAGCAAACTCGCTCTGTACAGCCATTTACTTACCCTATGACACAGGTATCAGTGGTATTCTCCCTCCATGTTATGTCATTGCCACTTACCAATTGGTATTTTGGTCACACCCCACAATATGACATTATCACATAACTTTATTTGCCATATGATACTATTGCAATTTTGGACATCTATCAATAGTATTGCATTGGCATATATTGTTTTTTCAACTTCATTATGTCCTTTAAATTTGCATTTAGCAACCTTTGTGTTTCATGGTTTTTAACTAGAATGCAACCAGCTGGCAGCCTGTTGAGTTGTTCTTATTGACATGGACTCAGACTGATGATAATATGTTGGCAGTCTGCACCACAAGTTTCAGATGGGTTGCAGAATATGAAGAGATTGAGTACAAAGACCAGTCAGCTATTTTAAGTTGTTTGTTTTTTTTTGTTTTTCCTTTTTTGTCTGTCCTATTTTTATGTATTGATTTTTTTTTTTTTTTGGGGGGGGGGGTTTCCTGCCATCCCTGTTGGTCTTTGCTAAGAATGTTTCCTTTTGCAAATATCTGTTAGTTTCTTATAGGACTGTTCGATATAACGATATATATCGGATGACGATATAAAAACATCTATCGTTTCATTTTACGCTATCGTTTGTTTCGTGGTGTCGCAAAATAAACTGTTTACGGCAATATTTCTTCATCGTTTTGATGGTCACTGTAGTGGCTATATTAATTTCTTAAAGTTCTCTCTTTCTCTTATATTTAATATAACCACACTACGGACGGACAAGCGCCTGTTTTTATGCGTTGTGGTTAGCAACAACGACAGTAACAGCATCGCGTGTCCGCTTGTTTATGTTCCACAAACCTTTCACAATAAAGCTCAATCTCCTGTTGAGACTTTTCAAAATAAACTGAATCACGTGAAAGAGCTTTAAAAAAAAAAGAGCCGTCAGGTGCTAAAAAATAAACCTTAGACTCAAATGTTAGAACAGGCTTTTCCCCGCAGCACGCCGTGTGATAAATACTCACAAAGAAAACGGCGGCCTTTACAACTTATGTCTAAAAATGTATCGTTTCATACATCGGTTAAAACACTCGACTCCAGCTACATGTCACGCAGCTGAAAACACTTCCCGCAAGTCGAGCTGCCCGAGATTCACAGAATTTACAGAAAATGTTACATTTTTGTGATTTATATCATTATCGGGACGATAGAATTATTATATCGGGATATGAGATTTTGGTCATATCGCACAGCCCTAGTTTCTTATGTATTATATATATTTATTTAAATAGGCTGCTTGCAGGGTGATAAGTTGTATATATTTTATTTTGAAGATTATACTAGATGTAGTCATTTTTACAAATTCTGTTTTACCTGTGTCTCTTTCATTAAGCTTTTTTAAAACACATCTGTGACATTGTAAATTTTCATGAGTGGTCAGACACATGCGCCACATTGTTATGCCCTTAAACATTGCATCTGCAGGATTATGAAACATTATGATCAAGTTACATGCTGCACTTAATCTGATAAGTAATAATATTGTTGACCATTTAGACCAAATATATTTTGAAATATTTTGTATTTAATATTTCATGTTTTAAATGTAAGATGTATGTCCCGACTTTTTTCTTCAGTTATTCCTTTCTTATCTTGCAGTTACCTGGAAAAGTTTACAGACTTCCTGCGTCTGTTTGTCAGTGTTCACTTGAGGCGAATTGAGTCAAGTCCTCAGTTTCCTATTGTAGAGTTTCTTGCCCTGCTTTTTAAGTACACTTTCAACCAGGTAATGATTACCTTTTCCACGTTCATGCAATGCAGCTAAAGATTCTATGTAAACTTCCTTCTCATGCACATTTTATTTTTTTTAGCCCACCCATGAAGGCTATTTTGCCTGTTTGGACATTTGGAGTGTGTTTTTGGATTTTTTAACAACGAAAATCAAAAGCAGGCTACCAGACAGAGAAAGTGTCCTGAATAGGTAAGATGCTCAAGAGATATTTACAGAAACACTCAAAGAACTAAAGTTGATTTAATTGATTTCCTATTTTGTCATTCATTCTTGAGTGTGAAATTGCTGTTGTGTAATGTATTCATGTGCCAACTGGGCAGGTACAAAGATGCCTTAGGTCTTCTGTTAAGGGAAGTTCTGAATCGCATACAGTTCAGATGCAATCAAGCCCAGTTAGAAGAGCTGGACGACGAGACTCTGGATGATGATGTAAGAACATTTAATAATGTAATAATATTACAAATATCATCTGCACTGTTTCATATTATCTGTCTATCTTGTAGCCACATGAAGCATTAAATTTGCTTTAAGCATAAGTACAGACTAAAGAAATGGCTTTATCTTCAGTGTCTGACTACTCTGCTTCATTTTGTAACCATAGCAACAGACTGAGTGGCAAAGGTACCTGCGTCAGAGTCTGGAGGTGGTTGCCAAGGTGATGGAGCTGCTCCCATCCCATGCATTCTCTACTTTGGTAAGACCAAATCAGACCAGATCAGAGCTTTATTATTTTTAGATTTAGAAAATCTAGTAGCAGAAATGCTCATAACCTCATGATGACTCATTTATCAGCACAGTGTAGTTTCCTTAAACAGTGAAATCGCTTGACAATGATGGCAAGAAGTATCTTCTGTTCTGCATTGTAAATTTTGTTGTAAAGGAGTACATTAATAGGTTAAACTGTCATCAAATACACACCAAGGTGTCTTAAGCCTCATTAGTACCTGCTCGGATTGACTCGCCATGGTTTTCAGGGTTTTCCATTAGGTCATAATGTAGTAGTGTAATAGTGTCATAATAGTACCTAAAATGTGACGTTGTCAGACTGCATGCCACCGATTGGCTGGTAGTAGCATCACTCGATGAGTCATGAGAATATCTCATTCACGAAAACCAATACCACCATCATTTCAAAGAAGATAATTGTGGCTTTATTAGACTTGTTTATAACTCTTTTTATAAAACTGAATTAAATTTTATTTTGAACTTGCTGCCTTAAAATTGAGTAGGTCTTTTAGTAATGATTTAAGTTGCCTGTGAGTTCTGAGGTTATAATAATGTGGGGGTGTTAGTACATGTAACAATCTCCTCCTTATTCTTCTTTTTGCTCTAAAGTTTCCAGTTCTTCAAGAAAATTTGGACGTATACCTCGGTTTACAGCAGTTTATTGTGACTACTGGCACAAGTAAGTACAATTTATTGATGGAGGAAAAAAACATTGCTTTTATGTCGACTCAATAATGACATCACTTCTGTAGATTAAAATATTAGATCGATTCTGTAACATTTGTTTTCTTGTCTTTTTGTTGTTTTTATCTAGGTCGACGGCTAAATATCACTGCTGAGAACGACTGTCGCCGACTTCACTGTTCTCTCAGGGACCTCAGCTCCCTACTTCAGGCTGTTGGACGCTTGGCTGAGTATTTCATTGGGGACGTTTTTGCTGCACGTTTCAGTGACGCCCTGGCTGTGGTAGAGAGGTAAGCGTGTATTACAAATCAAGGTCAACATAGCCAGACTTTGTTTGCTTTAGTTGGCTCAACAAAACCTAAAACTCCAGTTAATGATTATCAACTTTCTCTGTTAAGCTTGGCTTTCTGCTTCAGATTCTGTGCACGCTCAGATTAAAAAGGGGGATTTAACACATCATATTACAGTTCTTCAGCAAAAAAAAAAAAGGTTCCCTGTGAGTTCTGCTTACTCCAATCAGAGATGTTATCAATCAAGATGATTAAAAATGTATAAAGAACATAAATAATATAACAGTACAATGAATCAGTGTTGCGAATAAGACAATAGATCCACCTTAAACTGGATACATTTAAATATTAAAGGTCACTGTCAAATATAAAGAAAGCTTTAATGTGTTATAGCTTAACTAGCAAAAGTTCATATGTAGCCTCCTAACTTTAATCTTTCTTCATAGCAAACCCCTCCGAATCCTATGTTTGTATATTTAAAAATGTACGCTGTTAGTGTTGCAGACTTTTGTCGCCAGCATTACAAAATCTTATCTTGACATTGCCTTCTCTTTTTTGTGTGTGTGATTTATTTAAGTTGCTCTTTGGTTGTATGAATTCTGAGTTCTTCATATTTTAACTGATGGTTTTAAGGAATAAGTAAAATATCAAATAGGAACATTTGCCTCTTTTTTAAGATTGGTTGAAGTGACTTGTTATGGCTCCCAGACCAGCCTCTATGACCTGGAGACTGCTGTGCCTTCTGTGCTCAAACCAGACCTCATTGATGTGTGAGTATCATGTTTAAAGGAACATTGAACAGTAAAATTTTATATGTGATCCAACCATTACAAATGAAAGACTCATGGAGTCAAAGACAGTGTCATGCAAAAGAGAACAGGGAGCTGAGCGTGTGAATAGCTATCGGGTTTGTGTGAAATGTTGTGGACACTGAACAGCCGCCCTTGCTGCACAGTTGCCTTGCATTCAGAGCAACCTCATGTTTTACATAATAAAATGACAGAATATTTTTACTCTGGCTTCAGTGTTTTATGTTCAGAAGATATGAGTTTATATGAGTTTTTGTGTGCCAAATACAATTAATGCTACCACGAACATGGCTTTAGACATGTCAAAGTTACACAAATTAGCAAATTAGGTAAGCAGTATAAGTAAGAAATGTGTTTTAACTCTGTGTGCGTGTGTGGTTTCATTTGTTACAGACATGCACAGGCTCTCGCTGCTTTGCAAGCTTATTCTCACTGGCTTGCACAGTTTTACAGTGAAGTCCACAGTCAAAACCAGAGCCAGTTCATCAACCTCATTAAGTCTGCCGTCGACGCCAGTAGCCCGCTCATCACAGCCAAGGTAGCTTCAATGTCAAGCATATTACAAATCCAGCCTTTACTAATCAGCTATTTATATTTAGAAAAAATTTTTTAGAAATAATTTGTGCAGAATCTTTGACTTAAGTAAACCTGTGTTTATAAGAAACTGCATGTCACAAACACACTAAGTTTCATGTTGCAACAGTGGTTTAAAAATTAAGGAAGAAGTATAATTTAGAAACTGTTAACCAAAGCTTAAAACATGCAGTCCATATTCACGGTTTTTATATATGTCTTTAAGTTGATCTGAAACATCTGATCCATACAGTTTATCTTGCCCTAGCTTGTATTTATAACAAAATGTTGCAAATTTAAAGAGCTGTAAAATATATTTTTCCACTTGTAGTCTGTTTAAAAATTTTTACACTTAAATCTTCAGGTACCGGAAAAGTTAATGCTGTCAGCGTGCCATCTGATGGTCTCCATAACCTCTACAGTGAGGCCTGTGTTCTTGGTCACTTTGCCAGCTGTTCAAAACATCTTCAACCTGATTACTACACAAAATCAGACACGCAGACTTCCCCAGGAGGTAAATAGTGTACTTTTATTTTCCATCAATCATTATATAGTATCTTGTTTCAATCACAGCATAACAATGTGAATATGTACATTTGTTTAAAATGTTGTCGCCAATTTAAATTTTCTGTGTGACCTTGAACATGAAGTAAATGAACTAATCTTCTCGTACAGGCTCACATGTTGGTGTGTAGGGCTTTATCCAATATGCTGCTGCTCCCTTGGCCAAATTTACCAGAGAGTGAACAACAGTGGCAAACACGCTCAAGCAACCACGCCAGCCTGCTGGCTGCGCTCACTCGAGAATATCGTATCTTAAGAGGCACAGTGAACATTACTTCACGGCAGCCTGGCCTGAATGACAGTCAGTATTTACTTAGGTTTCGTAACTCCTTATCTCTTTTCATTTTATTATGCTGAGTCACTTTTTGTCCACCTAATTACGTTTTCTCTCATGTAGTCAAAGCAGTCATACAGCAGACTCTGCCTGTGCTCAGAGACATAGTGGACAGTGTCTCCAGTGAATCCACCAAGTCACGTCAGATCTGTTATCAGAGTCTTCAGGAGTCTGTCCAAGTGTCCCTCACCCATTTTCCAGTGTTTATTCAGCAGCCAGGTCAGTTTAATATCTGTGGTTTGGGTCATTCTCAGTCTTAATGCCACAGCACATTCACAAGTTTTTGAACTTACTTTTTCCTTCCAAACACCTTTTAATCAGCATATGGTGCTAAAATGCAGTATTTCCTTCTTTTTTGTTTTTACAGATTAATTTGTATTCTACTGCTGACTGACACTAATTTTCTATAAAATATGTTCATTTCACCACATGATGGCCAACAGCCAGTACTGGGATTAAAACACAGTCCAAATCAAAAATGGACTTTAATTAAGCTTGTGGCTTTTTTTTTTTTTTTTAATGGTTTTGATCGCCTTTTTAAATTTAAATGCTTAATCTAAAATGTTTATGATGATTTCAAACATAATTACAAAATTAAGAAATCTTTTATACATTCACTCAGGCTATTATCTCAACCCAGCCCATCTATAATGGTCCACGTTTGCCTCTTTTCTGCTGGCACCTACTCGACTCGACTTTTTTTTTTTTTTTTTTAGCCGTTTTCCATTACAATTGAGTATCACATCTGTGTGGGTGGGATCATAGCAACATGGCTCAGAAGTCCCATAATTGTGACACAAACGCAACACAACAATGGATGACATCAAGGCGATGGTATACCTGCTGCTAAAGCTGGGCAAACACTGCGTTTTTTGTTTTTTTTTCAGTCGCGTTATTCAGCTTCTGCTCAAACTGCACGATTGACTTGCAGGGGTTAGAAGTTCGTAGGTCACGATGCAGGGTCTCACACTATGCGGCCCGATGCTCTGATGCAACCCGAGTGCTCACACTGTGCGTCCATAAAATGAAGGTTATAACAGAAATTCTGTCGCTCGCTCTCCCTCTCTGTCTTTCACTCACACAGACACGCACACCACCGCCATCAACTTTGCTAAATTGCTAATGAAAAACATTGACCAGGCAGCTGTGATTGAGCAGCAGTGTAGATCCAGCTATTTTCATGGTTGTTGTGGTTGTGATAATTTTGTGAGGCCACATCGAAAAGGCTCGGATGAGCTTGCCATAGTTCTACAAGTTGTGCCTCCATCGCTTGTGTCCAGATCTCACACTGCACTGCCGTGCTGCGCCGTCTTTTTCGCTGACATTTGTGTTTGCGCGTGCGCAGTGTGAGAAGCTGCGGTGACACCGTCACGACCAAGCGATTGATGATTGGGAGCTGGTCGTGAGGTGTTAATCGCTTCTCGTTACCCCACGTATACTACACAATGCACGACGCACAATGAAGGCCAAAATCAGGCCGATCGCCAAAACAGTCGCACGACTAAAAAATCGGCTCAAAATGGGCCAAAAATCGCACGCCCAGCATAAGGAGTCACTCTCGTGACTCGGCAACGTCACTCCCTGGCCAGTCAGTGGCATGCAGGCTGTTGACGTCACATTTTCTAATCAAGTCAACTCCCTTAGCACCTCGGCTGAGTAAGTACTGAAAAAGTACCATGCACCTACCATCTAATGGAAAACCCTAAAAACTGAGTCGAGCCGAGTAGGCACTAGTGGAAAAAAGACTTTGGTGGCCACAGCACAGACTTTTGTTGTCACTGATCTAGAATTTCAGCTTGATTCACTCACATATATTTAAAGTCCACAGTGAAGCTGAATACTGCAGAAGATGTTTTATCTAACTTTAACCACTGCATGCAAGATAATTTCATGTAGCACCATACCAGATCCACATGTTAGGTAATCGCTTCAGTTTTGTTAATTGTCACTTCTCTTTCGTAGATGTGACAGATGAGATGTTGGCCTTCTTCTTGACGTTGTTCCAGGCGTTACGAGTCCAGATGGGTGTTGCTTTCACAGGACAGATCATCCACACGTTTCTTAGCATGTTCACCAGGTTAAAAAAAGCTTCTAGCTCAAGACGTCATGTCAAACAATAGCCACCTGTTGCAGTCACATTTATCTTACGTCATCTTAACACTGAGTAACTTCTGTTGTTTTCATTTGCTCTAGGGAGCAGCTGGCAGCCAGTATTTTGCATGAGGGCAGTGCAGGGTGTAGGGTGGTGCAGAAGTTCCTGAAAATCCTACAGGTGGTGGTGCAAGAGCCCGGTCAAGCTTTTAAGCCCTTCCTACCCAGCATCCTTTCTTTGTGCATGGAGCAGGTCTACCCAGTTGTGGCAGAGGTCAGTTGCATCACTGTTTTGTTTGACTTGTGGGTATGCTCTAAAATGTCATCTGTGATGTCACTTCTTTTTTAAGAAAGTACACATACTATACCTTACTAAAATATGAATGGATGAATCTCTGGTTTGTTTGACAGCGATCCTCTCCAGACATCAAGGCCGAGATGTTTGAGTTGCTATACCAAATACTTCACCAAAACTGGAGGTACTTCTTTAAAACTTCAGTCTTAACAAGTGTCCAAAGAGGAGATTCAGAAGACACAATGGAAAATGAGGCCCAGTTCACAGCTGCCATGCAGGTGCGTTCATGCATATAGAACAGCCCTAATACTTGTAATGTGACGTTTAAAGAACTTATAATTGTAATGTCAGCTGTAGGAGAGGTGATTGTTGATATTGTTGAATCTCGTCCCACTAAATTTCCTGACGTGTGCTGAAATTTTCCAGGCTTTTGGACAGTCTTTCCTGCAGCCTGATATCCACATTTTCAAGCAGAATCTGTGCTATCTGGAGTCTCTCAACAGCAAGCACAAGTTATACCACAGAGTGAGTTCAACTTTGTCAGGATCTTTGATTTTTAGGAGCAAGGTCATAAACAAACCCGTTCTCTTTAAGTAGTCTGCCACAGTCTCAGGGCTTTAATGGTGCACAGATTTCACTTTTTGTGTATCTGCAAGTGCAGCATATTCATAATAATGTTAAACTAACTGTTAGAGCCATCAGTGTAAGTTCAGCTTTAGAATTGAAACTAGTGGTCTAAATACAATTTATTGGACTTGATACTGGACAGTAATCATTGCTGCTAGTCAAATGATCTATACAGTGGATACAAAAACGTTGCAGATTCTACCTTCGGCCAAATAAGAGATTATACGTAACTAATGAAATGTGGCTCCTTATTTAACATGTAACATCCTGTTAATTCCAAAAGGTGGAACTAGTGCTCTATTTTTGTTTCTGTTTTAGATGTTAATAGTATGACAGTAATTTTTTGGATCACAGTTTCTAATTTACAGAAATCTTAAGCCAAACCAACTGGCATTCCTTCTAACTAGTTAGTGTGACTCTAATAATAAGTAGGTTTAAATTAATTTAAATAATTTAATTTATTTATTTTGATTATCTGTAATTAAAGCAGCAGTGAATGGGTCCCAACATAACAATTCTTGCACAGTGCAACCAAGGCAGCACACATTTCCCTCGTCCACATGTGTGAATTCTATAACACATGTCCTAACATTACTCTCATTTTCATTTTAATTTTGTGTGTGTTTGTGGGTCCTTCAGAAGCTTTTCCGGACCTCAATGCTCTTCCACTTCATCAATGTGCTGCTGCAAGTCCTTCTCCACAAAAGTCACGACCTTCTTCAGGAGGAAATCACCCTCGCCATTTACAACATGGCCTCTGTTGACTTCGATGCCTTTTATTCGGCCTTCATGCCAGAATTCCTCAATGGCTGCCACGGTGTGGACAGCAGCCAACGAGCTGTTCTCGCACGTAATTTCAAGCTGGAACAGGTAAGTTTAGTGCCACTTTCTAAAAAACAAATGCTGCACGTGTTGTTCTGTGGGCTTGCAAGTTATTGTCCCCCAATAGGTTAATATGGGTAAATATATCTCAGGGGCTATTGGCACACACAGGAATTTCCACTTGTTGCACAAATAATTTAGCAACAGTACTTAGATTGCTCCAACAGCTGTACATAGAAATCAAATTAGTCTTTTCTTTTATTTCTTTTTTTTAGAACTGTAATAGCTTATCTGCTGTTTGCTGCTACCCCATCTCCTTGCATTCTGTTAAACTTTGGCTGCACAGTAAATAATTAGTTAACATTATAAAAACACGCAGGTGTTTTCATTTGTCTGATAAGACCACTCCTCTGGACTGTTTTTGTTTTTTGGGTTGTTTTTCATGTGTGGATGTGGATAAATGACATTTTTCAGAGTTCACTGTTTCTGGTTGTGCAGGCAAAACTACTCCCTTATTTTTCTTCAAACTTACATGAGTTTGTAGCCCTCACATCAGTCACAGTGAACATCCACCAACCTCTCTAGTCTAACAAAGTAAATAAACACCCTTCGTGCTGCTGTATATTAATGTTGACATACTGGGTATAATGAGAGCCAACATAGTGGAGCCAGCCAACTTCCTGTTCATCCATTTCTACAAAAATTAGCTGAAGGTAGGGAAGCCAGTTCGGTCTGTGCGTGCATTTACCTAATGTCTGCTGATTGGTCTATTTAAAGATTTGCAACAAGACGTAGCCACTTGATGGCACCAGTTTCCACACATTAATTAAAAGCTAATAATCTTTAACTGTGTGTATAAGAAATAGCTTGTTGTGGTGGTCTCTGTGATGATGCACACTCTCAGCCTGCTGCTGCTATTTCATGCTTGAAATGAAATATTAATTCTGGACTACAGTATTCCCACACCACATTATGGTTCACCTTTCGTGGACTCACTACATCACAGTCTGTAAATTTATGTCACTCAAATTTAGCAGAATTTCACTTACTGTGTAAATCAAGGGAATACTGTATTTCAGCACCTTGTGTGAAACGAGGTGGTTTAGGGGGTGGGAGTTGTTGAGAAGTTTTGGGGAAAACCTATATATTATAGGTTCACTATTCTATCAGTCATGGCTGTATCTACTTACTGGACATGTGTTTTTGTGCATTTCTTTCATAAATTAATATTAGTGTCTGTTCCTTCTCCTCTTTCCTAAGGACCTGCCTTCGTTCACTCAAAGCGTTCAGCGGCTGGTGAACGATCTTCGCTACTACAGACTGTGTAACAGCAGCCTGCCCACTGGCACCATCAAGCTATAGCACGATGACTGTTTGAACCACTCCACATACCGACAGGACTGCCTGTGCTGACCACTTTCCCCGACACTCCTCCAATTCAGCTTTGCTCCACCTTTTCAAAGTAATAGGATGGAGCAACACACATTGTTCGGTTAGGTAATTGGAGGTTGAGGATGCTGCTGATGTTTTTATTTGATTTCTACTGTAGAAGGTTGGCACATTATTATTTTTAAGGCAGTGCCCTCCTTGTGAATTGCCAATGAGTTTGGTGAGAAATGTAAACCTGGTCTGCATTTGGCTTTTGCCCAGACCTGGAGCAGTCTGAGCCAGGCCTTCTTTCCCACGCCTCTGCAACAAAGCTGGGCTGGGACAGAGCACTTTCAACTCATTTTGAGTTTTGTTTTAGTTTTCTTTAATGTCTGCTTTTATTCATTTTGCCTTTTTAATCTCCAAAGGAGAGAGACTCTCAACTTAAGATCTTTCATATCATTCCATTCTGAAAAGAGAAAACCTGCTTGAATAATAAAGTGCTTTTTTAATAAAACCTTTGGCTGGTCTCTGTGTCCTCTGCTGGTCATCTTATAGTATTTATAATGATAATTTTTTTTTATTAGAGATTATGTTTTCCTTTACTTCACTACAGTCATCTACTGTAGAATATGTTTTAGACTTTTTATTTATTTTTTGTTTTATTTGTAATATGCAAAAAATGTTCCTTTTCTGATCCACTGGATCAGGCAGAACATGTCTTAACTCTAAGAAAAAACCAACAGAAGCCTTGAAACATGACATCACATAAAATCAATCACATGACAAATATGTGCAGACTCACATGTACAAGGTGGAAAAGAACAATGATGCATTTTCATAAATTAAGAAAAGATGTCACAAACTCAAGCAGCAAAGACATGGCTCTAATGTTGTCTGGCTTTGTGTATCCTAAGCTTACATTAAATGTGACTGCTTAGCGGACTCTGTCAACTGCACTCAGTTTGATAAGAGAGGATTTTGGTTACAAAATGTCACCTTGATGCTGATTAGTACCGTGCAGTCTAGTCAGCGTCAAGTCTAGACCGCAAAAAAGATGATGCTTAGGAAAATTTAAAGGGAGCAGCAGTTTATTGAAAAATCTGCAAATATAAATCCATATATAAGGGAATTTTAACAAAACTGAAGTCAATATGACCAACTTTATACGTCTGCACTGTCGGTATTGGCGAGGCTGTATGTCAGGTGGCAGAGCAGGTCAGCTACTAACTGGAAGGTTGGTGGTTCTGCTCCAGTCAGGATACTAACCCCATGTTGCTCTCCGATGCATCCATCGGAGTGTGAAAGTGTCTGGATGTTAGATACGGAGCACTTGACACTTTAGAAAAAAAGTGATTGGGTGAATGAATTTGTTGTATAAAGCGCTTTAAGTCCTCAGAGTAGAAAAGCGCTATATAAGAACCAGTTCATTTACCATGAACTCTTAGTCACGCTGTCTTGTAATGTACCTAATTAGTCTTCAGGAATAGTTCTCTTCAGGCTTCTTGAAGCACGTTCAAAGCTCTTCTCTGGATGTTGGCTGCATTTTTTCTGTCCTTTTTCAACATGATGCCACGCTGCTTCAGTAATGTTGCAGTCTGGGCTCTGGGGAGGCCGATCCATGTCTCATCTAAGTGCTCCATTTTGTGTTTTTCTATCCAGGTATGATTTTGCTACACTCCTTTGTGATCATTGTCATGCTGACTAATGAAGCTGTTGCCTGGTGGTATTTCATGCTGGATGATAATCTGACTACTTTTCTGCATTCATAATTTCCTCAACCCTTTCACCATTTTACAAATGACTAGACATTCACTGTTGTACATTTATCCTGACCACCTCTATATTACTGAAAATGACTTGAACCAAAGTTTTCAAAATTGAGTTCATCACTCCATAAGACCTGTTGCCACTGAGATATGCTGTGACAGGAAAAAAGTATGTTTCCCCTTCCCGATTTCGGTTTTTAAATCATGAGTTAACTTATTAATGGAAAAAAGTTATCCAAACCTACCTTCATGAATCATGAGTTAATTGTGATTAACCACATTTTTTCTTTTCCTTTTTTTTTTTTTTTGAAAGCTGAGTTCAGTTTCACTCACCACACCCAGGACAGATTACTGCCAGACCTGTTGGATCAAGAAATCACTTAACCAGAACCTGTCTGACAAAGTAAGATACGCTAAAAAACAAAGAAAAAGCAGCACATGACACCATTATCCACAAATGGAGAAAATTTGAAACAGTGGTGAATGGTGAGTGCACTGACGACTCGTCCAGGTGTTCACATATAACCCAGAACAACATCTAGTTCATGATTCAACAATAAGAAAGAGGTTTTTTTTCTCCATACAGGTGATCCAGGTGTTTTGTTTTGTTTGTTTGTTTTTTCCTTTCTTCCCCCCTTCTCACCGTCTCTTCTCCCCTTTGGTTTTCTTTCTCTCCCTCTCTTTCTTTCATTCTTTCTCCCTGTCCTATCCCCCAGTCATGTCTGTCCCGTTTGTAGCAACCGAAAATAAAATAAATTCATAATTATAATAAAGGTCAATCAAATGGACCAATATGGCAAGGCCATGATGATCCACTTGGTAAAATAAATCCGCTTGGCATCTTTCTTGGCCTTAAGACAACAATTCTGATGGCTAAAGATCCAAACGGGACACAAAAAAAAAAAAAAAGAGTCCGGGCAAAAAAAGCCTCCACAGGAGTTCAAAGAAGAATACCACTGCTGACCAAAAAGAACTCAAAGGCTCATTTCACATTTACCAAAAACCATGTTAATGATTCCCAAGACTTCTGGGAAAATATTCTGTGGACTCAAGAAAAAAACCTGAACTTTTTGGAAGGTTTGAGTCCTGTTACATCTGCAAAAAACTAGCAAAGCATTTCATAAAAAGAACATCATACCAACAGTCAAACATGGTGGTGGTAATGTGACCGTCTGAGTCTGCTTTTCTGCTTCAGACCTTGACGACTTGCTGTAATTGATTGAACTATCTTTGTCGAATATTAAAATTTGTTTGATAAACTGAAATATGAAAGAGTGACAAATACTCAGAAAACTAAGAAACCAGGAAGGCGACAAATACTTTTTCATACAGTCCTGTATATCTAATTTGTTAAGCTTGTATTTGATGCTGATCAAATCCTTAATTTCAGTGAAGTTCTAGTTACATCCACAGGTCATTTAAATATTTTTGTTGAAATACCACCTAACAGTTGCAATTGTAAATTGCGGTAAGTGCCAGATCTAAAGAAAATCACAGATTTGCAAATGTGAGTTGTGGAGGCTGAATGACTAACAGACATCTGGCAAGTACAGATTACTAAAACAACAAAAAAGATGCGTTTCGGAGGCTGAATGATCATAAAATGGCCATTTTAACATATCTTTGCTTCTGCTTTGCGTCTCCTAAGTGTTTTGTTATTATTTAGAAATACACATTTTCAACAAAAAAAGAGCAAAGTGAAGAGCAAGATCAGTGTTCAGCTCTTAAACTGAGCTGGATTTCACCTGCAGAAAGGCGAAAATATCGACTAAATAAGATTTATGCATGGAAGTGTTTCTTTTTAAATCCATCGGGTTGAAAGCGAGGGGAGATTTTGAGTGACGCACGCGTGTACGGAGAACTAACACAGGTCTGGCATCACTGGAGTTAAATGTTTCAGATTGAGTGACAATGAGGAGAGACGCACAGAGGGATCACTCGTGAGTTTTTATTGATGAGGGTTGACTTCACTCAGTAGAGGCTGATAAAACGCACGTCACATTACAGCCATGCTGCAGCTGCGCGTTTTTAACAGACTTCTCCAACACTTTTATTGGAGGACTCAAGAATCCACAAAAGGTCTGTTACCTGGTTTTCCTTCTCAGCTATGGGGTGGATACAGATCTACCTGGCGAAGAAACAAATCAAGTAAGTGACTCATTTTGTACCAGCTGCTAAGGAAAGCCATATGTTTTGCATAGTAGATTAGTATTAGTCCTTCAGATAGAAATTACGCGATTCGTTTGTTAAGAAGTGGCGATTTAAAGCAGTTGAATGCAAATTTTATGTTTTTAAGTGAATGTTCATGAATTGCGAATTAAAAATGTGCACAGTATCTTGAATACGCGATTTTTACACAGTGAAAATGACACTCAAACTGTCACTGTCGAAACCGATTTTAAAAGATTTCTGTCACCGAGTCTAACAAACTTTAGTCTGTTAGATTCGGTCCAAGGCGCAAAGTTTATTTGACCCAAACTTAACGGACACATTTGGGAAAACAAACTTGCTTGCCAAAAGCTCGGGTCATGAACTGGAACTAGGTTAGGGGTACAAAAGTTAAACGGTGCGCAATACCGACACACAAAACGCAAGTCCCATACAACACACCCAAACCTCTGTGCCAGAACCAGACTTCCATCCAGCCCGCTATGGTGTCGCTGTATTTCGCTGTCACAGCCGGTCTTAAAGATGCAAGGAGACTGCAGTTCTCGTGGATAGTCACGTGTGAATAATTGATAGCGTGCAGTCATTCATAAGGGGCTGTGTGCAGCTTCTATTCTGTGTGTTCTGTAGCTAAACAAAAGCCATACTTCTCATATGCAGTTTTTCTCAGTGAGGGTTGTTGGTCTGTTTTAGGGGCGCAAACTCGCATGCGCACGTTAGTTTATTGTGTTGTGGGGACGTTGTATCCCACACACACACACAAATGCACGTCTGTGCGTGCGTGTGTGTTGATATGATAAATGTTGATATGATAAATACCACACAACATCATTTATAAACTGAGACACCTGCAGACTTTAGTTTGGTATTTTTTATAGTCTTCCCTGCAGTATGGTTAACAACCATTGCTCCTCTTTTGTGTCTGCTCACATCAGGTCTTCCAGATGTGAGAGAAAGGACTCTCATAGCCGTGAAACCAGATGGAGTTCAGCGCCGTCTTGTCGGGCAAATAATTCACCGGTTTGAGCAGCGGGGATTCAAGCTGGTTGGCCTGAAGATGGTGCAGGTATAAGAGTTTGAAGTGTGTGTATGTGATCTGCAAGTTTCTTGTTGAATCTGTCTCTGTTTGAAAGGTGTCTGAGGATCTCCTGTCTCAGCACTACCGTGAGCTGAGAGCTAAGCCCTTCTATCCTAGTCTGCAGCATTACATGACCTCAGGGCCTGTGGTGGTCATGGTGAGTGCTCCTCTGTCTGCCTCTTTCGAGGATACTCCTGGTTTTCTCCTTGTTACTTTTCTGCTTATTCTTGTTATAGTTCTTCAGTAGGTTTATCAGTCTTGCCAACACATGCTGCTTTACTTTTATTTAGGTATGGGAGGGGCCCAATGTAGTCCAGACATCACGTAAAATGGTAGGACACACTAACCCAACTGAAGCCCAGGCGGGCACAGTCAGAGGAGATTATGGCGTCCATGTCAGCAGGTAACCTGACTTTATTTCATTTCATTATGTGTGCTGATATTTGTGACATAAAACAGATTTTTAACATTAAAGCCTATGAAGCTATGTGCTTTTATGACGTGGCAGTACAGTAACCATGTGTGTTGGTCACTTAAAGGAACGTTGTCCATGCCAGTGATTCACTGGAGGGTGCTCAACGGGAGATCCAGCTGTGGTTTCAGGGAAAGGATCTCCTGAACTGGGAATGCTGCAACCAGGGCAACATGATGGAGGACTGAAGATGCTTGACAGTTCAAGGCAGTGAGAATCAGTAATAACTACCTCTTCTCCTGCTGCCTAATTACAGTGCCACCACAGTTTCTCTCTCTAAGTAATTTACCTCATTAAGTGCACTAAGAATCAAAAGATTTTTGCTAAAGCAAATGTGAGATTTTAGAATACCAACTACGCATATGTACATATAATACAGTAGCCATCTTAGTCTAGCATTGGATTATTATTGCTATACACCAACCAGCTACAACCATGGAAAAAATACTGACTGGGACTACTGGGCATGCACTTAAGGTACCCCAAAGGCTAAGTGGCTCCTGATCTAGAACCTCTGCTTGACAGTTTCTGCTTCATTCATGAAGGTAACTATCTTTTCAGAGAAAGAAAAATGAACAACAACCAAAAAGTTAGAAAATCTCTGCAAATAGAGAGCAATGTTTAGGTGCAGAATGGCTGTAAAGTCTGCAAACAGCCATAATAAGATACAAAGTCCACACAAACAGATGTGAGTTTTGGATCACAAAGAGACACAAAACGATCACGTGCAAAAAATGTTTCTCTACCTTTTTTTTTTATTTTGATCTGCAAGTCTTTCAGAGTGCCTGCCTACTCCAGCAGAGTAATACATCTACCCACTTTGCAGAAATAATTCAGTAATGGTATGAAGAACATGACAGAAAGCTTGAAGTGTTGACTTGGCTTCCAAATTCCTCAGATTATAATCTGATTGAGTATCTGTGGGCCGTGCCAGAAAAACTAGTCTAACGCACAGAAATACAACCTTTTAGGTTAAGACTTGAAGGATCTGCTGCTAATGTCTTGGTGCTTGATATTACAGGGTCCAGTTAGAAGACTGATCAGAGCTGTTTTGGTACCATAATGGGGCTACAATATTAGACAGTTGGTCTTGATTTTTGTGACTGATGAGTGCATCGTTTCTGGTTAATAGTTATATGCATTTGGTCTAACAAAGAGTGAGTGTGTGTGTGTGTGTTGTTTATACTGTTAGTTCCCCTTCCCCACATCTGGCCCACTGTAATGTGATTATTCTCATTAACAAATATAATTATTATTTAATGTATACATAATTAAACTGTTTACTTGACCTCTGTCCTCAGATAACCTAAGTGCAATTTTATATGTGATTTGAAATTTTGTGATACTTTTTTTTTTTTAACTGAAAACATGAAATAATCTTTCTACCTCTCAAGAAATAAAACAAGAGTTTCCCCCATAATGTTAACTAACTGCTATCAGGTATCAGAGTTTTTATGTGATTTTACATTTGTAGTATCGCTTTCTCGTGGTTATTTTTAATCATAATGTTTTAACTCTTTGCACTGCTTCAAAATTTCTTAAGTATTAAAGTGAGGAGTCTATATGCAATTGCCATCTTTTTATGTATAATTTATATATAACAACAAGCATAATAATAAAATACAGTTCATAGATATATATATATATTGCCATCACACACACACACACACACACACACACACACACATATATATCTCAGTGTTGTAAATTATGGTATTTCAGGGTTATAAGCATTGAAAGACAGCATATATTTTAGGTTGGGGGGGTTACTGTCATACAAATATGTTAACTGTAAAAAAAAAAAAAAAAAATCATGCACTGCATGGAAGGAATACAATTAAACCTGCAAGAAGATTACAAACATGTCAAACTAAAAACCAGACAACAACAACAAATTGGTTCCCAGAGTATTTAAATAGAATTTATTTTAAAATCTGTTGTTTTTGTTGATAAATTAACAGACTCTGTGATTAAAATATGAGCATTACCTCTATATCAAATAAGCATTGATGTCACATCTGTATTAAAGGATATTTTAACTCTGTTACAATACATCACTCTTTCTTTGTGAGTTAATCTTTAACTTTTGGATCCATCGACGCATCCAGTTCTAAAGTTTTTGTGCATTCTGGGGAGGACAGAAGTAATTTATTTTCACTTCTTAATGAAATTAAAGTTCTTGATCATATTTTTAAAAGAAAATCAGATTTAAACACATCACCAAAAACTATCTGTTTATGAAGTCTATTTACTAAAAGCAAGAAAAATTACAAAAGCTGCCCACCCACACCAAGTATAGGCAATATGTGACACATAAACATGGACTATCTTGTGGATAGTTTGTTTTTTTTACTAGTTAAATTTGCTCTGATTTACAATTTTCCTTTTTTTTTTTTAAATAGACAAGTTGACAAATGTTCTTACCCCAATTAAGTTTTGTTGACAAAATTTGTGAATAGGTATGTTCATTTGTAAATATTTAAATGTTGCAAATACTTCAAATAGATTGTGTTTGGCATTTACTTCCACTTAAATGAAGCTATGACCACATTTTAAAAACAAATTTATACATGAGTGCATTCAATTTGAAATTGCTCACGTTTTTGCCATTGTAAATCTTTAATCAGTTTGGGGCAGTGGCAATGATGTAAGTCTGTGCATAAGTCAAGGCTGAGCAAACAAATGACTCAACACTCGCCCAAGCATATCTTTGCAAATACACACAAACTAGTACATCCAAATAAAAAAATAGGGAACAAACCTTAAGCAGAGTCTTCTCTGCCATTATCTGGCTGTAAACGTTTTCACCCTCTTCTGGTGACACCGCAACAAACTCCTCCTTATTTAGGGAGAACAGCTGCGCTCCGTTTAAAATTCCCAGGCTCTTAACAGTGCTGAGCAGGAATGAATTACAAGATCAGCATTTTTGTGCTTTCACTGTGAAAAAGATCCTATTTTTAATATTCACCTTTTAATTTCTAAAGAAGAACTTGACTTTTAAGTCCAATTCATTACCCAGTAAAGCTATGATAAAGAGTAAAGCTACAATACTTGGGCTATTTTAATCCTTACACAACTTCAGGGTTTTTGAAACCCACA
Source organism: Perissodus microlepis (assembly GCF_051167445.1). Taxonomy (NCBI): domain Eukaryota; kingdom Metazoa; phylum Chordata; class Actinopteri; order Cichliformes; family Cichlidae; genus Perissodus; species Perissodus microlepis. Next base: position 19,354,077 of record NC_140464.1, read on the forward strand.
TCTGCAGTATTACACACATTTATCTCCTGGCTAGCAGGAGTGCTAGTGCTAATGCGCAAAACCAATATCATATAAAAACAACTTATATCTTAGTTTAAAAAAAATATGTTTAAACATGATATTCCTTAGTGGAGCTTGAGTACTAACTCTAGCTAATATGAACAAATATGTTTGTACTCACAGTGTGCTGAAGCCTTTGGCAGTAAGCCAGGCTGCCACCTCAGAAGATGGAGAGTCATAGTTCAGAGGTGTAGAGTTATCAGCTGTCTGTTTAAATGAGCCTCTTCTCCGGGCTATCCTTTGTAGAAGCTCATCATTCATTATCAGAACTGTACAAAGAAGAAAAACAACTGCATTTATATACACCTGTACAGTTGTAGCTGCAGTTGCACTTATTGCTTAACATCAACAACTATGAGCCTTGCCTGTTTGTTTTATGTGAAAGCATGAATTCATGTCATATAATGCAATAAACATCATGATTTTGATTATGAAAAACACTTTAGTCAGCTGAAATAAAAACCTATACTAGACCTTTGCTGAATTATATTTTACACATATCAAACTAAAGTAAAAATTATATTTATATGAACGTATCGTTCCCCTTCACAAAGTGTTCTTTTTGTAATACCAAGCAACTTAAATTCCAAAGCAGAAATACATCTTATATTATAATAAAAAACATTTTAAATTTATATTAAAACCATTAAATACGTTTTAATATTGTGAAAACTTTAAATAAGAACATATTCCAGTGATTTGCAAACTTCACAAATCTATATTTTAACTTGATTTTCAGCCTGTCCCTTGAGATTTCTCCAGATTCTCTGAATCTTTTGATAATACTATACCCTCTCATAGATGATTTATTTCATGTTCGTGACTGGTTGCCAGTTAGCCAGTCAGCCTTGCCTACAAAATGTTCTTCCAGCTGTTTCTTTTTAGTACCGGTTACTTTTCCAGGCATTTCTTGTACCAACTTTTTTTAGATGTGCTGCTGCCATCAAATTCAAAAGTCATGAAATAGTAAAACGTGTCAATTTTATTAGTTTTCATGTGTTTATGACATTTCTGTCTGCCCATATTCATTTACCTCTGTCAGGTTCATCTCCCTGCATCCTTGTAGATGGTAAAACCATGCTTTGAGGTCGCACTGCTGGGATTGCTGTAGTGGGACCCCCGCTTGATGGGGTGTATGAGAAGCGCTTTGAGTGAGGGACAGGACCTGCCTTTTGTTGTGAAAAAAAGGCAGGAATGAACAAAAACTACATGACAGCATTCGCCAAGAAATCACAGTATGTACAGTTTCTGAGGCAGTGGCACAAATAAAATTCTGTGTATTTGTGTAGCTGTGTGTCGTCTTATACCTGTGACTCCCTGTGCACCACTGAGCCATCTTTCTCCGTCATATTCAGAGCAGACACAGGCTCCAAAATGTTAAAAGGAACAAATCCTATCTCGCCATAGCTGTTCCGACACTTCCACCAGCGTTTTGATGAGTCAATCACCTACGGAAAGATGACTCTCATTAGCCAAGTTGTGTGACGTACTCCTGGATCTAAACTCTACTTTTGTATTCAGATCGCCACCCATATTTCAGGGTGTGTACCTCAAGTGTTTCTCCTTTTAGCACAGAGAGTTCACTGCTGTTTCTGGCGACAAAGTCGTAACTGCAGCGGTAATGGCTCTCACCGTGCGCATGTCCATTTCCGTCTCTGAAAAACAGATAGTATTTAAAAGATATGCAAAACATAAAAAAATAAACATGAAACTGGAGCCAGATATCAGTAATCTTAATCATGGTTTGCCACTAAAAGCACTTGACTGATTTGATTCTAGCCAGTAAGAAAACAGCCTCCACAAAAACAATCACAACTGCTGTAAAACCATAATAATGTCTTGCTCTATTTGTATGTATTTACACTTCTTCAGTGGCCTACCTGGGGCTCTGTGCTGCCTGTTGAGCTTCTTCCTGCTGACTTTGTTTCTGCTTGGTTTCATTGAAAGCATCTACTTTGTGCTGAAGCTCGATGGGATCTTCAAAAGGCTGGCCAGTAGAGTCATGAGTCTGAGGTTTCCACCCATCCAGAAAGACAGGTGTATACGGAGGAACAGTCAGACCGAGGTGGGAGCTGGAGAAAGTGGAACGAGCCTGTCATTAAAACCGTGTTGTGCACAGTCTCTAGTAAAGCTGACGTTCACACACACACAGACCTGGGTGAGGTCCAGCTGGTCCCCAGTGAAGTCCACAGCTCATTTTCCTCTAAAGTCAGATGTTCCTGGAGCAGTTTAACGGCACCATTGGTCAAAGCAGGACTGATGATGGATGCAGCTAATGCTGGCCCCCCAGTGGTATTCATCATCTGTAAGAGAGGGTCTCTACAGTAAAGATCAAAGAAAGAGGAAAAGAAGAAAAAGCACTAAATGAGGTCTCACCAGTCTGAGAGGCACAAAGATGTGGTGGAGCAGCTCTGGGGCATTGGGCTGTGAGATGTATGACTTCAGGCGGTCCTGAAAAAAATCAATTCTGTTTTTTGTATTTATCAAACAAATCTCTTTATGCTTGAATATAACGTAGTCTAATCATACCAGCAGACTGAAGGAGTACTTGATTTTCTGAAAGATGTTCACAAAGTCTTCTTCTGGGGGAGGACTGGCTTTCATGGTCAACAAACCATCTGCACACAGAACAGCAAAATATATACACCATAGATATAAAACATAAGGTTGTTATAACCACAGCATACAAGTATTGCTTTTACGGATACATTTACTAAATCTAGAATCAAGTTTAACATCATTCTACTCACATAGAAGGTCTTGAGTAATCAGACCCCATCTTATCTTAAAGACCAAATAGTAACATATCACCCCAATAGAGCACTTTGCTCTCACTCCTCAGTTACTTGAGGTTCTTATGGTGTTTAAAAGTACAATGGGAAGCAGAGCCTTCAGCCTGTCCTTGAGCCTGGTTCTGCTGGAGGTCTCTTCCTGTTAAAAGGGAGCTTTTCCTTCCCACTTTCACCAAAGTGCTTGCTCATTGGGAGGGGTGGGGGTCATTTGATTATTGTTTTTTTCTGTTTTCTCTGTATTATTGTGGGCTCCTTGGTCACTATGCAAATAAAATTGAACTGAACGGAGTATATCTGGGACATGATACAGACTATCATGTGGATGCTAACACTTTAGTTTGGGGAAAATTCTGAAAAACAAATAAAAGTAGAAATGAAAAGGAATACTAGAAGCACAACATACCATGACCTTTGTTCTAGCTTGTCACAGCAAGTGCTCTTATAAGACAAAGTAATGACTAATAAGAGCCTGCCTTTAGTCCATCCCAGTGTTAATTTAGGAAACACCCAGATGAGTTTGCCAAGTTAGACAAAAAGAGAAATACTTAGTGACTCAGACTCAGACATTAATTGTGCCCAATATAAAACATCATAATATCATGCTATATGAAGAAACAGCAGTGCATAAACGTGTTCAGGTACTTGCATGCCTTGTGTCTTAGACATTCTCATGATGTGCAGGAATTTTCTGCGTTACCCGAATGTTTGTTTGTTTTGCATCCTGCCTGTTGAGTTTCAGTGTGTAAAATATTGAGTCAATGTGAATTGCTCCTTCCTCCACATGTCTGAAGCTCACTTTCATCTGCTAACCTACATTTTAAATTTCAACCTTATCCAAAACATATCTGGCTCTTCGGTATCACTCGAAGAGACAGGTTTGCTTGTTTCCAATATAAGTCATTTATTTTGGTCAGAAATTGTCGAGGTCCTCACCTTCTTGGGTCTTTTTATCCTTCTTGGTCTTCCCCTCGTTTTTCTTTTTCCTTTGGTTGAGGACAGTCTGGGCTTCTGCCGCCTGTTGTAAGCGCGACATGAATCGCTCCACATCGTCAAAGCAGTGGTTCATAATCTCCTGAGGAATGATTCACACACGAGGCTCTCATCATATCGCTTGTTTTTCATTTTAAAGAACACTACACCACATCGGTTTACTGTTTCTAAAGTTTAGATAATAATTCTGGGGTTATTGTTCATATGTGTGTGATTTTCTGATTGTGTTGATAATTTCTAAGTCTTGTTTGTACCCACTCATATATACAAAAAAAGAGGCGTATGAGTACGTACCACTTCTCTGTCTGCATTCAGTGGAGGGATCTGATTCGACTCCCCACTGGTACCATTCTCTGAGCAGAAATAGAACAAGGCCATTAATTCAAAGTTTACAAAAAGCATATGCAAAAGATGGAAACACATGTTTTTGCCAACACCACATTCTTGGAGAGGAGTGTACCTTTGCCAGACTTGTTAGGAACCCCATCAGAAAGCTCCTGCTGTCCTTTAAGGACCATAACTCGGACACCTGAAGGCTTTCTAGGGAGCACGGATGGAAGTGATGTTGACATCTGTTTCACGTGGACATAAACAGAATTCAATGTAATGTACACAGAATAGGGAATGATGTTTTGGTAGCACAGCAATGACATTTACCCTTTTTTTATGTCTCCTTTCTTGTCCCACTTGAATTGTTATATTTGATCTCTCGTCCTTAGCGTTTTTAAACGTTCACATGTAGATAACTAGTCTTCAATGATATAAAAGATTCTCATTAACTTTGCCTGCCTGACATCTTGGCGTCATATTCATTATACCCATTACATTAAAAAGAAAAGATGATTAAGAGCACAACAATGGCACATACCACAGGCTGATTGTAAGAATGCCGAGTATTCAGCATTGTGCATACTGGCATGTTCACATGCAGGTAAGTGACAGGTACACTACAGGAAAAGATACCAGATGGTATGCAGATGATGCAACAATCAAAGCGCGACAGAGAAACTCCACCACAGCTCAGTTTTTCTTAAAAGGCTGTCCTTTACAGGTCATACAGTAGCTTTCTATCCTGACATCTCATCTTTCTGCCTTTCTCCTTCAGCAGTTCATGCAATTAACAGCAAGCAGATACACGCCCTGACGTTTTGAGCACCTGTTTGTACACTGCCCCAAATGTACTCCTCTGAGAAACACATTACTGACACAAGATAGCCGTCCTAGATCTAACAGGTGTATCTGTCTCTCTCAGTTCCTACCTCTGTTTTTTCCCCTCTCTTTCTCTTTCTCACCCTCTCTCTCTCACACACACATACACTTTACACAAGTTAATTCTTTAAACCACAGCTGGGATTGGCTCCAGCACCCCCCACGGCCCTGAAAAGGATAAGCGGTAGCGAATGGATGGATGGATGGAATTCTTTAAACCGACATACATCAACGTACCTTTTGGTGTGTCTCGCGTGTTTGAATCCGGGGTAAAGACACCACTTCGCCTGCTCAAGTGACTGTAGTGAGTTTGGCTGTTTTGCAAGAGGATGTCTTTCCTCCTTGGGATGTGCCAAAACAAGAAAAACAAGTCTGGCGTCCTTTCGTAGTCACACTGCATTGTTTTATTCCCTCCTATAACACACAGATACAGAGGTTGGCTCTCTCCCTCCCTCCCTGAGATTCTTTCTCTGCATCTTGGTGAGCTTCTCCTTCCTTATCACAGGTATTTCAATCAACAACTGCCTGTGGCTTATGCCCAGAGCCTAACGTGATCCGCATTGCATTCTTTCTCACCAATGTAGCACAGTCTTACTCAAGCACACCACCTCCACTCATTCAGAGAAATTAAGTTTCATTTGAGCCGAGGCCAAAGCCACCATAAAAGCTGTTGGTAAAGATCTAATTTATTTGTCCTTTTACTTTGTATTCATGAACTTGTCTTTAGTTTCTACCTGCTAATCGCACAGTCACAAAAATAATAAGAATAAATTAAATATCCAGGATGCTATTTATTTATTCTAGTTGTCTCTTTCTTGGGTTCTTGTTACCCAATGGAAACCAAAGCGAATAGTTCAATTCAATTCAATTCAATTTTATTTATATAGCGCCAAATCACAACAAAAGTCGCCTCAAGGCGCTTCATAGATACAGAGAAAAACCCAACAATCATATGACCCCCTATGAGCAAGCACTTTGGCGACAGTGGGAAGGAAAAACTCCCTTTTAACAGGAAGAAACCTCCGGCAGAACCAGGCTCAGGGAGGGGCGGCCATCTGCTGCGACCGGTTGGGGTGAGAGAAGGAAGACAGGATAAAAGACATGCTGTGGAAGAGAGACAGAGGTTAATAACAGATATGATTCAATGCAGAGAGGTCTATTAATACATAGTGAGTGAGAAAGGTGACTGGAAAGGAAAAACTCAATGCATCTTGGGAATCCCCCGGCAGCCTACGTCTATTGCAGCATAACTAAGGGAGGATTCAGGGTCACCTGGTCCAGCCCTAACTATATGCTTTAGCAAAAAGGAAAGTTTTAAGCCTAATCTTAAAAGTAGAGATAGTTTCTGTCTCCCGAATCCAAACTGGAAGCTGGTTCCACAGAAGAGGGGCCTGAAAACTGAAGGCTCTGCCTCCCATTCTACTTTTAAATACTCTAGGAACAACAAGTAGGCCTGCAGAGCGAGAGCGAAGTGCTCTAATAGGGTGATATGGTACTACAAGGTCATTAAGATAAGATGGGGCCTGATTATTTAAGACCTTGTATGTGAGGAGCAGGATTTTGAATTCAATTCTGGATTTAACAGGAAGCCAATGAAGGGAAGCCAAAACAGGAGAAATATGCTCTCTCCTTCTAGTCCCTGTCAGTACTCTTGCTGCAGCATTTTGGATTAGCTGAAGGCTTTTCAGTGAGTTTTTTGGACATCCTAATAATAATGAATTACAGTAGTCCAGCCTGGAAGTAATAAATGCATGAACTAGTTTTTCAGCGTCACTCTGAGACAGGATATTTCTAATTTTAGAGATGTTGCGCAAATGGAAGAAAGCAGTCTTACATATTTGTTTAATATGTGCGTTGAAGGACATGTCCTGGTCAAAAATGACTCCAAGGTTCCTCACAGCGTTACTGGAGGCCAAGGTAATGCCATCCAGAGTATGAATCTGGTTAGATACCATATTTCTAAGATTTTCAGGGCCGAGTACAATAACCTCAGTTTTATCTGAATTAAGAAGCAGAAAGTTAGCGGCCATCCAGGTCTTTATGTCTTTAAGACATTCCTGCAGTTTAACTAATTGGTGTGTGTTATCTGGCTTCATGGACAGATAGAGCTGGGTGTCATCTGCATAGCAGTGAAAATGTATGCTATGTCTTCTAATGATGCTGCCTAAGGGAAGCATGTATAATGTAAACAGAATTGGTCCTAGCACTGAACCCTGTGGAACTCCATAATTAACCTCAGTGTGTGAAGAGGACTCTCCATTTACATGCACAAATTGGAGTCTATTAGATAGATATGATACAAACCACTGCAGTGCAGTACCTGTAATACCTACAGCATGTTCTAATCGCTCTAATAGGATATTATGGTCGACAGTATCGAACGCTGCACTGAGGTCTAGCAGGACAAGCACAGAGATGAGTCCACTGTCAGAGGCCATAAGAAGATCATTTGTAACCTTCACTAAAGCTGTTTCTGTGCTGTGATGAGCTCTGAAACCTGACTGAAACTCTTCAAATAAACCATTCCTCTGCAGATGATCTGTTAGCTGTTTGACAACTACTCTTTCAAGGATTTTTGATATGAAAGGAAGGTTGGAGATTGGCCTATAATTAGCTAAGACTGCTGGGTCTAGAGATGGCTTTTTGAGTAAAGGTTTAACCACAGCCAGCTTGAAGGCCTGTGGTACATAGCCGACCATTAGAGATAGGTTGATCATATTTAAGATCGAAGAATTAATCAATGGCAGGACTTCTTTGAGCAGTTTTGTAGGAATGGGGTCTAAAAGACACGTTGATGGTTTGGAGGAAGTAATTATTGAAGTTAACTCAGAAAGATCAATTGGAGAAAAAGAGTCTAACTTAACATCAATGGTACTAAGAGTAGCTGTAGATAATATTACATCTGTGGGATGATTACTGGTAATTTTCTCTAATGATAAAAATTTTATTTGTGAAGAAGTTCATGAAGTCATTACTAGTTAACGTTAAAGGGATGGTTGGCTCAACAGAGCTCTGACTCTTTGTCAGCCTGGCTACAGTGCTGAAGAGAAACCTGGGGTTGTTCTTATTTTCTTCAATCAGTGATGAATAGTAAGATGTTCTGGCTTTGCGGAGGGCTTTCTTATAAAGCAGCAAACTATTTCTCCAGGCTAAATGATGATCTTCTAAATTTGTGACACGCCATTTCCTCTCCAGATTACGAGTCATCTGCTTTAGGGTACGTGTTTGAGAATTATACCACGGAGTCAGGTACTTCTGATTAGAGACCTTAGTTTTCACTGGAGCTACAGTATCCAGAGTCGTACGTAGTGAGGAGGTGAAATTATTAACAAGATAATCAACCTCTGTTGGGGTAGCGTTCAGATAGCTGCTCTGCTCTGTGTTGGTACAGGGCATTGAAGATGATAGCAGTGGGTGGATTATATTCTTAAACTTAGTTACAGCGCTTTCAGAAAGACATCTACTTTGATAAAATCTACTCTCCACCGCTGTGTAATCAATTAATGTAAATGTTATCAGGAAATGATCAGACAGGAGAGGGTTTTCAGGAAATACTGTTAAATGTTCAGTTTCTATGCCATATGTTAAAACAAGATCTAGAGTGTGATTAAAGTGGTGGGTGGGTTCTTTTACATTTTGAGAGAAGCCAATTGAGTCTAATAACAGACTAAATGCCATGTTGAGGCTGTCATTTTTAGCATCTACATGGATGTTAAAATCACCCACAATAATTATTTTATTTGAGCTCAGAACTAAATTAGATATAAAGTCTGAGAAATCAGACAGAAACTCTGTGTAAGGCCCAGGTGGACGATAGATGATAACAAGTAAGACTGGTTTCTGAGTTTCACAGCTGGGGTGGACAATGTTAAGCATCAGGCTTTCAAATGAATTAAAAGTCTGTCTTGGTCTTTCATTAATTAATAGGCTGGTGTGAAAAATTGCTGCCACACTGCCCCCTCGGCCTGTGCTTCGAGGTTTCTGGTAGTTAGAATGACTCGGGGGTGTTGATTCATTTAAACTAACATAATCATCCTGCTGCAACCAGGTTTCTGTAAGGCAGAGTAAATCAATTTGTTGATCAATTATTAAGTCATGTACTAACAGAGACTTGGAGGAGAGAGACCTAATATTTAATAATCCACATTTCACTGTTTTACTCTTTGGTTCAGATGTGGATACTGTATTGTTCTTTCTTTTTGATTGTTTATGTTTAAGTTGTTTGTTGCTGGTTTTTAGTTTGTTTTTTGTCTTTTTGGAAGCTGACACAGTCTCTATGGAGATGGGTTTTTGGGGGGGTAGCAGGAGGAGAGAAGCTGCAGAGAGGCGTGTAAGACTGCAACTCTGCTTCCTGGTCCCAACTCTGGATAGTCATATTTTGGGGGGTTTAATAAATTTGTCCATATTTCTAGAAATGAGAGCTGCTCCATCCAAAGTGGGATGGATGCCGTCTCTCCTAACAAGACCAGGTTTCCTCCAGAAGGTTTGCCAATTATCTATGAAGCCCACATCGTTTCTGGGACACCACTCAGACAGCCAGCAATTTAAGGAGAACATGCGGCTAAACATGTTAGTTAAAGGGTGAATCACTTATTAACCATTCGCTATACACAATTTTTACTTGGTGTGTAATGACTGAAAGAATTAATGCCCGAAAAAGATAAGAAATCTGTAATTTACAGAATAATGTTGCAATTAATCACATTTTAGGAAACAACTTTTGAGGCTTAACTCAACCAGGCCTTGTTTAGCTCTCACACCTTGGCTGAGGTTCTTTATCAACCTTAGGGTGAATATTGATGGTTTACAACAAAATGAAAGATGACAAATACAACCCTAAAGTTAATGTTTTATTTCTGAGCACAAAGGGATTCCACATTGACTTTATGCAGGTAGGCATGCAGCAGAAAATGAACAGAGGCCTTTTAAGCTGTAATGTAGTGACACCAGCTGGTCATTTCAGCTAATTTCGTCATGTCTGACCTGGCTGTTGCACAGTGTGTTGATACTGCACGAGGTTGCATAGAATCAACTCTGCGTTTGATGCTTTCTGTGATCTGACGTTGGTGATTAAAGACACTGTGTCCCATGTGGTTTCCACAACAAACTATCCTGTGGTCTTTTCCTGACTGTCAGCTAATGTGACGATTAGATCAGCCTGTAGAACAAAGTTATTGTTTTTGTTTGTTTGCTTGTTTTTTTTTTTTTCACTGAATGTGAATAGAAAACAACAATCACTTTCAGTTTCAAGCATGTGTACCAACAGGACATTTTCCACATTTAGGTTGTTCTAAAAGAAAGATTTACTTTACATCTATTATTGCATGTGACAGTGAGTAATACAAGACATTTTCAGCTGTACAATTAGTTTAGGATTTACTATCCTGCTGTGAGCTTTGCCTTGCAGAAGAGCACTTATAATGTGCATTCTAGCTGCATGGTTACTCCTCCAGTACAAAGATGTCCAGTGTGTAAATCTCTGTCCCTACACCCACATTTGTAATGAAACTATCCCTTAAAAAAATGTTAATTAGGCTGTTTTTCTTTTCAACATGTGAACAGGTAAATATAAGCTTTATCTCCTTTTAAGAGTCTAAATGTTTCCCTTTATGGATTCATGAATATGCTCAGTTGAATTACCGCTCTGATTCATTGCTCCTCTAATCGCACTACTGGAACCACAACGTTCAAGTCAGTGGGTTACCGTTTGGGTGACTTGGTATAAGTTGTCGTTGTGACACATCTTCTCCACCAGGGGGAGTGCAGCTACTCTACTACTAAAAATAATTCAGAATACTATACTGTAAGTGGCTGGATTCAGCTTTGTGGACACAGACAGGTTTTTATTTTAATCCTAATCCATGTCATATATATTTAATATCAGTACCCATTTTTATGCAAAGAGCCCACAATTTTGTTTATTTGTAGTGACAATCTAATTGTTTTTCAAGTAGCACAGTTAAAGCATGTTAATATTTCTCAGAAAACCTATACCCCCGCTGGTTTTTTAAACTACAATTGCTAATGACTACACGCAAAACAGCTTCGTTACAAAACCCCGCAGTTTAGTATCTGAGTTATTCCCAATGCACACTGACTATGAGCCACTTGTTGATTTCTGTGCATTGCTCTGCGTAAAGTAAGGCACAGACGGCGCACTCTTCTGCGCTCTCTGGCTGAGCTTTAATGAATCTACTAATAACTTTTATTTCTGCGCATGACTGCAGCCTATAATTAAGTCAAGTGTGAGCAGTTCAATGTGCTCACTGTCAAGCCGTGCAGGTTCCACACAGTAATCCAGCAGCAGTGTGTATTCTTGTGTTGTCAAGCCCCGCTTCCCATTTTGGGGAAGGGCAGCTCAGCCCCTTCGGTCTTCCCATTGGCTCAGCTCCTCTCCTTCGTTTCTTCTTGACTTGATGACCACGGTTTGTTCCAGCTCTCGAAAACGTGTCCGCAAGTTGTCAAACCTGGTCAAGGCTTTTGTCCCCGTATAAATTTTATCTGCTACCCCGATTGTTATCAGAAATAACGAAAAAGAAAAGCTTTTAAAAGAAGCCCTGTGGTAAGACGAGCAGAGAAACTAACACCAGGACTGCTGGAAACTCTACTCCTCAGTGGGACCGTGCTGTCAGCATGGTATGTCCACAGCACATCGTTATTTGACTGTTATTCTTTAATAGTGTGGCTTTGTGAGCTCTAATCTCAGTCATACTTTTTTTTTCCAGCGAAAAAACGGATCTTGTTATTATTATTGTTTGCACTGTATACCGCTGGCTGGTTCCTTTGTCAGTTATGTAATCAGTCATGTGTGCGTTAGGGCTGTATGCTGCCTCACTATGATTAAGCCCCCCTATACATTCTTACACAAGAATGCACTCATTGTTTATACGTTGAGCAGCACCTACACAACCAAACTTAAACTCAGTGACATACAGTATGGTTTGCTGCATAAAGCAAGCTGCAGCCAAATATACAGTCATTAACTTTTTTTAAAGTTTCTCTTTATCTTCTTTTTGTTTTGTTTTGGGGGTTGTGTCTGTTTTAGTCCCTTAAACTTTGAGCACAGATGATAAAATCTGCCACAGCTCTTGAACCTTTATCTGATCTGTGGATGCAAACGCCCTCTGAGATGAAAGGCTGCTCTCTAGCATCCTAATCACCAGTTTCATCAGTTTTTAAACTGGACATTTACAATGGAGCCACAAGCATCTATAGCTCTATGTTACTCAAACTGAATTATAAATAGCAATGAACAACCCTTTTTGTGATAAGCTGTATGGTAAAGCCAGCTGCATTCAGGGAAAATTGTCATGCTCATATTACAGTTTTGGTTATAGCAACATGTAAGATAAGATAAGATAAGATAAGATAAGATAAGATACACAACGGGGAAATTTGTGCGTCACCTCAGCTCAGGTACAGATATCAGAAGGAAATACAAAAATACAAATAAGTACAATCAATGAAAAAAAGTAAGATAATACACTATATACAATGGTAGCATACACAGTATGTGATTATGGATATGGTTGGAAATATGGAAGATATATATAACTATATAGCTTGATATAGCTATTGTACCACTACTATTCCTATTTATAGACACGTACACACACATGTACACACTAAATATACATATGGATACATATACATACATATATACCTGCACATGTCCACACACATGGAAGGTCCATTATGCATGAAGTGGTGACCGTGGATTTTCACAGTGTCCAGTGACTTATGACATCGTGATTGAGGAGTTATAGAGTCTAACTGCTGTTGGGATGAATGATCTGTGAAAGCGCTCCTTCCTGCAGCGAGGGTGTTTCAGTCTCTGACTAAAGGAGCTGCTCAGCCCACTCACATACTCATGCAGTGGGTGATGGGGGTTGTTCATGATGGATGTCAGCTTTACTAACATCCTCCTCTCGCCAACCACCTCCACAGACTCCAGGGGACATCCCAGCACGGAGCTAGTCCTCCACACCAGTTTGTCAATCCTGCTCCTGTCCCTGTCCGTGCATCCACTCCCCCAGTAGGCCACTGCATAGAAAAGGGCAGATGCTACCACAGTGTCATAGAATGTCCTTAACAGAGTCCTGCAGACTCCGAAGGACCTCAGTCTCCTCAGCAGGTGGAGTCGACTCTGGCCCTTCTTATACAGGATGTCTGTATTTGTAGTCCAGTCCAGTTTATTGTTGAGGTGAACACCCAGGTACTTATAAGAGTCCACTATCTCAATGTCTTTCCCTTGGATGTTCACCGGTGTTGTAGGGGGTGACTTCCTCCTGAAGTCTATGATCATCTCCTTTGTCTTGCCGGCGTTGATTTGGAGTACGTTGGTCTCACATGTAGCTGTCATGATCGAGCTTCTTCAGTTGTGCAATGCCATGATGCTAAAGGGCTTTAGATACAGTGTAATGTGATATTATGTAATGACTAAAGATTGACTGATGTGATAAACACAGAAGTGTATCCTTTTACAGGTGATTGCAACAATGTTTATTTTTACTACAAAAGGCCAACATCAGCACTGCAACAGACCAAGTACTGACAAAGCTTTATTACATGAGGTTATGGCTCTTTTGTTCACTCCCCTTTAGCTCTCAGGACAGATTTGCTGTTTCTTCATTTTTGCAGCAGCTGGCATGCAAAACAATTCAATTTGTACTGAGACCCACATGGTGACCTCATGTCCTTTGAGACATTGAGCCACATAAAGTGTAATGACTTTACTTCAGATCCATATACCTAAAGAAATAAACCACATGCTCCAGATTTACATGTGTGTAGTGATGTGTGTATATCTGTGTAAGTCCTATGCATATAGGATTCACTGTGCTGTATTTATATATTTACTCACTGAGTAATTTTACACCTTAGGGACGGCTGAACCACTGCTGCATGATTTTATCCAGAGTAGAAACATAGAAGAGTGGTTCCTTGTTTTCCAAACAGTTCCTGGGACAGATGCTCACTGACCAGGAGACACAAATTTACAACCAGTGCACGTGTGCTTGTGTGTGTGCTGGTGTGTGTGTGTGTGTAAGGAGGACAATTAGGGTTAACCAAGTATAGCAAAAAGGAAAGGGGGAAGAAACCCAGTAGTTATTTTGAGAAACACTGCATTATGTATTTTAAAGTGGGAAAATGTGTTCAAAATTAGAAACATATCAGCCAGAAGTGGAAATAACCACTGAATACAAATACAAAACCCTGTCATTTCTCAAATGTGTATATATTGATAATCTTTTTTAGTAAATTTAAAAACCTAATACAGACTTGTTATGTTCTTATGCTTTCATAATAGCAAAGACAGTGAAACACTGAAGAGTTGAACAGTATCAACTTGTACTTGCAGGCTCATGCCGATGACTTGTTTTGATGTTAGAGAGATGTAGTAATGTGTAAAAGTCTTGAGCCAACCTCATTTCTTTATGTTTCACTAGTAGAAAGTATTTGCAGTGATTATTTGAAACATGCAAACATACATGGAAGTACAGTTTATAAGGCAAAAACAGAGTTTGTACAATTCTAATGAGCTTAACAGTCAATGACCATCTTTATTCGTCAACGCAGTCTGAGTTCTCATATTTAACCTTATCTGTAATTTCTTTAAGTAGTCTTCAGGAATATTTCTCCACTCTTCTTGAAGGACATTCAAAGCTCCTCTTTGGAAGCCGGCTACCTTTTGTTCTGCTCTCAGACAAGATGATCCTATGCTACTTCAAAAATGTTAAGGTCACCTTTTAATAATCAAGTAAATCATAACAGTATATCCCATGTACTGCTAAATTTTCCAAGGAGTTGACCAATCAAATAATCTACTAGTCACTTCAGCTCTATAGAAAAGTGTGTTTGCTCTAAGGTAAGTGATCAAATGAACTCACAGGAGTGTGTGAAGCAGACTTTTTCAGTATAGTCCGTTGGAAATCTTGTTATAGTTTATAGCTCAAACACATGGATCCTTAAAGCTTAATAAAGCTGTTGATTTTGTAATTATTTGTTCAGCATACCCTGATAGCCCTAACCCTAACTTTTTTCCTATATTATTACCAACTGTACCCACTTTGTGGTTTACCCATGCACCTCAGCACCACCCACAGTATGAACCAATGCAAGCCTAACACCTCCCAGTGGATTTCTCCCTCCCACTCCCAACCACACATCACTGTATGGCTTCTGTCCGCCCCACTTTCCCCTCCTTTCTATTTGTGCATGCATATATTTGTCACAGTCTCACACTCTACGCATGTGGGCATGGATATTTCTGAAATCACCTGCCCTATCTGGCCGTGTGTCTTGGACAGCCATGAACTCTTTCTGGGTCTTGTAATTTTCCATTCTAACCAGCTGATACCAGGAGAGGTCATGTTCTGAAGCCAGCTTGGCTTGTGTTAAGCCATTTTGGATCCGTCCCTTTCATCTGAGCTGACATTTAGTGTTCAGTGAGGAGGTGATTCAGCTGAATGCTTTTTTTTCCTGAAATGCACACCATTTCAGACCCTGGTGTTTATATTAAATGAAAGAGAATTGAGGTGATGCAACAAAGTTTTTTATCTGGATAATTTCATAATAACAAAGAGCACAGTAAGTAACACACATCCATTATTTATGCATTCTATGTGCATTTAAACCTGCCATTATGTCAGTCTTGCTAATGAATTGCTAACACCTGGGTGTACTGATGAAGCATTTTGAAAGGTCAGTCACAGTTGGCCTTCACCTCAGTGCTAAATATGCCAGTTGAATGACTTTAACGTAAAAGAGCATCAATAGGAAATTCAGTGTCTGCAGTAGCATTTCTTTATACATCTGACGTAGTGATGGGAGAATGACGAGTTAGAGTAAAGATAATGCCTTAATGTTGGATTACGTAATGCATTGTCTCACTGCTGTGTTTTCACACTGATAAGGAGTAGTGATATAACCTTCAACAACATGACAACATAACAACATAACAGCAAGTGCTTTTCCTCTTTGTTATCCCTGATAAATTAATTTTTTTCCTAGCATAATTTAATTCTTTCCTTACATAATTTTGTGCACAGAGTAGTGTGTTTCCACACATATTTGCTCAGCATAACTACAATGACTTTGTGCAGACTCACATGTCAGGATGAAGCTTCAACTGATAATCGGTTTAGTTCATCATATTACTTCTTCTCTTTATAACAAGACAGAAAAGCCTCCGCTGGACGGCAGCGAGGGCAGAACCTGGATGGAAGAAGGCCAGTCCCAAACTCAGCTCACAGCTGTGGATGGTCCCGATGAAGCTGCGACAGACGACGGAGACCGTCCAGCATGGGATTCTAAGATTCAGTATGTGTTAGCCCAGGTGGGCTTCAGTGTGGGCTTAGGGAATGTGTGGAGATTTCCATACCTCTGCCATCAAAATGGAGGCGGTGAGTGACAAGATTAACTTACAGGTTTAAGTGATTAACTTAGTAGCTGTTTTGGTGCCAAAGCAATGCAACACATAAAAAGAAATAAATACTTGAATAAAAGGGAATTTAATATAAATGAACTGCAGGACTTCCTAATACTATAAACAGATGGGTGACACATTGTGTTACAACTTGGTAATAAAGCAGTAATATTGGGGTAATAAGGGGGAAACTGGCTCAAAAATGTTACTGCCACTAAATTAATAACACCAAAGTAATTATTTTGTATCAAAAGTATTTATAGCTGCATAATATTACACTGAAATGTATACAATTGGGTAATAACAGACCAGAAACTAGGGGTAAAAACTTGGAAACAAATGTATGCATATGAGGTAAAACTAATTAATAATTAGCACAGTAATATATTAGTAACGATATGATATCCTGATAGTAATAAAATGGTAAAATCCTCCTTTGAATTTTCATATGCATAACATGATGATCTAATTTCAAACCATAGTTTACAAAGGATTTATCGATGAGCAAGACGCTGTTGCTTCATAAACATGAACTAATCACACTATGAAGGGAAGCAAAAACAATAAATGATCATACTTTAACATCCTGACCACATGGTAGTTCACCTCAGCTGTTTATACTAATAAAAATGACTTAAAAATGAATTTGAGTTTATATTAATTTTAATATATGTGCGGCTGATGTGTGGACTTTGTGTTAATATTGACTCACTCAAGCTGTCTTAAGCTCCAAAACATGGGCTGGTGTCCTGATACATATTAAATTCATTGCTCTGTCAGTGATTACAAGGCATTCAACACCTGAAGTATCAAAGCAGCCCAAACCATGATGCTCCCTCCACTGTGCTTCAAAGATGAGATGAGAATAAGTGCCAGTTTTCAGTGCTCTTTACCTCCAAACAGGGCAAAATATTTAAACTTTTGGTTTATCTATCTACACAACGTTGTCCCAGCAGTGCTGTAGTATACAGCTTTATGCATCATTATACTGCTTTTTTGTATTTTTGATTTCTGAGATCCTGCGAATGTCACTGTGTGAAACTGACTTTTCTTTCTGGAGAAGAGTAGAACTCTAAACCATATTTTATTTATAGCTTTACAACACGTGCATGCAGCATGTTTGGTTAGAACATGAGACTCCAAGCATCTTTTAGAGAGGTTGCTGACATATAAATTTGCTTATTTTTTCCAGCTTCAATGGCAAATTATGAGTTTGTGTTTAAAAAAAAAAAGCCAAAAACTGTTGTTTTTTAAATGTGCTTAGTTAGACTGTGTTTGCCTGTAACATGTGCAAATGCAAATGCAAAGTTTTTTTTTTCCCTCTGGAACTACAGGTGACTTTGGGTTTGCCTTTAAAATATATGTCCTCCTTTGTTCCTTCCAGGCGCCTTCATGCTGCTGTATGTTTTTCTTTTGGTGGTTGTGGGAGTTCCACTGTTTTTTATGGAGCTGGCTGCTGGTCAAAGCATTCGACAGGGCAGCATCGGTGTATGGAAGCACATCTCTCCAAAGCTGGGAGGGATCGGCTACTCCAGCTGCATGGTGAGCATTTTCTTTCTTTTTCTGTCTGAGACCTTTTTCTGTTTACGTTCATGTACCTGTGTGTTCTGGTAGGGCTGCTGTTGTTTGATAGCTGACTTGCTTTTTCCAAGTCTGGGTTTCAAAAGTAGCACCGGGGTCAGTATTTCTAATCTCTTCACCTTCACTTATCTGGCCCCAATCCTGCATCACGTGTCACCGCCTTTATCACCTTTCTGTAAACACCTTAGCCATGCTGCATGTGTGTGTATATACTCACGCACACCCATGCTGTAACATGAGAAAGGTAGTGTGCTGTGCGTCTGTGCTAGCAGTTGATTGCGTAACAAGTTGGGAAAAACACAGAGTACCCAAGAACGTTTTTGTCCGTACACACAAAAGAAATGTACGACTAGATAGCCTGTGCTGTTTATAAAGCGTGTTTATTTTTCTTTAAATAGACCTAACCTCTGTTTGTCATTGTTAAGGTCAATGTCGAACCTTATGGCTGCATTCCCTGGGTTAGCCTTTACTTGTAGGCTACACGTATAAAAGAAATCACAGCATTACACTGAAGCTGCAAACAATTTGCAGCATATTTTAACTAATATCTCATAATACTGATTATTTATTGATATAAATGCTTTCTTCTTCCCCAGGTCTGTTTTTATGTGGCTTTGTACTATAACGTTATCATTGCATGGAGCCTATTCTACATGGGTAACTCCTTTCAGTATCCTCTGCCATGGGAGAAGTGTCCAACAAATGTAACCTCCAATGACACAGGTAATCACATGACCGAGTGAAATGAAGTGATGTCTGATGAAGCCTACAGTGTTTTCTTTTCTCAATCAACAGTGAAAGAATGCGCAGGCAGCTCCCCAACGTCGTATTTCTGGTTTCGGAAAGCTCTCAACATCACAAATTCCATTGAAGAATCTGGAGAGTTTAACCCCATCATGACAGGCTGTTTATTGGCTGCTTGGGCAATTGTTGCCTTGGCAATGATAAAGGGCATCAAGTCTTCTGCAAAGGTACATGAACACCAGTCCCACCATTAGCACACAAATATAAAGTGTTTGTGTTAATGTTAGTGTTATCTCTCAGCTAAACATAAGCTGCAGCTCGCCCCTTTTCTGCCTCACAGTTCAGATACTTATCAATCAATCAATCAAGGCTTTATTCGCCACGTGCAGGTTGCCCTGCAGTGAAATAGGACCCCCCCCCCGACCTTACACACACAACACAGACATCACATGGGGATACAGGTCGGAGAACGGTAGCGTTACAGAAAACAAACACTGAAATATACACTACAATGGGAAAGTACAAGAGGAAAAAAAGAGACCTCTACTCATGCTGGGCTCCTGGGAGGACAGCATGAGAACAGGAAACAAAAAAACTCCTCTGCACAAAAAAGCACATAAATGTCCACAGCACAACATTATGGAACACGTGACAAGCCACAGGGTCGGGTGGGGGGTGAGGAGTAATCCAAAGCAAACACAGCAGCCATCCTGCCCAGCGCTACCATTCCAGTGCGGGCAATCACAGTTTTACATTTGGCTGTATAACCTTGAGCCAAATGTTGCACTTACCCAGCAAATATATTGACATTTGATAACTGTTGGCTGACAGCCTTTTCTCAATGTCTAGTTATGGTGGAAAAATCACTCCAAAATGAAAGTTGAACCTGCATTGTGGACGTTTACCACAATGATGATTCACGTTACCGTGGTCTTTGTTCATAGGAAGGTACTAACCACATACATGCTGTGTGATTGTTGGGGTTATTTTTAATATTGTTGTGTCCTTGCCTTGCAATATAAAACACCTTGAAGCGACTGTTACTGTGAATAAATAAAAAGAAAATTAATTGAATACTAGAAAAATTTGCATTTCCTGCGAAAATGCTGTGTGGATGCCTTAACGCTGAAGATGTCGGCTGAAAAAACCTGAAAAAGTTGAAAAAAAAAAAAAAGCATTGCCCTGAGCAGGATTCAAACCTGGCCCTTCTGGTCTCAAGGCGGCTACTCATCTCACTGCGCCAAAGTCATTCTCACAAAGAAGAGGTGGAGAGACTGACAATTCTGGTGAAATTAGCAGAAGCTGCAGAGAATTGTGCTGATAAGAGGTGAAAAGGCTAAAAATTTTGCAGAAAAGAGGTGAATCAGAAGAATTTCTGCTGAAAAGAGTTAAAAAAGTTTAACTGTTAACTGAAAGAAATGTTGCCATAAGCGGGATTTGAACCCCGGCCTCCTAGTCTGAGAACGGATGCTCATCTCACTGAGCTAAAACACAGCTCAACCCGGCATGCAACATCAGTGACCACATTGATAATGTGTTCCATTCATTTCAATGGTCAAACGTCATAACACACATTAGCAGAAATAGCAGAATTTTTTAAAGTTTAAACATAGTATTTCTGCTAAAACTTAGTATTTATACTAAATAATATTTTTTTCCTGCCAAATCATAGCATTTGTGCTGAAACACAGAAAATTCTGCCAAATCATAGTATTTGAGCCAAATCATACAATTTGTGCTAAAACATTATTTATGATTTAGCAGAAACACTGGGACTTGGTAGAAATACTATGATTTACATGAAATACTTTGACTTAGCAGAAGTACTACAATCTAGCAAAAAAATACTACAGCATAGCAGAAATTCTATCATTGAGCAGAATTACTAGGATTTAGAAGAAATACTAAGATTTGGCACAAATACTATGTTTTAGCACAAACACTGATGTGGCTCAAGAACCTTTATTGTGCAGTTATACTGTGATTTGGAAGAAATACTATGCTTTGGCACAAATACTATGATTTGGAAGAAATACTATGTTTTAGCACAAATACTATGATTTGGCTCAAATACTATGATTTACCAGTAACACTATGTTTTGGTACAAATACTAAACTTTGTCACAAACACTATAATTGAGTACAAGTACTATAAGATTACAGAAATACTATGATTTAGCAGAAATGCAATGTTTTTGCAGAAACACTGTAATTTCGCTTAAATAGTATGAAATAGCAGTAATACTATGATTTGGCAGAAATACTACTTTTTAGCACAAATACTATTGTACAGAATGGTGTACGTCAGTTTAATACTGGGTGGTGCTGCAATAGTAACTATCCTCGGTCAGAAGGAGAGGCTGACATCTAGGGATTAGATTACCACAGGTGGAGTTTATTGGCGGTCAGATGGATGGTACAGGGAGGTATGGCATACAGTAGGAGGATGTGGAGAGGTGATATGGTGTGGTTTCTATGATTAAGAACAGGGTATGCATTACAACATGCATACAGATTAAAGATTAAGAAAACTGGCAACAAATTCCTCCACTACAAATCAGTCTGATACCACTTCTTACAGGGTTCACGTTTACTAAGGCACTACCCAAAAGGCGCCACAAGAGGGCACTCCAACACAAGAGATGACCTATTTACACTGATGCACTTAGTAAACAGTCAGCCCCCTACTTAGCCACTACATAATACAGTGATATTACATAATACAAATTCACATAAATTGGCAGATGGAACAAACAAAGCTGTAACAAGCCCAAAACAATCAAATAACTGGGCTGCCATAGCTATCGCTAACTAGCACATATGCTAAAGGTAACTAAAACCAATGCACACAAGTAGCAGTGTAACCATCTTAAGCATGGAATATTAACTCACGTTTATGTGACGCACACCATCCCCAACAAATACAGGATGGGCTATTTGTTTCCCTTCCCAGCAGCTCTCTCAATCGTTAGCCCAGGAACAAACGAAGACCATCTAGCTCAGACGTCCCATGAATCCCATCACTGCTCAGAGGCTGCTGGGTTCACACTAACACAGGCTTTTCTACAACTATGATTTGGCAGAAATACTATGACTTAGTAGTAATACTATAACATAACAGATTTCCTCAAAATACTATGAAATTGCAGTAATTCTATGACTTGGAAGAGATACTACGTTTTAGCACAAATACTATAACAAAGCAGAAATACTATGACTTAGTAGTAATACTATAACATAACAGTTCAATGTTCTTGCACAAATACCACAATATGGCAGAAATACTATGTTTTAGCACAAATACTATGATTTGGAACATATACTATATTCCGCAGATACACTATAACATAACAGATATTCTACGACTTAGTAGTAATACTATAACATAACAGAATTATTAATTTGGCCCAAATACTATAATTTGGCACAAATACCATGATTCGGCACAAATACAATGACATGGCAAAAATACTATGATTGGGTACAAATACTATGAATTGGCAGAAATACTGTGACTTAGTGGTAATACTATAAAATAACAGATATACTGTGATTTTGCAGACATAGTATGTTTTTGCACATATACTATGATTTCGCTCAAATACTATGAAATTGCAGTAGTACTATGATTTTGAAGGAATACTATGATTTGGCAGAAATACTATGATTTGGCAATAATACTGCGTTTTAACACAACTACTGAGATTTGATTGAAATACTATTATTTAGAAGAAATACTATGACTCCATACAAATACGATGCTTTGGGACAAATACTATGATTTGGCACAAGTACTATGATTTAGTACAAATACTATGATTGGGCAGAAGTACAATGTTTCAGTACAAATACTATGATTTGGCAGAAATACTCTGATTTAGCAGAAATACTATCTTTTGGTAGAAATTCCTGCAAAAAGGTACTATTTCTGCTTTTTAGCAGAAATACTGTAATTTGGCATAAATACTATGATTTGGGATAAATACTATGATTTGGCACATATACTATATTCAGCACATATACTATAACATAACAGAAATTCCTCCACTTAGTAGTAATACTATAATATAACAGAAATATTATGATTTGGCCCCAAAACCATGATTTTGCACAAATACCATGATTTGGCAAATATACTGATTTAGCAGAAATACTATGATTTAGCAGGAGTACTAAGATGTAGTAGAAGTGCTTTGCTTTAGCAGAAATACTATGATTGAGGAGTAATACTTAAACATAGGAGAAATATTGATACACAGACACACATACACAGAGAGTAAAGGGAACAGGAGCTGTTGAGAGTCTGGGCTTGGTATATCTAGGTCAGTTAAATTAGCTGCACCTGCTGTAGTCAGCCCTTACACACACAGACACAGAGAGAGGTGTGAGTTTTCTTCAGTGTATTTCTGACATTCAGGATTCCCCTCGAACAAATGGCCATAATTTCCTAACTGTAGAGGCTAGAACGGTCATTCAGACATTGTTTTGTTCAGAAGAGATGGGGGAATCTTCAGGTCTTCATAATTCAGAGATAAAATGTAAACTAGAAAAATTTGCATTTCCTGCGAAAATGCAGTGTGGATGCTTCAAAGCTGAAGCTGTCTGCAAAAACTAGCTGAAAAGGCTGAAAAGTTGCAGAAATTGTAAAAACTTTGCAGAAGCAAAGGAACTTTGCTAAAATGTAATAACTCAGCAGAACTGCAATATCTTAGAGGAAACATAATACTTGGCAGAAATGCAATAGCATAGCAGAACTTAGCAGAAATATTGTAACTTACCAGAAACATGATAACTTCTCAAAAATACAAGAATTTAGGAGAAATAGTATAAGATAACAGAAAGAATATATTTAGCCAAAAATACTTAAGCATTACAGAAACACTATGATTTAGAAAAATAGCACAACAGAGCAGAAATACTGTGATTTACCAGAGACACTGTGATGAACTATGAATATTGTAATTTTAAATCAATACTATGTTTTAGCAATATACTATAATTTGACAGAAATACTATCATTTGGCAGAAATACTATGTTTCAGCACAAATACTCTGGTTTAGCACAAATATTATAACATAGCAGAAATACAATTATATAGCAGAAATACTATATTTAGAAAGAAAATTATAATATAGTAGAAATACTATGATTTAGCAGAAATACTGTATTTAGCACAAGTACCAAAAAGTAGCAGAAATACTATGATTGAGCAGAAGTACTAAGATGTAGTAAAACTACTTTGATTTAACAGAAATACAATTATGGAGGAGTAATACTTTAAAATGGGAAAAATATTGATACACACACACATACACAGAGCCTAAAGGGAAGAGTACTTGTGCCATGGAGTGTTAACAAGAATGTGAGGTCCATATTAGAAAAGCTGGTAAAATCATAAAAGTTTGCAGAATTGTAATAAATGATGAATATGAATTACTGGTCTGTGATAGTGTATTAATTTGTAGGGAAAAAAACATGTTGACTAAGGTGGAATCAAATCCACGATGTTTGGGTTGCAGACCCGTGTCATTACCAACTGCGCCACTGGGAAAGAGAGCGGGCGCCTTGAAAAACAGGGTGATGAGCAGTCAGAATTAGATCGCGGTGAGAGGCAAAAAACGCAGTTTTTTGGAGTTACAAAACGTTGTGTAACTCAAAAACTAGGTGGACTAGAAGCATAATTCTTCTACTGGCTGAATCAGCGGACTTTGGTGTACTTTGACCGCAATTTTCAGTGCTCTTTGTACATCCGTCGCTGAGATATGACAAGAGAAGAAACGGCAGACCTCAGATATGATTGGCTGGCTGGGAAGCCGTGCAGGCCCTGATATGTGCATTTGAATGTCTGAGTCCTCACAGAGGATTGGCTGCCTGGCAGAAATATATAGAAATAGTATGATTAAGCATAAATACTATATTTAGCAGAAATACTATATTAAGCACAAATCCTATAAAAAGCAGAAATACTATATTAAGCACAAATCCTATAAAAAGCAGAAATCCTATATTAAGCACAAATCCTATAAAAAGCAGAAATAGTATGATTAAGCATAAATACTACATTTAGTAGAAATACTATGTTTTAGCACAAATACTATAAAAAGAAGAAATACTATAATTTAGCAGAAATACTATATTAAGCACAAATCCTATAAAAAGCAGAAATACTATATTAAGCAATATAAATATCCTATAAAAATCCTATAAAAAGCAAAAATACTGTACTATGATTTGGTAGAAAAATTATAATTAATCAGAAATACTATATTTGGCACAAATCTTATAAAATAGCAGAAATAGTATGATTTAGCACAATAGTAATAACTTAAACAGAAAAATTGGAAAAGCAAAATGGACAGCTGAAAAAATGCTGAACATGCTGAGGGTCCCTCAAATATACTTGTTAAATGAAAAAAAAATCAGCAAAAAAATATATAACAGCCACACAATCACAAATATGTACACATAAGGAAACACACATGCACAGAGAGACACACACACAAGATCCAATTCAGTCAACCAGTCTAAATATATTGAATTTGAATCTTACAATGAGATCATCCCATAAAAAGGCTCTCTCTCTCTCTCTCTCTATCTCTCTGTAGCACACACACACACACACACACACACACACACACACACACACACACACACACACACACACACACACACACAGGGAGAGAGAAGCAAGTTTTCAGTCAAGCAGCCTGGGAGCTGCTGAATTTGAATCCACCAATCAGAGAGGCTGTGTACTTTTTCCCACCAAAACAGGTGCACGCAGCACAGAGAGACACAGGATTTTTGCAGTCTATTTCTCATAGTGAGGACTCCCCTCAAACAAATGACCATAATTTCCTAACCGTAGGGGCTAGAGCGGTCATTCTTACACCGTTTTGTTCAGAAGAGATGGGGGAATCTTCAAGTGTTGACAATTTATCATTAAAATATGAATTATTAAAGATATTTGCCTTCTAATGCACCATAACTGAGTAGAGCGAAGCAAAAACTGCCTTGACTTGCCCTCAAACAACGCTTTGTAACTCGAAATCTATTTGAAGCATCGATATCATCCTTTCACCGTAAGAGACAGCAGGCTTTGGTGAACAGTCATGGAAATTTTCAGGTCTTTGTGGAAATCTATCAAAAAGATATGACGAGAGAAAAAAGTGGTTCATTTCCAGAGTTTGAAATCTGAAGAAATCCGAGCGAAGGACGAATTTCCTACCCTCAAACAAACGTAATTCATGGCCAAATGGTAATAGGTGAGAAAATAATTATTGAATTGTGAGCGTCAGGAGTGTCTGAAGATATACTGGGACAAGCCTTATGTCTTAACTTCGCTTCGTTAAGGAGATATGACGATTCGAATATGCCTCTCATTACAGAAATCAAGCGGTGATTTTGAACAAGCTCTCCATTGACTTTCTATGGAGAGTTTTGCGACTTTGTGTTGGTCTGAGGAGATTTGCCAAAATTCTATAAATGCCACAACAATGATAGTGACATTTTCGGAAAGCCAGCAAAAATACCTACGTTTTGATGTATAATTTGTGGAAGTTGAGTGAAAATTGAGCAAATAGCAAGAAGTTGTTCGGACATGAAGAGAAGACTGCAAAACCTTCAGTGGCACACTGGAAGCCAAGTGCATAGCAACCATAACAACGCATGTATTTTGTGAAAAATCACAATTTTGCAACTGAAAACTTTAAGAGGCATAAAAGTAAAACGGTAAAAGATTTGAAAAAGCTGATTTATACCTGAATAGCCCAATAATTTGAGAACATTTTAAAGTTTGAATGGTTGTTCTACGTGAAAATATGAGGAAGTAGTTAAGTTTCAAAAACAAGCAAATTTTAGCAGAATTGCAGAAGTTTCCCATTCATTTCAATGGGACAAATTAAGCTTAATATTTTAAAAAGTATAATAGTGAAAAATACCAAAAGACATAGCACACATTAGCAGAAATAGCAGAATAGTTTAAAATTTGAACGGTGAAAATCGGCTGAAAATTGTGGAAGTAGTTAAGTGCCAAAAAGAGTACGGAAGTCCCAAGAGGAACTCAATAGTGTGGATGCCTTAAAGCATCCACACAATTAGTTTTTGGTTTTTTGCAATACTCTGATCTGTGTTTTTCACCTTGTAAGAGATAGACTGACGCAATCTTTACATGAAAACACCATAAACATTTACGGTTCAGTTTTTTTGGTGCTGTACCATGACCACCGTGTTTGCTGGGTATGCACTCAAATTACTAAGTTTAAAAATAAAAGTATGCAATTTGAGGAACCTGAGGGTTGGTGCTTGGCAGGTAAACTGGTAAACTTTAATTTTTAATAGTGAAGTGAGATTGAGAAAAGCAAATGATCATATTTTACAAAATGCTGCACTGTTGAAATCATTATCCATTTCTTTTTCCAATCTTAGGTGATGTACTTTTCCTCCATTTTTCCCTATGTGGTGCTTTTGATTTTCCTGATCAGAGGATTACTGTTGGACGGTGCCATGGAAGGAATCACCTACATGTTTTATCCTAAGGTAAGCAATATTCTCTCTCTTCGTCAAAGGAGCTTGCAAAGAAAAGCGTCTGGACTTCTTTAAGTTACTTGAAGACGTTTCACCTCTCATCCGAGAAGCTTCTTCAGTTCTAAGGTCAAATGGTGGAGAGACCTTAGAACTGAAGAAGCTTCTCGGATGAGAGGTGAAACGTCTTCAAGTAACTTAAAGAAGTCCAGACGCTTTTCTTTGCAAGCTCCTTTGACTACGATGACCTGGATGACTGAGAACCTTCACAGACATTCTCTCTCTTCCTTTTTCTTGACATTTTTTCTTTATTTTCATTTAACTAACAAAAGACAAACACCTCAGTGATTACAAAAAAAACCCATAATAAAACATTTTAAGCTTTGACGAAAGAACGTAAACCTAAAGATGCTTTTATTTTGTCATATTTGCAGCTGGAGATCTGGGGTAACGTGCAGGTGTGGCGACAGGCTGCTACACAAGTGTTTTTCGCCCTGGGCCTGGGCTATGGTTCTGTTATCGCGTACTCCTCCTACAATCCAGTCCACAACAACTGCCACAGAGATGCTCTGATGGTCTCCTGCATCAACTTCATGACATCCGTACTGGCCTCTCTAGTGGTTTTCATCGTGCTCGGTTTCCGTGCCAAGAACATTGCACTACGTTGTGTGGCTGAGTACGTATGTGTGTGCATGACTGAAATGGTAATTCAAATCCAACTAGCGAGCACTTTTAGATTGTTACGGCAGTTTGCCAATCTTAAGGTGGACTGCTTGTTTGATTGCTCATCTTAGATTTATTTATTATTTTTGTGTTTAACCTTTTCAGAAATCTCAGTGTATTAAACTCATTGGTGTCCAGTGGATCTAACCAGCACTGGTGGCCATGGTTCAACATGACAGATGTAAGCACTGTGACTTTAGCTGAATACAGAGAGTGGTACCATCTCTACAGCTACATGGTGGATCCTAAAATCACTGACTGCAGTCTGGAGCAGGAGATGAATAAGGTAATCTTGAGATATTAATAACAACAGCTTTGCTTCACAACATGATTAAAAACAAGCGACTTGAGGCACAAAGTTTAAAACGTCAACATGTGCATGTGTGAAAATTAGGACAACAGCTGAGATTTCTTATGTATATATGTTCTGTATTATAATACATTATAGGAAGAGGTATGTCCAATAATAAAGAGCAGTCACTGGTATTAAATTGAGTTTCTAATGTGCTGCTTCACTCATCCAGGATTACAAAGTGTTTTAAAGACAACTTTGTATAAATGAAAGAACTGCAGGTGTCCTACGAGGCACAAGATACTGGATCGGTTACAAAAATCAAAGTTGAACATTTCAGTAACAATTGTATGTAGGAGAGCGCCGATGTTCCCAGGACCTACGAGGAATCTAGGAGGTGCTATAAAATATCCAGCAGGCAAGACGATGAAAATGTATTGGAAATTGTATCTTGCTGGTTTTCTAGGAAAAATGAAAGCAAGCTGTGATCGTGGAAAGAAAGGAGATACTAAAGAAACAGGACAAGACGTACAAAGAGTCATGTTATCTCACAGTGTTTGTTTTATTTAAAAAGAAAAGACCTATTCTCTGTGTTAAAGAGCATGTTATGCAAAAGGTGCACAGGTAATTTACTGGTATAGGTTAGCTTTAGAAACAGCATCACAGTTAACACACATTTGTTGTCTGTTAGACTGAGTGGATCTGCTTTTTCCCACGTATTTCCACTATCTTACTATCTTCCCCTTGTGTGCGTTCAGGGTGTCGAAGGGACAGGCCTGGCATTCATAGCATTCACTGAGGTGATGGCCTTCTTCCCAGCCAGTCCCTTCTGGTCCACCCTGTTTTTCCTCATGCTGCTCAACCTGGGCCTCAGCACCATGTTTGGAACAATGCAGGGAATCCTCACACCTCTCATGGACAATTTCAGCCTCTTGGGGCGTCACCGAACCCTACTCACGGGTACTGAACATCAGTTGACATGTGTTCAAACTCTGCTGCTGTATTTTATTGTTATTTTTTTCTTAAATAAAACTACATAAAAACCGAAAAAGGGCAAGATTCTCGTACTGCAGTGGTGTACTATGGGAGATAAATGTAGTCTTGTTGTCTTTGAAGTGGTCTTTAAATGTTTTCTGTCTTTTAGTGTCCAGCTGTGCTTTGGGGTTCATTATTGGATTACTGTTCACTCAGCGCTCTGGCAACTATTTTGTGACCATGTTTGATGACTACTCTGCAACCCTGCCTTTAGTAATTGTGGTCATTTTTGAAACCATTAGTGTGGCGTGGGTTTATGGAACAGATCGGTAAGCAACGTTATCTCTGACTTTCACAGGTTTTTTTGTCTTTATATGTTGGTTTGAAAAGATGCATTTTAAGAAAAGCATTTTGATTATTGCAGCTTTCTGGATGATATTGAAGTAATGCTCAAATGGCGCCCTCCAGTGGTGTACAAGTACCTTTGGAAATATGTGTGTTTGCTGGCGATGGTCAGTCTTCTGGCAGCCAGTTTGCTCCGCATGGTCTTCAAAGGGCCCACGTACACCGCCTGGAATCAAAGCACGGTGAGATGTTCGACTTCAACTTTCCATCAAATCACATGATTTTAAACTTCAAATAGCCAATTACTGTTTTAAAATATCAGGTGGTGTTTGCATAGCTCTTTTCTACTCTGAGCACTCACTGTGATTTTTAACACAAGCCTTATTCACCCAAACACTCACACTCTTTCTGATGAATACATCAGGAGAAAGTCAGAATTCATTGTATTTGTCCTGAAGACTGGACAATCTGGGATCAAACATCCCACTCCACTTCAGTAGACAACCTCCTGACCCACAGTACACACTATATGCATGTGTGTAACACATATATGCATGCTGGAAGATGTTGTGGTTTTAGCACAGTGTCCAAAAAAGTAGAAAAGAAACTTTTTTTGTATCAACTCTGATGATCTCCCAGACCTTCAGTGCAACCACCATCTCAATGTTTTGGATTGTCATTTCCTTTATTGTGATGCTCAACAAATGGAAAGTGGTTAATTTATACTGATATTAGGAGATTCACTTGGCCAGACAATAACATTGACCTTAGGAATCCTGAACTAGACTGTTTATATTTATTCTACATATGGCATTTTTGTGCAGTTTATTCAGGTTACGCAGGGAAGAACAAATACACTGATGATGTGGACGTCTGAAAAACTCATCTGACATTATAGCGTTAAACCTCATCATCACCTGTCCCTCTGCATCATATTGACTCCCTGTATGTTTAGGATTGTTGTCCTGCTGACTGGTGACATATTTTCCAGTAAGCGTTCATTCTGAAGCTTTCATTCGTAACAAAATCATCAGTAAACGAGAGCGTGTGGTTTCATTGGCACAGCTGTGCAGTGGTTATACTCACACCAAGATGCGATCCAAATACTTATGTCTGGATTCATCTGCTGTGACATAGCACAACAATATTTCTGTATTTATTCTTCATAAGAATAGTGAAGTTAGCCATTTTTTGTAGCGTCAACCTGCTTATCTGTTAACTGCACTTTTATGCTTTTGGTAACGAGTTGCTTAACCATCTCTTATCTTTTTAATTTTATAGCTCCTTTAAATCCCACAAGTAAACATTTATCTAACAGCCAAAGGTAATTCTGCCGGTGTTTGTCACTCTTAAGCTCTGTGTCTCTGCCTCTTCAGGCTTCTGAGATGACTCTCGAGTACCCTGGCTGGGCCCTGGCTATGATCATCATGCTTATAGTATTTGCCAGCTTGCCTGTACCTGTCAGCTACATCTATTCCTTAGTGAAGAACCGCTGGGTCCGTAGAACTCCCTCCCAGGTTGAAGTCGGCCAGGAAATGCGTCGTGAGTTGTACACCAAGTGCAGCTCTACCGAGCAGCCAGATTCCAATTTCCATCCTGTCCACTTCAGGGAAGACGAGGTTCATCCCAGGCCTGCCTTCCTGTCAGTGGGCAACGAACATTACCGGCTCCTTTCCCAGGAGGAGGACGAGGAGGAGGATGAGGAGGAACAAGACACGAGGGTGTGAGCATGGTGGTCAGAAGGAAGTTGTTTGAGAAAGGACAAAATTCAAATAGAAAGAAAAGTACAAAGACAAAAAACTAAAGCAAGCAGAGCAATGAACAGCGTTATCCTTGGATTTTATGTCTTTATATTCAGTAAACCTTTAAAAAGTTGTTTTAACTATGTATTTATATTGTATCATCCTCCTAGTGCCTCCCTATACTTGTTTTCTGAACCAGCTTTGCTGTTCAGAAGATAGAAACAGTTGTACATAAACAATAAAACAAACAGTTGTGTTTTTGAAAGGATTTAAAGTAGGAAACGTATGCAACATGCTGGTGACAGTCACTACTTTCATGTCTGGTGAATGCAGCAGCTCATAAAAATGCTTATGGGATATTTTTTTAGCTGAAGGACTAATATGTATTTGCATGAAAACATTCTGCCTTTACAAATGCAAATCACTATCATATTTTCTGGGACTGTCATGTTATTAAAACTTATTGGAAGGGAATACATGCAGCAATACAAGAGACATTTGGAAGATATTTACCTTTGGAAAGTAAAACTCTATTTTTTGGACTTATGCCAGAAGGATGGACAAAGAACGATAAATACTTGTTTAATATTTTACTGGCAGCAGGCAAAAAAGCCATCACAAAAAAATGGCTTTCTTCAGAGAGCCCAACTATGAACATGTGGATGAACATCACAATGGACATTTACAGAATGGAGAAAATGACAGCAGATGTGAACTACAAGAGGGACCTGTTTGTATCACGATGGAAGAAATGGATGGACTACATTAAAAAACGCAGGCCAGTTTTTGCTTTTGCTTTAGATTTTGACTTTGTTAACTACTAGAAGACTAGAGGAAATATTAGTTACATTAATGGAAACAAAAACACACTCCCTACATTTATTTATTTATCTCTCCTTTTTCTTTTTCCTTATGTATTTTTTTATTTATTTATTTACTGTTTCCTGTTTTGCTTCTATTTCTTTCCTTTTTTTCTTCTTCTTCTTCTTCTTCTTTCATTCTTATCGTATGGATATTTTAGTTGTTTAAATATAGAAAAAAAAAAAATATATATATATGTACTGACAAATTGCTGAAGTTGATGGTATTGTATAGTGATTCCAAAATGTCAATTTAAAAAAAAAAAAAAAAAAAAAAAAGGAAACATACAACCTTCACTGCAAACTAGCTTTATCAATGAAAGGTTTCATTTTGAGACAGCTTTTTGCCTTGAACTGAAAACTATAAAAACTTTAGTTTTAGTTATCTGTGTTCCAAACTGGAAATTAAAACTAGTTGTGAAAAAAAATGTTTTAGTCAGCGAAAAATAAAAACTTTAGATGATAAAGAAAAAAAAAAAAAACATTTCAAAAGATTTTGTGAACTTTTTTTATCCTATCTCCCACCCCTCACCCACAATCGGTCATGGCAGATGGCTGGATGTGGGTGTTTGTATCTCCTGAATGACATAGTTGGTGTGTGCTCATGTGTATGTGTTTTTATGTGTCTGCATGTCTAAGTGTGCTAGTCAGTGAGTCAGTTTGTGCGTCCATAAGTTATTAAAGAAGAATGTGCTGGCTGCAATGAAGAGAAGCGAGCTTATCACCATTCTATAGCTTCCCCTGTGCACTGCAAAATTTTGTGCTACTGAACAGACCAGATCAGCAGCTCAGAATTTTTGTGGTCCATGTACATTTTTTTGGCCTGCAAAAACAAAGCTTTTATTTTCATATTTGTAAATATTTATAGAATATCATGAATAGAAATATTGTATATTATTTCACTTTAAATCTGTCAAAATAATGCCAACGTTCTCTTTTCTTCACATTGGAATCTGTTGATCAGGTGGTTTGATGACGGACTCCCACCAGCTTTTTCCCAATTAAGGGTTTTACTGGTGATCACAGTAACAGGTGGTGCTGTTTTGAAGGCTAGGAAAACATTTTCCTTCACTCCACCTGAGCTCACCGTCTGGTTAACAGCTCAGTCTCTTTGCTGTGTTTGTAGACTCTGGCTCAACATTAAACTATGAGATCATCATAGTGTAAAAAAAAAAAAAAAAAAAAAACATTCTGCCTTGAGTAACTGTGTGTGTGTGTGTGTGTGTGTGTGTGTGTGTGTGTGTGTGTGTGTGTGTGTGTGTGAATATTTCTGTAATGATTTAGGCTGGTTTTGAAATGTGACAGGGTTTTTTTTTTCTTTTTTTTGGTTTTGGTTATTTTTGTATTTCTATCATTTTACCTCATAAGAGCACAGCAATGTTTTTACATGTGTTCACAAAAAATGTGCAGTGTACCAGTATTTTTACTGTATTTTAATAAACCTCTAGGTGGCAGCAGCCTGATTCTCTGCTCTATTATGATCCACAAACATTCATTTGTTTTTTGGTCAAGAAAATAATACCTAAACATGGGTGGGTTGTAAATGGACTGGTTCTTATATAGCACTTTTTTTACTCTGAGTACTCAAAGCACTTTACACAACTTGCCTCATTCATACAAGCACTTTTGTTTAGGTTTTTAATAAGACCAATACACAAATATTTTGCACGCCTTCTTAGTAACATTTTTTTGCCCTTTAACCTTGAAATGTTAAATATTATATTAAAATTTACAAATCTATCTATACTTCATATATGAACATATATGCAACACAAAAGCACTTAATTGTGGCTCGATCAGTGTTATAAACTGAGTTCATGGTGAACACGACAATATCCTGAGCATACAGACGAATTAAAAACAGAGAAAGATTAGAAGAGGTATTTCATATGTTAACATGCTAGGTGGCATTTCTCCTGGACATGGATTCAGCCTTGTCCTAATCAAGGGGTCTTGAGCTTGAGGCTCCATTTTCAGTGTCTCCCTGTGGCGGTGACAAACACCCCAGATGAACATGAATTCAGATTTTCATAGATTTTGGGACAAGGAACTTAATCCACGTGTGAGAAACCTGCTGAAAGAGTACTAAAGTATCAGCCCTGCTACTTTTTTTTTTTACACCACACACACAAAACTGAGAAGACATCATATTCCACCATTTTATTTATTCATGTTTTCCTGCACTATCGCTAAGGGCAACAGTGAGTATATCTACTGTTTGGAATAAGCATAAACGAAATCTTACCCAACTCGAGAGTCCATCGACCAGAGGCTTTCGATCCCTTTACAAGGAAGCCCGGAGCCTGAAAGGCCTACACCTGTCGGAGCGGAGGGGGCAGTGCAGTGAAGGAGGGATTTGTGCTCGATAGAGAGAGAGAGAGAGAGAGACGCGCGCTCGGGCAGGACAGGAGGGCGCGCGGGACATCAGCACACCGGCCGGGTCAAGGAGCTGCAAAGATGGAGATCCGACCAGACAGGTTTAAGGCGGTCGCGGGCAAAACTTTGGGGAAAATTCACAGGTACACTGATATTTGAAATGTTCTCAACTCACCCCGGATTTGTGCGCGTTTTTACGCCTTTTTTTCTTGCAACACAGATCAGTGCTGTTGGTGGCGGTGCTGTTGGTGCATCCGTCATCTCTCTCTCCTCCAAGCAGTAATTTTTAACACTAAAAAAGTTGGTTCTTTATTTATTTTAATAGTAGAGGAATGTGTTGGGTTTAACCCTTCACAAAAATAGCGACAGAAGTCCGCGTTTGCGCAGTAGGGAGTTTTGATTGTCACAAGTGAGAGGAGAAGTGTTTTATAATGGATGAAATCCATAATATTTGGAATAATTTGGTTTATTAGGAGAAAAAAACATGACACACTGTCGTCGCTGTAACAGAAGCCCATAACGGGTACTCCATAGTGTTACAGAAGTTATCAGTGAGAGAAAAAGAGTGTTTGTTCTTTCTTTCTTTGTGGTTTGATGCTTTATTGCATTTATGCTTTTTTTTTATTGTTTGCGCTTTTGTTCGATGTTGTGAGATTCGATCCGGCTCAAAGTGGTGTTGGAGAGAAGAAGAAAGTCTGGTTACATAATGTTTCCGTGCGTTATTGGCACGACCAGGCTGAATGAAAGCGCTGGCCAGATAAAACCGGAAAGTTTAAATCTTTAGTTTCCCGGTATAAATTACATTTCTTGCGCTCCAAATTGTTTTTGCCGTATGTTTTTTTTCCTTTTAAATAATGTGACTTAAAAATGATTTGCAGTTTTTTGTTTGTTTGATCGTCTTAAAGCGAAAGAAGGATTTCATTTTAATTGTTATGAAAACGTGTTTTGGATTATACTAAATGAATGAAATGAATAGAAACGACTGAAATACGGTGTGAATTTCTAAAGTTTTTTAATATTTCAGGCTGAGTTTTGAGTTTTGAGTGACAGGCATATAAACTGTTATTTTAATAATCACCTGCGTGATAAAACACACAAAACCTTGTGGACACGTTTCCTTGAAACTGTGTTTTTCCCCATCTATGTTTTTTCCTACCTGACAATACAAACCAAATGATTATTGGTTGTTGCCATCAATTAAGAAAATTATATGTAGGTTAATTGAGACTGAAAATAATTGTTAGTTGCACCAATAAATAAGAAAGGTCGATATAAAAAAGACAACTATGTCACTGCTGCAGCCTGTATGGTACATAGTTTATGTCTTTGGAGGTGCATGCAGGTACTTATTTTAAAAAAAGAAAAGAAAGCTTCATAATCCTCTCTGATTATGAACATTTCAAAGTGCTGCATATGTGTAAATAAAGTACACATGAGTGTGAAAGTTGCTACACAGATTGATGTACTGACAATATTTCAGTTTAAAAATAAATAAATAAAAAAAGGCAGATTAAAGACAATCATAGAACCTCATGCAATAACCATTGCTTTAAGCTTTGGCTCTCCCAGGATTTGAGGTAGCAACCAAACGTATAAATCCTGTCCTGAAATAGCCTGTTTTTGCAGTCCAGCTGTTGAGCCATGCAAATCCCTAAACTCTCCCCTCCCACTCATTCCATCCCATACAAGCCATGTCACTTCCTCCAGCCACTGCCTCCTCCTCCTTCCTCCACCTTCTTCCTCATCCTCCATCCATTGAGACACCAGCAGCTTTCAGCCTACTGGGGTCTCTTAAATCAACACACACATGCCTGTCTCGTTTCTCTCTTACTGTTCCACACATGCGCATCACCGCCACAGCTGATTCCATGAGAGATGTGATGTGTTGGATTGGATTCAGGTTGACTTTAGTGGGCGTTTCCTCAGCTTAGCGTGACCTCGTGGTTTTATGCGGTTGCATGTGTCAAGTGCAGCCAAAGAATAAGAGAGCAGTGTGTTATGGTTTTGTGTATGCGTGTGTGTATATAAAGCTGTATATGTGTGAATGAGTGGTGAAACTTGGGCATCCCTGCACTGTGTAAGCAGACGAGTGTGTCTGCGTGCAATCTCACCACCTCACAGACAAAACCGTGATCCCTCCTGATGAAAGCAGCCAGGAGTTCATCTATTATTTAAACATTTTCTCCATCAGAATGCATCTCCTGTTTCTATATTAAACTCCACTAGGTAAGCACAAACTTCAGCGCTGTAAGGTCACTCCACATCTCTGCTTACATTATTTGCTCTTTTATAACGTTTCCAGATGGATCCCCCAAATCTGGCTATTCTCACAGCTCTGCATGAAATATAATCACACAACTGCTTCTTGGTTTTAATTTGGGTTGTGTGCAAAAGTTACTAATAGTACCCCAAAGACGCTATCATAAAAATGCCTCGCTTCGATTTATTAAAAGACTTTTAAATGCATCTGCAGGATTGCTTGGCTACACAATGAGAGGCTGTGCTGTACTACATGTGAGACAATACAGAATATGACAGGTAATCCATTTTTAATCCATCTTACTTGCAGTGGAGTGCATTTTTCAGCTACTACTGTTCAGTGTCATTGCAGAAGAGCTCTGAATAAAATTTTCAAATAACGGTGAAGCGAAAAGATAATTATTTGATATGTTTGCTTGTGGTGAAGCACAGGGAGGAAAGCATGCCATCATTTAATCCCAGCATTTAGCATTAGTTTTTGTATCATATGTAGGATGTCTTTGTCATGGATTTCCTGTTAGTCTTGATAAAGCTATGTCTAAGGAAAAAAGCAGGTTCAAGCTTGAACACAAAAGGCAAAATCTTACAAGACACCAAGTCCACATTTGAGACACTTCTGTGTTTCCTATTCTTATCTTTTATCCGTTCATCTGTCTCTGTTGTTTTGTGTGGAACATGGGCACAGGTTTGTGAAACAGTCTTCACAGATGACCAGAGATTCATCTACAATAGCTGTGCCACTTTGGAGAGTCAGCTGCAACGACTCAGCATGCCTGGTTTTTGGCAGCGATGCTGTCCATGCTGTCGGTTTCAGCATTTAGTGTCTGCTTCACTTGTTCAGTTTGTGAAGAAATATTTTAATGTAAGCTAATACGTGGTTCGATTATCATATTACGACCCCGTGCAGCTCATTGTTGAAGTGTTGTTCTCTGGTGAATGTAGCGAGAAGTGTTGTGTGTGTGGAGACAGCACTCATACTGCGATTGAGTTATACTGTGTGAGTATTTAGATAATACGTCTATGAAGGTCACACGTGTAACTGTTAAACGTGTGTGTCTGTGTGTGTGTGTGTCAGCAGGAGAGAGAGAGAAAAAAGTGGTGTGACAGGATGGGGAGGAGGGTGTCTCCCTGGGTGACACAGTCCCACCGAGACCCAATCTGTTCACTTCAGGGAGAGCGAGAGGCTCGCAAAGGATGGGAGAGGAGGGGGGCAACAACAAAATCACTATTAAAACTACAAAGTTCTCGGAGAAAAAGTAAAAATCTAATCTTTAAGCTACTTTGCGTGCTCCAAAATGCTGAAATGAGACAAAAAAAAAAGAAGAAAAAGAAAAGAAAAGGAATAAAATCAAGAATCAATTTAAGCTCACAAATATGGAGAAATAATGACCAGGGTGTCTGGTGTTATATAATATTTTTACTCCCTCGCTGTCTCACTCTCAGTCTCGATCATCCTCATATGAGAGGATTACACCGAATACTCTGTGAATTGGTGATTTTAATACAGAGTCTAATAAAGGCCCCGAGTCACCTGAGAGTCGCTGTGATTTTATCAAAGCTGACAGAATATTACAGAATCAAAGAGTGTTTGCAAACACTCACAGTTTAGCAACAACTGTGTTTTATTTTTTTATTGTTTTAAGGAGTTTCATATAACATACTTTTAATATATAATCAAATTTGTGTAACACCTTACACCAGTTAAACTCAGGAGGTATTGAAGTCTTCACGCTGGGGTTAAACAGGTTTTAGGACTTTGCTTCTTTTGTCTAGGTGAAAATCATGAGCTCGGTTTGAAGCGTGTGCCTCCACTGAGCCTGCTACTATTGTAATTATGATATTTCAGAGAGCCCCAGGTCGCAGGACTCCTGCCTGCTCATGCTCGCTTGCTCATTAATTGTTGACAGCTGAGACCAATCAGCTCCATCAGATGAGTGGAAGCAAGCAGTATTGTGAACCAGTGTCTCTTCTTCAACACAGAGCTGGTAAATTTTACCAGTCAGCATGTTAAGAAGTAAGAAGTTTGTGTATAAGAATCTTTTAAGTCTTTGCTTCTAAGCTGGAAATTCCCTCACTTCAGCTTTGTACACGAACACAGGGGGTGAGGCTGCCTTTTAGTGGAAGGATCTGTAATTAACGACCATTTTTTGCTGTGGGGTAGCCTCGTTAGCTCTTAGCATATGGGCAGGTGTCAAGCTGCAATCTGTCTTGAGGTTTAATGAGGATTCTCCTGCAGCCTTCACCAACTATGAGGGAGGAGCTCCACGCAGGGGGACAAGTCAGCACATTTGTTTAGCGGCAGGAGCGTGAACAACTGATTCAACAAATTTATGTGCACAACTTTGCTTCTGTCGTGCATCGCCCTTTTCAATGCTTCCAGGATTTAGTTGCAGTTTTTTAATTTCTTGTATTTGATCCACTGGGAAACACACTGCAAATCACGTCCTTAGGTCAGGACGCTTTGTGTGAAAGATCAGCAATGAACACATGATGGTCCCATTTCCAAGTCAGTCAGATGGGCCATTCTATAAAAATGTAGACCATTAACTAACAGGTGAGGCACAACCTGAAATTTTGCAGCTTGACGCAAAAGCTGAAAAAGGCTTTCTGAGTTACAGAAGGACTAAAAAACATGACCAGCATGAACTCAACAGCATGCCGTGATAGAGGGAGAAACGTGCTGAATCGTGCCCAGCAGAGTCCGTCTGTCCATCCATATTCATTTCCGGAAGTAAATCATTTTTGTAATCCTAATCTTAGTGTAGTGACAGATTAAGAGGGAGGGAGGGAGATGGGATGCAGCCTCTCTAATCTCTCACAAATTCCAAAAATGTTGCTTTCCATTGTGTTTTCTGTTATCTACTGAAGAGTAGAATATTTCTTTATGTAGGCAGTTTTAATTATACTCGTAATTGCACTGACCTGTCTTCTTGTCTTGCATTTTAGTTCGTTTTTGACAGATTGCATGGATGCATATCGAGATTATACAGAGTGTGCTGTGTGCAAAAGGGGGAGGGAGTGGAATTCACACGCATAACTAAAAGAAATATAATGACAGCGGTGGATGACGATAGACGGATAAATGGTGGCAGATTGTGGTGTAAAAGCTGGAGTAAATAATTTATCTAAAAAAAAAAAAGGTCAATAATTAATCAGCATCAGAGGCTGACTTGTCTTGACTTTGCACACTTGCTTTCTAACCTTGTTTAAGCCCCGAACACCAATGAAACGCTTTCTTTAAAACACAACCATCGTCACCTCGCCAGCCTGACCCCCGTGTTGATTGTGCTTTTTTCTGTGCACAATTCTCCAGCTCACTGGCTAACTGGATCACCTCAATGGAAAGTGGATGGCTGACACATGATTCGCTCTGCTGCGAACTCAAATTTAACAGACAGTGAACACTGATATATACATTCACTGAAAAAATGGTGACACTTTGTCTAATGTATATCTGTAGGTGTTGTTTACTTAAATCTGATGGAAGTGTGTGTGTTTTTGTTGTGAGTATGGAGGTTGTAATACACAGATGGCTGCTCTCTGACTTCTCTGTATGACTTCTGTCTGGGGGGGATGCTCGACATGTTGTTTTACAAAAATGGTCACACAAACTGAACAATAGCCTGGAAAACAAGCAGATCACCTCACATAGGCTAAAACAAGCAAACACATTTTAGACACTTGTGCTTAAATAGGTTTGCTTAAATTTTCATTACACCCCTGTCTTTGCAGCTCGGTAAAGTGTAACTCCTTAAAAGCTGATTTTCTACAAAAGTTCCTTTTTTAGTTTTAAACATAATGCTAATTTGTTAAGCAGGTTTGGCTGAATGATGTCATAAAAATGAAGGCATTTAGTGGTGAGGACACTATCAGAGTGAGAGGACCAGTAGGTTCCTTGGATCCTGAAGCAGAGACGACGCGGCTGTCGTAGCTCCTCGGCTTGTGACAGCTGCTTCCACACACTGGGACGCGCTGAGTCAGGCGTGACCCCGGTGTGGAGCATGATGTCAGCCTGGAGGAGTGCGTTTGTAGGAGGAAAAAGAGAGAGAGAGAGAGAGAGAGTGCAAAATCTTTGCAGTTTAAAACATGCATGAAGAAAAGATGCAAACTCTTTGTCACAGGCTCAAAATAATCTGGTAACTCCAGGTGATGTCAGCATGGAAGCTGCAGACTGAACCTTTCATATCTCCTTTCTAAAGGAAGCTCACACTTTTGTGTTCCTGCTTTTTCTTGCAGTTTTACTTTGATTTGTTAGATCAGATCATCTGTGAGGCTAGGTGTAAAGATCACCGTGGCATCGATTTCATTGCAGCACATTATAATACACAGAATTTTGTCTTTTGTTCACTTTTACCCCAAAAGCCTAACACATATTCTGCTGTCTCCCATCAGGCTGATTGAGAAACGGCAGCCCAATGGAGAAACTATTGAGCTGTCGGCGGAGGGTCGTCCTGAGCTGGTGGAGGAGAAAGAGCTGCCTGTGGTGGACTGCACCTGCTTCGGCCTGCCCCGGCGGTACATCATCGCCATCCTGTCTGGCCTGGGCTTCTGCATCTCCTTTGGCATCAGGTGCAACCTAGGTGTGGCCATTGTAAGCATGGTCAATGATCATACTGTCTACAAAGGCAACAAGGAAGTACTTGTGGTGAGTAGCAGAAGAGAAATGAAAACTTCTGTGCCTTTATTGACCTACTTTATGAATTTGATATTAAGCCACATCTGCAATAATTGTGTTGGAACACAGGTAACATGCAGTATTTTCACAGTACCAATCAAAGTTACTGTCTCATGTCTTTTTCTGTGGGATCACTTTAAATCTTCATTGGAATATATCTAATGGTTTATATTAATCACAGTATGCAGTGTGTTGTGGTGATACTATCCCTTTTACAATGTAGTTGGTTGCAGAAGAATAAAATGTTGTAATTATGTAACTTTTTAAATGACTTGATAAGTCATAATAAGTAGTGTCATGTATTAGAGTATTAGACTATTCTAGGACATGCTTTAAACTGGGGAGTAAAGCTGAAAAGTTCTATAAAGGCGTTTTGATGTTGGCATCATCTTAACTGCTGATAAACAAACTTTACTTTGTGTAGTGATATCAAATTTTCTAAAGTCCTGCAGTCTAGGCCAGCTCTGTGCCAGCTTGCCTTGGCTGTGGTTCAGGAGTTAAAACAGTTCATCTACCAATCGAAATGTTGTTAGTCGATTCCCC
Source organism: Perissodus microlepis (assembly GCF_051167445.1). Classification (NCBI taxonomy): domain Eukaryota; kingdom Metazoa; phylum Chordata; class Actinopteri; order Cichliformes; family Cichlidae; genus Perissodus; species Perissodus microlepis. Next base: position 19,396,192 of record NC_140464.1, read on the forward strand.
AGCTACTCAGGTCTGCACGTCGAAGTATCCTTTAGCAAGATACTGAACCATTGGTTCTATTTAATGTATTTAGCAGGGACATCCAACTCGTGGGCTTTGTGGTTGGGGATGATGAACCAGAGTTCCTGCCCTTGACCTTAAGTTTTCAAGGTATTCTCCTCTGTTGTGAAGTGAGCTAAAGTCATATAATTTTTTTCTTCTCTCCAGGCTGCACAGTTCACCTGGGATCCAGAGACAGTGGGGATGATTCACGGCTCCTTCTTCTGGGGCTACATCGTCACACAAATCCCGGGTGGCTTTATATGTCAAAAATTTGCAGCAAACAGGTTAATATCTCCACATTTATGGTGTCAGATCTGGTCGAATTTGCATACATGCTAGGTGTGTAAAAAAGAATAATTTGAATCAGAACAGTAAGAGGCAAAGCAGCTGACCCAGCATTCATAGAAAATGCCAGTCCTGTGTTACTATGTATTGGGGTTTTTTCATGTTCTGATGCCAGTGTTACTGTCCTTTGTGTTTTTAAGAGTGTTCGGCTTTGCCATCGTGGCCACATCGACGCTCAACATGCTGATTCCATCTGCCGCTCGCTGCCATTACAGCTGCGTCATACTTGTCAGGATATGCCAGGGCCTTGTAGAGGTAAATATGAGTTTTTGTCCACATCTGGACTCTGTGTAGGACTATTCCCACATGCACAGGTGTTTCCCTGACCGTATTCTATCCTTTAGGGCGTATCATACCCAGCCTGTCATGGGATCTGGGCCAAGTGGGCACCTCCTCTTGAGCGAAGTCGATTAGCCACGACAGCTTTTTGTGGTAATGTCAGCTTCCTGTCACCTCACAGATCAGTATCTACAATGTCTGCACAGGTTCTTTGGGTTTGAAGACACGTTTGTGATGAAACTGCTAGAAGTTCATCCAACGTTTAAGAGTTTAAAAAGACTATGATGCATCTAAAACATGTTGAGTGCAAGAAAGAAAGATATAAACAGGGTTTGTGCCTTCTTTGTGTGTGTTGTCTTAACAGGATCCTATGCTGGGGCAGTGGTGGCCATGCCTTTAGCTGGGATACTGGTGCAATACACTGGGTGGCCTTCTGTATTTTATGTCTATGGTTAGTACCCTCATCCACAAATATGTGTTATGTTACTTTTATTACTATCTTTCTCACCAAGACTGCTCATGCAAATTTCCCTAAATGTCCACTATTTGATTCTCTTTAAATTTCCACAACTCCTTTTCATTCTCGTTCTCTCTTAAATGTTCTCTCTGTCTCCTATGTCTGTGTCTTTCTTTCTCTGTCTCCCTCTCCCAGGCAGCTTTGGGATATTCTGGTATTTGTTTTGGATTCTGGTGTCATACGAGAGTCCTGCAGCCCATCCCACCATCTCACCAGAGGAGAGGAAATACATTGAAGATGCGATCGGAGAGTCTGCATCATTTCTCAATCCCCTTCAAGTATGTGTATTTAGACCCATGCACTTGGCTGAGTCTGCAGTTCTTAATTGGTGGAGTTGGTGCATATCATTAATATCTTGTTACTTTTTGTGGTAGAAATTTAAAACCCCGTGGAGACACTTCTTCACCTCCATGCCAGTCTATGCCATTATTGTGGCCAACTTCTGCAGGAGCTGGACCTTCTACCTGCTGCTCATCAGCCAGCCGGCCTACTTTGAAGAAGTCTTTGGCTTTGAGATCAGCAAGGTGAGTTAGCATGGCATCCAAGCTGTAGGGTCAAAGCAAGTAAAACTGTAATTTTCCCACTTGGTCAGGACAAATTTGAACATCTCATCATCCTCCCTTCATTTTCCCCCCAAAACCACTATTTTTGCCTTTTTCACGCACATGTACACACTGTCTGCCTCTCCTATACATGACTTTCAGGTGGGCATAGTGTCAGCTTTGCCCCATCTGGTGATGACAATCATCGTGCCTATTGGGGGCCAGTTGGCTGACTACTTGAGAACCCACAACCTGATGTCCACCACCAACGTCAGGAAGCTCATGAACTGTGGAGGTGAGGCTATCAAACATAAGAGCATGGCTTATGGTTTATGAGCAGAAACTAAATAACTCTATACAGCTCTGGTGAACCTTCTTAGTTGGCCAACAGAGCCTATTAAATGGGTATGAGGGTACCATAATTCTCTGACTCTACAATTGTCATCTGACACTCCTCCCAGAGCACCGAGGTCTACGAACCAACTGCTCTTAAATATCTTTAGACCATGGCTCAGAAAACTGACAAATTATTATTTCACTAAAACTTCATCCTATTATCAGCTGGAAATTATAATAGCATTTCATTTTTGCTGCAGAAATGGCTGCAAAAAGTTAAACAATTCTTTCAGTACTTTCTGACACATCACAGTGATTAAAGCTAAATTAGAAGCATTGCAAAAATAAATAAATAAATGTGTAAAGATGAACTTATTAATGATGCTGTAGTTCTCCTAAAATTAAACATATGAAACTATGCTGTCAGTTGTGGGGCATTTTGCAGCTTGCAGTTAGAATATTTAAAGTGCAGTAGCTGCCAGCATTAGAAGCAAATTAATATTTCAGCACAACTTAAAGGTCAAATCAGCGTGTGCATAAACACGTGTACAGCTTCAAACACTGAAAATTACGGCATATCGGCACTGCCTTGACCGTTACAACAGGGTTTGTTATTAGTGTTCGTAATTCCTTTGTGTTGATGTGGATTTCTTTGGAATTTCCACAGGTTTTGGGATGGAAGCCACCCTCCTGCTGGTGGTGGGCTACTCTCACACAAAGGGTATTGCCATCTCCTTCTTGGTCCTGGCGGTGGGATTCAGTGGATTTGCTATCTCAGGTAATCTATGTTCTAAACATGTAAGGTGAAAACCTGACTTGTCGTGTTACTGTTGCTACATGAAGGTGATAGTAAGGTTTAATGAGAGACAATGGAATTTTAAGTATTGCTTTAAATGTGAGCAGGGCAGTGGTAAATCAAATGTTTTGGATAGTTATAAGTGAGGAGGAGACTGGAAAGCAGGGACAAAGAGAACAGGGCAGACACACTGCAACGGACCAAGGGTCAGAATCGAACCCAGTCCTCGTGGGGTGTGATAACCTGCTCAACCACTGAGCTAAACTGGTTCCCGTTAAAGTTTTAACTTAAAAGTATGAAAATGACACATTTTCTAGATTCTGTTGACATGTGTTGCCCTACTTACATTTTCCCAAATGTTTCCAACAATATTTAAAAACAAAGAAATCTGCACAATGGTTTATTTAATTTTGTTGTGTGTCATCTCCCCTTTAGTCATCCCAGCCATTGTTTTATAGTCACAGCACCTGGGAACTTTGCAGTCATAGAGTCAACCACAAGCTCCTCTGTTTAACAAAGTATACAGAGTGAAATTTGGGACCATCTGTTTGATAGATGAAGCTTGGCTAAAATTGTGTCATGCAACAGGACAATGAACAGAAAATCTGCAACAGAATGGCTGAAAAATAAAGAAAGAAATGATCTTGAATGGTTCAGTCAAAGTCCACGCCTCAACCTAAAAGCATTGCTGTGGTGAGATATTAGGAGAGGTGTGTATGAATCAGTTGATGCGAATCACAATTAACTTTGTAAAGTTATAAAGAACAGTGGGCCAAAATTCCTCCACATTGATGTGAGAGACTGATGAAGTCATAAGAAAATTGTTATTTCAGGTTATTGCTTCTGAAGGTTTTCACAGTATTATAAAATCCTGTTAAAAATGTTCCAATTTACATGACTTTTAATTTACATGAATTTGCCATATTAGTTAGCTAGGTTAAGTTTGTTTAATGGTAAATTTACCAATCAAAATTAATGAGTTTTGACAGTTTGATTACAATAAAGCTACATAATGAGAATAAAACTTGACATTGATAGGACTTTAAAATATGACCTAATTTGCAAACATGAGTCTGTCAGTCAGCTGTAGTGTTTTCATTGGCAGCATAGACTGTATATCAAAGATGGACTTAGCTGCCATGGCATCCCCAGTTGGTTTGTGGATGACAAGCTGTGCCCGCTACTCCCTGGAAATGGCTTTATATTTCACACACAGACAGATATTAGATCATTATCTTATAAAACTGTTTGAAGTGAACGTCATTAAGACGAAAATGTGTTTTAAAAAAATTATATCATTTTTTCTATCCCCTAAGTGTAAAAATCATTCTGTGTTGTTGCTCTTTCACTCAGGGTTTAATGTCAATCACTTGGATATCGCGCCTCGATATGCCAGCATACTGATGGGCATTTCAAACGGAGTGGGAACATTATCTGGAATGGTGTGTCCTCTCATAGTTGGTGCCATGACCAAACACAAGGTGACTCATTCACGTGTATCAACAAAGCTGAGCATAAAGCTCAAGATACTTAATGAGTAAAGACACACCAAGGAGACTTGTTCTTGCTCTTTCTTGTGCTAAAATACCTTTTGAATCATTTCAGACGCGTGAGGAGTGGCAGTACGTCTTCCTTATAGCCTCACTTGTTCATTATGGAGGAGTGGTTTTCTATGGTAGGACTTTGGCTCTACAGTGTTTTGCAACGCATCTCTAAAATATCGCAGTTTCAATGCTGATCTGTTTTTTTCTTCACTAGGACTCTTTGCATCAGGAGAAAAGCAGCCTTGGGCAGACATAGAGGACACAAGTGAGGAGAAGTGCGGTATAATCGACGAGGATGAACTGGCCAATGAAACAGAAGAGATGTACCGTGGAGGGGGGCAGTACGGAGCCATAAGCCAATCAGGGGCTGGTTTCAACGGTGGAGGAGGAGGAGGAGGTGGAGCAGGGTCAGGATGGGTGACAGACTGGGATAAGTCTGAGGAGTATGTGCAGCCGCCCGGATATAACTCCTACATGTACGGGGGAGAAGTAGAGAAGGAGCTCACATAGAAGACTGACGTGACACAAGTTTTAAAAAATAATAATAACAAGATAAAAAAAATGAAAGAGGAAGGGTGTTTCTGGAGAACGACTGCAAGAGAGTCACTGAACAGACCAGCTGTGTGCTTCTTAAAATTTACAACAGCACATATCAAAAGAGTGGATCAGATTCATTCCACTGTAGGCATGTGTGTTTGTGTGTGTGTGTGTGTGAGAGAGAGAGACAGTGTGCATGCAGAGTGCTAAATATACACAAAAAAACCTGATTTCATTTTCATCAGAACTCATCTTACATCCTGATCCTGATGCTCATTGTGATTGGTCAGGAGTTCTGTATCCGCAACTAGGAGATCCTGTGTGTGTGTGTGTGTGTGTGTGTGTGTGTGTGTGTGTGTGTGAGAGAGAGAGAGAGAGAGACAGAAAGAACGAGAGAGTTGTGGGCTTTTGCCTGTATAGCAACTTGCTGAAGCCACTGGGATTGTGTTGTTTTTAATTTTTTATGTGTGAGTCATGCATTTACTTTTATTTTGCTGGGAAAGCACCTTCAGAGCCTCAGTTTTAAAAACCTCACACTTTTATTCAATGCAGAATTCATCACCAAATCCAAGCTCTCAAAGCTCCCAGATAAACTAAACAGACGCCACCAGCCACGACGCCACTGAGTTTAACTTTCAAACTTCCTAATCAAAGTGAAAAGAAAAAAGGTGCTTAGGTGTTGTAAAGTCGTACGTAGATGAGTGTAAAGCTGTAAAACTTCCCTTCACCTGTGTGCTTGAGTTTGCTGCCTACAGTTTCTCACTGCATCTCATGTCCAGCCACGCTTACAGGTCACAGTCGCCAGTAATCATCTGACTATTCTCACTTTCTATTCAGTGTGTATAGTTGTCCCTCAGCTTGGTACATATTTATAACACTCCCAGGCTTCGCAGCACTTTCTGTTTATGCCTTTTCTTGTTTCTCTGGCAGCCTCTCCCTCCATTTTTCCTCCCTGTCTTATCCTTCTCTCAACATCAGTCGTGTTTGTGCGGGTAAATCCAAGCTTTTCAGATCAACTGTGTGTGTCTGTGTGTGTGTGACAGCAAGTGTGCTGTTGTGTTGGGTGCAGGTGCTGAAAAGTTGTGCAGTGAGCATATTTAATGGACACAGTGGTGCAGTACTGTGCCAGCCCTCATATTTTCCCTTTTACACACAAACACACACAGGGGGGCTAATTTCATGCGAGTGCACAGTGAATCGTGCAGACAGAGTTTGATAGGCGAACATTATTAGAGAATGTGTGAAGTTCAGCTTCACTTATATCTTGTAAGAGTAGAGAACCTCAGCTTCCTGCCTGTCAAGCACACTGGCAGCTGGGAAATGGAGTACAGTCACATACGGGCGAGGTAATCTGCAGTAGTACTGGACTTGTGTACACACAGACACACACACACACACAACTCCTGCATCTGTTCGTGCTGACAGACAGTACATCTGTTGGTGGTACTCAGTGAGTCACGTTTGCGAGATAAAACTGCAGTGCTGGACTGTTTAAAAAGGACGTGTTTGATTCACTTGGGGGTTTAGTTTTTAAATGTGTTGCTGTGTCGAATAATTACAAGAAAAAAAGTGCAAAAGGTCAATTGCCATTTTTTGAGTGAAAAGTCTTAAAGACGTGAATGATGATAACTGTGAACAAGTTCATTTTGTGCGTGTTGTATCAGTGTATCTTTGATCTGCTTTTTTCTTCTTTGTCTCAGTTTATGGCTGCTCCAATGTTTTCCTTCCCATCCTCAATGAAATGTGTGGTTATCTGGTGGGATTTGGTGTAAAAAAAATTAAAAAGACAAGAAAAGATCTGTATTTAAAAATGCAAATATATGGAAAATATTTTATGTAAAAAAGTGTACATGTGAGATAACCTTGTGTATAATAAAATTCAAGCAATTTAAGATGATGTCACTATTTCAGTGCAATTGTGTCATCGGGATTTTATCACCTAAAACATGATGACGCATTAAAATGGTGTTGGTTTTCAGATTGTCGGTGCTTTGTCTTTCACTCTCTCTCTCTTTCTCTCGGAACAGATGGATGCAGGATTATCGCTATGATTTTAGGCAAAGATTAGATAGGACAGCAGATGCACTCAGTGGGAGAGTGAGGGGGAAACATGGACGTCACAGACAAGGGAAGTGAGCATAATGGATCAGTCCACGCCTGCTTGTATGTGCGGTGCCGCTTCCTCTAAAGCGCTTGTAAATAAAATAAAAAAAATCAACGATTCTCCGCAATAACGTATTTATTTTTGCTCTATTGAAAGAATTGAGTTCTGCATTTTTTATTCTTACAATCATAAAATCATTCTGTTTCCAGCTGAAATAATGTCCCCAAGCGATTTTCATCGTCATCTTTTAATAATTTAAAATCCACTCAGTCAGCGCTTTTATTAACGGTTCAGTTGGTTCTTTATTTTGAAAAGAATTTACCGGAAGTATTGCCTACATTGACATAACTCAAGGGTTTAAAAGTTGCTTTGAACACTAGAGGGCAGTAAAGATTCGTGATTTTTAATAATCAGGTCGAAAATTCTACAACACTGACTCCAAAACAAAGGTTGGACTCTGTGTAAAATGTAAATGAAAAGTGAATGCAATGATTTTCAAATCTTATTTAAAAAAAAATCAATAGGGCAATTTTGAATGTAGAATTTGAAAAAAGGTTGGGACAGGGCCATGTTTACCACCTCTTTTTTAACAACAATCGATAAACATCTGGAAACTGTCACATAACTTTCCCGACATGTGGCCAACAGTAATGTTTTAATGTTCTTCATTATAAAAACATTTGCACATAAATAAGTGACATCATATTCAGTACTTACTTCTGAAAGTTTACTCTTCGTCCGCTCCGCTTCCCCCGTTTTTTTTCGGCAAAATTATCCACACCACCACCGCGCTATTAAGTCTGGGATATGTTGGGCCATGAAGGCTACAATTCAGGGAAATTAAGGACGCATTTGAGGGCCGCATTTCGAGCAGCCTTTGAATTGGGACAGCCTTCGCTGTGACGTAATCGGCCTTAAAAGCCTTTAAGGCTGCAGACCCCAAATCCGGTCATTGGTACTTCCTGGCTTGTGTAGTTACTAGGTAACAAAAGCTCAACACTGCCCCTAGCGTCCTGGAGCACTTCCGTTGTGTTTTGGAATTTGCAAGTGTTTTGGAGTTTGCAAGTGTTTTGGAGTTTGCAAGTGTTTTGGAGTTTGCAAGTGTTTTGGAGTTTGTACGTGCTTTGTCTCTAGGGGCCACCGTAATGCAGTGATATCAATGACAGAATCATGCCTGTTTTTAATGCAGTGTTACCTGTGGTCTTGATCAACTTTGACTTTTGGTCTTGTTCTTTGCACACAGAGATTTCTCTTGTTTCTCAGAATTTGGGGTGGTGATCTGCAAATTATTGCCTTCCATTTTTCATCCATAGTTTACACAGTGTCACATTTAAAAAAAAATTGTGCAATTGGGGTTGTACTACAGATGGTAAGGGTGTAAAACAAAGAATATAAAACATGGAAATATGAAAATACTAGTGCAAAGTTCTTGGACTAGCTGTACCATGCAGCAAATCATAAATAATTGTCAGATGATCCATTAGATGCCACCACAAACATGGCTAGAAATCCAGTTCAGTGACTCCAGCTTTAGGGATAGAGTAGTGGTTAACACACGTTTGCTTACCAAGCAAACGGTTGCTAGGTCTGAGACATCCAAATGTCATTTGGGAGACATAAAAATAATATTCCCATATTACTATTATTTTATTTCATTTATGTTGCTGTTTTTAACTATGGTTTTTAACTATGGTTTTTAACGGATTTTATTAATATAATAATTGCTGTATTAATAATTACATAGTTATTGTGCATTAACTAATTTGCTGTTGCAGTTCCTCAATATGGCCACAAGGGGGCGATGACCACACATGTACTGTATAGTGCCGAGTTAAATATCGTAACACTTCCCATAAGCACAAAGCTGCTGTTTGCTTCAAACTTGTATTTTGGACGTATAACATCGTTTTGTTCGGTATTAAAATTAAATTTAGTTCTCTTTGTGAGCATTTCGAGGAAGATTGCCTTTTAAATGCCACGCCCTATTTAAGCCGTACCTTTTTATAATTGGACCGTAGCAACTCTGGGCGAGGTCACGAACCAGTTCCCTGCTGTGATTGGACAGTTAAGATGTCCGTCTTCGTGCTGTGGTCTCATAGGCTGCTTCACCCGGGGATTAACGTAAAGAAAAAACGCTCTACTTCCAATGAACGACAATGAAGAATAAGTAGGAACTCGAACGAATCTGGGATTTTAATTATTTAATAACATAAATTCTGATTTTTACTAGTAGCTCAACAGTTTTACTTCAATATTTTTTGGACGCGCGGGTCAGATAAGAAAGTTCTGGACACATCCTGAAGTGTTTCTACAAGTGTCTAAAACAAGGAAATCAGGCTAACGTTATGTAGCGAGCTAATCTCATTTATCTAGTCCAAAACTCCGTTTTCATTTTACGCCGTTATAACTTCTTCACAAAGGTAAGCCAAGCAGTTTATGTCTCCATTTGGTAATCATTTCAGTCGACTCTACTTTGGCAAAAAAAAGAAAGAAAAAAGACTTTAAACGTCTGCGGATAAATCTGGGTCAGTCAGTGTCTTCTTCGCCATGTCCGCTCAGTGAGGAAGGGGGCAAATTTATTAGATGTCTTAATGGTCACCTGTTGGCTTCATCCTCTGCAGGTATGACCGAGTACAAACTTGTGGTGGTCGGGGCAGGAGGTGTGGGCAAGAGCGCTCTCACCATCCAGCTCATCCAGAACCACTTTGTGGATGAATACGATCCAACTATCGAGGTAAGTGACCAGCAGACGCAAAGTGCTGTAATACATAGTCTAATCTGGCGCTTAACTAGCCTCCGTACTGCTCATTAGTGCTACAGATGTGTTATTAATCAGGTTTTTATTTTATCTATCATAATTAGACCGGTTTTAATGGTTTATATGTCCCGGTGTTGTTGGAAGAATTGCCGCTTGGAGCAGTTACAAGGATCCCGTGTTTATTTAATAAATTCTTTTCATTTCTGGCAAATGTTTGTCCATGAAACTGAGTATCCAACCCAAGCAAAGTCCCAGTTTATGACCTCAGAAGGAGCGTTTCTTTTAAGTATCGCCATTGCATATTAAAAAGAATCAGATTAATGTAGATTTTAGTTTTACAATAGTGCAGTTACATCACAGGATTGCTATTCCTGCTGCACGACCACGTAACAAATCTTTTAAAGTGTTTTTGTTTAACACTGAGCTGATTTTAACACAATTTAATTTCATGTTTTTCTGTTAAGAGATTCACAGTCTTTATATATTTTGTGTCTGCAAATGGTGTACGTCACCACGTGGACTGCTGCTGTCAGAGTCAGGCCAGAAACCTTGTTAAAACCTGCCCAAAACCTTCTAACACTGTAGTCCTCTGCCAAGGCAAGAGTTGAACTGGAGGTGCAGCTTTGTCAGCAAGACTGTGCATGAAACACCAAGGTGAAGAGGTGCAGCATGGGGCAAGGGATGAGCAAATATCCGTTAAATTTCTGTGCAAATCCTCTTTAATTTAAAATTGTTAAACAGACCTTTTGCCTCGGCAGAGCTCACGCCCTCGGGATAACCTTCTAGTTTAAAGATGGCAATATTTGATAAAAATATAATCATCTTACCTGCAAATAACTGTCACGTTCTAAATTATCCCGTGTAAATACACGTAAGCCTTCGTGCCAGTAAATGGTGCGATTCCATAATTGCTTATAAAATATTCACACTTGAGCACATTGATTTCAAAACCACCTCATCACCAAGATCTTGTTGCTACATGATGCAGTAGCATGAGACTCAGGATGATGCATTCCAGCCTAACTCGTGCTGTCTTGCAGGACTCGTACAGAAAGCAGGTGGTGATTGATGGAGAGACATGTCTGCTGGACATCCTGGACACTGCAGGTCAGGAGGAGTACAGCGCCATGAGGGACCAGTATATGAGGACGGGAGAAGGCTTCCTCTGTGTGTTTGCCATCAACAACAGCAAGTCCTTTGAGGACGTTCACCTTTACAGGTACAGGAAGTTTCGCGGGTTCACGTCAGCACAGACAGCTGGACAAAGAATTCAAACAGTAGTCTCCAAGTAGGACTAATTCCTTATTTCAGTCACACAGAGATTTAAGACAGCTGTGCATAGCTGTCTCAACTGTGCACATTTAGGCACTCAAAGGCTATTTCCTGTTTAGCGAGAACTGCACTCACTTGTCTACCAAATATCTGCAGATAAACTTAGCGTGTCTGCAATTTTTGTGGGGTCATTTGTACATTTCGTAACTGATCCAAAAATGTTTTGACTTGTAAATATAAAACGTTGCAAACAGGGAAGCTACAGATAAAAGTGTAACACACACAGAACCCAGCGAGTGTTGCAACACCAACTAAATTATTCTGTCTGCAAATGATAAAACTAAAAAAACCACAGGTCTTCAGTCTGGCCTGCTGAATAATATCGTCAGTCTGAACTGATCGACCAGCGTTTGCAACGTGCTCTGTCGCGTGTGTTCTGCTCAGAGAGCAGATCAATAGGGTGAAGGACAGTGACAGCGTCCCCATGGTGCTCGTGGGGAACAAGAGTGACCTCAGCACCCGCACAGTGAAGACGCAGCAGGCGCAGGAGCTGGCGAGGAGCTACGGCGTGCCGTTTGTAGAGACCTCCGCCAAAACCAGACAGGTAACGGTAACCTGTCGACAGCACTCATCAATCCATTCTTGTGTTCCTGAATAAAACCTAAAACGTCGAATCGGCTTCTTCTCTATTTTGCAGGGTGTGGAGGAAGCGTTCTATTCTCTAGTACGGGAGATCAGAAGATACAAGGAGACCAACCGCAGCAACAAGAAGAGCAAGAAGAACACTCAGAGACGTTGCATGATACTATAGCAAACCACACACAGAGCCAGCATCACTTACAGCACTTGTTTCTTCCTCCCCTCATCCCCACAACTGCCCCTGCACCTTGGAGACATCGCACACACCTCCACACAAGGACGTAGACATGCGGGGAAAGAAAAAACATCTATTTTTATTGGTGTGAAAGTTTCCAGTTATAGTGTGTATTCACAAGGTTTGTTATTCATACATTCATGTGCAGTGTCAATTTAGCAGCGTTTGGGCAAGTGTACTTTTTAAATGTGGTTTTATTGGAGTTTAGTGGGTCATTTTTAGCTTCTGTTGACCGTTTAGATGTCAGGAGTTCACGGTAATGCATCACTGCACTTTACGCTGTCACATTTCCATTTGTTATTGTAGTGCTCAGCACATTTCCACTTTTTTTTTTATAAAATTTGCTGAATGGTCAGTGTTTGACTTCATGAGGAAACTGTTTAAATGAGCTGGAGAGTTTGGAGGTTGTTTTATTTTTTTCCTGTGAGACCACTTTACCTTGGACACGTAGTTACACGTAGTCAAAACCTTTTCTAAAATCGTTCCCCTTGTGTGCGTTTTTTAAAAATACATATAGGTTGGTGCAGTCTCTGGGGCTTGAAACACATCAGCATTATTATTTACTTTTGAATTAATTTTTTTCTAAAAGAAAAAAAAAAAAGTCTTGTAGGATTTCCCCGTTAACAAACCTCAAAACTGTGTTTCAAACTCCCAGGTGCACTTTAGTCACTTCCTGTTGTGTGGTTAATGCAGATTTTAGAATTAGTGCCACTTTAAAAGCTACTCAGGAATACAGCGTCTTATCAGACGCTGATTTATAACAGAGAAAAATCAGACGATCTGATTCCTCTGCTCGTCATTTTTTTAAGGCCTTTATTGGTGTGAACATTCACACTTGACTCCAAAGTCCATTTTTAACAGTTATTTTGCCGGTCCTAGTGTTGTCAGGGGTTCATTACTGTGTCCAAACACTGTTTATGTGACACCAAACTCCACCACAGCATGTAGTTTGTGAAAACAACGCTGTGGTGCTACACAAAACATGTCGAGCACAGTAACACTCGTGAGGTGTGGTCATTTTTCTGTTGAACTACAAACATCCAACGATTTAAAAACCAGCATCTGTGTATTTACTAAAAACGACGTCACTGTTCAGTGAACTAACTTCAGGGGAGTTGCATCCTGCTAACAAGTCAATCCATCCATGTAGGATTTATACTTTTTTCATTGTCTTAACCAGAGGGCTCTGACTGCCTAATGCATATATGATTATTATATGATCAAGGAGGTTAACTGAGTAAGACGTAAATCTGTAATGCGCTCTGCTGTAAGAAACGAGTAAAAGTCTTCAGCTTTTACATGGTGTCTGTTTTGTTTATATAATTGTTACTTGCGGGCTTTTGAGAGGGAATAACTGATAGGCAACAGGTGCATGTACCTGAATTAGGATGCAGCTTATGATGTAAATTTCCAACGTTTAAGAGGTTTTTTTGCAGCCCTGCCTTGAGAAAGCGTCACCTGCACTTGCACAGGTGATCTTCAGAACAAGCCTCACAGAAGTTATCAGACTGATTTTTCACCAAACATTGTGTCAGCTCTCAAAAAAGGAAAAGAAAAAAGTAAAAAATTGTTTTACCTATCAGCGCTTTTGAACATGAAGTTGCACCAGCGGTTTCCCCAGACCTGCTTTGCTCTCCCGTTGCCGCTTGCAGCTATATTTACGGGTTTTTCTTCTGAAGTGCAAAATCAGTGGGGAGGAAGGGCTGTGGTTTGAGGTTTAACTGAGACAAAGTGCTGAAGGTAATCAAGTTCCCCTTTTCATTTCTGTGAAATTATGCACTTTGATGTCAAAGACTCGGGTGTGTAAGTACGTACACAGCTGAACAGGGTCATTCAGAAACTGTAGATGTGATGCTGTTGACGTGTGTTGATTCATCACTTCTAATGAGATTCCCTTTTAAATGTTCAGTGAGTAAAAACCACAATTTCTTTTTTGATTTTATTTTACAGAACTCCACTTATTGTCATTTATTCATATTAGAAAACACAGAAAATAGTCATATATATGCATTTCTCTTTTTTTTTAACAAAAGAGAAAATACAGTGAAAGGTCGTCTAAAATTAGGCACATGAGCGATCGCAGTGAGCCAGCGTCTCCCTCACCATCCAAAACGAGACACCAGCTTGCTCTGGTCGTCCAGGTCTTTCTGAACCTTTTTCCTCATGTAGAAGATCGGACAATCCCGGCTGCAGAGGAGACAGCGGGTACAGCGTTATTGTAACTCTGCTGCAAACCAATCAACCGTTGTCCGTTGTCATGAAAATGATCATAATGTCATTCATATACACACCTGGTGCACAGCACATCTTCATGGAGTGAGCCTTGACTGCGCTGACACTGAGTCCACAAGCGAGAGAAACGCTCCTCCAGCACATTCAGGTGAAAGATCTGTGGTCGATAACGTGCTAATTAGCAATGCACTAAGACAGACCTAAATTTTATTGGTTTGGTTTTTATCTCCCGACACTCTGATAGAGCAGAGCTATTCTGCTCTGCCACTTTACCTCTTTTTGGTAGAGCTCCGATTCTTTCTTCTTGCAGAAATCACACACAGCCGCTGCAAAGATGCACATTACATGTTAAACTTCCAGCTTTGTCATTTTCCAAAACACCAGCTGAAGTAAAGAAGGTGGAAATTGCACACACACACACCATCTGTCTTGAGCACAGCTTTGCAGCCAATACAGGTGCTTCTCTTCTGAGCAAACGCCATGAGGCCTCCAACCTTTGAGGTTAACACAGTTTTACAGCGTGTGTGGTCGCCCTCTGAAACACACCACCAAATTCAAGAGCAACAATAAGATTCACAGTAACACATCACACCTCTTACGATTATGTTCACAATAACTGTTTCTGGAAAGTCTAGTTCTTATTTTTATTTCAGTTAACTTTTTTAAACTCGTATTTTCCATACATGTTAAAATACTTGGTCAGGTGTGCTGACTTACTGAGCAGGATGCTCTCTGCTTTGCTCTCTCCCAGGATGGGCTCAAATATTCTCAACAGAGGTTTGGACAGCTGCTGCTCCAGGTAGTATTGTGTGTCAATGGGAATGTTGTTCTCCAGCACGTAGATGGGGTCCTGAATGGAAATGTGGTATGGGGATCATTATCAAAGCTGAATGTTTCCACTAAGAAGGGAACAGATGAAACATCAACACGCCCTACACACCTCTGACTTCATGTATGCCGCTGCTCCCTTTGCAGCTTTGACGATGACATAAGGGACTCGGTCTCCCAGGTTGGGGGCGCTACCTGCATCTCTTTTCCTCATCCTGTAAATCAGATTTAAAGGCTTAAACTTTTTTTTTTCTCTAACATCTTATTTGAAGTAAGACACCTCGGTATCCACTTATCAACCAATCGGACCTCTCTGCTAGCTCCACGTGCGCCTGCTTGCCAGCGTACTCCTGGGCAGTGCGCGTTAGCTCCTTGGTGATGACCAGCTGGCTGATGTCGATGCGATTGCAGAGCAGGTCTGAGATCACCTCTTTGGCGTGTTCCACGGCCCCCTGGGGATCGCTGAAGAAACATCACAACAGCTCTGGTTGTTGTTTTTAAGCCATGTCAGTATCTCTGGTTCATAATCAACCAGACTGTCAAAGACACAGCTGAGCAAATTAAGTCCAAAGTTTAGAAATCATGACTTATTTCTGGACTCCACAAAATAAACTGATTGCAGCCAGAGTATGCGTTTACCTGTTTATGAGGATTTTCTGCAGACAGGTGTTGATGAGGTTAGCCACCAGGGGGCAGTTGTCTCTGCGGACGGTCTCAATTCCTTTGCAGTCCATTTTGTCATGTGTGCTTGCACTGGAGGAGAAATAAAGGCCTGCGTAGCGCTTCTTATTGATCAGCAGATATGGGTAGTACACCTGGTGAAATATTTATAAAGACATAATTAATACAACAGCTCTTTGAAAGCATCGGGTCTAAGCTAAGAGGACCTGACTGCAAACCCCGGTCACCTTTAGACCTTCACTAGGACTCAGGATAGAGGAAGACAGTGACACATACAGAAAGCAAAAGGCCAAACATGGGGCAACTGAACTGAAACATGACACACAGTCCTGAACTGTGCTGAACAGCGCGAATCTGGTAAATACTGGAAATTACTTGCTGGCTTGTACTGCTTGGTTACAATTTAAAAAGAAAAAAAAGTTTGTATAAAACAATCCATCTAATTATCTTTCTAATTATCTGATATGCACCACTGCAAAGGTAAAATAATGAAGGTCATTCCAAATTAACCAAACTCTCAATGCAAACTATTTTTCAATCACAACAATTTAATATTCGTCTCCATCAGTGATTGAAGAAACTATTAACACATCATTATGACCCCCCCCCCCCCCCACACACACACACACACAGTGTGAATATAAATGAAAGTGAACTTTGTAGTGTTTGTTTTTATTTTTATGTGGCCAATTACATTCGCAACACAGACCTGCATCATGAAATAAAGCCATAACATAAGCGCCCCCTGTTGGAGTTGGGGGGGCACTTCCTGCTTAAGTGACAACAGCAGGCTACAAAACTGTTCGGGACCTTATTATCTTGCAGAGTCAGTTTTTCAGGTAATAGTGCTTTTTGAACATTTTTAAGATCTTCAGATCACCTCATCTTAATCCGTTTGAAAACTAGAACCCTGCCTTGCAGCTGCATGTTTCTGTCCTACAGTCAGACTGCAGTTCATAACAGTGTTTAACCAGATTCATAACAGGCTGCTTAAATAAATTAAGGGGAACACTTAATCATCACAGCATAATGCAAAATTATTTCAGCTTAAGGGGTGCAAGTCTGTTCATTTCACCTGCACCGATGTTGAGGCGCCAGCAACATTTGCAGCATGAACAGTATGAAGCGCATGTCGTGGCATGACTAGATTGTATTTGCAGCAAATAAAGTGGGCGTAAAATGCAGAGACAAATATTTACAAGATATAAAAGATAAACAAAATAATAGATCTGCAGCTGTTATTTATTAAACTACATTCACACCAAAACTAAGAACGTCAAGACAGACAAACATGATTCCATCACATTTTTACACTGGTCGCTCCCCAGTTGGCCTTACACCCAGCACATCCTTGCTGTTGCTCCACTGGTAGCAAATAGGCAAGTAGGTGAACTGGTGGACATGCGTACCGGATGTACTGTATATGATCAGTTTTCCTACATGCTATTTTGAAGTGCTGTCTGTGATGTATTTTTGATGATCCTGATGAAGTCTACGGGCCAAAACACACTGGTCAAAGAATGAAGTTGTTCTTCATACTACAAATGTTGCTGGAGCAACTTCAGCTTCTTCAGCTGTTTTTGGATCTGCCAGTTCTGTCATTCCCCGGCAAATACCACTCAAGCTGCACGCCACTGGGCTATATGCAAAGGTCACAGTAAAAGCTGTCAGACCCTTATACCATGGTCATGAAGCCTGTTCCTCCGTGACCAGATGACAGTGCTGCTGTTGGGCTCAGAATCTTCTATGTGTGCTTTGTGTAACAGACTGTAAAACCAGTCAGGAGGAAAGAGGAGAGACCGTGACCACCACCTGGAAAAACCACTTCTCTTTTTGGGGGCCGTCTTGTTGTTGCCTTTGGCATGCACCAGTTGTCACTTTCATTTGCACCAAAACAGCTGAAACTGTTTCACAATGGCTTATCTGTCCTAACAGGACAAAAATATCGAGATCAAGTGTTTTAAGCAGTGCACATGTAGAGAAGTCGGAGAAGACATTTCTGGACTGAAACGGTACCTTCTCAAACTCCAGTTTGATGGGTGGTGTGAAATGGGATGATACCCACTCGGCCGCTTCTCTCCCGATATCCATGGCCTCTTTTACTGTTGCAACTCCAAGCTTTACCATGACAGAGTCCGTGTCTCCATAAATTACCTGAACAGGACAAAATAAAAATGAAAAAACAAAACCTATAACGTGTCAAGTGTTTTTGATACATCAGATCATCAAGGAATAAGAGATTGGTTCATAACTGGGCTCACCCTGGCGTCAGCCTGGTAGCCATTGGAAAGTGTGTACTTAGACTCCACCAGCTGCTTGGTTTGCTCAATCATCTGTCTTCCAAAACCAGTAACACTCTGGATGAGACAAAATGCAACATTTCAATACATTTAAATCACTAAATTACCAATGATGCTGGAAAAACATTTAGCATTTCAGCCACACTGCAGGTCAGAAGTTTTGATGTTTAGGGAAAAAGATCTTCTCACAAAACAGCCTGAAACTGAGATCACTGTAGTTCAGCTATCACCTACAGAAAGTCTTTGTTTTTGTATTTTTTCGGGGGGGTAGGGTAACATTTTTCTCCACCTGTTCTGTGGTTTCTTTGCCCTACATCTCTGATGTTTTCTGTTTACATCTGTGCACAATACAAAGTACTGTGCAAAGTAGTTTAATGAAGGCAACCTGGTTTAGACTGACAAATGCAGTGTTGCAGATCCTGAATTGTGAACATTTGATGTCCAAAAAAAGTCATCCGATCTAAAGCGCTGACCTGTGAGATCTCTAGGCAGGGCAGTTTGCCCACTTGGGCCCCCGTGAAGCCATACACAGAGTTCGCGCTGATTTTGAGGGCCAGCTGTCGGCCGTCCAGCACCTGCTTCTTGAAGGGGTCTGTTTCCTTTTTTAGCTCTGCTTTGGCCCTGCAGACAGACGGTGGGATCACACAGGTTGTGAACTCATAGATCAACTATTTCTAACTCAACTCTTCTTCTACAGCTTTTGGAAGATCCTGTGATTTATTTTAAACAATTCAAACCTCTTTCGGGCAGACAGCAGGTTTTCCAGGATCTCTGGGAGAAGTCCCTTTCTTAGAGAACTCTTCACAAAGAGATCGCCTGTTGGAGTCTTGATGAAGTCCTCGGGAGCCAGGCTGAACACATACAATGATTTAATGACTGAGCTTTCACTCAAATATAATATAAACAGTGCATGAATAAAGTGAATTCACATCGTGCACAACTGTTCTGGTCTTTGCTTACTTGGTCAATGGCCTTAATTAAACTAGCTAAAGAAGCCTACCTATAAATCCAATTGCTTTGTTAGTTTCACATGACCCTTTGAATACTGTTCAATATAATTTTTGTAGTTTTCAACGGAAGTAGACAAAACACATTAAGCTTGTTTGTCTGCATGTTTTATTTGGCTGACTTTTAACGCTGGCTCTCTGTCCTGAGACAACCCCAAAGGGATGCAAATCTCAGAATCTCTGAATCCTGCGTTTTGCTTGTTAGGAGAATGCATAAACCATTACACCACAGCACAACCTAAAAAGAAAATTACTTACCCCAGTTTCTCCACTGAACCTTTCTGCAGCAGAGTGGTGTAGCACAGATTGTGAGCCATCATGATGGACGGATACAAGGAGGAGAAATCCAATGTGGTAATGGGAAGGCTGTAATATCTACACAGAAGAGAGCAGGGTAGAAAATTGCATGACAAGGCTGCACATGTAACACGTGAAGACAACAGTGGACTCACACAATCATAGATGTATTTACCCTTTCTCTGGCTCGATGACAGTAGCTCCAGTGTAGTCCTCGCCTCCTTCTGTCTTTACAACGGGCATTACCAGACCCTGTTTTGTGGCCTAAACATAAACACGCACTCAGTTTCCAAATCCCAGGTATGCAAATGCAGGAGCCATGTTCGCTTCGGCATTGTTACCTGTCGCAGCAGCTGAGAGACTACTTTGATCTGCTGGCCTCGTGAGAGCAGGTACGTGAGAGGCACACCGGTCACTCTGGCCATCTCCATGTAGTTAATCACACACATTAGCTTCTGCAGCAGGCGCAGGGGCAGATAGGCATCTTTCAGACAGTAGACTGCCAAACGGCGGCGCGTCTGTTCATTTCCATTCTGTGACAGAGGAAGAAAGGGAAAAACAAATTAATATTAGATAGTTTTTTTAAATTCCCAACAAGGCTGTCTTGATCTTACCTGCAAATCAGTGATGATTGAGTGCTGCACATCCTCCTTCTGCTCTTGCAAAAAGTGGAAACTCACAGCGTTCAATGTGTATGAGCGCAACTTATAATCCCTGAGAAGAACCTAAAAGAAAAGGCACCAACTCAAAGCTCAGTCTTTCCCTAACAACATTCCCAAATACAAAATGTACCGCATAAGGTCTTTGTTGACCTGCACAGAAAGAGAAAGTACTGACCTGCAGCAGGTCGAACTGAACACGGCCCTCCATGTTAATGGTCTTGTTTTCTCTGCGGCCCATCTGCTTGCTCTGAAAATTCAAGTCTTTCAAAACTGATTTGATGCCTCGCACTCGGCCCAAGTACGGAAAATAATTCACCTGAAAATGAGAGAACATTTATCACCTAATGGATAAACACGGGAATGAGTGAGCAATTAGGTTTTTCCATTAAATCTTCAATATACATGTTGAAGCTTCATCTTTCAAGAATATTTCAGGCTTTGTCAGTGGACTAAAATAAATCAAACTCCATCTAACCTTCAAAGCAGCTGCCCTGTTGAGCAAGTACGGAAAGTCAAAGTTTTGGATGTTGTAGCCAGTAATAATGTCCGGATCAACAGTCCTCAAAAACTCAGCCCAGCTCTGCTCATACAGACACAAAACAAAAAAAAATATGACTTGAAAGGAAACAAAGAAACCATATCAAACTATGTATGCATTTCACTGCTTTAAATGTACACGTGTATACCTGCAGTAACTTCGTCTCTTGTGTGAAGCACAGTATCTGAGAGCCAATGATGCTGGTGCAGGACTGCAGGGTGAAGACTGTGCGAATGAAGGGCTCCGTTTCACCCTGACGCTGCACCATAGATGCAATTTGAATCACAGGATCTTTGTCCGGCTCAGGGAAGATTCCTGGAAGTAAAGAGGCAACACCAGAGTCATTTGATTTTCATCAAGTTAGACCAGCCTTGGTCATGCGCTTAAATAACTTTTTAACAGTTATTCTAACGCGGAGTAAGAACTCCAGAGAATTCTTGTGTAAACAAAGCACCTTTTCTTCCTGCGCACTCTATGTCAAAGCTGAGGACTCTGAGTGGTGCAATCCTCTGCCACTCTCCCTCTGCAGGGTGACTTATCAGATCCTTCCATCCCACATCCACCTCATACTGACACAAGGAGGCCTGGAGGAAAAGAACAGGAGTGACAAAGTTCACAAACACCATTTACCTATACAAATACATTAAAACCGCATGATCGAACATGAAATTAAACTAGTGACCAAGGTAACATCGTGAGAGATTGTACACCCACCTTTCCTGGGGACTGAGAACTCGTGTTACCCGTGCTCTTCTCTTCGCGCACTCTGTACTTCCCTTTTGGGAGCTCAATCCAACAGCAACCCACCACGTCGCTGTCCACCATAAACCTGACAACACATACACATGCATGAACATATACACACACAGTCTAAAGAGACACAATGTTGTTGTTTTTTTAAATTTACTGGCAGTTTTCTACATACAACATTTATCCAAATAACTTCGTTAATTACAATAAATGGCTTCCATTGAACACTTTAACAATGCTGGGATTTCAACAGTGTTTTTGCATCAACAAAACGCTACAGTGAGTATAAGTTTAACCTTCGGTTTCTTTTGGTATTTTCAAAAAAAGATACAGCTTCCTTTTGTGTATTTAAACGATAACGGTCATTTTCATCTCTCCACCATGTTTTCAAAATTATTTTGTACCTTTTTCTTAAGCACACACACCTGATTTCAAAGTCTATGTTGGCCTCGTAGGATTGGTAATTGCTGGTGGGGAAATGGGCAAACTTAAAGCCCTGTTCCAGCAGTCTCTTTGCGGGGGCGATGAGACGAGGCATCGCCATGGTTATCCGCAAGAAATCGATAATGCGTTTCCCATGGTAACCATACATGCCTGTGAGAAAGAAACAAAAAAACAAAAACAAAAAGAGGGATAAGTGACGTTTTCATCTCAAATGAACACCATTTTGTTTTATAATCGTATAAGATTGTAACACACAGTAATAAAGTATAAAAGTTAATGTATTACTGAATGTTGCTATCCAACAAGGTTCAAGACCTTGATCACAATACACATCTGCATTTGTGCTTGTCTCTGTTTTTTGGGGTTTTTTTCCACTTAATAATAAACTTGTACTCACTCTCTTTGCGGGTGATGTCCACAGCCAACACTGTGACTGAGATATTGTCCTTATTGGAGCGCATGTCCTTCAAGACAGCAGAGTTCAGCTCCTTTTTAAATTCCACCAGGTGAGCAGACGTGAACCCTTTTCAATTAAAGCAACCAGAGGGTAACATTAGATTTAGAGCATGAATTACATTTTTATTATTTTCTCCCTAAAAGCAGAAATTAGACAGCTCAGAACAAAGAGAAGAGGTTACAACTGTAACAGCTACTTTAAAGCTATTTATAGTGAGGAAACGTAGTATATCACATAAATGCAAAGTCAACATGATGACAAGCACTCACCATTTGGAGCAGGGACGTAGAAGTAAGGGGCAAAGCCGTGAACATGGCAGCACACGCTGTTGCCATTGTCTGTTACACCAAACATCCGAATGATTGGCACTTTTCCTTGCGACTGACCGGGCATGCCCGCTACCGTTTCCCCTGCATGACACAAAACCATTGGAAGCCAAATTACATACCACAATATTCATGAGCAACAACGAATATGCTCTGAAAGGTTGATATAACTGTAAGTCAGCTCGGATGTTTTCATATCATGCTACAAGCTCGCCAGGTCAATATTTCTGGGACTCAAATTTAGAGCAAAAGCAACTTTGACAAACATTATATTTGATAATTACCCAAATAGTAGTCCAGATCAATCTGCTGGAACACCAGAGTATCAGATGATGGGTCCAGTGAGGGGGCAGGAGGACGTCGCCAGCGAGGGTTTAGTTCTGCTGAGAAAAGGTCACCTGACAGGATGGAAGAAGAAATTAAATTATCATGCTTGAGGGATCTGTAACTTTACTACAGGTCACTAAATAACTCATTAAATTCCTCCTGTGTGATGAGAACATTTACATCACCTGTGAATGTGCGCTTTGCAGTTTAATACTCACCTACTGGAATAACATCGTGTCCCGCCTGCCCCTCCATCTCCTCTGCATCCATATCTGCTTCTTCAAACATGGACAACTCCTCTTCAAACTGCGAAGGACTGTCCTCCCATTCACTCATCATTTTACCCTGTTTGGCCTGGGATGGACCACCCGTGAGACGGCTGCCGTTGTGTCGTTTACGATCCATGCCTGCAAGCTGATTTAAAGAAAACTTGGTAAAAATCTATGGAACAAACTTGGAGGTTAAAAGTCTGTAATATGTTTAAGCACTTAAATGTGCAAGCTCATGCGGTCAAAGTGTAGTTAGGAAAATGAGTTTTAGTTAACATAAAGCTCGGCATTTAACATATTCTTCTAACCATTTTCTAAACAGAAATGAACCAAAATTGTTTATGCAAGGAAAATCCTGTAAGTATGACTCTTTGCTCAGTCTATATTACTCCTGATCTGTATCAGTATACTCATATAATGAGTAAATATGTAGGCCAGTGACAGATAAAATTAGTGCAATGCTTTCATTAATAACTCATTATAGCTGCACTGGAGGGTATTTACAAGTGAAAGGTAGAATGTACAGAGAGTTACAATAAGAAGAAGGAGCGATATCAGAACACAGGATAAAAGGGAACACGTGCAGTCTCGACACCGACCGTCAAAAACACAGTAAAACATAAACTGGTGCTTATTAGGCATGGGACTAGTAGTAATCATCCACAACCTTCCCACCGCACAGCCTGTTGCCATGTTACTGTGAGTGCTGTCGCACACCTTGTAGCTCCACACAGCACACTACGCAGTTAGCCTCACATCCAAACAGTGCAGGTCTCTGTCCCCTTCACCTCTACATTTGTGATAATTCATCCACGTGTCAGTGGCGTACTTTCAAATGTAACATTTGACTGGAAGGTATGAAATTATATGACACTCAATAATGGAGCAGTAAAGCCTCATGACAAGGTACACGGACGTTTATTTTCTTAGTAAGAGCTAAGGCAGTAAGCTAGCGCGCGGGTATAAACACATACAGGTCTCGCGCCCTCGGGCTAATCTTACCCAGTTGTAGAAGCAATCCTTCCGTGAAATCTGCCACGAAAACTTATCAGTGGCTGCTGCGTTTCTAACTTCTAAACGCCTAACAATGGCACTTCCTCACCACAGAACCGGACTGAGAACTGCTCCCGCCACCCTTCTTTGATTTGCAAACTTTCACCGACGAACGCGCGGAAATTTTGCGTCTAGATACCAGGCTAAGAAATAAAGCAATGGCCAATCACGTCACAGAATGGGCGGAAACTTAATGGCATAAAAGAGGAAGTTGAGCGCGACATGACTAAACCCAGTGCAACAAAAAGACCGTGCTTTCCCGGCAAAATGACGTCGGATAGTACGTAGTAGTAATGGAGGGAAATTTGCTTTTTTTAACCGTCTTTCCTGTTTGTTTTTTTTTAGATAGACAGATAAATAGATATTTGGCATGCTTCATTCATTTAAGTAGTGTAATTGAGTTAGAATTGGCAAATTAGTTAATTGTTTATTCATACATGCTTATACACGTATTAAATAGTTAATGCATGCCTATATATGGATATAAATTACTTTATTTTTCTTATATAGTCATATGAACAGACTGAATATATAATATGTGTTGTCACTTTAAATGACTTCACTTTTAATAAAAACTGTTAAATCCTCATAGCTGGAGGAAATGGCTGATAAAGTGTCTGCACTTGTATCTGAACTCAACATCCAGCGAATACGTGATGGACTGGACTAAATCAAGACTATACTTTCTAAACTATTACTGCTGCAGATGTATTATTGAGCAATAGAATATAGTTTGGAGATAAGCTGTTTTGCACAATTTGGAGTTGACAAGAGGAAGTGTACTAATCTACAGATGAAAGAAAAACGTAAAGTGGCTTTCGTAAAGGGTAAGGTTACCACGTGCCAGCAGAACACTTTTAGTACTGGGTCTTCCAGTGTCCTCGGAGCTCTGCTAAAAAACATGAACATTATAGTCAAAATATTTTCTCCATTTTGGTGGTTTGATGATTTTGTGCTGGGAAAAGGTTATGTTGTATCTTACAGTAAAGTACTGGCATTTAAATGCATTTTTTTACAGTATTATTACTGTATTCGCATTTACAATACACTACTACTGTGTACTATTTTAAATGAAGTTACAAAAGAAGAATTATAGAAGTGATTTAATATTTTCCAATAATCTATTCCAGTTAGAGTAATATACTCTATACATATAGTACCGTTTCTTACTGTACACATAGGAAAACAGCATTCCCAAAGAAAGCTGAGATCCTTCATTGTGTGCAGCAACATTTCTAGAGTGGCAGCAGAGATCATTTTCAGTGTGGTGGAGAACACCGTCACACTGGTCCAGTGTCTCCCACAGGGGTTCGGTGGTGGCTGGGATCTAGTGGAGGCCATAACATATGATTCACATTCTCATCACACCATTCAGTGACTCCCTGTGGAGGAGCACTGCTGTCCAGGAAAAGACCACTCCCATCAGACTATGAGTGCTTTTTAGTAAGTTCAATGTGATCACTCAGAACAACTCTGTGTCCGTTTGCCCTGACCCCTCTCTCAACAACATGCCAGCAAATATCCGCCCGCAGCATAACAGAGCCACTGGATCTCTTCACTGTAGGGATGGAGAGGTCAAGGTTTTACTTTAATCTGATACCTCTAAGTAGCTCCATAGGTAGGATAGTCCACGAATGTCTCTAGTCATACCGTATTTTTTAAAACTATAGCCCTCTGAGAAGCTTATAAATAGCTCTGGCTTTCCCCTTCTCACAGGAAACTAGAAAAAGCTCCCTGCTGTACGTGACTCCCCTCTTTTGTACGGCTAAAACATTCATTCACCAATAACAGCAACTCTTTAACCACTTCCCAGCCAATCGCGCGTCCCCGCCGAGGAAAACACCCAGTTCCTGTGGTGTTTTATGTAAAAGGCGGAGACACGGAGAAGCCAGGGGCCAATAGGAGTGCAGCTCATGAATAATGTGTGGGCGGAGACTCCAAGCTCACCAACCCAGCCTCCTTCCTGCATCGCAGGCCATGAGCGTCCCGTCCATCCGCACGACCCGATCGCACCGGGCCAATGTGAATCGCTGACATTTAACCAACGCCGCCGCCCCTTCTTCTTCTCACTCTGCGCTGTTATTCTTTTTATGGACGGACTGCGACAGCTGCCAATGCGTGCTTCATCTTCGTGAAGTTGGGACGAAACTGAAGGGTAAGTGAACATCTTTATTTCAGCCTGCCCGGTGATAATAGAATACATCCTAAGCGTGCACGCATCGGTTCAGGACGCGGCGTCTGTGTTTTTCCGCAGCAGTGATGCAGTAGGTGCTTCATGTCACGTTCGCCCCGAAACTCACGATAGACACGCACACAGGCGTGTTGTTGCTCCCTGGGGTCTCAAGACGTGCCTGTCTTGGGACATTGTGCCCTTTTCCCAGCAATGTGGACCTGCTGAGCAGTAACCACTCTATTCACTAAAAGGGACGTCAGCAAGGTCACGATGGTAATGATGATGATGATGGTGATGATGGTTTACAATGAAATCCTAATGAGGCAGATAGGAACCCCTTCACAGAGCCTGGGGGAATCCCATGTGGATTTCCAGAGAAAGTTTAATTCAGCAGTAAGGTGTTTACGCTCAGGATCGGTGTAAAGCATGGTGATGGTGGAGTGAGGACCTTTCATATCTCGCTATAAAAACACAATCAGAACAGAATCTTCGAGGGGCTACATCCAAAAAATAAGAAGGCAAATTTATGCAAAGCTTAAGTGTTTGGTTTGTCACCAACTTGAAGGCTTCTTCGTCTGTGAGTGCCTGGGGTCAGCCTTGTGTTCAGTGCTATCAGTAGCAGCTCAGCGCAAACACGCTGGAATTTGAGTATCATCTTCTTCCTTACAGTAAAAAAATAAATAAAATTAAATTTTAAAAAAAAATCAAAGCGCAGACAGGATTTTTGTAACATGTGGAAGAGGCTATTGGTCCACAGGCGTTGTCTGCATGCATGAACATCAGCTGATTGCTTTTTACAGTAGCTCATCATCAGCAACATTTGCTACAGGATCAAGTTTATACCTGATCAGTGTCCTTATCTGTTCATCCGTTCTCATGCCACTCCCCACTTTGTGGGGCTCTCTGTCCTGGTCTTTGTGTCCTTGGGCAAGACACTTTACCCTACCGCCTACTGGTGTTGGCCAGAGGGGCTGATATGGCAGCCTCGCTTCTGTCAGTCTGCCCCGGGGCAGCTGTGGCTACAACTGTAGCTTGCCTCCACCAGTGTGTGAATGTGAGAGTGAATGAATAGTGGAATTGTAAAGTGCTTCGGGTGCCTTGAAAAGCGCTATATAAATCCAATCCATTATTATCATTATTATTATTATTATTATTATTTGTGCCAGAAGTTTCATCAGATCTACAAGCAGGAACAGAACACCCGGTTTTGTACTCAAAGTAGAGGACTGACCTTTAAATGTCCAGTACTAATGATGCAGGTGCAGGAGTGCTTGGAAATAAAATGTTCTGTCAAAGTGATGTGCATTTCTGTGCATGTGTGAAGAAGAAGCCCTGTGGTTCTATTAGATGGTGACCCAAGGAAACCTGAAGATAGCACTAAAGTTACTCAACACTTTAGTGCGTTTGTTTGCCCAGGCGCTTGGTTCCTGTGAGAGCAGCTGCAGGTTTATCTTATATCAGGGAAAGAGGTGAAATGTGTGGAAATGAGACTTGTGAAAAGAAGTGAGATATGTTGAGTTTGGATTCCAGTTGTGTAATGTCGTAAGAATGATGCAACCGGGCGTGTTGTTTAATGAAAGCGTAAAGGTTTCATATAGCTATGTGAGGAGATGTTGGTTAAGAGGAAATTGCTCATTGAAGCCGCTTGAGGTTAACCTGGTGATGTTTAAAGATTAAGAGTGGCTTTTGTTTATGATTTAGACAACGTATTAAAAAACTTGACATGCTTTTATCAAAGATGAGGAGTTTAAAATCAGTGTGTGACAGAAATAAACAGGCTGGCAACGTGTATCCAAGTACATGTGAACTGCTTGGAAATAACTGCAGCACATGACAGTTACGTTTTGTGTCTGTGTGTGTGTGTGTGGTTGTAAGGTGTCCCCGTCTCAGCGGAGTGTCTTCTATATTTACCCAGCATGCCGCTGGCTCGAAGCCTGTCTGTCACGTCCCTGTCAGGACTGGAGGAATGGGACGAGGAGTTTGATTTGGAGGATGCCGTCCTTTTTGAAATAGCCTGGGAGGTTGCTAACAAAGGCAAGTGTTTGGTGGTTTTTGAAGATAATTAAAAAAATTATGCCAAAAGAAAATGTAGTTTGTGTTGAATCATGTTATATCTTTCTATGTGTGAAGTTGGAGGCATCTACACCGTCATCCAAACCAAAGCCCGTCTGACCTCAGAGGAATGGGGGGAGAACTATTTCCTGGTGGGTCCCTATGTGGAGAGCAACGTGCGCACTCAGGTGGAGCTGATCGAGCCCACAAACCCCGCACTCAAGCGGACCATTGACAAGATGAACTCCAGTGGGTGTAAGGTACTACCATATGTAAACTAAAACACAAACACCCCTACACACACACACAGACACTGAGTTAAATTTATACGATCCACTGAAGGGCAGTCATCCTAACAACTCGTGGCTGAAGTACTAATAGTTTATTTGTGTATGCATGCAGTGAATGTGCGCTCTAACGCCCAATTAGAGTTCATCTTTCGCTCGTCTTTTACATCTGACGCACTCCCACTCTGCCCAGCCTTCTGTCCTTGACCACAACTCAAAACCCAGTGACATTTCCCCCGCAAAGGTTAAAAGTTGTATCGATGTCTCTCTGTCTCTCTCTTTCACACAAATGCGCTCCAGAAATAGATGACGGAGTGTGATACTTCTAAAGCTTTGTGCTGTGTCATTCTGAGTGTAATGTGGAGATGTGGGAAAAGGTTAGGACTGGTAGCGGTACCCTTTTAAAGGGGTTAGTGCAGCCAGGTCAGTAAAGCCTGTATGGTTTACTTTCAGACACAATTGATGGGACAACAAGAGAGCAAAAGCAGGCTGCAGCAACACTGAATTTGCATGTTTCATATTATGTTACTAGTTCCTTCCCTCTCCTCTGCTCTTTGTTTCTGTGTGCACATGTGGTTTAACAGCAGAGGCATCTGAAGATAACATTACTTATGTTACATTGCTAATAAGGGTGTCCCAGCAACACTCAGTGTGTCTGAAAGTTTGGTTTGTAATGATAGTTTTGTTTAGTTTTGCCCAGTGCATTACAGGTATCATCCCAGGACCCTCTCATTTTCAAACAAAACGTCTAAGGTTTTATGTATCAGAACATAATAAAAATCTATTGATTCTTACTAAATACTGAAATAATTTATATACAACCTGATGAACAACAGTGCATGACATATTCACTGTTATTTTGCAGAAGCAGTGTGGGGGGAAAGAGTGCACCCCGTGACTCAGTAGTTCGTAGAAACAGCAGCAGTAACTTTTAGGGATTGTTTTGTTTTTTGTTTGACATTACCAGTCTCTGATCATGGTTGTGGTGGAATTTTGATCCACTCTTCTTTAAACCGTTGCCTCAGTTCATTCAGCTCTTTGTTAATGTCCCACCAGAGTATTTCCATCACGTTCAGGTCTGGACTCTGACTGGGCCAAGAAAATGCATTGATTCTTTTCTTTTTCAGCCACAAATTTCCTGCCGTCCTTGTAATCATTGTCCCGTTGCAGGACCCATTTTCTACCAAGCTTTAGTTATCGGATATTTGGGCTCATATTTGACCCCTGAATGCTTTGATATACACACGGGTTCATAGTGGACTTCATGACTGCAAGGTGCTCCAGTCCTGGGGTTGCAAATAAGCCCACATCATCAGTCCTCCACCGCCATGCTTGAGAGTCAGTATGAGGTATTTGTGCTGACGTGCTGTGTTTGGTTTTCAACAAATATGATATGAATATATTGAACAGTTTGACCTTGAGGTGAATTTGCTTTTCCACTCATGGGAAGATTGAGGGATTGTTAACACAAACCTGGATGTTCCAGACAAGCAAAACTGGCAAAACGTCTGCTTTTATAGAGCTGCTCACAGTTAATTATCATTTGATTGACTAATTTACGTTATCCTATCAATTCCCATGCAATGTCTTTGTTTTTCATACACTTTCATGCAACCTTTGTTAAATAACTAATTTTTCAGACCTGCTAAAGACTGTAGTAGTAGTGGTAGTAGTTGTGGACACTGAATGAATGGGGCCCAGGGTTGCTTACAGATGCACAAGTGGTGTGGGGGCAGGGTGCTAGCAGTGGAAAGGGGGAGGGGAGGAGGGGAATAATTTGCCTGTTCATGGATCTGTGCAGCCTAAATAAGGCTGAAGGAATGTAAGAAGCTCAATGTCATTTTAAGAATTGAAGATGATGATTTAATTACCAGATGATGTGTTTTTAAAGGTTTATTCATTGCTGGTACAAATTTTAGATCATTAGTTTTGGCGTTAGTGTATTAAACTATTCCACTTTAGTTGCATTCTAAGCAGCATGAATTGCAATTGTAACAACGAGAAATACTCAGTCCAGGCTTTCTTAGATTGGAATACATTTTTGTAAAGACATAGATGTTATTCACTTACGTTATGTTAGAGAGAGAAGGACTAACCAATTTTTTTTTTCTCCCTTTCACCCTTGTCTGTTTTCTTACAGGTCTACTTTGGCCGCTGGCTTATTGAAGGCAGTCCCTACGTTGTGCTCATTGATATCGCGTTCACCGCCTGGTCTTTAGACTCCTGGAAGAGCGAGCTGTGGGAGCTTTGTTCCATTGGCGTGCCATGGTTTGACCGTGAGGCCAACGATGCGGTGCTGTTTGGTTTCCTGACCGCTTGGCTTCTGGGAGAGGTCAGCAGCTCAGACTTAATACTACACAGCTGATGAGAACGGGCATAAAACATAAAGATGGATTATCTGTAGGTCCTCCAGCAGTTTAAAGGGCTCTTTAAAGCAGCATATTAAACTAATCTGAACCCTTTCTTTCCTTCCAAATCCCAGTTTGCAGCCCAGTGTGAGCAGCCTGCGCACATTGTGGCCCATTTCCATGAGTGGCTGGCAGGGCTGGGGCTGGTGTTGTGTAGACAGAGACAGCTTCCAGTGGCAACCATCTTCACCACACATGCTACACTCCTGGGGCGCTACCTGTGTGCTGGAAACGTGGACTTCTATAACAACCTAGCAGAGGTATGTACCTGCTTTTTTATTAAGTATCAGTTCAATAAATAAATAAAGATGCCATCAAGCAGTTGTTGGCTTTGAATGTTTGATTTATATGAATATAAATATGAACTATTTCAAAAAATAGCTGACTACATTATAGACTCTCTGTGGTCTGTCTGTGTTCAGTTCAATGTAGACAAGGAAGCGGGCGATCGACAAATCTACCATCGCTACTGTATAGAGCGTGCAGCGGCACACTGTGCCCACGTCTTCACCACAGTGTCTCAAATTACTGCCATTGAGGCAGAACACCTGCTCAAGAGGAAACCAGGTGTGTAGCAGTGAATTGGTGTGTGTAAGACGGCCGCATGCCTCCAGCTCCCCCTGCAATACTCTGAATATAGAAGTCTGAATATGTAAAATATAATATATATAATATAATGCTTTCAGTGTAGTATTATTTTAAATTAACCCTTAGAAAATCCTTAAAAATCATGACTCATTTTATCTTAAGAACAAAAAAGTAACAGCTTCCCAAAAACCACTTTAAAAGTATTACATAGTAATATTTTTTTCCACTTTAAATTACTCACTCTTTTAAAACTACTTCAGCCTGAACTATACATATCGAGTATTAATTATGCTTTGGAGATTTTTAATCTACCTGACTATCAAATCATCACCTTTTCTCTACTGCCTCACGTTCCTCCACAGATATCGTGACTCCCAACGGGCTCAACGTGAAGAAGTTCTCAGCTATGCACGAGTTTCAAAACCTCCACGCTCAGAGCAAGAGTCGGATTCAGGAGTTTGTCAGGGGACACTTCTATGGGTTAGTCCGCATGTCACAGCGTGTGTAAAGTGCTTAAAAGTTAATGAATTTAGCCAGAAAGGGGAAGTGACAAATCAAGTTGTGTATTTTTTATTTTTTTAAATTTTATGCTGGTGACCATCTGACCATCAGACACCTCGACTTCAACCTGGACAAGTGTTTGTTCCTCTTCATCGCTGGGAGGTACGAATTCTCCAACAAAGGAGCCGACATCTTCTTGGAGGCTTTAGCCAGACTCAATTATCTACTGAGAGTACGTATGTGTGGCTGTGTTCACAGATGTGCACGTGTTCACAGATGTGCACATGTGTTCACAGATGTGGAAGGAGAAAGGTCAATCCTAGGTGTTTCTTTTTAAAAAAAAAAAAAAAAGATAAAACAAAATCTAACTCCAGTGTCTGTATGGTCCATCAAAGGTCAACCACAGTGACGTGACAGTGATCGCGTTCTTCATCATGCCAGCTCGGACGAACAACTTCAATGTGGAGACCTTGAAGGGCCAAGCAGTCAGGAAGCAGCTCTGGTGAGGTTCTTTACAGATGTAGTTATTCATTTTGAACTTAAGGGAGTAATGGATTTGAATTTTTATTTTATTTTATTTAATTTTTTGTCCCTGGCAGGGATACTGCTCAGACTGTGAAGGAGCGCTTTGGAAAGAAACTTTATGAGTCACTTCTGGTGTAAGTCGACCCCTTTTTAATCCTGCCGCTTAAAAACTGTAAGATGTAAAAAGATAAGTATTAGACACCCAGCTTATTACAACAAATATCTCCTAATAAATAGTCCCCAATAAATGTGTCCATTAAACTTGGATATACCTGAATTTGTAAAAATGTTGAAATCTTATTGGTTTTATTAAATTCAAACCTGCTAAATATTTGATTTTTTTTTTGTCACCGCTTTGCTGTGAGTTTCGTTTTAACATTAACTCGAGCTTTTTCTTCAGTGGGCAGCTGCCAGATGTGTCGAAGATGCTGGACAAAGAGGATTTCACTATCATGAAGCGTGCCATCTTTGCCACTCAGAGACAGTGCCAGCCTCCGATCTGCACTCACAACATGCTGGAGGACAGCAGCGACCCCATCCTCAACTGTGTTCGCCGCATCGGCCTTTTCAACAGCTCTGCTGACCGGGTCAAGGTAGGTCACGTGACAGGAGGTGACCGCTGGAAGATTCCCTGTCACCTTTCTGGGATTTCAGTTGTTAATTTATTTTGATTTATTATTTTTAGTTCGTGAGGTATCATAGTCACACCTGAAAGAAAAAAGTGTTTATGTGAGCATGATTCTGTAATTTAATTTTTTCCTCAATCTGAATTACCCCTCATGCTGCTGGTTCTGGCAGTGTGCCCTATCTGTCTGTAACACTGAATTTCTTCTTCATCTGTTAGATTATCTTCCATCCCGAGTTCCTTTCATCCACCTCTCCTCTTCTTCCAATGGACTACGAGGAGTTTGTAAGAGGTTGCCACCTTGGCGTCTTTCCCTCTTACTATGAGCCCTGGGGCTACACACCTGGTATGATTCATTCATGCTGACAAGGTGCATCTATGTGTGTATTAATATAAAAGTACTAATTATTGTTTCCCTGTTTATCAGCTGAGTGCACTGTCATGGGAATTCCATCAATCTCCACTAACCTGTCAGGTTTTGGCTGTTTCATGGAGGAACACATAGCAGACCCAACGGCATATGGTGCATCTTCATGCCTTATCTTCTAAATTCTACTGTTTTTCAAAAGAAGTCCTCTTTTTAAGATAATCAGGAAAAACTGCTGCTTTTTCGCTTTGCAGGTATCTACATCCTGGACCGCAGGTGTCGGGGAGTGGACGAGTCATGTAACCAGCTCACTTCCTTCCTGTTCCAGTTTTGCAAGCAGAGCCGCCGCCAACGGATCATCCAGAGGAACCGCACTGAGCGTCTGAGCGATCTCTTGGACTGGAAATACCTCGGCAGGGTAACATTACAAATCCTGTTGCACATCTCTGGACCCCCTCGGCCTTCATTGTCTTTGTTGTTTTCCTTCTTGATCAGGGATGTCAAACATAAGGCCCACGGTCCAGAATCGGCCCGCCAAAGGCTCCAGTTCAGCCTTTTTGGCAGGTTTGGAAAATGTGAAGGGGGGCATACATTTTTGAGCTTTTCCTGCTGTTAAAGTCCTCCCCGTGGCCATTCATACTACAAAAGTAATTGAGTAATATATAAACAATTAAATGACAAAAGGAGAAAAAAAAGGAACTATCTACTATAGAAATGTATGCTTTTACGTTTGGTTCACATTTAAAAAAACATAATTACTGAACAGTCTACACAATGAATGAACAGAACTTTTTCTGTGATTTTACACATTTATATCTTATGGTTTAATCCAAAGAGACGCGCTGACAGGCTTTTCTTTATCACGAGATGTATTGTTGAAATTGCACTTCTCTTTCTTATGTCTCAGGAGTTAAATGTGTATTTAAAGTTCTTTAGACTGACAGACAGGAGAGTTTCACTCGTCGGCCTTCTTGAGCTCAGTGGGCTGTGTGTTGCCCACCATCTAACGTCAGATCAGATCCTTGCTCTAGATTTTACTTAAAGTTCTTTAGTTATTGAAAGAAACTCCTTCATTGGAGTTTCTTGTGTATTTCTCTACTATTTGCAACAACGAGTCTCACAGATAAAATCTTTACAACAGTTTTTTTTTTATTTATTTATTTTTAATTTCTCCTTCTTTTCTGCATTAGTATTATATAGCTGCCCGCCACATGGCCCTGGCTAAAGCCTTCCCTGACACCTTCATATATGAACCTCAGGAGACAGCCCAAGTAAGTTAACTTGTATTTTTTTTTTTTTTTTAATAGACACAGTATTTAAAACAAATGTGATTTTTTTTTTTCTTTTTTTTTTTTTTAAGCATCCTCTTCCTGTTTATGTTTTTAATACTTTCACTCCTGTCCTCAGACCGCCGGTTTCCGTTACCCCCGACCAGCCTCAGTGCCACCATCTCCAGCCCTGTCCCGCCACTCCTCCCCGCACCACAGCGAGGCTGAAGACAACGAAGATGACGAGCGCTACGACGAGGACCTGGAGGCCGAAAAGGACAAGGTGAACATCCGCCAGCCCTACACGCTGCCTATGAAAAACAAGTCCATTGCCATCATCGGGGCCAACGGGAATGGCGACGAGGTGACGAGCGAGAAAAACTGAGACTGACGCACTGCTGCTAAACCTCACTAGTGAAACTCTTATCTGTGGTTCAAGTTGTCCGTGTAGACGACTGTGGCTGCGTGAACGCGTGTGACGAATTTAATATTGGCATGTTGTGACAAAATGCATTACTGTCAGTGTCTTCCCAACCTGTGCGTACCTCAGAATTTTTAAAAACAGTATCTGTCAGTTTGATATATTTTGGTATTGTTTCAGTTACACCAGCAGTGTGACCAGTAGTTTGCTTTGTGGAGTAAATGCAGCAACTTAAAAAAAAAAAAAGGTTAACTGACAGATCAACACAGGCGAAAACGAATCAGGATTGCTGGATTTTTGTAGAATACTAACAGTGAGTAACATGGATCTAACAGAGGATCATTAATATTAACAGCAAACTGTGGAGTCGGATTTTATACTTGATTCAAACGTAGGTCGGGGCTGGGAGAACAGCTTATCTCTCCTTTTTTTTTACCAGCTTACCGTCTCTACAAGTTCAAAACAGGAAGCTTCCTGTGAAAAAGCCCACACAGCAATATTATGCATTAAGAGCCAGAAAGAGCATCTGTTCTTTTTGTCGTTTTCACTCGTGCCCCACGTGATGTGACAACCATACAGTGCTTCACACTTGACTTTCTACCTTTTTGTAGCATTTTTTTTCTTTTCTTTCTTTCACGCGCCTTGTTTTTTGCATAACCTCTCAAAATAGAAACAAAATGAAGAGCACACACTGATAATGCTGAAAATCCTCTCGTTCTGAGAATAGTGTCGGCTTGTGTGTGAGTGTGTTCTCATTTTGTTTCTGTGCCTTACAGTATCACAGTGTGTCCACTGTACTCCTGCTGTGTTTGTGCGCGCTTGTGTGTGGAGATTATTCCTTGGTTCGCCTGTTTCAGCAAGTATTTATTTGTGAAATGAAAAGAGGTAAGACAGAGGGGAAAGGGTACTGTGTCCTAAGATGGAAACTGTGTTTACAGGTAGAAGACCTGACAGAGAGAAACGGCTGAAAAACAAGCTACTGTATGTCTTGAGTATTTGTTTTGGAAAAAAGGAAATGGTTTTGCCAGCCGTATACTGTCACTATCACTCCATTTCTCACAATCTTGCACCAGATGAACATATAATAAAATTTAAATATCTATATACACCTGTTTGGTGTTTTATAAACAGTAACGGGCTCTTCTTTCATTGTGTTTGTGCAGTTTATTGGAACAAATATATCCAAAGATTTGCTTCTTTGTAACATACTGATCTTATCTACACAGCATCTCCTTCATAAATCATTCAGATCAGCTGAAATGTTGCAGTGAATCCTCTTCTTCCGTTGTAGGTAATCCTCCAAAGTGCTTGGCTGTTTCAGCACAGGTAAACTCTGCCCCCGTGACCTTTGCAAACTGAGAAAAACAAGAACGTAAAAATCTGAGTCTTCACATGAAAAACATAGTGATACACACCGTACTCCACACTCAAAGAGGACCTATGATGCTATCACACTTAATATAATCCCCATTTATCTTATGTTTGGCCTCGGTGCAGCTCCCAAGTTCATAAACTAAGAGAAACTTCCTTTAAGGCCTTTAAGGCCATCTGTGAGCCAGTTTTCTTTCTTTCTTTTCCTCTTGGAAACGAAAGCTTTGAGCAGCAGGTGTCATCATGGGTTTGAAATCCTTTATTCTCATGGTGCATGTGCTGGAGATGACTATAATAAATATATGTGCATTTACTAGCGTCATAAAAAGCCATAGAAAAAACTGTAAAACTGAATACTTTTACAGTTTTATACTTTAATATGAGCACTCACCATTGTAATAGTGTTGTCTGTGTGTGTGTGTATTATGGAAAAAATTAATGAAACACTTAAACCACACATAAGATATTAATATGAGTAATTGAGTGAGAGCGAAATGATTCAACAACGGTCACCGGAAACCAGCCATTAATCATTTGGAGCCTGAATTTAAAATTACAACAAAAAATGAAATCACCACCGCTTTCATCATCCAGGAACAGCTTGCACGCTCTGCACACATGAGGTCAGGCATTGTCCTGCACCACGAGGAACACAAGGCCCACTGCACCAGGTCTAAAAATAGCTCTGAGCATTTCATCCCTGTTTATAACTACTTTAAGGAGTTTGCTGTGCTTAAGTACAATTTGGAGGTGTTTATGTTGACATGATAGATACCTTAAAAGGGTGACACAGAGTGCTTTACATCAGAATCACTGAAAAAGTGTTTGGCAGTCATTTAGGACTTACTGAGTAAACTATTCCAGAAAGAGCTGTAAGTTGCGCTGCCAGTAACAGCCCCGAGTTTGGCTGGATTCCTCCTCACTGTGTGTACTGAGAAACCATCAGGCCCAGTCACCTCCACTTCCACCACATGGTAGTCTCTTAACCTGCGGCATGAAGGTACATGAAGCTGAAGATGCAGGCAGGATGTAAAAGGTTTCAAACAAACAATCCGACTTTTAGAAGCACTCACGCTGTATCTGACACAATCTCTCCCTGGACACCAGTGAAGCCCAGTGTCCCTGCTGCCACTGCTGCTGCCGCCATGGTGTTCACATTGTTAGGAGCGAGTGGGCACAACTCTGCAACGGAGCCTCTGAACAAAACACGCCTGCCTTCTCCCTCCGTCCAGTCAGTGAGGACGTCTCCTGTCAGCCGAAAGCAGGAGGGATGCTTGGACATTCTGATGAACAAAGCCTAAAAATAAACCATGAAAGGAAAAAGCAACATTAAATCACTTATATGTTCATTTCCATGGTTTTAAACACTGTGGACTATCCTTGTTTTACCTTTATTTTCCCACTGTCATTCAGCCTCTGGATGTCCTGGCCTCCCCATAATGCACCACTGGGGACGTAGAGAGTCCTGCCATACTTCTGAGCAGCCTGACTCAACTTCTGGTTCAGATCAGGATCAGCGAGGGCAGATGGAGAGCCCACCTAGAGGAGGAAAAAAACGAAAACAAAGGTGCAAAACAAATGATGAAGTGTCGTTGACTGAAGTAAGACTTTGCTGGGGTTAATCCTGAAGCATATGAAAGACTATTGTCTGCAAAAAAGTGAACATTGAAGTATAGAAATGAGCATTTTCCTTATTTGCAAAGCAAATAGGCAATTTAAATAGCCAGATGCTCTCTCTGCCATCCTATTTCTGATGGTTGAGTAAAAGTTATGATTAACATTAATAGTTTGTTTCTCTATGTGAGGAATGAGTAGTTTGTGAGAAAGAATTGTGCTTAACAGTCAAATACTTTTGAGGGGTCAGTGAAGAGGACAGTGCAGGACTTTTCTCTAAGGAGGAGAAAATTGAATAACAATCAGCTGGACCAAGATGGTGATTGTTTACAGTTGAATGACATGATATTCTGTCCATTTTATGTACGCTCACAGTACCTTAAGGCAACAGTACCTCAACTGACCACTCGTTAAAACCAAGATATGCAGAAGAGCATCTCTCAATGCACAGCTTTGAAGCAGACAGGCTTCAGCTGCGGA
Organism: Perissodus microlepis; assembly: GCF_051167445.1. NCBI lineage: Eukaryota > Metazoa > Chordata > Actinopteri > Cichliformes > Cichlidae > Perissodus > Perissodus microlepis. The sequence continues at coordinate 19,434,989 of NC_140464.1, forward strand.
AGACCACATCCTGTCAACTAAGAACAGGAAACTGAGGCCACAGTTTGAACATATTCACCAAAATTAGTCAAAAGAAGATGCTGCCTGGTCAGATGAGGTTTGATTTCTGCTGTGACATTCAGATGGTAGGGTCCAATTTTGTCGTAAACAACATGAGAGGATGGACCCATTCTGCCTCGTATCAGTGGTTCAGCCTGATAATGATTTAATGGTATGAAATCATAAAAATGACAGATTTAAATCAAACTGTATCAGTCAATTAAAATAAAATCTGTCAAGTACTATAAATAAAATATAACATTGGAAGAATCTATCAAAAAAACAAACAAACAAACAAATGTACCAGCTGTTTCACTGAAATAGCAAAATCAGAAGTAGCTCACCATGAAATGAGACTGAGACAGAAACTGGAGCCCAAATTCTTTAACTATTTGAGGATGGCACACCTCAATAATCACATCGCATCGCCTGCAAAACACAATGATTATTCCTCAAAGTTCAGAAGGGAAATTCCTGAAGATAAATACAGCACATGTTTATAGCGTTCCTGATTTAATACATAAAAACACGTGTGCACAGAACAATCATGCTGTGTGGACGTGGGTTTTTAATGCTTATGCACGTGTTTGCACCTTTCTGCAAAGGACGATAGATCCCCGAGTATGAGTTCAGAGGGGACTAAACCACTGAGCTTGCCAGAATTCCTGTTCCAGACAAAACCCAGAGTCAAACCGAGGGCAGGTCCATCTTTATGGATCCTCTCCACTAGGTACTGACCTAAATTGCACACACATACACACACATGCACACGCTGTCAGGAAATAATATACAGCAATTTAAAGAGTGTTTGCCTGGGATTTAAAAGGGGAATTCCAACCTAGATGTCCAAATCCTACAACTCCAATCCTTAAAGAGGAAGAATCGGTCGCCATAGCTGTACAAAGGAAGCAAACAAAGCTGATAAAAGCCCAGAGTGCAGTCGCAAAGCAAACCAATACACATGCACACATATACATGTCTATATTGACCTTAAGCCCTACCTGATATCAACCCCTTCTTGCACAGTTGCTGCATTTATTACTCTATACACCCAGTAAACTTATACCCCCTCCAGCGTTGTCCCACACCTTGAATTTCAATAACCAGCCCAGAGCTGCAAGAACTGTGTTCAGGCAAAGCAGAAAGTTTGACTCAGAGTAGCCTGTAGTTAATCATTGTTGCAGTTCTGTGAAATTATTACACGCAGGGCTCCTCCTCCATCTGCTTGAACTTAAATCTTAGCTTCAGAAAAATGTAATTGTTTGAAATTTTCAAAACAAAATCCAGTCAAGACGAGCACTGAACATCATTGAACATACAAAGCATTTTATTCTTCCTCTATGTTAGAATGTGTTTCATACTTTCTTTGATCACAAACAAAAGAAATGTGTCATATTCATCAGTATCTATGAGCAAACGAGCCCTTTCCTTTACTTTAAATGTGAAGCACTGGAAACTGGATGGGGATTTGGCATAGCGTTTTTCATAACCATCCACATTTCTTGGAATAGTTGCCACAAAAAAAACCCAGTACTGTTATAACAAATTTACAGCTGTTTATTAAAGAATCCGATCCTTTCCTGTAAAATGAACTTTTTTTTTTTCACATTTGTTTTATGAAACATTGAGACATAAAATGTCTCAACAACAACAATCATCAGGTTTTGTCAGTTTCCTGATATTAAAGTTTACATTTCACAGTGATTACACCTGCACAGTTCAACTTTGCTCCTTCTGTGCTGATGTCACCAACGTAATCCTGCTGGTGAGGTCAAGGGTGAGCAATTTGACCAGCAGAACTCAAAACAGGGAGCGAATTGATTATCAGAGCGCAATCAGACAGTGACGATCGGTCTAAAGTTCATCGACATGAAACGCAGGCAGATTGAAAGACACGACAGAGGTTCAAGGCGAGGGGTCCAGGAGCTGAGGATCGTTGGAGCTGAGGATCGCTGGCAAACAAGACAGTAAAGACACTTTTATCCTTCTGAGACGTCTCAGCAGTGCTGTTTGAGAGAAGATGGACATCCTTGAGACTCACGCCTATCACAGGCGGCAGAGGAGAAATAAGGTACAGTTCACCTCCAAAAACAGCCAGTATTTCTTTATTTCTAGCAGCACTTTGCTTAGTGAAACCAGATGGAAAGGAGATGTTTGAAATCATAACTTGAATCTACTTCTGTACAAAAACTTGATGCATCTCTCCCTTTTCTTTCTTTTTGTCCATTTCTATCAGTCCTGTGCTCTCTTTCTGTCTCTCTTGCCTTTCTTTTTGTCTGCAGCTCTGTACTTCTACCTTTGGACTCCTGCTTCGCCCCCGTCCATCATGTCTGCAGGTGTCAAATCTGCACCAGTACTCATATTGGCTGCAGTGGTGCTGAGCTGGAATGGAGGTCAGAGTGTCCTAGGTGTGGTGGGAGGACTGGTCTTCTCTGCTGTTGGTGACTGCTGCCTGGTGTGGCCTGAGCTTTTCCTGCATGGTAAGCGCTGGTGGTGGATGAGTTCAAAAAATTGAGCATTTTTTTCTTTTATGAAAGGTCTATTGCTTGCACGTGCCTCATTATTGTAAGAAGTATTTGTAATAGTTACTTTCAGAGAGTAAATTTAACACTCCAGGATTCATAAATTGCAAATCACATGCCCATTATGTCCTCAATATCTGTTTCAGGAATGGGTGCATTTGCTGTGGCTCACCTGTTGTACTCAGTTTCCTTCCTGTCCAGTCGTTACACAAAAAACTCCTCTTCCTGCTGGAGCTGTTTTCTCTATCTGATCCTGTTTATGGTTGGAGGAGGTTATTACACATTTTTATTTCCATCTCTGCAAAAGGACCCAAACTCTGAAGTGCTAACTCCAGCTGTTGGAGTCTACTTTGTCTTAATTACTCTAATGGGTCTATTAGCAGTTAGAACTGGCAACATAGCAACACTTTTAGGAAGTCTGAGCTTCATGGTATCCGACGCAACGCTGTCTCTGCAAGTTTTTAAGGTGGTGGCACCAATGCAGCACGGTACTACTGTTGTAATGGTGACCTATTATCTGGCACAGCTTCTAATCGCTGTGGGTGACATGCAAGCAGTAGAGGACACGGATGACTTTTCAAAATGGAAGAGGTCCTAACCAGTATCCCTGTTGTACTCCAAAAGCTTGTACTACATTAGCTCTCCATTTCCATAAATATTTGCTAGAAGTGGTTAAAAAAACAACAACAAACAAACAAAGAAAAGGAAATACATTCAATTTGCAATGTTCTAGAAATGAAAGAATTTATTTCCAAATGAAATGGAAAAACATTCAGTAAACTTCTGTTTATAATATTTATATTCTGTGATTTACTGATCAAAATATTTTCTTTGACATCCATGTTTACATGTAGATTGTGCATATGATGGCATGATGTGAACTGCTTATTATACTGTATGTTTATACACGTAATCCCATGTTTTATTAACAGTAATAAATATTATGTCAACAGCTGGGAGTTTTGTTTCAAGAAAAACTGAAAAGAGACAGGAAATGAAAACTAAAGCATACTATAATAAAATAGATTTAACTAAATTCAGCATTTGTGTTCTGCCAATTAAAATAGAGTACTATACATACTACCTTTAATGGAGATGCTTGGGATGACAGTTAAGATATTAAGAATGGCAAACATTGGACTGAAATAGTTGTTTTATACATTACAATATACAGTACAATTATTTACACAGTAAAATCCAGGTACTGGATCACGTGCAACTGTCTTAACAGACCAAACAACAACAACAACAACAACAACAACAACAACAAAAAACATGTCCCAGCTCATGAATGTTCTGTTATCTTTTCATACTGATGCCAAAACATGTCAGGGTATAAAAACAACAACAACAAGCAAACAAAGAAAGAATTAGAAAATCAACGATCCATCCCTGTGTCATCTGACTGCTGCCTGGAGAAACACATAACCCTGAGTCGCTCACAGAAATCAAGTTCTTCCTGTTGGAAACAAACATGTGACTTTAAGAGGCAGAAATCGAAGATTCAGCTTATTTTTTTTAATTTTCAGTCTTTTAAACTTAAAAAAGAAAAATCTGTTCTATATCTCTTTATTGTTTACAACTAGTTAGCCTTTAACCACAATCACCTCTAGTTTTACATGGAAAAAACACATTTCATGACTGAAATGAAATTTTGTAGCATAATCACAACATTTCTATCGAGTTTTACGATCTGATTCTCAGGCACATGAATTACCTGACTTTCTTCTTTGCCTTGGAGCTCTTTGGATCTCTGTCTGAGTAATTCCTCAAGGCCCAGAGCAGGATTCCTGCAGTCATTGAGCCCTTGTGGAAAGTCTTCGACCAGACTACACCACCATCAGAAACAAGGACGGGTACAGTTACTAATACCATCCATGAAATAATGTCAGATTTTCAGTATCATAATGAATGTTTCTTACCAGCAAAGGGCACCAAGCACATGTTCATGGACGGGTGAATGCGGTGTACGGAGAACTGATACCAGCTGCTGTACCATACCCATGGCGACAAGTGTGTCTGCGGGGGAAAATAATCAGGAATATGTCTGAGTTTATGTATATCAAGCCATGTTTTAAGAAAAGCTTGCAAAAACTTTAGATAGATGTTTAAAGAGTAAACCAATTAAATATCCAAAGTAAAAAATCTGCTGTGGTTCTTCTTGTTATGGTCTACTATGTATGTGTAGTTAAGAATAAAATAGTTTTTCCCAGACAAAGGTAGCAAGATCAGTGAGAAACACACATACTGCAAGGATAAAACTAAAAGGGAGAAAGTATAAAAGTTTTAACACGAGATTTAATTGTTAAAAAAATTGTTTAAAAACTTTTTATGTTATTTTACCCTTTAACTGCAGAACTTGCCATATTGGCGACTAATCATGGATGAAGAGCAAAGCTGCAAATAAAATATCTTCATTTTCCACAGAAAAGGTGTCTCTATAAGCTCTATAACCATGTTGTGTCTTAATAAAAGGCTACAAAGTGTTGTATTGTCAAAGTAAACCTACTGGTACTGGTGCAGGTTTACAGCGCTATCCTGTCTGAATGTCCTTCCCATCCATACCTTTCTGTTCGGGATGTGACATCAGCAGATTGAGCAACAGGAAAGCCGACTTGGTTCTGAGCTTCTCGTTCTCTGACTGCATGCCTCGCATCAGCACTGAGAATCCATCGTGGGACAGGAAGGCCTGGAGACCTGCCTCCTGCTCTCGAACCAGACCTATGATTACGACAGGACACAGTTTTGTTGAGGGTTGTGAAGCACAGAGCTGGGACAAAGAGACGGTGCCATGTGTCATTTGGCACTAAAGAAGAAAGCAACAGATAATTAAGGCTTAAAGTTGAATTGACAGGAAACATGAGATATAACAATATCATAAACACAGGTGATACAGTTGGGAGGCTGGCCACTAAAAATAGCTGTTGAATAGCCTGTCCATCTAAAACATCAACTATGGGAACCAACTGTTGACCGCACTAAAATTCGCAGACTGTGACATGGACAATCCGAGGTTCTGGATCATGTATGTGAAATGACTGATGTGCAGCAATTGGTTGCAGGCTTGTTGTCATGAAGCTCAGTTTTGAAGCATGCGTGCGTTATGGCTCTACTCACATGAGACAGCGTAAAGAGCTTTCACCCTGACGGTGGGGTTTGGGTCAGAATCTGTCAGCTGCAGCAGCTTCGGCAGCGCCCCGATGCTAAGCAAGTGGAACTGCAGCTGTGGCATGTTCTGGGCACAGGAGGCAATGAGCTGGGCAGCACGCCACCTCAACCCACTTTGGGCATGATTAAGATACTGGGAGACGCACAACTCCAGCCCACCAAGGGTCATCAGGTCTGCAGAGGACAGGATGCAGTGAGCGTACAGTGAACACATGCTGTCTTTAGTGTGCCCTCTGCTCTAATACCATTTATTACCTCTGGCATTGTCCAGATTCTCACACAGCTCGGACAGCATCTCAAAGGCCATTTCCCGCTCATCGTCCTCATCATCATCTTCCCTATCTTCCTCTCCACCCCTCTCCCTTTCACTTCCTTCTTTGCACAGAACAGCCAAGCACTGCTTCATCTGCTCCACTTCATCCATCTGCCCTTTGCACAGTTCTGTAAGAGCTTCTCTCAGCCATGTTTTCCTCTGGAAGAAAGGCACAAAAAAAGAGCAGTTTGTCATGCTGAATTCAAATTCTCTGATGTGATACCTCCAAGCACGCATTAAGAAAAAAAATAAAAATAAAGGATGTGGACATCAGTGTCTTACTCAGACACATGAGATTTCAAGTGATGTGCAATTATATATTACTGTACGAAAGTCTTGAGTCACTCCTCATTTCTTTATATTTGACTTCCAAGAAAGTCTTTCTTTGAATTTTTAAGCAATAGTTGAGCAATAACTCTCCAGGATTTCCAAAGGTCTTTCAAAGTTTTTCTTTCAACATTGGCTTCTTTTTTTAAAAACTGACTTTCAGTCCAGTCCTTCTACCTGACCATTTTTAGAAGAATGCTTCTTTGTTTGTCTGTTGAACCACTTGACATTCAAGCACAAAAAAGGCATCAAACTTAAGAGACAAGGCCATTGCTGTGTCTACACAAGACAGAAAACTTAGCAAAAAACAGTTTAACATTTTATCTTTAAACATTGTTACAATTTCTTTAATTAAAATTTAAAAAAAAGTCAAAGTTTTTAATAGTTTGAAACAGTGTTTTAGAACCAACACAGTCATTCCCAGAGAGCTGCAAGGTGTGCAAGGTTTCCTGAATTTGAGGAAACTGCACAAAGGGAGGACACAAGAGGAAGAAGCATGCCTGAAAAACCATCTACAGCAAATTAACAGTATACATAGCACTGTAGGTTTAAGATATCAAGCCCCTAAGTAGTATCAGTTATTGGCTGACAATTGAATAAAAACATTTGTGATAGATCAAGCTAAGAGAGAACATCATTGATGGCAATGCCATTTATTTACTTATCAAATTTAAAAGTGTTGTCAAAGATATCCCCTTCCTACCAAAATACTGAGGACTGAGTGGGGTGGGGGGCTGCCAGCAGTTCTGATTGATATAATTTCTATACCTTGTTCACTACTTAAATTAAAAGTTTTCTGTGATCCAGTTTTGTCCTGTTCATTTCTGGCCACAATGTCCGGCTTTCTGTTTGAATGCAGTATTATACTTTTGTCTCTCAAAGCACTCTGAAAACTATGAAAATGTGATATATCAATAGTTTATGGTGGGATGTTTTGCAAAGCGGAGCAACACATGTTGCTACTGTAAAAACAAAAGTATTTATTATTGTTGTTGTTATCATTTTTGGATCTACTCTACTACGTTATTATTATTATATCCCCACGCAAATGAGGCTTTTAGTTGACTAGTTGCTCATTCTACTTATTTAAGCCTTAGTTCTGTCAAAGCCACATTATGAAGCTATGCTACAAGCATGTGTGTCCTGGTGTGAGCTACAAAGTCGACACCCAACAGTTTGTGTGGTCATCTGGCCTGATCCTGCTTAGGGTACAAGTACGTACCTCTTCTGACATGGGTTCAGGAGGGGCAGGACCCTCTGCAGCGGATCCAGCCTCCACTGCGAGCTGAAGGACCCCTTGGAGGTTCTGGGGATGTCTCCTGGTCTGTCTGTCTTCTGACATGGTGTTAACAGCTAAAGGGTAAAGTGGAGAAAAGAAAAAAAAAATCAACAAGACAACTAAAGGAAGATTTCAAAATAACCTCAGATTAATTTAAGTGTACTAACAGTGGTACCAGGTAAAGCCCCACAGTTTATATACCAGGATCATACTTTACTACAAACATACAGCTCTGCTAATAATGCAAAACCTGCTGCTAGCCTCTTATAACAAAGGGTATTATTACCCACTTACCTTTAAACCGACTCCAAAAGAACGTAAAGGTAACAGACAAAGTTTCTCTCTGAGCTCAAATACAGCTCTCTCCCTCTATAAACACAGAAACGTGAAAGCGCTGGAACGTTCTAGCTAGCTCTTCATCTCACGAGTGGCAAGGGGGGCGCCATGTTTTACCGTAAAAAGTAAATCAAACGGGCAAGCAAAGTCATTTTTGGATACTCTTTGCTCTCAAATCAACGTCATTTTAGACTTTCCATTTTTGCTTTAAAGTCAGCTTTTCAAAATTATAATGCTGAACATCTGACTGACAGTATTACCTCAATATTTAAAAATTCATAGACGCAATTTTTTCCTATACTAGTATAGTTACGGTAATCCAGTAACGCTGGTACGCACAATTTACAAAGAGAATTAATTACATCAAAATAAATATATGCAAATCCCAGAAGAAACGTGTCAGAAGAAACTAAGGCATATCGATTGCGATATGTTTGGTATTATTTATGTATCTGTTATAAAATACACACACCTTAATAATGAATGTAAAAAATAATATTTGCCTTTTAGATATCAGCAAACATATTATTAACAAACATTAAGTTCAGGCTACTTGGGATTGCTCTCTTATTTTTATCATAATAGCTACATAACTCATACTTTCTTTAAATGGGTTTTAGTCTTTTGCTTAGTCTAATATAATAACATACAATAGTAGTATTAGTAGTAGTTACATTAATAGTTACTGTTTTGCAATGTGAACATTTTACGCACCAACTTAAACATGCGCATGTGCATGTACGTAAAGGAACGACATCGTTGGGGCTGGGAGATTATTTTCTTGAATTCCGATCGTCTTTGGTTTGTCAAGCCAGGAAAGATGGCGGCGCTTGTGGGGCTGCGTGCGTGTTTGTCCGGTAAATATTGTTTAATTCATTTAAACTATGTGACTCTGCTTGCATTTCTGACAGCTAATTGATTTACACCACCTTTATTGATTTATACATAATATCAAACACTGTTCGGACATTTAGAAGTACAAGAATATGAAAATAAAATGTGATGCTGTGTCTTCCGACAGCAGAGCAAGGTCACGTTACCAGTGACGGTTAGCTAACAATAAGACTAACCGAGGATGAAGAATGATTACTAAAATCAGCACCTGGTAACCAGAAACGAAGGGAAACATACTGTTGATATAGGTAGTCTTTAAAGAGAGGTGACGCCGTCCTTTTTGGATCTAAAGTCATAAAAATGGATTAATGTTAGCTGCAGCTGTTAGCATGATATAGCCTACCTGGTTTATGCAAAACTCTTTTTATTAGCGCTCTATATGGCACATAAGCATCACGGCCGGTGCGAGTGCAATACATCCGGAGCTGTGCAGACATGCTGGCTGAGATTTTGAGGAAAAATGTGTGTGGCAGTCAGTGCTAATCTCATCTATGTGAGGGCACGACTGCACTCATTGAAAGGGAAATAAGGGCATGGACACCTAAATGTTCACTGACACAGAATTAATACATATTTCCGCATTTTAGAAAGATACATAGTTTAAATATATTTGGCAATGTTTTAATTATTGTGTTGTGGCACCAAATAGTCACTCTTTATGTAAGTTTTTTTTGATTCCCTCTTCTCAGCCCTTCAGCTTTCTTCACCAAGCCTCCTGCACAGCTCCTTCAAATTGGTAAGTAGTTGCATGAAACGGCATGCTGCACGCTGTGAAGCACTGATTTTTTGCAGTGGTTAAATTATTGGGTTCTTCTTTGTCACGCAGTGTGCTGTGCCTCTGAGCCGGCGAACCTTCGCTGCGGAGGCGAAGAAGACATACAGCAGAGACAAGCCCCACGTAAACATCGGGACGATCGGCCACGTCGATCATGGCAAAACCACCCTGACGGCAGCCATCACAAAAGGTAGACCCACTCAAGCTGCTGCTGTCACACCGGTCTGGACACAGTCTGATGTTAATGTGTGTAATAACTTTGTTTAGTGAATTTTGTAAGGTGAATTTCTATCACTCAATTCGATCCTCCCCAGTGCTCGCTGATGCTGGTGGTGCCCGCTACAAGAAGTATGAGGACATTGACAATGCCCCTGAGGAGAAAGCCAGAGGAATTACCATCAACGCCTCGCATGTAGAATACACCACAGCCAACAGACATTATGCTCACACAGACTGCCCTGGACACGCTGACTACGTCAAGGTATTCTTTTTTTTTTTTTTTTCCTTTTCTTTTACCTGGATGCAGCCTGATGTTACCAGGTTGTAATCCCGCCTGTTTGTTTGATCCTATTAGAAATGTGTCTGCTTTTCTTTTTCAGAACATGATCACAGGCACAGCTCAGATGGATGGCTGCATTCTGGTGGTGGCAGCCACTGACGGCCAGATGCCTCAGACACGTGAGCACCTGCTGTTGGCCCGGCAGATCGGTGTAGAGCACGTGGTGGTTTTCATCAACAAGGCAGACGCCGTGGAGGACAAGGAGATGCTGGAGCTGGTGGAGATCGAGATCCGCGAGCTGCTCACAGAGTTTGGCTACGACGGCGAGAACACACCCGTTGTGATTGGCTCTGCACTCTGTGCTCTGGAGGTGAGGAGAAACACTTTGTCAGTCAATGAAATTTCAGAGCAATTTAATTTTGACATCCAGAAGTCAAAATTTTAGGTGATCTCAAATATTCAGCTTCTGAGAAAATAATTTGAATTTTAAAGCTGTCAAGTCAAAATTTTGAGGTAACCTCAGGCAAGTTTGTATTTTCATTTATTTTATTTTCCTCAGTGGTGGAGAACAAGTTTTAAACTAGAATGTGATGTGTTTTAATTAGATTTTTCCCCCCTTTACTTCAGAACAAAGCTCCTGAGCTGGGGGTGAATGCAGTGATGAAACTGCTGGAGATTGTGGACTCTTACGTTCCTTTGCCCAAAAGAGAGCTGGAAAAACCTTTCCTTCTGCCCATTGAAGGGGTTTATTCAATCCCAGGTAGGAGAAAACACTATCTGATATTGTCAGTCTGAAGCTAGTTGGGTAGAAATAATGGTGATTTCTCTTGATTTCCATTGGCTGCATCATGTAAAGTTGTAGGCAAATGGAAAAACAAAAGAAAACCATAAACTGTTTTTAAACCAGGATGCAGACCCCAAAAATCTAAACATCCAAATCAAGATTCACTCTTTTAAGAAATAAAGCTGAATTTTTAACAATCCTTGGCTCCGTTACTTTGTCAGACTTTCATCATGCACAACAATTCTAAATATTTTAGGCAAAGTACAAATAAAGATTTAAAGAAATTTATAAAAGAAATTAATATGCAAACAGTAAAATGAGTCAAAAGGACCTGAGCTTGAAAATCTGGGTATCAACTTTGCCATAGAGATCGATGCTCCAGTGATGTATTGTGCAGTTTTGTCACATGTTGCAGAGCTTTGCTGCACTGAACAGTGCAGCTTCCAGCAAAGCTCCAAAGAAACATTTGTACGGTGTTTTTGTTTTTCATATCCCACCAAGGACGTCTTCAAAGTTAATTTTGTCATGATGCAGTCACAGCTTTGGAGCGTCAGTAGCACAACTCATTAGTGATTTTACCAATTAGTAGTAAGAATATTGCAGATCTCTGACTCTGTTTCTGACCCGAGAGCGAAAGTGTCGTGTACTTTGAGTCTGAAGGTTCCTGCTTGTGTTGCAGGCAGGGGTACGGTTGTGACGGGCACTCTGGAGAGGGGCGTCATCAAGAAAGGAGACGACTGTGAGTTTGTGGGTCACAACCGCAGCTTCAAGTCTGTAGTGACAGGTGAGGAACCTCCTATGATGTTAGGATATGAAATCATGGATAAAACATGACAACATGCAAATGAAATGTATCTTGAAGTGTGCATCCCCTTCATTTGTCTTCCAGCTTAGTTAATTTTTGTTTTTATTTTTCTTGCGTGCAGGTATTGAGATGTTCCACAAGTCTCTGGACCGGGCAGAGGCAGGAGATAACTTGGGCGCTCTGGTCCGAGGCCTGAAGAGGGAGGACATGAGGAGAGGGATGGTGATGTGCAAGCCAGGGTGCATCATGCCTCACCAGAAAGTCAGAGCTCAGGTGTGAGAGCCACAGAGTTTGACTACAGAGGGTTTTAATTATTTAAATTGGGGCAGTGTGACACTCAGTGGACAGATCAGGAATAGCACCACCTTTTATTGAGATTTAAAAAAAATATTTATGAGTTTTCTACAGTTATCACAGTTTTATAAGCAGTAGTACGTGTTTATATATAACTGGAACTCTGCTGTGTGTGTCTGTGTGCGCTCTGTGTTACAGGTCTATGTACTGAGTAAGGAGGAGGGAGGCAGACACAAGCCGTTTGTCACCAACTTCATGCCCGTCATGTTTTCTCTCACCTGGGACATGGCCTGCAGGGTCACTTTACCTGCTGACAAGGTGTGTGTCTGTGTGTGTAGTTGTAAGTGTTGTATGACATCTTAAACCTTTCAAGTGTTGTTTGAAGCATTGAGTGGTGATTAAAGCTGGTGTTGCCTCTCATTTACTGCTTTCTGCATTTATAAACACTGATTTCAGAGGAAACTGATGGTTTTCTTGCTCTTTTTTGCTTTCCTTTAGGAAATGGTGATGCCAGGTGAGGACACCTCATTGACGCTCACTCTCCGCCAGCCGATGGTTCTGGAGAAAGGCCAGAGGTTCACTCTGAGAGACGGAAACAGGACCATCGGCACCGGGCTGGTCACAGAGATTATGACAACTACAGATGAAGACCAGTGCAACTGGGGCTGAGGAGGGCCTCTGCAGAGGGCTGGGCTCAGGGATGGAGTGGGTTGAGGGGGTGTGTCAGGCAGGAGGTTGAATGTGTGGCTGTCTGTGTCTGGTCAGATCGAATAATTATAGAAATACAAATGAACAATACATAAACACACGCAGATGAACAGGATTCAGGAGAGGACTCGCAAAAACGCATGGCTCTGTTGTGCAGGTGCGACTAAAACACCTGTGATGTTCCACTGTCAGTCAACATTATGTCATTTATGTAATAAAATGTATTTAATAATAAAACCGTCTCCTTTGTTTTGTGCTACTTGCTCGTGTATTCATGTGCTTGTTAAAACAACACAGATGCTGCAGAGAAGATTAGTTTTTTTTGTTTTTTTTAAACCACACGATTGCTGACAAAAGTAAATAACTGCTTTGGATTCACCGCAAAACAAAAAAAATATCAATAAAGTTAAAAAGAGGAAAATGTCCTGGTAATTTTCTGCTACTACATTATGGACATTTCCCTAAATGGGAACATTTATAGTTTGGTAAAAAAAAATAAAACTACTAATGCAGAAAATTAATTCATTTAAAACTATGTTTTATTGTATTTTTAGGAAAGTCTCACATTAAATTTCTGAGTCGGTCACTTACAATTATATTTTACACAACATGACTGCACAGCACAAACAGTATCCCTGTGTGTAGAAAGATTAAGAAGCCACAAGAGGGCAGCAAAGAAGTTCCTCATCAAAGAGTCAAAGTCTGTTGTATCGTTTATGAGGTATAATACACTGAAAACAAACTACAAACCCAACTACAGGATTTTGCCGAGCCGCCTCATTAACAGTTTGATGCTCAGCAATGTGAAAAAGTCGACATCCCACAATAGGAGCCAAACTTTGAGCAATAGTTCTTTAGACTTTTTTAAGGTCCTTTAAAGTTGTTTTATTTTTGTTTTTTTCAGATACAGATTTAAGATTATATGCTCCCTAATCTCTCTTACATGTAATTTAGTTTTGCAGTTACGGAAGCGAGTGTGGGGTTTGAATCCAGCATGTTGTCCTGAGCCTTTGTGTGTGGAGTTTGCATGTTCTCTCACGGGTACTCTGGCTTCCTCCCACAGTTAGTGGGGTCAGGTTAATTAAAGAGTAGGAATGGTTGTCTGCCTCTCTGTGTTAGCTTTGTGACGAGCTGGCGACCTGTCCATGGTGTACCCTGGCTCTGGCCCCGTGATAGCTGGGTTAGCCCCCAAACCCCTGCCCCCACGACCCAGATAAGCACAAGAGAATGGATTGATGATTAATTTTTGGTAAATTTGTTTTAATACACAAAATCACACTGCACTGTATTCTAGATGATTGGTTTATATGGGTTGAGGGATAATTAAGTAGCATTCATGATTGTTTTTCTTTGTTTTCTTCAGTTACATGTGTGCTGCACCCATCCTCCCTGATCTGAGCAAAGGTGGAGGCTGAGGGTGAAGTTTCTTTAAAAGCAGAGGCCAACCAAATGAACTACTAACTAACATGAGGATAAGTAACGTTTACATTAAACGGTGGGTGCATACAGTGTATAAAACTCACCCAAATACTCATTCAAAAAAGAGTCGATACTGCAGGTCAAATTTTTCAGGTTAAGAAAAACAGTTTTTTTTTTAACATAACCAAACAACCATGTGCATCAAATGAGATTAATGGGAAGATTGTTTCATAGCTGTTGGATGGTGACAGCGTTCGACTTTAGAGCCTTTCAGCAGGTCTCAGCCAGCCTGACCTCAGTGTGCACTGAGCAGTCAGTGTCCCTCTGCTCGTTCATTCCCAGAAGGAAGCGCTCCAGTTGCTCCATGTTTGCTGTCGGTATTTGAGTCAGTGCCTCCTGTAATCCAATCAGCTCCGTGCTGTAATCAAATACTGTATGTCTGCAGGAATCGAGGCTGGAGCAGCAAGTACTACTGAGTGATGTGCTCAGCTGGAGGGTAAACATCTCCATGAGCAAAGTTACCTCTGCGAGACAGACACAGATGACCAGACTGAAAACCGTAGTATGTTTCACTGATACAAACCTTGGCTGTGTGTTAACACTTAATGCTGAATGTGGTTCAGCTGTGTTTAAACCTGCTGGGGATGTTTGCTGAATCATGCAAGTTTTCGTCTTCATTTTAGCAACAAGAGATGTTTTAGGGTCGAGACTTGGTTACAGGGTTAGGTTGGACCTCTGTCAGCTCTCAGCATAACTTGTTTGGTTGCCTGAATTTAAAAAAAGAAGCTTTTATTCACAGACAGTATAAAATTTTATTGATTATAATCATGTTTTGATAAAGACTGGTTTAAACATTTCCATTCGCTTCTGCTTATCCTTTTCAGGGTCGCAGGGGGTGCTGGAGCCTATCCCAGTCTGTCGCAGGGCCAACACACAGAGACAGACCACCATTCGCACTCACTTTCACACCTATGGGCAATTTGGATTCATCAATTAACCTATCCCCACAAACTGCATGTCTTTGGACGGTGGGAGGAAGCCAGAGAACCCACCCAAACACTGGGAGAACATGCAAACTCCACACAGAAAGACCTGATGGTGGCATTGAACTCAGCACCTTCTTGCTGTGCGACAACAGTGTTAACCACCGTGCTGCCCGTTTAAATGCTTTTGTTTCCCCAACTATTAAAAACAACAATTAGCAATAAAATCAGTGGAAGGAAGGAAAGTATACATATACTCACTGGCCATTTTATTAGTTACACCTTGTTAGACTTAGTTGGATCTCTTTTGGTCAGCAGAACTGCCTCCATTCTTCATGCCATAGATTCAATAAGGTGCTGGAAACTTGCCTCAAAAATTTGGTCTATGTCATGTTGACATGACAGCATCACACAGCTGCTGCAGATTTGTTGTCTGCACGTCCATGATGTGACTCTCTTGTTCCATCACATGCTAAAGATGCTCTGCTGGATTGAGATCTGGTGACTGTGAACTCACCAAAACCAGTTTGAGTTGATTTGAGGTTTGTGATAAATCTTACTGGAAGCAGCCATTAGAAGATGGATACAACTACAAGGCAGAATGGGTCCCTGCTTTCACGCTACTTAAATTCTTACAAAACTCATCAGACCAGGTGGCATTTTTCCAAACTTTTGTTGCCCAATTTTGGTGAGTCTGTGCAAACTGTAGCTTGAGTTTCCTGACAGGTCAGTGTGGTCGCACCTGTTGTGTACAGTCACATTTCTCGAGTAATTCATTATTTCTTAGATTTTTCCCCCTTTTCTTTATTACAGAATAATATCCAAGCAGGCTTCTATAGCACAGTCTCTATTAGAATTTGATCATAGTTTACACTGCAGTCAAAAACGCCCTGATTTCCTCCCACAGTCTTTCCCAGACAGGGTGGTGTTTTTCTTACCAGCTATGTTACGTTCACGAGTGCACTACTCTAACCTTTAAGCTGGTCACACCCCTCAAAAGAATAGCATGACGCCGCCTTAGCTGCTCGGTGTTGCTGTTAATGGAAGGAAAAGCTGCAATATAATATAATAATAGCAAGAAGACGCTGCAGTGGTTTCCGTGACGTGTTCAGTCTTGGTTAGAAGTGACACTGGAAGGCCAGCGAGAGCTTTAATGGTTTCGTTATCAACGTGAAGACTCATTACCCAGAGCCTGATTATTGGGACATGAACGTTGGCTAACTAGGATTTATATCAAGCTGAACTAGGATCTAAATGCAGAGACCTCAAATCAACTTTTAAGGTTTTTCTGAAGTGATGATTAACGACATGGGAGCAACGTTAAGCTCCAGGCTGTTTTTGTTATTGAACCTGTCCTAAACATTTTCAGCTCCACTAAACTGAAATGAGGAGGCAACAACAGTGCTATTTTTGTCTTCTCTAAAAGGGCCACATTTTATGAAGGAGCATTAGAGACACATAAAAGAATTTTTTTTAAGAATTTGTCCGTTTTGAGATTAAACTCAAAATACTATTTAGCACATAGACATGGTGTGGTGACGAGTATACGGACGTTGAACAGAGTGTGCAGAAAGCTGGACGAGTCGGCAGGATTTGTGCAAGATGTAATAGTTGGCAATGGACAGATGCAAGGATATCGATGGTTACACCCTCAAGCAGTATAGAGGGGGTATGTTGTATCACAAGACACAATAAGACTAGTTGTTTCACTAACTCATCTACGCTGGGCATTTTGTAAGGGGGTATAGCAGCCGTGGCAGTGGTTTGACTTTTTGGCACTTTTTGGCTTATTAGCAAAATTAGCAATCCTTCTGGGTTTTTTGCCTTTTTTAAATGTGTTCCAAATACTGTCTCGTAACATTTAACCTTTTTTAAAAACAATGTGTTGCATTTTAACAACAGATAGAACATGCAGGAACAGGAAGCAAAGTGTTAAGTAGCACACATGCCATATATGTTCTTGCACAGAGAGAGTGTGTCATCTTTTGGGGTTAAGTTTTCTTTTGTTTGTTTGTTTCTTGACCAAAAGCTCCAGAAACAATGAGATTGCAGCGTTTAGTAAGTTCCGCAAATTGAACTCTATGCGTGACTTTATAGAATATAATCTAGGTCTAAAATGTCCGGAGTTATTGCTTGAGGAATGGAAATGCAGCTGTTAGTGCTGCATCATGTTATTTTCTTTTTTCCACACTCCACCTCCTTCTAGGAGCTGAAGTAAAGAATAGAGCTGGTCCAATTAAGGCTGAATTTGCCTTTCAGCAACCCACTCTGCATGTTTGAAGACTGACCCTCAACGGCTTCTCATCCTCCACAACAGTGCAGAGTGGGTGGGAAGGATCCCAGGTTTATTCTCAGTGCTCCTTCCATCACACACAGCACATCTCAGAGGATACAGATGGATAAAAGTAAGAGATTGTGCTTTCATTTGGCACTAATAGCATGAAAGTCAAATGTAATTAAATACAGAACAGTTTGCCACGAGTTTAATATTTCTCACAGCCTCACTTTGACTCCTGATATGTCAGGTCACATTAGCTGGTAATTGAGTAAAACTAGATCTGGGTAGAACTACGATTAGACAGAGGTACCACCAACACATAGGGGCAATAAAATATTTGCACATTTTAACCAAATTTGGAGTGTTTCCTATCAGTGGAGACTTTCTGTGACTGTGAAAGAGAGCTAAAGAGAGTGAAAATAACCTGTTAAACAACAGCAGGAACAGTGATGAAGGCTCTACATTAGATTTCTGTGGTGTGAGTATATGTGCATGTGATCCCTCTACAAGTGCTCAAGGTTACAGGGCAGCGAAATCCAAAAGAACTGCCAAGTCTTGCGTGTGTGTATGCAAAGACGTGACTGATTGGTTGCATAAGAGCGAAAGAAGAAACCTCTGACCCCAACCAGATACCCTCAAACCAAATCACAGCCATAAATCAAAGTCCATTCCTTTCTGCTTATCAAACGGCTCACTTACTTTCCTCAGTCACGCTACACCATACGCACTCATCAGATGCTTATTGTAGGATTATTCATGTCCTTAGTGTCTGACTACCACAAAGGGCAAAAAAGAAGGAAAGCTTGGCTTTATCAGACAGATTTTATTGTGGTAATGAGAGGAGGAGTCTTTCTTTTTTCTTCTTTGTGGCTTCAAATGCATTTAGTGGAAAAGAGCAAAATGAGGTCAGAGATGTTCAGTTCATTAGATGTCATTTCAATCCTTCAGGCAAAAAGAGTATTTCCAGTTTATTTATTTCTCAAGACACTAAAAATTCCAATCCCTTACTTTTATAAAACCGTGTGCCAACTTACACTCACCCCCCATTTTATTAGGTACACAGTGTGTTCACCTGCCACCAGAAGATCACCCGAAACATTAGACCATCAACACCTGATTGAATGGTTCAAACAAGGCAGGATGGATCCATGCTTTCATGCTGTTCATGCCAGATTCTGACATTACAAGACCAGATAACCTTTTTCCAATCTTCCACTGTCTAATTGTGGTGAGTCTGTGCAATCTGTTGCCTCAGTTTCCTGTTCTTAGCTGACAAGAGCGGCACCTAGTCTGGCGTTGTGCTGCTGTAGCCCATCTGCTATAAGATTTCACGTGTTTTGCATTTGGAGATGCTCTTCTGCATACTTTGGGTGTAACAAATGATTATATGCTGCTTTCCTTGAAGCAGTTCTGACCTCTACCATCAATAGAGCGTTTTTTCAGGGAACTCATTGAATATTTTCTTCTGTTGTGTGGGAAGATCTCAGTAGATGAGCAGTTTCTGAAAGACTCACACCAGCATCAACAACCGTGCTATGTTCAAAGTCATTCAAATCACTTTTCTTCCCCAGTGGCTGCAATGTGATGGGCTGATGAGACATTTGATTAAGAGAGCTGGACAGCTGGCTAGTGAGTGTATATATCTCTCTGTCTATAATTATGAACATTCAGCCTGACAGATCAGAAGCAAAAAATGTATTTACAATACACTGACAGATGTATTAAACCTTTTCCTGTTTTACATGGAAAAACTCTTTGATCAAACTCTTGGTGCATTTGAACCAACATTTGTTTTCTAGAGCAAACCTATTCTGATAGTTTCAGCGCGAGTCAGCAATATATAGAGATATAAAAATGTGTTGAAATGTGCTGAAATGGCAGTTAGGTGCCTAAGTTAACCCACATGGAGTTTTTAGTTTGATGAATATGGAGGGGAAACTAATTTGTCTCTCCTGAGATAAAACACAGTCTGACCTATTATTCTTATTAAGACGAAAAGGAAGATTAAGACAATATTCCCTCCTCAGGAAAAGCATCAGACTGTTAAAAAGAGATTAAATAGCAGAACAAAAATTAATAAAGTGCATCTGTTCAGTGGCTGTTATCATGTCTTTTTTTTTAGCCCTGCATGTAGTCTTCCACCAGATGAGCAGGTCAGAGTAAAACTGGGACGCTCAGGGTCACTTTGCTTTGCTTAGCTTTTTTTTCACATTCATTAATCTCAATGAATAAACAGTTCAAGGAATCTTGCACAAGATTTGATTAGCTTGCACTGATTGTGAATGTTAAAATGTTCTGATTTTACTCTAGATACCTGTTTTGCAGAAAGAAATATGACATATCTTCTGAAAATCCCCTCTGATCTGAGACTCTATGAATCAACAGATTTTATATAAACATAGTTGTTGTTGTCAGGCATCCCCTTTTGGATTTGTCCTCATAAAGGGCTCAGATGTGCCACAGTATTAGCCCACTCTATGTCCCATGGGTCACATATGGCACAGTGCTTCATTTCAGATGACATTAATTAGACTCTTCTGTTGCCAATGAGGTCCCTCCAAAATTAACTTTCAAGTTTTTTTGTTTTGTTTTTTTTAACCAGTGAGTCGTTAGATCTTATTAGTCTTTGCTTATTTCTAAATATATTTTTTCACATCCACACAGCTCAAGTTGACATTTTGATTTGCAGGATAACATTTATAAGGAGAAAAGTGGGCGGTTTTATTTTTATTTTCATAGTCTGTTGCCTCTGAGAGGAACGGACAGATTTATTTCCAATGAGAGTTTTCTAAGTTCTGACTCAAACTGCGAAATGTACAATCGTAGCTCAGGGGCTGTAAGTGAGAAAAGCATGTCTGAAACATTGCTGACCTTGGTAGTAACACCAGGTGAAGTTATCTAGGTAAACCTAGCAAACATGCTTACTTTACATTATTACGGGGTTCAAACATCCAAAGAAATTCTCTTTTTTGTGGAGTCACTGGTTTAGCAGAAGATAATAAAGGACGTGCTCAGATCAAATCCATTGTAAGCTAATGTTAGCATGTTAGCATATCTGTGGTTCATTTTCCATGGTCTAGTTTCATCACCAGCCAAGCTATAGTTGCAACATTTACTGTAATACTGATTGTAAAAGCCTTTTCTCTGCATTTTTAATCTGTGGAGGATGCAAAAGGCCCACTAATAAAAATATAATCTCTGTCTTGGTCGTAGTTTATAAGCTAAGCCACGTTTCCTCAACAAAAGAACTTCTACTTTTTCTTATCATAGTTATATGGAGGAGTGAAATCTGTGATAGGGGACATGGGCTGTTCTGCACTATAATCTACCTCCACAGTTGTTGTGGGGCATTGGCACTGATTTTGGAGTGGATTTGTGGGTCTGTGTGTTTTTACAATTGCTACGAGGCAACGACTGTGCTTTTGTTGGGTTAATTGAAGGCAGGTATATTTGATTGTGCTTCCACTCTAGTCTACTTATACTCCACATAGCAAACAATGCTGCATATTTTTTCGGTTTCTCTGGCTTGCTGAGGATGGGGTGGTCGTTGATCTAGCAGGATAACCGCTGAATCCAGCTGGCTTTGAACTGCGTGTCAGTAATCCAGGTCATGATCTTGAATGCTTAAAAAGAAGGCAACTGGATTTTTTAAGGTTTGTGAAGATGTTTGTCCTCTCAACAATCAACTCTCTTTAAATTTACACTCATGGCCAGTGATCAGTGGTCGTGACAATGGAGCTACATTTGGTTATTATGAAAATTATTTGTTTATAAAGTCTGAGAAATCTGCAGTCAGGTAAGAAATGAGAATTCACTTGGATGAGTTATGAGATGCCAAGTGAAAACTTCCAGATGAACTGATTCATCTTTGAGTATTTATCAAGACAGCTCACATGATAGCGGGAGATGAAGTTTCATGCCTTTTTTCACACCTTGGCTCTTGTCACGTGATTAATATTTCCCACAGGACCACTCCCAAGGGCACAGCCATACTAGGGGTTAGATACCACTTGTTTTAAAACTGAAGAAGCCTCTTGGGTGATAGGCAAAATGTTTTTAGGAGCTTAGAGGAGTCCAGTTGCCTTCTTTTCAAGCATTCAGGACTGTGTTTTATATCCATTTTGCAAGTTGGACTCTGTCCCTCCCACCCCCCAACTTTTAAGCACAAAATACTGTAGCTGGGATTGTTTCCTTCTGATTTAAGTGTTTGTCTAATAATTCCCTGAAGTGATCTTTTTCCCATAGATGGCTTTTGCTCCGACCTAGAATTTGAGTGTTACAAATACCTATTTATGTACAAGATCAATGCACTTTCTTTATTAGAAGGTTTTATGCACTGGTTCTGCAACTTGTGAGAGTGCACGTTTTGGGCTTGAGGCTTTTAGCCTTAGTCTTTGTATCATGATAGTCACAAGAATTTCTATATTTAAGAACCCTTTTCTTGTTTTAAAGACTTCACAAAGTCAGCTGGACACAGCCTTTTCAGCCAGATCGCGAAACTAACAATACCTTGATTAAGCAGCTAGGCAGAGCAAATAAAATCATTAGCCAGACAAAACCGATAGTCCCAACCTGGAAAAGCTGATCCTGTTTATCGGGAACTGTCTCTAATTAAGGAGCCTTTGTTTGGAGCTTCTATTATGAGAGTAAACTGCATAATGTGTGCAGTACCAGTGGAAAGTTTGACAATGATAGTAATAGTTACCAACAGAAGTGAGCAAACTAGTTCTTCAATGGTATATTAGCAATGAAAACAAGTGATATCAGGTTACAGCATACTTGGAATATTTAATACATAGTAAAACAGTTCTGTGCAGAAAGGAAAACAACCAAAAAGGGAAAAGGAATCATGTGTTTATTCACTGTAATGTGGTGTTAGTTTGTTTCTATGTGTCAATATTGTAATATATAGTACATAACAAGAATAATTGATTTTATAAACATTTCTAAATTCAATTAATTATCCCACTCATTTGCGTCCCCCTGCTGTCTAGCACCACTTTCTCTGTGTAAGCTTCTTGCAATAAATTTAATTTAATACACACTATGAAGTGTCATGACTTGGTGTCCCGGGTAAATCAAACTATTGGAGTTTGATTTGGAGCTCCAAGATTATCATAATTTCCAGCAATGTAACAAGCTGTACAGGAAAGCTATACAAGATATTGCCTTATCCATATTTTGTCTCACTCCTACTCGCAATGCCACTGAGTTTCTAGTAAACTGCAAGTAATTCAAATGTAAATTTAAGATCCAACATTTGTCACTGGCTGAAATAAACAGAGATGAATAGTTTTCCCTGCTATATACAAAACTTACAAATGATGTGACATCATTTGTTTCCCCTTTGTGATAGAAATGTGTATAACTCTACCTTGTCTTGTGCTCATAACTGAATTTGTGCCAGCCAGCCAAGTCGGTCGCTAACGGTGTTTAATGAAGAGCATTTAATATTGTTGTCATTCAAAGAAGTGTTAAGTTTGCTTAGAATGAAAATCTGTCTCTCATCCACTTTTGATTTGCACTTTAGTTTTTATCAGTTGAGCTCGGAGAAGTATTCTCCAGGTTTAGTTTCCTAAACAATAACTTCAAGTTCAGTCAAGTTCACTGCACACGTCGCTGCAAATTTGAGGAACCTACAGATAGTCCCGCCATGACTGGGAAACATTTCTCAAAATATTTATACAAAACTATGCTATTGTCATGCATTTTATTACTAGGAACTGCAATTGTAACATGACAGCTGTTTTTCATGAAACTCAGTGATCATCTCTGGAGAGCCTGAAACGTCCACGGACGAGCTTCACTACTCTGTACTGCTGGTCCTCCACCTGCCTCAGCGGTGTCCTCATATCAGCAGGATGACAGTCATAGGTCACTTCATGTGGCGATGCTCAAAACAAGCACCGGACAAAGGTTAAATCTCAGATTCTCTACGAGAGGGCGTTTCGTGTTCGGTAAATGACGACTCATTCACTAACTCAGATGGACACTCTCTGTCCTGCTCTTTCTCCATGTCTCCCTCGTCTTCCTCATCCCTGCTGATGAAGGCCAGCTCATTCTCATAGCAGAAAGAGTTGGCGCCAGATGTTGGGAATTTTCTCTCCTCCATGTCTTTGGCGCTGCACCTGGGGGTGGATGGTACTTCGAATGTTTTGTGAAAGTAGGCGTAATCTATCCTGTACTGGTTCTTCTCCTCGAAAATGACGGGCTCAAAGCGGTGACCCCACAGGATCTCCGAGGGCAGGTACGAGCTGCGTGCTTGCGTCGTCATGGCTGTGGCCTCCACCAGCCCTTCAAGTATAATTACTATCTCAAAGTCGGCTGCTTCGAGATCTTGTTTGCTGATGCCAAAGAGTGGACTTTCTTCATCAATTTCGTGTATGACGGTGAGCGGGGCAACCAGAAACAGGCGGTCCGTGCCTTTGTCGTATCCGACGTTCATGTCGATCTGATCCAGGGGGATGTACTCGCCTTCATCTGTGTAGCGGGGCTTCACCAGCTGGGCTCTCACGTGAGCTTCCACGATGTGGCTCTTCCTTAGGTTTGCAACTCTGAACATGAGGCACAGCTTCCCATCGCGCATAGCGATTACTGCATTGTGGCTGAAAAGTAGCGTCTCTGCACGCTTTTTGGGCCTTGCCATCTTTGCCATGATGGCGCCAATCATAAAGGCATCAATGATGCACCCCATAATAGACTGAAAGACCACCATGAAGACAGCTGCTGGGCATTCCTCTGTGACAAAGCGAGCTCCGTACCCAATGGTTGTTTGGGTCTCAACGGAGAACAGGAAGGCAGCCACAAAGGTGTGAACGTTCATGACACAAGGAACAAAACTCTCGTCCCTTCCTTGACTGTCCATGTCACCATGGAGCAGGCCAATGACCCAGAACGCAAAGCCAAACATTAACCAGGACACCACAAACACCAAGCTGAACAGCAGGAACATGTATCGCCAGCGGATGTCCACGCAAGTAGTGAAAATGTCAGATATGTACCGCTGTGACTTCTCATCCATGTTTGTGAAATGGATGTTGCATTGGCCGGTCTTGCCGACAAACCGGCTGTGCTGTTTGCGTCGTGTGTGGATCTTTCCATTGCCAAAACTGCCCACAGCAGGCATAGTGCTCAGTTTAAAGCCTTCTTCTTCACAGGATAAGAAGCTGTGGTGGTGGTGGTGGGCTCTTCCCACACTCATGCCTCAGTGGTGCACAGCCACAGGGCTTCACGCTATCAGCCTGGCTCATACAAAACTGACCAGGCTCAGGGGAAGTGCCCAGCACTGCAAAGGTCGCTGTAAAGGAAACACAGGCAGAATATTAATACACAACATCAAATAATAGGGAAACAAAGAGAATTGTATTTACCTTCATTTAAGCAAAGAATTGAGATACTCATACAGCATCAGAAGGGGCAGGGTCACATGGTTACCAGCATTGTGTATCAGATTCATTAGTCAAGCCCAGTGAAAATGATGCTCTTTTCTACTTCAATTTCCCCTTCCTGAAGTACCTTTGGCATGATTGAATTAATTTTTCTCTATTCATTTTGATGTCTTCTGCCATCCACATTACAGATATTACATTTCTTTCTCCACCAAAGCACGTCTACACTTATAAATGTGTCACTGCTGATTTCGGTTCAGCTCTCCACGTAGCTAAAATTATCATCTTCAGGTTTTTTTTTAAGTTGCTTATATGTTGCTGAAGTAAAATAAAACAGACATTTAATAGATAAAAGATTTTTAATGGCATCCAATTAAAAAAACAACAACTCTGCTTTGCTTTCATTCCACCTCTTCTGTCAGAAATTCTGCGGCATATACAATGAATGTTTCACTGTTCAACAAGGTACAGAAATAGCCAGCTAATCCAATGCCCTGCCATTTTATGTGACGTGTCTTCTGTTTCTTCCAGCTGGCAAAACTATTAGAGTCACTGGAGTACAGTGATGAGGCTGTGTGATTCCCTTGTGAGGCTGAACTGAAAAGTAATATGGGCTGAAAAAGATGGGGCAGAACAGCGGGTGTCATGGAGATAGAAATGGTTTGATGGCAGAAATCAATGGCATCACTTCAGGCACTTAATGGGATTTTTCTTTCTGAAAAAGGTGCACTTTATGTGGAGTAAACCCTTTTTTCACATGTGTTGTACTAAGTAATACTGTTTTACAGCATGCAGAAAGTAGATTTTCAAAGCAAAGTTTTACAAATCATGTCATTACAAAGCTTTTGTATGACATTGCACCTCCTTCCCAACCAACGAAAAACCCTTCAACTTACTGTGATTCAGTGTTAAAAATAATCTTTGCTCTCTTATTTTCTTAAATGTATTACACCTTCAGTTGAGCAATATGCATGCAAAGGTGCATATAAAAATTTATTTTCAACAAAATGAGTAAATGTGTTGGAATGATCTACCCAAACCTCATTTTTTGAAATGTTTTTCCCAAAATGTAATAACTGTAGAGAGTTTTCATTCCATATTTGGTGCTGACTTAAACAAAATTCTTCTGTGGACACAAATTTTTGGTGACTGTTAATTTACGTTCGGGCGATGTACGTTTAACTGGACACTTGAACCAAACGGAAATGGAGAACACAACACAGCATTCACAGGGGGATGATAAAATGAACATAATATATACAAAGTAAGGATTTATAGTGGAAAAGATGATAATAGAAGATAGATAGATATGAATAATCGCTGTATGTTTGACAACATTTGTGTAAAGTTTTGTTTGATTAGTTAAAAAAAATCTGAAGAGAGCATGAAAATTTGCAGACTGGTAGATTTTTAAAAAAAATCTCTGTTGTTTTGAAACAGGGCGCGCACGCTCTGGCCAAATCTGCAGCTGACATCTTGTTTTTAATAATGGACAACATGGTGTAGGTTCCTCAATCATTTAGAAGTCGGAAATTCTGAGTTCCCAGATGTAATTTTTTTATGGAACACCTCCTCAACTCAGATTTCCCACTCGGAGAGTCGGAACAGACCAACATACCCCGAATTAGCAAGCCAAGATGGCGGCACTGAATGTAGCCAGTAGCATCTCTTCTGCTACTGTTGTGCATTTTTCACTCACTAAATAAGCCATACACAGAGCACTGATCAGGCTTTATCCATGAATGTGTGCACAAAAAATAAGTATTATACTGTATTGCTAGTGATAACTGAATGGCTCTACTTAGCTAAAAACCAAAACAAATCCTGTTTTCCCTCACTTTTTCTGGAACGTGCTAACTCGTGAGTGACGTCACTCCTGAGTTTTAACTTCAAGTTCTGAGGTATCTGAAATAGGTTACTGGTTAGAACAGGTAACTCATATACAGTAAAGCTAATGTTGAGGCCTGGGTTTGAATTTGCTCCGACGCTGTTAACCACATTTTCTTTGTTTTAGTTTTCTTATCTTTTGCCTACTGTCCCATAAAGGCTAAAAAAGACATATATATATATGTGTGTGTATAAAAAAACACCTATTAAAATGCATGTTTTGAGAGCACACTGAAAAGGTAAAAGCCTTTGCGCTTCTTTTACATGTGGCTAAAACGTAGCTGCACCTGAGATTAGGTCTGTGTCGCATCGAATTGTTTGCAATAAATAAATATTAAAATGTTACATTGCGACATTATTGTTATAGCTGTGTCATTAGTTTACACTCCCCAGTGTGAACAACAATGCAACAAGCCCGGACGTGTCTGTGCTTTGTAAAATAAGCAGAAAAAGAAAATTGTTTTTAGTCAAGATGGAAATAACAAACTCGTTTCACCACTCGATGCTAAAAAATGTGCTGTCGAGTGCAACCAGGTTGTGAAGGATGAGATTCTAGCAGCTGGTGACGTGCGACCCAAATGTAAACAAACAACTCAACCCAGCAATGCTAGCTGCTTTCCATGTGACAGGAAGAGCAAACAGTGACACAATGGAAAAGCAGGAGTTTAGGCAGCTGGTCAAAAACCTCGACCCAAGATTCAACATCCCAGGTAGAAAATGTTTTTCATTCTTGTGCGACAAAGTGTTAAACAGTTATTTTACACCTTTACTTTAAATTTCATGGGGAAACACCACCTAGGCTACTTTTATGCTTACATTTGATTTATGATGTTTTACTACTAGTACACTATATAATGCTACTGCTGCTGCCTAAATCTATCGAAAGTAGCTCATTGGAAAAGAAGGCTGCAACCATCATGTTTTTCTATTGTCAGAAATATTGTTATTGTAAATATTCTTGCCATATCATGATGTAATTTTAAGACTATACCACCGGCACAATTTTATTAAACTCAAGACTCGGCTATGCAAGGCAGGGCTCGGAGCTAAATGCTAACATCATCTTGCTGACTTGGTGATTGTTTCGTTTTTCACGTTAATATACAAAAATGTGTTACTGTGTTGTGTGAGCCATGATCAGAGAAACCCTGAATGCAAACTTATGTGACGTAAAAGATGATGTTAGGAATATAAATTCCACGGAGGTAAAAGATGTTTTTAAATCTCTTTTTGCTGTCAGAGTCAGCTAACTTGTGAAGCAGTTTTCATCAAATTTAAATGATGATTATGAATTTTTGTGCATTTGATTGTGCTTTTCCAATGTCCTGATGACTACTGAAGGTAAAGTTATTTTAAGGTATTGCTTTAAAATAACTGCCCACGTAAGTGCCCAAATTGTTGAGTAGAGAGACTTCTAGAAACATCTAGGAAATATTATTATTATTATTATTATTACTAATTTTATTTATTTTTTGGTTTCCACTGAATTGAATGATGTGGCTGCATTCTGGTCTGATGTACCTTAAATAATCTGAATTCAAAGAGCCCTTAAATAGGAGGCAGTCACATCACTGCCCTGGAAACAGAAGAGATTCAGTGGAAAACACCTCAACTACAGGTTTGCACAAGCTGTGTCCTACTTACTTTCAGATATTTTATCATGCATTATGTTGTTTGGACTCTCTTTGGTATGTCTGAGAACATTACAGGAGGCTTGTCAGGTGATAAATAGGATAAGGGTCTAAAAGATGCATTAAAAAACAAAAGTTAAAAATAGAAGCTGACCACACCATGGATAGTTAGACATTAATACCCAGTACATATAACAGACCACACAGAAGTCAAGAAGGGATGTATTTGTTAGAGCTTAAAGTTCAGGATCAAGGATGACACTTATAATAACAAATCTGACCATTTTTCCCCTGTGAGTGAGTGTTTCTCGAAGGTCTAGTTGCTAGGAAGCAGGATGTTGAGTGTCCAAGGGATATTAATATCTAATTATTTGTGCGACTGCTCCTTGGCTCTCTCAGGAGCCACACTCTGCCTGCTGGGCTGTGATCTTAACTCAGGAGCAGCGATGAGTCTTTTTATCTGCTGGCATTTATCACAGCAGAAACTGTTTTCACCGAAAACAGCAGCAAGAGGCAAGCGGCTTACCTTATTCGCAAGAAAATGCTGATTTCCAACTTTCCTTTTCTTCCAAATCTCCAACCTTTTTAGCCAAGCTGCTTCATGATTGGCTTCCTTCAGTTCTTCTCTTCTTCTATCCTCCTGAGGTAGAAAAGTAAATAGCCACAGAGTGTCTTCATCTCTTTCTCCACTGAATGAGGAGAGCAATCACTCGTGCTCTAAAATACTCCAGGGTCACCCCCGGATTGATATCCAGTTGATCGGGAACAGACCAGAAATAACAAAATGGTTTTCGTGAAGCAGGGAAGTTGTAATTGTGATCTTCAAAAACAGAACGGCACCTTGATGACAGTCATCGCAAATCAAATGAATGTACTGGTCACGTGGCCTGTTGAGTCCAGTCCAATCAAAAAAGTCAATTCTTCACAGCTTATTTTAGAGTCTTGGGAGAGTCGACAGTCTCTCTTCTTCCACGTGTCTCACACTTTCTGAGTATATCTGCTATCTGATCTCGTTCTGCTGCAGATCCCACTCTGTATCCCACATCTAGTGAACTATTGCTCACTGCTCAGCTCCAGTCCTCCCCCTCCCTTCCACAGTGTCACTGTAGATACTTGGCATTTGGAGACTACATGCGCTTCCCCTACAAAGTGTTGACAGTCAGGTGATCATCAGCGGCGTTGAAAGAACCGACTGGTTTATTCAGGGCTGTTGTGTACCACAGAGCGATGGGGGACACACTGGTTTCTTTGGGTTGTGTTTTTTTTATGACAATGTATTTGATTATACTTTGGCAGAATCGCCTAAAGAACACACCACATTGCTTCTGCATGAGTAAACTTCTTATTTCCAAATATAGATTATACTTCATATGTATACCCTATTTTCTAACTAGAATCTAGCAGATCACAGAGTGGGTGGTCTCCACTTTTACTCAGTGAGAAAGCAGAGCAGCTCTTGTTGAATATGCTGGACTTTGAAGAGACCATGTAGGCAGTTTCTGAATTTTGTGTGCGTGCCTGAGTGAATGAGGACGTCTGTCAGCGTCTTGTACATTGCAAGTCCACTGAGAAGTTGTTGAAGGTTGCTGTTGAAGCTTAAAGCAGTTATACCTATGGATGGCATCAGCATGCCTACAAAGTTGAAATGAGACTATGTTGCGAATTTCTTACAATAGTTACCATTTGAATTCAGTGTGTTTGGGTGATTCATTCATTACTTAGCAACTGAACTCAAACCGCTAATGCCAACAGGAATATCAATGTTTTTAAAGGTGTGTAACCATGATTAGACAAAGCAGCATTTTGAAATGATGATCATATGATGAGTCATGTGAGTTTGCAAGGTTGTTATCTTACAGTATAAAATGCCTTCACACGACTGGTGTGAAAACTGGAGTAACTGGAGTGAACCCACGCAGACACTGGGAGATCACGCAGATGCCACACAGACTGGGTTTGAACCAGCAAAGCCAGGACTGCTAACCAGCAGCACTGCTAACCACAGCACAACCATGCTTGCATAAACATATCTAGAAAAAATTCAATTGACTGTCTAAGTTCTAAATAAAAATAGACTGGTCTTCAAATCATTTAAGGTATATTTATAGTTCAAAAAAAGAATATCTGATGTTCAGACTGACAAATGGTTTAGATGATTTGGATGGCTTTAAAAAAAAAAAGAAATCAACTTCTGGAAATTGGGGGTTTCATTTTCTGTGCCATTAAAAGAATCAGAGAAACCTGAAAAGCAGCACTGACTTTCATGACTGCGTGACCTCTTATGGTCTGACTAATGAAAATCTGAAATTCTGGTAATTCTGGTCGCTGCATCCTCTGTAGGAGGAGAGTCTGTGGAGGTTATAGGTTAAAAGCCAGCATGTTATGAGGGGTGCATTAGCGCCCAAGGCAGTGATAGCCTGCACCTATGTGAACGTCTAATTACTGAATATATGCAAATCTTAGAGCAACATATGCTGTCTTCCAGAGGGTATCTTTTCAGGTAAGGCCTCACTTATTTGCTAAACTGGAATTTTCACATATTACAAAGTGTGGCTCTGTGGGGGGGAAAGGCTCAGCAGTCTGCCTGTAGTCCACAGATGTGAGCAAGTGAAAACATTTAGAGATTATGAAAGAAAACAGAGCAAAGGAAGCCCATCTCTGCTGGGCAGCTGAAATCTTATAACATGCAAGAACTGCAAAACATTTGGCTTCCAAAACCGCAGCAGCTGCTCCTCCAAGTTCTTCAAAATTTGCAGAGTGCTACTGAAAGGGAAGATGATGCAACACAGGGGTAAACTTGCGCTTGTACAAGTATAAAAAAAAATTACAAATATTGTGATTGTAATGTATTTAAACACAATTTACGTGTGTGTGTGTTAAAAATTGCATGGTTGGACTGAACATGGGTTATCTACAAGCTGTGTGTAGCTGTCCAGCACTTTGCAATTCTCAAACAAGACAAAAACAGGATTATCTTTCCAGTGCTAGCCTAACCCAGATTCACTGGAGAACGTCACAGAGCAGAGGGATCGGTGGAAGGTTTACGTGCAACAAGCCACTATGATGGCCTGCAAGGAAGCTAAGGCGAGATGGCTTCGGTATCAGTTTTCTAAATATAATAGGAAATAATATTTGACCTTTGTGAGTGTTAGTCCCACTGGATCTGTTTTGGGTGCAAGCATCTTGCATGTGATTCACTGCCTCACATGCAAGATAATGCACAGAAAAAAAACAACATTCATGAAGAATTGGCCAGACTACAGACAAACACAAGCACTACAGATCTTAGCTCTCTAAGTGCTCATAATTATTACTGTACATGTACACTATGAAGTCTTACTATGATGTCAGACCTGTAAATAGGTTATGGGTTCAGTTAGGGGATGGCGGCCCCAGATGGGGATGTGGAGTGTGCTATCAGGACAAAGTGTGTCCAGTGCCCGGCCTATACTTCATACCCAGCGAGTTATTTAAAGGGCCCTTCTCTGCAGCAGGATAAAGTGGGCCAGGCTCGACTGCACTGATAAACATACAAGTGTTTGATCACCTTTAAGATTCTCAGCTCATTGCTGATCAGCACACTACACTTTTATTTCAGGTGTTTCACCATGTTGTGGTTATCCCTGTGTGGCTGAGGGCACACGGTTTTTACTCAAAGCTCCGTTAAACAAAACTATTACTGCTGTTACGCAGTAATAACCCAGCAATACTCTATACTGCTGTACTGGTGGTAGCTTGTAATGTGCTCCTTGTTAAAAACAGCAGGGAGAAACGAAGTCAGAGTAGTTAGGGTGTAAACTTTGCAAAGCTCCAAGACAAGCTTGTTTCATACAGCAGTGATCAAGGAAGAGAGAGAGCAAACATGAAGGATGAGATGCAGTACAAAATATCTGTTGGCAGCCAACACAAACTGTTCGTGAGTGGGGAAGAGAGGCGTTGTTCACCCAACCGACAGAAACAAAAAGCTGAACATACACAAGATGCATGATGCATGAAAGTAGCTGTTCTCCAACCTCCCTGTTCCAGTTAGTGAATATGCTTCAGACCTGCATAATGAACATAATAATAAAGCACACTCAGTTCCAGTAACACATAGAGGCAATGATAGCTCCACACTGGAGGTTGAATCCAGGTCACTCTTTACTGTACTCAGTCAAAAGCCTAATTAAATCTTTGTTTCCCTTATTCTGCCCTATACAAGTGAATAATGAAAGAGTGTGGATTTTTTTAAATCACATTATTTCCATCAGTCATTAGATATAAAATAAATAAATAAATAAACCACGGTCTGGTCTGTCAGATCACAAACAGATCTCATGAACCAAACTTGTTTAGTTTGTTCTTGGTATATTTTCCTTACAGGACAAACACCCATCAGCCGCATCACCACCCCTGGTCCCAAGGCTGGTATGCTCAGGTGAACAACGAAGGATTTATCCATTGTCATGGAAACACTGACGAGTTTGAGTTAAGTTGCATGTAGGTCACACGCCTCTAGACCTGATTTTATAACAGTGTGGTTCAAATCAAAGTGGGAATGAAGTTTGCGCAGCTCTGTGCCGATTTGAGAACACAAACTTGGGCTCCCGTCGCACAAATAATCAAAGCCGTGGTCCCGTCAGCAGCACTGAAGTGTATCACTGGAGAAGCGGACTGTGCAGGTCTCCGAGCCAGTTGCGGTAATTGATCTTTGCATGGCTAAATGGGCCACTTATTTTTACAGCTCGAGCAGGTGCACCTGTGTACTGGTGTTTCTTCACCAGTTGCTGATCAGTCATGAGGGCCTGGTGAGTTTGTGGGGCAGGACTAAGAACAAACCCTGCAGGTGCACATGAAAACACACACACACAAATACAGTGAGGAAAGTTTATGTTTTCCAGTCACTATTACTCTGATGCAGCAATCTGAATACATTTTACATAGTTATTTAAACAGAGGATCACTTTAAAAAGTACATGGTAATGGTTTTATTGCCATGAAGAACGATTTCTAAACAGGTTTTGTATTTAAATTCAGTTCTTGGTTGACACTGGGTGTCTAGTAACTGTTCTGAATGATGAGGATGGAGAAGATTAGGAATGAATGCATCAGAGGGACAGCTCAGGTTCAGCCCTTTGGAGACAAAGTTCGAGGGGCAAAGCCGAGGTGGTTTGGACACGTGGAGAGGAAAAGAGCAGGAGGAAAAGAGGATGACCACAGTGATGGAGAACATGGAGATCATCTGCTTTGGCAGCCGAAAGAAGAAAACTGGGTAGATGTAGAAGTATTTAGAGGACTGTCATGAATTATCTACTTTACAAGCTTTAATTAATGCAGCAATATAAACTAAAAAAATATATATATACCAGGAACTCTGTCACCCTGCTGATACAAAACAAAACGGGGCATTAAGATCTGGAATAAAATGCTTAAATTACAAAGAAATTCAGTTAATGTTTAACTGATGGTACTTTTCTGCATTCAATTCCATCAGTTTTGCCAACAGCACTTGCTGACATGCTGCATGAGAGTTGCAGCAAATACTTAACTTTTCAGTAAGAAAGCATATTTGTCAAAATCTGTCCAAAAATAAAATGAACATAGATTTTCACACACCAGCTTACAAATTACATCCATGATGCATAACACAAAGAATCAGCTTTGGTATTTCAAAGTGTCAACTACCATGACTGGAGTTTCACAGGCAGTCACAGGGAAGGAAAGATGGGTGTTGGGTTTTAATGAGGTGCGATGTTCCTTTTTGGAAATGCGACTCCAAAGAACAGGGTACCTTCAAAGTTATGTGCTCTGCAAAAGCACTGAGAGCTGTGACATAGACAGAAATGTGATCTCTGGAGATGTGGGTCAGTGTTTCCCAAAAATAAAGCTTAAAAACATGTTTTAAAAAGCACTTATAAATGCTCTGCTGATTACACTAATTAATTAATAAATACATTTTAGCATACATAAATCTTCGGGAGGTATCTGAGCTGTGTTTGAGTAATATGAACCAAGTCTGTTTAGTAAGACAGTTATTTTAGAAGTAATTAGAAGACTGTTTCTACCTTGGAAGAGACACACAGTTTGATCCTGAGCTGTGCAGCAGCAGGTTTTTGGTGACCAGACACCCTGGCTTCATCCTGTAACCCTAACAGCTCGGCTATATCTACACACGCGATGTCCTGTGAGTAGTTAAATGAACATTTCTGCATAAACATAAAATCTAGTCAACTTTTTTATGCTTTGGAAAGATTTTTTTTGTTCTGGAGTAATGTATGCAATGTTCCCTGATCCAGACTTATAGCAGGGGCGTCAAACATAAATCCTGGGAGGCAGAGGTAGCCCAGCAAAGGCATAAATCTTTGGACTTTTAAATTTATTTTTACAAGTTTTACAGCTTTTCCTCCTGATACTTAGCTTCCCCTCAGTCATTCACACTACAGCGAAATAGTTAATCAACAGATAAACGATTAAATGACACAAAAGTTCCTTTTTTTCATTGTATACTAAATTTTGCTTAGAAAAAAGAAAAAAAAATCATCAATCAACTAAAACTTTATGTTTTATAAATATGGAAGAGTCTGGCCATTGAGCTACCAGAATGTTTTCTGTGTTTCAAACATTTATCATGCGGAAAAACTGAGACATGCTGTTGAAATTATATTTATTTATCTTATATTAGGACATCATAATTTATTGAATATGTAGTTAAATGTCTTTTCACTGACAGGAAGTGGAATTTCACTCATCCAGTCCACTTAAGTTTAAAGTGGTCTGTATGTGGGCCTCAATGTAAAATGAGTTCAGTTAACTTTATTTTTTTGCGTCATTTGTCCTCAAGGGGCAGTTTCCAGGTAACATTATAAGATCACTTTAGGTTTGGACACTGTGTGTAAGAACGTAAATAAAAACATAATGCAATGAAATCTCATAAAAACATTAGAAGTTTAAATGTTTAAGTGGGTAATTTTTAATTCGACGGTAATAACACGTCTCTAAAATGTTGTGACAGGACTGGGAAAATCGGCTGGAAAATTAAATGGTGGTAAAAAAAAATTCAGCAGTATGAGGAAGTTTGAGGATCATTAGGTTAAATTAGTGATTGGGTATAAAAAAGACTGTCTTGAGAGAGGCAGAGTTTCATTAAACTGCAAAAAAACCTACGTCTACAAATTATGGAACACTTTCAGAATAATGTGTCTCAATGTAAGATTATAGTGACTTTGAATATGTCATCATCAGTACAGTACATATCATGAAAATATTCAGAGAATCTGGAGAAATCTCTGTACATAAAGGACAAGGCTGAAAATCAATATTAGATGCTTTTGATTTCGAGAGCACTCTATAAAAAAAACAGGTTTGATTTTGTCATTGAAATCATGCAAAGAAGAGGCCATATGTGTACATGATGCAGAAACACTGCTGTCTTCTCTGAGCTGAGGCTCATTTAAAACAAACTGAGGCAAAGTGCAAAACGTTTCTGTGGTCAGACCAACCAAAATTTGAATTTCTTTTTTTGGGAAAACAGAGAATCTCTGCAATCTGTTTTTAATCACATTTTACACAATTTTCTTGCTTTTTAAAAAAAAATTAAAAAAAAATTGGGCTGTACTTTACATCAGTTAAATATAAGTAAATCTATACTGCTCTCCACTTGTTTTAATTTGTCTAAGGCCATCATTTTCTTTTTTTTCTGATTGATCAAACAATTTAATAAATCACTGATAAAATCAACAAATTCACTGATTATAAGTGACTAATAGTTTTAGTTCAGCTGTCATAACACAGCGAGACCCAAAAATAGATGATGTGCCGCTGTCACAAAAGGTAAGTCAGATAGACAAGGAGACACATAAGATCTAAGCAATATATAAGCAACAAATTATAGTAAGGTGTAAACACTGTGCTTTGGTGTACTGTTTAACAGATCATACAAGGAAACCATGCTTCCCTTTCCTCCTTTTATTACCAGAGATTATGTTAAATGATATTACCCTATTCTAAACTGTTTTTCTTCCTTTTGCAGGGTAATTATGATTTTAAAGTCCCCTTTTCTTCGTGAAAGCGTAAGATTGTGTACATTGTGTGAAATCCAGTCAGTGTTATTTTGTTTGTAGGAAAAATCAAAACAAGCACAGAAACACTGACTTTAGTTAATGCTTGTTTAAAAAATAAGAAAACAGAGATCCACATTATTTTTGACCAACCTTGTTTTACTTGAAAGCTCATTTATTTCAAGTCATAAAGCAGCTGTTTCGAATAAATATGAAGGTAATAAAAGTACAGTAGCATCTCTTCTCTTTCAGGAATGTATTTCCTCTGCTGGAAGGGTAAATGTTGCGTTATGTGGCCTATAATGTCAAATACAAGTGATCCAATACGCTCATGTGAGCTGT
Organism: Perissodus microlepis; assembly: GCF_051167445.1. Taxonomy (NCBI): domain Eukaryota; kingdom Metazoa; phylum Chordata; class Actinopteri; order Cichliformes; family Cichlidae; genus Perissodus; species Perissodus microlepis. The sequence goes on from NC_140464.1 coordinate 19,471,696, forward strand.
GTTTCAATAAAAATACAGTTTGTCTATAAGTTACAAAACCTCTGTGTAATGCACTGAATGCATGTGTAAAATGACCTGTGTTTGTTGCGCCCTCTAGTGTCCTGTTCTGATCATTCAACACACGAAAAGGTTATAATAAAACAGATTTCTGAAAAGCTCTGAAGTGCAGATGTCAGCTGGTCATCTTCTCTGGATCAGAATGACTCGAACAGCTTCATCCTTTCTTGGACAGAAAGGCCCTCCCTTAAACTCTGAGGAATGAAGAGATGCACAAAAATGATTTAAATAAGAAATCTTATCTGTTAAATGTCTCTTGTCATGATAGAGGGCAAAAGTTGTAGTCATGTGATAAAGAAAGTGCACCCCTATAAAAAACCTGACTACACCTCTTCATTTAACTACTTGAACCATCTTTAGCGGCAATAACTTGAAGTAATCAGTCTGCATGACTTTATCAGTCTCTCCCGTTGTTGTGGAGCAATTTTAGCCCACTCTTCTCTACAACATTGCCTCAGTTCATTGAGGTTTTTTGAGGGGGAGTATTTTTTATGCACAGCTTTTTCTTAATATGTCTCCACAGCTCTTTGGCCAAGTTGAGGTTTGGATCTCCTGCTGTGCCTCGGATCATTGTCCAGTTACGGGACCCAGTTTGAGCCAAACATTAGCTACCAGAGAGACGGCAGGTAGAATCAATGAGTGCAAGATGCCAAACTCCTCATCCCTCCTTCACCGTGCTGGCAGTTGGTATGAGGTGTTTACGATTATATGCTCTGTTTGGTTTTCTGGTGCTCTGCATTACGGCCAAACATCTCAATTTTGGTGTCCCAGAAGTCTTGTGGTTTGTTTAGATACATCTTTGCAAACCTAAGCTGAGCTGCCTGGAGTCCATGCTGGACATCTACTCCTGGGAAGATTGTGGCATTGTGCTATAACGCACCTGAATCCTGCAGACCAGCAAACTGAGATAAATTCTGATTACATGGAGTTTTTCACTCTTGCTGATGATCAATTAATCAAGTGCATTTGATTAGCAGCTTCTGACTGCTACTTACCTTCTTCATTTCTATGGAATTAATAAGAGGAATCTGTAAGTGCGCTTTTTTAAAGTGTTTGTAGACAAGATTGCAACAGTAGAATCTACTTTTTAAAGATTTTAAAAATGGATACTTTTGTTTTCTGGTCAAACTGAAGACGCATCAGCTCTTACCTTCGATCTGACCGCTCTTATTTGTCGCACGAGGGATGATTTCTTTGGAAAAGTAGCAGTGTTTGTCTTTCCCTCAGAGTCATCTGAGGGGGGGGAAAGAGGAGAGACAAAACAGTCTATACTTGAGTTTAACTTTATTACCCATGTGCTGATAAATGACATCAGGCTTCACACTGAGGCAGCACACTTTGTATGAATGTCACACACTTTAGATTATTTAATTTTATGGTGTTCACATTGTGAAACGTGTCTCACCGTGGCTCAGCCCTGCAGTGACTCTTCTTGGAGACCAGGTGGAGAACTTAAAATCTTCACCAAGCCTATTGATATGTTGATGGGGTTCACCTTGGCTGTTTGTATAGGGGGTCTTGAGCCTATTCTCAGCATATATTTTGTCCTGTGTGACACACACACACACACACACACTTCGGATTAGGTTATATATATTACTACATACAGGATATTAAGTTAAATTGTAAATTAAACGTGGTTGATGTGGATTACTTGTTTTTTTGTTTGTTTGTTTTTTGCTGTTATATTTATCCACTAATTCTAGTAAATAAGTAAATATAAAGCATGACATAAAAGTTGACATATAACAAACGTCTAGTCTAACAAAGTTTAAAAAAAAAATAATAAATTAAAATTACTACCATCTGAGCAATCTTCAACCCTTCTCTGAGAGAATGAGATTCCTGTCTGAGAAACTGAATTTCTGCCTCCCTCGCCCTCAGAATCACCTGTAACATAGATTAATCGTATCAACACACACACAGTCTATAATTTCCGTCTTACTTAACTATATAACTAACTATATTAAATATAAATGAGATGAGCAGATAAGGAACTGGACTATTGCTGTTGCTGATGCCTGTTTGGAATAATTAAACATACAGGAGCTGTATTTTTTGGACTCTGTTGTATGGACAGCAGGGAGCACTCCCTCTCTGTGCATCTCTCCTGAGATGCTGATATAAGCTCAGTGAAAAGCAGTCTGTCTACCTGTTTCTTTTTGAGTTCCTGGTTTTCTTTTTGGCACTGCATCATTGATTTTCTCTCATCTTGCAGTTCCTCTCTGAGCTGAGAGTTTTCCAGGCATTTCTCGGTGTGCTGAACCGACAGCATCTCCAGCTCCTTCTGCAATAACTGGATCTCCTTCCTTTGATGACAAAGCAAAGCACAGACGATGACGAACGGGAAAGCAAGCAGTTGTCTCTTCCTCCACGATCTGCGCTGGTTTATTAATTCATGAATCTTATTGCAAGTAAAGATTGTGTTTTAAAACAGCTATTATAAAAGAATGTGTATTTGTCATTTGCCATCTGTGTTTAATCGATTTCCAATGATGATCACTCTCGTTAATGTCATTTTTAATTAAAACTGCCATCCCAGTTCAGACTTTATTCTGGTGCAGCCTATTAAAGCCTTATCAAACTCAAAATAAGACAAAAGTATGTCTTTTGACAGATTATACTACCAAATATTCATGTAAACAACATTAATGGATCTGCACAGGAAGCCCCAAAGGGAAACTGAGAGATGAGTCATTCAACAAAAAGCCTTATATGTGCGTTTGTATATACCGTACATGCGTTTTAGTCAGTCTGTCTCATGACAGAGGGGTTGGCAAACATTTTGAAACAACCACACGTCACTCACTCGTATTCGCCGTGGAGCTGCGTGACGTCATCACTTTCCATGATGCGCTGGGACTGTCTGCTTTTCTCTAGCTCCAGTTTGTGAGCTCTCCTCATTGCCACAATAGCTGTCGAGAAGCAGAACTTACTTTCAGTACTGCCTTGGTGAAATTATTCACATCAGGCATAACTCTAATATAACATTCTTACAACTAATTAATCAAATTACTGAACGAATGCCCCGTGAAGAGTAACTGCACAGTGATTTTCCCACAAATGTCCCTGTATTAAACACAACTTAGCAATAAAAATGTTTTGACAACAGTGCATTTATGTTTTCTTGCTTGCCTGCCATTGTCGCAGCTGTCTCCTCCTGCAGGAGCTGCTCTTTCTCCTTCAGAAGTTCAGCCACCTCCTTCTGATGCTGCTGCTGCAAGTCTTCTATCAGATCCCTGTGCATTTCCTCCACAGCAGTCAACTCCTGTTCACAGGAAGCCTATAATGATATTTAAAGGTAGTTGTTGTGCGATATGAGTGGCTCTGTGGTGTCACGGTTTTCACATTTAGGTTCAATTTTAGGAGGATACCCAAATCCATCGGGTGGTGTGTCAGGAGGGGGAGGTAGCTGCTGCGACGACCTTTGTGAATAAGAGAGCAGCCAAAAATAACTTTTGTGCTTGGTATAGTCTATATACACTCAAAACGGCTTTCTTAAACATAACAATGAGTTAACTGTACTCAAATGGCCTCCACAATCGCCACATTGCAATCCAGCAGAGCACCTTTGGGATTTGGTGAAGCAGGAGATTCGTGTCATGGATGTAAAGCCGACAAATCTGCAGGAAATGTGTGATGCTATCACATCAATAGGGACTAAATTTACATCACTGTGAATCTGTGCCATGATATAAGGCAGGTCTGAAGGCAAAAGCATGCCCAACTCTGTACCAGCCTGGGGTACTAACAAAGTGGCTGATTATTATATATGTAAATAGTAGAGAAATCTACACCAGCAGCCATAACACTGAAACCAGCAACAGATAAAATCAGTATCATGTATTTATTTAGAATTCAATGTTCTGCTGGGAAATCATGGATCCTGCGGTTGATATATTCATTCACTAGCTGGGACCACATCCTCATTTAGATTTAACAGCATTTCTAATAGGTAATGGCAGATGGAATAAGCATGAATTGAGGCTCTGGCTATATTTTTAAAAATACATACTTCAAGACAAATTATCTCACGTGATGCAAAGTCTTGGTTACCTGAATGTTTTCCAGATCTTTCTTGTAATTCATTTGGATCCCAAAGTCCTCCTCTGTTTCCCGCTCCATCACACTCTGCTCTGGTAGACAAGATGTATTTGGGATGAAAAGAGTTGCCTCTGTGCGGGATTTGCTCTGTTTCTCTCTGGAAACACAGGACTTGGTGTAGTAGCCATGTAAGTGCTTCATCTCCTCTTCATGGATCTGCTGCAGTTCCTTTATCTTCTCCTGAAACTCGCCTTCCAGTTTTTCCACTCGTTCTGCATGATAATCCTCAATCTTCTGTATGTCTTCTAGGAGTTTCTGGTTCCCGGTCTCTACTGATATTATCTTCTTTTCAGCCAGCTCCAGTTCTTTTCTCAGCGCGCCGTTGTCTTCTTGAAGCTGGCATATTGTGTCATTTAAGGCCTCCTGCTCCTCTATTACATCGTTGCGCTGCTCTTCCAGTTTGTTCACATTAATTTGAAACTCCTGCTTTAAATCCATGTACATCCGCTCTGACAGATAAATTAACTTTGCCTGATCCAGCATACATTTTAAGTCAAAGGCAGCAGCTTCCTTCCCTCTATGCTCCATGCCATCACCACCGACAGGTCTGCTGTCACCAGAGTTCACCAGGCAGAGCTGGTGTAAAAATGTAGCCCTTCTCTGCAGCCGGGATATTAGTCTCTCTAACCAGTCTGGCTTTTTCTTTTCCTCCACTTTTTTGTCATCTGATTGGTCCTCTTCTTCTGGTTCTTCCAAGCCCCTGGCATCTTCCTGCAGTCTCTCCTCATAAGAAGCCAACTCCGAGGGACTGATATCTGCCAGACCCGTCATTTGATCCTCAGCGTCTTTGCTGTTTACTGGAGTCACACCCTCGTACTGTTGATGAATTTTTAAGGCAGCATAAATTAGCTCCTCTTCAGCACAAACTGTACAGATTAAACTTTCTAAAAGTTCATCGCTGTCACACCCTGTTCTCTCAGATCGCATCCTTTCTTGTGCTTTTAACGCTATTCTTCGAGCGACTATGTTTTTGTACCTTTGTGCCACATCCCCCTCATCGTTTCTTGATATTGAGGTTATCTGACCATGTTGGCTCTGAAGGACAGACACGATTTTTTCTACTACGAATATTTCCCTCATTAAGCACCTCTCAACACTTCCCCCCTCATCCAAAGAGGACCAAGTATTAGTCGGTTTACTCATGTTACTCTTAGCCCCGGCTGATTTCTCTTCATTGAGGATCTTGCCCTCTCCTTTGCTGACATTATATGATTCATGCTGGTGTTTCACTGCATCTTTCTCTCCTTGCTGAAGACAGGCAGCGACCGTAGCCAGCTGTTTCTCCAAGTCTGGGATATCGAGGGGACTAGCTTGAAGTCTCTCTCTGCAGGCCTGTATGATGTTCTGAGCCACCTGAAACCTGCCGACTAGCATCCTGCAGCGATTCTCTGTCTCTTGGGCAAAGCGCTGGCTCTTCTTGGCCTGATTGTGAAGAAGTAGACTGAGGTGCTGGGTAGTCGCTCGACTCTGGGTCAGCTGGGAGCAAAGCTGGGGGTCCCGGCAGCTGATGTGACTCTGGTGTTCCTCCAGCCTTTGTGTGATGTCTCTTAACTTCTCCTCCGTTACATACAGCTTTGTTTCAAGCAGCTGGATTACAGACATAAAGCGCTCTGGGTCATCTCCTGCAGTGATGAGGTACTGATATGATTCATCCAGTGATTGTGTGCCATTTTCTGCAGGTTCTTTAGAATTCATCAGGCTGACATCTGCGATATTGGACCTGTTAGACAACTGGTAACTGTCTATATCCTTTTCCACAGTGATATGCTGTGTTGCTTGCTGTTGCCTCTTGTTATGCTGAATAGTCTCTGCTGAGTTATCCTGCAGCTGAGAAGAGGCACAGGTGCATGCTCTCAGCACCTCATTCAGTTTCACTTCCGTCTCCTCCAAGCTGTTACCCAAGACTTCCATCTTTAGCAAAACTTCACTCAGCTCTTGCTCCTTCCTATCAAGTTGTCTCTCATATCCTTCTCTTATGTCCTGCGTATCAGACTCCCTTTGCTGCAGTTTTCCCAGTGCCACCTGCAGTTCCTCACAGACTCTCTCATACGTGTGCTCCAGGTTGTAGTAGTGTGTTTCTTCTGTTTTCAAGCGCTCCTGCAGCTTGCCCACCTCCCTGTCTGCCTCTGCTAACTGATCCTGCAGCTCAAGGCAGCGACGATCGAGTTGCTCCCTTTCCTCCTGGAGTTGCTGTATGGCAGATATTGTACGTGCCAGCTCTTCCTGAAGCTGCCGTTGTGCCACCTCGATTTCTCTCGTCCACGTCTGGGTCTTAGTGAGACTCTCCACCTGCTGCTCAGACCTGTTCAGTTTCTCCTGGAGGTCTTGTGAATGCTGCTCAGCCTGCGCCAGGCTTGCCATCAAGCTCCGTCGCTCCCTCTCCTGACTTGCTTGAAGAAGCATGAGGTGCTTCTGTAGCCGAGCATCTTTTTGAGCCTGAGTCTCTTCATAGTTATGAAGCTTTGCTGACACCTCATCAAGATTTTTCCGCAGCTTCTCAGCCTCCAGCTGAAGGTTTTGGTAGCTATCTAATTCCTGCTGAAGCTGTGTCAAGCGAGACTCGGACTCCCTCCTCTGCTCCTCGCTGATGTTCAGCTGGGACTTCAGCGAGGCCACACAACGCTCCCACTCCACCTGCCGCTCCTCAAACCTCTGGCGATCTTGCTCGATATGGGCTTGTGCGAGTGCAGTGGCGTCACCTGTAACCAGCAGCTGAGCTTGCTGGGCTAAGAGATCTACTCTTCGCCGTAGTTCTGCCTCTCTGGCTTCCTCCTGACTTCTCTTTTGTGCTTCCAGCTCAAAGCGAAGGTCCTGATTTATCTTCTGCAGTCGCTGTAGAGCCAAAGATTGCTGTGAAGACGAGTTGGTGTTCTTCTACAAGACAAAAAGTTTTGATTAGGAGAAAACTTTACATTATATTATATTATACTTCCTGATGGCTTAAAAGAAAAGTTAACATTTCATGGATGGAATCTGCGGCTTTAAAGTATTTTAACTTGGAAATTTGCTCAACATTTAAGGATGCACCGGAATATGAACTGAATATCACTATTAGCCAACAATGCCCTTGCTAATTGATACTATCATGGCATTTATCCGTGTTCATGGCTGATGGTTAACTGCTAAACTTCCCTGGTTTTGTTCCAACAAAGAGGGACATCACTATTTATTTAGTTATTTATTATTTGTTTATTTATTTTAATTTAATCTTTACTTAACTTAAACTTTTTTTTTTTTCAAAGGAGACCTGCCAAAGAATCCACACCAGTATGAAAGGAAGTCAACAAGTAAAAAGCTACTTTCGGCTGTTGCATTATTCATGAACAGTCAGCACAGCACACAGCTCAGCACGTTTGGATTGACATATTTTACAGAACAAGCTGCCTGCATGTAAATTATTTGACTGTAATCAAGCACATTTAAAAAAGCAGCTTGTACATGTGTTTTCTTAACAGATACATTAAGACAGGCCCTATTTCAAACTCAGCCTAACCTTCCCTTTTTTTCAAGTGCTCAATATGCTCTCTGAAGGAAAGTCTGCCATCGGACTAGATATATGTCACGGTCCCTGAGTCAGATTTTGAGTTTTGTTCTGGACTTCTGGACTTGCATTTTTGAAAGTGTAATATAACGATGTCTGTCTGAATATGTTGTTTTCTAGGTTATGATAAGTTTTGTGTTTGAGCTTCAGTCTGCTGTTTATGTTCTTTGTTCTAGTTTCTGTGAGTTTAGTTTCATCTTTTGTGCTTCCCTTCAATATCCTGTAACCCAGTTGTGTCCCGGGTCATGTACCCATGTCTGTCTCCATTCTCCCTCTTTCTTTGTGTGTGTGTGTGGGAGCATGCATGTGTGTGTGTGTTCTGGCCTTTCCGCATTGTTGGGACCAGAGGCAATTCCCGCCTTCAGGCTCGCACACCTGGTGACAATCACGCACCTGCTCTGATGAGCTTCTTTGGGCAGCTTCATAAGGAAGCAGCAGTGGGTTAGTCTTGCTGGGTTGTTGCCTTGAAAGCAGGCAGTGAAGCTCTACTCTTGCTCTTGTTACAGTTTGGAATTATTGTTATATTCAACAGTCTATCCCTGTGCACGGAGTCAGCTGTGGTGAGCTGACTCTCGTGTGGATTCTGGGAGAAAATTGATATCATCTAGATTTAAATAGAAGACTTAAGGAGTCTCATGCATTATACCTGTGTGCCAAAGCAATCCCTTGAATAGATCTCTTTCTCTCTTTGCAGCTCGTCCTGCAGATTCCTGTTTAACTGCTGGAGTCGAGACAGTTCCCTCTGAGTTTGTTCCAGCTGATAAAAAAAGAGTAATAAACTGGATGTGTTTATTTATTCGACTGATTCATTTGATTTTTCTTTAGTAGATTAAAGATATCTGTATTGATGTTTCCTAAAAATGCAGACCAAAGATCAGACTTTTGTACCTATATAAGTTGGACTCTGCTTTTTGGTTTGATGCATAAGAAAATATATCATGTGTGTTCTTGTTATTGTGGTGGAAATGCAAATACAATCTCACCTCTTTGACAAGTTGCCCAGTTTGCTGCTCACATGCCAGAGTTTCCTCAACTTTTGTGCAATCACAGGTGCTGTTTACCTGCTGGTCTTCCCTCTGGAGACTCTGTTTAGTCTGATGTTCACTTGCAGTCTGCATGTTCAAACTGTCATTCACCACATCCTTTGGCAGCACCACTGAGCTGAGACTTTGGCATTCTTCCCACCCTTTGCACAGAAGAGCACGTGTTGTTTTTTTGTTTTTTTTAAAGTATATATATAATATGTTAACATATATTCTGTTAGATTCATATTTATGGCATGTGTCAGTATAACTAGATATAATTTTAGATTTCACAGCAGATCATTGAATAAGTTACCTAAGTCTGAGTTCGTTTAATGGCTCACCAGTTAGTGTGGTTCCACTAAGAAACGAGCATTGGTGAGCAGCTGTGCCCTCCTCCTCCACCTGGGATGAAGAATCGGTAGGAGCTGGAGCACCAGGTGAGCCAGGGAGAAGAGACAATGAAGCGTTTCCATTGACTGAGCTCTGCACTCTTTCTACCTGCACTTTAGAGTCCTCTTTTTCCTGCTGCTGATGTGAAACTTCTCTCTGGTTGCTGATTCCATGTTCTTGCAGCTGCTGAGTCTCCGGCTCTGAACGAGAGCTGTGAGTACAATTTAAGTAAATTCATCTACTAAGCTTGCTTATAAGTATTTAGACTATCATAAACCTTCCAAAAATCATCCCATACCCACTAGAATATATATTAATATAATGCAGCACTACAATGATGCAGCACTTATCTTTTAAAAAAGTCTACCTTGTGTTGTCATGTGTAAAACTGGGCCGCACGTTCTTGAACACTGCGTGGACCCAGTTCCGTTTCATCCCAGCAGTCATTGCACACAACGTGTACACCCCGTCTGTGGTCTGTGAAAGTGGACACAGTTTTTATCACCGAACCTTTAAGGATTTTTTGGCTTAAAACGGTTTCCCACTGCAGTGACACCAGTATCTTTACTTAAAATGTTGCATGATTTTTCTAGAAAACTTACAGGGCTGTGATAAATTTGGGTTTTTGCATATTTGTCACACTTTAATGTTTAATATCAAACAAGTTTTCCTCGAAATAAAAGATCATCACTTAAAAACTGCATTTCATATTTCCCCGACTTATCTTTGACTAATATAAAAATTTGTTTAATGATCTGAAACATAAAAGTATTACAAATGTATAAAAAAAATCAAGAAGGAAGCAAATAACAAGCTGGATTCTTGCTACCCAGCCCATGCACTAATGCCTGATGCGCAGATGCTTGCCCTTTATTGTCAGTTTTGTTTTATGCAGTAACTGCTCATTTAAATGGTAAATGGCCCAAAGACACAACGACCGAGACTGTCGGAGCCGGGGCTCGAACCAGCAACCTTCCGATTACAAGACGAACTGCCAACTCTTGAGCCACGATCGCCCACATTTAAGGGCAGTAATAGGAGTTGTAGTGTAATAAAGGTGTGGTCCTTTCTCAAAAATAGCGAATAGTACAAAGCCAATGACAGATGCCTGTGGCACAGATTTAATAACCTGAATAACTCCAGGCAGGACCATTCCTACTGTCTAAATATATAAATATGAATATTTAAATTCTTGGGTTTGCCTTTATGTGGAGTGATTTTCAACCCACTATCATAAGACATTTACAGAATGGTCTGTAGCTCATCAGCATGAGCGTGTTAAGATTTAAACAGAAAACTGTCATATATACATAAATAAGATCTTAAAATTAACAGTACCAGTTTCTTTGCTTTGATGCAGTGATGGTGTTGTGCACTGGTGGAAACCAAAGAGGAGGAAGGCTCTGCTAGCTGCGGGGAGCTGCTTGTTTTCATTCTGTCAGCATTATTTCCATGGCATGGCTCTTTGCTACCTCTGATTAAAAACATAAAAGCAGACGGACAAAACAGGAACATACTGACTGCAGACCATATGTAACATTTATTTTTCATTAGAAAAACAGCAGCATTTCAGAGAAGAAGCGTTTTAAACAAATTTAACCAAACCTGATTTTCTCCAAAGAGGAAGACAACCGACTAGAGTTCAGAGTCTTCTTCCCAGAGGCTTGTCCTTTCTTAGCTTGTGACTTCCCTAATGCACTGTCTGACTCTGACATAAAGGCAGCAGTGAAGATAAAAAACAATCTGTGAGTCTTTTTCAGTGTATTTATCATTATTTTCTTTCTAAATCAGCAACTTCTTCATCTTTAGATTAAGAGAACTATTTAGGAAGTTAGACTTAATGGATAGTCTGAATATTTATTTTAAAACTAGAAAACTAGACACAAAGATGAAACATGCGTGGAGTTACCTTCTCCGGCAGATTTCTGGTCGAGCCTGTTGAGAGAGCGGCTGCTTCTCATGAAGGGAACAGCAGAGAGGGAGGTGGTGTGGAGGGATGAAAAGCTTCGGCTGCTGCAGAGGCGGGGACCTGCTCTGGCTGTGTGGGATGCTTGTCTGGCAACCGGGTGGCCAGCAGAGCCCGGGTGGCTGAGGCTGCCTCTTTTCAAACTCCCGCCAACTTTACTAACAGCTGCAGTCAAGTTGCTGCCTCTGCCCAGGCTGCTGCTCCGTCCGCTGCTGACACCGGCTTTAGACACACTGCTGCCGGCCTGCTTCCCTCCAGGTGCTGGTAGTGATGTGAGGTCCTACGTAAGTGATAGAGAGAGAAAACGGAGCCTCAGTGGTTGTGTGAGGAGAACTCAATCACAAAATGATGAGGTTCTGCATGTTTTTCACTTATATCTCATGTTCACCCTCCCATCCTAACTTCCCGTCTTTGACACACACAATGAAGAGCACCATTTAATCCTGATCGGAGCTCTTAATTTGCTTAAGAACCATCTGACGACACTGCAACCATGAACACACACACACACACACACACAAGCTGTAAACTTAATCACACTTGAGCGCTTGTGCACACTCGGAGAGCCAGCAAATCTATTCCAGTCTCGGTAGATGCACCCTCACTAACTGCAGAGGTAATGAATCTGCGGCTGGATCTCACGACAGAGAAATCAATTAGAAGATGCTCGACTAAGTCCTGACTTGGCGATATGTGCAGGTTTTAACTGCACCATGTTGATCTTTAGCCATTAATGGCTACGTAAATCAAAATCAAATGCGTGAAAATCTCACAAAAAACAAAAAACATGCACTCAGTCTGAGGGAACTGTCCGTGGTTACACAGCCTGAGACTAAAGAAAGGGGTGCTGTTTCAACTGTAATGTGTATCTGCCGCAGATGATCAATACAAATCATAAAAGTAAATACTTGTTTTGTTTTGTTTGTGAGCATAACACAGCACATTCTTTCACTAAAAGCTTGGCAGTGCAGTTTAATGTCAAACTCATTTTACATTGTGGCCCACATACAGCCCACACCTCCCAGTGAAACACCCCTTTCCATCAGTGTAAAGTAGTTAAACTTCACATTTAATCCCCGAGTTATCTAAATAGAACAAAAAAGAGGTGCACTTGCAACAGAACGGCTCGTTTTTTTACATGATAAAGAAATGTTGCTGTAGTTAATGAAATACATCTGTTAGCACGACTCTTTAGGCTTAAATTGTAAGAAATAAATGTTAAAATTACAGAAAACATTCTGCTAGCTTGTTGTCAAGACAACCCTGTAATTTTAAAACAAAACATTTTGGTAATTCACAGAAAATTTCTTATTAGATTTATTTATTTTACTGTGAACACATTTAAACAAAAATTCTATTGTAGATTGTGGAAAAAACAGGAACTTTTCTGCAATTTCATTGTTTAGCTATTACCTAATTACTTTGGTGTAGTGTAAATGGCTGTGGGGGAGTCTTTATCGGTAAGACAGGTTGTAAAATTCATGGATATACAGTTAAAAGTCCCAAATTTATGTGCTCCTTTACATTTTCCAAAAACATCCAGTGGACTGGATTCGAGTATTTGCCGGGATACTTCTAGCCTCCAGGCCTAAGGCTTGCTACCCCTGATCTAAGGTATGTTAGGAAGGGTTTAAAAAGGATGAGACCAGTGTCCTGTCAAACCTAAATTACAATATTTAGATGTTTGAAAATAACTTGTTGGATTATAATCTGTAAACATATTTTAACATATAATAATCCCCGTAATTACATCTATAAAAGCAACACTAAATGATCTTACTGAGAGTTTTAAACCTGTCCATTAGCACTTACCTTTCCCCCTTTCTTCTGTGTGGGATTGTTGGTCTTAGTGTTCATCGGGGTCTCCTGCCACCTGCGATAGATAAGATTAAGGCAGCTTCACATAAATCCTGGCAACAGACAACCTGCACTTTCCCGAAACACTTATTTAATGTTATTGTTTTATTTGGTTACAAAGATAAAGATACTACCTTTCTTTTTCATATTACTAGTTTCACAACAGCTGCATTGATATTATATTTTACTTATAAGAGAGCTTGTGAAATAAACCCAACAGCACACAGCCAGTGATGACTGCTGTTGGTCAAAATGATAACCTGTGCAGGTACTTTTATTCATGAAAACATAACGATGAGGCTCACATGCCAAGTAAACAGCAAACATCAAACTAGGTTTGATTCATGAAAGACTATGAGGTTAACAAGCATAACGATGTAACAATCTGCTAAGGTTTTTACTTTAACTGAGAAAAAAAGCCAAAAATTAGAAGAACTGTTGTATAAGGTACATTTAGTTTATACCTGTCTTCATATCGACTTGTTTTAATGTAATAAATAAGTAAATAGGTACCTACCTTGGCTTCTTGGACATCATTTTCAGTCATCCAAGGTTAACACCCTGACAGAGACTAACTAAACGCAAGAACTTTTGGCTCACATTGTGATCTGTCTGGTAGATGTGAGCTCTGTTTTACTCTGGCAAGATCACGAGAGAGAGAGAGAGAAAGAGAGAGAGCAAATCACATACAGGTCTGTACCAGAGTCCCAGAGAAACACATCACATGCACACGCACACGTAATCCCACAGCGAGTTGGCAAACTCCATTAGAGTTTTGCAGGATTAGGTCAACAGCTTAACTGGATTACTACACAGTAATTTTAGTGAAGTTAATGTATTGACTTACATTGTCCTTATAGCCTACTCCTGATGTCTGTCAAGTATTCCTCTCACATGGGCACAAGGGTATAGTGGAGAAAAACACACAAGCTCAGTTTGTGTCCTGGGTTATCGTCCGCTGACTGTACGCTTGATGTGCTGAAGACGCGCCTGCCACTGCGAATCCCTGAGCTGTGACCTGACCTGAGCTATCAAGAGCAATTTCTCAGACACAAACACTTGTCTGGATAAAATCCCTTCTTGTGTGCAAATGTGCCATTTCCCTCTTAAAGACAAATTCTATATCTGTTAATAAACATATTTTAAAATATCACACCATGAAATGAAAGCTAAAGTGCCATAAATTAGTCGTACTGGGGGAAAGGTGTAACTGTGATACATCTGTGAAGGTTCTCAGTCATCCAGGTCATCGTAGTCAAAGGAGCTTGCAAAGAAGAAGAAGAGCCACCTCCACAGGACAAGACTCAGCAGTCCATCTGCATCTTAAGGATAAAGGACACTCTTTCGAGGATGCCAATGTTCACATTTTGGACAGAGAGGACAGATGGTTTGAAAGAGGAGTGAAAGAAGCCATCTATGTCCACTGTGAGCGACCATCTTTGAACAGAGGCGGGGGTTTACGACACCAACTCTCTGCCATCTATAATCCAGTTTTGAGATCCCTTCCCAGACGCCTTAACGCCCACTCACATCCTGGGCCATCTGACCTCAGGAATTCGCATGATAAGGTGGGGCCAGGTTTCACAATGAACACACCCGAAACTCTGGCTGATTGGGACCCACACCCAGTTTCACACCTTGGCTCAGGCGATTAGAGGATCATCAGGGGGTCCTTTTGTCCCTCTGTGGGGGGATACTCCCACTAGGTTTATATCTGGGACTCTCCACCATTTGACCTTAGAACTGAAGAAGCTTCTCGGATGAGAGGTGAAACGTCTTCAAGTAACTTAAAGAAGTCCAGACGCTTTTCTTTGCAAGCTCCTTTGACTAACTGTGATACAGTTATAATAATAATATCTTTATTTGTACGGCACTTTTTTAAAAACAGCTCGCGCTTCACAGTTTGCATAAAATCACACATTTAGGATGAGTGTACAGATTGTGAAACACAAGCTCTTGCATTAATTCCTACATGCACACTTTAGAGTTTCAGCAGCTGTTTAACACAAATCACAGATGCAGCTGACCTGAGAAAGGCTGTTCCAATCAAGTTTAGGAGCTACAACCACAACAGTATAATATATATAGAATAGAATAGAATTCAACTTTATTGTCATTGCACATGCACAGGTACAGGGCAACGAAATGCAGTTTGCATCCATCCAGAAGTGCTTTAGTGATATAGATATATTACAATATATATTAGCAATAATATAGATATGTAAGTATATTACAGAAATGGGTCTATTATGGTATGTTATAATGTACACTGTATGAAGTATGTTGTGAATATTCTATAACTATAGGTATGTACAGGCTGTAGTGAGTACAAGCTATGTACAGGCTATGAACAGGATATAAATATGAAAAACTATACAGAATATGAAATAAATAACTTTACAGAAATCTGAGATATACAGTTATACAGAAATGGGAACTATGCAAGTTGTAAACAGTTGTAGGGTTAAAAATTATCGTATGTACAGAATGATTATTTACAGAGCTATACAGTAGTGCAGTTAAGATAAATTAGATATGTGGATAATTTCTACAGTATCTATATAAAGTGCTAGTGGTTGTGAGTGGTGGTTCAGTCCATGTTATTATTGTGTGTTTGAGGGTACAGTTGTCCATTGTGGGTGTGTGTATGTCCAGTCCATGTGTTAACGTGGGTCAGATGTCAGGAGGCAGAGTTCAGGAGTCTGACAGCTGTGGGGAAGAAGCTGTTCCGGTACCTGGTGGTCTTAGTCCGGAGGCTCCTGTAGCGCCTCCCAGAGGGCAGGAGGGTGAAGAGTCCATGTGATGGGTGACTGGGGTCTCTGATGATTTTCCCAGCCCTTTTCAGACACCGCTTCCTGTAGATGTCTTTTATGGCAGGAAGTGGTGCTCCGGCGATGCGCTGGGCAGTTTTCACGACCCTCTGCAACGCCTTCCGGTCCGAGGCAGAGCAGTTCCCGTGCCAGACTGTTATACAGTTGGTCAGGATGCTCTCGATGGTGCAACGATAGAAGTTCACCAGGATGTCTGAGGACAGGTGGTTCTTCCTCAGAGTCCTCAAGAAGAAGAGGCGCTGGTGAGCCTTCTTGACCAGCTTGGAGCAGTTGGTCGTCCAGGTGAGATCCTCGGAGATATATATATATATATATATATATATATATATATATATGATATTGAATATGCAATTCTGACACACTTTTACAAACCTGTTTTCTCTGCACTGGAGAGAAGAGAAATGAAAGTCAGTAGAAGCAAGACAGAATGCGTGTGTAGACAGGTGTATAGACAGGTGTATAGACAGGTGTAATAGTGAAGCTGGAGGGAGCAGAGGTGGTGAAGGTGGATGAGCTTAAATACCTGTGACCAGGCATCCAAAGCAATAGACAGTGCATAAGAAAGGTGAAGAAGAGAGTGCAAGCCAAGGTGGAGTAGGTGAAGACAAGTGTCAGGGGTGATTTAAGGTATTAGTGTAGCTATGATGTGTGGTTTAGAGATGTTGGCACTGACTCGGAGGGACAAGATGAACAGGATTAGAAATGAGTATATGAGAGAGACAGCTCAGGCCGAGTGGTTTGGACACAAAGCTAGAGAGGCAAGGCTGAGCTGTTTTGGACATGTGCAGAGGAGGGATAGTGCAAAATGGGGCTAACAGGCAGGAGGAAAAGAAAATACCTCAGAGACCTCATCCATGAATGAGGACATGCAGAGGGCTGGTGTGACAGATGAAGATGTTAGGGACAGGGCCGATCATTTATCAGTTTAAATTGACGGATGAACAAATCAATATATTTTATAGCAATTGTATTTAGAGACTTTATACTATACCTATTCCTACCAGAATTAAACAACAAAACTTACATTTCAATTCTCTTAAACTTTATTTTAAAATAATAATAAAGAAATAAAGTAGCAAAGATATAATAATTCACAGGGATTGTAAAAAAATACAAAATGAGCAGAAAAGGTACAAAAAAAACCCGTGTAAGCAGCAAGTTCCTTTTATAAGACCCACTTTAACAGGTCTTTAACGGACATAATTGTTTATGATCCAACGTCACGTGAATGCAGCATGTGAAACGTTTGCGTTCGGAGTCAGACAGTTGGTTTTATCGTTTCTCAGCAGGCGTTTAGAGTTTATGATCTCGAGGGGAGTTATCTTACAAAGCCGCTCTGTTTTCGCCTCTCTAAAGACGACGCTTGCGATTGGCCGCGCGTCACGTGACCTCACAGCTGATTTCGTTGGATGAAGTGTTTTGCTTTTGTAGCCATTTCTGGTTAGCAATCCCGTAGGGTAGCGTAGCAGTCATTGTTGTGACTTTTTAACGGCGCTACTATGGCACAGGCGGCACAGACTAATGCCTTTGATGCAAACAACTCTCCAATCCGGGTGGAACACGATAAGAAACGTCGGCAGTTTGTCATAAGGCTGAATGGTGAGTTCAACATGTAAACATTAGCGTGCCAGCTGATGCTAGTGTTAGCTTTCGCTCTTGCTAACGTCGTCGTCGCTCCTTTATTGATACCTACAGCTGCCATTTCAGACACAGATGGCTGCTCACATATAGACGGAGCCTGTCTTCTGACTTTACCACCATTACCGGTGCTTTACTTTTCTTTCTTTTAGGCAAGACCAAAGTATTTGGCCTCCAGACCTCAAACCAACTATTCAAATTTGAAAAGCACACAATCCTAAATACACAAATTCCAGTATTAATCTTCCAAGTAAAACTCATTTGTAGCAAAATACCTTCCCCTACGGTTATATTAAGATTCAAACACCATTTCAGCTTTCCAGAGTAACGATTTTATCTGCCAGGCCTCCAAATGTGCTGTGCTACTTCCTTTCAAGCGTTTAGTTCAAGTGCTTTAAACACATTTTAAAGTTTTACACAGTCTTCTTCGTTTTATATATATTAATCCTTTACGACACACTAATATTACTGTTTTAAGTGTGTCAGTAGTCGTATTTGTCCTGGTCAGTTGTGGGTCAGCTGTTAAGAGGAAAATGGTGAATGCCATTGTTGTGCTGAATGGAGATCTTTATCTTTTCTTCACCCAGCAACACGACCCTTCCTCCACAAGGGCATGCCTGCAC
The DNA here is from genome assembly GCF_051167445.1 of Perissodus microlepis. Classification (NCBI taxonomy): domain Eukaryota; kingdom Metazoa; phylum Chordata; class Actinopteri; order Cichliformes; family Cichlidae; genus Perissodus; species Perissodus microlepis. The sequence continues at coordinate 19,489,728 of NC_140464.1, forward strand.
CTGGCCACTCGTGCCTCGTCTTTCTCAGCAGCCATGTTGCAGCGCTACATGCAAATTAAAATCTGCTACCACACCTTAATAATGTAACTGGGGCGCTTAGAGTCAGCTTTAAAATGCTGAAATGTTGAAGTAATTGTGGGATGAAACTTGTAGTGTGCACAAGCAGGGTGGCAGGCTTCTGCGGTTTCTGTTCTTTGTTTGTTTGTTTTGGGGGGGGGGGGGGGGGGGGGGGGGGTCGGGTCATGTTTTTTCCGATAATTAGTAAATCCTAGCAATAGTTGAGGTGAAGACCAACCTCTGCCAGAGGTAATATTTGTGTTTGCTCTTAGGATCCCATGATCGTGCGGTTCTTCTGTACGAGTATGTTGGGAAAAAGACGGTGGACCTGCAGCACACCGAAGTTCCAGATGCTTACAGAGGGAGAGGAATCGCCAAACACCTTGCCAAAGTAATTTTTTAAACCCAGATTTTGCGTTTGTTCACGAAACAATGCTTAGGTAGGCTCTGGCAATGCTCAGTTGGTATTAAGGTGCCAAAAGTGTGCCGAGAAAATATCCTCCACACCATTAAACCACCATCAGGCTGAATTGTTGACGTAAAGCAGGGTGGAGCCATCCTTTCATATTGTTTACACTAAATTCTGACCCTACCTTCTGAATGTCACATCAGAGCTTAAGAGTCTCATCAGACCATCAATGTTTTACTAATCTTCTGTTGTCCAATTTTGTGAGCCTGTGCAAATAGTAGCGTCAGTTTCCTGTTCTTATCTGATAGGAGTGGCACGTAGTGGGGTCTTCTGCTGCTGTAGCACTTCTCCTTCAAGGTTTGACATGGTCTTAATTCAGAGACGGTCATACTTGAGTTTTAATTACTGGTTATCTAAGTTCATGTGATTAGCTGATTAGATATTTGCATTTATGAGCAGCTAAAAAAGTGTACCATACAAAGTGGCCGGTATATGAAGCTGGTACAGTGAGAATCGAATATGTTTCCACTTAAATTGTTGTCCTAGGAAAAGCCAGATGATTTTGATGTGAGCTGTTATGCACCATGTCATTGCAGGCAGCCATGGATTTTGTGGTGGAAGAGGACCTGAAAGCTCACCTGACCTGCTGGTACATTCAGAAATACGTGAAAGAGAATCCTCAGCCTCAATACTTTGAACATATTTATCAATGATCCTGCATGGCAGCGAAGGAAGGTGGCAAAATGGACTCCAAGGAGAGAAATACTGCGTGGCGGCATGCTTTGGAGTTACAGGAGAACACGTGACAAAGGATCTTCTAGGCATGGTTAAACACAACAGTGACTGAATCCAGAGAAATAGCTGAATCTCGGACCGTAGATGCCTGTGAGTTGACCGTTTGATCGACTGATAAACATGAGGATACACACTCGCCACAGGCAGGAGGGGAATCAGCCTATCACGACTTGTACAAACAAAGCAACCAAAGGTGAAGCCTGTTACCTCAGACAGAAACTTCCAGGACCCAACACTGACAGAGCAGATTTGAGTCAAATGTTACAGTGTGTTGCAGATTTCTGTCCTCAACTGGACTCACTGGTCATGAGCAGCACTACCAGGTGACCACCCCTGATGTTTTTGTCTTTGATGACTCCACTGATGCTCAAATACTCGTGTCTTTTTTGTGTTATGTAAATTGCAACCTCTCTTTTTCATTTTTTTTCTTATTCTTTGCAAATAATCCAATTTAACCCCTTCTTCTCAAGTTTTTAGAAATTCTGTTTCTTAGAACTGATATGCTAGTGTAGAAGGTTGTGTATGCAAAAAGGCTTAAAAACAACAACACAAATATAAATTTGTTTTGTAAGTGACAAAGTGGGAAAGCCGAATCTGAATTTTACCAATATTCCTCCTCAGAGAGCCTTGTTTTAAACATCACTCCATCTACTTTCATTCCTCCTCCACATAACAAAAATGAAGTTATTCCAGTCATATATCAATTCACCAAGCGATCAAAGGTGTAGAAAACAGTGACGATGTCTGACTGAGCCTCAAGATAACTTTTGCTGTTTCCATCGTACATTAAATGTTACAGACACAGCTGATAAACGGGGTCCTGGTGTGGTGTGACACATCAGTGTGTGTATGTACAGATGTCTCTGTTCGAACCAGCAACAAAAACAGCACTGTTCTTTTCAGGGCATTCACATTTATGTGGTGTCAGACGGCCCATTGTCCTGTCATTGAGGAATTGCACTGGGTGGCTGTGGCTATTATGTTATTTGATCCATATTTCCTCTTGCCCACAAGGCTTCTCTGCCCAGCTGATATCAAAATGATAAAGATCTCTGTTAAAAAGTAAAATATCCCCCCCCCCCCTTGTTTTTTTTGTACTCTTCAGGAGGTTTTGCTGTTGACAATCTTAAGTGTTGAGGAGAAAAAGATACCTCAGGTAACTCAGCACACTCTGGCAGGACAGTGCAGATTCTTTCTGCTGAGCTCACCTTGAGTTAATTGCAGGAATTTCCCTTTTGTTAAACTTCGCCTTTGGGTGCAACACACCTAAGGATAGGCCAAGGTATTCGAGGTATTATTTCATTCTGTGTATGTGTTTTGTCTAAATTTGTGTTTTTCCTTGGAAGGAAGCAAATGTTTCATTTGAGTGAGTGGCTCTCACAGAGGCATCAAAATCCAATCCGTATTACACTGTTTTGTGATTTGGACTTTTTTTCTGTACTTGCTGTCAATAAATGCATAAATAAATCAAATACACATCAGATGACTAATGCTTTATGTACGTTGGCAGGAGCAGAGGAACATTTGTGATTATTTATGGAGAAAACATGTGATCATGTACAATATACTTTTTATAACCACTGTGCAGTCATCACTACGGTGGTCATACACTGATAATAATTATCTACAATGCAGTTCGTCTTGTGCTGTTAATAGTTTCAGCATGCAAACTCCTTCAATACTTAAGCTAAACTATTTTTACACTGGCAAACCAGAGCGTTAATGGTATGGGCTTTCGCTTATTATTCAATTAGAGTAAATGTAGAAAACCGAGGCAGCAGAATAGTTTCAAAATACAGAATGAGGACTGCTGTATTTTTTTAAATACTTGATCTTCTAACATGTAGATGAACAGTGTAAAAGTAATAGTGTAAGACTTAAAATTAAAGAAAAGATGGGAATTTTTACCCTCCACTGAATATATTTATCAGTCCCACACGTCACAGCTAGTGATGGAGTAGATTCATGTTCTAGATTACTGATGACAAATATCTGTACGTATATATGTATGTATTGGCGCCATCCAGTGGCAAATTGAAGTTATTAGATATAAATGCTCTCCATTGCTAACAAGTTAAAACTCGTGGACTGTGTAAAAGACAGACATATCCACTGGTTTGAGAAGTCCTGTTTCACAGCTTCAAGTTGATGGTTTATTCCTGGTGGTGTTGGTGTCACTGACCTAATACATTTAATTTAAAAAATATATTCAAAAAGGGTAATTGGTACACTGAAAAAGCATGGTACTTGCTAATAACTCAAACTGTGTGGCTGGAACTACTTTCTTTCTCTTGACTTCTTTTAAATTGATAAATCCATTAATTTATTTAACATGTCTACATGTGTTTTAAGCTAAAAAATAAAATAAAATAAAATAAAAATGCACCTTTAAATAGCCTACAGTCCTTATCGGAATAGACAATTCCTCACTAAATTCTTAAAATTACCAGGCTTAAATATCATTGGAAAGCCACAGCTGTCAATAGACTTGGTTGATGTGATTCGTGCTGGCACAGCATTTGTTCCTAACCATCTCACATTCCTGAACGTAGCCATTATACTTGTGACAGCCAGCGCGCGTCAGGTTACAGCACGCGGACAGGCAGCGCGCACGAACACAGCCAGAGCACGCGAGGACACATTATGGGTGAGTACCCAAAGGTCTCCACATAAATCCTATTACAAAACGAGATGACGGAACAATGTGTCATATATTATAACAGACCTGACTATGCATGTAGTCTGTTTGGATTATTATGGGTTTAAATGGAGCCGGTATTTTTGCTGCTTAGTTTTGCTGTGCTAACTTCATGGCTCGCCAAATTTAAATAAACATACCTTCATTCAGTTTGTTAAATCTTTTCAGAATGTGTTCTGACCTCCCCAACTTCTATGTACCATTATAAAATACGTAAAGGCAGGTACTCTGTCCGAACAGCATCATGGGAATAGTAGTCCGCAGTCGAGTTCAACTGGTGAGTCGAACAGAAACTGTATTTTTTTTTTTTTTACACACTACAATACCCAGAATACTGGGCGCTGTCTTACGTCAACCGCAATCACAGTTGTATCTCCAACATGGCGTCGCTGGGAAGGAGGCGCGGTGTCCCAGTAAGCAGGGAGAGGTCAGTTACTCCACATCTTGGCCATTAAAAGAACGTGTTTTAATATGAAGTATCGTTTGGTCGATGACACTACTTGTCAGGTTCCGAATGTGCTTCCCGTTTGGGATTCAGAGTAAAATGTCAACGGGAGAAGTCTGGATTTTTTTTAACCCAGGGTTAGCTCATGTTAGCGGGCTAACGCACACGGCTAGCTGTCGCTAACGAGCAGCTCATGTGATGTTTTGATTATTTCACAGCAAGTGATTGACTGGGAAAAGTTTGGTTTTGCCGCTCGTTGGGGCAAACGGCAGTGCTGTATGTGACTGTCGATGTGCCTCACGGTATTGGCTCGGCTCGGAGTGTTGACCGCCTCGTTTGTCGACCTGCTCGCTCAGTAACTTAGCTGGCCGGTCCTCCAACTTTCTGCCAGTCAAGCGAGTTTTCTATTGCACCTAACTGAAGTACAACTTTCCCCTTGCTCCGTGAGGCTCAGTCGATTTTCCCTAGTATCTTAATATGTCATAAAACTTCACACCTCTGGTGTGAGAAGCATAATGTTTAGTGTTTTAATGTTTGTTTGTTGTTCTAAAAGAAGGCCTTATATTGTGACCATTTGGTACTTTCAGCATTGGTTAATTGGGACTTTATGGAAAGCAGCTTCCCCAAGTCTTATGTTTTTAAATGTGGTCATACACATGTTAAGATCTGTGTGCTGTTGGGACACCATTATGATGTTATGATCCCTAATTACAACGGTTGGGTGGTGGGTTTTTGGTCTTTAACTTCTTTTGAAATCATAAATTCAACACTTTCACGTACACAAAATGTCCACACTTTTGATTGAAACATTTTGTTATTTATTCACAACATTTTGCACACCTCACCTAATCTCACTGTCATAGGATTAGTCAGTTTAACGTGGTGAAACTTTAGTGCCGTCAGTGTAAAAGTCCCGACTAAAACATCAACCAAAACGGTGAATAAAAGTACGGTTTCTCTGACAACAGTTTGTCCAGCTGTCTAATTAATTACTAGAAAAAGATAATAGCATTCAACATCTTATGCGTTGGGTACAAATGTGCTAAAGTTAGCTGCAGGTCTGCTGAATCCAGTTTTCAGCTGTCAGATAGATATATGTTGTATGTCACTGGATTAAAGGTGTTCCCATGGCTGTCTGTGAATTTTGTGTTGTCTGCGTGGAATTTCGAAAAGCGTAACCACACATAAGACTGCTTTTAGCCACATGGTCTCGCTCTCATTCTTACTCCAACATCCGATTTAGAGTTCTGCAGTGAATCTTTGTAAAGCTTACAATGTTTCCTATGTAGGTGGCCAACGCTGTTGCCAACACCTGTGCAGTTGTGTCCTGGAGTTTTAGATGCAAAGGCAGCCATGATAGAAACAAATAACGTTCTGAGATTTCTTTTCCTCCTTTGCTGTGGTCAGTTGATTTCAAAGGCAATTATATTGGTCCCGAAAGGTTTTTTTCTGTATGTTCTCTCAGCAATCGCCCTCCAGGAATTTGCCTGCCACCTGTGTGTGCTTATATTGAGGCTTCTGATTATTAGTCCTGCAAAAATGCATTCAGTTACTGAGCTGGAAAAGCACTGAATGAATCAACCATACTTGATGGACCACTCAGAACAGTTGCGGGCTGTATAGACATGACCACGCTTACACTCCTGTTATCGACTTAAAACGGTGTTAATTCAATTCAGTTTTATTTATATAGCGCCAAATCACAACAAAAGTCGCCTCAAGGTTCTTCATAGATACAGAGAAAAACCCAACAATCATACGACCCACCTGTTAGAAGTGGGTGAATGAGCCTCTGGTTATTGGTTAGAGAAATATCCTTCCCTTTTATGTTTGTTAGCTGGTGATAGAGTGGACATTTCAGCAGGCAGGAAAAGGGGAAATACAGTCTTTGCTTAATTAAAGTGTGTTTAATGTCATCTGTTCTTACACTCACTGTTGCCTGCCTGTTCCTGTGTTTCTGCACAGGGGTGTGATGGCGGCGTCAGACTGCTACATCGTGCACGAGATCTACAATGGGGAGAATGCACAGGACCAGTTTGAGTATGAGCTGGAGCAGGCGCTGGAGGCCCAGTATAAATACATTGTTATCGAGCCCACGCGGATCGGAGACGAGACGGCCCGTTGGATTACTGTTGGCAACTGCCTGCACAAGACAGCCGTGTTGTCAGGTGCTGCTTGCCTCCTGACGCCACTTTCGCTGCCTGTCGAGTACTTGCGCTATGTGGCGTTGCCCGCTGGCGCCCTCAGCGTGGCCTGTGCCGCCCTCTATGGGATTTCGTGGCAGTTTGACCCCTGCTGCAAGTACCAGGTGGAATACGACAGCCAAAAACTCTCGCGGCTGCCCCTGCATACACTGACCTCCTCAACGCCCGTGGTATTGGTACGCAGGGATGACATCCACAGAAAGAGACTCCATAATACGATAGCACTGGCTGCCCTGGCGTATTGCGCCAAGAAGATCTACGAACTCTATGTGGTATGAGTGCACTCTGAAGAGGATTTAAGAACCAACAGAAAAAAAAGGAAAACCGAAACAAAAAAAAAAAAAAACAGAACCTACCCACCCCCTATGTAAGGAAAAAGAAGTCACAATCAAGTTCAGCATTCAGCTCCACATGTGGTGGGTGCCTCTTTTTTGAACTTTGATCAGCGGGATATAGTTAAAACTAGAAGGAATTGTTTTTTTTCCCCTTTTACATTTCCTTTACTTCTATGTGACAACAACTGCACACTTATCTCTGTAGTACACTCGCACCCTCTCCCCCACTTTCTCCATCCTTGACACACAACAAGCTAGCGCACAAGGGTATGGCAGCAGTTCCTCCGGACAGAGGTGTATTGGAATGACAATGGACAGACATGTTTTGTGTACCAAGTTCTTTCCCTATTTTCCTCGTAGTTTTACTGTACCCCTTTCTTGCTGATCAGTACATCACCATTTCATTAAACATTAGGATATTTCAAACTCACTTTTCTGTATTTTATTTTGCTTTTTACATTAAATGGATTCAACACGATGTCCGGGAAGGAGCAAGTAGATCCAACTTCTTTGAGATTGTGTCTTGTTCATGTTTGATTTGAACGAGTGCAAGTAAGGTCTTATCATATTAATAATGGGGATCAATATCTTTTTTTTATTTTATTTTTTTAAACAAAAACCCATGCACACTAACTATGTACACTACTGGTCAAAAATTTTAGAACACCTTTTCCTGTTTTTATTGAAATTCAGGCAGTATAATGTGTCATTGTACTCTTGAATGAAAACAAATAAACAACTGAAGTTTTATTTTATTTTTTTTAAGAAAATATCAGAAATCATTTATAAATCAAAATGTTTCCTAAACCTTTGATTCATCAAAGCATCCACCTCTGGCAGATATAACAGCTTGTGGCAGTTTCCTCTACAATGGAAATCAAATATTCTTCCCAACCCTGTTTTAGAATTTCCCACAAATGTGTGGCATTTACGTGTTGCTTTCCTTTTATTCTTCTGACCAGTTAACTTAAAATAAAACAAACCAGCAACCCTATTTTTTTTTTTTTTCCAAGCTTACCATCTTGTTCTGTTTTTTTTCCTAAGGTAAGTCTGCCATACCTTGGACGTATGTTTTGAGTCATTATCTTGCTGTTGGATGAACCCCTGACCAACTTGGTACATACCAAGATTCTGCATGTTGATGCAGAATCTCGTTGTAGCTGTTGGTTCTGTACTAGTCTCAATCTGTACTAGTCATTCACCCTGGATCCAACAAAACAGCCCCAGAACATCACACTTCCTCTGCCATGTTTGACATTTGATGTCACACACTGAGGAACCTTCTTTTCACCTTCTCAATGGCATACAAAAATCCTGAATGATGAACGGAAGATTTCAAATTTTGAAAGTCTTCAGTGGTCCATTGGTGGTGTTTCATGGCCCAGGGAAGGCTTTTTTTTTTTTTTTCTTATTCTCACGTCAAAGCTATGGCTGCCTTGCTGCAACTTGACCTGTCAATCCTGTATCTCAAAGTCTGCTTTTTACAGTTGAAACTGAGACTTGCTTACTATTAAGCTGTGGTCCAGTGAGCCACCTATCACTCTAGCTGTTGAGTCTATCTTGCCTTCTGATTTTGTTGTGGCTTTGGGTTCTGCAGACCTCTTCCTGTCAGTTTCCCTCAGTGCCTTTTGATAGTAAAAGAGACTGTAATCCCTGATACATTGCCTTTCTTCACAATTTCTCTGAAGGAAAAACCTACACTTTTATGTTATGATGGTTTGTCTCTTCTATTGTTAATTGCCTTTTTCCTCACCATTTTTCTGGTCAAAAAGTTACTTTCTTTAATACGATACTGTTTAAATAATGCTCACAAGTGTATGATGCCACAGTGTGTTCCAACACTACTTTTATGTAGACTCGGGAGGTTGTCAGTAATCAAGAAAAGTTGGGACACCTGTAGGAACCAACTTTCAAGTCTTGATCAACTTTGATTGCTGCAGAACCTCTGGCAGGTCACCATTTACCTTTATACCATTTCAAGCTATTCATGTGGACTTGAACTGCTTGAATTTCAGTTAATAAACTAGAAGAACTGGGGTATTCTAAAACTTTTGACCAGTAGTGTCTACATTAAATAATTAAAAGACAAAATTAAGACTGTTTGAGTCAACAGATAAAACGAAGCCAAGTTTATGTGTGTTGTCACGGTTTGGGTTCCTTAGAAATACCGATCACTGTAAATCAATACAAAGTTTTTGTAAGTGATCACCCTACTGTCCTACTGATGAAAGATTTCCAGTTTCCAAATAACGTCAGGAGGATGGAAATGATCGTATGTTGTTCCTTTTGCAGTCACCACCTTTCAACCCATTTCAACAATGTGTGTGACATTTTGGACGGACACAGAACTGACACACCAGAAAGTCATATAATGGAACTTTTTGTTTTGGAAACAGTTAATGTTGCAAACATTAACTTTAAAGGTATTCCCACCTGTAGAGTTTCAGAGAGCTTGAGACTCAACTATAAGGTGGATTGAGGCTCCTCTGGTGGCACATGGTGGCCCAAAACCTTAATAAGTGGCACTTAATAAAGTAGCTTGCTGTGTGCATTATTTTTAAAAATTTGCCATCTGTCTATTTATCCTATAATAAAAAAAAATAACATGAAGTGAAGCAGAAGTTGTAACTGCATAAGGCAGTTAAATATTAAGTGACAGTTTGTTAAAGGAGATTTTATGTTAAACTGTTTAATAATAATGTACGTCTGTTCTTAAATTTTCTGGAGACAAAAAGTAAATTTGGAAGCTTTTCAGAATATAAATTTCTTTAGTTTGTTTCTAATGTTGATCTGATAACATAACACAGTTGCTGAATATTTGTTGGTTCCACTTCCATCAAAAGAATCTCCTGCTCCACCATATCTCAAATGTGCTCTATTGGATTGAGATCTAGTCACTGAAGAGGTCATTTGAGAACAAATAACTTATTCTCATGTTTAAGAAACCAGTTTGAGATGATTTGATTTGAGCTTTGTGAAATGAACTGTTAGTCGTGCTGGAAGCAGCCATCAGAAAATGAAAAAACTTCAAGGGATGGACATGCCCAACAGCAGGTAAGCTGTGGCATTTAGATAATGCTCACTTGGTACAAAGAAAACCTCAAAGTGTGTCCAAAAAAAATAACCCTCACACCATTACACCACCACCAGCAGGCTGAATTGTTAATATAGGGCACGATTAATCCATGATTTATAGCATCAACATTTCTCCAATCTGTTGTCCAGTTTATTGGACCTGTGTGAACTTTAGCCTCAGTTTTCTGTTCTTAGCGGTCCAGAGTGGTCGTCTGCTGCTGTAATGCATCTTCTTCAAGTTTTAACATGTAGTCAGAGATGCTCTTCTGCATAGCTTGGTTGTAACAAGTGGTTATTTCAGTTACTGATGCCCTCCTATCAGAATGGCCATTCTCTGACCACAACAAGCCATTTCTCCTTTTCAGACTGTTCTCTGTAAACCCTAGAGATGGTTATGTGGAATAATCTGCATAGATCAGCAGTTTCTGAAATACTCAGACCATCTGGAACCAACAGTTATGCCACATTCAGAGTAAGTAAATCACCTTTCTCCCCCATTCTGATGCTCAGTTTGAACTTCAACAGGTTGTCTTGAGCACGTCTCCATCCCTAAAGTTGCTGCCATGTCTTTGGATATTAAATATTTGCGTTAATGAGCAGTTACACTGGTGTGCCTAAGGAAGTTGTCCTAAAATTGCTTGTTTTTCCAAATGTCAGGGTGGTGCTTTGCTAAATTGTGGTGTTCTTTTTGTTTTTGTTTTGTTTTTTAAGTGTTGTACAGAGTGGATGAAAATGCCTCAGACAACTGAGACCTAAATGCTTGGAAGGTCAGGGAGAGTCGGTTAGCAAGGTTTTTATTCATACAGACTTTTCACACTCAGCCTTGATGTGTTTTCGCTCTTGGGTCTGGAAAAACAACCATTTCCAAATCATAGCCCTTAACCTGCTCAGCTAGTTTGAACCTAAATTTCTATAACTTGTTGGAAGGGCTAGAAATGAAATGGGGAGACAGCAGGCAAGTGGTCTGAGACAACCTCATTAGTTTGCAGGTTTGTGACCAGAGCAGGCTAATTATTTGTCAGCTGACCTGATACTGGTACCAGTGGCTTCCAACAGCAGTTTGCATACTTAAGATGTCTGTGAAGGTTCTCAATCAGGTCATCGTAGTCAAAGGAGCTTGGAAAGAAAAGCATCTGGACTTCTTTAAGTTGCTTGAAGATGTTTCACCTCTCATCCGAGAAATGTCTTCAGTTCTAGGGTCAAATGGTGGAGAGTCCCAGATTTAAGCCCTGTGGGATTGTCTCCCCCCCCCCCCCCAATGGACCCCCTAATGATCCGCTACCTGATCTAATGAGCCAAGTCTAAAGGGAAAAAAGTTTAGTAACAATATAAACTGATAACACACTTGAAGGTGCAGACAGGTTAAGAAGCAGTTTTTCAGTCAAAGATTTTCTACATTTATTGGGGTTACATGAGGGCTCACCCAGCACCCACGGGAAAAGATTTAAACAGCGACACTGAAAACTGACTCACAAACAGGTTAGAGGCTCCACCCATAGAAGACCTGCAGGGAAAGATTTAATTAAAGACGCATCAACAACTATAACAAAAAAAGAATCCTATTAGACATGATTTTAAAAAACAAAACAGTTATAGTCCCTGTTTACAACACCACACAGGCTGGAAACTAATTCTTGCAAAAATAATGCTTTCTACACAATTGCCCCAAGGGATCAATAAACTATTCTGATTCTGAAAGTCCAGATCACAATCCACACAACGGTGTATTCTTGGTATCCTTGGGAAATGTGTTGGATAGGTCTCAAATGTGGCCGGAACTCACATCTACATCAGAAGTCACATGAGATGATAAACCGTACCTTGATTTGATTTATAAATCAGAGTTTTATGGTCAGACGAGACAAAGATTGACCTGTTTGGCCACAATGACAAGAGGTAAGTTCAGGGCAGTAATGTTGAGTCTTTAAAACTTAGTAACAGTGTTAACCAGGGTGGTAGCATCAATAGCTACAAAAAGCATCTGGTTGAAGTGCAACTTACTAAAGGACATTTAACCAAATATTACTGGGGGTGTATGTATATATTTGGGCCTATATATACTTTTGACCCTGTGTGGATTAGAGAAAATCCAAAATAAAGAAGTCTTTTTTTAAAAGTCATTAAAGATGTACGCTGTATAATCATCCCTTGAAAAAAACGTTACATTAAAATCGTTTATAATTATATTTATAAAGCACAAATTTTAACTTGCAACAGCCTTAGAGGTACATACGTTTGACCTTGTGTAACCTTGGATTAGAGCAAGTTCAAAACCAATTCAAACTTGTTTACCTAATTTTTGTTTATTTTAAAGAAATTAAAAATGTATGCTGTACGATCATTTCACCCAGGACAATTCAAAGAGATCATGAAATTAAATTCCATGGTGAGTCCCTGTAAAACTTCTGACCTCAGCTGTATTTATTCACACTCAGGATGTCTGCATGACTCTGAGTCAACTTCCTGTGTTTGTAATGCAATTTCCATTCTGAACTTCTGAAGAATATGACCCTGACAAATACCCTACAATTTGTAATAAATAATAAAAATAAAGCAAACTAAAACTAAGAATTTTTAAATAATTAAAAAGAAAAACTGAAATGAGATGTAGAGGACACTTCTAATGATCATGTAGCAATGAAGAAGATAGCAGCTGATTAAATAGGCACTAGTGGTTTAAAAAGACCTCTAAATATAAATGTAAAGCATTAATATAGCAAATTATCAAATTATGAGTTTTACGAGAAATAATAGCTTATTTCCTTTTTTGTTAATCATTTGAAAGAGCGCATTTTGTTAAGTGCACACTCCAGATCAGACGGTGGCGCTAAAGTGACCAAAAGCTGTTTTTCTAACCGTCAATAAAGACAAAAACCGAAGGAAGAAGATCCGCTAAAAGAAGAGGAGACACATTGACACATTACTGCTGCTCTGCTCAGCAGGACAGCTCAGGTGAGACCTGTAAAAAACGGAACTACAAACCAACACTTGGTAGTATTTGCTAGAGATGCTAGCTGTTGTTAGCTTTAGCCTCAGTAGCCGTTATTTTGACACTGCCTGCGCAGAACAAGCTAGTGCTAAACCCAGTGTGTGCATGTGCAAGGTGTTCACCTGGCATACTGAACTGTACTTTTTAACCATGCGAATATTAATGTGCTAAGTGATGCATGTATTTAGTTAACATTTGCTTAATAAGGTTGTCCGAAGTCTGGTGATATCAAGTTATTGGTTGTTGCTAGTAGGTGGGGCTTAAGTGGTTAAGAAGATAAAGGAAGATCCATAACTCCTACTGTTCTTATTACAATGAAATACCATTTAATTTTCCCACTTTTTGGCTGTATGTGTGTTTATTGTTGTCATGCTGGTAGTTGCATTCAGATGGACTTTAAAGGTACAGTAAGTAATTTCTTATAAGGTATTTACTGTTTATTTTTTTACCTGCAGGTAGCTGGTGATTGCCAAGTAATGGAGCGTGTGATGGGAGGAGGAATGCTACCGGTGGTTTTAACCGGTTTGGGAGTCGTATTGTTGTACCGGATACTTGTACGTCTCAGAAAAGGGGCTTCAGTCCAAGGTGCTGTAGTGGTCATAACTGGGGCCAGCTCTGGACTCGGGAAAGGTCAGCCTCCATTCATTCATTTCAGCTTACATGTGCAAACTCTTTAAACCATACTGATTTAGTGCTAGTAGGATTTTATTTAGATAATGTGCAATCTCATGCTTCAGTGTTGTTGTGCAGATGCCAACATGTAGTTGTAGTTCTTTATCAGATCTGGACATTGTACTGCCCGTTGGTTGTCTCGGACCGGTCTGCGTGCGGTCAATGGGAAATTAGGATTTAAACATATATACGTATACATGAATCATTTTGTCCCATTTCAGACACCAAACACTCTTTGATGAATTCCTGGTCAGAGAGTGGATTCCTAATTTTTGTAGGAAACCACATTACAAATTTGTCACTTCTATTTTGAACATGAATGCTATTTTTTTACTTTACAAACACATGTTTGTGAGCGAATGCATCTCCTCTGTAAGTGTGCCTGATCATTTGTTTCTGAGAGTTTCTAGCCCCGAAAGATGTCAGCTGACCTTTAAAAACAGGAAAGATTGATGCGGAGTGTAGAGTTTTTAACAGGACGTAGACTTCTAAATATTTAATTACTGAAGTCAGATGTAAAGCCATGTGTTTAGTTTGTGGAGAGCAGATTGCAAATCTGCGAAAAGCAACAGGACTTTTCACTAAGCTTCACACATCCGGGGATGGAGCAGGCAAGACCAGCTTTGTGATTTCAAACAAGCCATCCTCTGAGGAGTTTATCAAAGAGTGCTTGGTGGCTGTGGATGACAGTTGTGATGACCCAGCCCAGGCTCAGTAAAAGGGACTACCAAAGTTTGTTTGTTTGCAAACAACTTACACCTGTCAAAATCTGACAGGGGAAAAATGTGGGACTTTTAAAGCAGATGCAAGATAAAGTGACTGAAATGAAGCCAGAAGTGAAATTGATGTTTTTTTCGCTGAATCGTACAGCAGAAGGTGTTGTGCAAGTCAGTGAACCATGCTGTTGGTGTTGTAACTAAAACCGTTAACTTCAGTTTGTTGCACTGTTGATTCACTGGATGCACTTGTGGAAACTCAAGACGGACTAGATTTCTGTAGCTGAGCAAGAAAAAATAATTAAAAATAGCAATAGCACTTATTTTATAATAAAGTTAAGTCTTTTAAATTTTGCAAAAATATGGACATTTTGTGCACAATTGTTTTGGGGAATGTTTATTATATCATGATAAAAATGTTAGCAGTTTTCTTCTATGCTTATTTCAGTTTTATAAAGTGCTCCTGGTAAGAATTAAAGAGATACTGAGCAGATTTGAGTTCAGCTTACTGGTGTGGCTCTCTGCACCCACCCCTGTTTTATGCTCAGTAATCTACAACAAGAATTCTGCATTGTAGAGTGTGCACGGGTCTTCCACGCTGCAGGTGCACGGCTTGTGCTGTGTGGACGTGACGCAGCTCGCCTGCAGCAGGTGGTCCAAGAGCTAACAGCGAGTTCAGCAAACACACAGAAACCGGTATGTATATACACACAAAGGAGTAACACAATAAAGTCTGATCTGTCTGAACTATAGCTTACCCTCTAAGGATCCATATGTAAAGAGTCGCTATTAGTGTTTTGTTTCGCTTTGGTTATCCACCAGACTCACACTCCCTGTACTGTTGTCTTCGACCTGGCTAAAACGGACACGGTGGAGAGAGCTGCAGAAGAGATCCTGAAATGTTACGGACAAGTGGACATCCTCATTAATAATGCTGGAATCAGTTACCGTGGCAATATACTAGAGACTCACATTTCAGTTCAGCGGGATGTTATGGAGACAAATTACTTTGGGCCCGTTGCTCTTACACAAGGTTTGTGTAATCTTGTTGGTTTCAGCGTACGGGATGTTTTCATTTATTTTGGCTTGTGGTTGAAAGAGCCAAGCTAAATGTGAAGTTAATAAGTCATTTATGTAGAGATTTAGGTGAAGATTATCATGACTATGAGTCAGCTCTTTCTCTTTCATTTCTTTCCTCTCTCCACAGCTCTCCTGCCTTCCATGGTTCGCCGGCGCAGCGGCCATATTGTAGTGATTAGCAGCGTCCAGGGGAAGATAGCCATTCCTTACCGGTCAGCCTGTAAGTCGTCTTTGATTAATGCAAACAAACAACATGAGTTTGCCAGCAGGAGGAGGGTAACTAAAGCAAGACTCTGATTTGTCTCATGCTGGTCAGATGCTGCCTCCAAGCACGCCACCCAGGCCTACTTCGACTGCTTGCGGGCAGAGATCGAGCGCTACGGGATCCCAGTGACTGTGATCAGCCCCGGGTACATCCGAACCAACCTGTCGGTCAACGCTGTCACAGGAGATGGATCCAAGTATGGAGGTGAGGCAGTGAGAGGATGGAACAAAAGAGTACCAGTAGCAAAAGCAGCATTTTTAAGAGTCAGCTGGTAACAGGTGATAAATCTCAGAGTTGTTAAGGTGGTGTTGGAATGTGTGTGGATCTTTGATGCCAGCTGGGATTTTGTGTTTTCTTACTGATTTTTTTTGACTACATAAGGAAAAGACTACAAGCCAAATGGATTTTTATAACTAAATAATAAAAGTAAGAAGCAACATAACCAGAGTAATTTATAAGTTATTGTAGGGTCTTTCTTACCTTACATTAAAAAGCACCTTGAGGCAACTGCTGTTGTGATTTGGTACTATATAAATAAAAGTAATTTGAATTAATTGAAGTAATCTGTACTCTCTTGTATCAATGATGCAACATGTCTCTTGTCTTTGCAACTACCGCTCAGTATTGGACAGAACTACAGCTACGGGCTGGGACCCCAGGGACGTGGCGTTGGAAGTCCTAAAGGCTGTTCGTCAGCGAAGTAAAGATGTGGTTTTGGCCGGCCCTCTGCCCACCGCTGCCGTCTACCTCCGCACACTCTGGCCTGCACTTTTCTTCAAGCTCATGTCCTCGCGCTCTCGCAAGGAGCAAAAACCTAAGGATGAGTGATGTTCGAGCTGGTGAGGTCTAGGACCTGAAATAAGTAAGACTTTGGAGGAAATGGGGAGATGTTTTATAACATCTGGGACAGATCTGGAGTGGGGTTTTTTTTGTACTATTCATTGTTTAATGTCTAATTTACATGTTGATATTGTCTGTCATGTCTGAAAAACTTTTACCCTTCCCACCCAAAATAAACAACAAAAAATTGTTGGCAAAAGCCTGCAGTATCACATTTTGCAGGCTGGTGAGAAGAGATGGTTTAATTTGTGAACTCCATAACTCGGGGACTCCTGATGCAAACAGAACAACTTAAATAAACCAAACTGTGGTAGAGGGATCATGTCTGATGTTTGGCAGAATGTCTACTCTCCTTTAAAATATCTACTGTGGTTTTAAAGTCAACGCTTGCCAACAATTTCTCATTGAAAAATGGTGCAGCACCCGACATGTTTCTGGGTCATATTTTCCATGCAGTATGCAGAGCACATCACTGAAAATGAGTCACTTCAGCACACGTACGTGCAGTTGAGTTTTTGTTTCCGGCTAATATTCTTTGTCACTTTAAAGTGTCGTCTGGATTGGAGCATGATTGTACTTTTATTGTGAGCAGTGAGGAATTCAGTGTGGAGTCTGCGGATAAACCACTCATCCATCTCTGGAAAAGCTGACAAACCTGTCAGAAACAAGCCCAAGGCCAAAGACCGAACTTTGTACAAGCTTGCATATGAACTGCTGTGTATCCCCCAAACACAGTGAATACAAGAAAACAGGCAGGTTTTTATAACTATCTTTATGCACAGAATAAAACACCTTTTACAAACTGAAAACAGTATTTTTTTCTCCTTTCTTGGATGTCACCTTAAATTAAAACAGAAAAAACACTTGTCTCAGAAATATTAACAATAAATAGTCCAAATAATGATTTACATTATGTTACAAAAGCGCAGTGAATACTGGAATTTCCATTTGTACAAATACATCCTTCAATAGGATTCCTTATTAAGAATCATCTAGTGTGACAAGATCAAGCGTTTCCAAATGTTCACAAATTAACACCACAGGAGCGCTTACATTTGTTAGATCGTCTTACAATCTCGTTTGTGGAATGACAAAGAGGTCTCCTAACAGTTTATACCAAACGGGTTCACACAGCTGCATAGAGATGATGCTGGTTGATCAAATTAAATGTGAAGGCAATGAGTCTGTACTGCATGAAAAATTCAGAGAAATGATGTCTGCTTCTGTAACATGTAAGAGCCACTCTTACTTTAGTCATAGTGTTTTGTTAGCATCCACTAGTCAGAGGGAAAGAAAGTTGGGGGCATATAATAAAAAACAAAAATTAAAATAAATGGAGTCAACTATGGCTTTAGTGTTTCATTAAATTAACTGCTCGCTCTTATGGAGTGTATTTCTACTGGGAACTCTCAATAGTACCCAGGATATTCATAATTCTAGTTTGTCAAACAAAATGAATGTGTGGCAGCAGACAGCTCATTTGTTTGAACTAATTAGGATGGCAAGAAAGCAACAGAGCTAAGGAAAGGAAATGAGCAACATTGTTAGATTTCCTTGTAATCGATGGTGGTGACAAGAGAACGCCAACCTGTTGTGTCAGCGTTATTGAAAACGACAGCAAAAGTAAACAAAGACACGCCCTCCTCGCTGTTGATCTGGCAGCTTCAGGTCTGGATAGGTCACCTTTAAAAACAGCGCAAGCCTGAATGTATTTTAACAGACAGGCACGCATCAGAGTGCTGCCGCTCACGCGCATCTTTTTGAGATGTTCATCTCCCTTCATTAAAACCTTCCTCTGCAATTCACGCTCACATCTACAATCCAGGAGGGAAATTCTCCCTATTGCAGCTTGCGAATGAGGAGCGGGGAAAGCGCCGAGTCAAAGGAAACGTTTTAATGTGAACATTCCTCAAGGCTTTCATTCAGACGTAACAACCATGAAGAACAGTACATTACGCACATTATGCTGTTTGTGGCTATAAGCACTGTCAGCACAGACTCTTTAAAACATTCTGATTCAGTCTCCAAATACCACACGTGTGAAGAGGGCTTAAATATCTAAAAGGTATTCCTGTTTAGGCAACAAAATCCAATATTTGAACTTGCATCTCTGCACACAATAAAACTAACGAGAAATGAATGCAACAATAAAATAATTCCAATAACATTTTCAGCATCTGTAGAGCTAACCAAGTGGAGTCAACCAACAAGCTGCCATTTTTTTTTTTTTTTTTTTTTTTTTTTAAAATGTGGGTTTGTGAAATGAAGAACCCGATTCCAAACACGCGTGACTACAACACAATCTGTAACACCTGAACTCATAAGAGATGAGGAACAAAAAGAAAAGAAAAAAGGAGGCCAACAGGAAAAATGAACTTCTACGCACCACTTTGTTTTGTTCCACTTTTGCTACTGAACTATGCCAAGCATCTCTTTCTCACCGACGTTACTTTTAATAAAAATCACAGTCCAGTGGCTGTTTGCCACCAGCTGATGATCTGAACTGCACATTTTGAGCGGTCAGCCTTACAGCCTTTAATACACACGCACACACAGATACATTCATGCACTCACACACCGAGAGCAGGAAGAGACATGAAAGATCGTTGCAGATATTTTGTTCGGATATGGCATAGTATTTTCCTGTACATGAGGTTGTATTTTTGTAAACTCATTTGTTTTATCTAAAGTGTTTGTATTTAAAGGGAATTGTTCCTTAGAGAACAGTTCAGTGAAACCAACGCAACTCGCTTTTGAACAATGGTCACGGTTGACCACCTATTATTGCACTTTTACAAACAGGCCATGGATGGCTTTGAGGGGGGATGGGGTTGGCCTTTCTCCTCAGTCTTCTTTCTCCAAACAGGGAGAAGACAGAGAGGAAACCTCTCCTCTCCTCACTTACAGTACCTCTTGTCACCAATAACATGATGCTCTAGGTGAGCAAAGTTCTACCTTGGTCTCTTTTTAGGACCGGCCTGCTTATCGACAGGTGTGAGAACCAGACGTGGTAAAAGTTGGGTTAATTTGCAGCTGCTGGCTGTAAATCAGTTTTGAATTTCTAGCAGTAGTCACTGCTTCCAAGTGTGGGCCCAGAAGTTTGTGTCTCTCTCCCCTGGAACTGTGGAAATGCCTGGAACTGGCTGTAGATTAGAGGTACAGATGACCATGGCTTGGTGGAGTCTTCCTCAGGGAGGTGGAATGGAGGGCTCAGTCACGGCGAGCTCCTGAGCCAGATCATTGAAGCGAGCGATGTAGTCTATGCTGCTCTCACTCATCATACAAGCAAGCTGAGAATCCATCTGCAAGCAACACCAAAGAGCTTTCAGACTGACAACAAGGGCAAATCCAAGAAGGAAAAAAAACTAAACAAGATTTTTCCAGACATCCCTCAAACAGTTTCATGCTTTAGGTCAAGAGTGCAGGGGGGGGAAAAAAAGTTCATCACATCAATATCTGTCAATGAAATTAAATTATTTACTGAAAAAGCAGATGTGTTAGTCCAAACACAGGAGGCAACTATTCACCTCCCAGGCAGGTTTGGGCCCCATCCAAGGAAACAGGTTTAAGCTAACAAGTCTGCATTTGTTAACCCTGAGATGAGTCACTTAACACAATCTGAACTAAACCTGCTCACTGGCAGGTTTTCTTTAACAAACTTAGAGTTTCTCTCTGCCTCATCCCCTCCACACCTGAACCAGCTAACTGACACTCCCGATTCATTTCTCCATAAAGTCGCTATCAAAGCACGCAAGAGAGCGAGAGAGAGCACTAAAAATGGAAACGTGTTCACAGACTGAGATTCAGATATTAAATGCTGTCAGCATTTTAAAAGGTATGGTGTCTGAATCTCAGAGTATGACTCAACAAGTTTTTCATTAAAAATCACCTAAAAATTGGTGGATCAGCCCAGAACCCGATCTATCCAAAAGGTACCATGTGGTCCCTAACAACCGGCTCTGGGTCAGAGTCCACTTGCACAGCAGGACAGATCCAAAAGGGATAAGGACCACATTTTCAGAGTGGATATAAATGCAGGTTATTTTTAAAATGGGAAGTGATGTTTTTACATTTACATTTTAGAGATGAATCAATAACATATAACATGTTGGTTACTGAGATTCAGACTGTGTTGTGTTTGTGGCAAGTGTTGCTTCTCAGTCACAACTTTCTTTCATTTAATCAACAAGCATTTACTTACCTCTGCCACATCAGGAAGGCCACGGGATTGAAAGGAATCATGAGAATTGCAGTCCAGGAGGCTAGGACCGAGTAGAGCTGTGCCGCTGGAGGGGCCAGTGGGGGTTAGGGTGGTCCGTCTGCCCTTATCAGGAGAGACCATGCTGGCTGCAAGGAAAATAAGAGCAAAAGACTGAGTAAATGGCCTTTCATCATACAGCTGTGTCAGTAATATTGGGGATTTTACAAACAAATCTTTGTAAATGTTGACTGCTGTATGCAGCATTTTTAATGGGAAGTAATGATAAAAATACATCCACTTAATATTCTGTCTTTCTTGGCCTAAAATTTAACTTCTGACACACTCTTGAGAAAGGAAGCAAAAAAAACAAAACAAAAACTCTTACAAAGGAGGCATCCCAGTGTGGAGTCAGACGAGTCGCTGGGGTACCACTGAGGGTCATGGCTGGGTGAAGGGATCCAGCCTCTGGATGGGCTGAGCGAGGGAGACGAGGCCAGCAGTTTGGAGCCGTCGCTGTTGCCCAGCTTGGCTGGAGAGAGAGCAGCCTCCTCACCTGCAGTGCAGCAGGCAAACAGAAATGAGACATCAGCGATTAAACTCAGCAGGCTCAGATGTTTAGCTGCTTGGATGTCAACGTGCACTCTTTTCCACAACCTGCAGAGGAATTAATGCTGTGGAGCCACAAAGCTGACCTAAGTGGTAATTACAAAACCTTTCTAACCTACTCTCACTTTCCATTTCACTAAACAAACATCATCAAGCTTTACTTAGCAGTTTCGTGTCAATATGGCTCGGGTAAGACGTCTGCACGTGCACGCACCGTAATGTGTGGAGTTGATGGCAAGCTCGATGATGGAGTCGCTGATCTGCGTTTGAGGTTCTCCGGGGGTTAGAGCCTCTTCAGGAGGGCCTGGGAGTGAGATATCAAGGAGCGAGGCAACGCTCGGTGGAGAGAGGAGTGAGTCTCCCCCGCCGGTGACTCCAGGAGACGGAGGTGGTACGCCATTCTATGGAAAGAGCGATTTAACTTAGCACATCACATTTTTTTAAACCATTTATTCAAGCATAGCTGACAATTTTCTTTATCAAATGGTGATCAGCTACGACTGGAAAACAAATGAGGTTACGCAGACTCACTGCCTTTAACTAAGCCAAGTGTTCCCTCACAAAGGTCCACTGTGAGCAAGGAAACGCCCTGATGGCGATACAAACAGCTTTATTAATCCCATCAGGGCAAACTGTTTGGAGCAGCTTGTTTTTAAACCGTAACAGACAAATAAACAGGTGATCATGAATATGACAACTGTATGCAAGAATAATGGCTACAAATAAAATCTATAAAAATTACTAAAACATTTGTGAAGTCTTGTACGACAGATGCACAGTAAAAAGAAAAACATTATGCAAAACCTGGCCTACACCGCACAGACAAACAGAAAATCATTAGAGTGAGCAATAACTTTCATTAAAGTAAGACAAATCAAAAACTGACAGTTTTAAATGTAACACTCCAAGATGGTAATGGGCAATATCATTTATTCTAATGCCACATGCCAAAGGCAAGGAGGAGACATCAAATGAAGGAGGCTTCTAGTCTGTGTGTCTCTCTCTGTGTGTGTGTGTGTGTGTGTGTGTGTGTGTGTGTGTGTGTGTGTGTGTGTGTGTGTGTGTGTGTGTGTGTGTGTGTGTGTGTGTGTGTGTGTGTCTGTCTCTGACCTCTGGAACATTTTGCTGGTGGAGTTGAGAGTCTGGCTCAGCATCAGCAATGGGAGTGGTGGCGAGAAGAGCGCTGTTATCCACAGTGGAAGAATCCACCTCCCGACAGGGACTGCCTGGGATAATGCCTGCAGACTTAGCTGCCAGGTCAATGGCACCTGAAAGTATTAACAGTTCAGGCAAACGAGAGATTTATCATATCGCTCCTGATAAGCATTAACAGCAACAGCATGTGAAGAGCAGAGCAGGAAGAAAAAAAAAAAAAAAAAAAAAAGGATGGTCCAAGGTCTTCTGGAAAAATGTTTTTGCTTCTGTTGTCTGCACAGAAATACTGTCTGTCACTGATCTTCTCAGAGTTCTAGATTTTGACACAGGAATCTTACACAAATACAACTTGGACCTTAAATATGTTTTTAAGCAATTTTATAAAATATGTCTGAAGGTTCTCAGTCATCCAGGTCATCGTAGTCAAAGGAGCTTGCAAAGAAAAGCGTCTGGAAGTTACTTGAAGACGTTTCACCTCTCATCCGAGAAGCTTCTTCAGTTCTAAGGTCAAATGGTGGGGAGTCCCAGATTTAAACCTAGTGGGAGTATCCCCCCACAGAGGGACAAAAGGACCCCCTGATGATCCTCTAATCGCCTGAGCCAAGGTGTGAAACTGGGTGCTTACAAAAGCAAAGTTTCAAAAAGAAGGACAAATTTTTCCCAAGGATCTGGTTGCTGGTGTGGTAGAAGTCCTTTACAGAGGTTAAAAGTAAATAGGATGATTAATATGTAGGTTAATTTAAGTGCTTGTGGTATTTTACAGAAATTCCCAAGTTGTTGTACCCATAAAAACAACAATATGTAATTTTTTTGCAGTATATTTGATGTAGAGTTTATCAATATTTCAATAAAACAGAAAATGTAGTAGATAACAGAAGAAGTCCATACTAGAGAGCTGGCTGGCCCCCGCAGAGCTGGATGTTGCTGGGTTTGTTTTAGTTTGGACAGAGCGAGAGGAAGGAGCTAGTCGGGGATGGATCGGCCGGAAAGATCCAGTTCCTGAAGGAAGAAACAGGAAGTGAGAGAGCAGACAATTACCAGAGGGTCTTGCTGAGAAAGAGAAATCGTTTTTAGCTGTGATTTCATTAATGCATACTGTAAAACTACGCCCTAAACATTTCCAGCCTCAGCTGACGACATATTCTATCGTTCTGTCTTGCCATCTGAGGAGTACCTGTGGCAGAGGAGTTGGAGAGGATGGAGAAGGAGCAGACGTGTTGAGGAGTGTCTCCTGTAGTTCTGGGCAGCAGTGTTCGCTGTGAACGAGAAAGAAGTGGACAAACAAAACACACTTAGGAAAACCCGCCATCCACCCAACCAAGCGCAGAACGGATGAATGGATAATGATCCTGCTCTCACCTGAACTACAAGTGGTTTGCGAAGTTGTCTGTTCCGAGGTTTTCTCTGTCTAGAAAGGAAAAGATCTGACTGCATCTGTGAGAAAAAGAAAAGAAAAAAACACATATTAATGCTCGTTAATACATCAATTATGTCTTTGTACAGTTGGCATAAACAAAACAAAAAATGATGCATTATTCTGGCTTACACTAATCGAGTCGAGCTGCTGTCTGAAGGCTAGCTCTGCCTCTTTGTTAGGGGAGAACATTCGGTTGTGCCGTGAGCTGTTGGGTGGCAGCGTGGTGGGTACTGCGAACACGCTGCTTTCTGATTCGCCAACTGCAGTAGAACCCAGCAGAGAGCGGGGAAGGTTGCGCCCACCTGAACACGATTGAAACAGATGTGGTGCCACATCAGGAAAGGCAGCTATTTGAAAACAACTTCTAAAGAGGAAGCATCGGTGCTGCATAATTCCTTCTCGCTGTTTAATAACTACAGCACTGTAAGTACAGAAATGACTTTATCACAAAAGCCTGCAGGAGAGAGACATAAATACCTCCAGCACTTGGCAGCTGTAACTTGGGCATGCGCAAAGACGCCTGCGGCCGCCCACAGCTGGGGCTACGGGCACCTGCAACAGGACCCTTCGCCGGAGGTGTGAGGACCTGGTTTTGCTCCTCCTGATAGGTCTTGAGGGGTGATGTGGCTGTGGAGCACAGCTCTGGAGCCTGAAGGAAAAGGCACATGATATGCTCCTATCTCGAAATAGCACTTTCATTGAAAAAGACAAAAAAAAAAAAAAAAAAAAAACCCGTGGTGTTCATAGTACATAACCAGTAACATGTTTTTCATCAGCTGGCTTTGTACGGAATATAAACTCTTCACACTGCTGCGTCTTAAAAATGTTTAATTTTAAGCCTTAATGCCACTGATAATTACACATTTTTCATCTTTTCAACTTGTAATTTAAACAACACACCAGCCACAATCTTGGAAGACAGAAAAGGGAAAACTTACCAGAGGTTTGGGGTTGACTTCAGTGGAAACCAGCTTGAGTAAGCAGCGCAAAACTCGATTTGTCCTGTCGGGCTTTGGCTGCACTGAGGCTTGTCCCTCTTCTGAGTTGCTGGGTGGAGCTGTGACCGGCTGCCACTCGTACTCCAGCTGCAGCTTGCCTGGCTTCCCAAACATCAGGTACAGCTCGGCCAGGGTGACGTTCTCTGCGTCACGGGCGCTCCAGCCTTCCTCTCTGATTTGCTCAACGACCCGTTCTTTGGTCGCTGGTGGGGAAGCTTGCGACACGGCTTCGTCTGAGCCAGTCACTGGAGGTTTGACTGAAGGAGGCTGGTTGGCCTCCGAGGAAGACGCGCTGGTGCTCTGCTCCTCTTTGTACTGCTCAGCGGAGCCATCGGCACCACTACATGACCTATCCGTGCTTCTGGTCATGGCTAAACCACCACTGACCTCAACGCCAGTGCAGGCCTTTCCTGGATCAGAAGATCCCATCCCATCTCCCTCTTCTCTGACAGTCTGCTGAGAGGAAACTGGGACACAAGGGGACTGAAGTCTCTTCTCCTCTACCTTTGCAGAACTGTCTGCTGATGGATCAGGGTTGGGGGTTTCAGTTCGACGAGCATCACCCATTATAGTCAGTGAAGCACCAGCAACAGCAGCGCTTCCCCGCCCAGATTTGCTGCCAGTTCGAGGTTGTGGAGCTGCATGGATGCCCAGGATCTGGGCAGCTGGCAACTCCTTGGCATTAGGCCGGCTCTTGCCACTCTCGATCCAATGGACAGTGCAGGAGGCTTTGGAGTGAACCACACGTGCCACCCCAGGCAGTGTAGTCAATGTGCAGCTCTCAGCTGGAAAAAGAAAAAGTTCTTCCTTCTGAGTTATGCTGGGAGAGGCTGTGCTGGTCTGGTTGCCTTCTAGAGCCTCTCTCTCCATGAGACTCTTAAGCTGAGTTTTCAAAGTTAAGGACCAGTTTATATTCGACACAAGTTGGTATATGTCCCAGAAAGCAGCATGTTAGAGCAGTACATTTCTAATATGTACACTAGGAATGAAAAACACTCTGAAGAGTTTTGCATACATATTGCACTGTAATGTTTTTTTTTTTTTATTTAAAAAAGGATACAATCCGCTGGTCATGATAAGCCCACTTCTGTTTCAGATACTCTATGAGGCTGGAGACTTTCCTGTGGAGCTCCACCACCATCCTGAGAAAACAGAAAAAACATTTGATGTCAACTTTGCAAAATACAACACTACCAGGTCTAATACGTCTGACCTAAACTACTTCTACATTTTACACTTAGACTACTGTGGATCAAATTTAATAGAGTTTTCTAAAACCGAAATAATCCTGTGTGGGAAAAATCAAAACGCCAACTACGTGCTCCAAAAATAACTAAAATAAAACAGAAATTTTCATTAATGTATAGGTTTACTATATTTGTTTTGTCACGTTTGCAAACAAATGCATACTGACATTGCTGTAATTCAGCCATTTTCACAAAGTCTTTACCCTTCTTCAACCTACCCATGATAAATAACCCCTTATTATCATAATAATTAAAAGTAAAAAACCCTAACACTGAAACCAGTAAAAACGAAACTGTGAACCTCAAAAGAAGCAAACCCAGTCTGAACACTAACTGAAAACTGAACTGAGAACAAAAATTAAAAATGAAAGAAATAGAGTTTAAACTTTGAACAGCATCATGTCTGAGGGTGTTTACACTTTTCAAATTTCACGAGTTAACTTAAAAAATATACACACATATTTAATTTGCACAAAAAAAAAAAAAAAAAAAAAAAAAAAAAAAAAAACCCAGACATTTCATCACTTTCATTTCTCAAGAGCTGACCCAGAAAACGGTGGAAAACATGCAAACCATCAAACTGAAATAAGCAGTCTGAAGCCAAGAAGAGGTTCTTATATTAGCTCAGGCTTTGTTGCATCGCCATGGCTTGAACTAATAAAATAAATAAATAAAATAATAATAGAAAATGAATTAAATAATGAAGGTATGACATCTCTCTGACTCTTGGATGTTATGCTTTTGAAAATATATTGTGGTTCTTATCCATGTCAGACCTGAGGCGAGGGTTGTGGGCAAGACTCTGAACTCGGGCCCAGGAGTGGTTACTGCGTGGCTGGAGCTCCACTGCCACCTTCAAGGGCAGACGCACCGGCTTCTGGTCCTCTTCATCACTCACTCCTGCAGGACACAAAATTACAGATTCAGCCACTATATGAAAAGCCCAAAACCTGTAAACTCAACTATGCTCTCTCACTTAATTAACCACGACAAAATGAAAGGCAGTCATCAATCTCAGTGGCATCCATTCACAGATTTACATACAACAATGACAAGAGACAGTCTTTTTCTACCCTTGATTAAAGCAAATATTTTCAGTAAGTGTGATGAGTGGGTGTTATTGAGCAGAGGGGTTGATGACAGCTGGTCAGAACAGTCATCTCCTTCATCCTCCTCACTTTGCACCCAAAGTTACCATGGAAACACCACCAGCCCACTTGATGCCATGGTTTTTGTAAAAGCCCCGCCCCCGTGAACCCCCCAGGTTTTCAGTGCTTGTTCTGTAACACGTGTGCTGGGTTTCTGCAGGCTCATACTCACCATCTGGATCACAAAGTTTCTTCAACGCTCTGCACATTGGAGCTTTGATCCGCAGGTTCCTCCCCTTAGAGCGCACAGTGGTGGCCCTGGTGGAACAGAAGAATCTTTATTCATATATGTTGTAAGCTCTAAACCTTGCCGTGCCACAGAGAAAGCATCTGACTACATACTGTCAACTCAGCCCTCAGATTTGTTTTTCATACTAGCAAAGTGCTAATCTGTATCTTTCCAAATGTGATCTAGTGCATCAGTTTAACGTATCACAATCCCAGATGCGTGCATGTAAACCCACTAGCTAAAGCTTCTGCCACAGACTTACCCTTGCTGGATGAGTTCGTTCAGCTTTGCCACATTCTTATCATCCATCACTGTCAAAGACAAAACACAAGATTAAGTTAAGTTAAGTTAAGTTAAGTTAAGACATGCTCCTCAGGGGCAACTGCCCCGAGCCACAGGGATCATCTGGAGTTTAATCACATCCCCTGTGTCCACAACCAGCAGAACAAACAGCAAAACACACACAGTCTACATTGCATCCAAGCGCTTTCACAGCCCTCACTTACATCCTCCAACTTTTTTGCGAAGCTCGGCGTAGCAGATGAGGCCGTACAGTTCTTGAGAAGATTTCTTTAACACCCTGGAGTACACTGAGAAGGAAAGGAAGCACAAGTCACAACACTGGTGGAGGCCTGTGCGTGCTACATAAAGATAACATGAGAGTAACACTGGGTGCTTTTTGTAGGGGAAAAGAGCTCCAGCTTATCTGGTGAGCTTCTTTAACATATGTTTTGCTTGCTAAAAAACAAAAATGTCAGTGTGAGTTCTGTTGTAGGAAAAAATAATAATATATGTGGCTGTTTAACAGCATCTCTTCTTTACTTCTCATTCACAATGTCTGCAGTAAGTAGCATAACTGAAACAACTAAACACAAACCTAAAATAAACCAATTAAGATCAGCCTAAGAGATCACCTTGTTGTATGAATTGTACACATTTTTATGAGGTGTCATTCGATAAAGTCATTACAGTGTACAAACTTCATATTTGGGGATCAAAAATTCCAAGGTGAATTAATTTATTCACCCCACGTGTTCCACATGTTTTCTGTGTTTAACAAAAAAAGAGAAAAAAAAAAAAGCAACTCACCGTTAGCGAAGTCGATGTGTTTGGAGATCTTGTGCCAAGTTCGGTAGTAAAAGTGGCGGACCTGTTCCTTGTTCTTCACCATATTTGCTGGCTTGCCTCTCTTCTTGTACTTCATTGCAATGTTGTTCTGGATGGCCTCAAAATCCTTCCCGTGCTGGGAACAAAGGAGGGCAGTCGTGAATCTACAACGTCAAAAGATCTACACATAGTAAACTTTTAACTTAGTAAAAGGTTGTTTACCTCATAAAGACCCTCAAAAAAGCTGTTTTTATCCTCGGCGCTCCAGGATTCCCACTGCCGACGGGCTCTTTTCTGGTTACCAGCTTGTTCTTCCTTCTCTGTAGACCCTTGGCCCTTGGAGGTCTTGGATACTCCCCCCGTGGAGCTGACCACAGGCCCGGTCTGTCCCACCACACCCTGGGAAGAGGAGCCATTCTCTGCCCCTGTTTTAACACAGAAACATTCAGAGGAAAGGCACAACTTAAATATCAGCTCACCACCCTGGCTGTTTTGTATGTCATAACGAAAAAAGGTTGATCTGAGGTGTGTGATTTGCGAGATGTTAAAATACATGCACACAAAGCCACCCACTGCCATTACAGCGCACAGAACCTGCAGAGCTTCCCTCTCTGTGGTTAAGCTCTGGCAAGGAGACAGGAAAAGCAATCAGTCCCTATGGTCAGGTCTACATTACACAGTTCCAAAACCAACTCATGGTGGGCTCCACTGGCCAAGTTTTCTGGCCCAGCACTGCACACAACGCCAGGAGACATTAGCAGGCGCACCCAGAGAGTTGCTGTTGCAGTACTGTGCTACATTAAGCACTTTTTTTCTTTATTTTTTTTATTATATATATATATTTTTTAGCCCAAATGGGTGTTAATTTACAAACACAAGCATGTGACTGGCTCACAGACAATAACCTAGATGTGTCGCCTTCAAAATAGAAGTGCACCGATATAGCATCACATAAAAATAAGTGAGGCTTTCTTGGTCAGACGGTCAAATGTTTGTGCTCAATCTAAATATAGTTTCTGAGACAATCAGAGCTTTTCTGTTTCAAACAACAAAAATCCACCAGTCACACCTGTCAAAGGATACACAAGTAAATAATATTGTTTCTGATCTGATCAATGGCTGTTGTTTTGTGGACAAAGCAATTTTAAAAGGAAAAATATACAAATTAAAATCACAGATGTATAATGTACTGAAATATTTTTCCAAATAAATTCCACTTTTCAATGAGGAACACACAGATTTCTGGGTGGCATAGCCTCATTAACAAACTCAAAAACCACCACCACCTTACTAAGTCTCAGCCCCACCCCAAAGCTGTCTGTGCCTCCAGAGGGACAGGTAGTGTGGAAACCCAGGAGGTAATGCCTTGTCTGCATAGATAAAATGACACCAACCAGTTCACACTTAGCAAATACTATTAGTGATTGGTAGCCTACAAGGGAATCCTTCATTGTGTTTAAAAGTCATCCTGAAAGCCTTAAGTCATCTCTAGCTTTGATTCATTGTTTAGAAAGTTCCTGATATCGGTCACCCTCTGAATTACTACAGAGGCTCATTCAGATTATTTGCAAAACCAAAACTGAATAATGGCAAATAAATTACAACCTCTGCTTTACTGGTATTTGTTGTAAAAGGGGGGGATAAAAAAAACAAAGGTAGCCTAGGCTAAATCTGTGGGTCAATGAAATGATTGGCTGAAAACTGCAACACCATTCTGGTCCAATTTCCTATATAGTCCCAAAAGAAAATAAGAAAAAAGACAAAAGAACTGTAAGCAACCCTGTTCAGTAATGTCCCTTTCCTGTCCTGATATCAGGTCCGTTTTAAGCCTGTGATTTATTCCTCCTGCTGATAACAACACCATGCCTTTATTGTTATTGCTGCCAGTTTCCAAGAAACTGCAAAAACAATCAAGTGACATCTTAATTAAAATCTAACTTCTGGCCTCTCCTGTTTTTTGCTTCTTTTTTTCCCGCATAAGTGGTGTACAGGATGGTGTTGCAACATGGGCTGGAGCAGCCAAAAAATGTACCCAGAGTACAACCCAGCAAGTGGCCCACAGGGGATACACGGCAACACAACGGCATCACAGACAAGCACACTGCAAGCACCGACAGAGAAAACTAAAACTGACAGCGCAGCCCCCCAATCTCTCCTGATCCCACCTGTACACACTCTTTCCCGAGCTGGTCACTCACTTACCTTTCGATTTTGCCCCGCCATGTCCATTGATGGAGGAGCCGATTGAATCCTTCCGTATCCGTTTGCTCGGAGGTCGAACGCTTGATCGGAGAAAATGATGCTGGTCGGGGCCCGGAGGGCCGGGCTCAGCTGATGTCTGGGGAAGCTGGGTCGAGCCTGGTCCGGTTCGGTTCGGAGCAGAAGCAGGAAGGACCGGGGCTGAACCGGAGCTGAGACCCGTGGTTGATGGATTAAGAATTTCCACTCCGTCCTCTCCCTTTGTACTGCGCTCCTCGCTCGCCTGCTCTCCGTTCTCCTCTTCGTCGCAACCGTCGGGCTTTCTGGACGGATTCCTCCTCCCATCGACACCGATCCCCTCCCTGGAGCCCGGTGTCATGCTGCCACAACACAATTACACACAATTTGTCACATTAGGAGCAAAGCGATGTGTAAAATTAACTTCTAAAGACGACGTTCACTGTCTCTCAACATGGCCGCCGCTGTTTGTTTCAAATCCCCTCTTCAGTCCCGTCAAAACAACACCAAATATATGCATTTCATGCCTTGAGATAAATTAGATTTAACAACTGAAGCAGTTAGAAGACTGGCAGCGATGCTTTTCCGAGTAGCTTTCCGCTCTAATGGCCAATAATAACGATTTAATTTAAACTGAATTCAAAAGCGACCGCTTTTCAGTTTAGCGCCCTGCAGAAACGACAACGAAAACCCCCTCGGTGCCTTCGACCTCTAAATAAAGTGTTTATTTCAAACCTAATTTTACCCATTTTGGTGCTCCTCTGTAGTAGACGATGTCTTCTTTCTCTTCACCATGGGTCCGAGCGGTTAGACTGGCAATTAGTGGTCAAATTGAGCATAATAAAGCCGAGAGCGATCGCTCCGCTTTTATGCCCTCTCCTTGCTCCTGATTCGACTGAGCTGAACTCTCTGCGCAGTTCAACTGTCTCTTCTATCAGCAACAACATTACTCAATGCTTTCCATGCAACGAGACATAAATGACACAAAACCAGCCGCAAATACGAGATATTTAACTGCATTTTGATGGATAATAATTTACAAAAAGCCCGTGTCGGTTGAGCTCATTTGAATTGATATAAGCAGGGATAGTTTTATTAAGCTGTGAGTGGACTTCGCTTCACACTACGTCATCATAAGCAGAAATTGTGCCTGCAAAAGAAATCATTTTATGCTCAAACCTTTGCCATGGTAATGTTATTAATTGCCAGCAATACTACAGCCCCTCATAAATACACACGACGATGGCACATGAGGAAAATCAGGACGTGGCTTTAAGTACACGTTGAGTAGAAGGAGCTGGAGGAGTAGAAGGGGTGCTGCACTTGTGTTAAAATGTGTAAACACTGCAGAGTTTCTTATCCTATGTGCTCTACTGTTTTTCCACAACTTAATTTTATGCTTGCTGAATAATCAGGAGAGGGGGTGTCCAGTGCTTA
The DNA here is from genome assembly GCF_051167445.1 of Perissodus microlepis. Lineage (NCBI taxonomy): Eukaryota > Metazoa > Chordata > Actinopteri > Cichliformes > Cichlidae > Perissodus > Perissodus microlepis. Next base: position 19,522,070 of record NC_140464.1, read on the forward strand.
AGGACGACAAAAAAAATCAGACCTGGGCAGCTTTAGTATGGGGAAACATCACGAATGTCTTCTTTTGCCACACAGCATTTAAATCTCTCAGTTCGTGTCAGCATACAGCTGATTATCAGGCAATTCTGGCACAAATTGAGACGAATTAATAATTTATGAAAGCCTTAGATAATTGCTTCAGCTATTTAATGTTTCAATTGAGCTTAATAAGATCTTTAAACTTCAAGTGATGGACAGCTATAGCTGTCACTTATTCTGTTTTATCATATTCTTTCAGTGCAATCTGAGTTGACTCGAACACACTTACACTAAAACACCGCGGTTCTCTTTTTACTTCACTAAATGACATTACTCGCGTCCCAAAGCAGTGTTACATTAAAAACTACTTAGCAGCTGTAATAGTCTCATCACGAGTATAATATTATATCGGAAGCTTCACGTGTATTTGGAAGTGCGGTGGTGTAATAATTTGAGGTGTTTACAAGCAGTAAGTAGATGTAGCAAAATATATTAAATGTAGTCAAATATTTCTTCCGTGGATAGCCCGCTACTATGTCCAGCATGGCTGCTGTTGTTGGCTAGCTAACATTAACAGTATAACAAGCCAAACAAGATTTTACGTTATAAAACTGCTCCTAGCATAACGGCTATTTTGTACAGAGTCCAAAACAGGTTGTTGAATTGGTAAATATTACTGAGCTTACCTAAAGCAGAAGATTGCTGGTAGTATTCCCAAACGAGACACAGTTTAGCATTGCTAGCTGACTGTAGACCTCCAGCTTGCTACCGATGACAGCTCCAGCTGCTCCGTTGTCAGCGCGCGCAGACACGCCCATTACTATACAAAAACAAAGACTGTGATTGGCTAAAAAAACACGAGGTCGGCGGTTAAAGTTTGATTGACAGAAACCTCCGCCAACTGTTAGTGGAAGAGTTAACAACGAAAGACCAATTGTCATTCTCTTCCTGTCACGCCTCGCCAAGTTTACCGACTAGTACACTAAACATTTTAAGCGACTCTGGGTGATATATAATCTAACCTTTTTGTTTAGCTATTAAATTTTTTTTTTGTTTGTTTTAACAATAGTTTATCACAGCAATTAACATTTCTGGTCCTGTAAGACAAGTTCCGCCCAAAAAATGATTGACATTTTGACGAACAATTCAGTAGGCGGAACTCAGAGGATGCGCTTGAATTTTGTATTGGAGTATAAAAAACCCCACATGTCTAAGAAGAACTGAAACAAAACATTAACTGTGTTGAGCACTACGTTTTGAGTTGATATCATCATCTCAGACTTATCTGTTTAAGAATAAAACAAGCGCACATGTGGAAATTAGTCCTTGTCTACTACTGTTTAAAGCGTTTTTGAGACTCACAAGGCGAAACTTTCCTGCTTTTGTAGAAGATGTGTATAACCTATTGCCATAATTAAACAGCTGTGTAAATCATATTTAAATAAGAAAACTATAGCCTCAGTGCTGTTCCGGGAACAATGCACAGTTGCTTCTCCAAAGTCTTTCACTTGTAATGGGAGTCTGGGTGCAGTGAAACGAGCGCACCTCAGCTTGGCAGAGGACCAGTTATATTCCTCTGTGTCATAGTTGGGTGGGCTCGAAATTCTTCACTACGGAGTTGAGCCGGGCACGCGCAGGCAGAGGGGGAACTCGCTCGTCGTCCAGTTGGCAAACTGACGAAGAAGTTGTCTTCGGAAACTTGAAGGGTCAAAACAGAGCCACCATGACTTCGACTAACATGTTTCAAGGGTTGGATAGTGGTTCGAAACCGAGTTCAAGGTAAAGACAACAGCTGCGCGGCTTGGTTATGTGCGAATAAGAGCCGCCAGTAACGTTTTATTCCGACTGCAGCCAGGAGCTCGGACAGTTAGCAGCCCAGAATTTAGTATAACGTTGCCTGTCAGAACTTCGTAGGGTTTTTTTTTCTTCCACTAATTTCTTTAAGCATATCTCGAACACGCAGTGCTCCCAGAAAGCTTAAATGTCTGGGTGGACGCTTAAGTGGAGCTGCAGCGGTTTGAGTTAGCAAACTTGTTAGTCATGATAGCTTTCGAGCTAGCCATTCAGGCGTTGTCTACTGCGCCTGCGGAAGTGTGAAATGCTCCTCGGAAGGCTCTTCTTTGTATCCGCCAACAGAGGCGTTATGGTCACACTTTCCTTAAAGCAAGAGGTTCGGGTGCTCTTTTTTTTTTTTTTTTTTTAAATCTCGAAAGCACCAGTTTCCGGATCAGCTCCCCTAAGTAGAATGATCAAACTTCCAATAACGAAAGAAAGTAAAGCGTCTGTCTGATATAATCTATAGCAGACAATGGTTTCCATGCGTATATGGCGCCATTCCCGGGTCTATAATCAAGTAACCTGTTATTTAGCTCAGTTGGCCCAGCTAACATATTTATAGCCCGGTTACTTAACGTTTCCTACAAGTCTTTGAATGTAAGACATGACAGTAACAGTAGACGGTAAACGTGAATCCGCATTCTGTTTATTTAAAGATTTAACTTGTATGTTAATCTGTAGGGTGTTGCAGCCTCCTGGAGGTGGCTCCAGCAATCTGTTTGGTGGCTATGAAGAGGACTCTGCAGCATCAAAAAGACCCAATAAGATGGCCTCCAAAGTTTTTGCTCCACCAGAGGAAGCCCAGAGTGCACCGAAACGCTCCAATCCTCCAGGTGAGATTAACCTGCTGGTGGCTGATGCTTTGGCTTTTCTGTCTCTGCAAATCCATGTTCAGAGTGTGAAAACTATTACTACAATGTTATATTTCCACTGTAAACATGTTGGCTGTTCTCTGTGCCTGCACATAATACACCTGCTCATATTACTCTGGTATAGCTGGGTTTATTTACAGTTCAGGGTACTTGATTGCCTGCCCTGATGGTCATAAATATTTTTCTCTGAAATGGTCAGAACATTCTTGCCATTTAGCAAGTGCACACAGTACGTAAAACTAAACTGGGTATGTTCTACATCTGGCACAGAAGAGTGACTCTTTATGAAATGGACACAGAGATTACATTTTATTTTTTTACCATTGCTGAATTATTTTAGAAGATCGTGTCACTATATGGTTTGTTGGTTAATCTTTTATAGGTGGAAAGAGTAGTGGAATATTTGGTGAATCTGAGCCTGCTGCTCAACCACAGAGACCCATGCCACCAGGTGGACCAACCAGCAACATATTTGGACCTGCAGGCACGGGACCTGCCCAAAGTCCAAGCCGAAGCCACCCAAATAAGCCAAAGGTACTTTTTGACTTGTATTTTATGAGTTGCAGAACATTTTTATTCCAAGCCTGTGCAAAAAAAAAAAAAGTCTCTTTAGTGAGGAATACATAGGTTTGCGACAGGCAGCACTTCAATAATAATCTCTAATAAACACACACTAACTGAGCCCCACCCTAACACCTACCTGTCTGTGCCTCCAGTGAGACCGGTGGTATGGTAACCTCAGAGATGATCTCTAATTTGCATAGATAGTGACTGCAAACCTGGCTGATGTCAGCCTGTTATTGTAGATGTCTGTGATTACTAATCGGCAAAGGTGTGTTTAAGTCAGCACGAAAGCCTGAAGCCACCTCTAGCTTTAGCACATTGTTTAATGACTCAACAAAGGTCCTGATATTGGTAACCTTTGAGTTGTAGGTACTGAGGGTCATTCAGATTATTTGCAAAAGGAAAAAAAAATGTGGCAAACATAACCATTATGACCTTTAAAACTAAAGAAATGTACACAGTCATGTATAATAATTGCACTTTCTTGTCCTGTTCTCATGTCCATTTGATATGCATTTTTATGCCCATTTACTCATCTGTCATTTCAATAAACACACCATCTAGAGAGGTTTTAAAGGACAAGCTGACATTAAAAAGAAATGAGTTTGTGCTTGCACGTCACCGTCTTTGTGTTGATTTCTTTTCTTCCTCTTTTTTTTTTTGGCAGACTGAGAGGATTTACCTTCATTAACATTATTAATTTCAATTTTAACTGTGTGCAGTGAAACAAGAACACCTGTGGGGTTTTTTTCTTTCTTCCTTATCTTTACTGTTTTGTTTTGTTTTTTTTTTAATACAGGACAACCTAAGTGTGGGACCTGAACCTGAATCACCAGGTGAGTACTGTACATGTTCTTTGTGTATAATTTCTTTTCATATACTATTAAACTACCTCTGCTAAGCCTTGCTGTTCAGACAGATCAGATTTTATCATATTGTACTGTTTTCTAAGTTTTACACCCTAAACTTCAGTTAATGAGAGAGAAAAATAAATTGAGTCTATTTATGTTCTCATCTGTGCATTTCCACTGCTTAACTGCATATAGCTTCATGCAAACAATAAAAATATGTGATAGTCTCAATAAACTATCCTCCATCTCTGCAATTCTTTTTTTTTTTTTTTTTTTTTTTTAAACGCTTATTAGTTTCACTTAGATCTCAAATGTAACAAATATGTGATTTCACCCTCCTCTGTTAGTTAGTGAACTGGACTTGAAAACGGCAGGGCTTGTGGTGTCTTACATGAACTCAGGCTTTCTGGCTTTAGATTATAATTTGGTACTCTAATGATCATCACTTCTGGATCCAAAAAATCAACATGGTGGTGTCCATCACACTACACACAACACACAGTGCAAAAACCAGGGGGTCGGGTCACGGTGGCTGTGTCCAATTTGATATCACATGTCAGCGTGTTTGTTTTAGTTCCTCAAGCTCCTGAAGCCAAAGCCGGCCAGCCTGAGGCGAAAGAAGAAACGGCACCCCCAGTCGATGCACCAGCCAAGGAAGAGCCACCCGCTGCCATTGCCGCTGCAGTCTCTGCACCCTCGGAGCCTGAACCCACACCTTCCTCATTTCCTGATGACACTTCGCTGAAGAACCACGAGCCTCACCTGGGACCCAAGCCTCGCTCCCACAACAGGGTCCTCAACCCTCCTGGAGGAAAATCTAGTGTGGTGTTCTACTGATCAACTGAGCGTGCCACCTCTCCCAATTTGTGTCCATAAACCTCTTTGTGTGCTCCCCTGTTAATCTTCTCTCATTCCTACACTGCTCTTTTGATGGTCATGTGATCTGTACACCTAAATGCAGCCCATTTGTTGTTGTTGACACCTGACGCCTGGGCTCATAAGTTGTCCTCAACATCTTGCACTTTCATCCCTCGTTTCTGACTTCCTGCCATCTGTCTTCTCCTTGATATTCTTCTATAATGAAACCTGCAATCATTACAATCACCAATGAGTCAGCTGAATGGATAGCTGTCACCTTATCACTTTAACTGTAACACAGTTCGGTTTCAACTTTGCAGTTACTGTTTTCATCGTTTGTGTTACAAGCATTTGTAAGTGTAATTTGTCTGGAGGCACAATCATCTAATTTTTGTGTGTGTGAAAACATTTCTGCATCTCAAGAACGGTTTAGAGTTTGGCATACTTGCACAATTTTCAGATTTAAAACTGACCTGCAATTTGGTTTGGCTAAAAACTTCACAGCAGACATTTGCCCAATTTTTTTGGGAGCTTCTGAGGTGAACACAGCTTCTCATCAGTTTAATTTATGAAGTGCCAGATCTTTATTGGATGACCACTTAATTTCAGAATTTAAGAAACAATCCATGTGACTGAGGCCTGATATAAGCTTGGCATCCTTTCATCTCTCTAGCCTTTTTGTTAATTATGCCTTACTAAAAACGTGTACAACAGAGAGCACAATCTGTGATTAGGAATTGAAACAGCTGTTTACTCCCCAGATGTTTCTGTGTCCTCAAAGAAATTCCATTTTGATTTATGTGAATGTATTGTGCAGGTACTTTCTCTGCTTCGACCTCATTGCTTGCTTTATCTGAGAACATAATCTGCCTTCTTTTAGCTTGGGGTAGGCCTCAGTTTATGTTTTAAATTAAAACGGCTTGAAGACAAAGTGAACTCTGGACAAGCGTGCGGCCTACCTGAAGTCCAGGTGGGCTCGATGATAATCACATTTTCACACTCATCTCGGGGCAGACCTGTGGTGTTCTGGTGCCAGCCTGTCTCCTCCGTGTCGATGTGCCTGGTAGGCAGCGAGCGCAGCAGAAGAAAGAAATCCTGTGTATTGCAATAAAATGGTTGTTTTGCAGTAAGAGTTTGTTTACTGTGTCTGCATTCATCATCTACTAAAAACTGAGAAACACTCAGGGGTGATTAATTTAAACATGTACATTTTGTTAAACTGGAATTCGTCTCTCACGTTGATGCTTATGAGGATTTGTGTAAATCTGACATACAATCCAGTGTTGTCTGTCCCATTTTGAGTCACTGACAGTGGTGCTTTTGTCTGAATTTGTCCTCGGGCAGCACTCTCTGGAAGCCGCTTTTTTTCTCCCCACATACAAAAATGGCCACTTCTGCCTGGAGGGAGTTTATTTTTGCTTCGCAGCCACAGAATCTGTATAGAATTTCTATTTCTATTTGAAGCAACGGTACAGATGACAGCACATAAAACACTGTTTGCTTGTGTGTGTGTGTGTGTTTTGTGTATAAAAACTGTCCAAAAGTTGATTCTGTTCATCTGGACGTATCGTTTTCAGTGGGAGAAACGTTTCGTCACTCATACAAGTGACTTCTTCAGTCTCAGCTGACTGCAGGTTTCCTCAATCTTATAAATAGAAGAGTTACCTCATCAGGCCAGGACTCTGCAGTCTATTTACACCTACAGGGCAGTGGACACTGTTTCAATGATGAGGATGTACACATCCTGGATAGGGAGGAACGCTGGTTTAAGCGGAGTCAAGGAGGTCATTTACGTGAAAAAGGAAAGATCATCTCTGAATCGAGGAGGGGGCCTAAGGGTACATCTTTCGCCATCTTACAAAACTGTGATTGCAGCCATTCCCCAACTCTCTGTGAATGGTACTCATGGCCTTTGATCAGTGGTCATGAGAATTTGCATAATTAAGATTAAGGAACTGACCTCCCAGCCCATTGTTCCTTCAGTGAGCTGGTTTCAGTCATTTTGCAAATGTACTGTATAAGACTGGGGAAAGCTGCAGTCAGCTGAGACCGAAGCAGTCACTTGTATAAGTGACGAAAAGTTTCTCCCACTGAAAACGCTACGTCCAGATGAACAGAATCAACTTTTGGAGATTTACTTACCTGGATGATTGAGAATGTGTTAAGATGTATAAAAACTGAGATGCTCAGAGGTCTTCCTTCATGGTATGGAGCAGCCCACACAAAACAGGGTCTTTGTGTTGGTTTTAATGTAGGTGCTGATGTTAACCACCATGTTCAGCAAACATCTATCAGGTCATTCGACTTGTTAGCGTCCTCCCGAGCTGAAGGTCGTGGCTATAAGTGACTCAAACATGACAAAAATGGGTTCTGAGTGACTGCCTGGACAAAAATATTAAATAGCTTGACTAGTTAAAAATCATGAGGAGCAACAACTCCATGACTGCTCTTCCCTTATGTGGGATATATGAAAAATGGACAAGCTGTTTGAAAATATGATGTGAAATCACTTAAATAACCTGCTGGGTTTGCTAAAAGTTAAAATATTTATACTACTTTGGCTGATGGGTTTTGCACATCACTTTTAACTTATTAAGTGGATATTAGTGAGGGTCATGATGAGTAATGGGTTGATTAAGTCAATTTCCAGACTAAGAGAAAAAGTCAGTGAACATATCAGTAGGTTTAGGTGTAGGCTAATCCATGTCTGGTTATGGATGTTCACTGACATGGTGTCTTCTTACTTGGATTTATCCAAATGTATGTAAGTTTTGGTCTGTTGAGCCTTCGTGTAGCACCAAGCAGTAGACCTAAACCTGGATGTGCTTCTGGGTTCTGCCTCTAATAAAAACGGATGAGTGTAAAATGCAACCATTGTTTGTAGTTTGCTGCCACCTACTGAGTGAAAAAAGAACCGAAGCTGTAAAAAGCAAACAAACAAAGTCAGTATTCCTAATGATAGGCTTCATTCATTGCTTCAGTTTTAGCTCACCATACAGCTCATTAGACTGTTTTTCCCTTTGCATTTTGATATAATAGCTTTTTAGTGCTACTGATACACATATTGTAAATTAATTACTGCCTTTTTCTTCCATTACAGTAACTTTATATTTTCTTGAGCTGTGTAACTGGATTTGTTCAAACACAGAGGTAGTTTGGATTCACTTGACACAGGAGCCATACGCACTTTCTGCAGTTTTTGTGCTTCGTTAGCTCGTTTTTACCTCCATTGTTAATTCTCTCCTGTGCAAACAAAAGCCCAAGCAACACTTGTCTGACTGAAAGAAGGTTCAAGAGAAGGACATTTGCTCTCAACTCTTTCCCCGTTTAAATGTTATTCCAAGGAAGTGAGTTTCCTACAGGGTATGGAGGGTCCAATTTGAGGGAGTAACTTTCACTTTTCTTTTATTTAGTATGTGTTAATGATTTCAGTGTCACACAGAGGAAAGTAGCATTCAGTGGAAGCTTCTTGTTGATTGTTTTAAATCTAAAGATGACCCTTATTTATGGCGCATGATAACGTACAGTCAGCTCAGGAGTTAGTATCAGTGATCTGGTTTTAAAATGAGTAAATACAGCCTCAGATCATCACACAACAATTAATAAAAAACAAGATTCAATTAAATTATCAACAAAAATTTAATGGACTCTTTGCTGGCTGAAACTCACCGCGCGTGATCACCTGTAATGTAAAGACGGACATGTGACCATTCTGTATCTGCAGGTGAATCAGTGAAGCTACATAAACATTTACATTAGCATAGCTTTCCAGCCATCATGGAAAACCCGGAAAGAACACAGTTGGGGGGTCGCTTGACATTCTAACTTTAAACCGAGGATTTTAAAAGTGTTTGGTGTAGGTTAAAGCAGTGCACTAGTAGGCTACATGTTTGACATCCACCACACAACTTTCACTGAATCACAACAACTGTAGATCGTCGTTGATCGTCAGCGTATAGGGCTTTGGAGTTGACGTCACGCCGCAATGCATTGTGGGAGCGCGGCACCATTTTCGGGGCCTATGAATCAAAACAAACACACTGTGTTGGAACGACAATTACAAGTTGCTTAAAAGCAGCTCAAAAGAGAATGGACTGTATAGAGACCGATTGCGTCCAGAGGCGAAGCGGCGGTAGAAAATAGCGTGCATTGGAAATGTGGACCTGTATGAAATACGGCTGTGGAGTAGAAACCCTGAAGACCAACCGCTACTGACGTAGCCTGATATATTTTCGTACCTTATCTGTGGAATCAGCGTACAAGTCGTCATTCAAACAAAGGTAAGTCAGCTCGAGTACTGCGTGTGAAATGCGTTTGATTTCCCTGCAAACATTCACATTAGTGCAGCATAAATTCATTCATGAGGGGAAATTACAGTGAGAACATGTGGAGGCTGTTAGAGGGATAACATAGTGAGTTCAGTGCATTGCTGTGACATTGTCCTGAAGGACTTAGTTATTCTTTATGGTTAAAGAAATTGCACTAATTAATTCATATTTATTATAAATAATTCTAATTATACATCTTGCTTCCATATTTGTATCTTGTGTCACTAAAAATACATTTTATTTTAATTTTATACATTGATTAATGACCTGCAGAATCTCCTTATCGTATTAAGTGATTAATAATTGTCACTTTATGCTTTCTCCAGCTCTAAAGTGATGACATCCTTGCATTACATACTCTAGGTTCATTTTCTGCAGGCAGGTTTCTGACAGAGAACAGGCAGATTTACACTATAACATGCAGCGTTCGATAGATGGACACATAAAGAAATGAAAAATTACATGTATGTGCTAACTTTTTAAACACTTTGTTACATTTATGATAAAGTAGATAAAACACATTTATGTCGGCCTTGGCTCATAGTTCTTGTCTTTAAATTAACTTTGTCTGTGTGTGTTTCAGGTCCTGCACTCTCAAAGACTGAATGAACCAGCATTGCAGCCATGGGTCACTGTGAGCATCACAGGGAAGGTTGAAGCCGCCCGCTGCACCTGTAAGGCCGGAGTCGCGGAGACCTGCACCCATGTCCCTGCTCTTCTGTTTAATGTAGAAGCAACAGTGTTGATCTGTGGCACAAGGACTGTTACAGATGAACCTGCATACTGGGTTTTGCTGGGTAATATGACCAAGATACAGTCAGTGGTTGGCTATAAGATAGACTTCTCCTCTTCAGCTGCCCAAAAAAAGGCTCTTGATCAAAACATAAACAGACCATCCGTATTGAAAGGTAAAAGGAGCCGTCCTCAAAAAAGAAAAATCCCACCTGCTACTGTGGAGGAGTTGTCACTGCTAATAATGCCATAATGTTTTATCTAGGGGTCTAGATTTATGCCTGTAGTGCACTGCCGTGTAAATAATTAGCATTTACTGAATATGTACTGACTGAGTCCCACTGTTCAAAAGTTGAATAAAGAAACAAACTAATTTTTGCCTCTTTTTTTTTTTATTATTATTAAAACCACCTTATAGAACATCACATCTGTTACAGTGTAGAATCCATATCATTTATAGTTTACAAATGACAAAATGTTTACATAAAATCATGACAGTGTTTACATGACATCACCCACCACTAACATTACTTTATTTACTGTATCTTTTGGAAAAAATAAAATATACCGCTATTTATACAGCAAAAGACTTAAGAATATTTAACAGGAGCAGGTTTCATTTTTCCCTGGTTTTATTATCACACTGTTAAACAAACGGCAGCAAACCTTCACCATCTTATCCAGAAGGGTCACCTCTTCACCCTCACATTGAGGAAGTAATCTGATTGGCATGGTGGTTTGTTTGAAGCAGGTCCCTTGTGTAGCGCTGGAACCCATTCATGATGTTTCATCCATTTTATAGACTGGTTTGCTGCAATAATGCCAAATAATTAGCAACTCTATAAATAGAAGGTAGTTCTGCAAAATCACTCAGTAGGATGTTTGTTCTAATTTGCTATGAGCTCAGAGCGCATCGAAAATCAAACTAATAGGCTATAAAGAGTGATATGAACATATTTAGAACTTACCGGAATGAAAATATCTGGAGCACCAACAGATATTTGGAGATGGAAGAGAACTGGATATCAGCTCATCTCACAGCTGCTATCCAGGCTAGACGCCTTCGTTTGCTAACATCGATACACGAGCTGCCTCATGTTGCTTCCAGGTTGGGAAAGAATGAAAAGACAAACCCTTTTCAAGCTTATTCTCTTGCCGGTCGTGCGATCGAACATTGCAGCCGACCACACAGCAAATATGAACGGTGGCTGTTGTGTGTGCCTTCGCTCCCTTTTCGCTTGCGCTTTGTTTAGACCCCCAAAATGGCGGATCGGGCCAAAATCCTTTCCACGCCCACCCCCGTGACATCACGCTCCAAAGCCCTATAGCGGTTGCTAGGTAACGGCACGTTGCCGTCATATAGGATGTAGGCGGAGCTTAGCGTTAGAATGCCTTTGATCCTGTGACGTCTCAAACCCCCTAAATACAACCTTAAATACAGGGTTAGTTACCCGTTCAGTTTAGTAAGAAGCATTAGTGTTTCACAGCCAAACGTAACAGTTTACAGAAAACGCCTGAAAATATAAACATGAATTCTTCCAGTCAAATTAGGGAAAATATAAAAGACAAAATTAGGGAGTTCTTTATTACTATGACAGACGAACAGTGGGGTACACTGAAAACAGGGTGCCCACATGAAAACACCATGCGGTCACTTGGCAGCATTACATCATCGGTGATTCACATCGGCTTAACGGAACTCATGGCAATGATCAAAGACTGTGAGGGTGGTTTCAGCCAAGGGCCGGGTGTCAACTTGGGGGAGAAATCGGAGCACTGTGCATGTTGCCCCAATTCATGCACCCAGCAACTGAATCATGAGGGGCCAAAAGATGCACCAGTGCCTGAGCCCACCAAGGACTCCACAAAGGAGTGTGACGTGTGCGAGGCTCAGCCCTCTGCACCTTGTAATGATGTGACAGTGGAAGCTCCACTGTCAGAGGAACAGTTGCTTGTTAAAGAGCTCATAAAGGCAGTAATCACACATGCCTCAAGAGAGGCAAATGTGTCGCCATCCGATGAGATTCAGCAGGGTCTCTTCATAGCTCTGTGGGCGCAACTTAAAGAAGAAACTCTAAATATTAAAAAAAGAGGCTCAAAAGTCTTGAAAAGGCAATTTTCAAAGACATTACAAAGGTACTGGGTATTACACCTAACCTTGTTATCATTGCGTTGGCTGTAGCTTCGCCGTACCAACAAGTGGTGATTTCGATATTCAAAGACCACCTGTTCCGAAAGAAGCGAAACCTACTTACAAGGTTTTTCGCATGGTGTGGAAAAACAGAGGATGATGAACACCAGCTACCAGAAACTGACAATATCTCCCAGACACTTTTGAACGAATTTAAAGATATTATATTTCCAATACCGGGAGAAAAATCATCATCTGGAGTTACTGGCAGATCTTGTGATGCTGACAAAAATGAGCACGTGAGCGCACTTATTCATGGTGTACTCTCACATGCTGAAAAAACGTCCCGCTACAAACCTTCAGCTAAACTACACAAGCTGCTCTTGGACAATGTGGTGTCTGATGTCAACATCAAAGACCTGTATGTAGATGAAAAAAAATTAAAAGGTCTCGATAAGGCCATTTACCAAGAGCTCCAAACACTTTGCAAAGAAAAACCTTTGTTAAAGTTACTGAATGACAGGAACCCCTTAATGCGCAGGGTGACGGTTCATACAATTGAAAATCACTTGATCGAATCATTGCAGAATCCAGCCCTTAGAGCAGCTGGAGAGGTTCAAAAATACAAGTCTTCTGTGGAAATGTGTATTGAGGACTTGGTGAAGCAGGTTGTCAAAAATGCAGACTCACCCTGCTCTTCTGAAAAAGCTGATACCATTGCCAAACAGCTGTTCAGTAAAGTCTGGCCTCGAATCAAAATGATTCCAATCCCCACTGTACATGTGATATTCCTCAGTAATATGGTGTACAATTCTCTCATAGAGAAGTGGAAAGACCCAGATGTAATACTGACATTCATGGCATTAGACCACAGATATGTTTACGAGCTCATTATTAGGGTCTTCAAAGAGCATGCTGTAACCATATTAGAAAGTGAACCTTTCATCGGAAGCTTCTTTTCCTCTGTGGGTCGAGCTGTAGGGTTCGCACACGCACAAAACAAAATGAATATTTAGAGTCAATCCATCAGGATTGACTCTAAATATTTCTTTAAAATTATTTGGACAGTTTAAGTGTATTAGTTGACATCAAAGTGACTCTTTAAATTGGCTAACAACAAACGATTCAAACAAGCTAATTTATTTCACATCCAATGAGTCACTTTAAAAATCCCACGACCGGTCGAGGCAGATGGCCGTCCCTCACTGAGCCTGGTTCTGCCGGAGGTTTCTTGCTTTTAAAAGAAAGTTTTTCCTCCCCACTGTCGCCGAGTGCTTGCTCAGAGGGAATTGTCAGATTATTGGGGTTTTATTTATTTTTTGTCAACTAATACACAACTCAGGGCTCGCAAAATCATCCCGGAGCTAGCGATATCTCCGGTCGGGCGACCAAAATCTATCTCAGCCCCGCCCGTCGGGTTATCATATAGCCCGACGGGCGATTTTGCGAGCCCTGCGATCTTATTGGGCATTCCAAATTGATTTTTTTATTCATTAATAAAGTCCTAAAAAGATTATATTGTGAATATTGCATGTTTTCATTGTCACACAAATGTGTACATTTTCAGCCTAGACTGAACACGTGTGTTTGTCTTCTACTCAAAATCAAACATTTTAGTAGCAACCATTGTATTAAAATATGGCAGATGTTTTACTCTGATTACACAAACTTTATATAGGAGTAGGTCACAGATAAGAGGTATTTATTTGTAAATTTGACCTCTGACCTCACAGAGATACAGGATGACAGGATATGTGATATTAGAATCCACATATATTGGTATATAATCTCCTAAATGTTGCCAATGGCAGTAAGGAACATAGCTCTAAATAACATTATCATCTTTTTGACCCTCACTATAGTCTGTATGACAAGTCAGAACAAAAGGTCGGAGGTCAAATGCGGCATTAAATCCTAATGCGGTACATTCCTATGTTGACAATACACACCACACTTGTAAGAAAGTTATAAGTTAAATTATAAGGCTTTTTATAAGGTGTTTCTCTATGAAAGCAGTTAAGATCATTATGCAAATACATAGGGCAGCAACTGGGGGACCCCAAAGTGCAAGCCCACCCTCAGTATATTGGGGTCTGGAATAAAACTAGAATTAATTAAAAATGTGTAATTAATTATTTAAAAATAGAAATACAGAGCATTTTAAACTAAGTCAATGTATATTTTAATTACTTATTTATATATCTAGTGAACTATTTCCTGACATATTCAGTTATTTTGCTACTCATCAGCAGCAGTGCTGTGCATCCTGCAAATTTTGTTATCGAGTAAATTAAGAGCAGTATTGCAGATACCGATACTTTTAACCTATAAAGGGAGCTTATGTAGGGGAGAGCAGTGTGTTATTATTTATCGTACATTTGCCAAGTTCAGAACACATTTTCATGAACACCAACACAACAATGTTGTAATTTTAACAACCCACAGTAATATACTAGTTAACACAGTTTTCTTGTGTATTGATACTGTGGATTTTTAGAGACCTGAAATGTAAATGTGCTGTCTTTAAAGGAGTTTGGGTCAGCTTCTGTTGTGTAAGTTTGTTATAGGCTATAAAGAGTTGGAATGAAAATATTTTTTAATAAAAACGAGCTTTTAAAAATGCACAGTTCAGTGGGATATAGTGGGATTAGATTGGCTGTGTCTCGGTGTAATCTGTAGTCCTGCGACAGACTGGCGGTCTGTCATTGTGCAATTGCAGAATAAATGTATGGCTGGATGGACAATGGGATACATGCTGAACTTTGAGGATAGAAACAAAGTATAAATCCAGTTGTGTTCGTATTGATCCAATTATGAAAACATAGATCATATTAAAGGGTTAGAACCTTCCCAGGAGTGTCCAGCCTACTAAAATTACTCCAAGAGTGCAGCAATGACTCATCCAGGAGGCCACAAAAGAACCAGAACAACATCTAAAGAACTGCAGGTCAGTGTTCATGATTCAACAATGAGGTAGAGACTGGGCAAAAATGGCATCCATGGGAGAGTTCAAGGAGAAAACCAAGGTCCCAAAGGCCCTCTCACAATTACCAAAAACATCTTGATGATCCCCAAGACTCTTGGGAAAGGCACTGACATTATAAATTCACTTGTATATAAAATATAAACAGGGTAGAGTTTTTGGGAAGGAGAAAAGTAGTCACACAAAACCAAACAGGCCTCTGTGTCAAGCTGTAAACGTGTTTATTTCTGCTTTAAAGTTGCACATTTTAACATGAGAGTCTATGGAGAGACAGACTCAAGTGGCCATTAGAGGAACTGCAGGTCTTGGCACAATAACTCACAGTTATTCATCATTTCATACAGACCAATCAGCTCCCTGAGATGAGCTCGGATCCAGTGAGGTACTGACATAGGATGTGAGCGTCTGTCATATGTTGCACGCTTTCGGCTCATCCTATTGGCTCGTTCCTCGAGCTCCTCCAGCTGTTTTGAGCTGCTGCAGAAGGCCACTGCCATCGAGGGAACACTTTTGCCACAGTTTTACACACACAAAAAGATTCTAGGTCTGACCAATGTCGCAGCCGTAGGCAAAAAGATGACAGTCAATAAAATTCTAAAAGGTAATTTATTAACACAATGATCAAAAAGTAAAAGATAAAACAGTCCAGTGTCCAATTTGCCTGTGAAGTAAAAACACACAGTCCAAGGCCAGAGCCAGCTATGCCACAAAGCCAGTTGTGGCATAGTAAGTAGATAGCCAGTGATCACTCTGGCCTCTGCAACTCAGCTGCCTTCAGGCTGCGGCATATAATTGGCCCTGGCCTGCACAGAGACACAAAGTAACATGTTTCATGTCTCTCTGTGCAAAATGGGTTCAAAAACATAAACAACCGTGGTATACTGTTTGTCCGTGATTTGTGGCAGGATCAGCCTGATATTATTTGTGTCCCACTGTAACTTTACTGTATAAAGAGCTAAGATCTCCAAAATGTCAGGAGCAATGACTGTAGTCATTGGTCAGGAGTAGTTTATAAGAAGTGTTTGTGAACTAAAAATCAAGAATGTGGGATACTGTTTGTACGTGATTTGGACAGCCCAGCGCGTGCTCCCGACGCAGGGGGAACTAATTCTGTGGGGAGACCTACCTTGGCACTTGTGCAGGTGAAGCCAAAAGCAAGATAAGATATGCCTCATCATATTTTCTAGTATTTGGCTTGGAAGGAAGTTAGTTTGGAAACATATTTGCTTCATCTTCTGCTTTCCGTTTGTGTGGAAGCCCTGTCAAAAACCTGCCCATTATGCTAGCACTCTCTGCTCTAACCTATGCAGCTTATTGTGAAATTTTGCAGCCAACTTCCGGTTTTGCCTCGCTGACTTGACGCACTGCCTCTGCTCTCTCTATGCAGACGGTGTGACGTCAGCCAGAGTCGGTCAGCTGGCTCCTCCATCTGAGCAGCACAGAGAGCCTCTCCCACAGGGAGACATCACCAAAAAACGCCCGAGTCTGGCCAGCAGCATCGGCGGCCTGCCGGAAGAGGAAAAGATATGGATAAAACGAGACTATAGTGGGGGATCGGCCATCGGCGATTATAGGAAAGACTAACTAGAATATTTATTTACCTATTTATTAATTATTTATTTTCCCTGCCAGCAATGGCTGGGGTCCATGGCTGCGGCTGCTGAGAGGCAGGTGCAATACCATCGACGAAGGCGTTTCGCTCCTCGGCATGGACGATCTACAGGCTGGCCCAGTGCCCATCCACAGCGCCCGGGATCTGATGCTTTCTGCCGGAGGACAGGGATAACAGGGCCGCGACTGGAGGCGATAGCCCGTAACTGGCTGGAGGAGCGGGAGGAGGAGGAGGGGGTCTATTCATATCAGTTTATTAGAACCGATATTTTCAGCAGGGGAATCAAGGTTATGCGCACACAACAGTCTGCCTCCGTTCTGTAAACCTGCTGCAAAATGGCATGACTGTTCTCCTTTTTGAAGGCAGACTGTGATTGAATGTGCCCCTTCCCCCGTGCTGAGCGCATTCAAAAGCGGTGACACCCTCGCCTTTTAGGAGGGCCTGAAAAACTGTTGAGAGGAGGCGCAGCTTCATCTGGACCACAGCTGCCAAGATGATGGAGCTGCAGATAGACGAGGTGGTCTACCAGGACGACTACGGCTCCGGCTCCGTGATGTCGGAGCGGGTGTCGGGCCTGGCAAACAGCATCTACCGGGAGTTCGAGCGGCTGATACACAGCTACGATGAGGAGGTGGTGAAGGAGCTGATGCCTCTTGTGGTGAACGTCCTGGAAAACCTCGACGCGGTGCTGACGGAGAACCAGGAGCACGAGGTGGAGCTGGAGCTGCTGAAGGAGGACAACGAGCAGCTCATCACCCAGTATGAGAGGGAGAAAGCGCTGCGCAAGCAGGCGGAGGAGGTGCGTTAAGAGCTCCCCACACAGCACCACCGGCCACCGAAGGCCCGTCATTATCATCACTTCCAGCCGTCCTGTTCTGTAGGCACATGTGACTCATGTTTAGGCCTGTGACAGGGATTGCTAAACGTATTATTAGTGTCAATGCACTGCAGTCACTCGTAAACACACTGCTTACATTACTTAGGGATATTTAAATCAGTATAGAGACACCACTGGAAGTTTCTTTTTCTTTTAAAGAGGGTCAACCAGGTAAACAACAGGGACGTTTCCGGGATTTCTGAAATCAGGGGGCCCAGGGATGGGCAGACCAAGGCAGGGGTGCACAGCAGTGTTGAAAACACTAGGCACAATTATCATAATTATCAACTAGGAGTCCACATGCAGATGGTGTTATTATAAAGGTAAACCATTGTTTTGGTTTAAAACAATGTTTTTGCAACATGTTAAAGAAGTATTTAGATACTTTAGGTGAGTAAAAGTTGTAATCCTGCATCCAAATATGGGTTTATGGCAGAATCCTAAACATTGCATTACCGGATCATAGTTATTGGTCCATTTATATCTTTATCACTTTAATCTTACGACTGGAGACAATTTTAATCATGTTACTCATGTTGCTACGGGGAGTTTTATGACTAATGGTAATAATAATAATACAGATTTTTAGATCCATAGATTTAAATATTAAAATCTGCTAAATTAGAGTAAATTAAATGGTATGGAGCACAAGGATAATAACTGTACTGAAAATATAGTGAAGTGGAAATAGAAACCAGGAAAACTTCAGTAACATACTTGAGTAAATGTGCTACAAGTAATACACCATCACTCATTATACTCCAGCTCGCATCTGTACTGTAAGAACTGTCTGAGACAATCACATTTCTGGGGGTGGGCAGTGCCACCCTGTGCCCCCCTTCTGACCTTTGAAGTTAAGCACATGCATTGAAACAAAAGACATCTTACAGTTTTACCCTCGTTGTCTGTTTATCAACATCAGATTCTTTATGAAATGAAGCTAAAATCTAACATCGATGAATTCTGTTACTACAAGTTTTCCAAATATTGCTGTTTAACTTTAAAGTTAAAGTTAATAGCTTTGTCTCTATTACAGATTTTTATTATCACTTTTTTCCTGCCAGTACTCCAGCTAACCGTTAACAGTGCTGCTACCACCATCATCACACATGGAATTTTAAGTGCTCCTTCCTTAAACTTTAACACAACACAGCAGAAGTATATGCAAATATAACACAAACACAGTATGCAAACACAAAGTGAGGGAGGACATGATAGCAGGACATGCATGAAGATAAAGGCACAGTCGGCGTGACTCTCTGTGTGGGCGTTTGCATTCGAAAACAGTGAAAGAACAGGAACACAAACAACAAAAAGTGTGTTTCAATACGGGGCTATTAAATTACAGACTGAACTCCACCTGCAGCCACTTTTATCTCCTCTGTTTTTACCTGAGTGGTGTCATAACAGCAGTGAGATCCTGCAGGCAGGCATCATAAAGCAACTTTAATCCTCCTCCCATCCAAAGAGGCCTCGGAGTATCACTGGCAGCCTTGCTGGTGTCAGCTTAGCTCAGCTTTTAGCCCACTTTGTCATCTGCTCTCCCCAGCGCCGTCCCCTCTGTTAGTTATCTAGTTTGTTTTCACTTTAAGCTGCCTTGTATTTAAGCTTTGGTTTAATATCATTACAGACAGAAAATGCTTATTGTGAAAATGGGATTTTGTAGGGCCAGTACTTGAAAATGAACATGTGCTGCAGGTTAAAGTAGGTGCTGAGCCATCAGTCGTGCCTCTGCAGAAACTGAAAAGGAAAACTGTAACAACAATGCATGCCTTTACATGCTATTTATATGTGTGCCAAAAAAAACCAAAACACTGTACAGAAATCAGATCGTCTCTTTGTGGTCAGCTAGGGCTCTTTTCTTGCCTAAATTTTTTTCACCCACATGCAAATCTCTCTTTGCACTTCTGGCACAAGCTGTCTCGAAGACATTGCATATTTAAGATTTGAAGTATCGTGCAGGGCTGCGCACACTTTTGCACAAACCTGTACTTGTTTGATGACCTTAGATGACAAATAAACAGACAGTTTTCTCCATCACTGGGGTGCAGAGGGGGATGGGATGATGTGCAAATGGGTAGAAGTCACAGGAAATCAATAGCACACAGAGCTCACTGGGGGAGTCTGGGACTGTAATCTGATTTGTGCTCATGAGAAGCAGAGAGAGAGAGTGAGAATAACAAAAGCAGAGAGAAAGAAACAGACTGAGGGTTTTATGAAGCTACGGCAGAGGCGAGCAAACGCCCGGCCCAGCCCAGGCCAGATCGGAAAGAGTCTAAGGATGATAAGAGGAAAAAGAAGCAAACAGAGTCTGAGGAAAACAATAATGCCTCCTCCTGCAAGACATGGACAACAACAAGCAGAAAAGGCAGCTCACATTACAAAGTTATTAGAGCTAATGGTAAACAAAGACAACAGCCGCATCTTTTTACTCATGAAGCGTTCGACCGAGATACCCACAAGCACAAATTTAACCATTTTGTAGCATCTCCTGCTAAAACATCCTGTGTTTGTCTCCAGCCATCTTTTCCCCATCTCTCTTAATGTGATTTACATACAAAGGATTAACCAGCTAAGCTCCACATGTTATCTTAACCTCTAGATTTTATAATAATTTCAAAGATTTCAGATTTTCCTCTTCTCCTCATCATGCTTCACACCCTCCTCAGATATCACTCAGATATAACTCCTCAGATATCAATGTGGTCACAGTTGAGCGTGTGACCACACTGCAGTCACACTTAGAGTCAGTTTGTCAGGAAAGCTCCTTAGTTTCACTCGTCACACATCGCAGGATTGCTTAATGAGAATTATTCCGACTGGACCGCGCAAACATTCATTCCTACGCTGTGTCACGTTACCTGTCTGAGTGCTGTTCGCACAGTTTAAAGTTATTTATGAGAATGCACCGTGTTTTTCTTGCTTCTGTAGTTACACCAGTGCACACTGCAAGCTGTGCCTCACTAACACTGCATTTTAATGGAAAGCGATGTGCCTTTACCTGCACGGTTTAGGAGCCTCGTGCAGATAAAGGCATGGGGGATAGAGGGATGGACTTGAAGGGCACCTTCCCAGTCTGAGGGGGGCAGGACGAAAGATATTGCTGTGTTTTTATTTCAGCGAGAAACAAAGACATCTAGTATGTCACAAAGACAGTGTTTTGATGCGTAAACTCGGTCGTTTATCATTGAATCTATAGTATGTTAATGCTGTGGATGTTCAACAGTGACAAGGCTGGAGGTTCGCTCTTCCTGCACCATGAGTACAGTGCAAAAACTGCAGCAGCTACAAGAATTCTGCAGCAATCACTCTGCAATTTCTCCAGGAATTTCACATTCTCCTTCTGCTAAAGCTGCAAGGAGACCACAGCATTAGTGTTGTTTACTGTGCTGCGTGTTTCAGGGTGTGTTTTGCCACATTTTCGGTAATTCGTTAAACTTGGTTAAATTCTTTAGTGACCTCTTCCCTGTAGCCGTGGAGATATTTCTACACGTGTCAATGACAAGTGTTGTTCATTCCCTGCAATTAATGCTTTAGGTACAGCATCAGCACTGGTTGTATTTTCAGAGTGCTGTTGTGTTGCAGTGCTTGCTATTTTGTGTGGCGTGTATCTGCTGCACGTTGGTGTTTCCAAGGTCTGTCTGCAGTCAGAGGATTACCGTATTAAGACTTTGTGGACTTGCGGAAAAAAGGACGTCATTGTGAGCAGCTTTATTTAAAAAAAATGGAACAGGCAGCATGGCGGGGGGGAGTAGGCAGCTCTGTGTTTCTGCATGTATTGTGAGATAAATTTATTATACAGACCTGAAGGAGACAAACTGTGAAATACTTTTACCGTAATACCCAGATGCTACTGGCACATATAACCACATGTAAAGTGGGTTCAGTTTTCATTTTTTGACATGTGCACAAAAGCCCCGATATATCCTGATATATCACTGCTCTGAAGCTGATATGAACAATTATGTAATTCATAGACAATATGAAGTAAAATGATATGCTGTTTCCCTTCATATGAATTATAACAAAAATACTAATTTTATGTGACCTTTCGCTTTTAGAGTCCGTAAATTAATTTCTCAGTCTATTTTTTTCTCTTGTTTGCCTTTTATCAGAAATTTATTGAATTTGAGGATTCGCTGGAGGCCGAGAAGAAGGACCTGCAGATACAGGTGGAGTTTTTGGAGCTACAGGGGAAACAGCTGGAGCTGAAGGCAAAGAACTATTCTGACCAGAGTGAGTGCATAGACGTCATGTTATATGCTGTGCATAGGTGTAGGACACCTGGCTCAACGGGTGACCCTTATACCGAAGGTTGTACTGCTTACTCCAGGGTCCTGGGTTTGAGTCCGCCCCAGGCTGTCCTCTGAAGGTCATCGTGCTCCCGCTTTTCTCCACTGCCTTCCTGTCTACACTACACTGTCCTGTCTAATAGAATATGCTGTACATGTGGCTGCTGAGGCTCGTTCAAAACACTGGAAATAGTGTTTAACAGCTGTGTGTGTGTGTAAGAAGGAGGCCAGCAGGAGAGATAACACAGAGGCTCCAGGATACATTTCCACTGTAGTTTTGAAGGGAAGGCAGAAAGAGAAGTAGACACGCTCAGGATGTATTTTTAGACTTTGGTTGATTTTGAAATGAAACACTGATTTTCTTTGCTGTACATTATAAATACAGGCATCCAGTTAGCTTAGGGATTTATTTATTTGTATGTTTGCAGGGATCCACTGTACCCTTAATGTTTCTTTGTTCCTCCCCCAATGATTACTATATTAAATAGTGCAGCAATTTAAATACAAGCAGGCAAACATAAATTTGCAATCATTTCAATTTCATAACTTTGCACTCCTACTATGCAATCCAAAATGATACTTTATGTCCATTTAATTGGAGAAAGGTTATAAAGTGAGCTGGATGTCACGGCTGTTTAAATGTACTTTTGTTCTTGTTGCTCCTGAAGTTGATGTTGTGTCCGTCTGCTTCACAGTCACTCGGCTGGAAGAGCGAGAGTCAGACATGAAGAAAGAGTACAACGCTCTGCATCAGCGCCACACTGAGGTGAGCAAACCTTGGGCCCTCCTGTAAAATCACAAGAGTTAGATATTCTGCTGAACACCTACTCTTTTCTTTTTGATTTCTAGCTAGGATTTATTACACATTAGGCCCCATATCGGCATAATCCACCAAACATGCTCACAGTCATTTCAAATATTCATGATACTAAGCTTGAATGATACAACCATCATGAGCAATGTTTCAGTAAAAGAAGCAGAATGGTGTTTTTTTACAACTCAGAGTATCTAAATATGTAAGCCTAGTTAAACACTGTAAACAAGGCTGAGCGCGGAAGTATTCAAAGCACTTTTGACCCCCATCAGTCTGGTTATCCATTAATTCACAAAACACAGTGTGTAGTAGATTATAGGTCAATCATGAAATAACTCTAATCCTTTATATTGTCAATGTATTTATTTAAAGAGGACAATGTGGTTCAACATACACTATATTGCCCAAAGTATTTGCTCATCTGTCTTCGCACGCATTTGAACTTGAGTAACATCCTGTTCTTAATCAATAGGGTTTAAGATGATGTTGGCCCACCCTTTGCAGCTATAACAGGTTCACCTCTTCTGGGAAGAAGACTTCCACAAGTTTAGGATTGTTTATGGGAATTTTTGACCATTGTTCCCGAAACACATTTGTGAGTTCAGACACTGACGAGGTCTGGCTCACAATCTCCGCTCTAATTCATCCCAAAGATTTTCTGTTGAGTTGAGGTCAGGACTCTGTGCATCCCAGTTGAGTTCTTCCACACCTAACTTCCTCATCTACATCTTTATGGAGCTTGCTTTGTGCAATGGTGCACAGTCATGTTGAACCATCTGGGACCCAAAACTGTTCCCTTAAAGTCGTTAGCATGAAGTTGGCCAAAATGTCTTGGTATGCTGAAGCATTAAGAGTTCGTTTCACTGGAACTAAGGGCCTGAGCCCAACTCCTGAAAAACATCCCCACACCTTTATCCTCACTCCACCAAGGTTCACGCTTGGTACGGTGCAGTCAGACAAGTACCGTTGTCCTGGCAACCACCAAACCAAGACTCATCCATTGAATTGTCGGACAGTGAAGCGTGATTCGTCACTTCGGCTTGGATGCAGCTGTTTCCATGGAACTGTTAAACTCTCCACACATTGCTCTGAGCTAATCTGAAGGCCACATGAAGTCTGGAGTTCTTTAACGATTGAATCTGCAGAAAGTTGGCGACCTCTGCACACTATCTGCCTCTGCATCGGCTGACCCTGCTCTGAGTTCCTGTCATTCCCAATCGCTTCCACTTTGTTATAATACCACTAACAGCTGACTGTGGAATATTTAGCAGTGAGGAAATTTCATGTGTGGACAGGTGGCATCCTATCACAGTACCACGCTGGATTTTACTGAGCTTCTGAGAACGACAGATTCTTTCATAAATATTTGTAGAAGCAGCCTGCATGCCTGGGTGCTTGATTTTTATACACCTGTGAACATGGAAGTGATTGGAACACCTGAATTCAACAGTCTGGAAGGTTTACTGAATACTTAGCATTAGCACTATAGCATGCTACCAATATGGAGCATGAAACTGACATTTATAGCTATTGCTAATTTTTAACTCTTATTCCTTGCTGGGCTTTTACATTCATAATGCACAACATTCAGTTACATAACACCACAAGATACTATAAACAAAAGTACAATAAATAAATAAATAGTGTAGGAAGATAGATATTGTCTTCTACGCTACATCCATGCCCTCAGTCCAGATTGCCCTGCTCTCCGGTTGTTCTCAAAACGATTTTTTGTTCTTGATTTCTTGGATCACAGATGATTCAGACATACGTCGAGCACATAGAGCGGTCCAAAATGCAGCAGGCGGGGAGTAACAGCCAATCAGAAGGCACCGGCTGTGGACGATCGTGAGTGTTTTGTTTTTTCTTTCATTTATATTCTGTGTGTGTGTAATTGTCTGTTTCTGTGGATCTGAACTATCACCCCCCGTCGTGTTGTTGATGATGTTTTGCACAGATCTATCATCTATCTATTTCGTGTTGCAGCACATTTCTTGTGTTGAAGCTGGCGCCGTTTGTCATCAGCCACACTGAACAGCTGCTGCGTCCCGCTAACAGAGAGGAGAGGCGATGTGCAAACAGACACAACAGTCATTATAAACCTTTGTGGAAAATAATTAGAAAAACAAAGGAAGTTTGACTTTAATGTGCCAGCTTGTCGTGTTGAGCCAGGGCCAATCCCATGGGCTTGACAGCTAGAAGAGGAGCGGGACATCTGGTGTAGCTGCCTATCTAAGCTCCAGATTAGTCACTTTTAGCAATATGTCCACTAACTCATAAAATACCCACAGTGAAAGGCATGCAAGAAGTTTGCTCCAGACTTCTGATACTGTAAATAATTAATTGAGTAAATGATGAGCTTGCTTTCAGCAGTACCAATCTTTTAGTTTTAGTTTCGATTTTTTAGCCTATTTTTCCTGTAAAAGGTGTCAAACTGTGAGATTCTTGCATGCAGGTTCTCTTGAAGTCTACCGAAAGACTGCGAAAGATGTTTAGCTTACAGATGACCATAAAGGTCATAGCAAAACCTTCAGCTTGCGGTTTTTCTTCTTTTTTTTTTTTAAAGTGATATATTTGCAGGTTTTTAATTGAATCCATTTGTCCTTCTACGAGTGGATGTCCAATGTCAGTGGCTGCAAAATGAATCCAAAACATTACTGATTCAACCCCGAACCGTTGCAGAGATGGTCTCATGGTGATAATCTGCACCCTTTTTTCCCCCTTTCCTTTTTTGGCATTTGCAAAGTTTTGATGCAACAGGAAAGATTTCCCTTTAATAACTTCCCTGTAATGATTATATCTGTGCTCCAGAGTCTCCTAAATCTTGTTGAAGGGTTGAAGTGAGAGAAGGGTTTGATTTGTAATTGTTCCAGAAAGTTTTCTTTTTCTTTCTGAACTAAACCAAACCTCCAGTATTGTCACTAGCTGCCAGTTCTCCGAGGCTCTGATTGAGTTTGCTGTATTTTTGTTAACTTTTCCTCTTTTTTTGGGCATCAATTACTTTAATCGTCTTACTGCCATTAAGCTGCTGGGACAGGACTTTGCTTCCGCTGGCCTTTCTTAACCATGACTGTGAACGAGCCAGAGCCCCAATAAACTGAGACACTAGAAAAAGTTAAACACCAAAAAGTTAAAACACCAGATTTTAAATGTTTTGACCAGTCATGCTCAAAGCTTTCCATGCCACTGTGTATCGTGTATCTCTAAAGTCAATTCGGCTACAGCGTCTAATGAAATGCATCTCAATCCTGCAAGTCTTCATCAACTGTGCTTATTACCGGAGAATGCATGAGGACAGTGTTATAGGTGGTTATGGGAGTCCTGCTGGGGTGTTCAGAATTAATAAAGTGAACATTTGATTATCCGAAGCAGTTTTAAAGACAAGACAGTGAAGATGTGCAGAAAAAACAAAACAAACTGTAGTTTAACTAAATGTGTAAAAGTGCGTGTTTGTTTGTGCGGTGTTATGCATCATGGCATGTTCCTGTCTCCTGTCCTTCTCTAATCAGTGTCTGTCTTGTCTGTCTTGCTGGCTTGCTCTCTGTGCTGCTGTTTGCACAGTCAACGACACACATGGAGGAAAAGGTAAATCCAACATGATTCCTCGACTGCCTCGCTCCGCTTCCCTCGAGTCTGAATTAAAAATATCCCTCCCCTTATATTTGCTGCGCTTCCACACTTTATGGATGAAAGTATTCCCTAATGCACTTAATTTGCTAGTTACCGATGCTTTATTATGTTGGATGCATCAGTGATGTTTTACTTCAATCTTAAATTAAGGACTAAGGAATGGATCAAGGGTCATGTTTAGCATATTTTCCCGATATCTCCCCCTACCTTCTCCTCTTTCTCCCTCATGTGTTTCTGCCAGTCAGTTTGTCCCCCGTCTGTCTGTCTGCCTGTCCTGCTTGTCTTTTGCTTTGTCCATGTTATATATAATTTTAAACATCAGGATCTGAGGTTGTTTTTTCTTTGGATGCTTTTTGTTGGGATTAGTGAGATCAATGCTGTCATGTCTGGGCAGTAATTGTGATGTTTAAACCAAAGGTTAGTGTAGCTTCACACAAACACATGGTGCAGCTAGTCTGGACCTTTCCAAAGGCAGCAACAAAGCCATAGCACATCTAAAACTCATTAGTTTACATGTACGGGGTTAAATCTATACAAAAGCCAAGTGTTAAACCATCAGTCTGTTGTTTTAGCAGTTTTTGGAGGTCATGATGTGGAGCCTCTGCTGCTAGCTAAAACAGTTGGTGGATCTTTTTGCCTGTGGACTGAAACAAAATAGCACTCTAAGCTAAGCTAACTGACAGCTTCACCTTTATTGTACAGAGACAGCAACAAAGAGTCATGAATGAGAGTGTGAGTGACTGTCTATAGCGGGGGTGTCAAACATAAGATACCGGGGCCAGAATCGGCCCAACAAAAACTCCAGTCTGGCCCATTGGATATGTTTGGAAACTGTGGAGGGGGGAAAGATTTTGGACTAACTATATATTAATAGAGCTTTTTTTAGGGCTTTTCCTACTGATAAAGACCTCCCCAAATGCCATTCATACTATTCTAAAGCAAACAAGTAAGAGTTAGACTATTAAAAGACAGAAACGTGTTAGCGCGGTTAGCTCGTTAATGCGTTGACGCCATCCAGCCCCATGCACAGGGCGATCCGCGGTAACTCGTTAACGGAGATTTGCCGCGTTAATGCAGTTATGGCGTTAACGCCATTTTAAAGAGATTAACTTTTTCCTATATTTAAGATATCTCTGGATTTTTAAAGGTGCAGTAAAAAGGCTTTAAATTGACAAAGGGTTGAGTTTTCAATAGTATGATCAAAGTGAATCGCATGTGGCCACGATATAAAATGAGTTTGACATTCTTGGGCTATAGTTTAACCCAGGCACAGACTTAAAAAACTGGTTTTGCTTTGCATTATATGCCTGCCAGAGTGAGCTCCAGCACCCCGGGGGGGAAGGGCATTGAATATGATACACTGAAATAACCAAGAGGCAGTCTCACCTAATCTCCACCACCTCTGTGTCTCCTCCTCCAGCAGCAAAGCAGAGCGCCCACCATCGTTGAGCCTGTACCCTGATGGCATGGTACGTGGGGGACTCGGGGGGGCTAGGATGATTCCCGGGAAAGACATCTGGCAGGTCAGCGAGCTCGGCCACTCTACCTTCAGCTCCGCCTACCAGGTGGGACAGAAAATGGCCCTGTCCTCCTCCCTCGACCATAACAGCAGCCTGGGGAGTGGAAAGGGGGAGAGGCTGGCATTTCTGCTGCCGGCCACACCCACACGGACCACCTCCCCTCCCACGCCTGCTTGTGTCACTTTTGAGGAAATTAATTTTGCATTGGAAATCTCAGTTGTTGTTTTTTAATCTAATTAGTTAGGTATAAACGATATGTTGACCCAAGCAAGCAGGGACCGCCGTTAGATGTTTGTTTTTGGCTTCATGCAGTTTTTTCTTGTGTCCTTATTTTACTGTGGCGTTGTGAAGCTGCTTTTTGTGTCGTGTTTTAGTTTACGCTTTTACGCAAAGTTTAAGCTCATGTTTATTAATGTTCGTATAAACTGACAGCATACAGTGCTTCATATGTTATCCAAGGAAACCCCATTTCCTTGAACTCAGTCTGAAACACACAATTTAGAAGCAATTTTAATATTCTCAATACAATTTAAATGACTCAACATAATTTTTTTATCCACAAGAGTGTTTTGCCTTACATATTTAGCCCCGTCACTTTACCTATTTGTTATCTAAGATAAACGTTTAAACCCATTCCCAAAACAAAATAGCAGAAAATTCCCAACTTTACAATCAGTGAGCAAAGTAAGAGACATCCCCGGCCTTCTTTCATTGCACGATGCTCATATAATGACATTTGTGTCTCACCAAGGAGGACGGATCAGAGTCGGACTCGGTGGCGGCCACACCCAGCAGCACAGGAAGTAAGTCCAACACACCCACCTCCTCTGTCCCGTCCGCCACAGTCACCCCCATCAACGAGAGCTTCCACGGGCACGACTTTGACGTCACGCGGCCTGGAAACCGCAGGAAAAGCGCTAAGCGTCTCAGCCGGAATATGGAGGTGCAGGTTTCCCAGGAAACCAGGAATGTCAGCATCGGTAAGAGGATGTCACTGAGCGTGTCCTCACTTCAGAGGTTTGAAGTTACGCTGCATAAAATGTCAGTAGATTGCAGATTGCAGAGTTGCTCACAAAACGTTCAGACAGCCACACTCGGTACTCTGCTCTTCCAGGTATGGGAAGCAGCGACGAGTGGTCCGAGTTTCAGGAGCTCATCGATTCTACACCAGAGCTGGATATGTGTCTGGACCCCCGTATTTATGGAGGAGGAAACAGGTACAAGCAACAGTGTAGCTGTTTTAAGCACGCAGTGTAAAAGGATATCAACATCCATGTTTTCCTGTCAAAACAAAGACAGAAACAGATCTAGAAATCCTTTAGGTGGTCAGAGCTTTGATGGATTAGTCCTGCGTGTCAACAGCATTATATTATATATTTATTAAATAAATAAATATATGAAAAATAAATGTGTTTTCATGTGTTTCAGCCCCTCCCAGGGCATAGTTAACGAGGCCTTCGGCATCAACACAGACTCTCTCTACCACGAGATCAAAGACGCCAAGTCGGACATCATTGGGGATGTGGATGCAGGTGCTGAGCTGCTAGGTAAGAACAGGATTCTGGTTTCAGTATGTTTTGATATATTCATTATTGACACCCTAATCCAAGAGCCCCAAAGCCTGAAAGATAAATCATTTTCCCATGAAAGTGCAATGCTGGTCAGCAGCACATGATTTACTTCAGAGGAGATACTTGAAAACAAATAAAAGCGCCATCTTTACCTCGTCCTCCCAGGGTGACTTTTACTATAAGCTAACAGGCCAATATGCCATGTTATTGCACTCTAAATAGAGAAAATAAGGGCAGATGCATGTGCTGTGTGCGCGTGTTACACAGAGCCAGCATTTGTATTTTCTTTGCACTGCAGGCTCCGAGCTCCATGCGAGGCTG
Organism: Perissodus microlepis; assembly: GCF_051167445.1. Lineage (NCBI taxonomy): Eukaryota > Metazoa > Chordata > Actinopteri > Cichliformes > Cichlidae > Perissodus > Perissodus microlepis. Next base: position 19,551,880 of record NC_140464.1, read on the forward strand.
TGCGAATCTGCCGCTGCACTAACTTTACATTCTTTGTCTTGCATGGGGCGCTGCAGCACACGTCTGCATCACCACACAGTCATCCTAAAAAAAACACAATCTCACACCCCAGCTCCAGCTGCACATCCATGCACTTTTTCTTTCATTGTTTGTCTTTGTTATACTTTGCTCTTGTTTTTACAGCAGTTTTAGGGGCAGAGGAACAGTAAATGGAGCAGATTTGAACAGATGTTTTTGTCACTTATGTTCACATTAGTCAGTTTAGATGCCCACTATCGCACACACCCCATTTTGGGCTTATTCACACTGGGAGATTCTGGGAGATTTTGTGTATCAGTATTGACTCACTATCCCTGAGTTTTATGTTACAGAAGCAGCAAGCGCACTCTGACCCCGTCTCCTTGTCCATCTGTTAACCTCTCACCCATTTCCTTTTTTTCCCCTTTTATGTGCTTCTGCCGGTGACATCCATAGGCGAGTTCTCAGGTGTGTATCTGAACACACGTTGGTTGGTATTGTTTTTTCTTAACTCTCTCAACTCCTCTCTACTTTCCAAAATCCACTTTTAAAAGTAGATGCTAATCAGTGGATATAATTGATAACAAAGTAACTTTGGAGTTATTGTGATGCTATGCTAGTAGATGACAAGTGTCAATTAGCAAGCAGTGCAGTGGTTTAGTTCCAGTCCTTTGAGGTAGCGGTGAAATAGCAGTTAATATTTTATTTTTATTCTATTTTTTTTTTACTACAAGCCATCCCTGTTTAATTTTCAGTGAGGATTTCAGTGGTGGGTCCTTTCAGTGGGTCTTTCTAATAGATTTGATGATATAAAGGTCAGATTGTCCTTTGGTTCTGTAGCCATGCCTAAAAACCAAATCAATAAATGCTTATCAGCGTCTTCTCTCCTCTCTTCCCGTTCTTCCTTTTCTTTTTTCCATCTCTAATCTTCACCCTTTCCTCTTTTCTCTCGTCTCCTTTTCTTCTCTCCTTGTTTTGCTTCCAGTCCCTGATGATTTCTTAGGTAAGGCGCCCCATGCCTGCGCTCACATTTGCTTTAGCTTTCACATCCCTCTGTTTGTTTATGTTATGTGGCTTCTTATTTATATTTTCTGTCATTTTTTTATTCCTCATATGCCTGAAATGTTATCATCCTTCGGTAATTGCAGTAAATCTTTCGGACATTATAGAACATTAAAATAATCCAGTGTTAAAGAGATGTTGCAGAGCTCTTATTCAAACAAATACTAAATGTATATATATAGTGGAAGATATAATAACAAAAGAGAATCAGGCAATGATAACAAATTAAGAAATGCATGAGCTCAAAAGCGGTCATGTGATAAAGAAAGTTTTCATATGACTGTGTGCAGTTCAAGAACTATGTGATTCAATCACCCTGTGATTCAGTGGGAATTAAGAGGGTCAGTAGCTGCCAAGCAAATGCACTTGACTAACTGATCATCGGCGAATGTGAGCACCTCCATCAAAGCAGAGGTTTTGGCAGTTTGCTGGTCTGGAGGAACGCTAAGGAGGAAAGACATCAGCGATGATCTTCGAGAAGTAAATGTTGATGCCCAACAATCTGGGAAAGGTTAAAAGGTCATTTCCAAACAACTTAAGGTTCCTCATTCTACAGTGAGAAAGATGAAAACATTCAAGACAGATGCCAATCTTCCCATGAGTGAATGTCTCAGGAAATTCTATAGGCGTCTATAGGCATGTTAAATGTTACTGTTAATGACAGTACAATTAGAAAAAGACTGAACAAGTATGGAGATACTTCCTCATATTGCACAGCACCAACAACTCATACCAGCTGTCAAGCACGGTGGTGGAGGGGTGATGTTTTGGGCTTGTTTCGCAGCCTGGGCACCTTAAAGTCATTGAGTCAACCAAAATATTCTACAGTCAAGTGTGAAGCATCTGTCAGACGGCTCAAACTGGGTCATGGCACAGTGATTCCAAGCGCAGCAGCAAATCTATAACAGAATGGCTGAAAAAGTAAAGAATGAAGGTGTTGCAATGAACCAGTCCAGTCCAGACTCAAGGTTTTGACTGAAATGCTGTGGTGGGACCATAAGAGAGCTGTGCATAAGCAAATCCTCACAAATTTCGATGACCTGAAGCAACGTTGTAAAAAAGAGTAGGCCAAAAATCCTCCACATAGATGTGAGAGACTGTCATACAGAAACCAATTAATTCAAGTTATTGCTGTTAAAAGTTTTTCTACTGAATCATGGGGTCTGCTTAGTTTTTTCACAGGTCTGCATCAAATGATGTGAAAACTTTCTGTTTTTCTTCAGGCTGAAATTCTTTAATTAATTTGACTTCATTTTAAATTTGCTGTCAGAAGTGTTAAAACATGACATCCTGATACTGAGGAGTTATTTTTCCATCCCTGCAGTCACATCACACACCACAACATAAAACTTACACTTTTAATCCAGCATATAATATAATCCACTAAATGTAACACCTATTAAGACCCATCGGCGTTTTTGTTTTGTTTTTGATGCGTTCTCATGTCTCAGAGTTTCTCTGAGTGGATGTGAGCTTTGCTTTTGCTTTTGCTTCCATGTTTTTTTTGTTTTATTTTTCAATTCAGTTTGGGCAATAACGTCGATAAATAGAATTGAATTTTCAACACGATGACATGTTTATGCATGATAACACTAATACTATAATCATTAAAAGATGAACCCTGAATTTTAAAAAATTTTGCAACTAGTTTGGATTTTGTGTTCAAGGTGAAAATAACCTACTTTACTCTGTCTACATTCAAGACATAAATAATAAGAGCAATGAGTTATTTTTAAGATTTCTCAGTATGTTTCCAACATTTTACAGATAAGTCCTTTGTTAGCTTGACTTCTCCTTGTTGTGAATAGTAGAGCTTCAATCATTAATAACTTATTAAACCTCTTATATGAAAACTCATCCTTTGTCCCACACTTACTTTGGTTTGCCTTGAAAGCAGCGTTAACACATAAATGGTTTTCTCATCAATCAGTCGATTGAATAGATCGGCTTCTGAATAAATTATGATTTTTGTTGTGGGGGAGTAACAGTGATGTGAATGTGATTGTTTCAGGGATGAGCAAGGAGTGGGAGAACATGCTGGCAGAGAACAAACAGCTCTTACAGACCAAGTAAGAGACTCAGTGAAGCCTAATATGCACCTGATGATGCTAATGTCACACCCTTTCTGCATTTCATTCAAAGGAAACGCTGAAAGATTTGTTTTTAGTATTGAGACACTTGATCGTGGTTACCTCCTGTTTTCTTATACAACATGTTCTTAGACCAAAACCCTACGTGTGAATGTGAAATTGCAGCTGGTAGTTTCCCACTATATCCCCTTTCTGTCCTTTGCTTGGCAGAAATGCTCTAAATATTGTCAAAAATGACCTTATTGCCAAAGTGGACGAGCTGTCGGGGGAGAGGGAGGTACTGAGGGAGGAGCTGGAGGCGGTGAGACAGTCAAAGAACAAGGTGGATGCCAGAATCAAGGAACTCGAAGAAGAACTCAAGAGGTAAAAAATAGCAACGAATGTTTGAGTCCTTGCACAGACGCAGGATGCTGTGCTTGCTTTTGTGTAATTTTGACTTTAATAGGTTTTTTCACATAACACCCACCTTTAAGATCATCAGTAAAACAATCAAATCAACCTGCAGCAACAGAAATGATTAAAATGATCTAATGAGACATGCCGACCATAACTGTTCTATTTCTGTTAGCTAATAAGCATCTTTAGCACTTTATTAAGTCAAATGTTATTGTTTAGTACTTGTCTTGGAGGAGTATGTAATCTCTGTGTTTTTGTTTGTTGGCTGCAGGTTACGAGCAGAGGCTCTGGGGGCTTCTCGGGACTCCAAGGATGAAGTTGGTGATGATGTGAGTAGAACTGCCCCTGCCTCAGGTTGAACTACTGATGCGTTCATGTCTCTATACAAATATGAGAAGCAGAATAGAAAGTCTTCAGTTAGCTTTCAGACTGAAATGTCTAGTATTGGTTTGGACATCTTATCCTCTCAGATCTGTCTTATTACTTCGTGGCACAGATTCACCAAAGTGCTGGAAACATTCCTTAGAGATTTTGCTCCATATTGAAGTGACAACATCACACAGTTGCTGCAGATTTGTCGGCTGCACCACCAGCACCAGCGTTACCCAGGATGGATCCATGCTTTCATGTTGTTTACACCAAATTCTAACCCCACCATCCAAATGTTTCAGGACAAATTGAGACAGTGGACCAGTCAAAGTTTTTCCAATAGTAGCACACGTAGGCTTTTCTGCTCAACTCGAGTACTCTGTACAACAATCCTCATTCACCCATATATACAAGCACTTTTTGAAGTACTGTTCCTATCACCTTCTCTTTTTTGGACCATTCTCTGTAAAACTTGGAGATGATCATGTGAGAAAATCCCAGTAGATCAGCACTTTCTCGATTGGTTGAATAGATATTTGTGTTAACAAGCAGTTGATTGGGTGTACCTAATAAAGTGCCCAGTGCATGCATATGCCACAGGCTAGTTTTAGGCTGATGTAGAGAGGGATTTCCAAATTAACACCAGGTCTCTGTTCTCTCATGTGACCAGTTTTCATCGCCGATGCAAGACGGCGACATGACAATGACCCAGCGGCGGCGATTTACCCGGATGGAGATGGCCCGGGTGCTGATGGAGAGAAACCAGTACAAAGAGAGACTGATGGAGCTGCAGGAGGCCGTACGGTGGACAGAGATGATCAGGTAGACTTGAGAGAACAGGAAGTGAAATGCTTCTGGGCTTAAAGTCAACACACAGCGTTTTCCTTAAATGTGAACCCATATTCTGTGTCAGTATCTTGTTGTTCTGAGGTGGTTTTTCTGAGTGGCATCATATTTTTTACGGCATTTTTAACTGTTTTTATTCAATTTTTGTCATTTTCTTATACTTTCCAGTTGTTTTCACTTCATGTGCCCTATTTATACTGTTAAAAGTGTTATATTATAGTACTATAAATAACTTTTATGAGTAGTCTTATTATTTTAATTTCATCTCTCTTTCCCCCTCAGAGCATCCCGTGAGAATCCTCCCATCCAAGAGAAGAAGAAGTCTACCATCTGGCAATTGTGAGATTCTGCTTTTAATCAGCTTTATATAGTTATATAAAAGAAAAAGAAATATCCTAAGCAAATTTCTCTTTCTGTCCATCTTCTAGCTTCGCACGTCTCTTCAGCTCATCATCCAGCCCGCCGCCCGTCAAGCGGCCATTCTGCAATGTCAACATCCATTACAAATCTCCCTCACCGGCCGGTTTCCCTCAGAGACGCAGCCACACCATGTGTCAGATCTCCACCTCCAACCGTACCCTGGAGTTCTTCCCTGAAGAGTGAGCGGCGGCTGAACTTCCCCACATCACGCATCACTCTAAACCCCCACACTTATCTGCTAAACAGCTCGCTGCTCGCTCGCTTGTGGCCACTTGCAGAAAGTTTGCGTATATTATCAGCAGAGAGATGTGTTTTTAAATGCTTCCAATAGAGATTGCTTATTTTGGTCTTGACGCGCCATTCAGGTGCATTACACCTTTTGGTACAAGTGCAGCTCAGACCTCTTTTATTTCCCCTTAAACGCAGTTTTTTGACCACAAATGTTTGTCTGGTAAAGACACAAAAGCCACAAAAACACCAACCTCCCAATCACACAGACACAGAGGCCTCCAATTTTCTTCTTTTATGTCTTAAAACACTAAACTGCACGTTACTTTTAGTCATTTTAGAAGATTGCTTGGCAGTAGTTATTGCACTTGCTTTTACTTGCCTTCTCTTCTTCATCTCTCTTCTCTTTGTCTCCTGCTGCTGGCTGGCCAGGCTGCTAACGCTTCGCTTTTTTCTTCTCTTCCATTCCCTGCCTCCCGCTTCTTCCAGACTGGCCAGTAACGGTGTTGCGTCTCTCCTCAGTGACTCGGCGATGTTGGCCCGCCGAGAGCAACGCCGTGAACAGTACCGGCAGGTTCGTGAGCACGTGCGCCGTGATGACGGTATCATGCAGACCTGCGGCTGGAGCGTGCCATCTCGATTCAAACAGGTACCCAGAGTGCTGTCTGTGTGAACAAGAAAACACACATGAGGAGAAACATAAGATTTTAACAAAGCATTGACTGCCAAGAGGGTGAATACTTAAGTGCGTTCAAAATAATTTTTTAAAATCCTTTGTAAAGTTGTGAAAAACTCCAGGTTCCATATTATCTCCAAATTAAATGAGTGTGCCAATTACTTAATGGGTTTGAATGAATTTCTTAGTAGTCTTTAGTCACTTGGATGTGTGAACAGAATCAACTTTCTGGGATTTCCTTACCTGGATGACTGATGACTGAGCATGCATCAAGACAGTCTATGAAGTCATTTCTGAACCTTTGAACAGCTACTGGATCTTATTTAAAACTATACATGCCTCTTTTTTTAATGCTAATTCTTATATGTGAAAGTCGACAGAAGTAAACGAGACGGTTGGAAATATTTTCAGCTGTGGTTTAAACACATTTGGTACTTTAGTGAGCATTTGCTTGACATGCTGGACAGCATGACTGACTCATAGCTGAACTAGCTAACAAACTTCCTGTTTACTGACATGATGGAAAAATATCTGATCACTGGATATTTCCTCTTTTTATGGCCACATTCTGTAAACCTTAGAGTTGGTTGTGTGGGAAAATCCCAGTAGATCATCAATTTGTGAAACACTCAGATCAGCTCATCTGTCTAAATGCATAAATGTACAAAGATCCTGCCATGTGGAAACAGGTGTACCTAATAAAGTGGGCAGTGAGAGTATCAGGATATACTTTTGCATATAATTGTTAGAGGAATCGGTTCATTCTGGGTTCTGGCTTTCATGAGGTTTGCTGATTTTAAAACTGATCAGCACGGAGACGAGCCGACAACCCTCAGTGTTTGATTTTAAGCTCGCAGCATGGAAGCATGCTTTCAATTTCGGCCAGCGGACTTTAAGGTTGGCTCTGTGCAGCTTGAAGGCCAGAGTGCAGAAGGTGCTGGTAGGCAGGTGGCTCTAACTCTGGTCTCCCACAGACTGGTGGTCAGACGGACAGCGCTCAGGACAGCCCGCTGAAGAGGCAGCAGGCAAGTGAGACCGACAGAGTGCCAGCATGCGCCTTTATGGCTCCCTCTCCCTTTTAACCTTCCAACCAAAGCTCTGACCCCTAGACAGCAGCGGACAGCTAATAGCAGAGGAAAGATGTGCAGATACTTAAGGAAGACTTTTATTTTGAGCACTCCAAGTGAAGGCTTTTAACAAAAAGACTATTCTGTGAGGAAAAGGTTGCCACTGTACAGTACATTCACTGTTCCTCTGGAAATGCATGAATAGTTTTGTTTTTCAGCATGATGCAAATCAGAAAAGGCTGTATTTCGAAAACATACATGTGTTACACACCTTGCTCTTTGATGAAGGACTTCCTGTGGAGTTTATTCCATCTGATCTCCTCTCCCTCTGCTAGTGGTGTTGCAACCTTTTAACCTTTAACCTCTGTCTGTCTCAACCTGCCCTACTTAACATTTGGATGTTACTCCTGTGCATTATCTCAGTATCTTAAAGGAAAAATCCACTCACAGTCACTAAGTCATTAGGCAGAGTTTTGTCAACCCGAGATGTTTAGATGTCTCATTTTACTCCTTTTGCTAACAGAATTCTATCAATATATTACGATTTTTCAAGTAGAGCTACAAAAGTTAGCAGCCGTGTAAAGATTATACTTCGGTTAGAAAGCTGCACTGTTTTGCACCTGTGTATATTTACTGTGCCAGTCATTTCACCTCCTTATAAAGGTGTTATGCTTTAACTAAGTGGTGAAATGCTTTTTCCCTAAAATTATGTGTCTCACCTCATGCATAATGCACACGCTCTCTGGGGACAGCCCTGCGGCATCCTGGGAAAAACAGGGAACTGAAAAAGGAGTTGAGATTGTGTTAGCCCCCTGTAATGCCAAGTGTTTTACATTTTATACATTAGATTTTTAGACATCTACATCATCATTGTGATTTTTTTAACAAACTTTGAGCAATAAATTACACAAAAATGCCAGATGTAGCAAGATTTATACAACTTAAAAGTCATGTATGCAAACTGATATTTCATATCTTTTAAAATAAAATTCTATAGGTTCAAAAAAACCTCCCATTTTTTAAAAAAATGTAATTTTCTGGCAATTATTTCATGGTTCAGGCTTTACAGGGTTGCAGATAGGAGAGAAGCAGTGGAGTTTTCCTTTAATGCTTGCTGTGTATGTGCTGTACGTGTTTACAGCACATTCACATACTGGGAATGTTTTCGTTTTCTTCAGTAAAACTGGAGACCAGATGATAATTCACTGCTTTTGCTTTTCTGCTGACAAATTCCCACCTGTGCTTTTAGACAACCAACGAGAAAGAGGATAACCGCATGAAGAATGTCCCCGTCCCAGTTTACTGTCGCCCTCTGGTGGAGAAGGATCCCAACAGGAAGGTGGGAGAAAATCAGGAGGGATGAGGGTTTTCTGTGAAAAAACAAAAACACCTCAGATCTGTCGTTAAATGTCTTTTTGTTTAGGTTTTGTAGAAATATTACCACTAACCATGTGACATTAACTTGCCTGCCATTTCGGAGATATGACAACCATGGTGAATAAGACCCCAGTCACACAGGCCCTGAGACTGCTCTGTGACCATCTGGCAACCATTTGTAAAGGAACAATGATTGTTGGTTGCTGGAGGTTGATGGCATTCTTGGGGAAAGTTATTTTCTAGTGACTTGCCCATGAAGCACACAGGTCACACAAACCAAGACTTTTCAGTAAAGGAGATCTCGAGACATGTTGTATCTCGTAATTAACCGTTTGTAATGATCAATACTGGGGGGGAAGAAAAAACTTCAAATGTCAAAGTCTAGCTGTGCAAAAGCAGAAAGTGGACTCCAGAGACATAATGTGAACTTAAAATCAACCTTTAATGCTGATCATTCAGAGGAATAACGAAAAACTTCAGAAACTAGGTAAGTATTTAAGTTGAACAAAAGGCAGAGAGACACACAGCTATGGTGGAGGACACGACAAGGAGCTGAGGAAAACTGAGGACTTAAATACACACGAGGTAAAAGACAGAGCGGAAACAGCCGGGGGGAAATAAAACACAGGTGAACAGAATCTAACTAAGGAGATGAGAGACTAGCAAAACTAAACAGGGAACATAAACACTGACACTCAGAATAGGACATATGAACATTAAACAGACATCGTCTAAAGAAGAACCGAGAACTAAGAAAGAATATAACAGAACTAGGAAATAATATTGTACATAATAGACATCTAAGACTCAAAAGAATACATCATGAACTCCACATCACTCAAAAGCCTGACTCATGACCCAAAGTCACATGACTATACAGATTATTTTGCCCTGAAAACATTTGTTTGTGTTTCTTTTCTGCTATCTCACTGCAAGCGACATTTTCATGAGGATCTGGTGACAGCTGGTGTTCAGTCACTGCCAATCAAATATGATCAGCCCACACTCACAGAGTCATCATAAAGCACTTGAGCTGAATTTCTCTGTGCTAAACTCTGTTATTCATGCACTCCACTTGTTTAGCTATAAATAATTATTCTATCTGAAGGCGACATTATAAGACCCAAATTATGACTCTTGCACCGGGAGCCACATTAAGCCTCCAAATCATTTTTAAAAAGGTCACTATTGCAGGCATCTGCTTGCTTTTAGAAACATCATATATTAATATAATATGTATATATGTATTTATTATGCCTGTGTGTCTGTGTGTGCACATGTGTGTAGCTTTGGTGTGCAGCAGGAGTGGACTTGACAGGATGGAGAGTCAGCAGCCAGGAGACATCGGAGAAAGCACCAGCGTGCAGCACCGACCCTCTGCACGCTGACGAGGACGGAGCTGATAAGAAGAAGAACCACACGTCTCCCGAGAAGAGGAAGGTGATTACAGCTCACTTTCAAAACAGGCATTCATGTTGGCTAAAGCAGAACACTATAAGTTAATATGTGCAAGAATTATCCTCAGTCGTTTAGAGTATGTCTAAAAATACTTCTGCTGGTGCTGGTTTCACTCACCGAGTAGACAAGGTGATCTTTATTCTATAAAGCTAATGCAGAGGCCTGGGTGCAAATGTGCAGTGAGGCCATTTACTGGATGTCTTTCGCCACGTTTCCTGTCTTCTTGTCTAAAAAAAAATGTTTAGATGCATTTAACTGCTCAAAACGATTCTAGATAGCATACACGAGTCATGGCTGTGTGCAAATTTAATTCTGCTTAGAAGGATTAAGTGAAGATCTGTCCAGCAGCCGTTGTAGGAGCAGGCTGAGTTATCCAAATACTAATGAAATCAGTGCTTCCTTTACTGACCCATCATTTATGACACAAAAAGAAATAAAAGCATCTCAAAGCCTCAGATCTGGCCCACTGCTCAGCTTTGGAAAATGTGCAGACTATTTAACTTGGGTCTTTTAACTGTATTTTTACAGTTTTACATCTTTTTCTACTGATACTGACCTGAGACCATAAGTACTTAAGTAATACAAAAACAGTTAAATGACAGAAAAGTTCCTATTTTTTCACCGCATACTATAGAAATATTTGTGTTTTTTACAATAAGTTAAAAAAGGGTGGTGTATGCGGCTCACATCCCTGTCCTAAGGGCTTCTTAGAGCACTGAGACAATGGGCACATGTGCTGCTGTTTGGAAACAAGCCACACCTCCTCTTCAGGGTGGAGAGGACTTTCCCCCTTTGAACACCTACTTGGTGTAACTGAGTGATTTCTATCATATTTCATCTCTGCTGTATGTAAAAAGAATCCAAATCTGTTCTAATTATCATTAAGGGTCCAGGGGCGGTCGTCACATGTCGTCTTTACGAGGGGAAAGAGTTAAACCAGAGCTTGTTGTTATATGTTGCTACTCTAGGAAAATGTGTAACGCAGCTGGTCGGCAATGAAGTGATATTTTCTGCTGGGTTTTCCATGTTTATCTAATGTGCAGAGTAAAGAAGGAAAGTGTCTAAGATGCCATTTTTGTTGTCAGGTATTGAGACGTAGTTTAACAACAGCAGGTCCACATTATCCACATCACATTAAGCATCCCAGTGTAAGTGCAGCACCAGGCTTCTCTTCTGTGAGATTTCCTTGTGACGTTTTCCACAATAATCAGGGAAAAGTGATCATTTAAAGACATCTGTGCTCTTTCTCTTTGTCATCTTTGTCTCCTCTTTCCTTTGCTCCCTCAGTCAAAGGAGCTCCAGGAAACAGACACAATGAGCAGTCGAGTGTGGATCCTCACCAGCACCCACTCTGCCAGCAAGGTGGTCATCATCGATGCCAACCAGCCCGGCTCACTGGTTGACCAGTTCAATGTCTGCAATGCCCATGTACTCTGCATCTCCAGCGTGCCAGGTGAGAGTGGAAGTGCTGCTTTTTTAGATGTTCGAACATGTGACTGCCTTCAACTTCTTGTTGCTTTGCGGTAAATGTTGGGTTTCTTGCATTTTCATATGTTAAAGTGTGTCTGTGTGTCTGTCTGTGGGTGTGTGCCTGTGCACAGCTGCCAGCGAGAACGACTATCCAGCCGGAGAGATCGTGTTGGATCCAGGTGAAGGTGGAGCAGGGGGAGGAGAGGACACCGGCAGCGTGGAGGGCATGTTGGCCGGCATCACTCTAGTCGGCTGCGCCACCAACTGCAGCGTTGCACGTAGCAACTGTTCCTCTCGCACAGATACGCCAATCATGGACAAAGGACAAGGTGGGCGCATGATAGGTACTCCTTCACTCATGTACTGTTAAGGAAAATGAGAGGTGTGGATGTCATAGTGTCATTTTGCTTTAGCTCCCATTGCTCCACCGATGAATGGGAAGATTCACCCAGCCCAATCAGCCGAGGAAGCCACGGAGGCCACAGAAGTTCCCGAGTCAACGGCCAGCAACACAGAAATGAGGTCTGGACCTCCGGGACCGTTTACTGAGCACGTCTTCACTGATCCTCAGCCTCGTCCAGCAGATGCCTCTGATAGGTAGGAGGTCAAAGTCTGACAAGTCCTCAGGATTGTCTAGGATAAATTAAATGGCACGTTATTAGACAAGGGAAGGAAACAGTTACTGTAAGCATGCCATCAAAAGTGGATCAACTTCCCTGTTTGGAACCTGAAACTCTGAATTTTCCACACAGGAGCTCAGGCCAGTCCAAGGAGGAAACATCACACCCTCCAGAGTCAGAGGATGGAGGTGATGAGACCAAAAACTACACCAGCGTGGCCCCCACCATGTGGCTCGGGGCCCAGAATGGCTGGTGAGTCACTCACAACGTCTGCTGAAGCCTCACAGTGTCCACTATCACAGCAGTTTATGGCGTTTTTCAGCATTTTTAACCCTGGGAAATTTTGAGTCATTAGAGTCAATTAGAGTAAGTTAAAGCTTAAATCAACATTTGATGGATGATTTTTGATAAACATAACAGCTTTACAATTACTTTATCCTTATCCTTGTGCCTTCCACCTAAAACACACATAAATCTTGTGCGTCTTATAGTTTCTGTGAGCTCGGGAGTAACCTGATTCTGTTTTTCCTTCCAGGCTTTATGTCCACTCAGCTGTGGGAAACTGGAAGAAGTGTCTCCACTCCATCAAACTTAAAGACTCAGTGCTCAGTCTGGTGTAAGAAGAAGAAACAGAAATCAATGCATCTCTTATTTTTATATGTAGTTTTAAGCAGAGTCGAGGATTTTATTTTTATGAGTTTCAGTTTGTCCAGTGATCTCCATCTCCTTGTAATTGCAGGCATGTGAAAGGCCGCGTGCTGGTTGCCCTCGCCGATGGGACACTCGCGATATTCCACAGATCGGAGGGTAATCGAACTTTAACAGAGACACCAGACATTAGTCTGTTAGGGGAAGTTATGATTGCAGGTGGAATTGGAGCGTTGCCACCAGTTCAATGTGCGTGCACAGTCAAAATCAAAGATAGAGAAAGCAGTCAATAAATGACTCCAGTAATATGTTAATATGACACAAAAGGCACAAAAATACACATTAGAAAGGAATGTAGGGATGATTTCATTTATAAAATATTTTCAATTGCTTCTATGTTTATTTACCTTAATTCTTCCATATATTGATTTTATATAAATAAATAGCCACAACCCACAGTATTATTGTTAGCTAGGTTAGCTCGGCAGCTCAGGTCTTGAGAAATCTCTTGTCTGAGATTCATCAATTGTCTAACAGGCTGTGATTCAAAGTGTTTCCAGAGGACAGTTACAGGGACGGTCCCTTTATTTACCTCATTTAATGAAGCAGAGATGTGCAAAAACTCACAGAAACACATTTAGCTAATGTGTGTGTTTCTGTCATCAGATGGCCAGTGGGATTTGTCCAACTACCACCTCATGGACCTCGGCCGACCTCATCACTCCATCCGCTGCATGGCCGTCGTCCACGATAAAGTGTGGTGCGGCTACAAGAACAAGATCCACGTCATTCAGCCAAAGAGCATGCAGATAGAGGTGAGGCACGAGCCCGCTGTCGCATCGTTGTGCTGAAGAAACGTCTGCAGCTTCAGTGCCGCAGACGTGTTATTTTTAGTTGTAATAATATAATAAACACCACTAAATCCTTTCTGTTTGGCAGAAGTCCTTCGATGCCCACCCTCGGAGGGAGAGTCAGGTACGGCAGCTAGCCTGGATCGGTGATGGAGTCTGGGTGTCGATCCGACTGGATTCAACCTTGCGTCTCTACCATGCGCACACGCACCAGCACCTCCAGGATGTAGACATAGAGCCATACGTCAGCAAGATGCTGGGTGAGTTTATCTTAGTTTATTTTGTGAAGTGTGACGTTTCACTTTTGGAGTTGCATGTGATCTGTGCAACATCCCACTCACTCTGGTTGTGTCTTGTAGGTACCGGCAAGCTGGGATTCTCTTTTGTGCGAATCACAGCGCTTCTGATTGGTGGAAATCGTCTTTGGGTCGGGACTGGAAACGGTGTCATCATCTCCATCCCACTGACAGAGAGTATGAGTCTTTTTTCTTTATTTTTTGGTGCCTAAAGGATCAAAGGTGATTATTTGTCATAAATACTTGAAGTTTTAGGTGGTTTACACAGCAGAATATCTGGATAACCTGTCAGCAAATGTTTGTTACATTTGATGTACTGGACCAGGCTCCCAAAGGATACAGATACAGGTGTACAGTTCATAAAGTTGGCTTTATTTTACCCTCCAAAATGTTAAAAGGTAAATCAAAAACACAAAGGCACTTTACAAAATAAAAGAAGAACTTATAAACTGACCAAATGGGCACAACTTCACTTATATTACTCATGGAGCAAGCCACTATAAACACAAAGGGAGGTAATAACCACACTCACTACAAAGAAACCCTGCCCAAGCTATCAAAGCAGATGTTTAATGCACTTGTTAGGCATCTCCATGCAAACCAGCTCCACCCTCAGCTATAGGCAGTATCAAATATTTATGTAGTCACTGTGACCTCACCCACTGTTTTTAAACTGAATTTTTAAAATTCAACTTTTAAAGTTTTATTTTTTTTGTTTTTTAACCTGATGAGGTTGAAGTGATGGAGTCCTAATTTATCAGCTTCCCCATGGTGTAACACAGACACCCATACTGGATAATTAAACACTAGGACTTTAACTCACCAAAACCTCTGCAATGATCTGAACCACACAGACATGAGTTCAATAATCCATTAGAAAGGGACACCTCCCAATCAATCACACATAACACCATGATCATAATCATCAAAATATACTTTATTTACTTTATAATGAAATTGATTTTGCAAGTTTCAAGTTAAGGACAGCCTCGTGAGATGATGCTTTTAAGTAGCAGAATTCCTAAAGTCTGACTTGCATGCGCTCCACAATCTGTGTCCTTTTCAATCATGCTGCTACGATTGGTGGTAAGTGGCTCCAACAGGAAATGCAGTTTTTGGTCTCAGCCAGTTCTTTTTGTAATAAACAGGCAGGACTGGAGCAGCACAGAGGTTACGCAAAAGACAGAGAAAAAAAGAGTGTAAATGAAATTTAGATGACAGTGAACAAAGACAAACAAACTGAATGTGTGCTGAATCTGAAGCTCAGCAGGTAGGACTACAGTAAACTTAACATGAACCCGATCTTGTCAAATGTCCTCCGTAAAGGAAATTCATTAGGTGGCCGAATTTGGCTCATTTGTCCACACAAACACTCTCCGCTACCGTAGCACTCTCTATCTATCTCTTTAGTTTCCTTCTTCTTCTCCACATCAGCTCCCCAACTTTCTACACCTTCTGTTTTTCTTTGCTTCCCTCTGTGGTTTCACCCCTTTCACAAACTCTCCGTCGTAACTGTTACTGTTGCTGTGCTCTTTCTCCCGCTCTCCCTCCACTCTCCTCCGCCTCCCGTAGCGGTGGTCCTTCACCGGGGACAGCTCCTGGGTTTGAGGGGTAAGTGGGAGCGCTCCTAACCTCCTTTTCACCCGGTCGAGCCTCCGTGTCTCCTGATACAACGTATCGCTTGCTGTTAAACTTTGTCTGCTATGTGCTTATTCTACGAGGGTACGTGTCCAGCTCTTTCAGCAGTGCAACAGTTTAGCTGAAGGTCACAGAGTACACTGTGTGCAAGGATTTCACAGTTTGCTGAACTTTAAAAGCAGCTTTTTACTCGGGATTTGTTTTGCATGTCTATGATTTGTTTATTTTTATGCGTAACAAATCCATTGCATGCAGTGGGCGTCTTTTAGCTTTAACTGTTTTCAGTTGCTCTGTGGAAAATTTATTTTTATTTGATTATGTCATGCTACCGAATGTGATTTGTTCACAAACACATGTTACTCGTGTACTCTTACCCTTTACTCTCTCTCTATCAGCCAATAAGGTGTCACCTACATCTTCTGGTGGGGTGATCCATGTGTACGGCGACGATGGCTCTGAGAAGAGCAGCGGCAGCTTCATCCCCTACTGCTCAATGGCACAGGCCCAACTCTGTTTCCATGGACACCGTGATGCTGTCAAGTTCTTCGTCTCTGTGCCGGGTAGGCCTGAATCTCTGCTCCCTTTAATTCTGAATTTTAAATGGACTGTGCACTAATAGGCATGTTTAAATTTACACGTCTTGTCTTAAATGTTAAAAGACACATATGTAGACATCACAAATCTGTGATAATACTGTTCCATCGCTCTCAAAATGTTAGTGAATATTTATTATCTAAGCTCTGCTTCTTTCCAAACCTTTCTGATATATTAATCTGACGTTAAAGAAAGATTGTGTTTTTGTTACTTTGTGAAGGTGTCATCAGTGACACTTTCAATACGTAAATGTCATTTTCAGTAACATCTTTCTTTCCTGTTTTTCTTTTTCTTTTGGTGACAGGCAATGTCCTGGCTACCCTAAATGGCAGTGTGTTGGACAGTCCATCAGAAGGACAGGGCTCCACAGCTCCCACAGAGACGGAGGCGCAGAGTGTTCAGAACGTGTTGGTGCTGAGTGGAGGCGAGGGTTACATCGACTTCCGCATAGGTGAGCATTCAAACCTGTCCTGAAACCAGTCCGTATATCCGATACTGCATATTTTGGTATCGATCTGATATCGAGTAAATACGGTATTGCCGATACCAATACCGATATTCATACTTTTAACTTATTCAGTTCAATTCAGTTTTATGTACTTGGCACCAAATCACAACAACAGTTTCCTCAAGGCACTTTATATTGTAATGTAAGTACCCAACACTAATAAAGGTACAACTTTTAAAGCCAGCTTATGTAGGAGAGGGCTAATAAACTTTTTCCATTTTCACAAACTAAATTATCGATCCTGTGGCACTAGTATCGGTCCAATACCAATAAAAGCATTGGTACTTGTGTTTCTGATACCTGGATTGAACCACTCACCCCTAGCAGCCATGGTTTTTTAATTTGAGAAGTTGGAAATAGTACTTTTTCCGTTTGGTCCTGTAATGGTCTTGCACTTGGATGGTTTACTAGCAAGTAATGAGTAATTAGTTAATTAAAGGTTAAAGAAACCTACTGGAATAGGACATGCCTTTTATAATCCATGTCACCAGCATAGTTATGTACTTTCTCGTGCCTGCTTCTTTACCACAGCAGCCCATCCAGGTAAGTTGGTTAAGTGTAAATAACAGCAGACAGTCTTTGTTTTTGCTTGAACAGCAAAGCCGATTAGGTGTCTGAAAGAGCAACGTGAGTGTATTTAGACTTGTGAAAAGTACAATAGTATCACATCAAATTATGATGAATGAAACAGTTTCAAACAGTACACAAAATGCATGTAACTATTTGAGCACAACGTTTGCTTTCATGTTTTCATGGCTCTGCTTTGTTTTTTCGTTCTTCTCAGGCGATGGAGAGGATGATGAGACGGAGGAAGGAGAAAATGGTGATGGTGGGGCTTCGCAGAACAAACCTACTTTGTGCAAAGCTGAGCGGAGCCACATCATCGTCTGGCAGGTGTCTTATGTACCCGAGTGACACCTGAGATCTGCTTTAACACCTCACGCATCCACCCATCTCCTTAAAGAGATCTCTTCTCCCGCCCAGAAGCTTTCAGCCACCCAAACCTTGTAATTTTCCCCCGGTCATGTAAAAGTCCCCCCTTTGGCTCTAAAACGACCATTAAAGCCGTGTATCGTCCCTTGTAACTATTATACCCCCTCCTGTCCCAGACCTTAAAACCTAGAAACCTGCCTGCCATCCTGTTTCTGTCCCACGCAGGGCATTGTAATGATTCATGAGCTTTGTAACCCAGCCTCATAACTACCTCCCTTCTCTGTATCAACCTTATATTCACCCTGTAAGCACACTGTATCTCTTCCTATATTTACCTCAATTGTCCTGCATCTGCCCCAGAGTTATTCCTCATCTTCCTCCATTTAGTTAATCATCAGTGAAAACTCCACCTCATTTTAAAGCAAAGCCCCAAAATGCACAAAAATAAGGAAAAAGAACAGCAGCAGCAGGAAAGGCAACACCGGCATGTAGACATCAGTCCTACCAACGGCCATCTGGCAGTCCATTAACAATCAGGGACTCTGTTTTATGCATCTACATATTCTTAGACGGTGTGCGAGGAAGCAGAAAGCTGAGGCCTCGGTTTAAGGTCAAAGTTCACACAAAAGTGCGGCGTTCAAGTTAGGATGAGCATACACGGAACAAATAGGAAGTCAAATTACTTCATTTCCAACCCCTGCAGAAGCCTGGGTTCTCCCGGCTGCTGCTTAAAACATGTTGCTACACATGTCACAATGAGTCGCCTCTATAAGAGTCCTGATGGGGCTCTAAGGTCAGATTGTGTCCACATACAAAAGGAGTTCAACTGTGTCGAGGGTTCAGTCCAGATCTCATCGCGCTCATTTCTCTGCCTGGCTGTTGATGGGACGGTGAACAGTGGCGTGTTGTCATCGTATGTACAGGGAGTTGTGTAAATCTCCACTGAAACCCATCCTCTTTGTTCAGTATGGAAATTCTCGCATTGATCTCTATCTCTGTGTATTAAATATTAAACATATGTGTGCTCAGAACAATTAACTCGGGTTTGTGTCGTCTGTGTGTGTGTCTCACTTCACAACAAGAAGAACATTTTAAAAAGTATGTTAGGTTTATTCTTTTTTTTGGACAGTGGTAAAATAAAGCTTCTTAACAGCCAATAAAAGCATAAACATGACCAATCAGGTAAACATTATTTAGTGCAGCATCACTTTAACAGGCTATATGCATTTGGGGAGCTGGAAAGTTTACATTCAAGTACTTTTACATGATCTTTGTACTTGGAAAGTACAAGAAGCTGAACATGTGTGCAAGGCAAAGACAATGTGTTGGTAAACTGCTCCCGTTTAGTTAGAAGTGCCAAAATAAAATACAAAAAACATTAATCTATGGGACACACTTCATATAAACATTACATGTTTGTACCATACATGAACTGCTTACATCAGTGCCTCTCAAACTTGTTCTGAGTTTTACTTTTTAATATTGTGGACTGAAAAAACAAGCAAAAACTGGAAAGAAAGCAGAAGCCAGGTTATTGCTCGCTTAGTGCATTTTGCTTGGTAGTGTCGTCTCACGTCCCTTAAGATATAAAATAATGTATGAAAAAGATGAAATACAGGACGGCAGAGATGAGCTTTCGAGTAGCTACAAACTACTAAAGCCAAACAGTTCATCTGAGGTATGACGTGATCCACCTTATATGATAAAAACAAAAAACCGTTTACGATCGGACAGTGTTTGTGCAGAAAGTCAGTTGTAGAGCCAGCGGGTGCTGCTGCTCTCCCAGCGGTGAAGCTCGCTCTGACGAAACCACAGAGAGATTTCCTTCTGAGCGCTCTCCACAGAGTCGCTGCCGTGGATCACGTTTCTGCCAACAAACATGTAAAGAACACTGAGACTCGAAATACCATCTGCCCCAAACACAAACTGAGTCATTCATTAATAATAAGCAGGGGTCTGAGGGACAATTCACCTGTTTGTCCTCATCATTTACTTTATTTTTCCAAATAAAGACTTTTTGAAGTTGATGACATCTCAAAAAGTCTGATTTAAGATGTTTACAGTAATTCAATTCGCTTTATTTATATAGGACCAATTGACAACAACAGGTAATTTTATTTTGCAAAGCAAAGGCCCAACAATCACATGTTCCCTTATGAAAACGAGAGAAAAGGGAAACGGAGCGCACAGGGAAACAAGGACAAAACAGGAGCTTTGTGAGAGGGACGACAAAACTATGACATGCAGTAGTGAAAAGAGGTGAGTGGAGAAGAAGTTCTCAGTGCATTATGGGAAGTCCTGCAGAAGTCTGAGCCTATAACAAGGGAGGATTCAGGGTCACCTGATCCAGCGCGAACTATAACTTTATCAAAAAGGAAGGTTTAAAGCCTGATGTTATATCAGCGCTTATGTGCCGGCATTGTCTGAGTGGCGACTATCTTTCTGAGCATGAATAGAAGTGACCGTGTGATGATGTTGTGTCAGCAAGCAAGCCACCAATAAGGAAGGTACACTGGCGCCCTTAGGATAATAAGGTCCTTTGACATGTTAGCTGTTGTTGCTAGCACCACTGCACAGTCAACAGTAGTACCAGCAACAACTAATAACAAGCTCTCGCAGTCACAGGAGGCTGTTGTTGCTAGCACCGGCAGTGCAGAAGTGCAGGAGGAGGGACAGCGGTCCCAACAACAGAGGGAGAAAGAGACAGAGGAAGGTGTAATTAAGAACTCGTGTAAAATGAAAGGCTATATAGAGGCTTTCTAGTCTCTGCCAGTGCTCTCAATGCCACATTCGGGATCAACAGTCTAGCTGTAACAAATGCATCAAGTAGCTTTTGAATATCACTCTGAGACAGCATGTTTAAAATGTGAATGGCAGCACTTATCTTGATCAAAATAGACTCAAAGGTTCCTCACAGGCTTACTAGAGGCCATGCAGAGTAATTATCTGCTTAGACAACATGTTTCTAAGACTGTTAGCTCCAAAAAAAGCATGAAAGCTTAAAATTACAATAATTACCATGTATGTTGATTAACTTATCATTTGAACTCTGTAATTAATATCAGCAAACTCTTCATGCAAGAATTCAGTCAATGACAGTCAGTGACAGTTTTTGCCTCTGTGTACCACCACAATGATACAAATCGACTGAGACAGTCAGCTTTAATTGAAATAAATAAAAATGCATGGCATAAAAATCTAATTCTCCTTTAAGTAGAGTGAAATCTCTCACCTGCCCACCTCCACACACAAATCTCCCCGGATGGTTCCAGGCAGCGAGTCTCCAGGGCTGGTCTCTCCCAACATCTTCCGTGCAGTCTTGACCACATCCAAGCCCTGCCACACCTGGAGGAGCACAGAGAGGTACACTACAGCACATCTGTAATCGGAGTGACCCCACAAGCTACTGCGAAAACCTCAGCGTGGAACAATGTGCGCATCACGTCGAGGAGTCTCACCATCGCAACAACTGGCCCCGAGCTCATGTAGGTTACGAGTCCACCGAAGAAGGGCCTGCTCCTCAGGTCCCAGTAGTGTTCCCTAAGAAGCTCCTCTGAGGCCTGGTATACAAACACACACACGACAGATTAATGGATAATACCGTGGTTCATGGGTCACAGATCAAAATATTTTGGAAACACGGAGCTGCTCCAGGCATACCTGCACAAGTTTCAGCCCCACCAGTTTGAAGCCTTTTTTCTCAAAACGACGCACGATTTCGCCCACCAGTCTCCGCTGCACGCCATCTGGTTTTACGGCAACGAAGGTGCGTTCATTCACCCCAGTCCAGCCTAGAGTCGAATAAAACGTGCTTAAACTCGAGCTTAAATGAGCAATACAATTACAATTATTCTGCTTGTAGCCACTGCACTCTGCGCATAGACATATTAAAGAGGGCCTGTTGTGCATTTCCTTATTTTATGTCACATATGTACCGTTACAGTGTTGGCTGCTCACATCAAAGCTGGTCAAAATATCAAAGAATGACATCAGCGTGAGCCACATTTATCCCAGAGATCTCTCAATATAAGAAAAGGAAGTGTGATGGCAACAGTACAGCCCAGTTTTCTCACTGCTGTAGTTAATGAAAGAAAGCTGTCAGCACAACTCTTTGGGCTTAAACTGGAAGAAATTAATGTGTAAAATTACGGAAAAGGTTCTCGTAGCTTGTTGTCAAACTGTCCTGTAAATATAAGGAGGAAACTTTTTGTTAATTCACAGTAAATACAGTATTTTGTGCATTTATTTGGTAGCACTATATAATGATGTTACACAGATTGGCATTATTAAGGTATTAGCAAGTGCTGAACTCATCATTTACATAGCATTACTCCTCCTCAGTATGCAATTTTTAAATACAGACATTTTATTATTATGACCATGATTATGATTATTGCTAGCAGTGATAGTAGTACCAGGTGAAACAGTAACAGCTGAATAAACATCTGTATTTATAAAACACATGCTAAAGAGGAGTAATGATATAAATGATGAATTAAACTTTACTAATGCTTAATAGTGTGACATTATTATAAAGTGCTACCACTTATTTTACTGTGGAAACAAAAAAACAGAAACATCTCTGGGGGGTTTTGTGGGGGAGGTCTTTAGCAGACAAGCTTAAATACAGTTATGAGCCCCAAATTTATGTTTATTTATTGCCGGGTGATTCTGGTCCCTGGAGCCTTATGTTTGGCACCCCTGGTATAAACCTCTTGTTTGCACAGGGATGAACTGAATGGCTACACCCAGATCAGTAAAACTACAATGATTATTTGGAACTGTTAATCGTGCAAAGTAGATCCCAACAATAGAAATACAGAGTTGAAAATAAGCACAGAAAGCCCCTTTAAAAACTTCACAAGCAAAAGTGCACACGTCTGAAAGCACTACATGCATTTGCTGTTTTAACCACACTACGTCTTGATGCATGCTCAATCATCCAGATAAGTAAATGCCAAAAGGTTGATTCTGTTCATCTGTACGTAGCGTTTTCAGTGGGAGAGACGTTTCGTCACTCATCCACACTACATTTCCCACACCGTGGAGGCCTGTGGAGGATCAAACCTAACGCCCCAGCCGGTATTACATCAGCTGCTCGTGCCACAAACCTCGCGCTTACAACTTTCTGGGTGTTCCTCACCAAATTCTTCGATTCTCGCGTGTTTAGCCACCAAATCCTCGAGCTCGGACCGGTCTGGCTGTCCCCTCTTTCTCGGCCCCATTGCAAAGCTCTTCCTGCAGCAGCCAATCAGCGCACACACGCGCTATTAATAGGATGATGAATCAACTTTTCTCACGCTGAGGAGGACACATGGACCACGCGGCTCTCAGCATAGATTAGTTAACAAGCTGGCCACACTGCAGTATCACCCACGGTCACAGAAAAACTAACCACTAGTCAGTCCGAGTTTCTTCTGTCAAACTAAAGTTAGAAAAGGCAACACGACACCACTGCTGTACCGGTTAACTGTGCCGCTGCCTGCAGCTAGCCGAGGCATCTGTCCGGAGGGTTTCCTGGGAGAAAATTATCCTGTGAAAGTCAGACTGGAGGCCCGTGAGTGACAGAGGAGCAGATACAAGCACGTTTATTACCAACCTGACTGAAAGATCTGAGCAAATATGGACAGAAATAAGCAGATCATTGTCGCCAGCGGACGGGGATCAATGTCGGGTACGATAAAGAGGAGGAAAGAAGGATGCGCGTGCACGTAGCTTAAACGCGGGCTCACGAGGAGCGGCTGAAACTGCAAATCATGTGGCGCAAACGACCAATGGTATGCCGCTCCCAAAATTTGCTCCATCTGATACCAAGTGCCGATACTTTCAACCAATGAAGGTAGCTTATGGAGGGGAGAGCAGCATATCATGACTGCAACATCGCTGTGCTTAATCTGAATACTTTTAATGACAACGAAATGATGTGATTTTTGCTTTCCACTGTTAAAAAGTATCCCTTCATAGTATACTGAATTATACTGATATACTCTAACTATAAGTTGCAGTAATTCATGCAGTTTGGTAGCAAAAATCTAATAAGGTATTGCAGTGCAAGCTCAATGTAATTAATCAGTTCAGAGTAGTTTAGTCTTGCTGCAGCAGTCCAGGATGACACTGAACAGATGGGCATGCACGGGTCAGACTATGGGAAGTATCCCTCCTGTCTGTTAAAAACTAAATACATCATCAGTTTGTGCAGCTGGTTTGAAAGCATGGCCCTGCTTGAAAAGGGCCACAGCCCTTGCCAAACAAACAGAATGGTAATGTGTTTGAGGGTATTGTGTGCTCACCATGAGCTGTTCTTGTGTGTGACAAGTTCATTGATCGTACACAGAGAGACAATGTCTCTCCTGCTTGGCATTTGCAGTCTAAGACAAATATTTTTGCGCTTTTATAACTGTAGCTACATTTCTTTATAAACTGACAGGCAGTTCACATGTTCTGCTCCCAGCCCTGACGATACCAGTGCCAAAGTTGTTATCCATACTATCAATTTTGCCAGAGTGAGATGTAGAATAAATACAAATAAGTAATGTCGCGTGTCCAGAATATTGAGGATGAGAACAAAACAACGATGGTCCAGGAGAGTTTGGTCAAACGATGATTTTAATGAACACACGCGTGGGGGATGAACACTGCACACAACCAGCATCGATCTCTGCCCAATAATACACAAGCAGTTGTTTTCATAACATCAGGGTATTATTTATGACGCCCCCTCATGCGTCAAAGCAGATACAATACATGCATAAGTTTCAAAACCACAAATGTTCTGGTAACGACTTTTGACACATTTGAAAAGAACATTCTCTTCGTCTCCACGCCAGGCGCATCCGGTAGCTCATCTTACCCTCGCTTATCTCTGGAACATCAGAGCGCGTCCTACAACAAACTATCACTTATGCAGGCACCAAATGCAGTTGCAAGCTTGCAAAATATGTCTGAACTCTTACCTAGAAATGAATCTACCTACGATGTGTGTGCGTGGGTGTGTCGACCTCAATTGCACTCTGTCTCACCTCTCACCTCGCCTACTAAAACTCACAACCAGACAGAGGCCACTCTCATATGTATAACAACCTAACTGAAACTATATATGTAATATATTGAATAAATGCTTTAATCAAATTCCACTACTCAAAGCTTAATACAAAGGATATAAACAAATAAAAGATAATAATGAATAACATGGCATATGTGTCTTGTAAGCGTGTAGGCAATCCTTCCATAGCTCTAAGTCACTTTGCACAATAGGATGAAGCTTCTGACCTTCAATTACTGACTGAGCTTTAACTCTTTAATAAGCACAAACTGCAAGGTGTGTATAAAAATAGTTATAACTGCATCTGTAATAAAGGTTAATATGGTGCCAGTA
This sequence comes from Perissodus microlepis, assembly GCF_051167445.1. Taxonomy (NCBI): domain Eukaryota; kingdom Metazoa; phylum Chordata; class Actinopteri; order Cichliformes; family Cichlidae; genus Perissodus; species Perissodus microlepis. The sequence continues at coordinate 19,576,820 of NC_140464.1, forward strand.
TGTTTAAACATCTGAATGCAATATCAATGCTGTAGATTATGTTATTAATGCAATGGTAATGATGATGGTTATGAATAGTAGCAGTAAAATATTTGGCTCATATCAACAGTAAGTAAAATTTTATTTATATAGCACCTTTCTAGACAGAGAATCACAAGTGCTGCACATAGGATAACAACTCATAAAACAGGCAAATATTAACCAAAAGCAATTTTAAAAAGGTGAGTTTTGAGTTGTTAAATGTTGGTTTTACATCAAATAACTTCTTTATTGTAACTTTGTGAATGCGATAAGAGTTTGAGTGTAAAAAGTGTGGAGGACAAGGATAGTCAGGCACATCGAGAACATCAAAGCATTTAGGGATTTAATCTTTAATTGTGCAATAAAATACATATTAGTACATTCATTTACATTACATTATTTATATAGAAATTAATATAACAATTCATTATTAGATAATGATGAATTTCAGATTCAGAAAACCTTTTTTACCCTTGTTTAAAAAAGGAAAATAAGTAAATTAATTCAAAAATCAAATCACAAATATAAATTATTTCTGACATTTAAAGTGGTGATTCCACAAATTGATTCTTTCATTCATGTTAATACTGAACCAGCAGCATCATGACTGGTTTAGACTTCTGCTGTGGATCTTTGTAGAGTTTAACCTAAACAAGCAGCTGACGTCATTCTTAGCATTTATGCTTGTGCAGGTAAATTATGTGTTCATTACTTTGTGGTTGTGTCCTGGTGTTTTATATGTGGTGCCAAACACAACAGATACATGCTGGCATTAACATAAACATAAAAATGTGTCAAATGGAACTAAATTCAGTATTAGCGTATACATTTTGAGCTCACATAATCTATAGGAAAAAATCCCTAAGGGCTTCATATATAGCATCCCCAGCTAAAGCTCTATAGCAACATGCAAATAAATGCAGTACAGAGTGAGGTGGAAAATCAAAATATTTGTTTATATCTCATCATCCTGTTTCTTGTCAGGCATGTGGAAAACGTTTCCATCAGGCTGCATCACCCAGCTCAGTACGAAGTCTCCACTCGGGCTCTGGGCCTCCAGGTTCTGCGTGAACTGTTAAAGACCTTAAAGACCAACTATTAAATATATATATGATGCAAATGATGTAATAACCTGTTACACTGTAACTGGAAACTCCTTTTAACCCCACAGCCCAGCCTTCCCCACCATTAAAGTCGTTGCAGACTGTGTCGACCCAACGTGTAGTTACATTTCTAAGGAGGTGAACATAAGGTTATATAGAAGGGAACTTTAAAGTAGTTATGCACTGATTGTCAATATAGTAGTGGAAAATAGATGATAATGTCTATTAGGAATTAATAATATAATAACAGCAATAAAAAACATAAAACTGAAACAGCCATGTGTATGTTAGCACTACATTATATTTGCCAAAACAAACTCTTCAATATGATCAAAGCTGTCTGCCTTTAACAGCCTCAAAGTTTTGTTGTTGCGTCAGGATCTCTGGAAATCACATAATTTTTGGCAGTTTGGTATAATATGTAGCCTTGTTTACACTTGCGCAACAGTTTTCTGAGCCATTGTTTAACAGAATAGCATTAACACAATATGATGATTTCAAAAGTGGCTATTAGGTGTCACCATGGAGATGGGTGTCAGATGGGTTTTGAAACTTTCACCACTTTCAGTGTTTCACAAAGTGCAATGCGAGAAGCCTCAACCCTTAGATATTATTACCCTTTTTAAGATGTCCTCCTTCAGTGACTCTAGGTCCACAGAGGTTTTGGTTTTCTTCAGCGTCACCTTCACAAACTTCCTCACTGTCATATCTATTTTTATAGAAAAGAAAAAAAATGAATACATTCAATTTGAATTATAAAAATAAAATCTAAAGATTGGAGAGAAGTTCTGTAACCATTAAGTTCTTTTTTAAAACTGAGAGCATGCAAATCAGAGCTCACCAGTGTAACAGTCAAAGTATCGCAGGTATTGACATCCAGAGTTCATCCAATTGCCATTAAAAGCAACACAAAGAGGCTGCGTAAAAATTCGATGATTTGCTATACTGCCAGGTAACAAATGACTGTGAACTTCCATCTGACCACTTCCATGAATCTCTGAAGAGACCGATCCATGTGCAGGTGATCACCATATTCATCAGCAGGTCATTCTCAGATTGGTTCCTCACACTGGCAAAGTCAGTGTGGTTCCCCCTGCAGTAGCTTTGAGCATCATCCCAGGTTTTAGGCTCATTCACACAGATGAAGCTCGATGTATCTGAAATGATTTGAACAAATATCTGAGCAATATTACTTTTAACTCTATTTTTGTCAAGGTGCTTTAAGCCTGCACTTGTTTGTTTCGTTTTTAACACCATGCCTAGGAGGCATCCTGGTCAGATGCCCGCACTATTTTAACTGCCTCATTTTGATGTAGAGCCCCTCTCAAATGACCAAACTCCTTATCTAACTCCTAAGGGAGTACACAACCACCTTTTTCCCAGACTGCTGCCTGATCTTCAAGGAACTGAATGCCTATGACTTCTCTTGTGGGTGGTAGACTCACAGAAGGGCAGACCCATGTAGCTTCTTTGGGCAAAGCTTGTCTTTGCTTGGGCTAAAGTCTGGTCACTGGACATTCTCAGTTGAGCCAATAATGCGGGACTGGCTCCAGGATGGGAGCCTGGTAACCCTTTACCAGGCAAGGTAAACTTAACCCTTGATCATAGACTTTTCAGAATTGCTCTTTTTCGTCTCCTCACCTGAAACCAATATGCTTTGGGAAATCCTACCAGGGGCAAATTGCCTCCAACAGCATGGCTCCTGGTCAACTTTGTTTATTAGATATTTGAAAATAGAAAAAATGTCTCTCTTGCTCTCTCTCCTTCTCTGCCAGAGTTGCATAGTAAAAAGAAATATTGCAAATATTGTACACACACAAATACACACACATAGATATTTATACTTGAAATTTTTTCATTACTTTTGTTGTAGCAGAAGAACGGGATGTGGATTCACAGTCGTCAGCTCCCCAGTGCCTATTAAGAAGCATTGCCGCACAAGATTTATACAGTCCTGGATCATAATTGGGTTGATCAACTTTACACACCCTGAACGCAGCTTGTCCTTCACCATAGTAGTCCTGGTTTTCCAGAGACCACCTCCATGTGTTAATGCCAGTGTCAGTATGGAGCCCAAACCAGACAGACTGTATTGAGTTCATCGTTATGAGATTAGTCATCTGGGCCGTGTCTTTATCGTTATCAACAGTGGCCAGGTCAGTGTAATTCTCCCTGCAGTAATCTTGAGCTTGAAACCAGTTCAACAAGTTGGTAGGTGTGAGGAAAACAGGGAGGTAGGAAAAACAGTCCTGTGATAATGACAAATATAGCTTACTCTGACATGTGCAGAAGCTGACTCACAGTTTGTACCTGAACATAATATATAATTGATTGACACGTTTTATCTGTAACTTCAAACATCCATTTCAATTTTGTTTAATTGTGGAAAAGAAGAAATCCTCCCTTGGGATGGATTCACATCAAAATAAATGTAAGGTTTAGATATTTGTGGAAAGAAATTATTATTATTTATTATTATTTACACTGACCTGATAGGACAATCATCATAACTGCAGTCATGATGTTGAAAAGTTCCTGTATACCTTGAACTGGTGAGTGTCGGGGTCAGTATATCAGTGTTATTTTCCATGGTGGGTTAGTTACAATGTATAGTCCTATAGTCCTATAAAAATGGCTCAGATACGAGTAAAAGTATTACATTTACCTTCATTTAACTTTAACATCACTTCCTAAAGTAAAGTACTAAATATCAGTAGTAAGAAAGTAGTAGTAGTGATAATAGTAATAGAAGAAATAAGAAAAGTACAAGTGCTTAAGTACAGTAAAGGCACTTTGCTATATTCTAGTTGCTGCTCTTTTTCAACAAAATATTATCTAGAAATATTTTCAGAAACATTAATAAACTTATTTTAATTGTTTTTACTTGATTAATTTATTTTAATGTGTATTGTGTAAGATAATTATAGTGTGTGCACACAGGATTCAAAGCTTGTGTAATCTTATTAAAAACTACTATTTATTTGGCACAATGACTGATTTTTACTACAACAAGTGAATCAACATTTTAAATAAATAAGTGCCTTATATTGAATCCACAAAAACATCTGTGGCTTTGGCCGGAGTGCTCCTTTTGCTTACCTTAAATCAGTTGATCACCAGTAAATAACAAACACCTGAAACAAACGCTGTAAGCCTCTTTCCGTCTGTGCACACGTTGCATATTCTCAGTGCAGTCTGGGTTCACGCTTTATTATAAAGTGTGTTCTCCACTAAATTTGCACAAACTTCTGTCCTTGAAAAGGATCCGTGACATTCACCCAACCTTTGTTTATCTGCCCAGCACAATATTTAAATGACATTTAAAACCCTACTCCAGTCCTTCATGTTGATCTCAGAAACTGACCTGTAATATTACATGACTATTTCTAGCACATAGGACATAAATTACCAAAATAAAGCGTGTTAGTAAAGTGCAGGGCCAGAGCAGCCTAAATGTCTCGGCGAGTGTACTTGAGGGATGGAACACTATGATTGATAAAGATATTCCCTTGTTTTATTTCTTTGATGATGGCGGTATCTTCAGCCTCATATTCTCTCCTGAGTTGAGACCTGCTTACTGAAAAGACGGTGGGTTTCAAAGCACATCACATTTATTTATTTATTTGCCTGTCCCGTTTGGTACTGTAGCATTCAGAATTATTGTCTGAAGACCAAGAAAAATGCCAAACAGATTTATTTTCCCAAGTGGATCATTGCAGCTTTGCCATACTAGTCCACTTGGGATCTTTATGTTGTTGTTTTTTAATGTATTTATTTATTTATTTAATAAAGTTTAAGTTATTACAATCAGAACAGACATCACCAGGGGATAGTAAAGAGAAAGACATAGACAAGAGAAGCTCAAATAAAGGAGAGGGAAAGAAAAACAGAGGGGAGGAGGGACAGCGAGAAAGACATCCTCCTAGAAAAGAGCTGAAGAGAGACGGGGTGGTCACCCGACGGTGCAGAAGCCACAGGGAGCTGCAGCAACGTGCCCACAGGCACCCTGGGCCCAGAGGTTTGAGGGCTCTCCACCCCCCGGAAGAGGCTCGACTGAACCAGGCCACGCCAAGCAGTCGCCGAGATTGAGTACACACCCAAGCACCCAATCTCGGTCACCGAGAACCACCAATGCACCGATGGGTGAGGGCAAAGAGTCTAGTCAGGGGAGATAGACCCCCAAACCTGGGCCGCTAATTCTGCAGAGCTAAACATTTAGTGTTTTGTGTCTAAACCAACTTTTGATGAGACGCTTCTTTTTCTGCCTACGTGAAGATAGACTAATTGTTCCATTTCTGAGCAGACCAGTTTAGTTCAATTCAGTTTTATTTATAAAGTGCCAAATCAGAACAACAGTTGTCTCAAGGCACTTTATATTGTAAAACCCTAAAACAGAAAAAAACAGAGAAAACCCCAACAATCAGATGACCTCCTATGAGCATGGCAAAAACAGTGGGAAGAAAAAGGGAAGAAAACGAAAGAAGAACCACACTCAGGGCCATCTGCCGCGACCGGTTGGGGTTGAGGGGAGGAAGAGAGGACGAAAGACATGCTGTGGAAGAGAACCAGAGATTAATAATAACTAATAATAAATCCAGAGAGGTGTATAACCACAAAGTAAGTGAAAAAGGTGACTGAAGTAGAATTACTCAATGCATCATGGGACTCCTCCAGCAGCCACTGCAGTTTAACTAAGGGATGATTCGGGGGGGATATCTGATTTATCAAAGAGGAAAAATAATGTTAAAAGCATGGAGGGTGTCTGTCTGCTTGATTTAAAAGGGAGCCAATTAACGAAAGCCAATTAGGAGAAATATGCTCTCTCTTTCTAGTCCCTGTCAGTGGTACAAAATGATGGCACTATGTGTTTCACACCCAGAATATTTTAAGACTGTTTAAGGTGCTGCAGATCTGACTGTTTGAAAGACAGTTTGTACTCCTATGCTAGCTCATCCAGAGACTAATTATGATGGAGGAAAATAGCCTGGGTCAAAAAATGTTATGTTATGCTGCCGAGCTGATCCTCCCAGAGACTGAATATTGTGTCCATGAGCTCACTCATTCAAAAATTGTTAGTGTTTCTGAGCTCATCTCCCCACAGACTGTAACTTGGCCTGGGCATCCCCAGAGACTGTACTGGAGTCCCTAGTTAATTCTGGGCCCTCTGTGAATCCTGAGCTGGAACAGCCACAGCTCCAGTCAGTGGAGATGTCTGTGAGCCTTGCAAAGCTCCAGCTGTCACTGAGACTTTTTCTCAAGTCTAAACTGAATTCTTTTGTTTTTGACAGCTCAAACCTTTGCTGAAGTTTGTACACTATGTGGAAATTCAAAGATAAAACTGAGTTCGAATTTGATTTTACAAGCTTTGATTGATCCCAAACTGATGTTGAGGTCCAGGCTCTGAGGAGGACGTAACTGATAGATCAGAAGATCTTCAACACCACTGGCTGAAACGCAGCTCCACCATAACAGAAAACTACAAGATGTCCTGACAGCACAAAATCTTCTGTCTGTTTATGTCACTGGTGTTGTAAATGGCCAAATTGTACAATAAGATAGTTGTTGAATGATTATGGTGTGGTTAATGTTTTTTACTACATCAGTGCATCTTACAGTAATTTCTGAAGAGTGACAGTCCACAGTATTAGCACGAAACAAAAAGAAATTAAACCCATCGCTTTACTACACCATATGTGCAGTAGTCCACGTTAATTTTGTGTTTGCCAGTTTGCTCTTCATACGAAATTCAGTTGTTCTGCATTGAAGTAGAAACAAGCACTTTGTCAGTATCTGTGTTACAAAGGTTGTGCATTCCTATAATGTTATGTTCTGTGAACGACGTCTGTTGTTCTTAAGGTTTCTGGGAATTATAAAGAATTAAGCCATCCAACTTAATTTGCTTAGTCAACTAAATCCTTCTTTATGTTCAAGGAGAATATTTGAATAAACAGATCCCATTTGTAATCCTCACTTGGAAGCACAGTCACGTCTGATAGATAGATAGATAGATAGATAGATAGATAGATAGATAGATAGATAGATAGATAGATAGATAGATAGATAGATAGATAGATAGATAGATAGATAGATAGATAGATAGATAGATAGATAGATAGATAGATAGATAGATATGTGTGAAATACAGTTGCCTCATGTGCCTAATAACTGGCTGTGGCACGCTGGGCAGCAAGAACTGCAATCACGTATTGTGATAACTGGAAATGTTAACTTTGTTTGTACAACACTATTAAAAACACAAAGTTACAGAGTGCTTCACAGTTTTAAAAAACACATGATAAATATATATGTTCAAACAAAGAGACACATAATCAACCACACAGTCAGACATTCATTCCAACATAAATGCAGACGCACAAACGGTCGCAATCCATGGGCAAAGATAAAGGGAGAAACATTTGGGGAAAGCTAACCTATAATTTTTTTTTGCAATATTCTGAAGTGAAAATATGATGATAATAGGGTTATGAATAATATGTTTGAGATATGTAAAAAGAAATGAATTATGTATGGAGCAGTAATTCATAATGGTGTGTTGTTATCATTTTAATTTTAAAAAATTACTTTTAAATAATTTTGGCCTTTTTGTGAAATAATTTTGTTTCTGTGTGACTGTGATGTTTAGAAAATCTGTGTTAAAAAACTTGTATAGTTTAACATTATTTGGGAGCTACTTTTTTCCTTCTTTTTGTAAATGAAATTTAATAGGGGGACTAATATTTCTGTCCTCATTTGTATATAAAATGTAATTAAACAGAACAGCAACACACATTGATGGAGTTGCCCATGGTGAGGCAGCAGGCTGGGGTGGGGGTCTTAGCTTGCTGCCTGATTGACAGGCTTCACCTATTTACCCAATAACGGGGAGAAACACAGACTGTATATGGAAGATGGACACCACCTTAATATCACCTATTTTTTTAAGCTGTGCATTTGTACGGCTCTTTACGGTGTTTTGAAAACAGGTGTGATGACAGATGGGTAGCTTATGGAAAAATTGTGTTGTGCAATTATGATTCAAATTTTCAGATTATCTTGAAATTTTAAATTAGGTATCTCAACATTTCAACTTTCTTTGTTGAAATTGTTTTTCTAACTACAGGAGTGTGCCGCCAGCTGGCCATTATACTCATGTAAGACACTGATGTGACTTTTCACACCCAGGAGCTGTACTGACCCCAATCTCCACATTGTTCTCACCTTGGTCCCCAGCAATAGATATGCAGATGAATAGTTGTTGAAATAGTTGATGAACAGATGCCTTCATTTATTTTTTATATGTCTGAATCTGACCAGTGGTACGACACTCTACACTGGATTAGGATCCTTTTCATTAAAATGTACTTTTAATATCCTGGCAAAGGTTTGCCTTCTTAAAACACAAATCACAGGAAATGCAATAAGCCAGCAGAATGGCAGCAGTATACTAAAAACCACCAGTGACTCCATGTTTAACATAATTTGCGAAGTGACTATGTAGGTTAGCTTGGTAGCACATGCAGCTTTGGGGTCAAATGTTGAAAAACACTGTATGAACTGCAACATCATGCAAATGTCCTCTTCAGTCATTTTAATTGTATTATTATACAAGAAAATGACTGAAGGCTACTGTTTACTTTTATACTCTGATAAAGCTGCTGGGCTTTTTTTTAAGTTCTCAGATCTTAACCAGAATATATCCAAGTCAAAGTTAGAAGTTTGCCGTGGACTGTGATGTGATGCAGCTGTAATTACCTGCACATAAAAACAACAGAAATAACTTAAAATTGGCTACATTTCATCTCAAATTTAATATTCAGCATACAACAATAACACACACGCACAAGGGCCTGCATCAGACCCACAGAGAAGTATTCTGAGTGGAAGATTCAGCCAGATATTGAGAAGCATTTGTCAACAATGATCTAGTCCAAAAATATCCAGGATCGGTAAACATTCAAGTGAAGCCATTACACCGCAGTCCCCTCTTTCCTCTGTCGCTCTTGTTCCTGCGTGTGGAAATAGTCTTTGTTAAGTAGAACATCCCTCTTTAAAGGCAGGACGGGCTCCTCTGCCGCTCTGCTGCCTCCTGCTTTCTTCTGTTGCGCCAGCAGCATTGCGCGGAGCAGGGGAGGGAAGGCGACGTATCGGACGGGCGGCTCGGGCAGAGGCTCAAAGTCCTTAAACTGCTGCTCCATGTGTTTGGGAATCAGGCGCCAGTCATGGTACATCACCTTGTCCATCTCTTTGACCTCGCTCTCCTTTTTCCCTGCAAATGATAGTTTGTGTGGAGAATATTTACCAAATCACACATTTCAGGCAACACAGATATTCATAAAATACTGATTAAAAATGGCTGTTACAGTAAAAACAAATAAGACAACACAGGCTACAATGACCATAAACAGTGCTATTATTATTATTAATAGATAAAACTAATCTTACCTTTATAAGTGAGGATGCCCCACGCTTTGCCGTGATCCATGTTCTACAAAACACAAGGAATAGTTTCCATTCCTTTAGTAACAGGAATCTCACTTTTATCTAGCATAACAGTGTGCAGGCTCCATGCTCTCACCTCGGATGTGTAGTCCACCTTGACCTTGGTGATCTGCCAGTAGCTGGGCTCGGAGTGGTCCTCCAGCCAGGATTTGCGGGTGAAGAGTCGGCCCACTCCGAACAGCCTCATCCCGGCCAGCAGGGAGAAGAGGCGGCTCTCCCTGCGGACATCCTGCCATGCTAACACCGGCAGCATCTTCCCCGTGAAGGGCCGCTTCATTGTCTCGTAGTCCAAGGCGTACTTCTGGGACTCCCGGGGCCGGGACTTGAGCTCTCTGTACGCCCGGATCTTCCGAGCCATCTCTGCGATGAAGCGAAGTCTCTTCTTCTTCACCATAACTGCGGTGTCTTCCTCACAGCTACGATAGACACGGGTCAGCGATTATCCTGAAAAAATAAATAAATAAAAAGAAATCATGTCATAGCTGATCTTGAATTATGTCTTTGACCTGTTAGAGAAACTAAATAAAACTGCAATCAAATGGAGAGCATCCTGTTAGCCGGTGTTCCCGGCTCCGTGCTAAATAACACCAGTTATAAGTCGTTCCAAACATTTGTTACCGATAGCAGTGAGCTACTATCGAAAGTGTTTAAAATCATTAAATATCTACATTAAATACCTGAAAACTCCCCAGAAGAGAACTGCCGCTACTTGACCTCCGCAAGCAAGGTGCAGAGCGTCCGACGCGCTCTTGGTCCGGGCATAAAATGGTCCGTGGGAACAGCCAGCGTGGTTTTGTTCCGTGTAAGGAGAAGTTCCGTCTTCATGAAAAATAATTTAAAAAAAATTAAGAAATGAAAAATTATCATTTCATAAGAGAGCTTAGATTAGCCAATAAAACGTATGCCAGGCAATCACACACGAACACAGTAAATACAAAGTATTTTAAATACAAAACCACCAATTAATGTGTTTTTAAGATGCAGTGGGTTTACGGGTCCTCTCGTCGTCTCAGTTTCCAAACAAATCCGTTTCATTTAAGTAACTTTATGTATTAATTTATTTGTTATAAATATCGATATTCCTTCCTTCTTATCTCAATAATTCACCGTTTAGTCGCCCTCTATGGAGGACCACAAGAGCCACTAGCCCGTCTGTCTTAGTCCTATTTTGCTTGCTGTATGTCCTTTTCCTTAAACCAAACGCAAAGAAAACTTACAGGCAGTTGAAATGAATGACAGGTGAAAACATTTTTTGTGAGTCATTTTCAAAATTAAACCCCCCAAAAGAAAAGAAACTTCTTTTCAACTATATGTAATATTAATTGTTAAGCTTTCTTTAATGTGCATTTATAATAATCAATAATCAATATTCTGAAATCCAAATGCATTTAGGCATGTAGACAGAGACCTGCTCAAGTTTAAAGTGAGCATCAACAAAGGTGATTTAAGTGACTCTGAACTTTGGTTCTTAGTGTCAGAGGGGGGGGCTTTGAACATTTCAGAAAATGCTCGTCTGCTGAGATTTCTCCAGTCACCACAGAGCATCTTTAGGATGTTAAATGTTGAATCTACGCCAGAATGAACTAAGTAGTTCTACAGGCAACAGAGGGCCAAACTCAGGACCACTAAGGTGTACCTAACAAAGTGTCTGTGAGTGCAGATTAACACCAGACAGTAAACAAAGGACTTATCGTCATTACTAAAGAACACAGGAGGATGGGGAAGATGAGTGTGCTGTGAGAAATGAGACACAAACAGCAATGAGTCACTGTCAGCTGCAGAAACATTCACAACAAAACCCGACCTCTTTAACAAGCGCCCAATTGACCAGCAAAAAACGAATTTGCTGCTACTAAATGAACAAATGGAGCCCATGCTGCATATTTAGCATTCATTTTATTTTCAGCTGAAAATCATGCTGATACAGAGAAAGGCAAGTGAAGGCCCTCACATACAGTATTAATAATATGACACAGTATAGAAGAAACACTTAGAATTTACAGTAAAACAGTAAGAAAAAAGTGCTTTGATGCATCGATGTGAAGACAAATTCATCTGCTGGACCACAATTAACTTCCTGGTGGTTACATTACTCTATATGGAGGACGAGGCGGCTGAAAGATTTTACTCAACTAGATGATCTGTGGCTCGTGAGTGATGAGCATGGTCCTCTGGTACTATCCCTGCTGCTCCATAATGACTCCCTAACCTCACCCACTGCCTCAGAGAATGCTTGTGTTGCATAGTACCTTAGGTATTTGTATCACTGTACTGAAACCAAGAACTTTGAGGACATCAGAAACGGGTGTCTGACCTCTGGGCAAAACACTAATGTTTCATTATTATGGTTTGAGACTACAGAGAATCTATTTACATATTTGACCCACATGTCTCACCGTACCCCAGGCTGTCATTCATGAACACTCAAATACTCAAATACCCATCAAGTACTCTCAGCTTCTCTGTACTGAAAAACATTTATATACAAAAAGTGTTTGTATATATTAGGGCAAGCTGCAAAACACAGCTGCAGCATGCATGTTTACACTTTTATGGTACGTCCCAGCCATCAACAGTATAAAAGATGGACTAAGTGTCTCAGGTCTGAAAACAGAAGCCACCAGGGGGCGATACCTGTGGTTCCTAAAAGACTTCTGGTCCCATAGTAATCTCTGGGGAAATGCCCCCCCTGCTGGGAGATCTGTAAACACTTTGCTGCAATAGATTCAATGTTCTAAAGAGCATTAAATCTATTTTATAAATTTGACTCCTTCCACAGTGCTTAGCAAATTTCTCAGATCACTTCCCAGTGAAAGGTTTACGCCACAGCTGCCCTAAATTATCAGTACTCAGAATTACCAAAATCCTAATGATTAGATTTTTTTTTTTTATAATATTTACTGTTTTATTTTTAAAAAATCAGAAAAAAATAGCAAAGCACATTATTAATTTTTAACAATATGCCAAATTACAGTTATTTAAGCTTTAGTGGTTGAATATTATGGTTGACTTTTTTATGACTGGTGGTCTGGTAAATTTGTTAAGCACTGCATGTGTAAGAAAGGTGGATTATCCAGGACATGCTCACATGCGGTTTTATAGTCAACTCCGCCTCCTTCTCATTGCACTGGATACCAAAATGCCAAGACGGCAACAGCAGAAATTCTTGGTGACGCTATGTCCATCTTTTTTTTTTTTTACCATTTATGGTCCCAGGAGATTATTGAAACATAACATTTTCTAAAAGTTATAATGTCCCAATAATCGATGAATCAATCAGAACATGGCTACAGTCAGGTTTTTGGGCAGTGATGCAGTTTAGGTGATGTTGCCTCCGTCCACCACCTGAGTGGAAAATAAGATGTACGCGAGGACATCTCAGGCCCATCCGTGTTACTTTTAAATGGTAAATGGCCTGTATTTGTATAGCGCTTTACTAGTCCCTAAGGACCCCAAAGCGCTTTACACATTCAGTCACCCACCCATTCACCCATTGGTGATGGTAAGCTACATTGTAGCCACAGCTGCCCTGGGGCAGACTGACAGAGGCGAGGCTGCCGGACACTGGTGCCACCGGGCCCTCTGACCACCACCAGTAGGCAACGGGTGAAGTGTCTTGCCCAAGGACACAACGACCGAGACTGTCAGAGCTCGAACCGGCAACCTTCCGATTATGAGACGAACTGCCAACTCTTGAGCCACAATCGCCATTGAAAATGAGAGAAAAAAAGGATATTAAGTCTCTTGATACGTCTACACTACAGTCACAGCTTGACTGCTTCACTTCAGATCGACTGTGGTGGTGAACAGAGGCAAAACAATCCTTTTCACAGACTCCTCGACCTGACTGTGCATGGTCTCAGTCTCAATGGTCATTGTAGCAGTAGTAGCACTGAGTCTGTCACAATGATGACACCTTTAGCCATATAAACCCATATTTGGACAAAGTGAACCGTATTCATATTAAACACATAGTGTGGGAGCGGATTACACAGCAGGAGGATGGATATCTTTCTGTACACAATTTCATATTTACTATTTTTTGCTCATCCACTTCACTGAGTGGATTTACAACACAGAGCTTGAACTTAATTCAGGGCCAGAAAAGCTGCTTTGACAAAGACTTTTTTTAAAAAAAGAGCTGAATAAACAGACATACCAAAATAATAGCTTGATGATGGATCTAGAAAGAAAGAAACTTTGACTTTTAAAACATAAAAAGTAACAGCAATGAAAATGTTAAAATATCAGCATTAAAAGGCTACACTAAATAATGCACACAGCTTTTTAGAAGGAAAAAAAAGCTGGAAGCTAGATGGATGATGTCTCCATGAATGTAACATATAACAGATATTTTTCAAGAAATGACGATTATCTGATGTGTCGTGAGAGGTGCATGCCTTGCTCAAACGTTATCGCTTTTTTTTTAAGGCTAAAAGCTGCAAAGTGCACTCAGGTTCATTTACTGTTAACTTTTAGCATTTAAGGAGCGAACAGTAGTTACAAAATATAGAATATCAGCTGATTCTGAGCAACATAGGAGAAACTTGCAGATGCCATTGAAACAAGTAACAAAGTCCTCTGATAAATCACTGACAACATTTAAAGTGAGAAAAACAGACATTAAATGCAGGATACGGGATGAAAATACAGAAAATTTCTATACAGTATCTGTTTTTTTTAACCCTCCCCATTTTGATGACCACCACATCCACCCATAACAAAATAACATGGTATATTTTCACCTTTTACTGAAGCTGGCTTTGAAACTCGACATGTGATGAGCATGAAGGATGGCATGAGAGAAGATCACAGTTTTCCACCGACGTTTAGTTCCCTCCGCTCGACCGCCCTCGTTACTTTCTCCAGACGACACTAATAAAGAAAGCTTGAGGCAGTTCAGTAACACTACATCAGATGCCAAAGGACACTAATGTCTGCCAGTGTTTATGGGGAGGTAGGATGCGAGTCGCCCAGTCATGTCCAGCGGCATCTCTTCCTCTGACAGGCCTCTGGATCGGACGAACAACCCTCTGAGTCGCTCTCAGAGGAGGACGGTCCTGCCAAGGCGGGGACAGGCAAACGTGAGGACTGCTCAGCCCCATCTGGGGTTTCTTCCATTGTGCCACAGTTAAGACTGAGCACCCAACCCAGTTTGTTGTGGAGCAAATGACGCAGGCCAGGTGGTAGGGGCAACACATCTAGGATGTCTATACAGTCTGGCACCAGCTGGCGAAGACGAGCACAGCACAGGTACAGCAGGGAGGTGGGTGCAGAGCAGGATCTGATGACCTTCATGCTGCTCTTCGCCGCTGTGGAGCACGCCATTGGATAAAACCTCTTATTCTGCAGCTCTGTAGCAGCAACTCCTGGATCAAGACAGGCGAGAAACCTGTATTATTGAGTTTCAGGAGCACACTGCGGTTCACATTCTTGTAAGATATTACAAGGTCTCCACTAAACAGCATCTGTTTCTTATGATTATAAAAACTCCTTCGCCTTTGCAGATAGTTGACCTATTAGGGCTGAGTCACACAGGCTTACAAGCTGGTCCACAACACACTGGGAACCTGCAGTTAAAATGGAAAAAGGCTTATGAACTTATAGTGGTTGCTGGAGGTTGCCACCAGTTGCTAGGTGAAACTGGCTGCAAAGATTGGTCACCAAAAACCTCCTTATAATTGCTTTGGTTTCTAGCATTTTCAACTTTTCACACTTTCACTACCTCTTGGTAAGTAGTTGGTGAGTTTTTGCAGATAAATCTGCATAGTCTGTGCAAACTACAGGCAAAGGAAGCAATCTGCTATCAAATAAAGCAATTGCAAGGATGTTTGTGGTTCCAAGCTTGTTGCTGCTCATTTTGTAGACCTGTGTGACCAGGGACAAATCAGAAATAAATTAGTATTTATGTAATCTAATCAGTAGAAAATTTTCCACAAACCTATGCACTTTCGATTTTTGAAGAATGTAAGTGTGCCGTGCCACGTGTCCAGATGAACTCCAATGATGGAACCTTGACCAAAACGTGAGGAGAAGTTCATTTTGTCTCCTTTATGATGCAACAAGCCTGGAAAATGAACAAAACCAATGATGTCTAAAATATAAAAACCCTTTTGAGCAACTACCGTTACATCAGGGGCACTTGTGTTTAAGTTACCAGTGTAAGAAAGCCCCCAGCTGTCTGCATCTTTTCCCAGCAGGCTGCAGAAGGTATGTCTGTATTTGTCCAGATTGACATCAGATGTACCAATACCAACCATCTGCGCAGTAATAAATAAACATTTAGGCACAAATAAACATTTCTTCTGCTTTTAGGACAATTTTTGGTGACTGTAAGGAAAATAAGAAGTCGAGCTTTACCATGTCTGTTCCATACACTGGGGACGTCATCTTAATTTCCCAGAAGTGCTGCCCGTCTGCAAGCTCCTTGGAGCCGCGGATTGCAGCTGTACCACAGCTGTATTCAGAGTGGAAGTTCACTTTGCGATTTTCGCAGCTCAGTAATGTTGCCGTTGATCGGCTGTTGGCATCCCAAACCCAATCAAAATCTGAAACATAACGAGTCATTTATTAAATATTAATGAGCATAACAAAAGACGATGTACTGTGTCCTGCCCCAGCTGTCATGTACCTTGGTCGTCCTCTCCACAGTGGCAGTCTTTAACCTGGAGAAAGCCTCGCAGACGAGGGTTGTAGCTGGTCTCTGCCTGGGAATCACAACCACAGTAGGACTCTCCGGTGACGGGTACTGCGCTGGGGACCGGTGGGACCATCACTGCTGAAAAGTCTCCCTCAGAGTCTGAATCACTTGCGTACTTTGGAGCAACAATGAAGAAATAAAAAGAGCAAAATGAACTGTCTACAGTGTTATTTATGCACAGACTTCACTGTCAGCCTACGAAAAAATGCTAAATGGGGATGCTGCATTGGAGGAGGCAAACAATGCTTTCCATCAATATCCTTTCAGCATAGAAACATCTCAAGTAGGGGTGGGCGGTAGAAACGATATAAATTGGCCAACGGTAGAGATTTTGACTATACCGCTCTACCGCGATAGCGCATGTTGATGGTGTCATCAAGCTGCGCCTGTTTTGGTCAAAAGCATTGCAGCGGTTGCAAACAACATCATCTGCAAATTATGCCGGGCGACAGTCATAGCAAAGAGATGAAGCACTTTTGGAATATGGGGAAAGCCAAAAACTGCGCTTCCTCCACTTCCATACCATTGATTCATTAATGCTGAATTCTCTCGCAGCTGCTCTATTCCCATGTTGTTGCAGTATATTAATGACTAACCTCATATTGTGGATGGATTATCTCAGTTGTTCTCCTGACTGAAGTTTGGTCCGTTTATAGCATCCTGCCATGCAATTGCATTTGTCCCTAACCAGCAGAAACCCTCATGTTAACTTTTATCGAGTGGAAAAAAGTTTGTCCTTCAGCTTCACTGTGCTAATGTTATGCTAACGTAGCGGTGTCACTAGCAATCTCGTAGCATATCATTGTATACCAGCTAGCTCAATTTCAGTAACCCTACAAACGTCACTGCTGTTTAGTTTTCGGTCTTCATTTATGTTGGAAGTGATAGCAGAGCTGTACATTTTAATTTTTTCAGAAATCTCTCAGTCAGAACGTGGCATATCATGTTTAGGTGGAAACTAACTTCCTGCTAACTTCTAACTCAGTTGAATTTAATAAATTTTAAGTTTTCATGGATGCCTGGATGTTAAACTTAATTGTTACACCTGGTAAAGCAGCAACACTGATCATTTTATTAAAGATTTATTAAAGATTATTAAAGAATTTAGACAGTTTTTAACTCTCAGTGATGTTGCAGTGTTCGTTTGACTTTGGGACCTGAAGTGGACGGAGTTTTGGAGCCAGATTACTCCGCAAGATAGCCGTAATGCTCCAGCAATCCATCAAGCCGTGCGGCTTCATAGCTTACCAAAGTCGTACTAAAACATTTTTGACAGATTTCTGCGAGCTGTGTACCACTTAAAATCGGTTCGAGGTCAGTAAGCGCAACCAGAATTCGTACATAAGGCGCACTGTCGATTTTTGAGAAAATTAAAGGATTTTAAGTGTGCCTCATAGTGTGTAAAATACGTTATACAGAAGAAAAGAATATATCGCGATATATATCGTTACCGCACATGCTTCAAATTATACCGTAATGTGGATTTTAGGCCATATCTCCCAGCCCTAACCTCAAGGCGATCATAGTTCCATTCTTCACTCTCAGAAGCCAACACAAGGGCCCGGGCATCAGCATCCCTCCGTATGCCTCCCCACACATATCTCCATGCACGACTGTTCCTGCTTCTCCTGGACATGGCAGCAGAGTCTCACTGTAGGAAGAACCTGCCAGTCTGCTGAGGTTTAGTCCAGATGTTGGAAGAATGGCATCAGTCCAGCTGCTGAAAGACAACAATGCAATATGATTATCTTGAAGAAAAAACAAAACAAAACAAGAACTCACATTAACTGAGCTGCTTTTAGTACTGAACGACAGAGGCGTGCATCTGTCTGCAGACCCCGTGTGACGTATAATGTGTATTATTCATATATCCTGGCTTGTCTGTATGGCAACATTTCCTACACCACGCATTTGTAGTACTATATTTTAAATTAATCCTGCAACCCGACCTCGAATCTCATGTTTAATCTATGTTATTTAAGACATTTCAGAAAGCATTTTCAGAGCAGCATTAGCCGTATCCCACTGAAACGTCCCCTCTGTATCGGCTAACGCTTACACGCATCACCATATCAGCATAGCATAGGCTAACTTTGTCCACAAATCAATTATATCACAAGTAAAAATTATTACCCCCTTGTTTATGTAGGAGACTATTTTTCACAAATAGCATTGTTTTAACTAACTAACACAAACAGCTAAAGCTAGCTACCTGGCTAGCCAGCAGAGCCGCGCATGTATGAACATGTTAGCTGGTAATAACAAGGTCAGAAGCACTTTACTAGTTATTATTGATACGTATTTACATTGCAACACGGGAAATACATCTAAGGCACATAAGGTCGCAATTTATCTGATGACATGCATCAATAAATCGGTCAAACCTGTTTAGGCTAGCTAGTTAGCTTTCGTTAGCTACCCGCTGCTACCATTGCTGAAAAATAAAAGCGAGACGTTCTTATTACCTGATTGTTGGTCACATTCAGTTTATACATAAAAACCGCTAAACCCGCAAAGACGTCGTCCCTTGAGTGTCTCGTATTACAAGCTAGTTCAGACAAGAAAGCGCGCCGGGCTTCTGTTTTCCATGACCTACTTTTTATGAGTGCGACCGTAAACAATAACAGGCAGGCTGAGGAGGAGCTGCGGCGCAGGAAGTTTTCTGCACACATGACAGACTCCTGTCATCATCTCAGCAGCCAGGAATGACTGGAGTCATTATACTCAGCCGTAAAAACAGCTATCCACCGCAGTGGAGAACATTTAGGGCATAAACATGGTAAAATACTGCAAATTTTGGTATCGATCCTATACCAAGTAAATAGAAGGCCCTTATTGCCGATACCAATAACGCCCATAAAGCCAGCTGAAGGCGAATGCATTGTGTCATGATTTATTGGATGAATTATCATTGATTTGCACATTTTGAACAATAAATCACTGTTTGTTTGTTTTTTACTTTCTACAACTTATTTACTTATTTGACACAACAAAACACACCTTTCAGGTTTTCACATATTTTGAAAAACTGGGTTTTTTGGAGACCCTGAGTGTAAATGTGCCCGCTTAAAGGACGCTGGGTCAGCCTCTGTTCATGGACTTTATAGGTTATAAATTAAATAGATGTGACAGTCAATACAAAAAGGTTCTGACATTTTTCATGGTGCATGTTTGAGGCATGTGCTACATACTGAACTTAGAGGATAGAAACAAACTATTGAGCTAATCCGCTAGTATTGATCAATACCAATATCAGTGCTGGTATTGATACAGTCAATAGGATCACTATTTATTCTCGGACTTCACTAAATTAGCTTTGCGTGATAGAAGCTGAACATAATCCTTAGTTATTTAATGTTGGGCCTATTCCACCACATCCCAAAAGTGCTCTGATTGAGGTCACTGTGGAGTTCATTTGAATATAATTATTTCAGTATCGCGTAAAAAACAAACAAACCCACACACACAACAAAAAAAAAACAAAAAAACAGTTTGAGATGATTTGAGCTTAGTGACATAACATCCTGCTGGAGTCAGAAGATGGGAACACTGTGGTCATGCAGGGATGAACATGGCCAGCAACAGTGCTCAGGTAGGTGTTTTACATGATGCTCAGTTGTTACCAAAGGCCTGAAGTGTGCCAATAAAATATCGCCCACACCATTACACCATTAGCAGCAGCCTGAGTTGTTGATACAATGCAGGATGGATCCATGCTTTCATGTTATTTATGCCAAATTGTGATATTACCGTCTGAATGTCAAGACTCATGAGACCAGGTAATGTTATGGACCAGACAGACATTCTTTCTAAAGACCAAAAGTAAATAACTACTTTTATCAATATAAGAATGTGTAGCTGAAACTGTTTGGGGTAAAAATACCCAACATATTGGCCAGTTTTAGATTGCATTTAAATGTTTAGGTATCCACTGTCTGCTTTCCTTTTGCAGTGTTTGGACATTTCATTAACAGATATACTTTAAAAATAAATACTGGACAGTGAGATTCTGGAGGAGGTTGAGTTTTATTTGGAAATCTGACAGGCATGGCTGAACAGTGAGCTCTCACCTTCAACAAAATAAAACAAACAAATCAAGACAGCAGCACTACAGGTAAACGATACAAGTGTCTGAGGACGTCATATTAAACATAAATCCACTTGCATACATTATGTACTCAGATCATTCACGCACACGCACACTGTCAACTCCATATGAACATGTGGACATCCTCCATTAATATTCACACTACATCCAGAGGAATTCCAAGCACTTATAACAATTACCCACAGTGCAATTAATCTAACTATACACAGATAATTTATATATATTTTTTTATGTATATAGGGTATTCAATAAACAGTACTCCATTTAGATAGCTTCAAAATCTTCATAGCTGTCCATAAATAGTGAAAAAAAAGTTTCAAAAATGGTCCCAGAAAAGAACATGAAAAAATAAAATACTAGTGTTCACGATATCTTCAGCAGTCTTAAACAGAGGTTGACAATATAAACCACCAAGAAAAAACAAAGAAACAAATAAATACATAAATAAACAAAAGGAGGGGAATGGGCAGAGGGGGGTAAATGTTGATACTCACACTCACAGCACAGACTGGTTACTACATTTACTGGGGGGCAGGGGGGCTCTGGATCACTGTACAGTTTAAGATCAGACAATAAATCAGGCAGACTGTCCACACATCATCCCACAACACACAGTACATGTTCATGCCCGTTCTGTACGCACAAGACCTGACACAACTGGATGGCTTTAAACAATATGGATAGAAACCTATCTGAGGACAGAGCTATCAAAGTCGAACGCCAATGTGTTTCTGTCGCCATCCCGTCCTGTCAGACCCACCGGCTGTAATGGAAGTAGGTGAAAATCTATTTGTTCTTGCTGCTCTGATGTGGAATGAATGAGATGGTGGCGTGATGGAGACACTTATTTTGTAGATAGGATGAGGGCCACGATGAGCCCGTAAAGACCCAGCACCTCGGCGAAGATCAGGATCAGGATCATGCCCACGAACAGCCGAGGCTGCTGAGCGGTCCCTCTCACGCCGGCATCACCCACGATGCCGATGGCGAACCCGGCCGCCAGGCCGCTCAGGCCAACGCTCAGACCGGCACCGAGATGCAGGAAACTCCTGTTGAAGAGAAGCAGTAGAAAATACTTGTTTTGTGAAGTTAGGAGCATTCACAGCCTGGTTCTGCCACAGGTTTCTTCTGTTAAAGGGGAGTTTTTCCCCTTCCCTCTGTTGCCAAGTGCTTGCTCATGGCAGCTGTTTGATTGTTGGCGTTTTCTCTATATTATTGTAGGGTCTTCACCTTAGAATATAAAGGGCCTTGAGGCGACTGTTTTGTGATTTGGTGCTATAGAATTGAACTGAAACATCTTTTTTGTCCATAGGTTAGAAATACTCAGTGAGTTTTATATGTAGCATCAAGTTGTGCACTGAAACTATGTTCACTCCTCTCTCTTGTTCCTCCTTTTAAACTTGCATGAAAAATATGAAAGAGGGTGCAGAGATGAGCAGTTTCACTCTACATGTTTTTGTTGTTGTATTTGCTGCTTTTTAGCAATTCTAACCGAAGGAATAAAAGCGCTGAATTCTGAAAAGAACAAGCCCAGTTTCAAATCTGCAATCTTTCTATGCATTATTAATAACTGGACTACATCAAATTGCTCAACAAGTCTGCACAGGAAGTGGCATGTTAAGGACTCGCCTAGTGGTTAATATGCATGCCCACTTAGGTTTTAAAAACAACAGGAACAAATAAAATTCAACCCTGGCTGGTCTCCCCAGAGAAATGTCCTCATCAGGGCTGCTACATAAATAATGTCAGAAGACCATTTGAAGTGCTTTCATACACAAAAGTGAACGCCTGTTTACGAGCATGGCGCTGTGTTTACAGTGAAAATAGTACACCTTGACTGCACAATACTAGTTTGGTTTGCCTGCCCACAAACACTGTGCTGTTGAGTCTCAGCAATATCACAAAACTGCCACCAGGAAACAAGTCATGATAAGCTGACTGAGACCTGCCCAGCAAAACAATGAAGAGCCGGATGAAACAAGTGGACCATGAAGGTGGTTAAACAGTAAGCTCAGGTCCCACAGGTTCACTTCTTTAAGGAGTTGGCAGAGATTATAATAGAGCTCAAAGGCCAGAGATACTCTTTTTAAAATGTTGCTATTATCTGATATCTGATTATCTGGTTTACAATTAAGTTGTGTATCTAAACAATAACTAGAGAAACCCGACTCAACATGATCTTGAATAACACGTTAGACACAGACAATGAAATTCAGATTGTCATTTTACTGTAGCATCACTATATGACAAACAAACAAAGATCCTTATGTATGAGAAGTTTATCTTACTTGTAAAGAGAGACTCTCTCAGATATGTTGTTCGCTATCAGCACAGCCACCACCAGCCCGTAGATGGCAATGATACCTGCCATGACCACAGGAATGATAGACTTCATGATGAGCTCTGGCCGCATCACAGACATGGCAGCGATGCCTGTGCCGCTCTTTGCCGTCCCATACGCTGCTCCTAACGCTGAGAAAGAGAGACGATAAATCTGCGTTAATGAAGCAAAGCTCTGAGTTTCATCTTCTGAGGCACGTTGCAGAAAGGATGAGAAATTCGACTGACAGTTCTTTCTTGCATTTCACCTACTTTTTAGCTTTCCTCACAAACCATCTCAGAAAAACGGCATGAAAAATGTTATAAGTTGTTAGACTGAAGTCTCGCTACGCAACACACCGCCCACTTCACTACTTTATGACTCTTTTCATGACTAATAATGCCACCGATGGGCGCTCGTCCAGCAATTTTGCCCTCCGCTCTGCTGTCACCTCGCATTTCACTGATGCCTGCTCGGCTCGTCACACTGCCATGAATGCTGCACACACCAAAATATTACAGTTTATACGTCCACAACAACTCTGCAATACACCCAGGCATCTGCAGGAATCTCAACCTGTTATTTTATCTGCATTTCCTGCTGCTGTTGATCACAAACTGCCTCTGCTTCTTTATCACTGTCTCCTATTTGCATGCAATTTCATTTGTTTTGCATTAGAAAACCCTCTGTGTTCACAGTAAACGTGAACTGTGCAAATGAAGACCAGAAAAGTGAGCAGCAGCATCTAAAAATGATGCTTACTTGTGATGATTGAGAGGTGATGAATGGGCTGTAACTATTGACAGAGCTGTTCTGTATTTTAATAGGTTGTATCTATAAACTAAAGGGGATTTATGCGTATATTTATTCTGTGCTCAGTATGATTTTTACAATCCCATCACATGCACTTAAACAGCTGCATGAACATTATTATTAAATACAGAGTGGATGGCTTGCAGGTCAGCCCCTCTGATCAGAAGAAGGCAGAGGTTCTGCCACAGAGCGGTGGCGTTCACATTTCAAATGTCGTTAATCCAGTGCATTCAGGCGCTATTCTTCAACACCTGGAGAGCGCAGATCGGTGCAGGGCAATTCCTCATCATTACATGTGACTTTGCTGGCTGCAAGCAGTGAGCAGCTGTGAACACGGCATGTTTGCAAAGAAGACTCGCTCAGTGGGGTGGATGAATAAATAATAATGGTACAATAACACACAGCTTTCCTCACTTCCCACTTGCTTGGCTGTGCAGTCACATTTACAGGCAATGGACTTCTCTGTAATATCCACACGCCTTTTGCAGTGAGATGTGTTGGATATGACGAGGGTGTTCAGCTACACAGGTGAACCATTTTCTTAAAAGTAACATCGGGGCTTCGTGTCTATAAATTGTGGACTGGATAAACAAAGAACAATCATACATCTCAAGTTGGCATTTTACTGAGTGTGACAGTAATCAAACTCAAATAATGAAGCTGTATGAAGGGGCTCCTAAATGCCTGTGGTGTATAAAATGATGGGTTACTGAAGTGCAACCAATGCACAGTTTGTGCTGAAATTAGAGGACACCCAAGGTTATTTTTTCCTCCCAAAACGCTTTTAAATACTTTAAGGGTCACTGAGAAAGGGCTAATATTAAATTTGATGTCAGGCTCATTAAACCAAGTTGTCTTTACGCAGCCTGCAGAAAACGTGAAAGCCTAAAAGAGAGCAAAGGTCACACAGGTATGCACAACTTAAGCAGCAGGCACACCTCAATGTGTGATTGAGATCTTATTAGGATACAGTGATCCAACTGGGTGTTGGCCACGACTTCACCAGTCCACATTCATGTTGTTGCCTTCTAAATGTCAATGTAAAATTCAATGCTTACATCAGGAATTAAAACAGGCTGATCATGCTCAAAATGATCCTTTTGGTGGGGTGATTATGAACATAAGCAGGATTTGTTTGCATACAGTTAAGATAAAGAGAGTGTTACTATACATAACAGGGGTGTATCCTTTCTCCTGCTATTTTTGGATATAAAAATCAGAGTCCTGAAAACCCTATTTTATTTATTTTAAATACGTCCACATATCCAGGGCAAAACAACACAGTTTGAATGCTACAGCTATTTCTGGCCTAATGTTAAATATATGTTGCTGTTTCATCAGTGCAAAAACCAGTCTGTCACGAGCACAGTTGCCTGCATCAGCAAGAATTACCATCACTTGATTGGCTTAACTTGGCCAAAAAATGTCTCCCACCAAGAGCACACTGTGAACCTTTCAGTGGGTGTGCTCCACACTGCACGACAGGCGGTGCAAATGAATGGGTGGGTTTCCCCCTTTTAATTTCTCCCGCTGATCTTTAGGCCTTTGATGCTGCCTGCTCTCCTGTAACACAGGAGCTCATTTAAACCAATAAAACCTCGGCAACCTTTAGCGAGGATGCCATGTTTCCTCCATCAAGATATCTGGCCTTCCCGTTTCCGTGAAATAACCCCATTATGGCAGATTACAGATGGCCTGACCAGGTCAGCTGCCACCTCCGTTGATGGGTGTGCGTCACCAACCAGCAGCAACCGGGACACATAGTTACAGCCTGGCTCACGCAGAGGGAGGCAGCCTGCAAGAGCAAGGTGAGGACAGCAGCTTGATGTCGATGGAATCCCTCCCCCTTGCCCTCGCCTCTCCTTCGCAACGCATCCCCTGGCAGGTGTGCGAGTCGAGAAAGCGCCGGGGCTTCTCTACGCTCAAACCCTGCCGCTGGTTGATCTCTAACATCACCCACGAACTCAACACCTGGCCGAGCTAACCAGCCGTTAGCGTTATGACAGCGAAAACGAGGATGCCAAGATGAAGAAGCTGGTGTAGTTACCGCTGAAGACCATGGCCGCAGAGGCACCCATCACGGCGAAGAAAGGCGAGTACTCGGGGCTCTCCTCAGAAGACATTCTCGCACTTTTTCCTCAGGGCGATACGGCTACGGAGCAGACGGACTTCTCGTCAGGGTTTCCCCTATCCCACCTTGGGCTTTCGGGCAACTTAAAACAGTAGGAGGGGGGCGACAACGTAGCGGGCAGCAAGAGGACCGGTGTAGAAGAGGGGAAAATGGCGAAACGGAAAAAGTCACGTGGCCAACCATCCAGGAAGGTTCCATTTAGGGATTTTCCCGGGGGGTAAGGGAGTGGGGTGCTCGACACAAACAGACACTAATATAATATAACCAATAATACAACTGCTGATTAATACATACACATTGAAACATATTACATAATAAAATATCGTTTGTAAATTCAAGGCAATTGAAAGTGAATTTCAAATTGATTGTACGTCACATAATGCATTTATTACTACAACATGCTATATGAGTTTTTTTGCCCCGTCCATGAATTATGGTACGCTCTGCTGCTGCTGCTGCAAGCTGCGCTGACTGCGGTTGAAACGCTAGTCGTCACTGCAAGCTGGCGTATTAATTATTAGGTTTAAAATAAACAGCAGACTCCACCATAAGCGGCGTCTGCACCCTATAATTTAAAAATACAACAACAAATAAACAGTTTAATGTGGACACAGCGAGAAAACACAGTAACCCTGAGTCCATATTAACCATTAACGCCATCCATCCATCCTCCAGCACAGGAGCCTACAGGGCATGTCTGTGGTGTGCTGTTTTCTGCAGGGCAATACCTTTCGGGGAAATTTGGATTTAAAATAAGAGCAGAAACTCTTTGGGAGACCAAATATCAAATAACTACTCAAGAAACTAAGCAAAGCTTAAAGATGCACCCCGGAGTCGTCATTTCAAGGTGACACCAACATGAAAATGGGTGTTTCTTATATCAGCTAAAGGGGTCTTCCACCCCAAAATATAGACTTACTCAAACTTTGATTTTAGTCATCTTTAAATTTGATCAGATCCTGATTAAATGTATGTTTGCTGTGATTAAAGAGTGATTGTTCTGCAAAATATTTAGTTACTTTGCCACGATGAATAATAAAGTTTGAGCCAAATCAAATCAGCTTAATCACAGTAGCTTGTTTTACTGATTTTACTGCTGTATTCCACTGAAGGGTCAGAGATGAATCTGTGTCGATCACTAGTAAATGTTCACATATTTGAAGCTCAGTTTAAATCCTCATGAATTTCATTCTCTTGAAAGCCATAAGTGTCTTAAAAGCAAGGCATTAAAATTCTCTTCTGACACTTTTGGTTCAACCTTTTTATAAAAACACATTCATCTGTTTAAATGGTGGAACATTTTTAACTCATGGTGTTACATTTTGATTTCCTTCTCATCTAAAAGAGATGTATGACTCAAGCAGCATTCAGCACCAGCTAAAATTCCTTTTAGATACCCTTTGTAAGTTAATTTGCTAAAACAAATAAATAAAAAATAAATAAATAAAAGGAGTAGTGCACATCTTGTAAAGCTGTCAATCCAGCACCTTCCAGCTCCACCCCGACTTTGCTAGGTAGATTTAACGTATTTAGTCTCCCAAAGGATGCATTTTATTTCCTGTATTATTTCCAGATAGGCGAGTGGATTCATATGTGGGCTTACCTCCCACTGCACAGCTTTTCTTTATGGAAACTTGTATGATGCAGTATAACTGAAAATTCAGGAGATCCTTGAATTTGTTCACTTTTCTCACATGAATCAAATTACAAAACAGTCACAGGCATGAAAAGGTGAACACATAGCAGCTGAAAGTGTACTGCACACACATGACTGTCAGCAGCCTCTCCAGCAAAGGATTAGCTGTTGGAGCCCATTCATGTGACACGTGTGTGTTTAACATATGATCACCGCCTCTTTACATTTTTATTCTCTTTAGGGAAATGTGATCTCCCTGGCAGGTCCAATGCTAGCTCGCTGATAGCAAAACAATTCAAATTTAACATTTTAAACTACAAAACCAGTTGTGTCCACAAATTGATTTATTGCAGAGTTATAACATGCCTTAAAGGTTAGAAGTTAAAGGCACATAAATGCAGTGATGATGCTCTTAGAAATACTTCTTATCATTGTGTTTCTTTATGAATCCCCCTTGCACAAAAGTTAGTGAATAAATCCAGCTGATATTTTATGTCACCAGCTCTCATAGAGGTATATTTTTGGTTTTTTGAGACAGGCGCAGGTTGTTCCAAACACCTCTGGGAGCTCGCCACAGTTCTGCTGTGGATTTACTGTCTCAGCGTCTTCTGTGTCTTCATGTAATCCCAGAGATCAGGGCTCTGTGGAGGCCAAGCCATCTGTTGCTGGATGAAGCTACTTGTTCCTCCTCACAGCTGAACACAGTGCTTTATGCCTCTGGCTGTATTTTTGGACTCGCTGTCATGCTGTAAAATAAATCTGGGTCTGATCGGGTGGCACTGAAATGAGAGCGGTAAGAATTAAAGGTGATAAAATCTCTGCACAGCACTGGTGTCTAAACATAACTACACTACAGCACCACCTGCTGGCTGACTTCCAGCACCATCTGTTGGCACAGAATCGGATTTGTTCCACAGACGGCGAGAGCTCCGCTGACATGCGTAAAAAGACATTTTCTTAAAAAGCTGCTGTCATAAAAATGCAGCCACATCTGAACAGTTTCTGAACACAAAGGCAACACAACTATTATCAGCATCACTAATAGGTGCAAATATTTAGTCTTTTAAATTTGCATTTTCATTTTAATATCACTATTTATGAAATTAGAGTTAGGCTACGTCCACACGTACCCGGGTATTTTTGAAAACGCAGATTTTTCTATGCGTTTGCACCTTTCGTCCACACGTAAACGGCGTTTTTGGTCACTGAAAACGGAGATTTTTAAAAACTTCGGCCAGGGTGGATATTTTTGAAAACTCCGTTTTTGCATTTACGCGTGGACAAGAAAAACGGAGAAAACGGATAAAACGCAGCGTCAAAGGTGTGCGCCTTTTTTGACGTCACACTGTGCGCCACGTTATTGTTTCGATGAAATGAATTTCTACAATACTGTTACTGTTAATTGTACTCTGCAGTGTTTAAATGCTTACATATACACACACAGTTACTGTCCCTCCACACATACCACTCGGTTCTGCTTCTATGCCCCAGCTTTGTTTACTTTTTCCCACCGAGGCTTCTAGACTTCTGATTGGCCAACATTTCTACACGGTTAAGAATATATCGCCACCTGTTGCTTTGGCATGTTCCTAGCAGTCTTTTCCTTCATTTCTGCCTTTACGTGTGGACGGGATTATTTTTTAAAACGAAAACGGAAAATCTCCGTTTTCAAAAATACCCGTGTACGTGTGGACGTAGCCTTAAAGTAATGAAAACTGTTGACTTATTATTTACAAAAATGTCGTTTTAAAGCTATGCAGGCCAATCTGAGTCCTACCTGTTTTTATGCAATAAATCAGATTTAAAGTGATCTGCTTTGATAATAAGCCTGCTGGAAAACCCATTTTCTTGTCCATAAATGGTGCAACATTTGTTTGTGGGTTAAGCAGCAGAGATGAGTATGTGAGTTGGACCAATAAAAAGCCTGCTAAATCTTCTCTGCCAATGCCAAACTGCTCATTCTGCTACTGACTCTGGTTTGGTGTTATTTATTGGATTGGATGATTGAAGTCTGAAGGAACAAAACATGTTAGCAATTTATTCATTTAACAAATGGGGGAAGAAGTATTAATTGGCAAAAGAGTCTGGCACCTCCTCCTCATGCTGGTCACAAACTGCTGTGGGATGGCATCCCATTCTTCAACCAGCATTCGTCAGAAGTCAGTCAGTGTGGTTGTGCCAGACCAGACCTTAGATTGGCTGTGTGCAGTCTGTTCCAGGTTCTCTGGGTAAACAGCCATCGGCCAGATCATTTTGCAAACCTTGACTGGACACCCGCTTGAAGTTGTCCTATAGCATAGCTCTATCCAGATCAGTCAAACATACCATGGTTGGAGCAGACACCAACTGATTGCTGTAGCAGGGTCCCTGCTCACAGTTGCTCCTAATCAAACAGCAATGAGGCACCTGCAGTACCAGAAGCTCAATAGCAGAAAAAGCTGTTTGGCTTTGACGAGAAGATTTGACTATCTTATAATGGGAAAAACTCACAAATGTGGCACCATTTAAGGGGCAATAAACAGGCTTGCAAACAATATAAGATTTATTGCAGAGCATTGTTACAACAAAGAAATAATGGAGCAAACACAAATTTACTTACTTTTTATGCCAAAGTTTGTAAAGAACCACTTATGGAGATGATAAATAAATCAGGTTTGTTCTTAAAGCCACAGGGAGACACTAGAGATGGATTAAAGAGTCACGAGTTACTCAGTGTAAACTAATCCCTGGTGTTGTATAGGACTGATCTGATTCTCGCTACCATCAATAATATAAAATGACACCGATACAAGATGTGTGACCTACAGAATTTGCCAAAGTGAGTAGTTTAATTTTTCCTTTTTATTAGTTTCCCCCCAAAACAGACAATCAAAAGCTACTTTTACCTTTGGCTGTTTTATGAATTTGGCCCTCACACTTTTGTGTTGTCTCAGCACTTTGAACAGAAACTTTCTCAGGCTGTGTTTTGTCTGTATTTGACCACAAAGAAGAAATAAGCTTGATGAGAAAATCAGAAGCGAGATAAGATGAAACACCACAGCACAAACAAAAGTCTTACTGGCATACTGTATTTTAATGAAATATCAGGTTAAAATAAAAAACACTTTAATGAAAGAAGCAGACATTAAAAAAAAAAAAATCACCATAAATATGCTACATTACCCAAATCACACTCTGCTCTAGCACAATCTAGGAAATCTAATGGCTGCTTTAGTGTTAGGTCACAAACATATGAAAGATCCGCATTAAGAGTGAAGATATCCCGAATGTGCAGTGGAAAATCTAAATGTGAATCAACTCCAGATCAATGCTTCTCAACACTATCCAGCTTAAGACTTATGAGCAAACACTGCACTCATACACATTCCCACCCGAACACACACTAAAAGGTAGACCTTCAAGCGGAAGACTTACCCCAGATTATGAATTACAAGATGTTTGTGGGCTTTTTAGGCAAAATATGAACAAGTTTTACTAATCTTAAAAACATTAACTCATAAAAAAAAGCCCATCCCGCTTCTCTAAGCGTTCCCATACCCTCACATCAAAAAAGAAGGGATCTCTGGATTAAACAAGCCTAAATAATTCACTCAGTTTGGGTCATTTACATCTAAATATGCACCTTAAAGTCAAAAGGAAAACCCAAATACCTGCATCCAGTGTTTAAGATCAGATAATTTGACTTGCACCGGCCTGCCCACCACAGGGCGAGGCCGTTTCAGTGGTTTAATCGCTAATAGGCGTGCTCAAAATGTAACACCAACTGGTGCCCCGTGTGACTACATCTCCAAGTTTTCACGCGCAAACCCCGCACTCATTCAGTCCATGTCCTCCTGCACAACTAGCACTTAGGACAGCATTATCAGCAAATGTGTTGTCGTGCTTGCTGGAAAAAAAGGAAACAAAACACGAAGAACAGATAAAGATAAGGCATCACATGCTATTCTTGGCGAAGCTGTATGAAGTGAAAGTGTGGCACAGCGATGGCTCGAACGTGGGATGAAGAAGCTACACTGGAACCGTTTTCGCAACTTGTGAAAAAGTCATGACGAAAGACGAAGATTTCCCTCTCAGTCCCAACCGTTGTCCTTTATCATGTGGGACAGCTCGATGATGTACTTCCCCTCCTTGTACTTCTGACTCAGTTCAAAGGCCTGTTCCTGCAGGAGGAAGGTGAAAGGAGTTGTTAGAAAGAGAGAAAAAGTTAGATGACAGATGAAAGAAAGCTGTAGCTGCCATGATGTCTGGTTAGTGGA
Organism: Perissodus microlepis; assembly: GCF_051167445.1. Lineage (NCBI taxonomy): Eukaryota > Metazoa > Chordata > Actinopteri > Cichliformes > Cichlidae > Perissodus > Perissodus microlepis. The sequence goes on from NC_140464.1 coordinate 19,608,407, forward strand.
CAACTAATCTGACATCTTGCTACTTCTTAGAGTGACTTTTAGCAAAGCCCAACCCCAAGTGAAAACACTGCACAAACAAACAGTAAGAGTTTGTCAATCAGAGGGCAGCCACACCCCGAAACATACCCCACTTTGCTGTTTACTCCTAATGGACATAATAATTCACTAAATGAACAGCATGTTGTCTTAATGAAGGCTTTAAAACAGCGACAGAGACCATAAAGTCATCAGGGAAAAGTTTACAGAAGTAATAAATCAAGAGAGAAAACGGGTCATTTTCTCATGTATTTCTTTACAATTTTTGCAGTTCATGCATTAATGCAGACAGTGACATTCACATAACAATCACTGGAAAGTCCAGTTGTTCTTGATTACATCATTGCTTTGTTGTTTTTGTGCACATTCTGCGTCTTACAAAAATGTCCCAATTGATTAGTGTGATATGTACAAAATTCGTCATGGCAACAGAAAAGTGTGTGTGGACGTCTCAGTGAATTAAAAACCAAAAAGCCTTTAAGTGATTTAAAGATGAATAATCCTGCTCTGTATTTGCTGGAGGACATATACGTACATATTTCCAGCCCAACGTGGTGTGACAGTTTTCGCAGTAGATGTCGGCCACAGCATGAAGTCCCGTGAGCAGCAGTCTCTCCTCAGCAGGGCCGCAGCCGACATTGACCCTGAAGACAAAAGCATGGACACACTGTGATTAAACTGTTCTCTTCAGTAATCACTCAAGGACAGCCTCTCCTGCACAGCTACAACCTCCTTTAGGAGAAAATGTTAATGAAACCCTACTATTCAAAAGGGGCTGCACCTGAACAAATTAAGATTTAAACTGAGTGGAGCTGGTAGGTTAATATTTAAGTGTGTACTCCTGACCCACTAACCCCGGAAGAACGTGAGCTCACACACCTTCAAAATCCAAACTAGAGCAAAGTGGTTTGATCAAACAAGCGCGATACTAGGAATGTGTTTTCACCGAGAAATAGACTTTTTATAAAATGATTTGCGTGAAAAAATAACATTTTTGCACAAAGTGGCTTTAAAGTTGTTGTGAAACAAGTGAGATGTGAAAAACAACAACAGTTCCCTCTTCTCCTGTCTACAGGAGAAGTGAGACTGGAAACCTAAAACAGGAAAAACCTGCTTTTTAATAGTTGATACTTACACAGAGTTGAAGAGGTAGGCTCGGCCCTGGCTGCCTTGGAAAGACTAGGAGACAGGGAGAAAATATAAATGAGAGACAGACTGCAAACCCAACTCTGATATGTCTCAGATGCAACTTTCTAAAATAACCATGAAGCAAATGTGCATGCCATCTGACATGATTATCAACAAAAAAAGACAAGCGGCATACAGACCTTGGAGATAAGATCGTCATGATTGGCCAGATGAGCGCGACAGTGCACACAGCTGTAACGGCGGTGGCAGGAGTCCAGATACGCCTGGAACGTCTTGGCTTTTGTCAGCTTCACCATGTCTGAGCAGGACCAAAAACACAGAGAGAGACGAGGTTTTTTTATTATTGTTTGTATGATGGGTTAGCGATCTTGGCACACAGTTCTTCCATCTGACTAACCATAAACAGGATGATTTCTTTCTCATTTCAATTAACCGTAGCCCCATCACAAGACTATAAAGCTTCACCCTAAGGCAATGTGACACAAAGGTTATTAAAGTTAAGCCAAACTAAAAACCAAAAGCAGGACGTTCCTTCCATCTTCTGTCAGACTGTGTGCAATAGTCTATATTCCATCTTGCTGTTAACCACTGCACTATGCAATATCCCATGCCATATATATTCCTATATGTACAGTGCACATTTTTCTCTATTGTTGTACAGTATTATTAATAAAGGTTATGTTATAATGCTGAATCTACTTATTTTGTTCCTGTTCTATTCATTTTGCTGCTATAATAATGTAATAACGTGAATTTTTCACTTGGGGGTAAAAGTCTATCTTATAAAAAGCCCATTGTCAACACAACCAGCCTGATGAGGTTTTTTGTATTAAGACTTAGGATGTCTACATGACTTTGAACTGCCTTCACAAAGTGCTACTACTGTAATCTCTTCAACCAGGCCCCTGATAAGTAGCCCCAGTATTATAATAACTACAAAGAAAACTAAACTAAAATTGAGCACTGTCAAACTGCAATGAGGCTGGACCCAGAGAAAATCTGTTAATCACCTGATCAGATGTGGTCCAGAAAAATCTATGACCAAAGTCCTACTATTTACTGACACACCAAGTGAAAATTGAAAGTCAGCACTATAAAGGTGTGACTTACTCCCTCAAGCCTTTGCATTAGTATTTAACAATTTGGAGTTTGTAACTAACAGTTTGAGCTATCTAACATCAAGGTTTTAAGGTCATTCATCCTTAATGAATGAAAGCTATCTGGGTTGGACTCTTTGTCAGCTTCAATCATGCATCTTCTTTTCAATGATTAAATGTATGATGGCAGAGGGTGACTTTACAAGGTATGGATGCATTGTTAGCTGAGACTAGTCAAACATAACAGGTTAGTTAACCAGGCAGCTTGCTTCCTGGTTTCTAATAGTTGGCACAAATAACCCTTGCTTAGATAAATGCAGCAGTTAACCCAAATTCAAGGACTGTACAGGCACTGTCCGTCTACCAGTCAACGTAAACGGACTGATGGTGCATCTGCCAGCTGCAGGAGTAAACCGGGCCACTAGCTCTGCTTTGACCTAGCTTAGTGTGTTAGCTAGCCCGCTAGCTCCGCACTGTCAACACACAACAGCAGCGGCAGCAGCGCAGATGCGCATTGCAGGACATTTCTCGGCGTCCGTCCACTCACCTAAAAACACCGAAGCTCTTCACAGTCTAGACAGCGGACTGGTGTAGCCGGCAGCTGAAAAACTTCAGGTAAAAGGCAGAAAAACAGTCAGTTTGGTGAGAAACGATCGACCACGCGTTGGCGGTTCGGACACAGAAAAAAGGACAGACAGCTCCGACTGTTGAAGCGGAGCCCGTTTACCCGCGTCTCTCTTTTGTTTTTTTGAACCAGAACCAGCGTTCAAAGTTCCGAAACGACCTTCTTTAAAAGTGGAGCTGGACGCCGACAAAGCTGGCAGGCTGACAAGGAGCGAAAGCAGCGACCTCGGCGGGAGGAAAAAATGCAATTTGTTTATGAAAACACGCATAGGAGGAAGTCTGGGTAGTGCAAAACAAATCCCCGCTGACCAATCAGAGCCTTCGAGTGACGTTAGAATGTGGGTCAACCAATCAGATTCCATCTTACCGGGGCCTTTTATGGCCATCGGTTTGATTGCTGTTTGGTAGCGTTTCATAAATGCTGAAAGTGTGTTATCATCTCCGGCCTGTCGGACTGGGATTAAAAATAATTTCAAAAACAAGCATAGTGCTTCTGTAGAGATCAGACCAATAAGAACAAGAACAACATGCTAACCTGCTACTGTGACAGTTTCCAGGAGTTCTTGGAATATGAGCCTGAGGGAAGGGTTTTATTTGTTGTGGTTTCTTGACTGCTCCTTTGCATGTCCTTTGCTGTGTGTTTGCCTTTCTTGTGTGCGTGTGTGTGTGTATTTTTATGACACACAGGCAGGCGGTCCATTATATCTTACATCCATTATATCTTACACTGATCTCTGGTTTAGTTTTGAAAAGTTTGGTTATAATTCCTGCAATTTCCTTGCTTTGTGGTACAGCAACATGTAACATTAAATGTTGATCAATGACCTAGGCCTAAGGTGAGCAGATCCCAACAAACTAAATGTAGGGCATATGTGGTATTTGTGTGGGAGAAAGTGGGACATGTCAGCAATGATGACTTAAAAATAAAAACAAAGAAACAATAAACTAGGCACGTACAGGCTAATTAAACAATATTTCAAACTGTCTTGCTAAGCAAATACAGTAAAGATAAAAGGAAACTGAAGTTTGGTCTTATAGTCATGCATATGGAAAGTCTTTATGTACTTTCACTGTGATTTCTGCATTTTGGGGCCTTCAGTTTGAATCTATCCATAGATTTGCATAGCTTTCTTTTGCCACATCTGAAAAGTTCAGCAATTGTATTTAATTATAACACATATATTGTGTCACTTCACACCATATTATTCAGAATATACTGGAACTTTTTTCTTTCTCACAGTTTACAAAATCTGCCAAGTGTGCAACTTGTTGACTTGTAGCTTTCCCTGATGATTATGGCGTTAAACTGGCTAAGCTTCTTCTCACTATAATAAAAGGCCTACCCTTCGCACTGGGTTAAAACGAGAGTTTAGAAAAGTGCAAAGTGCACAGTGTTTTAGTCCCGTCTCCCTACCATCACTTCCAACCAGCCATGGTGGATGACTGCCCCTCCTTGAGTCTGGTTCTGTTTTGAGGCTTTTTCCTGTTAAAAGGGAGTTTTTCCTTCCCACTCTCACCAAGTGCTTGCTCATACTGGGTTGCTTGATTGTTGTGGCTTTCTCTGTATTGTTGTAGGGTCTCTACCTTACATGTAAAGTTCCTTGAGGCAACTTTCGTTGTGATTTGATGCTATATAAATAAAACTGAGTTGATTTGCATGTCCTCCCGAACCAGTCAAAATATGGGAAATTGTCTCAAGTGTCTCAATATTACTAAGACATCATCTTATTTTATTGCTACTTTGCTCTCGGTGCCTACTGTTATGTTTTTGCATAAATCCAGGTATATCCCATTAACTTGATCGTCGCCAACCTACACAGAAAAATACCCTCTTTGTTTCACCAACAAACTGGTTGATTATTATCACGGCCGGGTGGATGGACTTTGACCATAGTTGCTTGGGAAAACAAGGACACAGGTGAGGTTTACAGCACGTGTACACTCTCTACAGTCTCTTTTAGGTCAAGAAAATCGGTCAAAGAGATTCGCACTATGCTGCCTAGATTGCTCCATAACACACTGTACTGTATTCATGTTTGTACTGCCAGTAATTACCTTGTAATCTTCTAATGGCCCATAAGAATATAAAAGCCAAAATGCAAGTGATTTATTCATAATCATTTATTTCTCAAGCCCCATCTTAAAAGTGGCAGAAAGTAACATTGGAGACATTCAAAATAAAGTCACATTTAATCAAATATACAGTCCAGCTAGTTAAAGATTCACTCGTTAGATGTGCTGCAGACCAAATCAATGCCGCGGTTTGTTTGTGGGTGGAGGCTGTAGAGACGATCCCACGACAAACAAGTCATTCCGTCAGCAGCGATTAAAGGTCAGCACCGAAGAGATTAATGATAGTTGTGTTCCCACTGCATGGCGATTATTATGTAGACCAAAGATTCTTCAACAAATGTTGCATTAGCCGTTTTTATCAGTGTCATTGTTGCCATCACGTGATGGTGTGCTTGGATTCAGTCCTGACTTCTGTTTTTGCAGAAGTAGCTGGACAGAAGAGTTGGATAGTCACTCATCACTCCAGTGGCTCCTACTTCTAATGCCGCCTCTATGTCTTCTTCTGTGTTGCAAACAAATAAATGCACCTGCAATTGCAACAGTTATCTTCAGTTAAAAACTGACATTTCACTGTTTTGTTTTTCCCTTGTATGGCAGCAGAAAATCCAAAGCACCATGGGCCAGTTGTTCAGGCTACAGTGTAGATAAATAACTATTACAAAATGATATTGATAATCAATGCAATGGCAACAAAAGTGTCACATTCATCTTGATTAGAATAATATGTATCCTAGGAAACAGAGAAAACAAGGGATAACAATTTTCATGGAGCATGTTGCAAAGCTAATCTTATTAGCCGAACGAGCCGGTTAACAGGTGAGCACCGAGACTCACTGGCTTTTTTGTTAGGGACACCTGTTCAGCTGCTCGTGGACACAAATATCTAATCAGCCAGTCGAATGGCTGCCTGTAGACGTGGTCAAGATGACCTGCAGAAGTTCAAACCGAGCTTCAGAGTGGGGAAGAAATGTGATTGAAATGACTTTGAAAGTGGCTGTTGGTGCCAAACTGGGTGCCATTCATGTCAGCTACAACCAGGAAACTGAAGCTACAGTTCCCACAGACTCACCAAAATTTGACAACAGAAGACTGAAAAACGTTGCCTGGTCTTATGAATATTGAATTCTGCAAGATTTGCCAGATTTAGATGATGAATTTGGTATAAACATCATGAAAACATGGATTGAGCCCGCCTTGTATCAACGGTTCGGTAATGGTGAGGGGGATATTTTCTTGGCACACTTTAGGCATTTTAGTACCAACTGACCATCAGATAAACACCACAGTCTACCCAAGTATTGTTGCTGACCATGTCCATCCCTTTATGACCAGCATACCCATCCTTTGGTTCACTAGTTCTTTCCAGCAGGATAATACACCAAGTCACAAAGCTCAACTCATCTTAAACTGGTTTCTTTAACACGACAATGAGTTCATTGTACTTAAATAGACTCCAAGGTTACCAGATCTCAATCCAACAGAGCACCTTTGGGATGTGGTGGAACAGGAGATTCACATTACTGATGTGCAGCTGACAAATCTGCGGCAACTGTGTGATGCCATCATGTCAATATGGACCAAAATATCTGGAGAATGTTTTCAGCACCTTGTTGAATCTGTGCCATGAAGAATTAAGGCAGTTTTGAAGGCAAAAGGACACAAACCTGGTAGTCGGCACCAATTACCTACTAAAGAGTCTAGTGAGGGAATATCAGTAGGACTGATTAGGACATTCAGTGGACTGATAACCTGTACATTGTGTGGACATGTTACTGAATCACTGATTAAAATACTTGGATTTTAACATGCCCACAAATTCTCCCCAAAACACTAAAAAAACAACATGTAGATGATATAGAAAGAAACATTTCCTGGTTGCTACTTTGGCATTATTTAAAAGTGTTGAAACACAACAAGGACAAAATATAAATATCACATAGCTTAAAGAGTGTTACTTTCTCCAGCTATTGAGTGGAGTCATGTCCTGACAACAGGGTTGATCTCATCACATCAGGATAGAGATGATGCATTCAGGACACTCATAGTGGTTGTGTGAGGTCAACTATTTGTCATGCTGAAGTGCTTTCTGTGTTAGATCATAACCTGTTGAGTTTGAATAGCATCCTGCAGCTGACCATGCAGTGACTAGTAGGAGAAAAATCAAATCCATTGACTTTAACAGGAATTATATTTTGGGGATTCCCTGCGCATCTTTTCATGGAAGACACAAGAGCAAAGTAAAAGTGAAGCAAAAATGTTCCAGGAAAGTTTCTGAGCACACTTGTGGTCCCTGCACTGTTTCTATCTAAATGAGAATGAGCAAACAAAACTCTGATAAGACAAAGAGCCTTTGATAAGGTAAACAAACATTTGTGATATTTTTCATATTTGCCTCTCAGTATTTAGTGTTTTCTTTTACTCTGATATGTTTATATTCCACAGTTCTGGCTTTCTTTGCATTTCTTTAACTCTTCTTTCAAGCACAGTGTTGTAAACACTTAGAAATGTGGTTTCATACCTGAATTCCACGGGCAGCGAGGTGCCTAAAAAGACTCTTCCTCATAGTTATTCTGCAATGACAACATGAAAGAAGCAAATTTAAAATAAAACACAAACTGCACACTGTGCTTAAAATGCTAGATTTAAGCTAGAAGTGTAAACAATCTTTCAGTGTAGTGAGGACTGAATGTTTTGTCGATTTTTGGCATTTATAATTTAGATTTCAAGACCAATAAATAAGTGAGTAGGAACAACTACCATAGTCCTTTTTAATACTTCTCTTACTTTTCTATCAAACACACAACGAGCTTGTTCCTCAGGAGAGCTTCATCGGCAATGAATGTCCTTCAGCACACACAGAGACAGAGAAAGACACAGTTACACTTTTATGAAATAAAAGTATCTGAGAGAATAAAAACCAAGAGGTCGCAGAAAAAGGCTTACAACCACATGATTAAATTGTCATTGCACAGAGAAACTTTCAGTGCTCCCAGAGAGTTTTAAAAATAAAAGTAAAACATAAATCTGAATGTGTTTAACAAATGTATGAACCACAGCTGAACAAGCAGAACATAAACATTCACAACTACAACCCCCCCAAAGTAAACGGTCAGAATTTAAAACAAAAAGGAAAATTGCTGGTTTTTCCCCCAAATAAGGCAACACAGACCCAGAGCCTGTACCATACTTAAACCAGTCATGCTTAGCTGTTATTCACCATCATCATTCAAATTCTCATTTTGAACCAGGAAAAATGTTAATGGGCTCAGTTAGGCAGTCCAGACACAGTGAGCATAGATAGCAAGAACATGAAGCGTCACAGTCTTAACAGAAAAAAGACCCTTCATGTGAAATGACATGCATGCACATGAATGGACACAGTTTACTCAGCATGCACTGAACACACTCCTAGTGTCACACCTGTTGAAGATGCGCATTAGGTAGAACTGCAGCAAACTCTCTCCTATTGACACAAAGGGAAGCAGCCCCGTGTAGAAGAGAAGTAGAAGCAGCAGGCCTCGGCTCATAGTGAAACTGTACGGCATGGAGCCGTTCTACGTGGAAGGAGAGAACAGAGAGACGCAGACATGCTGGGTGACAACACTGGTACAGAGGCTGTGTTTATGAATCATGCTGAAAACCATATTGAAAAGCTAAGGAAACCCTGTAACGCCATCATATAACTTCATTTCATGCATTTCCTGCATGCAATTAAAATGTTATAATGAGTAAAGTGTGTTAATGCTATACAGGTAACTCATCTCCTCCAGCTGGTTAATGTACCATTTTCCAGCATTGCTTCATGATCGTGGAGTCTGTGGAAGCCCACACAGTGATCCCCTCCCTGTTGTAGCGTTTAACCAGATCAGACACCTAAAAACATAAAATCAAGTGGGAAACAAATATTAGCATTCAGGACATGATGACACGAAGGTGTAAGAGTGTAAGTGGTGCTGCAGACACAGATATCACAGAGGCTGCTGTGCTAGACTTGGGCAGTAAACTGTGGACACTGTTTATAAGGTGGACAACATATTTAGAATTGCACAGGAAAAGCTCCCTAGCCTTGTAGTTAGAAAATCACTCATAATTTGTCCACCTTGACTGGAATTTAGACAATGTATCCACCTCAAAAGAGGCCCGATTCAATCCTGAAAAGCTGAAGCTTTTTCATACATCAGGAAATTGTGGTAGAAGTTTGGTGTTGGTTTTTTGGGGTGATTAACGTGTACCCTTTTAATGAGCTCGTGGTTGTTCTCTTTGATCTCAATGCTGATCGGCATCTCAGGGAACTTTTTGAACACATCCTCCAGCAGAGCAAACTTCCTGTCCTTGCCAGTGCTGTAACGGCCTAAAGAAAAGGAGGGGTGAAAAGTAAAGTCACATTAGATGCATGAGCTTGTCAGAAAGAAATTAACTTGTTATGGCAGTTGACTGTGGTGCACCACACTGCTTTACTCATCTGGGATCTGTCTGCTGCTTTTATCACTGTTTTAATATAGTGCCTGCGTTTCAGGTTTGCTTTTATATTAGTTTCATCTGTGTCTACACGTGTTCTGATAATCTGTGCAGTCAGCTATAGTAATGCTAAGAAACGGTGTTCCACAAGGTTTCATTGTTGGCCTCCTGCTGTTTCTAACTGATAGCTTATGATTTGGCTATGTATATAACAAATACAGTGTGAGCTATGATTTCTTTGCAGATATACACAATTGTATTTCTCCTTATGGCAATAACCTTTACAGTGAGTTAAGCAATAAATTGCAAGAAAATTGCTGGATGTAGCACATATGATACAAAGTAATATTTATTCATTTTATTTTTAATTAGAAGTTTCATAGTCTGGCAATTATTTAATGATTCAGGCTTTAAGGTTACTCCTCAGAGTCCCTCTAATTTTGCTCCCCTCTCTTGGATATGTATTCAATATCACTACCCAACTCTTTTAGAAACATTAGAAATATCTTCGATCCAGAGTATTAATACTGATGTCCTGCTGGAGGAAATTGGGGAAGCTCATTTTTTTTATTCAGTCACTTTTAAACAGTAGTTGTTTGATTGTTTTGTCTATACATTTTTCAACATACAGTGTTTGATTTATGATTATGATGATGATTATTGTTATAGATGCATTTCTTCTTCAAATGTCTTTTCATTAAAAATGAACAATTAGATATAACAGGAGGAACTCACCTTCATAAAATGTTACCTCCAGTCTCTCCTTATACAAAGGCAAATCCTAAAAGTTTAAAAACACAGTTGAACACAGAGATATAAGGTGAATTTACTATGATGTGATTAAGGTGAAAAGAATTTGTGTACGCCATTGGATATTCTTAGTATTGTTGTCCCAGCTGAGTTGGTACATGCAACAAAGCCGGATGCAAACATTCACTTGATGGTAATCTGATGCTTGAACAAACGCTTACTGATAAATTACAGCTTTGTTTCCGAGGAAACCTCAAGAGTAATGCAAGCAGCGTGCCCTTTTTGAAGATTATGGTGAATTGAAAAGAATTAAAAGATACCTCCATGCAGCTCTGTAAGTAATGTTGCTACAGTAAATAAGTGTGCTGTTAAATCTGGATGGAAAAACATGTAATAACATGTAACCCCCCATGTAAAGCCCCGTAGCTCACAGTAGCATTACAACCAAATCTGGTAGTCTCGTGTGAGCTTAAGGAGCTACCAGATTGTTTGGAAGTGAAAACTGACTTTTAAGCAGTTATTCTGCATTTTACAATAAAACTAAATTGAACTCTAGAGTATTATACACTCACACTTGTTCAGCTTCTCATAAATGCAAATATCTAATCGGCCAATCACATGGCAGCAATTACATTTAGGTATGCAGACATGGCCAAGACGTCCTGTTGAAGTTCAAACTGAGCATCAGGGTGGGTGTGGGGGGGGGGTTTAAGTAGGTAAAAGTACCTTGTTAATGTCAGAAATCAGAGGAGAATAGCATAGCTGCTTCAAGATGAGGCAACAATAAGTGAAATATCCCCGTGTAACAACCAAATTATGAAGAACAGCATTTCTAAACATGTCAAAACTTGAAGCAGGTGGTCTTTAGCAGTAGAAGACCACATCACGTACCACTTCTATTAGCTAAGAAAAGGAAACTGAGACTAATATTGCACAAGTTCAATCAAATTGGACAATAGAAGACTGGAAAAAATGTTGTCTGGTGTGAATCTTGATGTTTTTCTGTGCCATTTGAATGTTAGGATCAGAATTATGGTGTAAATAACATGATCATGTCTTGTACAAGTGTCAGATATTTTCTTAGCACACTTTGGGGCCAAGAAAATATCTTACCCGTGTATTGTTGCTGACATGTCCATCCCTTATGCTGATTCCAGCAGGATAGCACACCATGTCACAAAGCTCAAACATCTAGAAAACAAAAAATTGAGTTCCCTGTACTCAAATGGCCTCGCTAGATCCCAATCCAATCGAGCACATTTGGGATGTGGTGGAACAGGAGATTCATTTATATTCAGGCAACAAATCTGCAGTAACTATCTCATGTCATCATGTCAACATGAACTAAAATCCCCGAGTACTGAATCCAGCACCTTGTTGAATCTGTGCCACAAAAAATTGTATATTTGAGACGTAGTGCTCAAGATAAAACTCACATAGTCTCATGTGTAACAATGAATGTAACAAAGCTCATCTATGAAACAGAAACAGAGCAGGTGTCTCTGAAAGATTACCACTTCTTGTCTCAGTACGGCCTTGTGACCTTTGCCCCAGTCCAGCAGGATCCGGCTTCTTACCTGCAGATTGAGCGAGGAGATTGTGACATCATGGCCAGTCTGCCTCAGCAAATTCTCATCATGTGATACCACCACAAAGCCATCATGTGTCAAATGACAGTCCATCTCTAGCATCTCAGTGCCCTGCTCTGCCGCACTGACAACAGAGAAAAGATACGAATAATTAAAATGATGACTCCACCGTTTGTCAGGGGTGTGTGCGTCACTTTCACATTTTTAGCAATACACCTTTTTTGGGAATGGGGAGGGTCGGGGGTGTGGTGTCTAAAAAGTCTGCCATCATGTAAAAATTGATGCATTCTTCTTTCACAGCACTTCAAAGAGGGCAGTGTGGTACTTACTGTGTGAATGCCTCCATGGTGCTCTCTATCCTCTCTCCAGATCCTAAAATTCATAGAAATTATGCCAGTGGTCAGAAAATACAAAGTACTCAAAATGTCTCAGATAGAGAGCTGCTAAACTGGTCCTACTAAACATTACAGCAAATCACATCATCAGTTAGAATTGCACATTAAGTTTTCAGCTTGAGCTTCGTGGTAGAACAGAAAAAAGTATATGCACAGTAAAATAAGATTTAGATATAAAAAACAGGCCTTTTGTTCAAAGATTTCATCTTTAAAGCAGTAATAAAAATCAGGGGCACCCCATGGGAAAGCTTCATACATAAGTCTTTAACCCACAGGACTAAAATGTGCAACTGCTGAAAGAAATTAGCATTTAAAATGTTGGAAAGTGAAGCAAAAGCATTCTATAACATTTAATAGCATCAGTGTTTTGGGCTTCTCTCCAGTTAAATTGGATGCTGACTGACATGCAGCTGCTTTACAGATGGACTTGAGGCAGATTAAAACCCGGACCTCAGGGCACAGAGACTGCATGCCCAGCCCAGTCCGATGAGCACCCCCACACATCATGATCTTTGAGTCCCACACATTGACTGCAGATCCTTACCTCCTCTGTGTGTGATCTTTTTGCAGTAGAAAGCAGGGTGTTTCTTCCTGTGGAGAATCTGCGGGTTCTTTAGCAGGTAAACCGAGGTGAGGGTGTATCCTCCCAATACTGGGAGGAAAAAATATAAAAAGCTGATCATCCTTTCCTGCATGCACATCCAGCGAGTCCCTGAGAGAGTCTCTGCAAGATCTCACAGTTCAGGTTGAACAGAAGCACCAGCAAAAGAAAAAAAAAGAAAAAACTTGCTCAGCAAGACAATCTCAAAATGACAACTCGATTTCTCCTTCCAATCACAAGTGGCCAGACCCAAAAGCTTTTCTGAAGAACCAGCAGCTTGTTGTGGGAAGATAAGAAAAATCCAGACAGACTGGTATGACAGAGAAAAAAGTCCCACCCCTGAATTTCAGTCTTACTCTTAGCAGGTACAGCTGAACCCTCAGAGCTGTAAAAGTCAGTTAATGAAGCACCAGCTCACAACCCCACTCTGGCCTCTCCCCTTCCAGTGGTAATGCTGTTTTTATGCTTTTGTTCAGGTTTATGTCATACCTGTGCAAGTCTTGCAACACCTTTCTAAGGATTACTTTTATTCTGCTACACTGCTGGAGTATTGCTAATATAATACAGAATATCCTAAAACAGCATATGACTACAAATTACCTGCCAGATGAGTGCAATTAGCCATCTATTGCTTTTTCCAGATGTAATGTGCTGCTGGGCTTAAACACAAGCTGATAACTTAGGAAACAAATGCATCGCAGGCAGCGTGGCAAGTTTCTTATCTTGTATTTGACAAAGGGGATGTGGAATGTAGAGTAGGTAAACTTTGCTTTGACCAGGCTAGAAATATGAAAACCATCTATCTGCAAGCAGTGCTCACCACAACATGCCACGTACAGTCCAAAGTCAGCAGGATAAGCAGCAGCATATTGTTTAACTTGAATGGCAAAGCTGGAATGTGACAAACAATTGTGTGACGGGCCGAGCCTGCAGTGATGTGTTACAACAAGCCTGGTTTTCACGAGAACAGAGAAATCCATTCACTGCAGGGCAAATCAGAGCTTCCAGCATTTTCCTACATTTACAGGTGTCTCGTTTTGACGTGCAAATCACACAGAAGACAGATCACACCCCACTGTTTGCCACTTTTCTGTTTTCCTGCTGTCACACGTGGTAGAGATATATAGAGGCATACATGTGTGCATATTAAACTTACAGTCGTGCTGAGACATGATATGAAAGAGGATGTGAAAGCTCAAAGGCAGATCAGTGTTACAGCTCCTTTTACACTGCTCAAAAAAATTAAAGGAACACTTTGAAAACACATCAGATCTCAATGGGAAAAATATGTTGATATCGACTGGGAAATATGCCAGGAATAAAGGTCGCTACATCATTTCATGGAAATGAAAACGCAGAGCTCCATTCAAAGATACTCCCAAAATTAAAGTGAAAAAAAAAAAAAAATGATGTGGCAGGCTAGTCCATTTTGCCAAAATTTTATTCACTCCTGATTGGTTAAGGACCTTCTACAGCCCTATCCAGCTCTCAGAGTAACTGTCTGTCTCCTGGGATCTCCTCCATTCTCTTGAGACTGTGCTAGGAGACACAGCAAACCTTCTAGCAATGGTACGTTTTGATATGCAATCCCCGTCCCATGCCATGGTAGGGTCCAGGTATCGCCTCATGCTACCTGTAGTGACCCAAGTCAAATGAAAAAACAAAACTAGTGAAAAACAACAACAAGCAGAACAGATGAGGGAAAAATGTCAGTGGCCTCTACCTGTAAAACAGTGCCTATTTAAGAGGGTGTCTCATTGTTGCCCCTCTGCTGCACCTGCTGATAAATTTCATTAACACCAAAGCAGCTGAAACCAATTAACAACCCCCCTCTGCTACTTAAATGTCCAGATCAATCCCCCACAGGTTCTACTGACATGATGCTATACTCTGATTAGCAGTGTACTTGGATTCATCACATAAAAATCCACAAGAAAAGTCTTGATTATGGAGTTCCACAAGGTTCTGTGCTAGAACCCATAATTTTCACATTATACACACACACACACACACACACACACACACACACACTCTTCCCTTGCAAAATACGGACCACTATTTATAAACCCTTACTGGACATTGGTAACCTTTCCCCTACCCTGTAGTTCAACTTCTTTTTGTTGCTGTCATTTTGCATTCTTACTCTGACTTTTGTTACCATCACTTTCTTCCCACTTAATCCTCAAACCTTTGGGGGCTGACAACCATCCTCTGATTACACCAGACATCTCTTCTTGCCTTGCACTGTTGTCAAGTGCTTCCTCAAAGGTTACAATATTGGCGATGAATTTCAATATTAAACCTATAAAACTAAATAATATTGACCTTTGAATATAAAGTATCTTTTGATGTTTTTATTAGCTAATAAAAAACAAAAAGAGAAAACGAGACCACATCACAATTTCAACAGTATCAGGAAATTTTATTCAATTGTATGTATATAATGTGTTTTTGTTAATCGTTTAATTCATAATACCCATAGAATATACAGACTATAACCCTCAATAACTCATATCTCTTTGACAGTCTACTTATATGTTCTTTTAAAATAATTCCTTATAAGATCTTGTAAGGGGAAAAAAACAAACAAAAAACAAACCAAACCAAGTTTCCTGACTGAAAACACTGTCAATAATAATCACGCCCATAAAAGAAATAAGAAAAATACAAATTAAAAACATACTAATTAAAAAACAAAAACAAGAAAAAAAAACCCCAAAACAAAACAAAAAAACAACACCCAACTATAACTCCCTTTTATGTTAAAAAAAAACAAACAAACAAACAAACAAAAAAAACTACCCCAAACAATATCTCACCAATATAACAACAATAGCAATAAGACGACCCATTTAAAATCAATATCTGGAAACAGGCCCTGTGACAGATGGGCCTTTAAACTTGTGTGAATGTAGATGGTGTGTTTAAGTGCAACTTTTCATAAACACACAGATACACCCCCTAAGATAGAGAGTGAGGGGGAGTGTCTGTGTGTGTCAGGAGGATAGCAAAACATGGTCCTCTTGGGTTGTTCTCATGATTAACCAGTGAGATGTTTGATTTGATGGCTGAACCACAAAAAAAGAAAAACAAAGCAACAACAACAAAACCAAAAAACAAAATAAAATAAGAGGGGCAGCCCAAATGTACATATGAAACAAAACATCTGCATGACCGTCATCTCAAAGATCTGAAACTACAGGTAACTGCAGGGAGACGGCCCAGGCGGCAAAGAAACAAGTTCCATCTCTCACACACGCACACGACGAGAGGAGTCTTGGCTTTACGTTACTGATGAGCAGATACACAAACACTTGTACATAGACGAATCACCGCAGACCATCCATGAGTCTGAAAACACGCAACACTTTAAACTTAAAGCTCAACAAGCAGGATGCTAGACAGGGCGGGGAAGGGAAAACAAAACGGGGGCAAGGCTGGAGAGACAAAGTGCAGACGTGCTGATTGAGTCGCGTGATTGGAGCGAGTTTCTCCCTCGTCCATGATGTGGGTGAGACGGACACATGGTTACCAGAGGAGGGAGGAAGAAAGCGGCAGCGGTGGCGTGCAGTGTTCACCAATTCAGCTGTGGGTAAGCAGAAAAGAGGCGGGTACATTTACAAACAAAACAAACAAACAAATAAAAAAAGCAAGGAGTGGAAGGCAGCCCTTTGAGAAAAGCGCGGTGAGAGTCGGGTGGCTGAACAACCAGAATGAGCATTACCACATGCACCAAAAAGCCTCACACTGATCCCAGAGTGCTGGCTATGGCTTCAGAGAGCGACACAAATCTGATGTTTGCTGCAAAACAAACAAACAAACAAAAAAACCTGGACAAAACACGAGGCGCAGGTGCATCTGTTAGCATCACTGCTCTGCATGAGAGGGATGACCCAGTGCATGGGTTGGTCTGTTTCTGGAGGGGGAGGGACATCCTATACTGTTCTCAGGTATGTGATCTACCAAACAACGGTTAATACAGTCACATCCAGAGCAAAGACAGGAGGGAGCAGACACCAAACAGATGCAAGGACACAGCTAAAGGAAAACACTCTGGAGAAACCAGAAAAGGAAGCTGGGAAAATTACACACAGGCCCCCCCAAAAAACACACAAAAAACAACCCAGTAAGGAGTAACTGGAAATATAATATATACAGCACAACCATAGAGCGATGATGGGTGCTTGGCTGTGCGCTGAGCCGACATACCCAGGTTTGACCATTTTACTTATGATTAATTGGTTTCAACAGGAGTCGTAAAAAACAGAAACCCAAAACCGAGATAGTCATTGCCACGTGCAATCAGCTCTCACATTAACCAAAAGCAGGTTTTACTAGTTTCCTAGTAAGAATTTTAATGAGCTTGCTCTCGTCTCCCCAGTGGCTTAAGGTGAGGAGATCCCACTCTGTATTAACGGGTGGCTAGATTTGAGTCTTCGCTCTCAGTTAGGCCTCAATGACAGGCACCCTGGGTCAAACAAAACCAGACCCCATTTTCTAGGATGCGTGTTCACCAAAATGGTTACAGAAAATAAGACAGAGCGGGTTCAGCGACCCCACTGTTTTACATTTAATAAAGGAAAACGTTTCAACTCAGTTAGGCTGATGGTTTACGTGCAGTTCTCCTAGAGTGGCGATAATTTGGGCGTTTTTGACCCAGCACGAAGCACCATGGGCGTTAGTATGAACGCCATGACTGCACAAACACATACTAAGAGAAACTACTTTTATGCTTTTAGCCCAAGTCATGCACGGCCTCCTGGATACAACCGGCTGTCCACATATAAGAAGGAGGGAAAAGTCTGCCTGCTCTTTTATTATTCCCATGTTGCTCGCCAGCCAAGTCCCTTGCATGTCTCGGCCACTTTGGTAAGTTTTCAGGAATGCATGCATTCATATGAACATTATACACTTTTATAAGAAAAAGACCGATAACAAACGAAATCCTGCCAACATGCCAGTAAAAACATCGGTTTGTTTCAAAATCAAGTGTTCAGAAAAAACAAAAACCCTTAAACAATGTTGTACAAACAAAAACTGCAACAAGCACAATTAAAAAAAGAAAAAGAAAAGAAAAAACAAGTTCTTTTTGTATGTACATACACACCCGATTTAACATACCCCGTTCTTTTAGCCCTCAGTTTTACAAGGTCGTAATTTACATGGATCATGACAAGAAAGTTATGGTGTTGGTTAATACAGTAGTACGTGTGTATACATGAGAGGAGGCTACACAAAGAGGAGAAACAGGAGAAGCTCAGACAGGTTAGCGACATGAAAGAAAAGGTTTGATGAGGAGTGGAAAGGGGCAGCGTGTTGCTGTAGATGAGGCATAAAAATGGAGAAAGAAAGAAAAAAAGAACTAAAACAGTACGACAGACCCTACCATCCCACCCAAGCACAGAAATCAAATTTAAACTTCGCTCTCTCTTTGCAGTAGAAATGGAAAGATTAGCAATTTAATGCTTGTATTTCTTGGTTTTATCTTTTTGTTGGTTTCTTGATGATGCGTTTTTCTTTTATTTTTAGCAAGTTGTTCCGAGCCTCTGCGCTTCTTTGTCACTCCTCAGGACTAAAGAAAAAAAGAAAAAGAAACAGAAGACTTTAATAATGACGTCATTTAATCCTATTATTAGAATCCTGCCAAGTAACATTTGACCACCGATTGCATGTCAGGATGTAGTGCAGCTGAAACCAAATGTGACCTAATATGTAGAATAAAACGGTCAAGGAAAGACGTTTTTCAGTGGACACTTGCACTCACCGGCCACTTTGTTGTTAAGTACATCTGTTCATCTGCTTATTAACACAAATATCTACCCATCAAATCACATGACAGCAGGTAAGGGCTGAGCTACTGGGATTTTCCCACAAAACGATCTCTAAAGTTTACAGAGAATGGTCTGAAAGAGAGAAAATGTCTAATGAGCGGCAGTTTTCTGGGTCAATATTCCTTATTGACGTCGGAGGAGAATAGCCAGACTGCTTCAAATTGATTGGAAGGCAACAGTAACTCAAGTAACCACGCCTTACAAGACAGATATGCAGAAGAGCGTCTCTTTAATTTCCTGGTAAGAAGAGGAACCCGAGGCTTAAAAAACAAAAAAACAACAGTTTTTAGTTCAGCCGTGACATTTGGTAGGGTAAGAATTTAAGGTAAACTACATGAAAGCACAGATCCTTCTTGCCTCATATCATGGTTGAGGCTTGTGGTGGTGCTGTAACGCACAATGTCAAAAACCTCAAACTGTACTCAAAGTTAAATCATCATCAAACGGGAGATTCACATCATGGATGTGCAGCCGACAAATCAGCAACTACTTTGTGAGGTCCTGTCAATGTATACCAAAATTCCCGAGGTGTTTTCAGCACCTTGTTGAATCCATTTCATGAGAATTAAGACAGTTTTTCAAGGAAGAGGGCAGTACAACGTGGTACTAGAAAGGCATACCTAAAGAAGTGGCCAGTGAATGTAGTTTTCTGACTTTCACAATTGCTTTCTACATCTATATAAACCATGCAAATTGCTTGGATAATATATTTTTTAGTGAAACGTATCACCCAGATTAACATGTCATGAAAACGATTTTATTCCAACATAACAGATGTTAATAAAGTCATCGATGAGAACACTCTGTACGTTTACTGTAGTTTTTTAGATCTGTAACAAGTTTGCACTCCAGGCTGTGGCTTGTCTAAGTCTCTGCATGAGCAGCACTTGGCTCCACTGACATCTAGTGGATGCACACCACAACTAAATCTATCCAGAGCTCAAGGCTCGCAAAATTTCAAAATCTCTGGTAGCCCTTCGGGCAGGCATTCTTCAGTTTTTGGTAGCCCAAAATAAATTTAAGTAGCCCGAATAAAAAAGAAATCAATTTTTTTATGTTTTGTTTCCGTTACAATATTATACATTAAAGTATAATATTGCAACAGAAACAAAAATTAATCAAAAAAATTGTTAAAATGCAAATCACAACAACTGTATAAAAATTACAACCATCAACTCAAATACTTGGTTCAAATTGAACAGAAATTTCTATGAAGAATTTCTTGTAAGAACTGTGTAGAACATGAATCAGTCTGTGTCAGATCCTGAATCTGAAATTTCCAATGAAGTCACAGGTAAGAGGCAAGTGGAACCAAGATCTAGGCCATTTGCTTTTTGAAGTTTGCAAAGACTGCTAAATTTTGCCAATGGTAGTTCACTCTTTGCAATATAGCACGCTGTTCTAAACAGCTTTTTCAGGAGTTCTTGTTGTGCTTGATTTATTTTTAGTATGTTTTTTTGCAATTGCTGTTTGTTCTGGGAAAGATACTGCAGACTGGGCAATAATGCATTTCTTGCATTTCTCATGGGTTCTGATGGGGTCTTTCTTAAAATTACTGGTCCCAGTAACAAAGGCGCTTGTCGACTCAGAAATCAAATGAAACTCACAACACGCCTGGCAGAACATCATGTTATTTAGCTTGTCATATTCCAGCCACAGAAATTCTTTTGTCCATGAAACCAAAAAAGCTGCGCTTTCTTTTTGCCTCATAGTCTGATTTGTCATAACTTTTCCGTTTTGTGGTAGGCTTTTCTTTGGCTGCCCCTTCTTCACCCTGACCTGTCTTATTTGGCTGAGCAGAACTAAAATACCAGCGTAAATCCTGCTGCTTTTACACACGTACTTACATAACGGTCAGCGATTCTTTGCGCACTCAACCTCTCACATGTTTAAGCTTGCTGCGAGAGATTTCACTTGTCGCGTTTGAATAGTAAGCTAATGAGTGATAAGACGATGTCAGAGGAATTGGTGCGCAATTAATCGTCACTCACCAATCAGTGCTGCTGCTCTCTGCACACCGTTCGCGCAATTGCAAAATGAAAGTGAAAGCAAAAAACAAGCGCAAATTCAAACGCGATTTCAATATGTCACATATTGACAGTGGCTCATCGATGCCAATGACATAATTACTCAACTACATTGGCGAAAGAATGCAAAAGCATAGACATATATTTTCCTTCCTATGATAGCCCGACGGGCAGGGCTGAGTTAGATTTTGGTAGCCCGACTGGAAAAATCGCTAGCCCCGGGACGTCGGGCTAGCGATTTTGCGAGCCCTGGAGCTCTTACAGCTTTTTGACTAGATCTGAAAAATCTTACTTTCCTGATTCTCTTTGGCTTATCTCAGCCTGATCTGAAAGGATTTCTCAATGCAAGTCATGTTTGTAATCATCACTAAGATGGTGCGAGATTAGCTCAAGCAATACCAAAACCCCCACTGATTTTAGCCTCAAATAATGCAGAAAAGACATCAAACTAGAAAGACTAGCTCAAGCTGTAGCTGTGTAGTCCAATGAGATGAGGAAGAAAGATTTCCAAAAGAACTTAATGTAGAGGTGTGATGAAAAAGTACTAAATCTAGCTAATGTGGGGAAAAGTGTGTGTCTTCTTCCATAATATACTTTATGTTTTTAACCTTGTGTTGCTGCTTTGAGTTTGGGTGCAAAGAAAGCAGCCTTTCTTGTGTACCTGTGTCTCAGGAGCGAACCGGCGGCTGGTAGTTGTCCTGGAAACGGGCCGTTTCCTCAAAGATCAGCTCCTTCAGCCTCTCTTTGGGAAGGTCGTCCAGTTCCATGGTGAAAGTGAAGGGCTCCTCTGCTACAGGCTGCACGTTTCACACACACGCACGCACAGACAGCAGCAGAATGTTACGAGTCATTTCGTGAAAACGCTGCTCTGCATTTGCACAAAGTGAGAAGCGCAGTGTGGTGGCGGCTTGCATGAGTTTCACACTGTTGCGACACCACACACCATAACCACGATTATTACACTTACACAAAGCAGCAGTAATCTCACAGGTAAAATAAAGTCTACAGTACAATGAACATGTGTTTACTGCACTGAATCTCTTATGGTTACACAACCTGAGAGGAAACTTAATACTTAATCCAAACACTGCTAAGAGGCTTCACAGCACAGTCCAATATAGCTGCAAATCAAATCAAATCTTAGCTTACGGTAGAAAAATGGCTAAACCCAGCTTCCTTATGTAGCTTGTATGTTGTGTAAAACTCTTTACCACACAAATTTAACACTTTGCTCTTTGTGCATTTTGCACATAACAAAAATTGTATTTTACCTCATCTGAAGGATCATAGTACTGCTCCAGGTAAGGGTGAGCCAGGGCCTCCTCGACGGTGATGCGCTTGATGGGGTTAAAGGTCAACATGCGGCCCAGCAGATCGAGAGCTGCATTAAAGTCACGAGGAGCTTAATTAGTTCACTCGCCAGGTTATGCAAAAATATAACCTACAGCTATTCTTTAATTTTCGCCCGATAACTGATGACCCGAGCAAACATCACGTGAAACATTTCCAGAAGTTTGATGCGTTTCAGTTTCCTACAGTTTCTTAAATCCTGCCACTCACTCAGAACACACAAACACACCATATGAGCCATTTTTTAAATATTAGTTGAGACAAATGCATTATAATAATATGGCAATTTCTCTATCCAATATATCACAGCTTTTTTTAAGCCGTCGGTGCAGGTTTTTATCATCCGAATCATTTGCTGATGCTGCCGTTTAATTGCTCACTAACAGGAAATCTCTATTGCTCACAGCAATCCTGATTTACAGCTGATCTCATTTACATAGACATCTGTTGAAGATCCCTCACACCCCTGTGCCCTTATAAAGTGTGCACCTTAGAGGCAACTTTCTCCTGACTGGCTGCAAACAATCAACTATTTTAGTGTTTTATGAGCATTAATATAGGATCCTAAAACAGAACACCTGTTTGTATTTGTATACACCAAGATTGCAAATAATCCACATTAATCGCGTTGGAGTCTGCCTTGTTTTCGAACACTTAAACGTGACAGAATGTGCAGCTGAAACGATAATAACAAACAAAACCTTATTTTAAACATTAATTCATTTGTCGTGTCTTCAACCTCTTTTCCTATGGAACAGTTTTATCTCTGTAAAAATTCAGCACCACCCTCTTCATCTGAATGCGCATGGAAAACTCCGGGGTTAACTTGGATACACATGTTGGTTGAAACTGAAATTTTAGTTCAGTGGCGGCAGCAAGTTGGCAGTTTGCTGGTAGTGCGTGGGCTGCCCATCTACCTGTAGAGAACATCTGCTGTCAGTGGAGGCAGTGTACGAAATATGTGGTAGAACAGGCCTGTGGGTTATTCTTACTGGTGCGTTTGGTACAACAGCCAGCCAAGGGGAAGAGAGAAGTTCTAACCCACAAAAAACTGAAGTGAAACTGAGTGTTACAAACAATGAAATGTGTCCACTGCACTGTGCTTTCCATGCTGCATTTTATGATTTTTGATGATTTCTCTACGCTTATCCCATGCCTCGACAACCCTCTTGTCAAACAATCAGCATTCGACTAACACATAGGTCTTCCCCGACCAGCTACGTGCAGCTGGGATGTTGGAGCACATGTATGGTGGGTGCAAACCCCTCTCTCTCTCTCTCTCTCTCTCGAAATCCATACGCAAACAAAACAGTTTGCGCAAGATCATAAATTAGGCATCGACCTAGTAGCAGACATAAGTTAATCAGATAATAGAAAAACAACCTGGCTATGCTGAACTTGATTTGAAGTACAGGGCTCAGGAAATAGTCTGCCCTAGATGCACTCGCACTAATGAAAACACAGTTAGGTGAGGAAGCTGCCTGAGGCGGCATAAAAAACAACTGATTACTAGTTCAAGATTTTTTCTAGATCAGTAAAAACTGTGGGGAACCTTATCTCATTTGGTAATCAAAACTATATCCAGAGAAGAAAACTCAGCAGCTGTGAAATCATGGGGAAATTACCAGTTATATTCTCACATGGGCCTAATCGAGCATGACGTAGTGTCGTAAAGAAAGTACGCTTTCACGTACATTTCTGTTGGGTAATGTCTTGATAAAGTCAGTGAAACACTGCATCTTTAGCAATGCTGAAGTACATAAATGTCTACTCCTTGCTAGTATTCCAGGACTGCAAATAAACCATGCCACAGTACCTTTAGGGTCTGCCTTGTAGAACAGCTTTTCCCACGGAATCTTGGGTTTTTCAGGCAGGGACTGCAAGTAGTTCCTCGCCTTCAAGTTAATGATGCAGTTCAGATCTTCTTGAGATGGAGAGCCAAGAATGCCTGTAAAAAAACACAAGGAGACTCAAGACGGCTGCTCATTAACATCACTGATCTCTAATGTGGAAATAAGAGAGAAGTATGTCTCACCCAATATGTGGTTGAGTTGGTCCAAGTAGTGTTTCCCAGGGAAGATGGGTTTGTTGGACAACATCTCAGCCAGGATGCAGCCCACCGACCAGATGTCAATGGACTTTGAGTAGCCCTGAGACACAAACACACGCACTTAGCCAAACTGTGATTTTTATCTTTTATTTATCGAGAACTAAATAAATTAAAAAGAAAAAGAAAAAAAACCTCATCAGTTACCCACAGTCTTACCTTGGAGTTGAGCATGATTTCTGGAGCCCTGTACCAACGAGTAGCCACATACTCAGTCAAAAAACCAGTGTGGTCGTGCTCTGGGTCGGCTATCCGTGCCAGGCCAAAGTCACAGATCTGACAACAACACAGAGGGTCAGAGGTCAAAAACAGCAGTCTGCCAGCTGGCCCAGAATAAAACTCCAGAGTGTTTGAAAGTAGTGAAGCATGTTCAGAAAGTTATTTTAGATTTAGATGTAGTTTTCTTCTCTGTTTAATTTGCATGCAACACAGTTATTTTAAATGATTTTTGGTCTTGTTATATGGAAACGTACAGTAAGTAACATTGTTGGGAAACAGATCCAGTATATAGCTGCAGGAACATTCATTTAGATGCATTTATTCCTCTGGAAGGGAAGGCTTCAGAAAACCACAGCAACACGAGCTGCCTTTGTTCCTTACTCCTCCCACATGATCCAACTAATCCAGGGATTGATGGCTGAAGGTTCATAGTTCACCCAGACTACTCTAAGGCTGTGCAACATTGAAACAAATGGCTCAAAATAACAACAACAAAAAAAAAGATTGCAGATGAGATTGTGTTTGCCTTGTATTCAGGTTTTACTGATTTTTTTTTTTTATTATTTTTCATCACTTTTTATGCACTTTCTTACAAAATCTTTATGATTCCTTAAAAGATAAGATATTCCTATCATTTATCTGTAATTCCCAATACACTCGCAGAAACACTGTTTACACTGTGTGGTTGCATCCTCACTTACTTTAGACACCACGAGGTGTTTTTAGGATCGTTTTCTGCCATAAAATAAGAAGCATGAGCTAGAGAGCCTAGTCATTTCATACTAAAATTCATTGAAAGTGCAAAATTTGACTGAAGCCACCTGAGGTGAACACTTGTTATTCTCATCAGATGTGCTGCGGTGCGTTTCAGAAGCTTCCTGGTAGATGTTCTCTGCTTAGCTAAAAATATGTGCCCGGTCTATTTCTGACAAGCGCACAGAGCCGATTGAGCAGGACAGGTAGTAAGAGAGAAGAATGGCCTTGGGCATCTGGTCAGTTTTCAAAATAAAACACCCGGATGTGGTTCGAAGCCATGGCCAGGATTGACCAAAACCACACTGCAGCTGGGAAGCGACACAGCCGTCAATTAAGCTCTAAATACAGCATACATTACAAGGCCCAAAGTCTGTATCATTAAAACAGTAGCAACCTGGTTTTCCTGGCAGAGCCTTCAAACATTCCTTCGCAGTTTTTTCTAATCTTCTTGAGAGCTGGCTGATTTAACCGCTGTTGCCCACAATGCTACTTTTATGTTTAATTACATGGAAATAAATGGCCTAAATGCCACATAACACTGACTTTGCAGCACATAAATGTCAAATGACCAGAGTTACACTCAGAGCCTTCATATGCTGTATCAAGTATGTAAAATCCACTATCCCACACCAAGAAAAAAAAAAATTGTTGTTGTTTTAAATGGTGATTGCGGCATGCACATGTGAGCTAACCTTGAGGTCGCAGGTGGTATTGATGAGCAGGTTGGAGGGCTTGAGATCCCGGTGCAGCACGTTGGCGGAGTGAATGTACTTGAGGCCTCGCA
Organism: Perissodus microlepis; assembly: GCF_051167445.1. Taxonomy (NCBI): domain Eukaryota; kingdom Metazoa; phylum Chordata; class Actinopteri; order Cichliformes; family Cichlidae; genus Perissodus; species Perissodus microlepis. Next base: position 19,634,253 of record NC_140464.1, read on the forward strand.
GGATCTGGTAGAGGAAGTAGCAGACGTGGTCGTTGCTTAGCCTTTGGCTCTTCAGTAGCTTGTACAGGTCGGTCTCCATCAGGGTCTGCACAATGTAGCTAGAAGGATGCACGGGTCAAGGAGGACAACAACAGCTAGTATCTACTGATGCTGGAGGATAGGAACACTTCGTGGATGCTTTCTGCAGCTAAATATGGTTCAAATCCAGTGAAAATCAGCTGAAGCCTTTTTCGTAAACCTTTCAGGTCAGGAGTCATTTTGTTGTGCAAATCAAACAACAGAAAACCTAAATGACTACAGACTCTAACAAGAGTGTATATAGCCCAAAAGAGCCTACAGGTGGCTTTATCAAATTTAGAATATCCATTATACTTCGGTATCCTTTTGCAGCACTGCATAAATATATATTTTAATCATTCAACTGTTCTAGATCCAGATCAGCAAGTATTAACAGGTCAAGCAGAAAGTTTATACAAACATTTATGCTTTTCAGAGGATAACTTTGATGACTAACACTAGTTGGACTTCCTGTCATGTTTTTCCCCCACAAATCAGATAACTTTGACATAAATGAATCAAACCAATCCTTATTAGTTTATGTCCTCGGTCTCAGTTTTGAGTCTTATTTAATACAATGTGATGCTCATTTTATAAATTATAGTTCCCAAAAGCAGGGATGTGCTTTAAGGCAGGGCTACACTGTGACTGGCAGGTTGTTAGCATCCCTTGGTTTCTCCTTACCAACAAAGGATCAACTCGAGACTTTATGGCCACATGTGAACAACAGATGAAGTCATGGTGCCATTCTTTTATATACAGCCAATAGGTTTATAGAGGAAAGTCTGACAGGTAGATATGCGCACAGTCCTGGTTGATTTAAAAAACGCTCCTAAATGATCACAACTCTGTTACAGTTTGTGATAAAGACAAAATTGTTTTGGAAAGAAGAGAAGACGAGTTTTACGGCAATATTCGCTGCATCATTGTGACACAAATCATTTGCTATCTGAACACAGACAGAAAAATAGTTCAAACTAGATTTTTACGATAAGTGCTTAACATTACTGTGACTACACAACCATTTTAGAGAACATTTAAATGGTTCCTGAGTCCAAAATAAGTCCACTTAGGCTGAATGACACTTGTTAAAGGGTTAAGAGGCCCACAGTGCACGGTGCACTAACCAGCTGAGCTACACACAGAAAGTAGTAACTAAATGATGATGCCATCAGCGGACAGATTTGATTATACTTAGCAAACTCAGTCAAGTTTTCACGAGTTCATATAAACACTACGTGACTAAGTAAAGCAAACCAAGCAGATAAAACAACAGGATACACAAAAAATGCGACTCATGCATTTCCTTTCTGTTTTTCAGAAGACAATGCAACTGTTCTCAGTCAGTGCCGAGTTCCGAGGATGTTCGCTACTGCCCAATGTGGCTGAATAACAGAGATCTTAGCAATGATTCAGCAGCTCAAGCCGTTTGAGTAAAGTGGTCAAATGACTGACTCTCAAGGCCATTTGATGAAAATGTTTCGCTCTGTGAAGCAAATCTGATATTATAGATTTGATTGATCTCTACCAGCCACAGCATTAATGTTTCCAGGTTTCCATTCTTAACCCATCCTACTGACTTTAACTCTATGCACACACAGAGCAAGTAAAAGCTGGATTAATAATTCGTGTTTGCTCATCTGGTCTAAATTCACCACAAGCCACACAATTTTAATAACTGTGCAGTCACAGCTGACTCATCCGAGCCACAAGCTTAGAGAGAAAAACCAGAGGTGGTTGAAGTTCTGCGAGAGTCACAAATGTTACAGGTGAGGGCTAAACCTGTACTTGAGCCCCACCCCCCAAAAACATCTGTAATCAAACAGCCCTACTTTGTCTTTTTAAACACACAAACCTGCAGTTGACTTCAGCATCTGTACCATCATGATGCTGCATAACTTCTTCATTGGCTAAATCCAGTAAAGAATAGTGTGCTACAGTGCGTTTGCATAATAAACTCGCAAATTTCATATTAGTCATTGTTCTCGGCATCTTAAAGATGGCTCACTTCCTTCACAGTAAAAATTTGATCTCAAATATTCCCTGAAACAACAACAACCTCGCAGAACTTGCTTCAGGTATTTAACTCTGTTTAGAGTTTATGGACTCTTGAGACAGTTTTAATGTAACCATGTTCTTGTCTCTCCTTTAGTAACATCTCAATCTCAGTGTGACTGCCTGCTTGATTTTTTTTAACCATAAATTAACACGCATGGAAAAAGCAGGATACACATCCCTCATGTTGTCGAGCTGCTGTGCCCTGATGATGTCGTTGATGCCGATGATGTTCTCATGGTGGAAACGCAGCAGGATCTTGATTTCCCTCAGCGTGCGCTGGCAGTACGTCTGGTGCTCGAATGGGCTGATTTTCTTGATGGCTACGCGCTGGTTTGTCAAGTTGTCCAGAGCAGAGCTGGGAAGAGGCACAGGACAGGGGTCAGATTACACACTGCATAGATACAGTATCACAAACTGGGCTGACACTGAGCTCCATAAGGGTGCTTCAAACTGTCACTACTAACAACAAGCAATGGGGCTTTTTTTTTGGCTGTAATATGTTGAGAAGCACTGTAGCTGTAGGCCTGAGTGTGGGCGCAGTGTCAGCACGATGGAGATGTAGGATGGATGAGGAGCAGGCAGGGCTGGAAAAAAAGGTGAGGATGGTTTCTTTCTTGTGGTGAGTTTTGCATTAAAAAAAAAAGACACTCATCTTTATCAGGAACACTAAGTGAAAGATCATTCTCGGGTTGCACAATACACTGAAATATTGCGAGGATGTATGTAAGTTTTGGAGCTTTCGCATGCTTAACAGACACTCCAAGACTACTTGAATCGCTGTCAGTGTGCCAAACAGTTATTGCTGTCAGTGTTTACAAACAGGGAAAGCAGCAGCAGCAACGTCACGTGACCACGATGGCACAAACAATATAGCACTATGCTATCAGAGCTGGCAGAGAGCCGCACGGTGTGTGCGCCCTGCTGAGGTGGGATGTGTGGGCCCAACATCCATCTCGCTGCTGTGCCATCTGATTGTTCATGAGGACGAGCTGTGAACGCAGCGACATGACACTGATAATCAAACGCATCTAACATGGTTGGACACGTCCACACGAAAAGGTGCAGCTCTCATACGTCGATAACACGAGGGAGAGGCCTCGGCAAGGCTCACAAATGTCACTCGCATCCTCCGCAGCAGCTCTGTCAGAATTAAAACAGAGATCGGAGCGATTTGGAGGCTGGTTCCGGACGTGGCTACAGCGATAACCAACTTTCCTCTGCGGTCAAACGCCGCCTGCAGAAGAAGATCTGATTGCAGTAGCAAACTACGTCCTGCGCAAACACTCCCCAAACCTTGTTTCCTGTAAAGCTCATAGCCACGCCTGTGGCTCTTCGGCTAACCCGAGTCACCGTAAAGCTAGGCTGCTCAAGAGGTTCAACAGTGTCTTAAGTGCCAATCATCGTGACTGAACACACATTAACTCGACCCCGCTTGTAGAATACAGCCGCTAAAGCGAGCTGGCTCACAGTGTTTGCTAATAAACACATTATGTTAGCTAGCGCGTTCGCTTCGCGCTACGGCAGCCCGACAAGAGATGACAAGCGCTACTACTCACCACACCATTCCGTAAGCACCCTCCCCGATATACGACAGGTTCGTATAGCGGGGGCCCACGTCAAAAATCTGTCCTTTCACGGACTCGGCTGGAGTCCTGGGCACCGGAGCTACGGGCGGTGCATCGGGCGCAACAGGCGCAGCAGCAGCAGCGACAGCAGCGCTGTCGGAGGCTTCGGCCGCGACCGCCGCAGTGCTGCTCGTATCCGCCATTCTTCCTCTCCAAACCGCTCCGAAACTGTCAGGGAGTGTCACTAGGCCCCGCCGCCGCTTTCAGCTGCTCTTTAACGGCCGTCTGAGGCTTTAATCGTGCGGACTGTGTGACTGACGGGGCGCAGCAACTGGGCCCTCTCTACTACTAGAGCGTAAATGGATTTCGTGCGCGAGCGGGGATTTGGTCTCAGCAGTCAGCGTAAATGCGCGTGCAAGAGTTGCGTTAGATTTAACTAAAAGGATGGCTCCGTTGGGCGGCAGCGTGTCATTTGGCTTCAAACGACAGGCACCGCCTACTCCGCTGCTGTAGTGAGACAAAACAAGCGGCCATACAAGAATTAAACTTGCAGCAGCCGCGAGTGGGCGTGCCGAAATATGTTGCATGCTGGCTGTTATGGGAAAAAAATTAAATAGTTTCTGATGAATTTGAACTTTGGCTTGTTTGTTTTTGTATATTAAATATTTTAGAACAATAAAATAGTTTTAAATGGTGGTTTGAACACGCCGTGGCAGGATAATGTCACAGGAGAGGCTTTTTTGTTTACATGTACACAGACTTTATTGTATGTCAGGTTTATTACATAAGGCATCACATTATTATTTATACATTACAACAGCAATAATACTACCAGTATATAGCTGGCAACTACTGTTGGTAAATATTAAACATTTAAACATATACAAGTGTTAGTGTCAGGATTGTCAAAGGAGCTTGCAAAGAAAAGCGTCTGGACTTCTTTAAGTTACTTGAAGACGTTTCACCTCTCATCCGAGAAGCTTCTTCAGTTCTAAGGTCAAATGGTGGAGACACTTGGTGGATGTTGCTTCTTCCATATACACCATAATAATAATAATAATAATAATAATAATAATAATAATAATAATAATAATAATAATAATAATAATAAAATACAGCATAAAAGATTCTATCTATCTATCTATCTATCTATCTATCTATCTATCTATCTATCTATCTATCTATCTATCTATCATAAACATATGTCTCTTTCAAGTACTGTTGCTGCAGTGAGAGTGCTAACTGAGATGGGGGAAAAGAGATCATATTTCTCCCATAGAGTTGCTGCTCTTCATTGGCTCCCGGTTAAATCCAGAATTGAATTTAAAACCCTTCTACTCACATACAACCACTTATATAGTCAGGCCCCATCATATCGTGCATAGGACCATAGGACCACATTATCCTAACAGAGCACTTTGCTCGCAGACTCTAGGCTTAATTGTGGTTCCAAGAGTATTTACAAGTAGAATAGGAGGCATAGCCTCAGGATTCTCTCTTCTGTGGAACCAGGACCCAGTTTGGATTTGGGAGACAGACACCATATCTACTTCCAAAATTAGACCTAAAAGCCTTCCTTTTTGTTAAAGCTTATAGAGCTGGATCACGTGACCCTGAACCACCCCTTAGTTATGCTAAGCTGCATTGTGCCATTATTGAATTTACTCATCAGTAATTATTAAACCTTGGCTGTGTTGGCTCTCTTCTCTTTCCCTTCACCACCCGGCCGATCATATACAGTAGACTGGTCCTCCCCGAGCCTGACTCTACAGGAGGTTTCTTTCTTTTGAAAGCGAATTTTTCCTACTCACTGTCACCAAGTGCTCACCCAGAGAAGGTCATCAGGTTGTTGTATGGTCAAACTGACTCCCTTCTCTAATTTTTCTCTTTCAGCGTTTTTAACAATTTACAGGTGTTCTGGGAATCCATCCTACCTGGCAAACCATCCTACCAGTTGTTTCTGCGCATGCGCACAACACAAAATTCAGTGGCAAATTGTCCTACCTTTGTGCTGACTCTGTGACAGCAGAAATGTGCATAAACTACTTACGGTAGGACGTTTTGCCAAAGTAGGATGGTTTGTCAGAACACCGGCACTTACAGGGAAATGTTTTCTAAAAGCTTACAAACGTTCGCACATTATGCAGATATCGATCAAAACATTAAAAAACAACAACACTATTTTCATTTATTTTTTTTATGTTGCACTAAGCTGCAAATGTCAAATACAGGACATTAATTTACCTGTCGGTCATCTTTTTTTTTAAAAAAATCAACTTTAAACGGCCGATCACTATGGAAACGAGCGCCACCGTCGTAGGCGCACCCCTTTGCGGACGTCACCTTGCAGGGCGGTGCACTTCCTGGTTTCCGTTGTGTTGTACTTTCTAGGCTACTGATTGATTAGAGGAATGATACATTTACCCCTGCGGCGACACTTGGTCGGACCGATTCGTTTAGCGTTTACTCTTCTCGGACTCCCGCATACCGTCTGGACCTCCGGAGTAAGGTATGGACGGGAACATTACTTATAAACCTTTACCTTGAAGCTATCAAGCTAATAAGCATAGTGAAATAGAAAGGCGTTACTTCTACAGTTTCAGGGTAGACTGAATAGTGCTCACCAGGTAATTTTAGTACTGCACAGTGGCTTGGGTTATATGCACAATCCAATTTATTCACAATGGATATCAAAATAGATGTTAATATGCACGAGATTATAGACATGGCCACTGAAGATCAGCTATACAGAATGATCACTGTACAGATTTCAACACGGCAGAAGCAGCTGTGTAACAGCAGCTGTAATCCCGCTGCCCTGCACTGATTGCACGGCCTACTCCTTTAATCTATGTGCGTGTGACAGAAGATATTTCTTGTCATCATTGAGGGGCAGTGGCATTTTCATAATGTGGAGAGAAAGGAGTGCATGTGGAGTACTTACATTATCTTCTCTCTCCTTTAGGCCTGCTATTTCCTGCCCTTCTTCTTACCCCTTCCCAACCAGTAAAACCATCAGCGCTGTCAACACTAGTTACTGCCGCCGGCACTCGACCATGCCATCTTCAGCAGGGCCTCATGTAAAGTCCAGATGCCCACAGTATCCAGGGTCCAATATCAAGCGCTTGTCTGTGCCTGATGACAAGGTGGACTGGACTCAGAAGTGGCCTGAGTATAATCCAGTCAGCTACACGGCCCCTTCAGTTTTAAATAACCCAGCCTGGGCGGATCCTGATATTGGGTGAGCAACAAATAGCACCTTTAATGCTTATCAAGTACATTCTGGTAGCGCCATGCGAGTAATGTAATCTGATCTATGAAGCATTATAGATTTTTTTTTTCTACACTTGTTTTGTAGCTCATCCTCTCCAAAGTTTAACACTGTGGATGGTGCTGTGGACAGGACGAGCTTTGAGGGAAGCTACAAAGTGGAAAATGGAAAACCGCTGTAAGTTATACCTCTAAGATGGTTTTTCCGATATTTAATAAAACATCCAGTTTAGTAGAATTTGCCCTGGTAACTGCAGTGTTAGCAAACCTTTCACACTGCAGAGATGTTTCATTAGCTGTTATTGTTAAAGGCATTGCTTACAAGTCTCAAAACTCCATATAAATAATTTTACTCCCATAGAAATCCTTGTGGACGCACAGGGTTGGCAGGCAGAGGGTTGCTAGGACGATGGGGACCCAACCATGCAGCAGATCCAATAGTCACCAGGTACCTATTCTTTTGCTTTACACAGTGCAATTATCCACACTCACATAGTGCACATGAATAATTTAAAAGTGGAAATCTCAGTGCACATTAGTGCCAAGTAATTTGATATCCATCTGAAAGCTGACTTCAAAATGAAACACTTTCATATCATAGCTAAAAGTTGATGAATTCAAAGAAAACTGGTTGCATTTATGTACATTTCACCATCTGACAGATGGAAGGTAGATGTCAAAGGGGCAAAGGTTCACCACTCAGTCTCCAAAAAGCCTGTTCTGCAGTTTGTTTCTATCAAGAGGAAGGACTGTGGGGAGTGGGCCATTCCTGGGGTAAGTGTTTTTTATGTTTCTTTTGTCTATACAGGGGCATCCCGCCATTCTTGCTTGCCATATGGTGTCTGCAAAAATGCTGTAGGGCAGCAAAAACAAGATTTCATTGTCGTGGAGGGAGGGGTTTGGAGATATGTAAGAAGTTATAGTCCTGTTGTTGTTTTTGCAGGGCATGGTAGATCCAGGCGAGCAGGTTTCTCTCACACTGCAGCGGGAGTTCTCAGAAGAAGCATTGAACTCGCTCTCTAGTTCCCCAGCAGAGAGAGTGGAAATCCATCAGCGCATCACCAATCTCTTCAAATCGTCAGGATTTATGGTTCGTAAAGTGGCTTATGTGTTTGCTGCCATATTTTAATCACCAGGTGGGTCTGTCAGGTAAACTATCAGGCTTTTTCTCTGAGGGCCGACACCTTGTGATCTTTCTCCTTCAGGTCTACAAGGGCTATGTCGATGATCCCAGAAACACTGACAATTCCTGGATGGAGACGGTTGCTGTCAACTTTCACGATGACTTAGGTATCATTAATTATGAGGAATGCTATTCCTTCTTTTTTCTTTCACCTCTGCTTGTCAGAATTTTTCTAGCGTTACAAAAAGTTGATGAATGTATATGAATATAAAACACTGGACCGTAATACTGTATATAAAAGATGAATGTGGCCATTTTTCATGTCACACATTGGTTCGTTAAGTCGTGTTTTGAAGATTCATCCTCAAAATTTTGGCGGTCACTGTCTTGGTTTTCTGACCCTCACACACTGCATATTCAAAAAGTATCAACCTGTCAGTCACAATGTGGCGCAAAGACCTAAAACAACCTAAAACGTCTTTTTGAGTCGCCCCCTGCTGTACATTAGAAAAAAAGAAATGGAGGTTTTAAAGCACTTCCAGATTGGATTCAAGACTTGGTGGTTGGTGGCGCCCAGTGTTGGGTGTAAAATGTTACTTAGAACTACAATGACATTAGATTTTTCAGTAATGCAACAATTAAAGAACGTGTTACTGCATTAAATTCAGTAATTATATTTAATTTTCAATTATTATTATTATTACTCACATTATTTGAGGAGTGAAGATATGGAAATTAGTTTTGTTTTTATTGCATAAAAGGACAAGAGGATGTTGGTAAAGTTGCAAGCATCTGCACATACATCATGCTAATGCTAAGCTAGTGGAAAAGCCAGAGTTATGTTAAAATTGAGTGAATGCTGACGCCAGCCCAGCAGTCAGACAGTCAGACCCTGAACTTCAACAGTGATGATCAGACAGCACTGTAGCCTCCATTTCTACCTGTACATGTTTGTAAAGTAGAATTGCTGAAGTCTTCTTGAGGTGGTTTCCATCTTTGCTGTGTGTTACCAGCTTTGTGTTCATATGTAAACACAAGAAAAGATCATACATGTGTCTTGAACAGGATAGGGATTTGTGTAGTTGACTTTAGGCTAAGGTTTATATTGTTAGCTGGTAGCGTCTTTTTTTTTTTGAATAACGACTCCACCACTGGTTACATCCAGCTTTTAATTACAGTCTATGTTCTCAATACGTTTGCAAGGTGTTTTGCAGGGAAAAAGTGAAATATCTTTGTTTTTACGTCAGGTAACAGCGTGAGCGAGCTGCCACTGGAAGCTGGTGATGACGCCGGACAAGTCCAGTGGGTTGACCTTGACTCATCTTTCCCCCTTTATGCGAATCACTCCCATTTCCTGGAGATTGTTGCCAAAGAGAGGAAAGCGCACTGGTAGCCAAAAACGAATGAATGCTTTAAGAGAGAAGGAAACTTAAAAGCCTTACAGCCCCTTGGTGTGGTGAGAGGGCTCATCAACTGAAGTAGCATGGCATTTTATGTGAGCCTACTCACACTGATTGATGAATGAAACCCTAACACATATTAATTTATATTAAAACTCCCATAGATGTACTCTGCAGTTTAAAAGAGATAACCTGCTAAGCATGCTGTTTGAGATAATAAAAGAGAACTATTGTACATTTAGATTAAACCCTTTGACTGACTGCTTCCAAGATAGTAAAAATAAGCCTGTAAGAACAAGAGGAAGCACAGATTATGCTAATGTATTCAATGCTAACAAGTATCACATTAACCAAACACAATGATCTCCCGAACATAACAGTACTACTAAATTAATGGAAGGGGAGAAATCAGAATAAAGAAGTGGAATCTGGCTTTGATCTTTACATGTGAAAAGGATATGATGATGGTGATGCGCAGGAGCAGACATGGTTTCGAGTGGCAACAGACGGTGGATGTAAAACAGCATTTTGCAATCAGCAAATGTACACATCAAAACGTGTCATCTCACAGGTCGGGATACTTATCAGGGAGGCAGTGATGAATTATGCATGAAAGAACTTGAAATCTGTGTGAGACAAACACTAACACCTCTGTTATTTAAAGGTACTGCAGAATGGAGGGTCCCAAAATGAATCGAATAAATACATCATTAATTATGTCAACAATGGGTTCAAATTGGAAATGCATTAATTGTTTTTTATTACATGTTTTAAATGAAACTGTATTTTGAATGATTATTTTGTAATAAGTTTATTATTTTCAATTTCAAATAATTAATGACAAATGTCAATAATTATTTAATCATCTATTTATCTCATTCTTTTTGGCACTCATGTCCTCTATTCTCAACAACCAAAAATAATTATTCATAAAATCTCGTTAGGAGTGGCAGCTGCTTTGTCTTCAGAATGATTTTCCATATTTTACAAGGTATGATATAATTTCTTTTTCCTCTGTGTACCAAAATTGGTGAGGACATCAGTTGGGCTTATCAAGCATTAACCTTAATCAAATTAGGGCCCCAAGAGTTCCAGGAGGCACCACAAATCCTATAAAACTATTTTATTTGCTCTCCGACCACAATGTCACTCATGTAAGGGCCGATTCTGCTGTTTAAATTTCACTTCAGTAAGCATATGATGCACTATAGGCCTAAAATTATGGGCTGGATGACAGCTTTTTGGCACTAAAATTCTGCACAAACACTTTAATTATTGGTATCATTAATTGCTCGTCTTAAAGCTTTACAGGTTCTGTAAAGTATTTTTTTAATATAAGGTGTAATGTGAAAATTAACAGGGGTTTACTTATGAAATTTGCACTGATTAAAATTATTATTATTTTTCAAATGTTTGTCTGCATAACTTAAAAATGTACATTGTTGTGAAATCGTGAGTTCAATGGGTTTCCTCATTAAATATGCACCATTATAAAGTAGTTACTGTGTGCGCAGCGTCAGCTGGTTTCAGCTCACACAGTCACACCAGAAACACTTTCCTTATATGAGCTACACCAATGTTTCATGTGTACTTTGTATTCTATTCATGTGAAAATAAATTCCCACATATATTAAACAAGTTAAATGTGTTTGCCTCACAATGTATTGCTGTGTGCACTCTATGTTGTATGCGCTGTGATCCCTTTTTCCACCAGCATAATAGTGCAGGCCCTCACAGCTTCTAGTGGTTAGTACAAACTGATGTTCCAACCATTTTATTAAGCACGTATCCAATTCAGGGGTGGAGCTAGAGCTTAAACCTATAGCCAAATAATGACTCCAATTCTAAAAAACATGGGATGCTGTATAAAATGTAAATAATAACAGAATGCAATGATTTGCAAATCTTATAAACCTGTATTTCATTCACTGTAGAACAGAGAAAACATATCAACGCATCATTTTATTGTTTCATGTAAAATATTGGCTCATTTTGAATTTGTTGGCAGCAACATGCCTCTAAAGAAGATAGGATGGGGGCAACAAAAAGACTGGAAAAGTAAGAGGAACTAAAAAGAAGCAGCTGGAGGAACATTTTGCATTTAGGTTAAGTGACAACAGGTTGTGATTGGATATAAAAAGACTGTATTAAGAAAAGCATCTTAAAGTTTCACCAATCTATATAAAAACTGCATCTACAAAATTAAGGAGTAATTTAAGAAAAAATGTTCTTCAATGTAAAATTGTGCATTCTTTAATACTGTATCATTGCCAGTGCATGATATCATCGGAAGATTTTGAAAATCTGGAGAAATCTCTGTGTGCAAGAGACAAGGCCAAAAATCAATATTGGTTGCCTGTGATTTTCAGGCCCTCAGTGCACTAGATTTAAAACAGATATAATTCTTGAATAATTCTTGAATGAAACGGGCTCAGGAACTGTTTCAGAAAGAAATCATTGTCTGTGAACACGGTTCACCAGACTATCCAAAAATTTAGGTTAAAGCTCTATTATGCAAAAAAGAAGCCATATATGAACATGATCCAGAAATACTGCCTTTTTCTTTGGGCCAATTCTCACTTAAAATGGACTGGGCCAAAGTGGAAAACGTCTTCTGTGTTCGGACTAATTACAGTTTAAAATTCACTTTGAAAATATGGAAACTACATCATTTGGACTAAAAGTAGTAGCTGTACCATCTGGCTTGTAAACAGCACTCAGTTCAAGAGTATATAATTGCTTATGAAACTGACAGCTTTCACACTGGAAAGGTCGCATACAGTTTTTTAGAGTAACACGTACTCCCACTCCCACTCAGATGATATCCTTTTCAGAGAAGACCTTGCATAGTTCAGCAAGACAATGCTTTGATTTAATCCAAGGAACTTCTTGGTGTGAGTCGACAGTGTTTTTAAAAATCCAACCAAAATGTCTGGACCACAAATACACTAACATGTCTGCATTAATTTGCACAGAGCCCCACAAAATAGGGATCAGGTATCCTTAAAAGTCTTTTTCTGCTATTACTTACATGATGCTTACAAATTATTTTTACATTCAAGTTGCAGCATGTGTGAATGTAAATGTCCTTGGCTTTGAAATACTCGTTTACTTATGTTTTTAAAATTGCAGATATAACTTGCTGTGGTTTTAAACACAAGGCAATCTAGTTTAATTATTAAAGTTTCCCTAATGAAATGTTGTGTTTATTAAAAAACAGCTCTACATATCATATATGTCTGTCTAACCAGGAAATGTTTGGCGCTTCCCCTCAGACATATTCCAAACTTCATTACCCATAATCCCGTGCAACAAAAGCCGCCGAAGCTGACGACGTGGCCAAGGCACAGACCGGGGCGATTCAAACGAGGCAGACCGGCTTTGTTTGGAGCTAGCTCATTGAGGTGGAATTCATATGCTTGCTGAAGTTTGTGTGAATCTTTTAATTCATCACTGAGTGTAACGATGTCCGGGAAAATCAAGAGCCGAAGTGCCGCAAACTCAGACTCGATAACTGGCGGTGTGTCCTGCGATGAGCGCATCTTGCGAGATTGTCATGAACTGTACACGGATCCTGACAGCGGTGAGTTGGCTGACGTACAACTCGTGGAACTGACAGCATCTCACCTGACGCCTGCACCTTTCACCTGTTTGATATTAAAGTTGATAAAACAAACTCTTTGCTGCACCGCGGGGTAGCTAGCTAACTTTGTACATAACGTTGGCCTTTCCCAAAGCACGGGGCGCTAACCGTTAGCTGAGTTAGCTAGTGAGGATTTTATGATATTTGCTGACGATGCGACTGTCAACATTAATGCTGGTTAAATCAGTCACCCACTGATGTGACACTCTGTTTGTTATTAATAAGTCAGTTGCATAGTTGTAATGTAACTTCCAATATAGGTTTACAAGGCACACTACTGGATCTGGATCTATCTCCAGTATTGGCAGCACAGGGTTATCCTGTATATTGAGAAAGTGTGCAACATTTCAGCTTAAAAACAGATCTGCCAGTTGACTCCTACATCTCGCTGATATATCGCAAAGATAATGACGAGACAAAATGCCAAGTGAAAAAATGGGAATGATGACAGAAAGAAGACTATCACCTAGCAAAATGGCTTCCTTTGAGTAGTTGAGAACTTTGATATTGTCCTTTACATGCTAAATGTCACTTAACATTTAGATCTGCTCATCCCAACACAGCACCATGATTTTTCTCCTTTCCCACAGAAGCTAATAAACCATCTGTGTCCTACTCTGTGTTATATTCAGGGTTGATCACAGTGGCCGAATCAGTTGGTGTGAAGTTGCTGCCGCCCAGAAAAAAGATCACTGTGCTGCTGATGGGGAACCACTCTGCTGGGAAAAGCTCCTTCATCAACTGGTAAATATATACTATGGATAAATATTTGCACAAGTGCAAATAGGTGGCAGATTATTATCCACTTTCCAGCTGACAGAGTAATGGAAATCTGGTGTCTGGGATGAGGAGACTTCTGTGTTAAATCTATGCCGTAGGTACATGGTAACCGCAAAATCCTTCCGCAACCCTACACCTTCAGGACTCATAGATGTTAGCAATTTCCTGGAAGGAGATTGTCCCAACCATTAAAATAGATATTAGGGAATGTGAAAAAAAATGGAGGAACTTGACGGGCAAATATGTTTAAAACTGAAAATTGGAAGTAGGACTCAGGAGGGACAAAGTCTCAGGTGTTTCTGTTGTGGCATCCACTGCATATAAAACACCGGGACATAACCGCATAACCTAATATAAAGCATTGCAATCATTGCCAATTGCAATGACAGCAATGGCTTGCAGAAGTTTAAATCAGCTGTTAGAGGGAACTTGGTGTGAGCGATCACCTTCATCCTATTTCTTTCCTGATGGGGATGTTGTGCTTCATGATAACCAAGTGCCCATGTACAGGGAATTGGTGCACACTAAAGGGTTTGATTAGTACAAAAATGAAGTGAATAATATGCTATCGCCTTCACAGTCAGCAGTGTGTAAGTCCCTGATCTCCTCTGCAATCAGGAAAACACCAAAAGGAAATATCTATTGGAAGTGTGATTGAGCTCCTTTAGCAGAGCTGCAGAGATTTGTAAACTCAGTGCCAAGGAACAGGCACTGGAGGCCCTCATCAGACTAAAACCTGACCAAGGTGCCTGTTGGCTTTCCTTTAATTTGTTGCCCAGTTGCACAGCAGTCAGACTGAATAAAGCGCATGTGTGTATCCTCTGAAATTACCAGTATTTAAAGAGTTACAATTACTTCTAAATGTTCTCGGATCTTCATTTGACTCATGTCTGAATCTGAGTTGACTAAATTATCCTGTCCATATTTATCAGTGTCTTTAGCATTCAGTTACGCCCATCATTCTGGTTTTTATACACTATTCAGATTAGCAATAATCAAGATCTTTCTGTTCTTATTGTTCAGGTACGTGGAAGAGCACATCCAGCGCACTGGAGTAGCAATTGAGACCCAAGGCTTCAGCTTTGTTACAAGTGGACGCAAGAGAGAGTCTCTCACAGTAAGTGCTGCAGTCCATTTTCTGTTTTTGAGACAGGGCTGTGGGTGTTTTCAAAAGGCACGTCTCATTCCCACCGTGAGCCATTTCATCTTTAAAATGTCAGTCGTCTGCTCCTCGTAACAGTGATTTATTACTGTGGACCAAAATGAGTTCGTCTTTTGTGGTTTCAATGTTCTTGGAGTACCTGATGTCCTTTTTTGCAAACTATCTGTGACAGATCTACTTCTGCTTTATTTATTTATTTATTTTAGGGAAACGCCACCCTTCATCTGTATCCACACTTCAAACCTCTGCAGGAGTTTAAAGGTGAGAGATTTAATATGCCCAGAGATTTGCTATGGACAGTGTTTTGGCAGTTTGCCGTTTTATTGGAATTCATTTAAAATGATTTGTATGTACCAACAAACAAACAAAAAATGATTAAAGCGCCCAGTTGAATAGGAAGAGAAAACCTTTTTAGAGTAGTAGTTTTTATTAATGCTAGGCACTCACTGTAACTGTGTTTCTGAATTCTTCCCCAGGTGTCTCGGAGTACTTGAGCACAGAGATCTGCACGTCTCGACAGAAACGGTTCAGCTTGGTGACGTTTGTTGATTCGCCAGGCTTGGTGGACGGCGATATGAAGTATCCGTTTGACGTGGACGAGGTCATCCTGTGGCTGGGTGGGTTTCTGCTGTTGCCTTATGGTAGTTTTAAGCAATCTTCCTTTGGTAATGCAGAAGGAGAGCAGTAGCTCTGTGAAACCAAAGATACCTGAAACAAACAAAACTAAAACCACACTCAATTTGGAGTCATTTAGATGCTTGTGGGCCTCTCCATTACAATGAATGACCAGTCAAGTTTTTATCTCTTCATTAGCACTTTTAATTTACCATAGTGAGCTTTGTGAGTCAGCTTTGCGTGCTTCGACACATCTTTAAGCAGTTTAAGTTCTTAGTTTGACTAAATAACAGGGAAATAGAAAGAAATTCCACACTTGTTGGGATTACGACCCAGTTTATAATGCGATGAGAATAAATCCACAGGGTTTCCTCAGTAGTAAATAATGCTCCTTTTCACTGTCGCTCTCAGGTGATCTTTGTGACCTAATTCTGGTCTTCTTTGACCCCATGGGTCAGGCTCTGTGCAAGCGCACCCTCAACATTGTGGAGAGCCTGAATGAAAAGCATGGAGACCGGCTGCGGTTTTACCTGAGCAAGGCTGACGAGGCCGGAGGAGAGTCGGACAGACAGGTACGTATACTAGCAGCAGCTTCTGTAGGAGAGTCAACGCTTTGAACAAACGAAGTTACATCATTCTCTTTGTATTAGAGAATTCCTTCCCACACTCTGCAGTGCAGTTTCTAAGTATGCTGACCCGGTGTGTTTTGCCAGTGTAGCGAACAAAAAAAAAACAACAAAAACCCCCAAAAACCTGCACTGGGTATGGAAAAACGATTGAGTGATGCTTTTGCTCATTAATCTTGCATTGAGGAACACCCCTCTGATTACTTTCAGGTTATTTTCTGTGTCACAAAGGTGGCTCCCTGTTCTGGAGCCTGGTTTAAAACTGTCTGAAGTGCCACATTTTCTTTCACCAAGGGATTTCTGTGAGTGCGACACAGATTCTCTGCCAAAGGGAACTGTTGTATATACGCAGCCTGTTGAGTCGTATCTTACTAAAGTTTGTTAATATCCATCAATACATCCATCCATCCACAGAAAAGGAAACTGATAAATGTTTTTGTGGTTGATCCTTATATGCTGCAAAGTCTGTTTTACGCTGATGAAATTGTAGCTAATAGAGCACAGATTTCAGACTTGATGAGTATATTTGTAATTTCTAATTTCATTTTGATCTGTCCATAAACTAAAGGGATTTCCTAATTTGCAGTAAGATAATACTTGTTTAAACACGACATTGTGCAGTCGCAGTATTCATGAGTAAGTGAATGGTGCATTTCTAACTTTGTTTGCATGACTAAATAACAGAAAAGCACCACATACAGTCGATAATCTCCCTATCAGTAGCAGAAAAATTGCATCTTTGTTCTGTCTCCTCCTGACTCCTGTGTCTTTTGTTACTGCTCCCTCAGAGGGTGATGATGCAGATTGTCCAGGAGCTCTGCAAGCGGCCCGGACTCAACAAGTGTGGGTTTGACATGCCCACCATCTACATTCCTAATCCAAATAAGGTAAAAGTGATTCTTTCATCTCATCTTTCTGCCTTCCTTACTCTTTCTACACACACACAATTCACCAGTTGTTATAGACTACTGTTTAGAAGAAAACCAATCCTCCTGTTTGTCTTCCTGCTGTCAGCCAAGCCGCTGCGTCAACCAGATTGAGGAGGTTTGTCGCACCATCGAGAAAACTATCAACCAGACGGTCCAAAACACACTCAACTCTCTGGAGAGGGACTGCGAGCTCATTGTTGAGGCTATCACAGACAAGCTCAGTAACGACAGGTAACACAGAGACACTCACTTTGTAATTCACACTGCACTGACCACCTCCTCTGAAAGGCTACTTTCACCTGCTCCCTTATTCACAAGGTATTGCCACAGCAGGAGGTTCCTGACACTGTTTTTCTTGCACACGGTGCCCTTTTGGCCAATAATTTTAACATCGATTTAAGAGTTTGTGCGTTCACGCCTTTTAATAGCCATACATTGAGCTTGAATTAAAGTGTAACCATAAAGATTGACGGGAATCCTTCAGTAGGAGTGTTCAGAGGAACGTGTGAGTCATATTTTTGTTTGGAATTGCCTTCGGAGAATAACCTGACCATCTGTTCACGCAGGCAGACCACTGTTGAGAACCGACGCGCACGCTGCAAGAGCTGCTTCCTGACTCTGCTGGGTTTCAGCGTCCCTCTGGCTCTGATGGCGTTTCTGCTGCTGGGCGCTCTGTCCCAGGACCTGCTGGAGGCGGCTCTGGGCCGAGAGGGTACAGAGGCGCTCTCCCTCTACCTGGTCAGTGGCCAAACACGCTCGTCATTCATAGCTGTTGAAACTGTTGCATATGGTCTTCACATAAGGCTGCTCTTGTGTCGTGCAGACGCCCGCGGTGAAAGTATTTGAGTCCCTGTCTGTGGAGCAGCGGCTTTATGGCTGCGCTGGGCTGGTGCTTCTGTCCTTCCTCCTGCTCATCATTGCACGCTTCACCTTCAGGTAGGAAGTTTCGCAGTGTCATCACAGCCTTTTAGACTTCATTTTCATCCATCAGTACCCGAGGCACTTGCATGTCCTCATGTTATTTGTTCACTGCGAATCTCATCACACTCCTCCCTTTAATTCTTTGCAGAACTCAACTCACTCTATCGACCAAACAGAAAAGGCAGCTACAGGAGAAGCTGGAGTACGTGCAGGAGGTGGTCAAGACCAAAAAGGTAGTGTGTATGTGTGCGGATAGGGATGCACTGATCAGATATCAGTTTGCTGACCGCTCCAACCACACTAAGCCTAAGCAAAGAAATCTGTACGGGTGCCAGAACTGAAAAAAAGTTGGATCTTTGCATCCCTGTATGAGTGTGACTGCTTCTGCTGGCATGAAGTGGATTATTTTGGGATTTTAATGGTTGATTCTCTTCCTGTAGAAAAAGCTGTATGAAGACTACCTACGCCAGAGCGTCAGCGATCACGACATGGGCTTGTAGAGACGCATGCACGCAGATATCCCCACTGTCACGAAGGACTAGACGATCACTTTTCCAAGATTCCACACCAGCCGCCGTGCTCTGCAGACCACTTGGTGGTGAACCATCCAAGTTCTGGTGCTGTGAACTGTAAAGCCACTTTACCCATTAGATAATGTTATCTCTGTTATATTAAAAAAAGCGGTTAAACCACACACTACCTGCAGATGAAATGAGCTTTTGTTACTGATCACTTCTTCGTAAACATTTTATATAAATATATCGGTGCCTCTTCTCTGAAATGATTTCAGGCTTGTACCACTTTAAGATATTTAAACATTTCCAAACTATTTATAATATTTCTGTATGAGACCTAAAGTGCTGTTTTGTGTGAGTCACTTTCTATGAGCTACTGTTTCTGAGGACCTTTACCAGCGTTTTTTACAGTGCTTTTGACTCGTTAATGAATCCATTTCCCATCATGAATGTCTGCAGGTTGTGTAGGTTGGCTCATAAGTAGAATATCCAGATGTCTGCACACATCTTGATGCTGCAGTAAGAAGTATTTCCTGTGACCAATCAAACCTTTTGTATTTTCTTTCTACATTGTGAACATGTTTTAAACTTGAATAAATAAAAAAGCAATGTTCAATACAGTAATGTATTATACTTTTTTACTTTACTTTTCTTCTTAAGTGTAAGGTTTAAGGATTTTATGTAATATTGTGACATGTTAGTGTTTTAAAGCTTTTTAAAAATGCACTTGAGTATTTCCTCGTGCACTTGAAGTTTGGACACAGATGCTCTCTGTTCACAGTCCCAGTTTCTATTGGATGGAAGTCAGGATATGATGTCGTGTCTCGGTTTTGAATGTTTTGTTTTTGTAAGAACCTGTGAACAACAGTGCCAGTTATAAAACATCATCACAACAAAACAACATCAGGATTCCAGATAAATACACCATAGTCATAGACTTGTGTGGTATCAGCATTTTAAGTGGTTTCCAGCTTGTTTTTCTAGTATTTTTTTTTATTTTAATAAAAGCAAAAACAGGAAACTACCACGGGATATTTCCTGTTCAGTTATGCTTTTGGTACCCAAAGGAAACAGGTGCTAGGAGACCAGAGTGCAAAGTTTTGCTCAGAAAATGTAATTTCCTCTTTTTAAAAGGTTAACCATTGGTTTGACCTGTGAATGCCACTTTGTCAGTGTAAAATAGTTTCTTGCAAACGTATGAATGCCTCATAATCTAACAGTGAATATGTTTCTGTTGCTTCCTGACATAATGTATGTCAATAAGTACATTGTAAGCCTTTCAAAAGAAGTCTAGTGTTGCCATCTTGGGTCGTAGTCTTATTCTTTCGGTTGTTCCCTTTAGGCCTGCCTCCTTCTCATCCTATCCCTAGTATCTTCCTCCTCAGTTACGCCAACCCTCTGCATTTTGCTTCTTTCCTTCTGTCAAAAATCACCCTGACACATCTCCACCCACTCCACCCTGCCTGCACTTCTTCACTTCTCTCCTGTACTGTCAGCTGCTTTGGATGGTTGACCCCACGTATTTAAAATCATCCACCATCACTACAGTATCTCTGCTCCTCGCAGTTTCATCGTTACACCACGTTAAAAAAGTATTTGCTCCCCTTTCTGGTTTTTTTCTTCATATTTGTGACATTTAAAGGTTTCAGATCATTAAAATCAGATCAATCAGAAAATAAAATAGCTGAGGAAGAAAATCGTTGATATCTGTCAGTCTGGAAAGACCCAAAGACTTCTGGGAAAATATTCTGCGGACTAACGAGTTGAAAGTTGAGCTTTTCTGGAAGGTTTGAGTCCTGATGGATTTGTGTAAAACTGACAGAGTATTTCATTGAAGCTGAGGCATATTTGGTTATGGAGCAGGACTACAGTGTATTTACCAATACAGGTGTAAACCAAAGGTTTAATTTGCCTAGAAAGATCAGCAATCACCTGTTTATTTTCATTTCACTCACTTGAGTCTTTTCTGTAAGCACACCTAGTTTTTTGGTTTGACTTTGGTTAACTAACATTACCAGTATTCCTCCAGCAGAGGGTATACTTATTTTGTATAAACTCTGATTCATGTTTACAGTCACACTTACTTTGTATTCTTTCCTATTTCTACATAAAAATGAATGAGATACCCCCACAGTGGCTTTTGCAGCAAAAAAAAAAATACATTTTTGTGAGATTAAAAGGAGCATTTAATCACCTCCAAATAAAGTTGTCTAAGTCAGTTTGTTAAGACTATAAAGAGATAATAATCTTAATTAATATAATAAGTAATGTGTGTTTGATGATATTCTTGTATATGGACTGAAATGTGGATCAAGCTATGGTTCACTGATCTCCAGGGTCATAAGCCCGGACATATCAGGATGTACAGTAGAATCTCCAGGGAGGAAGCAGCAGTAATAAAACTCAAACCTGAGCACCACGACATCTTGATATTAATGCGCATTTAAAAAAAACAGCCGAACTAACAAACTAAACACTGGAGGCAAACAGGGACAGGCATCTGTGCACAGGAAGGAGGTTGACGTGTTTTCCGCAGGCTTAGACCGGGGAAAGTTGTTTCCTGAAGTTGACGCCGTGCTTATCATTTCCACACTCAAGTCCTGCTGCTTGCACAAAAATGATCAAGACGGGTTCACCACTGTTTTGATTAGCGTTTCTTTTTTCCCCCTCCCCTGACATCCCTTCCTCTTCTGATGATGGAGCTGCCAGACGAGAAGATGAGCTCCAAGAATGAAGACACAGGTAATTAAAAAACAAAGCAAAACTTTAATCTGCTTCACAGCTAGCTACTGATACCACATTCACCATCAGGGTTAGCTACGAGGCGACACTGGCCGCTTTAAACGTAGTTAAACATTCATTTTAACTTGTTGCTTGTCTTCAGCCGGAACCTGCTGTTGTTGAAGGGGCGCTGGGGAACGTAGCCGGGAGACGGCCTGTTAGCATTACTGCCCATAGAAATGAACGGACGATGCTAGCCGCTGGCTAGCTCTGTATTAACGTTTACTTTTGTCCTCGAAAAAAGAGGGAAAGTGGGTTTTAATGTTGTTTAGTTGCCACTTCACTCATACACATTGGTGTTATTGTAGCATTAGAGCTAAAACCACTAGGTAATTTATGACAAATGGTAAATATAACAATGATTATAGCCCTGAAAATGTAACTGAAAGTAAAAGAAGCCTTCATTAGCTGGCATTTTGTTAAAGTACTCGTATTATCCAGTGCACACGATGTCACTGAAATATTATTACTTGCATTAAAGCATGAGTTTACCTTTCAGGTGATTTAATATATAGTAGGAGGCAGCAGTGCACGGGCTGTTTTGCATTACAAAGTCACATAGATGTGGTGATGAACAGCGTGCGTGCCCTGGGAAAGGGCATCGTGCGGAATGAAGTTCACATGAATGTACACCCATCTCCTTGTGTCCTTGAGTGCAGCATTTGAGTAAGTTTACAAATCACCTTGTAGGTGTAGGGTAAGTAGTAAAAGTCAGTGCAACAAGTGCTTGCTGTAAATTTCTCAAGCAACACAGGTGTCCTACAAATAACTGTAACCTGTATGAGATTGTCTAAAAGTAGCAAAGTATAAAGTTTCCCCTTTTCCAATGGTGCTGTAAGTTACTGCAAATTTCGTTATCGATCCCAATACCAAGTAAGTACAGGGCCAGGAGTGATACTTTTAATTTATAAAGGAAGCTAATGTAGAGGGGAGGAATGTGTTGAGGTATATTTTTTCATCCTCGCTCCTTTCAAATAAAAAATATACTGTAAACTGAAGCTGTCTTAGAGATTGTAGAGAAATGCTGCTCATTTTTTTTTAAGTTATTAAATAAATACTTTTTAGGTTTGAGTTCCTGTGTGTGAAAGTGAGCAAGTTGTAGAAAGCAATTTAATACAAATAAAAGAATAAATGGTTAGACTGAAAGCTAAACTAATCAGTGATGTGGTCCAAGCCAGCCCCTTGGTCAAATCAGATATTTTGTTGTTGATTTTATGTAAAAAGCCTGCAGCAAGATACTTTAAACCTGTGTCTTCCTTCAGATGTTAATGCAAATGTTTCATGAACTTACTTTTAAAAAATAAATATACTGGTGTTTAGTACTGGAGTTTAGGTCTTTTACTGAGTACAACCACTTTGATTTCACAGATTTTACAGGTTACAGAAGGAGCCAAGTCCTGTAATTTTCAGACAATTTCAAGTTTTGAGATATTTTTAGGCTCAAACTATAGATTTCCAATAATGTGTAAGTCAGATATCTCTGCTGACTAGTTACTGTGGCCAGTTGGTTTTCACTTTCAGTTCCCTGATGGACTGAATGATTTGAATTCCAAATCTGTGCAGTGTTTCCTGTGTACTTCCACCCTATGCTGAACAGTTGTCAAAATACTCTTTTCATCAAATGCTCCTGCTTTTTTTTTTTTTTTTTTTTGTTTCTTCAGAAATTTGACCAAAGAGATAAGGTTTAACCCAATAGGTCCGCAGCAGCTGTGTCCAAATGACTCCAGCTTATCGAGATTTTTTGCATACTTCGGACATTGGCTTTTGTGACCGCGTCATAGATAAGGTTTCCTTTCCTCTTCCAGACCATTTTTTTCAGCTCTGTGTAGCAACAGTACAGCATAACCCACCCCTGTGTCAGTGAAACTTTCCTGGAGGTCATTATAGTCACGTCGAAGCTTTTCCTAATTAATAATAGTTGTCTGTATGAGATAGATCATCATTTACAGTTTTTTAAAATTTCCAACAGCCAAAAACTGTCCATAAAATAACTAAGTGAAAACAAAGAATAGAACTTATTAGGGCTGTTGGCATTAACGCGTTAACGCTGACAGCCCTAGAACTTATCGATCAAATTATTGATTTTTGTGTGCTCGAGCTTTAGCTTATTACACCTGCATTCATATAGCATTTTCTAAATGCCCATGCTTTTAGGACTAGATTCCAGTAAAACCAGAGAAACAAAAATAATTGAATAAATTCATAATTAAATTATGAAATTAAAAGATAAACAGCAGACCAAACAAATAGTGCATGAGCACACTCAGTTTTTGATTTGTTTACAACCTGATTTGTTTACAACAAGCAATCCTATTTGAGCTTTTGACCTAAATAAATTGAGCATGGATCAAGACATTATGAAACATGTAGTTTAAATGAATAGTCCATCAGCCGTTTCCTAACAAGGTTATTGTAGTTTTAATAAAGCTGAACAGAAAACTCAAACTAGGAGGGGGAAAGCATTTTAGTCACTATAGATACGGAAATGTGGTCACATTTGTCTACACAAGCAAACTTGAAGGGGTTG
Organism: Perissodus microlepis; assembly: GCF_051167445.1. Classification (NCBI taxonomy): domain Eukaryota; kingdom Metazoa; phylum Chordata; class Actinopteri; order Cichliformes; family Cichlidae; genus Perissodus; species Perissodus microlepis. Next base: position 19,658,225 of record NC_140464.1, read on the forward strand.
GTACAGGGATGTTTATATTGTATGACTGTTTGTTTTGTGTGTGTTTCCTCATGCACCTAGTAGCCCATGTTTGTTGAGTGTTAACACAAAGGTTAGAGCACACTTTATCAGTTCCTAATGACGCTACTTGACTTATTTTAATCTGTGGTGACTCAGCTGAAGGTTAATGAGCTCATGATTATCTGATATTATGTTAAAAAGCTGGTGTCTAAACTTTTGCACGTCCTGTAAATACTGCTTATTTTTCAGGATAATAAAAAAATGACTGAGTTAAGTTTATTATTTGCTAGCTGAAAGAGAAATATTCATTTCATTTAATTATTTTTTTTAACCTCAGGTTTTGATTCAGAAAAATCAAAATTTCTAACTTATCTCAAATCTTTGCGTAAAGGTGTATCTCCAAATTTATTTGACCATTTGTGGTAACAACAAGAAAACACAAATAGCTTTAAAAATCTGTTTTTTTTTTACCCAGATTTGAGCCCTGACATCCAACTGCTAAAACAGATTTTCTTCTGTTCAGAAAAGCAAAAGTATATAACTGTAATTTGACATGTTGACAAAAAATAATTGTTTTTTAATTTTTGTGAAACGGTAAGCTTGAAATTATGATTGATAACAACAATAATTATACTTTCAGTTAAAAACTCAAACATAATCCATTTCATTGGACTAACCGTTACAGAAACATAAACTGTTCATTTAGGGCAGCTGTTGTACAAACCTTTCATTGGCTGGTGGTCTAATAAATTTGTTTAGCGCTAACTTAATAAAGGAAAAGCACAAAAATGTGATGTCCTGTCATTTTCAGAGACGAGCCTGCAGGCCCAGCTAGCAGACTGCAGAGCACAGGTCGAACACTGGCAGGGTGTGGCGACGATCTGTGAGCTGAGCAAACAGGAGGAACTGGCAGAGCTGCAAAAACAATGCGATCAAGAGATCCAGTCACTGCAGGAGGCTCTCAGAGGTCAGTGATTGTTGTGCGTTGGCCTGGCCTGGATTTCTTTGTGTGCACGTGGCAAAATATTGCATAAGCACAAAAGCCCAGTTTTTTCTTCGTCTTTTTTTAAATCAAATCTCCAAAAAACTAAAACTGGACATCGTGGGTTTCCCATATAAATTTTTGAACAAGTTTAAATGTAGTTTCTGGCACTAATATTTATTCAGTAATTTGCTCCAAGGTAGAGCCAATAGCTTTAAGAAATATTGGGCAAAAGTAGCGCAAATGGATGTATTTTTATGAATTTCTTTTTTTGAGTGTGATGAAAAACCGATTTTGTAATCGTGTTAATGTCCCAATAGATGAAAGCTGAACTCGCAGATTATCATTATGTGTTGTCACTTATGTTTTCAGAGACAGCAGCTCAGTACGAGGCCAGGATAGCTGTTCTGCAGTCTCAACCTGTAGAGTGGAAGAGATCCAGTGGACCCCACATGGTCAGTGTGTGCCCGTGTTGCTTTTCCTCCAGGTGTCTTGGGCTCCCTTCATGTGATTTTTATACTTGTTAGATCAGTGGAAGGAAGGGGAGGGTGGATGCCGAACACGCGTCAGTCGTCAACAGTCTGACTGAGGACGAATCGGCGCCATCAACGCACAGCCATCCACCAGAGCTGGAGGCGGTGCCGGAGGGAGAAGGTGCTGCACTTACAACAGAAGGATATTTTTCACTAAGGAACTGTGACTCAGCCTCGTTGTCCTCTTTCTCCTTGGACACGCCGTCGCTGCCCAGAAAACTCCACGCTCAGGACGACACTGACTCGCTGGTCTCCACGGGTACTTTGGTGCCTGAAGCCATTTACTTGCCACCAGCTGGCCACCGGCTGGTCACACACAGTGACTGGGACGCGCTCAACGCTCAGGTTTGGATTCAACCGTTTTTTAAATTATTCTGCACATTTGTTGCGCTACTTCTTCAAAAAGCCTCCTAAAATGCTGTGTAACAGCTCCAATGTGAGCAGATTTAATGTCTAAGTAGCTTCCAGTCAGCACCTGTGGTCTAATGACTTTGCATTGTGGCTTTTTCGGTCAGTTGTCAGAGCTGCGAGGGGAAGTGAGTCGCCTGCAGGCAGAGAAGGAGGAGCTGGAGAGAGAACTGGATACCCAGAGCAACCACACGCACAAACAGGTACAGGAACACGCTCTGACTGTGTGTGTCTGTATGTATGTGCATATCTATATGTGCATTAATGAGTGTATGTATATGTGTGCTCTTAGGTATCAACGCTCCAGTCTCAGGTCCAGGCTTCAGAGGCTCTCCTCCAGGATTTGCAGAAATCTTTCAGCCAGTCACAGAATGCAGTCCAGAGCCGACTGGTGAGTAACATGAAACACTCAGATAATTCCTGCAGATTAAACAAACAACATATAGTGAGCTGTAGGTTTGCTGTTAGGTTGGTTTGGTCAACTTTTAACAGACCCAGGCGAGCTTTTTCCCTTTGTTTACAGTATTACACACTCAGCTACATATTTACTAAACAGAAATGAACTGGCGGCGTTCATTTCCACAAACAACTCAAGTGTACGATGACTCAATCATCCATCACACTCTAGACTCCAGTGCTTGTTTGTACCATTATCCATGAAGCGATGTAAATGTTATTAGGATGGCAGGTTCCAACTTACATTTGTTTGTTTGCTTTTCTTTTGGTCCAGGCGGAGTTGTCCCTTTCTCAGAGGAAGATGTGCAATGAGCTTTCCAGACTGAAAGGAGAAGAGGTTGAGGAGGATGTACCAGACACCGGCTCATCATTCTCAGCAGCACTACATGTACAGTCTTTGAGTTTTTATAGCTTAGTTTGCTGCAGCAAGCAACACTTGAAACTCGATGATGTTTTTATTTTTAAACGTGAAATTCAGCACAGACAGTGAAATATTTTTAGGACGTTTATGGCATTTTACACATTGTCAGAGAGCGAGAACGGAAACTCTCGAGAAGCTTGTCTGTCTGTTTGGAGTTCCTCTTTGTGAAGTAGTGGCTTTCCTTATTTAGAGTAGTTGTGGCAGATCAGTGGAAATATTTCAGACCTCTCACTTTCACTTCTGGCATTTTAAGATTGTAGAGAGAAGTTTAATTTTCTGGCAGAATAATAACTGTTTGTTTAATGTGTATAATTAGCAGAGGTGGTGGTCAGGTTGTATTTGTGCTAGCCCGTATGCATCAAGACGTTTAATGTTTGCTTTTTGATGGCGTCAGTGTGACTTCATTTTTTAAAACTGTAACCTGCAGGGGGCGCACTGTGAAGAGCGCCTTCGCATTGAGATAGTCAACCTGAGGGAGCAGCTGGACACACGGACAGAGGAGAGCGGTCTGTGGATTATTTTATTACCTGTTGAATCTGCTGTGTTGCCTTTCTTGTACTTAAAGTTTTTTTTTCCCTTCTCCATCTGCTTCCTTCTACTTGAAACTGATGTCATCAGAAGTTTTAGAGGGTGAGTGACCAGTTTATAGCTTTAGATTAGATTAGTAGGTCTTCTGATGGATGTATTTATATAATTTGTATTTTATTATATGTATTTTTTTAATGTGCAGTGCAGTTTTCCAGTCTGAAGACCGAGACAGAGAAGATCCACGCTCAGAGGGAGCAGTTGCAGGCTGAGCTGCTGGCGTGCCGCACTGAACTGGAAGCCCTCCGGGTGGCGCTCTCTCATGTGCAAAGCACCAACAAGATCCTCAGCAGTGAGAAAGTAATTGCAGCCTGCTTTTAGATCTGTGAGCTTTGTTTTTCTTTTGGTGGTTTGTTTTCATTTTCAGCATTCACCATTAGGAGCTTCTTTTTTTTTTTTTTTTTAAGTTGAGAAATATTAAAGTCAAACAAACAGGGATTTCATGTAACTGTTATTTCTGTGTTTGTCAGGCAACTCTGAACCAGCAGTGTCTGGAACTGCGGAGCCAGGTGATCAGCCTGCGCTCTCAGGTCGACACCAGCCAGGCTGTGCAGCGAGACTTCGTTGAGCTCTCCCAGTCGCTGCAGGTAAGAAACAACCATCAGTGGTCAGCTTAATCTGCCAAGATCAGTTGGGGATGAGGGGAGGGAGACAGGACAAAAAAAACACACTGTGGAGGAGAACCAGAGATGAATAATGACTAATGATTAAATGCAGAGATGTGTATAAACGGAGCGTGAAAAAGGTGAGTGAAGAAGAAACACTGTGCACAGTGCATCATGGGAAGCCTCCAGCAGCCTAGAAATTTTGCAGCAAAACTAAAAGAATGCTGAGGGTCACCTGATCCAGCCCTAACTGTATGTTTTGACAAAAAGGAAAGTAGAGAGGATTTAAAATCAATTCTGGATTTAACAGGGAGCCAATGAAGAGAAGCCAGTTTGGGCGAAGGTCTCCTTTTCTAGTTCCTTTCAGTACTTTTGCTGCAGTGTTTTGGATCAGTTATAGCCTTTTCAGGATTTTTTTAAAGGACATCCTGATAATAATGAATTACAGTAGTCCAGCCTTGAAGTAATAAATGCATAAACTAGTTTTTCAGCGTCACTCTGGGACAAGATCACAGTGTTACCGGAGGCCGATGAATTGGCATCTAGACTAAATATCTGGTTAGACACCATGTTTCTGTGGTGATCTGTCTTATCTAAGAATAACAGGAAAACTGTTTACATCAGGATGCTGCACATCATCGACTTGCTGATTTTTATCTGCCTACTTATCTCCCCTTTAAGGTGAAGCTGGAGTTAATTCGGCAGGCAGAGAGTCTGGAGCAAGTCAAGGAAATCCTGGAAGAGGGACATGGTGAAGATAACTCCCCACCTGTGGATACCCCTTGAAATGCATAGGAACCAAAGAGATGAAACATCCCAAGAGTGACCAAGAAAGCTAACCATGGCTACATGAAACACAGATCTGATGGAGTGACTGCTGGAACGATGCTGCTAGCACTCATGCTGCGACACTGGAAATACTCCTAAACGGAAACATTAGGTCTCGGGGAGGTTGGATTGGTGTCAATGAAGGAAAGTGGTGCTTAATGACCAAAGCAAAGTCTTCTCACACTCTCTCATGGTTTTTCTTTTCCTTACGACTAGTAACACATTTATTCCTGTACAAAGACATTTGTAAATATTCTGTGTTTGTATATCTGACACGACTCCCGTGAAACACTCAGGGGTCCAACACTATCAGTAATTAATATGCAACTTATCAATATTTTTGCATCTCTGTGAATAAGGACCTCTCTTGGCAGTGGATCGGGTGCAATAATGAACTGACGCCACTAAATCTGCAGCATTTAGATGTGATTTTTAATACATATAAAGATGAATTTGCTCAGCGTTAACATTCCCGTTTTCACTAAAACCATATTAGCTTTTAGACTCAACATTCTGGGTTTTATGATTAGGAGAGTGTCAGTAAAGAAATATTAACGTGTAACTTTGACCATTTTATTTGGTGTGACTGCACATTAGAAACTGATGGCAGGTTGTCACATCTTTAACATTTAGGTTTATAATTAAATCATGTGGTTGAGTTTCTTAACCCTTGGCTTCAGAGCAAGTTTACCGGAAACTGAATGATGCATATCAGCTTGTTACACAGTGTAACTGCACACAATGCAGTAGGTTAGGATTTAAAATGTGATTTAATGTATTTGGAAGTTGTTGCTGCTCTTGAAATTGAAGCTAAACCTTCATCTCTACAGGAAAATCCCAGATACTCCAACAAAGATCAGATAATACTGTGACTTGTTTTATTGTATTAATGACAGCACAGCCAGAGTCAGAGCCCAGTCTCTATCCTACACTTACACTTAATCAGATAACTATGTAAACCATCTGTGTATTTTAAAACTGTGGAGTATTACCTGACAATGATTACACTTCCTTGAACTGGATATTTGGTTATTCGAACATCCTGGCTGTGCCGGAAGCCCTTTGCTCCTAAATGTTAAGTCAGCAGGTTTCCCAGATTGATACCACCCTGTTGTCTTTTAAACACTGACCACATTATTATTTCTGTTGTGCTTTATAACAACCTGTGCAAAAAATAAATGTCGCCACTGGGAAGCGAGGCATGTCCTGAAGCTACCAGAGTGCTTGGCTGTCTGTACCTTTTACATCGCGGGCCACATACAGCCCACTTAGATCTTACTGCAAGTGTGCCGGACCAGTGTGAAGACGTTTAACTACACATTTATTCCCTGAGATATCTTAAGATTCTTTTCAATTCTATTTTATTTATATACCTCAAGGGCTTTTGTATTAAAATATATTAAGTAAAGTGCAATTTTAAGAAATGCTGCTGTAGTCAAACAGATCTCTGAGCTTAGATTTTTAGAAATAAAAGTACAAAATTACAAGAAAACATTCTTATAGCTCATTGATCAGACTGTCCTGTAATTATAAATCCGAAATCCATCCATCTTATTCTACTTATTCCGAACTGGGTCGTGGGAACGGCAGCCTAAGCAGAGAAGGCTAGACCTCCCTCTCCCCAGTGACCTCCAAGCTCATCCATTCATTCAGTCCCTATGAAGGGAACCAAATCGAGGACATCAATGTAACCTGCCCAACATAGGGTTACCGGAGACCATCCCGGTGTAGCTGAAGTGTACTTTGACGGTGGGAGGTCTTTACCAGCAGGAGAAGCTGTAAAACTTGTGAAAATACAGTTAAAAGTCCAGAATTCACACCGTCTTTCACCTTCTGCTCTAGGCTGGATTGGAGTCATGTGGAACCTGAATTCTGCATATTTTGCAGGGGAATGAAGTGGCAGATCTCAGTAAATAATATAGAGGGAGTATTTTTGTAATGATCCAAAGTCTGCTCAAAATGGGTGAAATAGCCCTTTAAAGCCATAAACTTGTGTTGCTCGTCTACTAAGAGTAAGTAATATTTCAAAAAAGATGGTATTCAGAAAACTGACGGTTACTTTAATACACATCTTTATTCTTTAAGAATAAAATCAACACAATATTTTAATAATTCTTTCACTATATATTATTTTCAGTACATACACAGACAAAAATAGTTTTCAGCTTTTTTTCGGTGTATCATCAGATGGCTTATATGTTTGTATTCGTGCCACTCGGGGTTTTTGATCAAGTGACATGTTGCACGCTCTCATTCAGTTGGAGCGCTCAGCCTTTCTCTCCATCCTCTGTGTCTCGGTGCCTCTCTGCTTCAGCCACTCTCCGCTTCTCTTCACCTCTAGACTTTGCCTGGAGGGACCAAACAAAGGCTTGTTTGGTATAATGTAAAGGCATCGGGGATAAATGGGTGTATTTAAAGTTTTTAAAAAAAAGGCCAATGGTTGAAGCTAGCTCGAGGTCAAAAGTTGGACATTGTGAGAAATAAGGCAATTTGCTTTGTTTCCTGGAGTAAACTAAAATCCAGCAGTTAACTCTTGCACATATGTTCTGTGGATTAATGGAGACTGTTTACTGGTTTTAAAGGAAAGCTTGTAGCGGGGTCTTTTCTGCTTAAGGGCAAGAAAATTGCTGTCGTAGTTATGTTTAAGTTTGAGTGCAGATGAAATAGGATTGAGCCAGAATTGCTGTTTCTCACGCAAACCGTCTGCCTGTGATCTCTGATGCTGCACATATGTGCACTTAATTTTCTCACAGTGCACTGCTTTATTCCTCAAATATCCAACTTGCTTTTTAGTTTGTGTGTAAGCAATAACCAAAAACTAACTTTTCTTTTTAAAAATCACAACAACGAGGACTGATCTGAGAAGTATTCAGTATAATGATTTAATGTTCGCATTATGCTTTACCTTTTTAGCATAAATGCAAAAAACTCTGATTGCAGGAGAATGCACGGTCAGAGCATGCCACATGTGCTAACCTGGATTTTACTATTTTTTTTGTGTTAATCTAAAAGCTACTTAAAGCAATACGTTTAGCTTGCAGCGACAGCTTCCAGCTGTAAACACAAATCATGCATTAAAATTTGATTTCATGGCAAATGCAGCTTCACTCTGGGTCCACAGACATTAGTCCAGAAAGTATTTTAAGTCTTGCAAGATGCAGCGTGCTTAAATCTTTAGCTGGAGTCAGAGGGGAGTACCTTGTTTTGTTACAGGGGTATGGAGGAGGAGGGGGGAAGAGGTTTAGGCTGGATTGTCAGAAAGGGAACAGTGAAGAAGGGCATCCAAGGAGAGGAAGATTAAGTAAAAGTCATCAGAGGAAATAGAGATTAGAGGGAAAAGGGTGGGAGACATCGTCATGGATTAAAAAAAAAAAGAGGGAACAGGTTAAATGTTAAAATACATTTAATTGGGAGGAAAATTATTCTGCAACCATCACTCCTAATTCCACTTTTGTTCATTAAAAAGGGAAAATACAGGAGAATGTAGCTATTCCCAGTTTCTGGCTACAGTGTGTTGCAGCATCATGTTTATGTTTCATTCATAGATTTAATCTGATCTGCAGTAATTGATGTGCAACATGATCATTTTTAAATTACAAACAGCTGTCCCATGAGACTAATACTGCACATTTCCTGGATCATGAATCATGAATATTTCCAAATATTTGTTACCCTGCGTGTAAAGGAGGCAGAAAAATGGAAGTGTTTGTCAAGCAGGTCTTACCGTCCAGATATGTGCGAGCCACAAATTTAAGAAGCTCATCGAGAAGGATGACTGGGATGGAAAGCTTCAGCACGACCATCCACTGCTCCACGTTCAAGTGAGTGAGCTTGAAGATCATCTGTGAATCAGAGCAGTGGCATGTTAAAACTACTGAACGCCACTAAGCTGGAGCTTATTTATCTGTCAAACCTGAAATACATGTGTTTCTTCTTCAATGTTGTAGTTTCTCTCAGTTATATGTGCAACTAGCATTTAAGCAATGAAACTGGGAGAGAGGAAATGTGTGTGTGGAGATATAAATGGAGATGTGCACTGTGTTGCATGAGGCCAGACTCACGGGCAGGGGGTCGATGTAGATAATCATGAAGTGAAGGGACATGGAGAGGCTCATGGCAGCCACCAACCAGCCGTTGCTCCAGGGGGGCATGCGCACCAGAGACTGGTTCTCAGACAAGCTGGTGTAGAGAGAGCAGGGACGTGGGGGAGGATGGGAGGAAGGCAGAGCGGATGGGGTACGTTAATGCAGACTGAAAGGGCGTGAAAAAGTGTACGTGTGGAGGTGACTGCATAGTAATGTGTTTGCAAAGTGCTTCATTGTCTCCTTATTATAACTACGGGAGCTACGACACAGCTTTCATGTTTGGAAAAGGTCAAAATGAATGAAGCCTTTATTTGTCACTTGCAGTTGCCTGCAGCGAAATTGGACCTTTTCCAAAATGAACCCGTCAGCTTCTATTTTTCTTTTTTAAAGTGGACCTCATTTGAATTTTACCTCTGTTCGTGACAGTTTAGTCAGTGCTCAATCCTTTAAGAGTAGCTGATGGAAATATTTTTATATACACTAAAAGTGGAAAAGAGTTGACTGAAGATTTAATTTGACCTCACTGTCTTTTTTTAAATATTTGTTACAGTTACATGTTTCAGATCATCAAACAAATTTTAATATTATACAAAGATAACCTGAATTAATACTGCAGGACTCCCTTTCCCGCAGTTCTTTAGATGTTGTTCTGGGTCATTAGTGCACTCTTGCAGTAATTTCAGTTGGCTGGTCACTCCAGAAAAGGTTCATAATAAATTTTCTTTATTTGTAGATAATGGCACTCACTACTACTCAGCTACCATAAATTATCGTAACTTATTCGGATAGCCACACTGTTTTTATAATTTGGATCAATTTGCACATAATCTGTGCACCACCACAGTGGGTTTAAGCCCAAACAATCCTGACATTTAAAATGATGGTAGTTTGTCAGTTTAATTTTGAGCATCTGTAAATAGGAGATTATATATAATTCAAGAAGAAGAAGAAACTTTTAAGCGCCTTTATTTCCAAGGGGTTGCCACAGCAGATAACTCTGCTTATTTGATCAGGCAGATTTTTACGTCGGATACCCTCTGAGGGATTTGTATCTTTTCCTGGGATTGAACTGGGAATCTTCTGCTTGTTGGAAGAATGAATAGTTAATGCCACATTTTTGTGCTTGAATTAAAACTGAACATCTTCACTTCAATAACATCCAAACTATTTTGGTTTGGAATCCACTGTTATGGTTACAAAGGCAAAACTACAAAAACTGGTGCCAATGTCCAAACATTTAATGAACTGGTGGCACATTTGACTACATCATAGTTTTCAGGTGGATGCACCCACAATGCCTTTCGGGTTCACGGTGTAGTCAGACCTGTTCAGAGCGTTGCACATCTCAATGGTGACCAGTACAGACAGAGCCATGGTCATTGGTGGAGCAGACTCAAATACCTCACAGTGGACACCGTCAAAGTCCTCGTTGTCCTCACTGCACTGCATGAAGTGAGACTGATGGAGAGAAACAAACATAAATTGCCTTTTTTAAAATTTATTTCGGCAGCGCTTTTGAAAGAGGCTGAGATGGTTCTTTATGTTTGAAAGGATCAGCTGTAATTTTACACGAGGAGTCTCAGGAGTATTTTAGAAGAAAAGTTCTCAAATAAGATGATTTGATACTAACCAGCTGGTGGAAGGTGACCATTGGACCATCATCACTGTACAAGAACCACCAGGCAGCTGCTGCCACTGTTGCAGCTCCAACATAGCCTGGAAGAAGTATTACAAAACATATGCCCATGAAAACTATGAGTCTACATTTAAAGTCTTGAAGATGATTGGTGTGTTATGCCATGTTGCGATAAATCCTTGAAAAACTCTACTGAAGGAAGCTGCTGGTCGTGTCTGCAGTATCAGTATATACCTCCAATGGCCAGATATCTAAAGAAGAGCCAGCCAGAGATGAGGGGCTCTTTGGGGGAGCGGGGGGGTTTGCCCATGATGTCCAGGTCAGGCGGGTTGAAGCCCAGTGCGGTGGCAGGCAGACCGTCAGTCACAAGGTTGACCCAAAGAAGCTGGACGGGGATCAGAGCCTCAGGAAGACCGAGTGCAGCAGTCAGGAAGATACTGAAGAGGTGAAAAAAACAGAAGTCAATCTTTCTCCTAGTTTTAAGTTCTTTCTTATGCAGGACAAGAACTCTCGTTGAACTTAAGTGTCAGTAAAGTGAAGCGTAATGCGCTCACCAGACGACCTCGCCCACATTCGAGGAGATGAGGTAGCGGATGAACTGCTTCATGTTGTTGTAAATGGCTCTGCCCTCCTCAACAGCAGACACAATGGAAGAGAAGTTGTCGTCAGCCAGGACCATCTCAGAGGCAGACTTGGCAACGGCAGTGCCAGAGCCCATGGCGATGCCAATCTCCGCCTTCTTCAAGGCGGGGGCATCGTTCACTCCATCACCAGTCTGGGTGATGGGTCGAGGTGAAATGGGAGGAACAGCATGTTAAACTTGTCACATCAAGCACAACAAACTCATCAAAGGTTCATTTCTTTTCTCCTCACCATGGCTGTAATCTCATCAAAGCCTTGTAGGAACTCTACAATCTTAGACTTGTGGGCTGGTTCAACTCTGGCGAAGCAGCAAGCCTTTCGAACGGCCTTCTTCTGGTCATATGGAGCGAGGTCATCAAACTCACGGCCGGTGAAGGCCTTGCCTGTGACATCCTCATCCTCAGTGAAGATGCCAATGCGGCGGCAGATGGCCACAGCCGTACCTTTGTTGTCACCTGGAGTGGTCGGGTTGGAGGACAGAAAAGGTCAATCTTTGCTCGATTTCTTTTAAAATTAGACTGCTGATCTGAATCTGATATGTATACTGACCAGTGATCATGATGACACGGATACCGGCGGCCTTGCACAACTCAATGGAGCTCATGACTTCTTTCCGAGGAGGGTCAAGCATACCAACGCAGCCAACAAAGGTCAGGTCCGTCTGGGGATAAGAAAGAAAGGTTTGAGCTATGTCTGAGCTACAGCTGAGCAAGAAATAAAATGCTCAAGTCTTCCATTAGGGACTACAGTGACTTAATGTTTTTGTTTTCACTCTCCAACCTCGTAGTCTGCAAACTTTGTTGAGTCCTCCAAGTTCATCTCCTCCTTCCTCAGAGGTGTGTCACATGTGGCCAGGGCCAAACAGCGGAGGGTGTCGCGCCCGGTGCCCCATTCCTTGATGACTGACATGATGTGGTCTTTCACCGGGCCAGTCAGCGGTACACGGTTAGTACCCACACGAACATAAGTGCAGCGGTCAATAACTCCCTCTGGAGCACCCTGAAGACAGGAAATGCAATCATTCGTTTGTGATTCTTAAACATCAAATTGTCACTTTTGGAGCTTTTTCAGAACAACTTTTTCAAGTATTATTTTCATCTTTGGCTCATGTTCCACGCTCACTTTGACAAACATCTTGTTTCCCACAGGTGCTTTGGCCGACTTAGCAGGACAGCAGTAGACTGACATGGACTTTCTGTCTCTGGAGAACTCCAGGGTGAACTCCTTTCTCATCAGATGCTTGATAACCTGTCAGAAAGTGAAGGGAGGAAGGTGAACTGGAGAAACCTCAAACCAGGCCCTGCATATTAAACATAAACATTTTAAATATTGCACCTGCCATACAGTTGTTGCTTTTTTTGTTTGTTTGTTTTTTGGCTATCTGGGAGCTTTTATGTATCAGAATATAATAAAAAGTTAACTGGTCCCAATCCTAAAATGATTTAAACTCAAAGTCAGATGAAAAACAACACAGCGCTTAGTGTCATTATCTGTGTCACTTTTACGTAGTGTCATTATAATAAAACCTAGGCCAAAATTAACTGTGGGTACTCTTTTATCCTTTTTGAGGTCTGGACTTCGACTAGATAACTGTAACACCTTGATTCTGTTCTCTTTAAGTCTTTCTCTTGTTGATTTGCTGCAGTGCTTGAGGTCATTGTCCCGTTGCACATCCCAGTCAATCTTTAGCTGTGACATTTGACTTTAGAATACTTTGGTACACAGAAAGTTCATGGTCAACTCAGTGACTACGAGGTGCCCAGGTGCTATGCCTGCAAAATGAGCCAAAATCATAACTCCTCCACCATGGTGCTGACAGTTGGTTTGAGGTCTTTGTGCTGATATGCTGTGTTTAGTTTTCAGCAGATGTGATGCTGTGCATTACAGCCAGACTTCTCCACAGTGGCCTCATATGTTCAGAGGACATTGTTCCAGAAGTCTTGTGGTTTATTCATATGCGATTTTGCAAACCTAACCTGAGCTCCTATGTTGTTTTTAGACAGAAGAGGCTTTCTTCTGCCAATGCTTCTTATCAAGCTATACTTGTTCAGTTTTTTTCTAATTGCACTGTTGTTCAAATTATTTAGAAGTGGCCTTATAATTCTTCCCAGACTAATGTGCAGCCAAATCCACTATTCTCAAGATCATTGCCAATGTGTTTCCTCCTTGAAAATTTGTAAAGACACGCCCCAATGCTCCAAAACTGCCAAAACTGCTGCATTTAAAGAGGTGCTCACATTTCCTGATGATCAGCTAATCAGGTGCATTTGCAGCACCTGGCTGTCCCTGACCATCTTGATTCCCATGGAAGCAGTAAGGGTATGCTTAGTTATTCATTTTGGCTGAATTTTTATTAAATAAATATTTGCGTGGCATAATATCTTATGTGTCGTTGTTCGTATGAGAATGTATTTACCTGATGTTATAACCTGGTAAGGCCCAGACATCATCATACTTTAAGTTGATATGGGAAACTTGTTAGCTCATTTATGTGTTCATATTTCATGCTGCAACATGGCAACCCAATATATTTAATTTCAATATTGACTCACGATTTTTTACTTTTAAAGCAAATGTCATGTAGGTTAGTAGACTGATTGTATAAAGAGTAACTTGCTACATACTGTATCAGATATTTGACAGACTTACGGAACAGCAAGCGTTTGCCCTCTCCACCTTGGACAGACTGCGCACTTCAGTGTTGAACACATTCATCTTCTCCACCAAACAGCACAGGGCCGTCTCAGTGGCCTCACCCACCTTCTCATAAATGCCCTTGGACTGCATCAACGAGACAAGGAGTTCATTAAAAATTGCTAAGTGCATTTTAATAAGGCTGTTCAGCGAAAGTATAAACTCCTCCTCCACAGACCTCGTTGTAGTCCAGAGAAGAATCATTGCACAGTGCGCAAATAGTTGCCAGCTCAACCAATCCGTCATACTGTCCGCACTTCACAAACGCACCATTCTTTGTTCTGGTCAAAAGAGACACAACTCGTTAGTTTTGTTTGGTTTTTAGGCCGTTTATGGCAGTCGTGTGCTGATTCTGTCTCTTACACTTCTCCCTCAGGGGTGTACTTTGAGCCCGAAATGTCAAACTGACAGAGGGAAACGCTGTCGCCTTCAACTTTATCGATGACGAACATCTGCGTGGAAACATGGCAAAAAACGACATTTTATCAGATCCTCCTTTTATTTGAATGAAAACGTGCGCAGGCTTATTTGTGTGTACCCACCTTGGTCACACACATCTGGTTGGTGGTGAGGGTGCCGGTCTTATCGGAGCAGATGACCGAGGTGCAGCCCAGCGTCTCCACAGAAGGCAGGCTTCTGACGATGGCGTTCTTCTTGGCCATACGACGTGTTCCCAGCGCGAGGCAAGTGGTGATGACAGCAGGCAGGCCTGTGACGGGCAGTGGGAGAGCGTAATCAGAGAAGCCCTGAACAAATTGAGCTGCTTTAAAACAAGAACGAGTTGAATGCTGGACAAAACTTGATTGAACTTCAGAGATGAGGACAAATGTTGGATTAAAAAAACAGCTGGACTTCAGGGATTCTGCCACTTGGCAGGGTGACAACAGTGGGGGTCCCTGCACAGCCCTTAACACATCAGCTGGACCGCATCCAGAATACTGTGCTCTCCAATGCTACTCCTAAGGGAAGGGCTGGTATGAGTCATTCAGCACTCCGGCACATGGAGGGTGATCTGCGTTCATATTCTTGGCAAAAACAATGGTGTGGTCAAGGTCTGGAGATTGTCCAGTTTAGTGACATTATCGCAGCATCTATGTGTGCATATTATGTTGTTCTTTTGGCATCATCAGGTTGTGCTCTCCAGTTAACTTTGGCACAATTTACAGCTGACTGATGGGGAGAATGTCCCCATCATCAAAATGAGAATGTTCTTGCCTCACAAAGAAGATGGTATATGAAAGTTCAAATGTTTTACTAAGAGCTGAATTTAAGGAGGTTTTGTCTACACAAACTTTAATCTCACATTTTTATTTTCAGTTTAATAAAAGGGCTTAAAACTAGTGTGCAAATCAGAGATGTACTGGTCATCAGCTGCTTTCTGAGGCATACACCTGTTTCTGTCAGTTCTAATCTGGTCCTTAACTTTGAAAACTCAGCTTAAGAGGCTCATGGAGAGTCTCCAAAGCCTTCTGCACTGTCTGCTGGATAGGGAGTGGCAAGAACTGGCAATACCCAAGGCAGCTTTATTTGGAAGGTTGTTAGCGTCTGATTCAGGATCCTATTTACAACCATTAAGACTGAACAACGCACTGGACTTTAAAGGGTTGGTAATTTGGAAATTTCCATCTAACATCTTCATACAATAAAAACTGAACTGAAATGAGCAAACTTGCTCTGAAAACTAATACATACTGATACATACATACGCTACGACGTCTTAATAAGAAGAACATGAATGAAGGTGTCTTATTTATTCCTTTTCATATGCAAAAAAGATTACTTAACAAAAACACTTTTGAACAGACTGGAAGCAGCATCGCAGATGAGCTACATGACGTGAATGTTTCATGTGGTTGAGCAATCAAATAGAAGTTAATCCCGGGGGCTTACCTTCAGGAATAGCAGCCACAGCCAAAGCCACAGCAATCTTGAAATAATAGATAGCGCCGCGGATCCAGGAGCCTCCGTGGACGGGGTCATTGAAATGACCGATGTTGATTATCCACACGGCCACACAAATCAGGGAGATGACCTGCAGGACAAGCAGCAATAGGGGGACGTGTATGACATTAGTTGTAATTTTCAGTCTCAAGCCAGCAATATTAAAATGTTTAAGACATGACATGAAATTAACTGTTGCAGACACTGCCCGTCTCACCCACCTTTGAGAGCTGCTCTCCAAACTCGTCCAGTTTCTGCTGCAGAGGGGTCTTCTCCTGCTCGGTGGCAGCCATCTGGTCGCGAATCTTGCCGATCTCGGTAGAGACACCAGTCGCAACAGCAATGCCAATGGCTTTACCGGCAGCAATGTTGGTGCCCTGAACAGAGATTCGAAAGAGAGTGACATGACTACTGGAAAGATGGATGGAAAATCTGGACCTGAAATACACAACTATGAGGCAGCCAGTGAACTCAGAAGTGATGACTGAAGGGTTAAACATAATGAGTGTGGTAACATTTTGTTTTGACACTACTCATCCTCATCATGAGGTCAAATATTTATTCTTTATTATAATTTGGTTTATTAATAACTTCAAAAGTGCAAATGATTTTTTTAACAACCTAAAATGAATTTTGTGTAGTGTTAATTACAAAGGGTACTTATCTTAACACAATCAGTTGGTGAATATATAAACAATACCATATAATTGCTAGCCAACGGTATGCTAATGCTAATGCAGAAATGCCTTAAACCTAGGGGGACTACTATGAGAAAACGGCGCTGCTGCTCACTTGATTGGTGACCTTTGTTAACATTTTCTTGATGAGTTAATGGTCTCAATCTGCGGGTTGCTTGTTCAGTATAATGTAGCAAAGAAAAGTACGGTCCCATTCATAATAAAATAGACAACTAAGCAGGCTATGTTCTTTGTTTCCCACTCAAATCTAACCCTTTGTTATTCTGCAATTAGTTTACCAGATATTCAGCAGAGTGTCCAGCTTTTCTGGTAACTAAATTTATTTTTACTTTTATTTTTATTTTTGTGGGGTTTTTTTTCAATTTGTAAAACTAGCATCCAAATAATTCTGAAAATGATTGCCATATCCATGTTGCTAAACAAGCTAGCAGTACACCAGGGGTGGGCGATTCCAGGCCTCGAGGTCCGGTGTCCTGCAGGTTTTAGATCTCACCTTGGGTCAACACACCTGAATCACATGATTAGTTCGTTACCAGGCCTCTGGAGAACTTCAGGACATGTTGAGGAGCTAATTTAGCCATTTAAATCAGCTGTGTTGGTTCAAGGACACGTCTAAAACCTGCAGGGACACCGGCCCTCGAGGCCTGGAGTTGCCCACCCCTGCAGTACACTGTAGCAATGTGTATTTATTGGTTCTACAGTCTCTTATAGATGAGAGTACATCCAATATCGGTAGATAGATATCTATAGAAGCTTCATGACAGCAATTAACAAACCTGCACATGTTTTTTGATTGATGTTATACATATAATTTTTGATACAACCACTGGCTATGAAGGAAAAATATGTATTTCCCCAGTGATTGCTAGGGTTATGGTTGCGAGCAGATTGCAGTGATTACTTGTAGTTTGCATGGAAGACACCAACTTGTCTGCAAACACTTGCTAACTAGCTGAGCGGTTTTTGTGAGTTTTCTATACTTTTTCCCCATCAAAAAATCAAAATACATTGCACAATACCTTTCAAAGTAACAAATTGCAAAAAATATGTTTTGATGTAGCAAATATGACGCAAATTAACCTCCTAGGACCTGGCGTCCGCATATGTGGACATCACATTTTGGGTTATTTAGACTAAAATACTCAATTTTGCTCTGCATGGGCCTGATATCCACTTACGAGGACATTATACTGCTACTGTTCTATCAAAATTTGAAATGATATCCTCATGTGTAGCTCTTATTTTTCTTAAAAACAAAAATATGGTAAAAAAAAACAAAAAACGGATAATTCTTTGTTATTACATTCGTCAAAGAGAAATTAAAAATGCATGTCGTGGAAGAGTTTGGGTCTTAGAAGGTTAAAATTAATATATACAAATTAATATTGCATTTAAAAAATTGCCACAAGGTTAAATAAACACTCAATTGTGCCGGAAATTTGAATTTTCTGACAATTATTTCAGGGTTCAGGCTTTAAAGGGTTAACAATCAATTTCAAGGCAACTGGCCTCAACCTACACATTTTCCTTAGCGGCCAGGAGTTGCTCAGTTTCTAGAGTGAACTCAAGTGACTATGTCCATTTTTTATATATAGTCTAGATGCCAGCATGCTACCAGACTGATATTAGCTTGGTATTTTCTACAATGGCTGTATTTGAACGATTGTTAAATATAGTCTCTGGTAAAGTGTGTTAGCTAAAGTATAGCAGTGT
Source organism: Perissodus microlepis (assembly GCF_051167445.1). Taxonomy (NCBI): domain Eukaryota; kingdom Metazoa; phylum Chordata; class Actinopteri; order Cichliformes; family Cichlidae; genus Perissodus; species Perissodus microlepis. The sequence continues at coordinate 19,676,452 of NC_140464.1, forward strand.
ATCAGTTTCTGTCACTTATAGACATGAACCATGTTAGTGGATAAAGGATCTAATGCTACTGCAGTGATGTAATAAAAGAACATCTTTACAAAAAGAAAATCTAAAGAAAATGTTTATCTTCCATTTATGATAGAGCAATAGACAGTGATTGGAAATTACCTTAACTATGGGACAGTTTTTGATGCAGACACAGTATCAAGACCCCTGCAGGTGCTGCATTAATTTAATTACGTAGGTTCTTTTTCTATTCTGAAATGTCAAAACTGGCTCATGAAGTAAGAGTTAATTGCTTAATACTTTTAAGCAGCACAGATCACGAAGTCAGCATGACGGTGATAATGAAGTGCCACCTGTGCTGACATCCAAAATGATGTCCAAAATTTCTCATCATTACACCTATGGTTTTCCCAACAATGACATGCAAAATGTCTGCTGTAATGGTTATTTTCATGGAATAATGAGGTCGAATTGGAAGTTAAATCAGTCAGCAGGTGGGTTTTGAGACGCCCGATGGAAATATAAAGGTCAAGGAGAGGAGAAAGCAGGAAAAAGACTCACAGAGAACAACATGTTCTTCTTGTCCTGGTTGACGGCTCGGGGGTCTGGGACTGGATCTGTGTGCTTGATCACGCTGACAGACTCACCTGCAGAGATGAGCGGTCAGGGAAGGCGACGGAAATTAGAAAAATGAATGAATGAATTAATTTATTCTTTGTCTGCGACAAAACACATACCGGTAAGAATGGACTGGTCCACACGCAGGGTTGTAGATTTGATGGAGATGATCCTGATATCAGCTGGCACTTTGTCACCAACTAGTGTTCACGTAACAAACACATACACAAAAGCAGGCCCTTCATTAACATTTGTTTCTTTAGTGATTTATTGGTTTGGCAGTATTACAGTGCAAAGACAATCTGACTGCAGTGTTACAGCTGGCTGGAGGAGGTGGGGAGGAAGGGGGGCTGGTTTTAACACTCTGGATGGATAGTGTTGTTGTTGAAAACCGATACCACAGTAAGAGTCAGAGGGAGAGGGAGACCTTGGGGAGATCATGAAATGAAAAGAACAGGTGTACAGCAAACAGAGGAGTGAGTGCTTATACTCAAGCTTATTCCTTCACTCACCCCCCAACTCCTTTTTCTCTGTCACTGCCTTATAAGGGGCCATGTTGATTTTGAAGGACAGTCTTGTATTCACGCACTTGCAAAATTGAGAAGTTCAGATTTCAAACACTTGAATTTAAATGACACATTCCAGACAAGGTTTTGGAATTCGACTAGAACAAGCTTATGTGTAGACTGCTTTGGGGAGTTAATCTCATCTTAATTCTGATCACATTTATGGATTTTCAGTGGCTGGATGGACTTTGAATAAACGCAGCAGATAAAGCTTACCAGAGACCTCCACTACATCACCAGGAACGATCTCCCTGGCCTTGATTCTCTGCACGCTCTTCCTGTCTGCCCTATAAACTTTCCCCATTTCAGGCTCGTACTCCTTCAGGGCCTCGATGGCGCTCTCTGCATTGCGCTCCTGTTTCAAACGTGCACAGAGAGCAAACACATAATCATTCCGGCTTCTTGATGTTCGAGTCCTTTGCATGATAGTTGTCAGCGCTGTAACATGTTAAAGGTCAGTTTTTAGATAGATAAAAAGGCTTTAATCAAAAGATCATTATTTTAAAAAAGTACATTTTGCTCAGTACATTTTTTTAAATGACCTGAATAGAAATGTATTTAAATATAACATATTTTGATATGATAACAAAAAAAAAGCTTAACAAAGTCTTCAGGCAAAGCGTCCTTGGCAAGTTGCCCCAATGCATGAATGAAACAGGGTAAGTGTTTGGGTGTGCATTAGATAATGTATCCAGAATGGGAAATTGTGGAGTTATTTAGTCAAAGAAGAGCTTGGTGTGCATGTGTCCACATCACTTTGTTGGTACAAAAATACTATTTTATGCCATTGAAACTGCGTTAGCATATTTTTTACAGATAAAACTTAAGAAACGGGAACGTATGATGTGTGATGTGACGGGCTGCTAGTAACAAAGTGACAGTTAAAAATTGGTTCAGCTCTTGAGGTAGGTGCATAACAAAATAAAAAAAAAACCCATCCCTGAAAATGGTCACGTACAAGGACAGGACTGAAAATTATTGTAAAAGCAAAATAAATTTCAAAGAAAAAAATTAAAAGACCTTCGAAAGCACAGAGAACTGTTGCTTTAAAACATTTTAAGAAAGTCTGGCATCTTAGAAGCAAAATATAAAGGAGAGGTAGCTCTAAAGGTGGGTAAAAATAAGTGAATGAATTAAAAAAAATATCCTGTATTTTCTGTCTGTGTTTGATTTTATGTACATTCCTAAAGCAAACGTTGTCTTTGTTGCCTTTGTTGTAGTCCCACATTTTCAGCCCTGTTTCCTGTTTCCTGTGCCTGTTATTAAAAGAAACTCACACAGGCGTCAGTGAATTCAAATCCCAAACCTTTTTGGTATGAGGTTACAGTGCTAACTACTGCACCACTGAGCCATAATAAATATTAATGAATATCACTATATGTTGTAATGTTTGAGGGCAGAATGCACAGATTTTGTTTTATTCTAGGACAACATACTTATAAAAACTAATAAAAGCGCTTTTAGCCTTTTTTTCATAGTTTTTTTGAGCACCCAAAGTTGCTGTGGCAGATAATCATCAGGCACTGGCATTAGTAATGAGGGATAAGGTTGCTGATACCAGTGACTGACTGATGGTTGAAGGCGTTGTTTTCCATTATCATGAGGTTTTCCTGATGTTTGTATTTTATTAAAGTCCATCAGCTTAAATAATCTAATTTAAAGAGAGGTTGTGCAACCATAATTTTGCAGGACTTGTGCTGCAGCAGGTTGAAGTCCTTAAATTCAACATGATGAACAAGAAACGACTGTGAGCTTTTCAAAGTCGTTTCTTGTTCGTCATGTTGAATTATTTCCCAGTAAAAGCAGATGGTACACAGAAGAGTCAGACAGCCTGGTGTCCGCTTCAGTCTGTGGTTTCTTCCAAGGTTGCCCCCGACTGCCTCAAAGTGTAAAGCCCAACTTATGCCAGCTGCCCTCCCTCTCTCCATTCTCCTCCTCATCCCCCATGTGTGAATCCTTGTGCATAGTTTCCAAATGACTGCCGCAGGGTTGATATGAACCTCTCAACCACACACGCACAAAACGCAAGCCTGCGGTAACGTGATCGTCCCTCTGTATTTTTACTGAGGATTGCAAAGTGTGGATTGTAACGCAGCAGTTTGAACCGTCAAGGCAGGAACGGGACCCGGTCCGTGGCCTCTCTCCACGCGCCCTGTTGGCTTAACCTTTCACCTTTTCACCTCCTGTTTACGTCATGCCTCTCTTTCTGGCTTTTCTTGATCTTTGAGATCTAAGGAGCGTGTGTGCTCTCTGTAAAGGACACAAGGCCTGAGCAGGCCGCTGATGTGCGTGATTTATTGGGCGTGACTGTTTCTAAGTATAAGAATCTATTTAGGTGTGTGTATGTGGGCAAAAGACAGTATTCAGGAGCAGGTATGTGGCCTTGGGATTGCAGTTGTTTCTGAATATGTGTGTGTGTGTGTGTGTGTGTATTTATGCGCGCTCACTGACCTGCCACACTCCAACAACAGCATTCGCGATGAGGATGAGGAGGATGACAAAGGGCTCGACAAAAGCAGTCACAGTTTCTTCTCCTTCCTCAAACCAAGCCAGCACCTGAGACAGTCACACACAGACAGAGTCCAAAGTTGAATGAGTTGTTGTTTAAAATTAGATGATGAGACACTGAAGTTGTCAAAATGAAACCCTTAAAATTCTAATTATGATGAAACTTTATTTCTAAAAAACACAAAAACCCCTAAAATTTCCTTGAGGAACTGTTGACTAGCAGATCTTACACTCAAAATCCAGGGATCACAATGGCAGAATAGTAAACTCTCATAATTGACCCTTAAATTACAACAAATATTTAGCATTTGTACTTAATAAATTAGTTAAATGAATCTATTTTTTTTTCTTTCTCAATCACTGTTCAAACATAAATTTTAAAGGAGTGTACAGGAAAGAAGTATCTCCCTTTTTTGCAAAATACATGGGAAATTAAATTAACCTACTTCATTATATGGCCCATGCCACAACAAATACAGTGTACTTACAATGTAAGATGGGGAAGTGGAATTAATTCCAAAAAACAGTATAATTTCTCCCCACAGCTTAGGTACTACTAAAAATTACTTATACATGACTTAAAGTTACTGTCACCATAATAATTTGTAATAACCTGACTTTTTAACCCCCATTTTTAGTGTACCTCTCATTTGTAGGTCAATATAATTATACTGCAATTTCTAAGAAAATATTTAATTACAAGGGAATTACATGCTTAGTCATTGGCCACATTATAATGTGTTATCAAAAATACACAATATCTGTAAAAAAAACCCAAACAAACTCTAAGACAGTTTTCTTTTTCTTTTACAGAGGTGCCCATTCATCACGCTGACACTTTCCTCTCGAGTTAAAATGATACATTGTTACTATCGCTAAGCCCATGATACAGAAGTGTCTTTACGTTTGTTGTGCACCTGTCGCTCAGGGTGAGAGTATTATCTTTTACTGCTGAGTAGCATAAACATAAACATATATTTGTCACGGCTCGGAGCTATTTCTGCACCGCTGTAGGATCAAATGACATTATTCTTTGTCACTGTTGCACCGTACGCTATCCTATGTGTGAAGTTCTCCACATGTGACTCTTTTCTAAACCTATATTCGCGCACGTGTGCGCCCCTGTGAGCGGGAGCTACACGTTACTGATGCTGGTGTGTTTCGGAAAGGCCTCGTGTTGACACTGACACAGATTAGTTGCAGGCCACCGGAGCACGGACCCAAGCTGAGAGAAAAGAGTAAAGCCCTCCCATCCTTCCTTCGTAGCATTTAGCATTTAGCTCAGCATCACAGTCTTTCTTGTTTTCCATTCGCCTGCTTTTCATCTCACATGTTTTCTCCCCCCCCCCCCCCTTTTTTTTTTTTTTTTTTAAAGTAGGCTTGATTGCTTGCTCTCTCCAGTCTGTCTTCACTGTGCTTCTCTTCAAAGACACAATCGATCTCCAGACTGAGGGTCAGGGCCTGTCAACACCTTGCAGTGGTCAAGCATTCCTGTGTGTATGAATAGGATGACCATGTATTTGCAGTATTTAGTGTTCTCTCTTTTAGAAACCATATATGACTCTGAATCTATTGCGCTCATTTGTCATTGTAACAGACAATGCCATTGTGCAACCCAATCCCCAGCCCCCTGCCCTCGTCTCTGTCTCTCACTCTCTCCTGCTGCTGCAAGCAATCCCTCGTTCCTTCCATCCCTGACCTTTGTCTAAGGATATAGTTTCTCGTCCTGGCTTGAGACTTTCTTAAAATAAAGGTCCTGCCATGCACATGCACTGCCACTCTCTTTTCGTCTTTCTCTTGTTCTCTCGCTATTTCACACGCAGCATGTCAGGCCTTCTAAGGCTATAGTGACAGCTGTAGAGGGAGCCCTGAGGGGAGCAATCGAAGATTAAAACAATGTGAAGAACCTAGTCGCCTTCATAAAGCTGCACTGGCGAGAGCAACAAGGAGGGGAGAGGGATTCCTCGTGTCAGTGAGAGTGGCACTAAAGGTAATCTAATAACGTGATGATACGAATGATGTTGTCAGCTGAAGTGTGTGTGTGTGTTTGGTAAAGAGTCAAAAGACATGCAGCCCCAGATCCCAGACAAGCCCCCAATTATGTAAGAACAACGTTCATAAACAGTAACATAAAATTAAGACCTGAAAGGCAACAAAACGGGGGTGTTTAACTTCAGTTGCCACATATTCTTAAGTTTAAATTAGAGGTAGAGTCTCAAAATCATCCACATGAGCATGGTTACCTCTAGCTGCAAAAAAAATGTTAACATCTTGATATAACTCTGGGATGTATTCAGCACTGGTAAACGAGAGAAAATGTACCTTAAGGATTGCTACACTGCTACACTCTGTTTCTCACAGTGTAAAGGAAATATGCCCACAAATCCGGCAGAGTTCAAGAATGTTTTAGGCCTTCTCAGGTGTGAGCACCAAACGGACACTCTTGGACTTTTAGTGTACGGCTTCTGGGAACTGCAGAGCGTTGTAACACAACTCAACACTGACAACTGCTGCTGTAGGACAACGAATGCTAACTAGACTTTCTAACTGCTCAACCTCAGCTTAATGCTAAATAACCCATCAAACATGTGATCTGCCAGATATCTAAAACTTGAATTCCTGGGAGAAAATTTTCATATTTTGAGGCAAATTGGAAAATTATGCAAAAGAGTGAAAAGAAAACTAATTAAACACATGGTGTCTGAAGTATAGGAAGAGATTAGAGAATCTACTACATGTGGTGTCCATCACTGAAATTACAAACACAACTTTTACAAGCACTGCTGAGAATATATCCTGTTCATTAATTCATTGTGTTAGCTAGTCTTCCTCTGCTTTTTCCATTTCCTTTTGAATGGATCTGGTGTTAGTAAATGTAAGACGGGGATGGAAGGGGCACCTCTACACAAATAGAAAAATACATCTTTTCACTACAAGATAATAAAGAATGATTTTTGAACTTGTGCAAGCTCTGTGCAATGAACACTTCATGAATATTACATAAGTAGGTGCTTTGCATTGGATAAATGGATGGTCGCACAGGGGGTTGCATCATGAAACTCACAAAAGAGATGCAGGCTGCCAGTAGAAGGATTCTGACCAACAGGTCCTCGAACTGCTCCACCACCAACTCCCAGATACTTTTGCCTGATAAACACATTCAAATAAATAGACATAGCCCATCTATTAAATCAAATTCAATGTTGATACAGTGTTAAGAATTCCTGTTATTATACATGTAAGACCGGATTAAAACAAACCGGATTAAATGGAAAAGGCAGTGACTGTGATTTAGGTGAAAACACATATTTGATTAATGATGACTGACTGACTGTTTGTTTTAATATCCTCCCACCACTTTGGGCTGCTCCAAAACCAGCAGCAAAGACTGTTGCTGCTTTAGTTTGAGTTCATTGCACAACAGATGTGGATACAATCCATTAGTTTCTCGAGCAGTGTGTGGTGTATATACATCATTACTATACTGGAGTCAGTAACAAGTGATAAACACACACACAAGGGAGCAGTCATGACAGGAAGTGAGAGGAACAGCTGTACAGGGATGTTAAAGGAAGCATGCAGGTGTGTAATGTTTCGGGTTGACTTACCTTCCTCTGCTGGCAGCTCTGTTGGTGATGAGAGACAGAGAACATTAGTAAAGCACAACACTTACTACATTTGTTCTGATATTTGCAGAGGGAAACATGCAGTCAGGGCAATCGATTTGACCGTAAAACCATAAAGTACAAAATACACAGTATAAAGTAAACATTACATTGCACAATTTACACTTTCTTCACCAAACTGAGGCCCTGCTCCAATAAACAGTAACACTTTACTCCAAAATGCATTCTCAAAAAACATGATTCCTCTTCATTTTACTGAATGTAGGACTTTTTTTTCCCCAGTGAATTAAATGTGAAGCAGAGGTAGGAATATTCATGATTTTCCAGTTCCTGTTATTTGAACCCTTAAGCCAAGCAGTAATGTGGGTACAGTTACATTCATGCCTATGCTTTCCCTGCTGTGATAAGCAAGAAAAAAAAAGGCCTCTGATGCTTTCTTTATAAAGCTCAATGAGACTGTAAAAACTCCATCTGCTGAGACAAAAGTAAATATCTTGACTTTGAGTCAAAAAGGGACTCTCGTGCGCTCAGTTTCAAAATACAAACAAATTACCCCCAATCTAAACTAAAACCAGTAGCAGTTGTCAGGAACTTGACACCCTGAGGCACCTGCTCCACAAACATAACTCCTGCTTTGTGTCAGTCGGATAGTTTCCCTTAATTAGACCAGCATCACAAAGTCACACACAGCTTTGAAACCGACACTGCCGCTATTTGTCCTCCTTCACCTTCCCCTCCCATTTCCCTCAGTGTCTCTGCTCCTGCCATTTTATCTTGTTAACCTCCGAGGTACTCCGTACGTATGCCGCCTCTCATTCAAGCTAAATCTGATGCTCCTGGACCTTCCCATCATGTCATTCACCATCATTTTCTACTGCTCTTTATTTCCACTCTGTATCAAAGGCTTCATCTAAGTGCTCCATCCATCCATCAAGCCACCCATCCATCTTTTTGTTTCCCTCACCGTTGTAGCCATACTTTTCCAGGCTCTTCTTAACCTGCTCAGGTGACAGCCCGGTGTCTTCAGTGACGCCAAAGTAGGCCAGAACATCTTCCGACTCTTTGGTGTGTGCGTTCTCCATCCTCACTTACACGGAGAGGCTTCGAGACAAAAGGGATAGAAAAAAAATGGAGAGAAATTACAGCTGGCCAAACACTGAAACGTAAAACAAATGATGCGGAATTCTACCCACCACTTTCTTGAAGAGTGGGATTAGGATTAAAAACTGGCAACCCCCTGTGCGTTCACACTGGCTCTCTCTTTGCCCCCTCTCTCTCTCTCTCTCTCTCTCTGGGCTGTTGCTCTCCTCTAGGAGCCCTGGACCAACAGAAAGTGCAACCCTGCAAACTGTCCTCAAAAGTTTTATAGCGATGAAAAAGTTGCCCCATTGGTGCTTGTCCACCATGCACCCCCCTCTCATTGGATGAGAACGTCACAAATAGGTGGGCAGGGATGGCCCCCGTGGTAAAGAATAGGCAGGGGGGGAGGGGGGGGGAGGTGGAGGGGGTAGAGGGCAGCAACTGCAGAGGGGTCCCAGCATGCTGGAAATAAGATGTGCATAAGAGAACATGCATGGTTAGCATGGAGAGGCAACATAAAGACTGTCTGAATGGACACTGGTGGGCACGTGTATGTCCACATGTCTGTAGACACAGGTGGACACTTGTTCACTCAGTGAATGAACAAAGAAACGTAAAAGACACTGAGAGATGTCGACTTTTCAGCAGTGGAAAGCATATTTTGAGTACCTGATTTTTAAGCAGTTCCCAACTTTCAGATTTGGACTGCTTGGAGGCCCCTTGACTTGTTTTGTTTGTTTTGAAAATTTTCATCTTCTTAAACTTCTCAGTTGAGAAATTATTAAGTGGAGGAGATGAGACTGAAAACTAAAATTGAATGGTCATGCATCCCACCCTTCAAATAAAGCCCACAGTGTGATCCAGGCACATGTAAGTCTTCTACCAGCACGAGATCACCTAAAGCAAACTGATGCAAAGCGGTAAAACATCCAGTGGTTTGATGAATCAGAATCTTAGGTTGCTGATGGATATTTCAGAGTTCATGTTCTGTGTTATAATAATGGATTGGATTTATATAGCGCTTTTCAAGGCACCCAAAGTGCTTTACAATGCCACTATTCATTCACTCTCGCATTCACACACACGGGTGGAGGCAAGCTACGGTTGTAGCCACAGCTGCCCTGGGGCAAACTGACAGAAGCGAGGCTGCCATATCGCGCCATCGGCCCCTCTGGCCAATACCAGTAGGCGGTAGGGTAAAGTGTCTTGCCCAAGGACACAACGACCAGGACGGAGAGCCTGGGGATTGAACCGGCGACCTTCCGGTTACAGATACGCTTCCCAACCCCTTGAGCCACGGTCGCCCCATGTTAATACCGAGGCGCACCTGTTGATACATTTAATTAATTATTTAATCAATTGTGGCTTTTCAATATGCCTGGTCTGCACTATTTTCAATTAAATCTAAGTTTCTACAGTTTGGTCATCAATATATTTTTATTGTCATTTTACACAGTCAACATTTTTTTTTAAACTGGGCTAGATAATAAAGTTAAACCCATGTGTTTATGGAGAGTGTCACCTTTTCTTTTACTTTTACCTCTGTAAGGTAATCTAGGTGTGATTGAAGTGAAAACCTTCCGCTTTAATTCAAGGGTTTTAACAAAATACGACATTTACTTAGGAGTTATGGCCACTTTGGTACACAGTACACAGTTTACTATTATCAGAGGCTCAAAGGAAATTCCACAAAGTAATAGTATAGTTTTAAATATAAGGTCATCTAAAATATCTTAGTGCTTATTCCACTGGACTTCTTTACCATCAAGTTATCCATGTATCAAAAGAAGAACAAGAACAACTGCCCTATTATGATAATAAGTATTATTAGTTGGTAACACACTGTGTGTGTATATATATATACTAGAGATGGACCGATCCGATATTACGTATCGGTCCGATACTGACCCAAATTACTGGATCGGATATGGGCGAGAAATAAAAAATGTAATCCGATCCATTAAATATCAAAAAAAGCACCTCACAAAACTTGCTACAGGTGTAACTCGGCTCATAACCGTAGCACGTAGCAGCAGTATGCATCACGTGATAGAGCGGCTGTGTGTATTTGTAGCCTCGCCACCAAACCAGCATTTCATCTCCGAGGAAGTTGTCCCAGAGAGAAGTAAAGCAAGTGTGTAAGTTCATCTCTGAATGTTTGTAAAGCATTCCCATGTTAAGCTTAACAACCGATATATGGAGCCACTGCCTCTCTCTCTCTCTCTCCTGCTGCTACTTCAATCGTGAAACTGATCAATGATCAGCTGATCGGCTTTTCTGTCGCGAGTCCGTCTCTCTTCTTAGTTTTTGGCCCACTTCGCGCCAGAAAGAGGAAACCAGCGGCTGAATGTATTTAATATTACTTTCTACACCAGGATCCTTTTTTACGTAGCTGACGGCTGGTAACTGTGCAGGGGCGGATCTAGCAAAGTTTAGCCAGGGGGGGCCGATAGGGCATTAACAGGGAAAAGGGGGCACAAAGACATACTTTTCTTTCTTATTCTCGTTTAAAATGTCTAGCTTTTAATAAATAATTATCTGACTCTTACACCCAAAATTTTAATCTGATGTAAAATATATAGAAGTCCATTACTGTGTATAGTAATGGACTTTTTGCATAGTACTGCTGTTCCATGTAACATTTTAATGAATTAAAATGTTTTACATGAAATGAATTGATATTTTATTAACTGTGTATATATTTAACTATTATTTCCATTTGTAATTAACTGATGATACATTTAATTAATTATTTAATCATATGTTTATTTCATTTCGCTGTTGTAATAATATGAATTTTAAAAATGTGGGACTAATGAAGGTTATCTTGTCTTGTCTTGAGCAGTTATGACAACTCAAGTGGAGCAATTTGAAGAAACACTCCTTGAATGCAGTGGAGATTAATACTTTTTAAATAAAATTAATGTACTTGTGGACTGACTCAGAAAGCAGAGGAATGACTTTTATAGTTTTATGATGAATTTCCATCCATGCATCCATCCATCCCTCCCTCCATCCATCCATCCATCCATCCATCCCTCCCTCCCTCCATCCATCCATCCATCCCTCCCTCCCTCCCTCCCTCCCTCCGTCTGTCCGTCCGTCCGTCCGTCCCTCCCTCCATCCATCCATCCATCCATCCATCCATCCATCCCTCCCTCCCTCCCTCCCTCCCTCCCTCCCTCCATCCATGCATCCATCCATCCCTCCCTCCCTCCCTCCCTCCCTCCATCCATCCATCCATGCATCCATCCATCCATCCATCCATCCCTCCCTCCCTCCCTCCCTCCATCCATCCGTCCGTCCGTCCGTCCCTCCCTCCCTCCCTCCCTCCCTAACTCCCTCCCTCCCTCCATCCATCCATCCACCCCTCCCTCCATCCAAGTGCTTTTCCAATTCAGAGGTGCAGTGGGTGCTGGAGCCTATCCCAGCTGTTATAGGGCAAGAGCTGGGATACACCCTAGGCAGCACGGCAGTCTATTACAGGTGACTCCACTTTATATTTTTAAATCTATTGTAATGTTTCACTATGTATCACCCCATTCTCCACCTTCCCTCCTGTCATATTACAGCACTCCAAACCACAGAGCACGACACAGGGGCTTGTTTTTGGTTTATGTGTGAGGTCAGAAATGGTCATTCTAGGGGGGGCAGGTGCCATATTTGAGTCCAGTGCTCAGTTCTTATAATACATCCACGGTCCCAACTGGTCTGGTCTCGGTTACCTTGTCGTCACATATATCACATGACAAAGCAACAGGTGTGAAAATGCATGTGCATGCCCATGCTGAAAACATAATGCACGGCCAAGTGTAAACAGACGGGAACCCTGCTGGGACCTGTTATCAGCTGCAAATTGACTTACAAGTCTTTAAAACCAGCAATGGCAAAAAAATGTTTTGGCAATTAGAGACTGCAGAAATAACCTGTTAACACACCACGGGCTTCATGTTTCTTTTTAGGCCGATACGACCAGGCTTTTAACAAAAAGGTTGCTTCTGTGTTTCAAGACACCTGATATGGTAGAGAATTCCCTAGATACTGTACTATTACATATTATTACACCACCTGCACATGAGTAATAAACACTTCATGAATGTCAGACTGAAAGATGCTCTGTGTTTGGTCTCAACCACCTGTAAAGGGAACATTTTTTTCTCTTTCTTTGATAAATATGAATATTTGGCCCTATTTACGGCCTTGTGTTTGCATAAAGAAAAAGAACTACCAAACACAAACAAACACAGTGGGGATACATCAGTGTATAAGCTATGTTTCAGTGTGCTATGAATCCCATTTGTCCATTATGGTCTCCTGCACCGGCCGTATTCGCAGCTCTGTAAGAAAGAGCACTCCGTTTTCTAAGAAACATTTGTCCTCTGGTTCTTACGGAGCCCCGCAAGGGACATGGGAGAAAAAAAAATTACGATGAAGTTTTGCGAGATCTCTCAAAACAAACTCGGGATCTCGCAAAAGTTTTGCGAGATCTCGCAAAAGTTTTGCAAGATCTCGCAAAACAAACTCGGGAAAAGTTGAATTCCAACAATGGCGGCAGCTACTTAGTTGTAATATTACTCTTTCTGGGTCACAAAATAAACTTAAGATATTTTGAGGCGTGAATGTAGTTGTGTAAACGTCAAATATGTGCTCGGTTTACAAGACATCACATATTTGCAAAAGTGCTGCGACGTTTTCGGAGATCTGACACCCACCATGTCGAAGCTAACGGGAGGTCGAGACCTACTACAGCCGGGAGGAACACCGCTCTCCTGGCACATCGTGCCTCGACCTCCCGGTCGGCTTCGAGCTGGCGGCCTCCGAAGAATGCGGCTAAAAGTTTTGCGAGAACTCGCAAAAGTTTTGCGAGATCCCGAGTTTGTTTTGCGAGATCTCGCAAAAGTTTTGCGAGATCCCGAGTTTGTTTTGCGTCTTAATTTTTTTTCTTCCATGTCCCTTGCGGGGCTCCGTAGGTTCTCAGGCTGAAGGTCAATAACATCCATGTCCATACAAATACTTAAATAGAGGCACACTAGATTCAGATTAGCTTTAATTCACAGTGTTTTTTTATTTATTTATTTTACTTTGGTAATGTTATATCATTTTGATTTTTTTATTGCTGTGCAGCACTTTGGTTAATGTCTGCAGTGTTTAAATGTGCTATAGAAATAAACTGACTGGCTCTTTGAAGTTTTTAGGGGAGAATAACTGACCGATGCTTCTGAAAATGAAAGTGTACAGTTAATTTGAACAGCTAAACAGTTCAACAATAAGACGAATGGTCATTTTTCCATTTTAAAGTCCAACATTCATAATTATGAAAATCCAAGAACTAAATAAAAATATCATTTAGGCTTAAGTTTTCAGATCATACTTTCATCTGAGTAGCAAAATGAGATGGTTTCGACATGCGCAGAGGAGGGAGAGATGCTGAAGATGGAGCTGCCAAGCAGGAGGAAAAGAGGAAGATCACAGAGAAGATACACAGATGTAGTGAAGGAGGACAGGCAGAGAGTTGGTGTGCCTGAGGAGGATGCTAGGGATAGGGTGAGCTGGAGGCAGCGAAGGAACCCTTAAAGGAAGCAGCCAGAAGAAGAAGCAGAAGACATTCAGCGGACTATAATGAAATTACCTGCTTGTAATTTATATGGTCAGAAATGAAGGATTCACACATTAATGCTGTTTTAAACACTCTTATAAAATGTTTCACAGGTTCTAAAAACATGTAGATACTTGTTGTTGTATAATAACTTCTTCTTAGTCTTAAGATAACAAAGGTCATTATTGTGAACTCAGATGTGGCCACCCACTCTCATAAGTCATACTTATGCAATACTCCCCAACTTCCTCTTAACTCCCATCTCTCTAATCTTTACGATCTTTTTTCTCTTTCTAACCCTACATTTACAATCAGTCTTGCATCTGTCTATTTCCATCTCCCCTGCAGGCTGCGGTCTGTGTTGGAAACCCTCCTTTGTGTGCTACACTTGTAACCCTCGATGCTGTTGTGGGCCCAGCTGTAGCAGTGCAAAGCTCAAGGTGGCTCACTGACATTTAGCTCAATCTCCCCCAGGGATCAGATTACTGCGCCTCGATCTAAACACTGTGCTCTAATACTAATAAAACACAGCAGTGATAATGCTGCACCGCCTGCGGAGAGGCACACACGCACACACTTGTGTGTGCTTGAACAATGAGAATGGGATTTCTAGAAGACACGTTTAAGATCATTACGTGGAAAGAATGATTAGGCGTGTTTTGTGCGTGTAAAATCTTTTTACCCGGCTGTGTTTGTGATGAGATTTTAATTAGAAAGAACACTTTTACTGCAGAGACAGATTACGCAATTTGTTGAGCTATTTTTGGATAACGACTCAACTTGATTACACAAGCACAACTCAGTGGTGTAAATGTAAAATGCAAGCTTTTCTTCCTATTATTTTTTTTAAAAAATATAAATAATCTGCGTTTTCTTTCCAGCGCTGAACAATAAGATTCACTTTGGTTGAGTTCACGCTTTCAAGGTGCAAGCACTCACGGGGTTGAGTGGCACGACTGTTGACTTAAGGATATTTAAGTCCTGCAGCATCACGGACAAACAGGAGGGGCACAGTTCTTCTAAAACAGAATGTCCTTCACTGTCGACCCCTCAGTGCTCCATCCGGTCGTTAAGTGATGACGTGACGAATCCTACTTCCGGGCCTAAAGTAGTCTGCGTTTAATATGGCTTTTGTGTTGTTAACATGTTTAATGTTATGTATTTTCTTCTATTTAATCTCAAAAAGCTCCTAAAACAGTCAGTGATCACTGTTGACCTCCCTCGGCTTTTATTACCGCTAATCAGTTATTTAAGCTCAGTTTTTAAAACCTTAGGATGTAACTACAGCCCAGCCCATGCAGCAGTATATGAATGACTAACCTCGTATTGTGGATGGATTATCTCAGTTGTTCTCCTGGCTGAAGTTTGGTCCTTTTACAGCATCCTGCCATGCGATTACATTTGTTCCTGACCACCGAGAACACTCACGTTAACTTTTATCGAGTGGAAAAAAAGTTAGCTTGTTTATATTATGCTAACATAGCTGTGTCGCTAGTGGTCACGTAGCACATCATTATTAAATACCAGCTAGCCAAACTTCAGTAACCCTACAAACGTCACTGCTGTTTAGTTTTCTGTCTTCATTTATGTTGGAAGTGATATCAGAGCTGTATGTTTTAATTTGTTTCCAAAACCCCGCAGTCAGGACATGCTATATTGTATTTAGATAGAAGCTAGCGAGCTAACTTCCTGCTAACTTCTAACTCCGTTAAATGTCATAAATTCCGTTTTCATGGATGCCTGGATGTTAAACTCAATTGTTACACCTGGTAGAGCAGAACGCTGATCATTTTATTAAAGATGAAAGACTTTAGACAGTTTTTCAACTCTCAGTAATCCCATAGTGATCGTTTGATATATGGACCTGCAGCGGAGTTTAGGCCCAGACACGGC
This sequence comes from Perissodus microlepis, assembly GCF_051167445.1. Taxonomy (NCBI): domain Eukaryota; kingdom Metazoa; phylum Chordata; class Actinopteri; order Cichliformes; family Cichlidae; genus Perissodus; species Perissodus microlepis. The sequence goes on from NC_140464.1 coordinate 19,692,336, forward strand.
TAGTGACGTCAGACTTAACGACCGGATAGTCAGTGTTGGGGAGAAACGGAATACATGTACCGCCGTTACGTATTTAAAATACAAAATATGAGTAACTGTATTCCGTTACAGTTACCGTTTAAAAGGGTGGTATTTAGAATACAGTTACTTTGTTGAAATAAATGGATTACACGGCGGTATTTTCCTGTTTCATATTGTGGCGGGTCAGGACTGTTTGGGTTTTGTTTGACAACTATGTTCTGTTGTTCCAGGCGGCGTTAGGGTGGCCATGGTTACAGGGCAACGCGCTCTCTCTGCGACTGTGTGTTTCCTGGGTGAGAGAGCGCCTTTTTGTTGTTGTTGTGCTAAGCTAATAGGCAGAATGCTACAGGCATAGCCCTAAAGAATGTAGCCTCATGGGCAGTGTAGTCCGTGCTGCAGGGAGAATGGACTGCCATACCCGTTATGTGTTTGTGAGCGCGAGGAGGGAGAAAAAGGAAAGTGGAAAAGTACAAGTTGTCATCGAGCAGAAACGGGAGATAGAAGCATGTAAATATAATAATAACCACTGCAGCCAAGAAGAGTGCCTGACGAGCCCAGTTGTAAGTAAGCTATTAAGACTCGACTGTACACCATGTTCGTGTTTTCCTCCGAAACAATAAGTTCCGTTGGAGAAGCCTTTCAACGCCTCTCTCTGTCTCAAACTTGACCCAGACAACAAAGTAAAGCTATTTTTCGGCTACGAGCCTGACACACGGAACCCGACATATTAGCCAGAGGTCCCTTTACTATGGTTCGGAGCCGCGGACCTTCAGTAATAGTAATAAATCACACAGCAATAGTACATTCATGTAGTTGTAAAAAGCATGGTAATATATTAAGTAATCCAAAGTATTCAGAATACTTTACTCTCATTGAGTAACGTAACGGAATACGTTACAAAATACATTTTGGGGCATGTATTCTGTAATCTGTAGTGGAATACATTTTAAAAGTAACCTTTCCAACACTGTCCATAGCTGTTAAAAATCTCACCCCGAGACCTCTGCTGTTATCACATTTAGCTAAAACAACATTTTAAATATGAAGGTAGTCAAAATGTAAGAGTATAATGATAAAATCAACATTATATTCATTTAGCAAAAGTTTGCAAATCATGTTACGAGTATCTGTGATAAAGAAATATAATCAAATCCTCATGTTTGATGCGTTAGATGCAGTATATTTGATTTGAGTGCTGTACACCCTGGTGCTAAAGTCATTGTTCAGTGATTCGCAGGTCATACAATATCACAAATATACTGCATTAATACACACTTTGATGCAGAAAACTTCAGAGTGGCTCAAATACCAATTGGTGGGTTGATGGTTCACTCCCCATCTCCTCGGGTCAGCATGTTAAAGTATCCTTGGGCAATATACAGTTGCCCCTGATTGTGTGTGTGTGAATGTTAGATAAGATGCTTTGGTATTGAAAATACTTGTATGAATGTGTGTGTGATTGAGTGTTTGAGGGCTTTGATAAAAAGTTCTTTGAATCCTTTTTAAAAAATTTCATTTTCTCATTTTCCTCTCTTAAACATCTGTTTTATTAGCTTGTTTGTTTGTCCTTTCACCTGAAACAGTTACGTGCTTAATGATTTGTAGCTGGGACCGGTACAGTTTAGGTCGTGATGTAACAAGTGTGTGAGAGCTCGTTGGCAGGCGGCTTGGTGTGGGAGATGGGCACGTCAGGGCTGGCTGCCTGCATGTGGCTGCTCATCACCATGATACATACAGGAAGCACCAGGGAGGGAGGATGATGAGGGCCAAAAGTAGCAGCAGCAGCAGAGTGTTGTACGTTTGTGTGTGTAGGTACTGCATCGTATTATTAGCTGAGGAAGGGCAGCTGGGGTTTGAAGTGCCTCACTGTAACTGTACCTATAGCAGCAGTTGTGCTGCTCTGGTATAAATAGCGCAGTGGGCATGTGGGCAGGCGGCTGTGACACAATGGCAGAAATTCGGTGTTCTTTCGAAGAGATTTGAGAATGTGACATCTTGCAAGCGAAGATCCCCCGCTCTAGATGCTACACTGGAGCTTGAAGGTTGAATCAAGGTGGAGATGAGCGTGAAGCACTTTTTCATGCATTATGTTATTAAATTAATCTGGTAATATTCACTCTTACACCTGTGTAGAAATGGAGATGATGCGGAAAGAAACAAAGCAAAACAAATATTGCAGTGCTGCCTAAAGAACACAAAACGTAACACCTTTTATAGCGCAGTAATTTGGGATTTTAATAGTTTTTCTTTACGTGTTACACACATAACAAGTCGTTCTCACACAGCTTTGGAAGCTTTTTTCCACCACTGAAAAAATCATCACATCCAATTTTGGGTTATTGTCTCAAAATTTGAAATTGCTAACAAAAACATCCGACAAAGAACCCAAATCTGAAACAGTAACTTGAAATTGTGAGACATTAAGGAGAAATTTTGATATAATAACAAATAACATCTAAAATAAATTTTTACAACATTTTCAGCTCGTCGATCTCCAACGTTTGAACTTTAGCTTTATATATCAAATACTTTCCACACCTTGAAATCTGAGGCTGTTTGTTTCAAAATGACTCTCCCAAAAACTATTAAAGATAAAAGCCTAAAAAAATTAACTGGTCTTCCTTTACCATCAAAATGAATCAGACTCTGTCACTTTCAGGCCTTTTGTTCACACAATGAGATCTGAGGCAATGCCTGTTTTGTATGTATCTGCCCCAAATGACAGACACTTGAAAACATCAGATATCTTGAAAAGTGTTTGATATATGAAGCTATAGTAACAGAAACCAGCCCACTGAGTGAACAATGGGCTGTGAGGTCAGTTCCTTGATCATTAATATGCCAATTGTCATGACCATTGAGCATGCATCAAGACACATGAAGCAAAAATTCCACAGCATTCATGATATATGTCTAAACTTTATCATTTTGTACCAAATTCTTATGTAAATTGAAAATGTTTGAGCAGGTACTTCATGCTGATTCGATTTTTTCTCCAGTGGCAGAAACAAGCATCCATACACAGGATTTTAGGACTTTAACCCAACTTTCCCAGGTGTAAGACCCTCTGTAATTCATTGCACTATTCCAAGTCTCAATTTTTGTATCTTCACTCATTTTACTTTTTTCTGCATGTGGAGTGAAGTGACCTGTAAGTGCGGGAGCCCTGTTTGCTGTATGATAAGAGTAACACGTTACGATCTCTGGACTGAGGCACAAAACTAGAGACATAGCAATGCTATTGTAAAATTAAAATAAAGACAACAACAGACACAATGTTGATGTATTTTTTTAAGCTGCTTCAGCTAAATAAACCAATAACTTGCCCTTCCAAGGCATCGCTAATTTGACCTAAAATGATAGTTCTTTAATAATTTTTTGGGCCAAACAGTAATCCCTGAGCAGCTGGTCAATGCTTTGTCCAAATTCAAACCAAACAGTGATGGTAAAAGGCCTGCATTTGTATAGCGCTTTACTCAGTCCTTAAGGACCCCAAAGCGCTTTACACTACATTCAGTCTTTACACCCATTCACACACTGGTGACGGCAAGCTACATTATAGCCACAGCTGCCCTGGGGCGCACTGACAGAGGCAAGGCTGCCGGACACTGGCGCCACCGGGCCCTCTGACCACCACCAGTAGGCAAACAGGGGGTTAGTATCTTGCCCAAGGATATTTGTCATGCAGCCAGGAGGCAGCTTGGGATCGAACCACCGACCTTCTGGTCAGTGGCTGACCTGCTCTGCCACCTGAGCTACAGCCACCCCAGTGATATCATGTAGAAGACCGACCGCTGTATCCCAGTTCATGAGTGTGAATTTGCTTCGAACTCCTGCCATCTCAGTAATCTCCAGTCTGTGATTCCTTCCCTCTCCTGCATCCACTTCCTAACTCCTCTGCCACGTGCCCCGAAACCTGTCCCTGGAAGTAAATCAGCGTCAGGCGCTCTCTTAACTGAGTGTGTCCCTGAGAACATAAAGTGTGGACGCTTTCCAGGCTCTCGTGTTGCTCTCTTATGTCACCAAATCTCTGAGTGAGCCCCTCGTCCTCCCACCTCTTTGGTCCAAGGAGAGAAAGAGACACTTCCTCCTCAGAAGATCTGTTTGGACTTTGCAGTGAAGCCACATAAACACACACAACCAGACACACTCTCCACTGTGCCTCCAAGATCTGGTTGTGATTTGTTTACAGAGGCCACTCCACTCTTGCATTCGATTTATGGCATCAATTAATAGCTCGGTAGCAGCTACTGCTCTGCTTGTATTACACTTTCAAATCTCCATGACTTATGATTTGATACATCTTCTTACGGAGCGGGTCAGCTTGTTTACAACAAATGTAAATTTGATTAAGTCAGAACGGGCAGTGATGCTCTCAGATAACTACAGGATAGTCCATCAGCTCCTCAATCACACAGGGCGAGGCCTTCACTTTGAAGAGAAGCGCTGTTCACACTTACAGTCTTATTTTAAAATGTAATCAAGATGCCTGGGATTTTCAGCGTAACGCGGTTGTAACAGTGAGGTGGCGTTTTTATTAAGCAGTTTTCCTTGTGAAAGTAAGAAAGTGCACTTTCCCCCATGAAGATGACCTCCTCTGTGATTTTAGTGGCCATTTTTGACGACTTTTAGCTGATTTAACCACAATTTGAATAGTTTCTGGGTTTTTCCAAGGGTGGCTGCATAGGCAGAGGCCGCCCTCACTAACCTGGCCTAAAATAAGACAAAAACCAATAAGAAAAGAGCTTAAAGGGTTATCCCCGAAAGATCAATAGTTTCTGAAAAGTGCATAATCAATTAATTACATCGTGATTTTGCCTTCATGTTAAAAAACAAAGGAAAATATTATAATGAAAAAGTGTAGTGAAGCAAAAACGTGGGGAAAAATAAATAAATAAATAACCTATAGAACTGCTTTCTACTTCTCAGTTAATAACAAAGAAATGTTTATCAAATTACTGCTGTTATCATTTTCTTTAATGAGTATGAAGACTTTAAATATTATATCTTAATTTGTGTTTTTTCTACCAGAAGAAGAGAAGAATTTTCTGAATGGGCCTCGGAGCTGTGACTTCAGCTCATGCTGCAACAAACAGAAAATGCTTATGCTAATGAGACAATGAGCACATGTGCCCATTGTGTGCCCCCGTGCTCAGCGGTGCATCACCCCGTTGGAGCAGTCTGACATTCTTGGAGCTTGGGAGTATATTTAACCCTGTGGCTCCCCTGCCAGGATGGCCCCTCCATATACGGCCCTGAGCGCGGGCAGGCCGAGAATGTCTGTGTGCAAAGGGTTGGAGGAACGGCGGCGATGACAGGGTGATGGATGAGATTTGAGCAAAGATGGAGGGAGCCCGCTGTGAAGGAGCCGAGAAGGAGAGTGAGGACAACAGAGCACGGCGATGTACAGAGTTTAACACTCTCTGCTCATTTTTTATTGAATACCTGTGGCAGACTCATTGTTTCTGCAGAAACAGGGAGAAAGCCACTACACTGAAGAGTCCTACTGTTTTTTTATTTAATAAAAAATAATAGAATGCACAGACTGCACATTACATGCACTCCCTTAACTATTAAACAAAGACAATCCTGAAAAATGTGTGAAAGAAGCTGTTTGAAGGATGGATGCAGACTGTGATACACAAAATACCCCCCAAATGTAACAACAGGCGTGTGAGAGAAGGTATAAATGTGACCTTGCAGACACAAGTGTCAACTTTTCTGAGCATGTCACAGTATGTTCAAGTGTGAGTGTGAGGCAGGCAGACAGACAGACAGACAGAGTGTATGGTATGCACTGGACAAGTGTGCGCACCAAGATGCAATTGCGAGTGCACAAACAAGCGTGTGTGTATATTTGTGTGTGTGTGACAGGTGTTTAGCTGGAATGGTGCTAAGCTTTAAGTACTCTCCCAACCCAAGCCCTATTCCTGGTGTACACAGACACACAGCCACAAAGACACAGGCGCAGACACACACACACTCTATTAAACTATTCATCAGTTGCACATTATTTTAACTATCCCTGGAAAACAGTCCAGTATGTATAGTATTTTTGTTGAGCTTTGTCTTGTTTATAATCCAACTAACAAGATGAAGCTGATCTCTCTCAATCATCCAAGTAAGCTAACACAAATGGGACAATTTCAGTTTCAATATTTCTTGAATGTCTCACAGAAATTCTTCGAATTTGGCATAAAGGATGAACTTCTTAAGTCACCATCGCCTTATCAATCAGGTTTTGGAGACATCTCAATAATTCATACAGTAACAGTAATTACGAAAAAAGATCAGAGATGTGAAAAACTAAGAGCACCCTTACTGTTTCCATGGGAATTAAGAGGGTCAGGGACGGCCAGGTGCTGCTAATCAAATGCACCTGATTAACTGATCATCAGGAAATGCGAGCACCTCTATAAAAGCAGCAGTTTTGGAGAATTCAGGTGTGTTTTAACAAAATTTCAAGGAGGAAAAACATCAGCAATGAGCTTGAGAACAGCAGATTTGGCTGCACGTTAATCTGGGATGGATTATAAAGCCACTTGTAAATAAACTGAACAACAGTACAATTAGAAAAACACTGAACAAGTATGGCTTGTTAGGAAGCGTTGACAGAAGAAAGCCTCTTCTCTCTAAAAGGAACATAGGGGCTCAGTTTAGGTTAGGATTTGGGTTTGTTGTTTAGCCACAGGATCTTGCAGTCATTGAGTCAACCGTGAACTTCTCTGTATCCCAAAGTATTCTAGAATCAAATGTGAGGATATCTGTCTGACAGCTAAACTTACTTGTTTATGCCTCACACCCCTCTTGGGATATAAGCAGTCGACAGAAGTCCTCCAAAGTGCTCGGTCTTGAGCCATGACCTTAATCTGAGGCCAAGTGTATCCCAATTTCTCGGTATCCTTTTGGTGGTCTCTCCACTGTGTATGCTTTGGCCTGCCTCCATGGCCTGCTTCCATGTCAGGGTTTGTCTGGTAATGTTGTTGCCTGGCTCCTCAGCTTAAGTCCTATCCTTTGCCATCTACTTCTTTCTATCTCATCCACCACAGGTACTTGTTTTGGTTTTCCCAGAGGTTGTGATTGCAGATCTTGTACATTTTTCTTAGGCAGCTATTGATGATCTTAGAGATTCTGCACCACAGAGCAACACTGATTTCACACTGGAGCTGAAGATTATCCTCTCGTGTGTTGCTGACAGCTAAAGCTTGACTAAAATTGTGTTGCGCATCAGGACAATGACCCAAAGCACAGCAGCAAATTTATGGCAGAATGGCTGAAAAATAAAAGAATCAGGCTGTTGCAACGACTCGTCAACCTGACTGAAATGCTGTGGTACGACAATTAAAACCATTGCCTGCAAACCTCACTGATATAAAGTAGTGCTGTGAAACAGAGTGGACCAACATTCCTCCACAATGATGTGAGAATTTATGCATGGGTTGGTGCTTTTCCACTTTTCTTTACTCTATTTGAGCTCTCAAAGCACTTCCTTGCTACAAGCTTCACTCACACACACATTTATACAAGAGCCTTTTTCTATGCCTAAGCACTTTTAACTTAACATTCACATGTGTGCTTTGGTAACTAGGGGTTATGTATCTTCTCCAAGAAGAGGAGCCAGGGACTGAACCAGATTGGTAGATGACCTGCTCTACCTCCTGAGCTACATCCACATAGAAAAGATTACCTCAAGGCAGAGCTTTTCTGTGATAGTCATCCCAGTTTCAGGAGGATACAGCGTCAAACATTAAAAGTAATCTGGACATGGGCTTTTAAGCCTATCTGCATGTCACTTGTCTACTGCTCTCATACACCTCAAAGAAATTAAAAGACAGACGACAAATTAAATCAGAACTTTCTCACACGTGGTTTCTTGTCAGCGGTGAACTGCAGCTTATTTACTGTACATGCAGTCAGCATCGGGGAATAGCTGAATGCGGGATCACTGGATGTCGGTGCCGAGGCCTCTAAATCACCTGCAGTATGCGTGGAGCTCAATTACTGTACTGGTGATTGAATCAAAAGAGCCCAGTGATGAAAGATGAGCCAAGTAAATAATATGAGCGTCCCTCTGGAACAGCTCACCAAGGGAGCTCATGATGAACAAAATCATAATAATAATAAAACACATGCCATATTTAAGCATTTTGCGAAATAACTTTTGTCTTTAAAAAGTGAAACAGGTTATAGGGTCGTTAATAATTTGCATTGTTAACGATGTAATTGACAGTGCAAGGGGTCACCACTACAAAGGACTGCAAAAATAGTTAGCTGAACAGCAGGTCCCATTTCTCCAGAGCCAGTTGACAACACTTCCTATTAATAGTGAGGATTGTCCTTGGGTATTTTTATAAAAGGAGTGTGAGTGTGCGTGCATGAGGAAAGTAAGGCAGAAGGGGATGAGGCTTTCTCGGAGAAGACAGATAGGAAAAAGCTCGTATTACAGCAGCCTTACGCACTGCTCTGCTAATGCGTCAGACTTCGCTCATCCCAAAACCTCCTCCTCATCCATCTTCCTCCACACAGCTAATGTCACTTATTCCATGTAGCTTACTTTTTATCTGTAATTTTCTCCACTGTACTCTCTCTTACACACACACTAAATCCGAGTCTATTTTTAGTGTGCTGTGGGGTTTGAAGGTATAGTTGTGTTGACCCCTTGTCTCACCCCAGCTCCAGGCCTTACAAGGACCCTCTGGAGGACACGGTTGTCTAGCAACCAGCCTGTGTTTGCACCTAAGCTGTGAAGGTCCACCGCTCAACCCACACCTGCCCTTCATCATCTTAATTATCGCCACCCCCCCCCCCCCATTCGTCTTCATATCATCGTCGTTATCTTTATCGCGGTGTGCTAATACAGGAAAAGAGGCGTGAAAGATGTGCTATTATTTCACCGGTTGTTGTGCGGAAATCGGAGCGTTTACAGCTGGCAGCTGGCTTGTAATGATCGCCCGAGGCGCTTAAACGTTTTATGAGCCAGCTGTAAAGATGCATGTAGTGCTCTCTAGTGAAATTAAAATGTGCATCTGGCTGTGAAAAAGGCAGCATCACGAGAAGAAGATAAATTCTGCTCAGCTCACACTCTGCCTGCAGTACTGCACAATAAACCTCCATGCTTACATCAGATGTAAGATGCTGCAAATTTTCGTATTGACAAATATTGTTTTTATATACTTTTAACTTACAAAGGCTGCTAATGTAAAGGAGAGCAGTGCGTCATGATTTATGAGATGAATCATCATCACTTTGCAGTTTCTGAACACATTTAATTAACCACTAAGTCAAGGTGCTTTTTATTTTCCATAATAATTTATTAACACAATAAAACACATCTCTCAGCTTTTTTTTTGGGAGGGATTTGTGAACTTTGGGTCTGCTTCTGTTGTTTAAATGTGCTGTACACTATAAATAAAATAGACCTGACAGTCAACACAAAAAGCTTCAGACATTTTTTATTGCATGTCTGAAGTATATATATATTTTTCATTTCCACAAAAAAACAACAAAAAACCCCATAATTAACACAACTCACTGTGCAACATACTGAACTATGGGGACAGAAAAAAAGTATCAATCCTGTTGCACAAGTACTGATCTGATACCAGGCTTGATATCAATACTATTGATATCTGGATCTATCCGCCCACCTCTAATGCCTGCACTAACCTCAAGACAACATGAACACCAACAGGTTACGCAGCCTTCAGGTGCTGGCTTGTAAAATATAAAACATGGATTATAGGAGTGCGGCACACTCAGTTCTTCCTTCCTAGTCCTTGGACTCAACCAGAAGTAACAAAAGACAAGTTATTTATCCGACTCTGTGCTATTTAGGAACTGAGTGTCTGCGTTTCAGTGCTTCTGGTGCATCTTTGGACAGAGGTGGCAAAACTACACACGGGTGTCAATTAGGTACAAGTACAGATACTCTAGAAAGGGTGTCTTTACATTGATTCAGTACTCGATCAAATAAAGGTGAAATTCCTTTAAACAAATATCGTAGCAAAAGTTGAAGTCGAGATTTGACTTTCTTACTCAAGTAAAAATTAAAAAGTAAAACCTCTGAAATGTACTCAGAGTAAAAAGTAGCCGATTGGAGGAGATTCTTACCAACTATTTTGTACAAAGCTCACTGAAACTGACTGTTAATGTAAATATAAAATGATACTAAAAGAATAGAAATTTTTTTTTAACCTCCATTCTGATTCTAATGAAAACACTCAGCTTCCAACATGGTTATTTAGAATACCAGCAGAGGAAAACAAAGGCAGCTAAAAAACAACAAAACAAAAATAAAAAACAGCTCTATTTGCTGTTGCATACATTATAGATGGGTGACTTACATTGGGTTTTTTCAGGTGGGGGTCCCACAGCAGCATTAACAGTCCTGAATGTTCATTTCGACTACAGCAGAAAACTTCTGGTGCCAAAAATCCGTTTTAAAGCTATTATAAACTTAGTACAGTTTAGCATTAGTAAGAAAAATCCACTGTTTTTGTTGAGAGTGCTATAAAAGATTTTTTTTGAGGTAAACATTAAGACTAGAAACTGCTTACACGTGTATCTGCTTACTGTTTAATATATTATCCTTTGTTTGTTTAATTGACACATACACCAGTCTATGTGCTAATGCTAAGTTAAGCACCTGCTGGCTGCAGTTTCATACAGCGCTATAACTGTCCTCCACTCTCAACACTCACAAATAAAGCGCTCTCTTATTACGATTAGTGTAAACTTTAGCATCAGAGTGGATATCAGATGTCCTTAAATTTAAATTCCTAATTTTTGTTTGCACAATAAAGCTATTTAGTTGCCCCCAAAGGTTAAAGAGTTCTTTAATAGAAAGTTTCACAGACATTATGTGGGTACTCAAAGTATTTCTAGTTAATACGAGCAGAATTCATATTGTTGCTGTAACAATCACCCTGCTGTTTAATCTTAATAGGCAATTATAACAAACATCATCATTATTATTATGTATCTTTACCGAGTCATCATTTTACCTAATTTCACTCTCCATCAGTGTCATGAAGTCCAATTAGGTTAATTGAACCCTAGAGACAGAAAGTGTACAGCTCGGGGTGTGACAGTGAGATGTGATAATGATGGTGGGGTTATAAAGGAAGAGCAGAAAGGTCGAGGCCATTAGTAAGAGACAGCTGCTGGAGACACAGTGACATGATGGAGGGTAGACGAGTGGCTCGGACACCACTCTGCTGTCCTGACTTGTAGGCTATAAAAATCTCAGAAAACTTTATCTGAGGAAATGAGGACACTGAAAGTGTCACACATATATTTAAAATTGTGTTGTATTTTATTTATGTATTTTTAAAATATGAGTCTTTCTGATTAAATGCCAAAGGTTTGTTTATTCACATTGTACACATGCAATTTTATCTCTACCAGAGTGTACATGTTTATGCAGATGACACTATTTTATATGTTGCTGACTCTTCCATTGATCTAGCTGCTGGGGTTTCAGTATTATATAAACTGTTTACCAGTTATAGATATTTTACACACAATTTTACAAACACTCTCTGGTTCCTAGAGTATTTAAAAATGGAATGTGAGGAACCAGCTTCCAGTTTGGATTCAGGAGACAGACGCTAGCTCGACTTTTAAGATTAGGCTTCAAACTTTTCTTGTTGCTAAAACATAGTTAGGGCTGGATCAGGTGACCCTGAATCCTCCCTTAGTAATGCTGTAATAGGTTCAGGCTGCTGGGGGATTCCCATGATGCATTGAGTGTTTCTTCTTCAGTCACCTTTCTCACTCACTATGTGTTAATAGACCCTCTGCACTGAATCATACTTGTTATTAAACTCTGTCTCTCTTCCACAGCATGTCTGTTGTCCTGTCTTCCTTCTCTTATCCCAAATGGTTTGCGGCAGATGGCCGCCCCTCCCTGAGCCTGGTTCTACTGGAGGTTTCTTCCTGTTAAAAGGGAGTTTTTCCTTCTCACCATCGCCAAAGTGCTTGCTCATAGGGTGTCATATGGTTGTAGGGTCTACCTTACAATATAAAGTGCCTTGAGGCGACTGTTGTTGTTCATTCAAAGTGTTGAATTTGTTGAAATTCAACACTCCTACTTTTTAAGTAAGACTTCATCATTAAACTGAAAACCCCCCAAAACGAACCCTTAAATCAAGGAGAGAAAATTCTTTCAGCAAATGAAAACGAAACCAAGATGATCTTTTACCAGACGATGTGGAGTGGAAAGTAGGAGAGAAACAGCTGATTCAAAGTATACCATATTATATACCAAAACATGGTGGAGGCAACGTTGTGGCTGCCAGTCACCGGTGTTTATTGAGGATCTCACACTCACACTCACACACACACACAAGCAGTGTATAGTACTTTTATTTATTCTCAAAGACCAGGATAACGCTGAGATGATCGACGCATTACAGAATAGAAATCTCTTACTGCTTACACAAACTACAAAAACTCTTCATATAACTCAGTCATTAAAATGATAGCCTTTATCAATACTGGACAAATGCATATAGTTTAAAAGACAGGCAGCCACTCCCCTCTTATGAACATCATCCAAATCCTACACAATTATAGCTCTTTACACAGAAATAAGTAAAAAAAACAAAACAAAAAAAACCTCACAATTTCTAATTTCCAATAAAAATATTCAGTATGCTAAAAATGTGAACTGTGTGAGCAGTCATTCACAGTAACAATAATGGTTATACGGGCGGTATAAGTTACACTAATAATATGCTGCAGTTCACATTTTATAAAAGATAACGCGGGTATCGTTGAGTGGCAGGACGACACTGTTGCAAAGGGTTAAAGTTGAGTTCGTTACGGTGTGGGATTTAAGTCATATGCGTAAAAAATATACATGATATATGATGTATGTACATATATTATAATAGAACACACTTCAAAATACAGCAATTTCCAGTTTTAAAAGGCATCAGTAAGCATTTCCCAAAATGTAAGAAATAATTAGAGAAGAAAGAGCTCTATGGTGATATCCGCTAAAAGAAAAGAAATCCAGTGAAATTAAGGACATGAAAAGCAGTTCAACTCTGTCTACTGCCAGAGGTTTGCTCCCGAAAACAGAGAGAAATGTATTGATTGTCGCGCTGTTTTATCAGAAGACACTTCAGTGTTTTAAACATTAGTATAAACTTTTAAAAGGCGGATAAGGAATCTTAGCGCTCCTTCTTGGATCCACACAAGCTCAGAAAAACCTACGCCCGCATACACACATGGCCATGGTCGCACATGCAGTTCTCTCTCATTGGCATATGCACTTTTCTTGGTAGTAGGACATTTTATAGCATAATATCTGGGTTATAATAGCATGAAGAGCATAATAAAAGGAATAATTTACCCAAAGGCTGGAACTTTTCTTTAAGATAATAATAATTATTTTTAAAAAAAATCTGTCTGATTGCTTTGTGTGTGTGTGTCTCAGGTGAGGCCCTATAGGTTGCTGAAGAGTTCGTTTTTCTTGGTCCAGTCCATGGGCGGGGCTCTCTTGTTGGAGCGTTTCTGGTGGGCGAGCTCTTTGACCTGCTGCAGCGTCAGGTTCAGAGCCGGGATGGCGTCTGTGATTGCTCCCTGTTGAAAGAAAAGCAAGCGAGTAAGAAAACCAGGGAAACTCTAACAAGAGTGAGTGCTGCACTCTGTGTTGTCCTGCGTGGCGTTACCTCAGGCGGGGTGTTTGCGGGCGGGGTTGTGAGCGAGGCGTTAGACGAGGCGTTGGACGGGGAGGGGCTGACGGACACCTTCGAGTCCCTCGTCGCTTCTTTCGCCACGCTGCCGTTCACCTGCAAACACAAACGCCAGTGAGCATCACTGATGAAGATTTGTAAAATTCCAACTTTTTCCCAACATTCCTGTCAATACCAAACCTCGCCACAAGGAGGCAGCATTGGATTAGTTATTTTTTCCCTTATTAAGAAAAAAGGTACTTTCCGCCTATGAATGACAAACAGCTTGCAGGTTTTTCAAGAGGATTTTCACACATCAAAAATGTTTCATAAAAACAACTAAATACACTTCACAGCTCTGAGGTCCCTTTAACTTACTGTTAAATGTGTTCAATTTAGTGACACACACAAGATGCTTTTAATACTTCTGGAAATATCTGAGGGCAAAAAGTGTTATCTAATCAGTAAAATCTCAAAGTTAATCTTTGTTTTGATAAGAGTGGTGACAGGTGAAATCTGAGAAATTCTTCCTGGTTAAAACTTTCAATGTTCCCTCATTTTTCCAGCAGCGTGCAGGAGTTTAAACCCTAACCTTTCCTGCAGCATAACAGGAAGAATCAGCACTAAGCCTGTAAATCCTGACTGCATTTAGGTTTTTGCTCTACAAGCCACTAAAAATATCTTTCACCTCCGTGACGATTTCTCTCTGACCTCTTGCTCCCCCGCCCCACCCCCCTCCCTCTCAGCTCTTCGACCTTTTGTTACGCAACAATACGTGGAACATGCAACTTCACCGCAGCACATGTAGATCCTGACTGGCGGGAAGTCCGGGGTCAGGCTTCACTTTGAGCGTTTTTGGACAAAGGCCCAAAGTGAAAGGCTGCCGCTTTTAAACACAGTAGCTTCTTTCAGTTTGTGCTCTTCATCCGAACCCGGCCATTATCTCAAGTCATCGCCTGATTTACATAAAAGTCTAAGGTATTCACACGGGAACGAAAAACTCGGTTACTTGAGAGGCCCCCAGAAAGCATTCCTGTGACGCAGCCACGCACCCACGCACACACGCGCACACACACACACACACAGTGGAATTTCAAAGGAATAGTTTGATATTTTCCTAAATTTGCTGGAATACTGAAACCACTCATTATACAGCGCGCCAAGATCGCAACAGCAGTCACCACAAGGTGCTTTTCTCTGTATTATTGTAGGATCTTTACCTTACAATGAGAAGCCCAACAATCAGACAACCCTTTGAGAAAACATCTGGCAACAGTAGGGAGGAAGAACTCCCTTTCTAAACAGGAAGAAACCAGAACCAGGCTCAGTGAGGGGCAGCCATCTGCCACGACCAGGTGGGGCAGATGGGATGTTTACATGACAAAAGAAATGATGTGAAAAGGAGCCAGTTCAGCAAAGCAAGTTGCTGATTAGCTTAGCTTAGCATAAACACTGAACTCGGGGGAAAAACACCTATCCTGACCTACAGCTGGCAGATCTGGTTTCCTTTAGAGAAAGTCAGGTTAAATGTCTCAACCTAGCAGCAAATAAAGCCAGAGGTTGAAGCTGGTGCCACCACCCGCTGTAGCGTTTGCCCATACAGCTTTTCTATAAAGTGAGAGTAGTTGGTCTGTTGAGCTTAAAGCCAGTTTTCAGTGGCTGGAGCAGAAAGACTGGCTCCAAAGAGAATGTTGATGCATCTCCAACAGGGTTTTTTAAGATTTTGTTGAGCTGGCTTGCAAAACCAGTCTTCATAGCGCACGCTCACTCAGATGACACGATACCCAGCTATGTTTAATAACGTCTTTAATTTCTGAACTTTTGAATATATATAAATATATATAGAATATATAATATAACATATGTACACACACACACAGTATAAATGGCATTTAAGGTGCCTTGATTGCTCCTCATAACATGAAATACCACAATCCACCTTAAAAACAGTTGGTACCTGCTAGCTATGTTCAATGGCACCGTGACTTCAAATTTCCTTTATTATTCGTCATCTTAACTAGTAAAGATAAAAGCAGTCAACAGGATTTGAAAATTTTAAACAATAAAAGTTAAAAGACTAAGAACAATGTTCATATTTCCTGCTTCCCATTTCTTATTCCTTGTGGTGGCGCTTAACTACTTTTGATCCGAGATACCATTTATAAAAGACTCAACATTTCCTGTTTCCACTTCAAATTAAAAGCTCTCCAGTGTTTCAGTGGACAGAAACTGTGCGCCTGTGTGGAGTTTGAAAGTTCTTCCTCCTCCTGTGTCATATGTGGGAGGTGTAGATGTTAGATAAATATAAGGCAGGTACAACAAAGAGCTGTGTGAGTAAGCAAACGTGGCTTTCGGTGTAAAGCATAACGTTTTTTCCTGCGGTAACAAAGTGAATAACGGATTTCTCGTCTAACTGGGAGTGTGTTTGCTCGCCTCCTGCTGTAAACGGCGACTGTTGTGTCTCAGCGGCATTACACCCAAATCCTCCGGTGGGATTTACAGGAAGCTGCGACTATCTCCACGCCTCAGCCCAAAGTGCGTACATTACTCTGTCAAACTTTTGCAAATAATTTGAAGTTAATGGTGGCTGACTGGGTGGAGTTTTCTACAGGAATTACACACACAATTACAGGAAAGTGCGATTAATAACTCATTTCAGCAGCCTATCGATTCTCTCGTGTGGCGCAGCACTCCAAAACAAAAGCTGAATGCTGCTTTCCTTGCCTGGCCTTGGCCCGCTGGGTTAAGCAGCACATGAAGAGCAACAGAGCATTTAAAGCAGGAGCACTTCTTGTTCTTGAGTCTGAAAAAAAGACTTTTCCCTGCTAAAGCAAACCTCTAAGTGCTTCTGGTGGGTCTTACCTTCTCCTCCATCCCTCCGTTAACGATGGGCTCTGGCAGCGGACCTGTCAAAAACAAAATGAAGCAACTATTAGTCATCAGCATCAGCTCTCAGGCTCCCTGCCCTGGCACTGTCATGATACCTTCTGTCCTTCAGAGCTCCACTTTCCTAGATCAAGAGTTCCTCTTAAGCTCAACTTTCATCTTGCCAGCACCTGCTCTAGATCATCTATAATTCACCAGTGGGCCATCTCTTCGATGAGATGGTCCTCCTCCGATCAGCTATCTTTCAAAAAGCTGAAGTCAAATTTTTTCCCCATGTTTATTTATTTTTCCCACAAACAAGATTCAAACCACATTCCCATCTCTCACCCTTACCTTCCATCCCTCTGTTTCTCTGCACAGCCAAGAATTGCCTTTTTGTTATTGTAGCTTCTATCAGCTGCTCCTTCAGAGCTAATCTGAGATTTGAGCCCTCAGGTCTTTGCTGTGTGTGAGCGTGTTTGCACCCCTAAGTCTGAATGGAGCCTCTCCAAGTCCTAATACAGATCCAGCTCCAGGCTGAGAGGCCACTTGGAGCTGGCACCTTGGAAACCAAACAAAAGGTGCTGGCCAGCAGGGCTGCAGAGTGTGTGCGTGCGTGCGTGAGAGAGAGAGTGTGAAAGAGTGTGTGAGCGCTGACACGAAGAGTCGGTGTAGGCAGGTGCCCTCTGAGTGGGCAGCATGTGAAGAGAAGTGCAGGCAGTTACCTGGGAAACACCTCACTGGAATGTTTCTCCTGTAGAGCGCTATTATTTTAATCCTGCACTAGGTCTGACTGCAATAAACCAACTACGATTATTTAAGCATTGTGCTAATGTACAAATTTGCCCCTTTATGCTTTTACTCAAGTTCATTTTACAAAGAAACTCAAATAATCATGAGACGTTTAATACAAACATCAGGTAGAAAATAGATTTAAGTAATAAAACAATCATTTAGGTCATTTTTAGCAGAAATATCAAAGACTTGTTTTGGTTTCTCCCTCTTAAATTAAAGTTTTCCTTTTTTGCTGTGATGCACAAAAGTAATCTGAGTATCTTTTGGATTTTGAACCTAGTCAGACTAAACAGAATCTGAAACAAGCTTTGCTTCTACTAAACTAGATGATGTACATTAATCTATAGCAGGTTTGTCATATATACCAGCAACTCAGGACCTGGCAACTCAGGACCTGGCAACTCAGGACCTTGGCCCTGACAGCTGACCCCCTCCCCACTGAGCGTGCCCAGGCTTTTGCCATGCCAACAGCCAGTGGCATCATGTTAATATGGGGGGAACTCCTGTGGCAGAGTGGCACTCAGACGCTGCACCACAACCAGCCACACCCCCACACAGAGGACCAGCTGTTGCACTGTGGAGGGACCCCGAGTCACAAGCTATGCTAGTGCTCCCCCTGGGGGCTTGGGTGGGTACACCCAGTCCTGAGAAAAGTTAGAAAGTCTTCGAGCAATGCCTGAATTAGAGGCATCTCTCATGCCTGTAATTATATTTAAATATTATTGCTATTACTCCTCTGATTAAGGACAAAATGTGCTGACTTTTTTTGGGTGGGGAGGGTCAAACTATCCACTTGTGGTTTATTTAAGTTGCTGTGTAATAATGAACTTTAGAAGAGAGACTTAGCATTAAAGCCTTCAGTTTTTTTAGCTTAGGCTGATGTTTTCAGATCGAAAACATGGGGGGAGATATCAGGAAGTGGCTTAGCATCTCTGTCTCTCTGTGATCCTTGGCAAAAGAATAAAGACAGAAAGAAACAAGCGAAGAGAGGAAAAAAAAGCAGGGTTTTAATGTGCTGCTTGTTTGGGAAGACGGAAGGAGAAGGCTTGTGTCCATAACATGTCTGATAAAGCAGCTAAATGCACTCATTTGCTCCACCCCTTCTGCACAACTTGTAAAGCCTCACAATGAGCATGAAATCGTGCTCTCACCAGTCAGGTGCTCAGAGGTGGGGGTGACCCGGCACCTCTTGAAGAAGGCGTCCGTTTCGGGGTCCACCACCAGCAGCCGGGTCTCGTGCCCACCGGCTTTAATGGCAGCAACGACATCTGAATGCGTCTTACCCTCCACCGACATACTGTTCACCTGAAGAAGACAGAAAGAGGAAAAAAAGACAGAGAGAGACATTAGGAGAATGACATGAATGAGATATTTAAACTTTGCAAACGCGACTGCAAACCCTTCAAAACATGACCAAAAAAAGTCCTCATTGTTGCTTTTCGTGGTTGTCCATCTTCATTCCCACACAGAAGTGAACAAACTTCATCACTGTCAGGAATTTTTTTTTTCCTGAATATTATCGGTTTGTTTGCCAAAGGCTCCAGGGCAGGAAATCCTGTGTGTCCACACACAATTGCACACGCACAGACTTTTAACAAAGAATCCTGAAACTTTCCATTATCTCTCATATATATGTCTGTATATATTTATAAACTCTGTTTCCTACATCACTGTGACAGTTGCCCTTTAAGTCTGGTATAAGTGTCACGTGTCTCCCAGAAGACCAGCTGACTCCTCTGGTGTAAAATCTCTATGGGAAAGCATGTGAAATATGAAGAGTGTGTGTGTGTGTGTGTGTGTGTGTGTGTGTGTGTGTGTGTGTGTGTGTGTGTGTGTGTGTGTGTGTGTGTGTGTGCGCGTTTAGGTCACAGGGTGGATCTGCACGTCAAAGCCAGTCCTACAGAGGAAGCCGGACAATAGCTGCTCAGCCAGTAACAGCAGTAACAATGGCTGTCGGCTCCTCACAAAGCCCCGGACCTCAGTGGGTGGTGTGGCTGTCTGGGGCACCTCTCAGGGACTGGAAGCCCCTCTAAAGACTCCCAGCAGACCCTGTAGTCCTTTTAATCCTTCTCCCCTTTACTCCGTTATAAATTCTATTCACTTTCAAAGGGAGAGGAGGCGTCCTTCACGTCAGAAGACGATACTTTGCTCTGATAGTGTTTTTAAGTACTGCACAGAAAGAGTCCGTTCACTCGGACCAGATGTTTTTTCCTGCTTCTCATCAAACTGTATAAATATATATATTTTTGCATTTATACTATGCAGATCATACAAAGAGGCCCGTGTCTTCACTAATGAGGCAGACCGACATCAGGCCTTTTTAAAAGCAGATTATTTCAGTGTGAGGCTGTTACAGTCGAGCCCTCTGAAGGATCAAAGACCTCTCACGGCGGCTGTTAGTTCACATCATATTCCCCGAAACACACAGTAAACTTTTGGATAACAACTCTTCAGTTCTGAGTGCAGTGTTCACAACACATCATTTATGCGAATACCGTGCGGTGAGAATGTGGGTACCTCGTGCATAATTCCCAAGCGACATTGTGAATAATTTAGCGTGTCCTGCCACCTTCATGACCTGTTCAGGCTCCCTGTCCTAAAAACAAACCAAGTTTTTCCAGCAGTGAGAAAGAAATGACCTCATGCAATCCTACACACACGAGAAAGACTGCTTCAGGCCGTGTTCTCCTGACATTTTGGGGAGTTCACGTGTGAAGGCAGCTTTAGTTTGGTTTTTTTGGAGTTTTTTTTTAGTTAACCAGTCTGTTTATGTAATAAGTTATTTTCCATCCTTGAAACAGATTCACTTTTGCATACGCTGTAGGCAATTCGTTTGTAAAATTTCTTCCCTCCTAGATATTTCGCGATAAGCTGTAAGTGGTATTACTGCATAGTGGATGTGTTTAGAAACCACAGCAGTGAGTAAAGGTCACATAGGCTCTGGTGGCTCAATAATTGCATAGCTTAAACCCTCCTGACATTAACATCAGCACAAAAAACTGTACTGGGAGCTTCATGGCAAGGGTTTCCACGGCTGAGCAGGCAAAGAGGAAAATGATACTTACAAAGATTGCAACACATATGACAAACATTTTAAATATAAATGAGATAACTTGAATTATTGAACGTGAACAAAGGTCTCCATCTCCAGCCAGGCTTTAGGTGAGGCCTGATTACAAGCTACACAATTATTCTCTATTTTTATCCAACTACAAAGAAAAACAGTGGAGGCTGTATAGAGCGGAAGTATGGCAGACTAATCAGGATACAATGCAGGGATATTTTTAGGGAGCTTGAAAGGCTCATAATAAGCTGCTTCTCATGAATAACGAAGCACTTTGTAACTATTTGGCACCTCTTTCAAAAATTTTCAAACTTTTCAAACTAGTCAGATAATATTTTTTGTTCCTAGCAGATAAAAATGTTTTATGTTACTGAGATACAGCCCGCACGCTCTCACTTTACCTCTACGATCCTGTCTTTGGGCAGCAGGCCTGCCCTTTCTGCTGGAGAGTCTTCATCCACAGCTCTGATGTACTGTCCCGGCCGCGCCCGCTCACTGTGCAGGTTGAAGCCATATCCGCTGGTGCCTCGCTGGATCACGCAGAGACGTGGCCGCAGTTCAGCGCGCACCTCTTGCTCCTGGAGGGAGAGACATTGGATGTAAACAACATGTATGTGACATGCACAGGGTATAGCAACATGCTTATAAAAATACCTCCACCGTGGGTGTCTGTTCAGCAAGAACAAGAGGCACAAAGATCACAGAGAGCTCCAGTGAGTCGTTAACCATGAATATAGAGCCCAGGCTGAACATGCAGCTGCCTGCTGCATGCTGCTTTGTTGTCCGCTGTGTTTTTGATAATCGAGAGTAAACTACAGCCGCTGTTACAGCCCACGTGACTGTTTGCTCAACAGGAAGGAAAGGGGTCTCGGAGGCATGCGATTGGAGGTCTGCTGGGAAGGTTTTTCGAGAAAAACCGAGAGAGGCAGGGGGGTGGCTCTAAGGAAGGGACCGGTTCCGGTCCACAACCTAACTCATTTCGGGGTCTGCAGGACAATGGAAGCTGGGTGTTGACCTCTGACCGCCTCCCCTCTCTCCCATGTCCTGTCCTGTTTCTGGGATGGCAGGAAGAGTTAGAGCCATATTGTCATTCAGGGGAAAAAAAAACAAAAAACTGGAGCTCGGTCCCAGAACCTCCCTTCCGCTGTATGGATGAAGCAGTTTCTTTATTTAGCAAAAGGAGAACTTTAAAGGCTTTGTCATCAAAGAGGTCAAAACAGCGACTTACAGGAGCACTGGTCAGCTTAATCTTTGTCACCGTGACCAAATCTGACCCGACACTCCCTCCACATCAGAGTGGCTGTGCTGTGCTCCCCTGCCCTTGATCAACTGTACACTGGAAGACAATGAGCCAGCTCTATAAATAAAAATCAGGTATGAATGACTCGCTTTTCTGCAGGAAGTTCTTTATTGATTAAAATCCCTTTTAAATATCGCTGAACAGTGGACATGATAATAACCGAGGCAGTCTGACTCAACAGTTCCTGTCATAATAAAACTCCACAGCAGAACCGAATGATTTCACTGCATTATGTAAACCAATTATTCTGAGCCAGCGTGCATCCCACCTCCGCCACCCCGGCATAAAGCGCCTGAAAAAAGATAACATCGATTTTCCAGGTGGGAAACATGTTTCATGTCAAGAGACACGTGTTTCCTATTATAACCTAAAGGGGAAAAAAAAGGAACTGAATGCATGTAAATTATATACAAAATAGAGGAATTAAAAAGGAAACTATGAACACTGGTGGCTCCAAAACAAGGAACTTCCACATCCTAGAAATCACGTGATCTGACAACAGCAAACCTGCACCGCACTCGTGTTCATCAGCACAGGACCTTTGCCCACTTCAGGGAAACAGGCGACGAGTACAACAAAGAGTTAATGCATTGTCTGAAAAATGAGTTTCATTTGAGGGGGGAGTAATGCATAAAGATGCTCTGCCTCCTGCGAGCTGTTTGTGTGCTGAAGCAGAAAGAGGTTCATTTCTGCAGAATTATACCATTTATATTACAGCGTCACGTCTGCCTTGAAAGCACAGCTTAAACTATTAGGGGGAAATGTTCCCTTTTTATTTCCATCATAACATTAGATGAGAAGATTAAGAGAATCTTGTATGCATGTGAGCTGTAAGAGTTTATGATCATAAATAGAAACAACAATTGGAGCTCAAACTCAATATTTACCACCGCCGTTCCACATTAAACTAATAGTCTGGCAGTCAGCCCCAAACATACATATTTATCATTTCCTTTCCACTCCATTAGTAATCGTTTTGTATACACGTTAAAGGATAATGTTCACTTGAATAATGCAAGAAACTGTCCTCCACAGGATGTGTCTACATTAAGCAACCAAGATACAAGATAGTGCAACAAAAACAGGATACGTCACACCACGCACAGAGTTGCAGATACAGAACGATGTCTTGAATGTGAAGGCACTTCTGTAAACTGCGCTGTCTGTTCTCATCAGTGATGCAGACCGGCCATCTTTGTCTCTTTCGAGAGCCCCATCGTGCAGCAGAACGTGCACGCTACCGATCAAATGTGCTCCCGATAAGAGCAACAGTTTCATCACGCTGCGAACCAATTACACAAAAAAATTTTGCGCATTGCTTAACCTTTATCTTCTGGAGTTACACCCAAGCTAAAAGGAAAAGGGAGCCCTCCCTTGCAAGTCCTATAAATTTAACAGAGGCTTTTAAAAGTAGAGACTAAAGGGAAAATTGGAGACCGTGTCTGAATTGGTGGCTCGGCGTTTCTTATTACTGACCTTCCCTCATTCTGAAATCCTGAATAAGAGCTCTATGTGCTGTTCTTCTGTGCGGTGGCAGAGAGAGGCTTTATCTGTATAAAAAGGCTGGCTCTCACCACAAATGTGATTACAAGTTATCATCTACTGGATGTAAGAGCTCTGAGTCTGTGTGATCCACAGTCACTCAGTTCACCATGTGCCATTTAAAAGAAAAAAAAAAAAAACCCAAAAGTGGGTGAAAATATCGAGTGTCATTCAGACACATCGAAGCATCAGACGGGCCTGAATCTCATCATCTGGTGCTCTGGCTGACATTAGCAGTTCCTGCTTAGGGAAGAGAGGGCGAGAGAGTCTCTGGCAGGAACAACAAGGGAGGATTTGTATCAGAGAGGAGTGGAGGGCCGAGGAATCTCCACGCGGGTCTGAAATCTGTGGAATCTGCTGAACACACACGAGCCAGGAGGACAACTGAAGATGCCAAGTGTGTGTGTGTGTGTGTGTGTGTGTGTGTGTGTGTGTGTGTGTGTGTGTGTGTGTGTGTGTGTGTGTGTGTGTGTGAGAGAGATTATGCTGCTGCTACGCTTTACTCATATTACTTGTTATCAGTTTCACTACTGATAAAAATCTGATGATTGGTTACAAAATGAGGTGCAGATACGCTGGGCCCACAGGACTTAACATTCATGGCATGTTGTGTAAACTCCCTCACTCTCTCATACTGCTGCTCTTCCTGGTATAACCAGCTGAGACTCATGGTTAAATCTGATATGCTGAACTGTGAAGTTGTGTCTTCCCTTTCAGGCAGACTCGCTCTTGGCCTGAGCTCAGCTTAGATTAGGAACATCTGTGTAAAAGTTTACTCGGATTAGGGCTCTTCCCAGTCCAAGCGCATAATATGTGGTAGGAAAAATAAATTAATCCAATCAAAGAGGTGTCAGACATAAAGCCTGCTGGCCAGAATTGGCCCTGTAAAGACTCCAATCTGGCCCACTGCACGGCTTTAGAAAAATGTGAAAGCCGGGATTAATTGAGGACTTTTAACTGTAATTTCACAACTTTAACAGCTTTGCCTACTGATACAGACCTCCCCCATGACCATTCATACTAAACCAAAGTAAATGAGTAATAGATAAAGAATTAGATGACAGAGAAATTACTGTTTTCTTTTTTACCATCTACTAGAAAAAGCTTCCAGTAGATGGTGGCATTTCTGTGAATTAACAAACAATTTGTGTTATAATTACAGGACAGTCTAGCTTTCAGATCTTTCTCTGTAATTTTACATTTGTTTCTTATAACTGAGCCCAAAGTGCTGTAAATGATAGTAGTAAGTGATTACTTTCATTTACTACAGCAGTTTTTCTTTATGAAGTACAGTTTCAAAGGTTCTGAGATGCACTGTTGAAATTGCACTTTTTCCTTATATCAAGATATCTCAGGTTCAAGTTCTTTACACTAAAGGAATGGAGAGTTTCACTATTACAGCCCATTTAAGTAACCTCCATGACAGGAAAATAATGCCTAAGTAAAACAGTCGCTCCAAAAACAAGTCAATCCCAATATACTGAAATGTTAAAACACCCAGTTTCACAGAAAAATCCTCATTTTCAGCTCAATTGAATAAAAAAAGCAAACCAAAAAGCAAAAGTACTCAGCCTCCTAGTTTTCACAGCTGATGTCCCTGTCATGACTTTTAAACCTGTTTACACTGAAGTATTAATGGGAGTGTGACAGGTTCATGCCCAGGGTTTGGTTGCACCATCACACAGTGGATGGTGTTTTCTTGTTCAGCATAAAGCTGTACATGAATGTGTGGGTTCTCTACAGTAATCTGACTACACCCCACCACACTCCAAAGACATGTATGCTAGGCTAAATGGTGGTTGTTAACGACGTGTCCCATGTCCAGAGTGGACCTTGCCTCTCTCGTCCTGTGCGGGCAGGTTGCCATCACATCAAGGTTAAGAAAAAAGAAAAGAAAAAAAAAAAAAAAAAAAGGATTAGGAGGCATCATGATAGCCATCTTTCATATACAGTCTTTGATTAAATCTTTTTCACCTGTTACTTTACAGTCAAGTTTTTCTGGTGTGTAAACAACTTCTCTTTGGATAAAAAAAAAAAGAAAAAGTGTGTCTCAAGATGAACACACACTCTCCAAGTGACACACACTTTCCCTTTAAGGAGAGAAGTGCCGAACAGGAAATGTTGACACATCTTTCCTCAGTATGCTTCCCCCTGTGCTGCCCTTACTTCTCAGAATGAAACAGAAATGCTACCAGGATGTGCTGCCGTATGCTAATAAATAAAACCGCTTTCATTAAAATGCCCAGAAGAGCCAGTCTGACCTCATGCTATCTGCGTAGAAGCAACTGGCTGCAGATCCAAACTCTTTTCAGTCTGCAGTCACGTTTTCCTATGTTCATGTATGATGGCTATGTGGCAATGTAGTGTGCACACAGCATAGAAATCAGGAATCATGGAAAAGCTGCACACATACAGGAAGGCTGTGGAAACCATTTCCATAAAAGCCTATTTTTTCTTGTTTGTTTGTCTTTTATTTTATACTTTTACCTGTGCTGAAAAAAAGAAGGAAGAGAGGAGGGCAAATAGGAAAACCTGACAAACATGCTAAGTTTGTACAACACAGAGGTGGGACTGATAAATCCCATGATACCAGGGTTATTCACAGCAGCTGTGGCGTCGTATTGTGATTTCCAGCAATAAAACACTGACATAATTCCTGATAAGCGATCGAACTGACCATGAGCTGACTTTTAAACGTGATAAAATAACACGTTAATTCACATAATCTAGTAGTTATTAAACCACTTGTAGCCGCTGTTACTGAAACAGCATCAACACTCGGTTAAGTAACACTGGGCAGTCCGCACAAAGCCAAACCATTTTTTGTTAGTAGGAAGGTAGTTGCGTAATATTTGTTTGCATCTAGAGAAATCTCTATTGAAGGAAAAAAAAAAGAAAAAAAAACCTGCTTCCCAGCTGCTGCCGGCTGGTTTTCACTCTCACACACCTTCTTCCGGGCGACTCGTGTGTGCGAGTGAGCAGCTTCTATCTTGCTTTGAATACCAATAACTCCGAGACAATACGAGGTCCCATTTTAATATTCCAAAACCACACTTCTGAGTCACACGGCTGCCTCACAACGCAGCAGCTTTTAGAGGTTTCTTATCGAGCTTTTTTAACAGATCCCCCAACCCAGATTTGCATGGCCCTCTTTAAGACTCGTTTCTGGCTTTCCTCAGGAAGCTGTGATAACCAGGAGATAAGACATGATGGCAAAGTTCAACTCACAGGCCTCTGAGTGAACAACAGGCAGCACTTAAAAAAAAAAAAAAAAAAAAAAATCACATGGGGAGGAGATGATGCTGAAAATGAAGCTCTCTTATCTATAAGTTTTATTTAGATATGAAAGAAACTTAAACTGGCACACGAGACAAGGGATTAAACTGCAAACTACCGCAGCAATCTTATGGTTTCGTGCTCATATTTCTGTAGAAGCAAACGTTATATTAGATGTTAGCTGACGTTAAGTAGGCAATAGTTACTCAAGCAGCTTAAAAACAAAATGGCACAAACTGCAGTTCCTTTAATGGCCACTTAAATCTGGCTTAAAACCCCAAAGTTTAAGGTAGAAATAAAAAAGTTTATAGCCACTGTTTTGCTATCTGAAAGTAATTTTTCACCGTAATAAAAAAAGTATATGAAAAGCGCACTTCACTCATATAAAATTAACTCTTTAAAGGTCACTCGCTGGAGCAGTGTGTTATTGGAGGACATTATAAGACTTTTTTTGTTGGTTTTGTACAAACTCATTGTTATGATTCAAATCGAGCCCTATAATGGGTTTAGGTAAGGGATGACTCACAGGATGACATATACAGTATCACTTTTTGCTGTAATTCTAGTCAGTGTGACAGTAGTGGCTTTAGAGCCCTTTCAATGCTATTAGCTTACAAATATTATTGCTTGTTGTGACGTTAATAGAGTGCTCACGAGAAGTGTGTGTGTTTTTATGAATGAGGTTTTCGTGTTATATTATGCCCCAGTCACACAGGCCGGCTAGTTAGTGCCTGGTAACCTTCAATCACTAGGAAAAAAATTAGTATTCCCTGTCTGGCGTTTGCTAGAGTTTAGGTGAAACTGGTTGGAAAGAGAGTGCTGCACCAAAAGATGATGATTGCTTATGGTCACCCGTAGCTTGCACAGACGTTGCCGACACTCATCAGCTAACCACTGAGCGGTGCTCAAACTTGAAAAAGTGTAATGGAAACGGCACTTTTTCAAGCCAAGTTAGTATCTTCCATGGAAACTACAGGTGACCGCAGCATCCTGCTAGTGATCAAGCCAATCACGCTTACCAAGAGGCACTTTATACCTCTTTGCAACCAATTTCATGCCATGACTGCCAGCAACTTTCAGCAGCCACTCAACTAGTCAGGGAATAAATATTATTCCTTAGTAACCATTGGTTGCCAAGTAGTTGCCAATCAGTTTCTAGGACTGTGTCTAAGCAATGCACTCCTACAGTTAGTGGATGTTCCTTGCTAACCAAGCTTCTTAGCATTAGCCGACACCTTAGCATTCCACCCTCCAGTCCAAATATGGTCGACCTCTTGCTTCAAAACAACAAACAAATAAAAAAAAAATTTAAAAAAGCCTGTGAAGCTATAAATCTGCGGTTTGCCTCTGCTACGGTCAGCATATTGTAAAGATGAGTGCGATGGGAACGGCATTAGTTTTACAGTGCGTAGCCATAAAAACAAAGCACTGGACAAACAGGAATGTTTACCTGATGATGACATTGGAATAAAAGTCAGGGGATCATCAGAGTCATTACGATTCAACTTGGAGGGGAGGGTGGGGGGATGGGTGGGGGTGGAAATCTATCCAACAGTGGCCAAGATATTTCTGTTTGGGAGAAAGCAAGAGGCACACACTGGCATCTACAGAGCCCTGGAGTTTCTATAATAACTTAAATGGATTAAATATCAGGCGGCACTCAGGGTCCTCATTTTTACCTTAGAGGTAACAACAGCTGAGTGACAAACCAGACTGAGTGATTTGGATCTTTTGAGAGACCTCGGTGACACCCATACATCATGTTTATCGCCTTCTTACTTGGCCCAGAGAGTTCAGATGCTGTTTGACAGAGGAGAGCTGCTGGAAAGAGCGACCAGTCTCTATGTGTGTGTTTTTGTGAGAGAATAAGAAAGCTTAAGCACTTAACCAATGTTTGATGTCTAACTACAGGCCTCAATAAAGAAGCACACATGCAGGACCATCTATTACTGTAGGCTTGTGTCATTCCTGTGCAACTCAACTACTCTTCTTTTTTTGTTTCACATACCCAGGACCAAAAAAAAAAAAAAAAAAAAAAAAAAAAAAAAAAGCCTGCATGTTGAAATTTCCTATTACATAAACTGTTCTCCTACCCAAGCAGCTGCTGTCGATTGCTGATGACATCCAATAAAACTCAAGTCCTGCAAATCATCAACTGCAACCTGTCACACTCAGATGGGCTCTGAATGCAGATGTCATCTAAAGCGGTCACTCTTTCATCTTTTTGCTGATTGCTTCATACCCCCTGTCGTTTTACTAAGAGTGGGGGAAGCTCTCCCATGAGTTTGGCCTCTTTGATCAGCATAACTAATAAGCACTAAAACGACACGCTGCCAGGCATCGTGGTTACACAGTGACGCGACAAACTGCTGACCTCCCGGCTCCTTGTGATTGCCATGTGTAGTTTCTAACGGAGATTAACAGCCTCAAGGGCAGACTTAATTAATGTTTGATGCAAACCTGGTTCCTTTTTAACCACGGCACAAGTTTTGTCCTCTTGAGTGTATGGAGCGCACCACTCTCTCAGGCGGGATAGGGGTGTTGGGTTTCAAGCTGGATCATTAAACCAGCTGGGAGGCAAGCGGAGAGCTGAACAAAGCACCCTACTGTCCCCCCCCACTTCCATTTGAGGATGGGACAAACTAGCTGTACAAAAGATAGCAAAGAAAGGTTTTACAGAGGGTTCCCGTTACGATGAACTCTTTGGGGGAAGTCCTGAACACAGAACGGTAATGTCAGTCAACACAGCAGGGGTACACGCACTGATAAGATACCAGAGGGGCCTAGACTTCACTTCAGCATCTTTGAAAATGTTAAAGTGAAGGTTCTGGCTTTGCTCGAGAGGTTTTTGTTGTTCGTCCACCCTTCAGTCCTCAGTTTTAAACTCAGTTGCATCAGATCAGCCAGATGGTTTGTTCCATCGCAAATCAACACGGCTTTATCTCCTCAGCCAGTCTTCCTGTCCTTGACCCTCCACCCCTGCGGACCTGAGTGCCGCACGAGCCCAACAAACCAAGTCTGACCTCTCACGTACAAATATGCACACATGCACAGCAGTTGATGTGGTTATAAGAAAATGCACAAAAGGAAGGGAGGAGTAAATATAGAACATGAAAAAGGTGTCAGAGGGCTTTACTTTTAAATTTGGCTCTCACAAAGCAGAACATGCAGATGTGAGTCGAAGCCATACGATGATGAAATCACCTTATATAGTACATATTGACGACAGCCTGCTAGGGAAAATATTTTAAACTTCATTATCTCATCTCATGTATTCAGTGTGTTGTACTTTTGTATGTGAGACTGTATAGTAGTGTGCAAAAGTCTCAAGCCACCACGAATCTTTTTATTTTGCTGTAGGAAAATGGGAAATAGGTCCAGTGATTTATTGAAACGTGCAAACACAACGAGTTTGAAGGTCAACATTTGGCATGACCACCTCTGTTCTTCAACACAAACTCTCTCGTGCAGTTTTGTCATTTTTTTAAGCAGTCAGAAATATTTCTCCAAGCTTTTTGAAGAACATTCAAGAAACAGGACATTTTTCCTTTTTCTTAAGGACATGGCTTTTAGATGCTGTTCTAGGTCTGCCAATTCTTTTTGTTTTGTTGTGTCCTTCTCCAGTGTCCACTTTCCTCAGATTTTTCAAGCACACAATGCACACCCTGCTGAGATATGCCAGGTTTGCAGCTAGGAGCTCTTTTGGAATCACCTCATTGGTGCTAAAATGCTATTTTAAGCCCGTGAAAGTGTGTTATCTTTGATATACATATCAATCGTAGATTGAGCTAAAGAAATGGGAACAAATGATGTGTTTTGTTACACTTGAATAATACACAGGTTGTTGTTAAGTGGCTTAATAAATAAATAAATACATAAATACAACAAAAAAAATGTATATACATTAGTCTGAAAATGGTCAGGTACAAGGACTGGACTGAAAATGAGTGAAAAAGCATCCAATGTATGGGAAAAAAAAAAAAAAAAAAAAAAAAAAAACACCTTTGAAAGACCTTCAGAAAGCCTGCAGAGCTACTGCTCAAGGCCACATAAAAAGTAAAAAAGAAATTCTGGCTCATCGTTATCACTCAAAACATGCCAAGGGGCTGCGTCACATTATTAAAGCCACACTTAGTTAAGAAAAGCAATCTTCTAATTGCAGTTCTCTCCCCTCTTGTCTCTCCCTGACAAGTAAATGTAAGCAAACTTTAAAATTAGCCGAGGAAGGGCTGTCTCTCGTCAGAGCTGCACAGGAAAGGTCTATTGTATGTTTGTCATGTGTGCTAGCCACAGAAACACTATCACCATCATCATCATCATCAAAGTAACCAAAATTGACTTTGAGCCTAAAATGTGAAAACCGGTTCAGAAAATTGGAGCCAACCTCGCCAACAAGATATATTTAGGATTTTATTTATGAAAAAGACAGCGTGAGATTGTTTAAATGGATATTTGCGCTGCGTAAGTGTATTAACGCTCGCGGGTGGCGAGGGTGGAGAGGACCTTGTGCTTTGGGAAGGGGGGTTATTTCAGGGTGCACAACGAGTCACTCCCCCCCCCCGCCCCCGGCAGGGCGCGGCGCCTCGGCTCATTGTCCGGCCGGGGTGGTGAACCTTCGGCAGAATGGAGAGCGAAATGGAATGTGACATTGTAGAGTCTCCATCCAGTATCCCACGGGACCCAATCGCCAGGCAGCGACCAAACCACCCACACACCCACGCAGTAAGGGTTCAGGTTCCACCCCTGACCTGGGCCACAGTGGCCTTGGCTGTCGGGGACAGTGGCGTCGTTGTTTGGCTGGTGTCACAAAGGTTTCAGTGAAACAGAGCGCCGTTAATTGCGTGATACACTGACGCCACTGATTATTTATTACCTCCACGATCAATACAACAGTGTGCTGCTGATCCAACTTTACTGCAGATGCTTACACCGGAGTTCTGCCTGACAGTGTTTTCCTTTTACCAGTTCATGATTGTCTGACATTTAAACAATGGGGTATATGAACATGTGCTGGCATTAAGAAAGCTAATGCTCATTTACCCTGATGGCCTGTGGGTTAAAAAAACGAAACCGTGGCAATTTCCCAGGTTGAGGAGTACCGACGGGGCCTTTGTTGCATGCCCTCCAATCGCTGCTCTCTACCTTCATTTCCTTGGGCTGCTGTTTGCTTTCCTCGCCTCACTCTTAAACAGATATTGCAACAAACTGCAATATGACTGCCTTGCAAAACATTCCTGATACTCTCGTCATCTTGGGCAGCATTATGTGATAAAATACTTTCGAGTTTCATGCGATTCCCACCCTTAAATTACACAAAAACAGCATCTCAAATGAAAGCTGCCTGATAATAGATGAGTGGGTAAAGTGTGCTCAGTGGTAGCGCCCAGCAGCGGTTACTAAAACACTAAATGGATCCATATTGCTGTTTTTGGTTATTCGCTTTAACAGTTTTACTTAACATTATAGAGGCAATTAACCAAGATATTAATACTAGAGTGCAGAAAACTGCAGTTCCTTGAATGACCACTTGAGCTCAGCTGCGAAATAAGAGTCAGAAAACATAGAAAATATGTTTGGTTTTTTTTGCTGTCTGTCTTAAATAAAAAGCTTAAAACGATCAGTTACTCAACTCCCTTAGTTATGCTGCAATAGGCTTAAACTGCTGGGGGCTTTCTTTTTAACTCACTATGTGTTTATATAGGACTGCATTTAATCATTACAGTGGAACCCTGACTTACGAAATTAATTCGTTCCCGAGGGTCTTTCGCAAGTCGAAAATTTTCGTAAGTCGAAGCACCCATCGCGCCTTTTGAGTGAACGATAGGCTATAGGCTAATTGCTAACTGCAACAACAATACGTCGTTCAAGTGGAACAGCGAAGCGCAAGTACGAAAGCCAAGGGGGGTGTCACATGATTCGGAAGGCATTCTGGGCATTCTGGGCTCAGCCAATCAGAGCCAGCGGATTTCGTTACGTGGGTATTTTGCCGTAACACGGGAAGAAATATTGCCGTTAAGTGCCTTCGTAACTTGAATTTTTCGTTAAATGGGGTATTCGTAAGTCGGGGTTCCACTGTAGTTATTTCTATTAATTATTTATTATTACTGGCTCTCTTCCACAGTGTGTCTTTTTTCCTTTCTTCCTCCCATCACCTCAGATGGCCCCGCCCCTCCCTTAGCCTGGTTCTGCTGGAGGGTTCTTCCTGTTAAAAGGGAGTTTTTCCTTCCCACAGTCGCCAAAGTGCTTGGTCACAGGAGTTTATTGTTGGTGTTTTCTCTGTATTATTCCAAGGTCTTTACCTTACAATATAAAGCAATATGAGGGGACTGTTGTTATGATTTGGAGCTATATAAATACAACTGAAGTGAACTGGATTGACTAGATTTGACTCAATGACTCCTTGGCAACTGCCTGATACAATTCTGTGGAGTGTGGGTCATTTATCTTTATGTAGCTGCTACAGACGACCATAACAGGTCATGAATGTTTCTGCTGCTGTGTCCACATTATTAATGATTTGTTGATATTGCACTTCTAGTTTCGCATAAACAAACACGCAGCGGGAAAGTCGTTAAGCTCACAAATACAGAGATGTCCGAGATGAAACACGATGAAGCGCATGACATCCTCCGCCCCACATATCTAGCAAACAAAAGGGCAGAGAAGGGTGACTCCCGAACTTTCTCATACAAGGGCGTAAAAAACCAGCTTGCACACACACATGAAAGCACCCACACAGAACAAATAGAAACGCAAAGACATGCCCGGGCGCATGAGCAAACGTCAGTCGGTCAGAATGAATCAGGGAGAATATCTGATCCTGTCAGACAAACACAATGACGTGCAATTCATTGGCCAAACACAGCCTTGAACAATACCTGGCTTTGTCACAATGATAATCAGACTGACTAACATACAACTTATCAGCTGGACGCACTGTTTACTTAGAACCATAACTCAGTGTCCACCCCTGGGAGATCCCTATTCATCTGGGCTGCATTAGCACTCGTAATGTTGCATGTATGTGCCCTTTTCACTGCCAAGCAATGGTGAGATTGCTTCCCCAGCGTTTAGACCACAGTTTACTCTGCACTAAGCTGCTGAGAGTCTTCTTGCTGCCCAAGACGAGGGGGGGTTTGGGTGGACAGAGGATCACGATGACGAGGTGGTAGAATCTCTCACCCACAACAATGACAGGAAACCAGCACAAACTTCCCAGGAACTGAGCATAGGCCAAGACTCCACTAGACGCCCGCAAGCAGCCAGAATCACAGCCCTAACTATGCTGGCTCAAAGAGTCAGTGTAGGTGTGGCCGTTTCAGCCTCAACTGCATGACAAAGGATCACAGCAAGCTGACTACTGATCTATTAAGAGAAAGTTAAATTTACCCAGCATCTGCCTCTGAAGGCGTTACATCACATGTCAGCGAATGAAAGACAAATCAAGTCTTTTAAATGAGTAGATACAAATCACAAAACCCTTAGTGGAAGTTCTGCTGCTGGGGGCGGAAGCGAGAGTTTCGTGTCTTCACTGAAAAAACTATTAAAAAGAGCTATGCAAATCCAGCACTGCAGGCCACACAGTGGAGAACATATAAATATAGATTAAGTCCTCCCACACAACATGTTATCCTGAGAACTGTGCTTTCTATGTACGGACTGCATTAAAAAACAAAAAAACAACACGTATGTTCAGGAAAGGTCTTTAATGAGCAGGTTTTATATGAAAGTCCAGATTAGAGGAGAGAGAAGTGACAAACAGCCAGCACATCAATAGATGAGTCCCTTTCTCGGCTCAATTTAGGCTCCTGCAGTCTGCGTGGTTTCTGTCGGCTGTACTCACACACACACACTTTCCTCTGTATACAATCTCAACTAGGTTCAGTCAATTACATCCGACACTAGCGGTCCTGCCTCTCCCTCTAATTAGTGTTTAAAGTCGGGCTTAAGCAAGCGGCAAGCAGTCAAGTCCTCAAAATATCCCACTCCCGCGCTCTCTCTCCCTGCAGTCCACGTTAGATAAACGTCATCTTAAAACACATTCTTAAAAAAGAAAATCTCATTTTCCCACAGTTCATGATTGTATTCCAGCGAGTAGCAAAAATGACTAAGAACATCAAATTGTCAAAAATACAGCAGGTGCTAATAAATCTTTGTGTTGACTGAGCAAATAACTGGCTGATTGTTTCAGCTCCAGTTTTGATGGGATGTTATACAACCACCTCAATCGCTCAAACGCCGCCAGAAAAAATACACTCACATCCCCACAATTCTTGCAGCAAGAGCTCAGAGAAGAGCATATTGGGCACACTTCACTGACCTCCACAATAGCAGGGTAAAAATTTTACTGCCCGGTAAACAAAACGACGACCTTTGGAACGGCTGATGTGTTTTGCTCCCCCCCCCGTGTGTTTTTGTTCGCCGCTGACGACAGCGGCCGAGCTGATCACTTCGACCTTCATCTCTGCTCATCCAGTTTTTCACACCTCGCTTTCTCACTCTCGCCTACCTCCATCCTCGCACATATATATACACACACACGCACCAACTTCACACAAACTGCACACAAGCGCCATCAGTGTAACCATGGAAACCGGGGCTCCTCAGCTTCCGGGGAGGGCGTTGTTCTTCGAACCCTCTTTTGTGTCGCTTCAAAGATGAAGCCAGACAGGCGGAGTGTCCGTGTGGCCGCTAAACCAACACTGTGTTTTTCAAGGTTGTGTGTGTGTGTGTGTGTGTGTGTGTGTGTGTGTGTGTGTTATTGGCTTGGCAACGGGACTCGAGACAGGAATGCCGGACAGGATGTAGGAAGAAAATTCCAGAAACAGTAAAGTCAATGCCAAAAACACCCTGAGGGTGCCTGTGAATGCAACGTAGAAGCAAGCAGACTTTAAACAGCATCCCTCGAGTCCAATTTACACTCTCATACACTCTACTGTGTCCCCAAGTTACTTCCTCAGCCTGTGGTTTGTGCCTTTACACAAAAACAGAAATTCCCAGCTAGGCTCCCTACTCACTCCAGATCCTCCGTATGTTAAACTCTGGGAGACAGCTGGAATAAAAGATCCGAGTGGTGAGAATGAATTTGTTAGGAGTGCTGTCGTTTGTTTCCCGCTGGTTTGCGTGCCAGCGTGCACCGCACTGCCACAGCTCCATTAGGCCATCTGTGGAGACTATCGAGAGTAAACACAGGAACAATCGCTGTATATTCCTAGGACAAACAACATAACTGAGCAGTGCTCGAGTGCTGTGCACAAGCGTAGGCTGTTGCTATTTTCATGTGAGGGGAAAAAAAAGAAGAATCTTAAATAAATACCAGAAACATGTTTCCAGAAAAGTCCTGCATGCTCTGGGTATGTGAATGCTGTCATTATACTGCGGGTACAAGAGAAAAAAAAAATAAATTAATAATACTATATATATATATATATATATATATATATATATATATATATATATATATATATATATATATATATATATATATATATATATATATATATATATATATATATATATATATATATATATATATCTCAAAATCGTCGACGACTGATTTAATAGTCGACACGTCGTTTGAAGCTTTGTAAGATCCCAAAAGACGCAGGAATTAGTAGGATTTAAGAGTGTAATAACGGACTGAAACAGAAGATGGCAGCACTGCATGTACAAGGATGCCAGCTGCCGTTAAACGCCGAAGACGAAGAAACTGTGTCCCAGAATTCATAGCGCAGCCCAGCTCAGTTTCCAACAATGGCGGCAGCTAGTTAGTTTTAATGTTACTCTTATTATTCTTTCTGGGCCACAAAATAAACGTTTAACATATTTTCAGACGAGAATGTAACTGTGTAAACCTCAAATATCTGCTCAGTTTATCAAGACACCACATATTTTCAAAAGCACTCCGACGTTTTCAGAGACGTCTGTTACCCACTAGCTCGTTAGCTAGCCGGGGGCAAGGCTCACTAGAGCGTTTTCAAACCCACCGCCGTCTTTCGCTACTCAGGTTAAACATGATATATAAGTCACTTAGATAACTTAAAAATGTTATTGTTTGGCATTTTTCAGTATTTTATTTGTTCCTGAGTAAATCGGTTTCGGCTGAGATTAAAGTTATAGTTTTTACACAGCTGAATAAACGTTAAGCAGACAACTGATTATCAGAAGTGTGAAATGCTCGAGAATATACTCCGGTGTCCTGTTATATTTTAGATAGCAAGGAGCAGACGGCTGAGTTTATTAAACTCCACCGAAACAATCTGCAAACTTCATTAAAATTTAATAAACTATCATGTCTTTATTTTTAGTTAGCACATACTTTAAACACTTAAAGCTGTAAGCTAATGATAGTTATATAAGAGCAGATGCATGCTGGTGCAATAAGCTGTATGTTTTACGTTCAATGGATGTATGATCTGATTAGTCGACTAATCGCAAAAATAATCGTTTGTGGCAGCCCTAGTTTTGAGTGCTTTTAATCAGTAAAACAGGTTATTTTTTAGCATGTAAAACAATAAATCTGGCCTTGATGCAAAAGTTATCTTTTATAGCAAAACCTTTCCCGAAGACTATTTATTACTGCTAACAGTGCTCCATTCTCATAGCGCTTGAATTAAGTGCGGCATTTGATATAGCAGGCCATAAAGTTTGGTTTGTGAGGCTGCAGCATTGGGATGCAGTGATTTAGCTCATATCTGACCAACTGAATTGGTTTTTTGTTTACACTGGTGACTCTGGAGTCCTTACGGGTCTATTATGGGGCCCATCCTTCTTTCATCCCTTCATTACATTGATGACAAACCGCTCTATCAACCAATCAAGTCCACAGACTCAACAAACCTCTCTGAACTTAACTGTCTAATCAACACCAAGGAATGGATATGAATGCAAATATTATTGACTTTAAACTCAGATAACAGAAATTCTTACTGTTGGTCCAGACAGGTTGTATCCAAGCATCACCATACTACACCAGGTTTAATGGCTCCACTTTAATTTTTGCATTTTAAGTTTATTCCAATTTATTCTTTACTCGAGATTCTTTATTGAATCTATCGTTTGTTTATTATGTGTTTTTGAGAAACTCTGTTTATCACTGGTTCTGATAAGTATTATACAAATAAAGTTTATTATAATCTACCAACAAAAGACGGGTGGAGCTAGCTAAACTTGCAGTCCACATGGAGTTGGCATCTTCTCACACTGTCACAGCTTCGTCCCTCTGCAGGGCAATATGGTTGGCAAGTGAAGTTTGTTAGCAAGAAACCAGTTCCTACATGAAACTGCTGACAACAGAGTCTGGGTTTTTTGTTTTGTTTTTGAGTAACCAGGTCATGATTCCTGAAAACAAGCATTTCTGGTTAGTTTCTGCATTTAATTTTGGTTCCATTAGATGGAAAAAGAGGCAGACATCGGTACAGCTAATTTCAGTTTGCAGCGTCATCGCCTGTTTGTTTTATCTTTTAACACCTGTGAAGGAAAAAGAAAGAAGCCGTCTCGCAATTAAGTGTTAATGGAACCATCTTCCAATTAATCAGCACTTAACACTTCACCCACAGAAGATGATTATTATATTAAAGAAAATGAACGCTTAGCCGGTCCCTCTCTGTCTCTTTGCGATGGCTGCTGGCTGTGTGTATTATGACCCTTCTTTCCACCCACAGTTAAGTACGGAGGATGAGCACCGCACACAGACACAAACAGCCTCGGGGATAAACATCCGAGACGCTGCAGCGAGGGACACAGATATTCCAGACTGCAGGGACCCTCGTCCTCTTGAGTGCTTACACTCGGGAAACATCAAGTGGCTGACGCAGATTGAGAACGTGTCCTTAATTTTTAAAGAGAAAAAGATCAAAGGGTGAAAAAAAGGCACTTAGTGGGTTTCATTTTGTTTCATATTTTTTTTAAAAGGGGAGTGGGGAGACCAAACATTTTCCTGGTGATTGTTGTGGATGGCTCACAAATGTAAGTCATTTGTTTTTTGTGGTTTTCTACACTGAGGGTACATTTTTTCCGCTTTTTCTTTTTTTAACTGCTCAACTTCAATGTGTCACTGTCCTGACATTTTCAAGTAAATTCTCTTTAATGTCAGAAAACTCAAGATGATCAGATTGGTACGAATATCGATCGTTGGTATTGGTATCGTAGCAAAGCTGAAAGGTTTGTTTTTTTGTGTTAGATAACACAACAAAATGAATTGTAGAAAGTAAACATCACAGTGATTTAGTGGTCATGAAATGTCTTCAGACTGATGATGATTCATCTCATGACACACTGCTCTCCCCTACATAAGCTGCCTTTATAGCTTAAAAATATTGGCATTGGCAATATAAGTCCTGTATCTCACAGCACTTTGAGAACATTAGGAAATCAGTTATTTGGGAGAAGAGAGGCACAGTTTGAGGCCCTGTTTTCGTGATCTCAAGCCTTTCACCCACAGCAAATGCCCTGCCAGCAAAGCCTGCCCACAACCTGGCAACACGTGGATGCAGCTGACACAGAGCACCTATTATCTGCATGAAACAGTACCTGAGTAAAAGCAGGGAGCTTTGATGCAGTTATCAGCACTTATATCTAAGTGCCATCATTGGCATAGGCATAGATTGTGGGTGGGGATGCTTGGAATAAAACCACAGAAAGAGGGGCTTTTATTTTGAAAAGTTATGGGGGAAAGTTTTGATCTGTGGGAAACCTGGTGCCTGATTTTATAGTGAAACATTTGCACAACGCAGAAATTGCAAAACTTGGTGCACGAAAATTCTCGTGAAATGCGGGAATTTACCAGTTTCATGTGTCTCACCTTCTCAGAGCTGATGCTCAGCTTCTTCTCCACGTGTCCGTGGATTTGCCCGTTAGTCTCTGGGATCGGCGTGGACTCTCTGGGCGTCTCTTCAGGCGTCTCCTCTGGTGTCGTCTCCTCAGGTGTCTCCGCCTGCTTCACCTCCTCCACCACCTCTTCTTCTCGCGGCTCATCTCCGTTTTCTGTCCCGTTCACTTCTCCATCCTCCTGCTTCTCCTCCACCACTACCTCGTCCTCCTCCGTCTTCTCCTCCTCCTCCTTTTCCACCACTACCACCTCCTCCACTTCTTCCTCCTCGAAGGGTAGGGGGACCCCGTCGGTGACAAAAGCTTTCAGGCACTTCAAGTTGTGCTTCTTCAGCAGCTGCTCCGTGTCCGGGTCCACCACTATGAGCTCCAGCCAGCCCACGGTGGCTCGTATCCGGGACACAACCTGCTGGTGGCTCTCGTTCTCCACGTCCTCCCCGTTCACGTACACCAGCCGGTCGCCGGCACGGAGCCCGGAGGTCTCTGCCGGGCTGTCGGGCTCCACTAACCGGATGAACTGGCCCGTCTTACCTTTCTCCCCGTGGAGGTGAAAGCCGTAGCCGTTGTCCCCCTTCTCCAGCGTGCACAGCCGGGGGCGCAGATACTGGCTTTTGCTCGGCATGTTCGGCTTTACTCGCATTCACGCTGCTGCTGCTCAACCTGTTGCTGGTTCACTGTGGAAATAACTAGAAAGCCTCCTCAGGATGCTGCTGAGGAAGATTATGTGTGAATGAGAGGAACCCTCTTAAAAAATTAAAAGAAACACCCACCCCCCGCCCTGCTGTGGAGACCAGTCCGTGAGAAACGCTGCTGCTGCTGCTTTGCTTCTTCCTAATGTGCTCTTTGCAGCTGAGGTGGTCTAAATCCTGAGCGAAGCTCCTGCTCCTGTGCGCACTGAAGGTCCTGACCCGGGGACTGGGCTGAGGCCGATTAAACTCAATCAGCAGACGCACCCTTTCAGTGTTGCTGCACAAAACAAGTGGAAAAGCCACTCAGGAAGAGGGAGGTGCGTTCACTGAACGGCCCAGCTGGCAGCTTCATGCAAACTAGGGGCCAGTGGAGGAGCAAATACAAATCGAGGCGCGATGATTTCCGAAAAACAAGAAGAAGAAGAAGAAGAAAAAACAGTATTTGAGGAAAACAATACATATAAAAAACACACACAGAGTAATCCTGTGGATTTTAAAACCTGAATCAATTAATTCTTAGTTTTAGCTTTTACCTTTCTGAAGTCACAGGTAAAACATTTGTTTGTCATTAGCATATTCACTCCACACGCTGCTGTAGAAACAGTCATTCCACTAAGGTAGGGGTGGAGCCCATAAATTATGAACTTTTAACTGTATTTTCTTCAGTTTTACAGCTTTTGCTAGATTCATACTACATCAAAGTAATTAAGTAATAGAGGAACAATTAAATCACTGAAAAGTTCCTGTTTTTTTTAATTTATTAACCAGACTAACCTAGAAATTTGTTTGGGCATTGAGCTACTAAATTAATTTTTGCAACTTATTTTTTTTTATTTTTTCCAAAGAATCATCCTGACACATTTAATTATTTTTAAATTTGCTTTTAAGTATTTCTATTTTTAATTATTTCTTTATTGTGTAGACAAATCAATACATACTGTTGAAATCACTTTTTTTATATTAGAATATTTCAGGTATTGAATGTTCAGTTAAACTTCTTTACATTGAAGTAGAGGGAGTTTTACTGGTCTGACCCACTTAACATCAAAGTGGGCTGTGTGTGGCCCACACTGAGATGAGTTTGATGTCCCTGCAGGATACCGTATACTGTTTTTAATGAGAGTGTTTGGGGGGTTGATAAAGACTTGCAACCTCAAATTAGTAACCAGACAAGACCTAGTTATGACTTTCTGACTCACCAGATCGGACTTAAGGGGACTTTCCTTTGGCAGACTCAAATAATGAAGTCGGCATATGTGCAGATAGTCCTAGAGAGCAAAGATTGCTCTAAATGCTCAGCTTCAAATATTTTGTTTCCTGCTTTTGTCTCTGTATGACGTCAAAGAGAGTGAATGTACTCCATATGGTCATCTCATGCACACTGCTCTGTCTGTGAGCGCAGATGCCCCACCCACCTGCTGTTTGCAGGGGCAACCAATCAAAAGAAAGTTAAAGTACCCGAGTGGAGTCCAGTAAAAACAGGTGAAGCTGGAGATGACCGTCATTTAAATGATCAATGTGAACAAACTGGGCATTTTAGGAGCCCTGCATCGACTTTCAAGTACTCCTAAACTCTAACTTCTGGCTATGCGATCGTCTGTCAACAATAATCAGCATCAGTTTTCAACTCCACTGTCACCCCATGAGATATGAGTGACATGGCAGTGAAAATAGATCCTGACAGGAAGCTGCTCGGCTAAAACCTCGGGCAGGATTTGACTTCTTAGCTGAGAATGCTGCCAGCCCTGATAAGAGGACAGACGCAGAAGCTCTCAGCAGTATGCTGACCACATGCAACAGTGGGTTCAAGTTGGTGATGGAAAGTCGCTCAAATAATGCACTTTTTTTTCCACAGGAAAGGACCGAAAGCCTCAGTGGGTCTGCTAAGTGAGTCATACTGTAGATGGATGTGAGCCGCCTTCAGGTGTACAGTGAATCACGACTGTGTTCTGAAGTATTTCATGTCTTCTCACATCACCCCAGTGCACTAGTCCATCTAACCTGTGCAACCACACAGATCCTGAGCATCCTTTCACAAAAAGCTTGCCTACATACAGTAACATCATAAAACACACTCACAAATCCACAGTTATTAACATGTGTACAGTTATCTATCTGATTGATAAAACACTTTATTTTCTCTAGCTGTGCATGTTGGAGAATAAACAGGGCAGCTGCTGCCACACAGTGGCTCATTAACTGCAGCACATCTTGCCGTTTGTCAGCAACTCCCACTCAAGCACACACACACACAGACACACACACACAAAAACGCAGACGAGCCAGACTTCAATAAAGCAGCAGCACGTACATTACAAAATATATATATATATATTTATAGATCGTATGACAACAAAGCACTTTTTCATGGCACTTTGTGATCACCGTGACAACCTCTCAAGAGAGGACAAATGTGACACAGAGCAAGTCTGACGAGCAAACGTTCATAATGAGCAAAGAACAGCGTACAAAGAAAAGTGATGCACAAATACAGCTTCGCTACAGGCTACACACACCGACATCCACCACCGAAGGGGACACGACAATGGTTGTGTGAGGGGGAGTGCTGTCCTGTTGCTGTGTGTGAGTGGTGCATGTGGAGGGAACAGTGGAAATAATCCCACTGTCTATAGTTACACATACAGTACTCGGGATGGCGTGTCACTGGCCCTGAATTGAATGTACAGACAGACACAGAGTGGGTAAACGCCCTCCAAACGTTGGCTTTATTCTATCTAACAGCAGTACAGATGTGAACAGATGGGATCATTTTAGCTACAATCTCATCGTGAGACTCAGACTCACTTAAAGATTTAAAAGACTGTAAGGCCAAAAAAGGATTCTGTTCACAGCCTGATATAACTGGGATTAAACAAGCTCAGAGTTGTGCAGCAATGAAATGCTATATCCACGCTGGCAATCGCCGGCACCAGCGGTTGTTTAACCTGTTCATTCTTCCCATCCCTGCAGATGGATATAGCGTTTCAGTCCGCAACTTCTGACTGGTAGCTTTGATACAACTGTCACCACAAAAAAACCCACAAATATCTCTACACGTGACATAAAAGGTAGAAATTCACATTTCAAATAGGGGATGGCAACCAATCCAGATTCACTTTCATTCAGCCGAAAGCTCGGTGGAGCGAAGACGAGGACGTCTGCTTCTCAGGTTTTGGTGCAGGGATTGGCTTTCATAAGAGAGACCAGCCTTTTTTTTTTCTTTTTTCTTTTTAAACTTTCCCTCCCTCCACATTTCTTTATCGGTATGTGTCTCTCGCTGCCAGATTATCAGCATCAGCTACGGGCCACAGCAGCCAGTCTTGTGCTTCTGAGACTCGATGTAGTCGTGTATCTGGAACTTGGGCTCATTTGGCTGCTGCGTCGCTCTGTGCTTCAGCTCCCTGATAGAGAAAGAGAGAGATGCAGGAAGTTAGATGCAGAGGTGGCGGATGTGTGGGATGGAGCACAGACAGGCTGAGCAAATAAAGAATATGAGAAACGAAGAGAAACATATCAGGATCTCCGTGTTCTGAGATTTTATCAGAATGCCTCAGGCGTGCTATCATTTAATCTGACATCCACTTAAGACTGCCATCACATCAGCATTACAAATCACCTGCATTCGTTTCATTTGCAGGTCTGGAAGCACACGTTATAAGCCGTCATTGCAGACTTCATGTGAACCTTTTGTAGATTTGCTTCCAGTCAGTAACTCATTAAAATACAGCAATCACACACTTAGAGTCCAGAGGAAGCCTGACATGCAAAAAGTCTCATACTAATAATAATTATAGACAACAGGAGCAAACAACAAACTAAACAAAAACCAGTGGTTTGCAGTAGTTGAAGAGGAAGGCTTGATTGCATCAATTTAAAGTCTGAGACAGAGAAGCAAAAAACAACAACCACATAACTGAGAGGAGAGCATCAGAGTAAACAACAGAGGTCAGGCATATGCATGGAGCGGATAACAACACTCATGTGAAATCTCACCGTTCATCATTCCACAAGCATGACCCGAGCTGAAGAGAATTCATTAGTTTGTTACCTTTGTGGACTGAGCCCAAAAACATGCACAATTTAGTGCAATTTATATTCAGTTCGTACTGCAAAGGGTTCTGTCTTTAAAAGGAGAATAGCTTTTGAAGTCTAAGATACGAGAGGTCATCAGCGATGATTTACCCTGCAACTTCATTTTTTATTCAGAAAAGAGAAGTAAGCCAAATGTTAATTGTGTGAATGATTGTGTTTGCAAGGCCAGCATTGGTCGTCCAGCTTTCAAGGCCACTAATGATCCTCAACATCAAATCTGGGTCTGTTTTCTTTGTTTTCTTCTCTTTTCTTAGTTTTTGCAAGTTTGAGGTCGGTGGTGAAATTGACAAATAGGCTACTTCCAGGCAAGTGGTGGAAGTGGTGCAGAGGCACACAAGAAGGGGAAAGGTTGCAAAATTTAAAGGTATAGTGTGTAAAATCTCACCACTAGATTTCAGAAAGTTCCAGATTCCAGTCAATTGAATTCTGTTTTCCTACCCCTTCCAATTAAGTGCATATTCCTAGCTACGGTGGCCCCTGTGGGACAAACACCTCTGGCTGGTGTTTATCTGTAGTGAGTGTGTTTACCTCAGGTGTCAATATGCTGGGTGTCCGCATGCATTTACTCTGGTAGCTGTAAAACTTTGTGAAAGGGGCCTGATGCAAGTGAGTGAGTCACTAAAGCTCACTGCTGTCTGATGACAGCAATACTGAGGTGAGTTTTTGAGGATATCCTGAACTTTTCTGTCTGTAGGCGTTTCTGT
Source organism: Perissodus microlepis (assembly GCF_051167445.1). Classification (NCBI taxonomy): domain Eukaryota; kingdom Metazoa; phylum Chordata; class Actinopteri; order Cichliformes; family Cichlidae; genus Perissodus; species Perissodus microlepis. The sequence continues at coordinate 19,737,194 of NC_140464.1, forward strand.
TAGCTGCTGTTAGTGAAACAGTCTTTGAAGTGGATCTAACATTGTCGGCTTTGGACACCCTGACAGACGTTACACATTAATCAGTGTATATTTATGAATACAACATTCTTTTTGTTCCATTAAATAAGCTAAAAAATGACTCATTTTTTTTATTTAGGTAATCAAAAGTGTGATCTACAGACTCCCCACATGGCAAAATGAATGAAACAGCTATGAGACCCAGAAATAAAATGTATGACTGATAAACTATAGCTACAAAAGTAAAAACTTTACAATAACTAGATCTGCAGCGAGGAATGCCCAGACCTCTACATTGGAGAGACCAAACAGCCACTTCACAAGCGCATGGCACAACACAGAAGAGCCACCTCCACAGGACAAGACTCAGCTGTCCATCTGCATCTTAAGGATAAAGGACACTCTTTCGAGGATGCCAATGTTCACATTTTGGACAGAGAGGACAGATGGTTTGAAAGAGGAGTGAAAGAAGCCATCTATGTCCACTGTGAGCGACCATCTTTGAACAGAGGCGGGGGTTTACGACACCAACTCTCTGCCATCTATAATCCAGTTTTGAGATCCCTTCCCAGACGCCTTAACGCCCACTCACATCCTGGGCCATCTGACCTCAGGAATTCGCATGATAAGGTGGGGCCAGGTTTCACAATGAACACACCCGAAACTCTGGCTGATTGGGACCCACACCCAGTTTCACACCTTGGCTCAGGCGATTAGAGGATCATCAGGGGGTCCTTTTGTCCCTCTGTGGGGGGATACTCCCACTAGGTTTATATCTGGGACTCTCCACCATTTGACCTTAGAACTGAAGAAGCTTCTCGGATGAGAGGTGAAACGTCTTCAAGTAAACTTAAAGAAGTCCAGACGCTTTTCTTTGCAAGCTCCTTTGACTACGATGACCTGGATGACTGAGAACCTTCACAGACAACTAGATCTACCTTTTTTTGCTGATATGTATATTCTGTGCAGTGTCTTTTTAGTTTACTTTTTAGACTGAGTACAAGGTCGTTTTTTAAATAAACCTTTAGTCCATTCTGAGATCAGAATACAACACTAAATACACTACAAGGCTAAAAGTGTATTGACGCTCAGATATCCTACCCATATGTGGCCATTAAAGATGTTATTCTAAAACTATGCACATTAATAAGCTATTACATGAGCCTAGACTCTTCTGGGAATCGATCCCATTAGAGTTTATAAACTGGCTCAAAGGATTTATTCAAATTCAGCCACAAATACCACTGTAGTCTATGATCCAGTTTATCCCAAAGCTACTGGATGAGGTTATGGTTAAACTCACCCCACAACGCTGGCAGCATATTGTTTAAAAAATTAAATGTTGTGGGATTTCTTTTTCCCATATTGCAACCACCCTGTTCCAAAAAAGACAAACAGCAGCAGACCAAAAGTATTCAAAACATGCATCTCATGCTCATAACTGCAACAGAACTCTGACTTGGTATGTCCAAAACCTTCATTCTTTTCTTTTTTCCCCATCACCCATTTCATTTATTTGTTGGCTTTGCATTATTTTCTTCTTGCATCACTCAGTATCTCTTAAGATTCAGGCCATGGACTGCTGTATGACACTCATGCCTGACAGGAAATCAGGGCAAAAGAGAGGGGAAGACATGCAGCAAACGGCTGCTGGTTGGACTTGAACCCAGGCCACTGCAGGATAGCCCGAAAAATTTAAAAAAGAATAACATAATATTACCCTACTATGCTACCATGGCAACAAAACTGCCTGTTATCACATTAGGCAGACATATTGGTGCTTTACCTGGTAAGATGATGCTACGTGCATGCTGACAGCCAACTAAATCTTCAAAGCCACATTCTATAAAACCAAAAATTATCAGCTGACCTACACCAAAGAGCCCTGCGACAGACTGGCGACCTGTCCAGGGTGTACCCCGCCTCTCGCCCTATGACAGCTGGGATAGGCTCCAGCACCCCCCGCGACCCTAAAAAGGATAAGCGGAAGCGAATGGATGGATGGACCTACACCAAAGTGGGTTCTTCGCTTCGGTCAACTAATTTCCATTACATAATGTAATCTCATCCATTGTGTACACATAGGTATTGATTACAGGAGGTTTAAAACTTACTTTCCTATAGCTTGAAAAGCCAGGTCCACATTGACTCCGGTCTTGGCACTGGTCTCCATAAATGGCACTCCATATTCCTGAGATGGAAAAAACATTAGAAGAGTAAAGACTCTCCTCTGCTGTGGAGAACATAACCACTTGAAAATGTCATGCGTTACCTTGGCCAGCTTCTCTCCGTCCTCCGTCTTCACGACCCTCTCTGCAGCCATGTCTGACTGTAAGACAGCAAACGGAAAAACAAGTCATCACAGTGTAGGTGACGGGTCACAGAGTCACCATGCCATCCGCTACATCTCGTCAGCCGGCACGTCCTGTCTCTTATCTGGCAGCCGGGCCGCCAGCTGGTGAGCCAGATCTCCTTCAGACTGGTGAAATGTCAGAATCTCCACCTCCAGCAGAAGACCGATGCCACCAGTCCCGCTGCTTTCACAGCAAACAATCTGAGCTGCTGCTACGTGACATCTAAGACCCTTGAGACGAGTGAGTTTTCTCTGAGCCACCAGAGGGAGCTTTTAGATATATTAGCAATGACTGCTGTTGCAGTGAGACAGGAAAATGTCTCTTTTCATCACCAGAAGCGCTTTGCAGGAAATATTCAATGCATCGGCCGCTTGAAGCAAAGCAACAGCAGCTTAGCGAGGCACTGTTTTTGGATGAATGTCATAATAGTCATGATGATGGAATAACACCGGATGATGGATGAAAGCGACAAATTTGAAAACAGGCCGTCTCTGTGTGCACAAGTGTGCACATTAAAAGCACACAAATCAGAGGAGACACACAGCAACACAATCAGGACATCAATTTGTGTGCTTGTAAACGTTATGTTAAGAGATTAAGAGTTTGCATTCGTGCATGTGTGACAAAGTGTGACAACGGCGTGTGTAAAATTGTGCAAAGGACTTCTTATGCTCCTAATCTTTTATGTAACACTAAACGGAAGCTATGCTCACCTTGTTGCCGAGCAACATGATGACCACATCCTTCTGGGCATGCTCGTGTATTTCAGTCAGCCAAGCCTTCAAAAGTAGAAAAGATAGACAGTCAGAGGAGGAGGAGGACGGGGGGTATTGGTCAATTAAAAAAAAAAAAGCAAACACCACCAGATGAAGCAAGCGCTCTGCTGTTCCTCCTGAGCAGTGCGTTATTACCACCCTCCAATCAATCATGGCGTCACTGAGTCACTCTTGTCCTTGAATGTTTTTATTGCTTTTCATTATTGAAACTGTGTAACCAAGCAAATGATAACATCTTGTCATTCTAAAGAGAGAAGACGCTATGGGCCCCCGCAATACTTTGCATGTAAATAGAGTTTAACGTTCAGCTTGAGGGGGCTTGGGAGCAGGAAGTGAAAATAAACACAGAGCAGAGAGGAGCAATGAGAGGCAGAGGCAGCGAAAGCACAAGGGGGAAAGTAATCTGAGAAAGTCTTACCCTGATGTTGTCAAATGATGGCTTGCTGGTGATATCATAAAGCAGGAGTAACGCTGTGAGAAAGGAAACATTTAAAATAGGGCTACTCTTTCATAGATGAACACACACACTGCTTTGCTTCATTACCTACTCTAGACCTTCCCCACACGCAGAGCATGAGGAAGTAAAATACATAAAAATGCAAAGGTTACCTTGGGCATCTCTGTAGTAGGCGTGCGTTACACTGCGGAATCTCTCTTGGCCGGCTGTATCCCAGATCTGGGTAACAAAGCACACAGATACATGGTATGCAAACACTGGTGTGCATCCTGATCCACCCTCACGAAATACAAGACAGCCTGTTGTCAGCAGCACGCACTGCGAGCGATAATACCTCTCCACAAAGCTCTAACGCAGTAAAGCGTGAAGATTTGATTCAAATCCAGAATCTGAGTAGTTGAAGTTAGAAGTTAAAGCTTGCTGCTAAAGCTAAACTTTGTATTTTTGTAGCTTTTTGCTCACTGGTCACTTCATTAGGTACACCTTGCTATTACCGGATTGGACCCTCAGCTCTGCCTCAATTCATGAAGGTGCTGCAAATATTCCCTAGAAGTTTTGATTCATGTTGGCATGATAGCATCACACAGTTGCTGCAGATTTGTCGGCTGCATGTCATTGATGTGAACCCCCTTCTACCACATCCCAAAGGTGCTCGGATGGATTGAGATCTGGTGACTGTGGAGGCCGCTGCACTACAGTGAACTCATTGTCACGTTCAAGAATCCAGTTTGAGATGATTTGGTGAATTTGGTGAATACTCAGACCTGCCCGTCTGGCACCAACAAACATACCACGTTCAAAGTCATTTTTAATCATCTATCTTCCACATTCTGATGCTCGATTTGAGCATGTCGCCCTAACCATCTCTACATGCCTAAATGTTGCTGCCATGTGATTGGATGATTACATATTTGCGTTACAAGAGCAGCTGAACAGGTGTACCTAATGAAGCAGCCCGGGAGTATAATTATAATAAATGACCAGCTTGGCCATTTAGCTCATTGTCTTGCAAAATTACTGGCTCTAGTAGAGCAACTGCTAAATTAGTTGGCCTAGTGTAGCAGCTGTTTTCTTGAATACATCCTTAAATAAATCCTGCATTTTTACTATATTTTACTATATTCTAGGCATTTCTCAGCATTTAGTTCAATATCAAATAAAATTAATTTAGTTGTTTGTATATAGACATGTGGTGTTTCTGTTAATTCAGCATGTTGGCAGGTTGTAGGGCTGCTTCTGAACTTCCTGAGCCACTATGTAGGTTAACATACAATATTAAGCTATATGCTTTTTTAAAAAAAAAAAAAACCCAGTGTTTCCAAAACACAAATCAAAGAGCGAAGCTAGTCACGCTAAACAAATGCTATGATTTGTAATGTGAAATAAATGGTATGAGGAAATGTTGAATACATCCTATCCACCTGCTGCAATTCATCCAGCCCCTTTGAAGTCTCTGAACCTTTTTGAGACTTTAGATTTTCTGCTGTAACTCATTACGTCTATTTTGGGATTAATCACAGGATTTTTTTCCCCTAAAGTATAATGCTTGCAAAAAAAGAGAAGCTAAGATAGCAGAGGAGTCTAAATCTGTTGCCTCCCACTCAGTGTTGAATGAACAGGTCATAATGATAGACTGCCATGTTTTGGGGGACTGTGTGCCAACAGCATGCTGCCGGAATAAAACCCCAAATCCCTTTTTACTAACACAATATCTTTAACTGGATATCTTTAACAGTGGTTAAAATCACAGATTTCATTTAAATGGAGAAATCACTTTTTCTTTTCCAGGTAATTTTGGATTCTCTATCATCTCCCACCCTGGATGAACTGAGGTGAACCTAAAGCTGAGGCCATTAAAGCTGCTTGGGGGATGAAAGAGGAGCTGTCATGCGATGAGGTGAAATGCAGGCAGACATCGACAAGGTGCAACGCTCTCACCTGTAGCTTGACTTTCAGGTTGTCGACATCCACCACTTTATTCTAAGAAAACAAGGAGAGTCTGCGTGAGACAAGTCACCATATGTTTAGAGAATGGAGTGCTGCGGAAATGGCACAGAAATGAATGACGAACATCACAGCGGACCAAAAAAGCTCATGGACTCAGCGTGTGACAAAAAGAAACAAGGCGACTAAAAGTGGCTTTGAATGCTGGCAGGGAAAGTAATTTGCAACACCCACACAACAGCGAGGTCTTTGGGATAAGAGACTTAATTACACAACAGTGAGAAAGAGGACTGGCAGCAGAACAACGGACTCCCCCGTTAATTTCCTGCCGCCCTGTAGGGGTGCCCTCTGATTTCCTGTTTTTAAAAAAGAAAAGAAAAGATCGGTCTAAAATAGTTTAGGCGACCCGGCTAAAAAATAGTGCTGTGATTAAGATGCTGCAAATTTTGGTACTGATCCGATAACGAGCAAATACAGGGCCATTATTGCAGATACCAGTTCCAGTATCGATACTTTTAACCCATAAAGGCAGGAGGTGAGAGCAGCGTGTCATGATTTATGACATCAGTCTGGGAACACATTTTAATGAACGCTAATGAGTTTTGGTTTCCACAATAATAGATTGATAAAACAAAACACACATTTTACACTTTTTACACTTTCATCTATGTGAAATCTGTGACTATAGTGCATGCTTGAAGTTGGAGGTTTATATTTATGTATATATATATATATATATATATATATATATATATATATATATGTAAATTAATTATTTAAATAAATGCTGAACTGAGGATAGAAACAAAATATGGATATATCGATCCTGTTGCACTAGTATCGATCCAATACCAGTACCAACATTCGTATCGATACTATCGATGTTTGGATGATCTGGCCACCTTCGCTAAAACAAACAACAACAAAAAAAGACTACAGATTTTTGAAATCTGTAGAAAATCTGTAGAAAACAGGTTTTTGGGAAGGGTGCAAAAGAGGAGTAAACAACACGAGTTTTCCGGTGCATCGCATCATGGGGGTAAAGGGAGAGTTTGAGGGGGGGTTTTCATGCCACCGTGACCTGCAGGACGAAACCAGGTCATATGCATATTTCAAGCATGTACTGCAAAAACCACCACGACACGAAGGAAGTATGACTCGCGAGTGCACTTCCTTAATCAGTCTGAAACTTCATATCAGTGACAAGTCGTCTCAAACGCTCCCTGCCTTTCCTGCAAAAGCACGAAAGTACGCACGTCAAAAAGAAAAAGAAAAAAAGACAGAAAAACATAACACAAAAGCCGCACAGAAACACAAATAACGAAACCTCTATGATGTGCAAGGCTGTCACTGGCAGCAACGAGCTGCCACCTGCTGAATCGTCTGCTTTTGGCGGAATGGACATGGTTCAACCCCTGCATTAGTTGCCATGGGTTTCCATTTTCTCCCCCCCACAAAATTATGACGTGAGAGGAGCCCGCATGCTGAGTAACTGCTACAAGGAAGCATGCCGAAAATAGACCGGCCATGTTACAAGCTGCAACAACACGCTGCCTGTCTGCCTGTGCATGCGTATGAGACAACCTTTTCACCTTTCGCCCAAATGTGACAGCAAAAAGTGACTCTCTGCCAGGCCCTCAGTCTGACACTACAAACGAATGCAAGTGTTGATCGGTGTTGATGCATTTTATGAATTGGCTGCAGCACTTGTTGCTGAGCGAGGGGAGGCAGAGTGAGAGATGCTGATGCTTCATGTACCTGTCAGACATCCATTACGCTCCTTCGTGTCTGCACCTCCATCCAGAGAAGACAATACATCACTTTGGCTAATGCAGCACAATTTCCTCCTCGAACCACCCCCTCCCACCTACCCATCCAACCCCCTACTTGACTTGCCATTAGTGAGAGTGCTTTGCTCTGATTGGAGGAAAACTGGGATGCTGAGGGTGAGCCTGTCCATTCGGTCCGAGCAGCACATTTGCCCGTTTGCATCAAATCCAGCACTGTGTGGGTTGTGTGTGTGTGCGCGCACATGAGGTGTGTGTGAATAAGAGCTCGTCTGTCAGCATGGTGACTCCTCCAGGACTGAGCTGAGCTGCAGCCAATCTTTCCGGGAGACAGGGACGTGGGCAGGCATCTGCCAAGACATTTATGAAGCAGTCCGCAGCCTAACAGCACAAGTGGTCTGTGAACTCCACTGATATTTTTTTTGTACATTTGGTGCTATCAACGCAGAATGACGAAGTGTTCCTCGCAGAAACTGCAGGGTGATAATTGGGTCGATGTCGCTCGTTAACAGACAGATTACTGTTGTTTTTGTTGTTTTGCGGATACTATTAGGTTGTTTTTGCACACGTAAGTTATTGCTTCATATGATTAACAAGAATACTGACACACACACACACACACACACACACACACACACACACACACACACACACACACACACACGGGAAGGCTCATAGAGAAATTGAGCATCATTATGGTTTATTGGGTGACTTCTACAGAATCTCTCTCTCACCCTAAAGTCTATTCCAACGGTGGCTATAAAGTTGCCTCCCAGAAATGCCCCATCTTTGAAGCGCACCAAGAGGCATGTCTTCCCCACGGCCGAATCTCCCAGCAACATCACCTAGAGCAAACCCACCACCAAAGAAGAAGAAGAGGGGACAACAGGTTACAGCTGATCAAAACAAACAAAACAAAAACCCACTGACACAAAAATAAACCGACAGATGTGCGTTGCATTAAACACACTGCATGAACATTTCACAGCTGGAATCATACAGTTTGACACCCACGACCACGCTGTGCAGTATATCATGTATCAAGCTTGTATAATGTAGGCAAATACAGCCACAGTACACTACAGTGTTGACTTAGCCGCCACCAGGATGTGACACTTTGCAAGTACTGGGGAGGAGGGGGTTTAAGATGTGATCAGCCAACTCTGTAATTTTTTCAGCAGGCACCCCTTTCCAATCAATATAATTACAACAACGGGGGTGCGTAATTGTACAATCAATCCAGCAGCATGAAGGTGAAAATATTACGCGTTACTTACACCGAGTCATGGCTGCTTCAATAAAAGAAAAAGCACGCCATGCAAATGCGCACGGGCTAACAGAGTTGCACTTCAATGCAAGTTTTGCTGCCGTCTCTGTGAGCTGATGGAACAGTGTGAAAAACCTGGGCGGCTCTCATTCAGCAGAAGCTGTGAGGAGCAACAAGTACACCCTCTGCAAACATCTGGGCGGACGAGGATTTAGAGCCTCCCCAAAGAAAGGCTTATTCAGCACCAAACCGGGTGGATGACTTGTCTGCTATGCTGTCATTATGCAAACTGTAAAAAAATAATGGCCTGCTAAAAGGCAGAGCCTTCAGATTGCATTTCTTTTCTCTCTCTCTCTCGCTTGTGATCACCAGTGAGCGCTGCACATGTGAAAAGTCAATAATCGTGTTGCTGCTGCTGAAGGTACACTCAGCTGTCACAGTGCAATAAATGTACACACCTGTTCCAACTGTAGCACCACAAAAAAGGCAAAACAAGCCCCCCCGAACACAGACACAACAAGACGGAAATACACACCTTGAAGGCAATATCGTAATACTCGTTAATAGAAGCGCATCTCTCCAAGACATATTTTGATGTGCCGTTTTTTGCCTGCTTCTCCGTCAACGATGCCTTTCTCGTGGACATCGCAGTGCCAAGGGAAAGAGCGCAGGCTAAAGAGCCTTCCCCCTTCCAAAATTAAAAATTAAAAACCCCAAACAGTTCCAAGAAAACAAAACAAAACAAAAAAAACAGGAAGAAAGACGCGCAAAGAGCCTCCAGCGAGATCTCCGCCAACTCAGTCCCAGTGTCCGCCAACCTCCACCTCTGCTCGCATACTGCGTGTGGCCACGAAAGGATCACCTTCCCAAGTGAAGAAAGGAGGAGAAAAAAAATCACACCTCAACTCACGCACTGTGAGAAGACGCGGAAGAAGACGGTCAAAACTTAAACATCAGCTGCAGCGGCGCCATCCAGCAGTCAAGGAGAAGGCAGTGATGACAAGCAGGCGGAAACATTAGTGTGATTGTTAAGAGCAGAGCGGTGCATCGTGGCGTGGGCAGATCATTAACTGAGCAGCTATGCGAGGACGTCGACGGCGGCTCCGCGGACGATGGTGTGTCTTTCACGCTGACATTGGAGCCGCGGGGGTCAGACGCGCTGACGGCTGACTCATCTGCCACAGGTGGTGGTGCTCGATCGAGAGGATATCCCCCCCCCCCCCCCCCCCCGCCCATCCACACACACACACGCACAGGTGAGAGGTGGACGGACTACTAGTTTAAAGGTCCACAAATCATACTTGGCTGTTCATTTACACCATCATCAACATCCGTGCGCACACACAAAAACCTCCGCACATAATATGCGCCCAATTTTTACAAACATCTTTTTTTGTCATCCTGGGACATTCTATCGAGTCTTGTTAAACTGGTTTGAGTCTTTTGTTATTCTTGCGCCTTCTTGATCGACCAGTTTTCCTCCCAGTTTCCAACTACAGCAGCAGACAGTGTTTGTCTCCACCTGCCGTTCGGAGAGGAGACTCCGCGCTCAGACGGGACTAAAGGCGGCACGGTCACAGATCATTTATGTTACGTAACTGACATGCGATCTGCCGCTCACACATATGAGCTCATGAGTCCCAGTCAGCGGCAGCAGCGTCTCCCCCTCTGGCATTAACATAATGAGAAAACATGGAGCTGGGCATGTCGTGGTTTTGTGGTTGGCATCCTAGCCGTCTGTGTCTGCATTTGTTTTCTGTTTTACTTCCGAGTTTCTTTTTAAAATGGAGATTTAATTCATTTTGGGGGGGAAAAGCGACCCCAATCTACGTGGCTGCGTGTGATCCTTTGTTAAATCATGAGTTAACTGTGGTTAACCACATTGTTTTTTCTTGGAGAGCTGAAAGCCACACCCAGGCCTGATTACTGCCAGACATGTTGGATAAAGAAATCAATGAAACAGAAGCTGTCTGACAAACTGAAGCAGGCTAAAAGATTTCAAAACGCAATATGTCTGTCTGGTTTGTCAGTCATCCAGGTCACAGGACTCTAAGAAGCCTGGAAAGAAAAGCAAAAAGTCCAGTCACTTTTCTTTCCAGGCTCCTTAGATGATGCAACATTTCTACAAGAAACAGCTGAAAAACAAAGTCACTGACATGTATCAGTCTGTAAAGGGTTGCAAAGATATTTCTAAGGCTTTGGGACTCCAGTGAACCACAAAGGGGGAAAACTTATATTGAATCTTCCCATAAATTTCTTGCCAACAAAAACGGACTGCAGGAGCGCATCAGCGATTCATTCAGGTCACAAAGAACCCAGAACAACATCTAAAGAACTGCAGGCCTCATTTGCCTCAGTTAAATTCATGTTCATGATTTAACAATACAAAAGCGACTGGAATCTATGGAGAAAACCACTGCTGACCAAAAAACACAAAAACAAAAAACAAAAACATCTTGATGATCTCCAAAATATCTGGGGAAATATTCTGTGAATTGACAAGACGAAAGTTAAACTTTTTAGAAGGTTTCAGTCCATCTGCGTAAAACTGACGTAGCATTTAAAGAGAACATCAACACCACAGTCAGACATGGTGGTGGTTGTGTGATGGTCTAGGGCTGCTTTGCAACAAGTTAAACAACTTGTTGCAAATGTTGGAACAATGAATTCTGCTCTCTACTAGAAAATCCTGAAGGATATTTTCTGACCATGAGTTTGTCCCCTGAAGCTGAAAGGCCCTTGAGTTCTGGAGCAAGACAATGATCCGAAACACACCAGCAAGTTTGAATAACTTTTTTTCCCCTCCACCAATTAAATCACCATTTAAAAAAAACTTGTTTGATGATCTGAAACATTTAAGTTTGGCAAATGTACAAAAAAGCTAAGAAATCAGGAAGGTGGCAAATACTTTCACAGCTCTGTGCAAGTCTTTTTTTTTTTTTTTTACCTCCTGCCACTTTTGTCGTGTTGCTTTATTTGCTCAGTTATAGTAATTTAAATCAAACCTGCACAGTTCTCATTAAAGAACTCGCGTCTCTCACTCTCAGCAAATTACTCCACGTGGAAAAAACACTCACTAACCGACATGACGGAGCTGTGTCAGAGCAGCACGTTGGAGGTGCAGCTGAGGAAAATGAGTCAATTTAACATTTCAGATCGTATCAGATAAACTGTCAGTTACCAGTTCCTGCGTGCCCGTTCCCCCCCCGGTTCACTGCTTTACGGCTTATGAAGAGAAGACATGTCTAAAATATCTGAACGCAGAGACTGAAAAAGCTTTAAATCTCAATTTGTTCCGGCCAGCTCAGCACAACTGCCTGAATTTCCACCTTGCTGATCATCTCAGCCAGGTCCTTTCAAAGTGTCGCCTGCAGACACCCAATGAAAGGTGCTTTTTGCACACCCTGTCTCACCCCTGACTTTAATCCAGCACACTTACGCTTCCAGAAGATTTATTTATTTATCTATTTATTTTTGTAGTGCATCTTTCTGCAGGGCGTTTGAACCTTAGATCATACATTTCTGTAAACTTATGAAAATGTGCAATGCCAAAGCCAGTTTTCTACTTTCCCGCAGATTTTCCCCCTCCTTTGCGCTGCACTAATGGCAATGACACAAAGCCAAAGTTATCATCAGTGTGGCAACAAGGGGGAAAATATCCACCAGACTAAGCCATGCATGCCTCCTGTTTGTCTCCTTTGGCCTTCACTTGTCACCCAGCCTGACCCTCAGCCACAAGAAAAAAAAAAATGTCACAAAGCATCAAATCAGTCTTGTTGGAAGCATCTTTGCAACAAACATCCAGCAGCAAATAGCCTGCACGCCTCAGCATCCATCTCTTGTGCTCTCCTGATAGTAATTTCAATTGTAGCATTGGCATCATTGACTATAATCCTTAACCCCTGCAGTGTGGTAAGGATTATAATGAATGCAGTGATAAAATGCAACATTGGCGCACTGGAGAAGCGCCGCTGATTCACGTCGCACTTCACTGAGACATACCGAAGGAGTCAAACACTCCCCAGCACCCAAACAGAGAAGATTTGCTTCGCAGCAAATGTCACGACTTTAGTGCAAACAGCCCATCACGGTGACATGTCCCTCAACACTCGGGTGAAGTCAGAGGCTTAATGAGGTGGGAGGAGGAGGGAGAGAAAGCATACACATATATATACACACACACACAGACACACGGGCGAGCAAGGGAGACGTATGAGTGAGCCAGAGCAAATACAGAGTGGGTGGGGAGAGCGGTGGACATGAAAAGTGGACTCACCGTGAAGCCGATGCCCACGGTGGAGGTGAAGGACCCTGCGATGAACTTGCCCTGGTCAAACTGAACCAGCAGGGAGGTCTTGCCCACTCCGCTGTCCCCCACCAGGATGGTCTGCAGACAGATTTACAGAGAGACAGAGGCAACATCATGCAGGCTTCAGTGCTGCAGCTTCTACTTGTCGCCCGAGGCCCTGCGCTGTGTGGGCACAGGCGGTGTAGGACAATGCGTGTGTTCATAGGCTGCTCAGTGTGGAGCTCTGTGCTCCATGATGCTGTGTGACAGCCGGAGCTGGGAGTCAATAACAGCAAAAAGGGGGAAGCACAATGGGCACCGGTGAAGCGGGAATGTAATCGGGTTATGTGTGCGAGATCCGTGCTCACGTCTCAGACTGATGCCTCACATCTGCTCCTGTACCTGTGCCACTATCTCTCTGTTACTCCCATTTTTCTCTTAGACATCACAGATTCACTTCAGTTCTAACTGTTAACCTAAGTGCAGCTCATCAAAGTAAAGAGCTTTGGATACAGAGGTGTTAACCAACAGGTAACACTTTATAATACAGCCCATGACTAAAGGTGTAATTACCCTGTAATTACATGGTATTTTAGTGTATTTTATTTGAAACTACAATATAATTATATTTACCAACAAATACTTACAGGTAGCTACACTAGAATAAAGGGGTAAAAGGTCAGGTGTTTACATGAAATAAAGAAATGACTATGTTGTGAGTACATTTAAGTTGTGTATAACTCTTTTTAAGTAGTGTGCAATGTGCCAAAATAATTTGATTAACTTTAAGTATTGCATACCTATGGAAATTTCACAGGAAACAAACTATTCTTTCAGTAAAGTGTTGAATAATATATTAATTTTCTTCTGCTTTTCCAAATTAGAGTTTGGAGTCTATCCCAGCTAACCTGTCCATCACAGGGCTTACACAAACAGACAACCATCCATTCAAACTGCATATCCCCCCCACTGCATCATGTTACATATGCAGAGGGAATATAAGAGGGAAGATTTATTAAAATCAGTGCAGGTATTACAATAAAAACACATATTTTAAAAGCAGTGGACTCACAGGCAAGCTGTAATATAAATGTGTTTTTATTTATAAAATCTTGTTTCCCATTTAGTTTCAGTTTAGTTTTAGTTAACTATAACAACCTTGCTGTGTAATACTACCATCATCTCACCAGGAAGATACAGCAGGTGAAATAAGAACTGAACGCGTCAGCAGTTTTCTAAGTAAATCTATTTCTAAAGCTGCCTTTGAAATGAAATTCTCACAGTCTTAACAACCCATCCAATCCACGCATGCAAAGAAATCAAACCACAGATGTCCATAAATTATGTGTAATAATTTGCTCTTTTAAATTTTACTATTTATTTGCAACATAATGTTGATTTTTAAAAAATGCTTCGGCAGCAGTTTCACCAGAAGCTGAGGTGGGAAGCACAACTCGTTAACACAGTGATTCCCAAAGAGAGAGCAAGGGCCCCCTGATGGCCTTCCAAGGTACTGCAGGTGAGCCAAAGTAATTTCTCTTGTAATTTGATTAGAGTGAAGATTTAATATTTGGGTGGAACCCCCGGGATATACAGGGTGTTGACTTTGAGAATAGCTAAATTAGCACATTAGGGTCCTACAGGGGACACGTTTCTTTGGAACAAAAACATTTTGGTGGTAATACTGCAGTTTTACTTGATTTGTTATTTTACTGCCAGCTTAATTTAACTGAAAAGATCTCACACAAACATACTTTAAGATGTCATGCAGGTGTGAAATGTTCTTGTACACGTTTCAGACCGAGAATTTGACGCATGCACAAAAGCAACACGCAGCGCCACAGAAACGACCGCTGGCTCTGTTTGCTGAGGGTCATCCATCACCCCATCTGCCATCTGATTTGCCACCGCAGCTCTGGCAACAACTGGCCTTGTCGCCATGGTTATTGTCTCCCTGGCTTCTAGAGTACCCAGCCTTGAGGTCCTTGGCAGCAGATGCTTGCCTTCTTTATTGACATTACTCACCCCACCGCCTCCCCATACACAGAAGTCCTCCTCACCCTCCTCCTCCTCCTCCAGCAGGCCAGACTCTACCGCCTGCTTCTTATCTGCAGTGTCAAGGAGCTCAGATAGAGTGCAGCGTGACAGCAGGCAGCCTCTGTACGCCTCACTTTAAACACCGATATTCATGTTCTGCACATTCAATTTGCTCCCCACATTAAAAATCTAACAAGGTGACATGCAAACCGAACATCTGAGGCTATGTGGCTTGCTCCCTCGCTCTCCAGCGTGCTTCCTTTTGATGGAAACTCCGGAGCAGGATGCTTTTAGTCTTCAATAGCAGATATAACATAAAGTGTTTTCTTGCATCCCTTTCAAAGAGAGAGCAGGTATGAGCACCTGAAGTAGAAACAATGCAGACCAGGTTAGATGTAGTGTGTGGCCCCCTCGGAAACCATCAGATTACTATTTCATACCACCTACATGAAATTTTGATGTCAGCATGCTGGCAACGTTTTCAGGACTGACGCTGGAGACGAGAGCAGCCATGAAACAGAAGTCGAAGGAGACTGGTGGTGTGGATGTTATAAAGCGGGAGGTGGGGGGGTAACTACAGCTTTTTCAGAGACCTGTCTGAACCCTGACACTGAGGAGACCCAGGACAGCTTTAGAGGCCAGCAGAATCCCACATATGTTTCGGCATATTTGGTGCTTTTGCCGGAGCCAAATTTTACATTTTGTGAAACTAGTTGTGACAGCGTTGCTACACTGCAGAGGTCTTTCCATGATGAGATTAAAATTCTAGCTCAAACTGAACATCCAAAAGAAAGAGCACATCACCCCACGTTCCTTCTGGTAAAACGCTGAAAAGACTGCAGGTTTTTGCTTTTACAGCGCATATTTTATTTTCTACTTTCTCGCCGAAGCAGTTTCTTGTCACACGTTTTCATGTAGGACTTCAACAGTTACTGGATATTTAAAGAGCTGAGAGCCAACTGGCTCAGTGCAGCCTGCAAACAAAATTGGAACCATCAGTATGTAGTATGTGCTGGGGCTGCTGGCAGGCTAGAACTCGGCAAAACAGCAAATGCATCCATGAATTCAATTAGTGAGGAAGCAGGAGCTTGTTCTTGGCTTACCATAATAGAATACTTGTTTCACACATATCCAGTAATGGAATTACGGCGCATTTAGAGCGATTAAACCATTAGACTATCTGCAAGAAATGCCCACAATCGGAGACAATAAACAGGATTTCACTTGCTTTGTTTTTAGTTAAAACTGTGCAGCTCCTGTGATTGTGACAAAGTCCAGAAGTTATCCTGCTGACCGATGACTAACGCGAAATTGGTGAACATTAAGTGATGTGCTCTTTCCAGTTCTTAGACAGCGCTTTTAGTTTTTTAATTTTATCCAACATGTCTCATTCATCCATTCACACTCATAAATCATGACACACTGCACTCCCCTAACCCCCTAGTACTACGGGGAGGTTATATTGGGTGGCATTAGATCACTGAGCTATTAGGAGATTATTGTTGGTTACAGATGTTTCCAGAAAAGGAGTCACTGTGGAAAGAATAGTTAATTATTTAAAAAAAAGCACATCCTTTTGAAAGTTAATTTAAAAGTAAATTAAGAATTTTATTATATTTTTTTCTGTGGTAATCTGGAATTTCAGTTTGTATATTGTTAGTTTCCCCCATCATTTTTAATATAGTTACATAAATACCTTGTGTGTTAGTTCTTCATTATAAGGGTAGGTGATGGCCGTGGGCGTCTGTCCATCCTCTGTGGATGACATGTACGCGCTGTCTGAGGAAACCATCTTCCCCCGCTCATTCATCCTGTGCGTATCCCAGCTGTCGTCCATCCACTTTCTATTAAATAGTAATTATCAGCTCCTAACCAAAAAGCAGGTGAAGTCCTAGAGGTGAACTAAACGTTTATGCTTCCTCTCCATCCTTTTTATCGCCCTGTCTTAATTCCTCCACCCCACCTTCTCTGCATGTCTCCTTCACCCCTGGATGGTTTATATCTCCATGCTACGACGTATAATTATGTTGAAACTAAATATTTAAAAGAAGGAGTTTTGGTCAGAGATGATAACGGAAGTGTAGCTTATACAGTATTCATGATGTAAGTCATGTTGAGCTTTTTAACAAGGAAGGGAAAAGGAAGTGTTCAGCGCCCCGGAGAGAGAGCCTCATAAATATCTCCCATCGTGTTCTTGTAAGAGGGAAAACCCCTCGAAATGTAGCGGAAAGGTTAATTTAAGACTTTCAAATAAGAAGCATTTCCTCTCTATTTCCACCTGATTCAAAGGCATGTTAAGAATGAAAATAAGGAAACATCTTAATTTTTTTGTTTTGTTTTATTTTATTGAGTCATCAGTCAGATCTGTCCTATGAGCTTTTTCCAGATAAGAGCTCTGGATGACTCACCAGCCGAGCTGCTGCATATCACAGCGGCACGGAGGGAGACCTCAACTTCCTACCCACCAAAAACAATAAAGGTCTGTATCAAATGACGCTGAACAGCTGGACAAATGTAACACGATTGGAGAGCAGCTCTAATAGTTTAGAGTGCTGAGAGATAAACAGACAACAAACATAATTCCTCCTAAACAGGATAGAAAAATAACATCTGTCACACCCATTCATCTGCTCCCTTATCCCAATAAAACTGGGGCTTCACTGAAGCAACTGTACTGATCGAGGTAAACAAGGTCACTTAAAACTCACACGGTGGCCAACTATTACTTAACACGTAACGTTGGAGTAAAAAAGAAATCAAACAAACCAAAGCACAGACATGGGTTTCACTATCATCTGAAAAGGCATTGATTGCACATCTGTGGAAGCTTTCATCCCGTAGTAAACAATTCAGCTTTGTGACATAAAGGCATCTTGGAGTCTCGATCACACTGAAACAAATGGACGATACACTCGTGACCACTCTGGGTCGGTGGACTCAAAAAGAAAAACAAAACAAACAAAAAAAGAAAACATACAAAATTCAAAAAGTTGAAATTAAATTCACCGTAACAAATTAAATGTGAACGTGTCGTGACAATACTGCATACAAACAGATACACGGCAGGTGTGTGATCTAAAAACCTTGCATTTAAGAGAACTTTGAGATTTTGGAGAACTGTGTAAGCTTGCTTACTCTGCAGAGAAAAGACTGACAACAAGTGACAGTCGTTAGTGTTATGGTGGGGTTATACGTCCTATACCTTGGTTGACACCTGGCACGGAGTAGCCAGGGTACAGACATGAGGGCCTTACAGGTCCCGACAGGTAAAACAGTATGAATTCTCTTCCATTGACGTTGTTGTTTAAAAAACAAACAAAAACAAACAAACAGCTGCGTTTCAGACGTAGAGTGTCTTGGCTTTTGCCCGCTTCTTTCTATTTCCAGCCTACATGCTGAGCTAACATATAAACAGAGTGGTTTCAATCCTCCCAGTGGGCCGAGAGTAATCTGAATATACGTTATTTTTACCCACATTTCCTTCAGCTCAGTAGAGTCGCTTTAGCAGAGTGGATAAGAAATCCTGACAGGTCAAACAGCGGAACTAAAAGTCCTGACTTAAGGTCCACCGTCTGTTGTTCTGGAGCTTTCATGCACACTTGCACATCCCTCCTTTTCAGTTAATGACGTATTACAAAGATGATCTCAGAGAAACTGTGAATGCATCCTCGCTATCTGCACCAGCAGTCTAGGCACTTCCTTAGACCAGACGTTTAGCTCAGAGCCTTTTTTTGCAACAACAGAAAATTTAACTCAATTTAGCAGCTAGTTCTGCGAATTAACAAACAAAATGTAAAAAAATGACACAAATAATATATTTAAAAAAAGCATAAGACTCCTAAGGATACACAAGAACCTCACTCTCTTTACTACTCTTCCTTCTCTGTGTTACAGTCCAAGTATTTTATGTGTCTGTGCAACAGGGAGTGGCAGTTTGTTCCTATTGTAAAAAAGAAAGAAAGAAATGACCTTAACCGTTACCTTCTAATCTTCACATTGTAACCTAGTGACCTCTGTGTAAAACCAAAGTCTTACAGTAAAGTGCACTTCATCTATCTGTTCCTTAATGCTTACATAATAATGCTTCAAAATAAGCACAATAACATGATTCACAGGTTTGATTCTCCCTCGAAAAGAAGACGGAGCACGGCACGGAGCCAGTTGATTCTACCGAAGCGCAGGAAAACTGTGCGCCTGAACACTTCTTAAAGAAACTCCGGCACAGACGGATCATGACTGCAAACCTGTGCGACAGCTTAAACAACACGTTACACCCGGCATCCATGTACCCATTCAGTAAGCAGTGCTACAAGTCTAGGCGCTTGCAGTTTCCTATGTGCAAATTTCCAGCAGTCATGCTCTTGTCTTTCAAGCCTGTATTACTGTGGCGCTGAGAAAGACGCGGCTCCTCGGTGGAGGAAGATTCCTTATCGTTGCTTATGTGCCCTTGAGCTCTTAGCCGACCTCGGAGACGTCCTGGTTCACACAGGTCTCCTAGCAGTCTCCGGTTTTCTCTGCACGTCTGCAGTCTCTCTTCTCTGAGGGCTACCTGATCCGCCCATCGCTTTTCACTGGGCCCATATCAGATTTAGGGTCTGGGGACAAGGAGCTCCAGGCAGTCTTGGAACAAGACCCCAAAGCTGGGCATGAGGAAGTCTGTGTTGCACACAAGTCGCCGATAACCCAGAAGGACTCAACAGAAGTGTCCACCCATGCATCAAGGGCCTGGCCCACCAACTGGGCATTACGCTGGGCCACCTGCATGGCAGGTTCTTGGGGAGGCAGTTTAAGCACTGAGCTCAGCTGCTGGAAGCTCTGCTCCAGGTACAAGTTCCCTGGAGGTCCTGCATGAAGCCAGCTGTCCTCTTCTAGAACAGAAGGAGAAAAAAAAAAATCAGAAGAAGATGACATGAGTTTCTGAAAAATCCACCAAAGTTTGCAGATTTTAATGATCAAGCACCACGCACTAATGTACGCCCAGGGACATTCTGCATGTTTTTATTCCCAATAAATCCAATGCAAAGATTAAGACTAACAATGAACACCATCAACTGTGCAGTCTGACATAGCCGATGCCATGTTTGCCCAGGTAGGCATGGTCATTGATTACAGCACACACCAGCATTGTAGTTTATTTACTGTAGCTGATGAAGCTTGTAGGCAACACCAAACTTCTGTGTGTGTGCGTGAGAGAGAGAGAGAGAGTAGTTTTGGGCACTTTGGGTGCGTCTACTTCTTAAAACCTTTATATTGCCTTTTTTTTCTCAAATAAAGCATGCTGGAAACAGAAATCAAAGGTGAAAATCAGACTTTAAGTTGATGTAATAATATTGGTTTAAAATAGTGGAAAGTAGAGAATCGGAGAATTTAATAGCCAACATTAGTTTCTTGCCGATATATCAGCATGGACTGGTATGATAAATGAGCATTAAAAAATAAATTAAATAAATAAAAGGGGCAGAAAAATACCCAATAAATAGCGTTATGAGTGCTGACATCGTTTACCTAAAAACACATATTTGAATATTAGGAAATTAGGTTTTAATAATGTGAAAACAAAACAAAAATATAATGTCCTGAAAAATACAGGGAGTGCAGAATTATTAGGCAAGTTGTATTTTTGAGGAATAATTTTATTATTGAACAACAACCATGTTCTCAATGAACCCAAAAAACTCATTAATATCAAAGCTGAATGTTTTTGGAAGTAGTTTGTAGTTTGTTTTTAGTTTTAGCTATTTTAGGGGGATATCTGTGTGTGCAGGTGACTATTACTGTGCATAATTATTAGGCAACTTAACAAAAAACAAATATATACCCATTTCAATCATTTATTTTTACCAGTGAAACCAATATAACATCTCCACATTCACAAATATACATTTCTGACATTCAAAAACAAAACAAAAACAAATCAGCGACCAATATAGCCACCTTTCTTTGCAAGGACACTCAAAAGCCTGCCATCCATGGATTCTGTCAGTGTTTTGATCTGTTCACCATCAACATTGCGTGCAGCAGCAACCACAGCCTCCCAGACACTGTTCAGAGAGGTGTACTGTTTTCCCTCCTTGTAAATCTCACATTTGATGATGGACCACAGGTTCTCAATGGGGTCCAGATCAGGTGAACAAGGAGGCCATGTCATTAGTTTTTCTTCTTTTATACCCTTTCTTGCCAGCCACGCTGTGGAGTAATTGGACGCGTGTGATGGAGCATTGTCCTGCATGAAAATCATGTTTTTCTTGAAGGATGCAGACTTCTTCCTGGACCACTGCTTGAAGAAGGTGTCTTCCAGAAACTGGCAGTAGGACTGGGAGTTGAGCTTGACTCCATCCTCAACCCGAAAAGGCCCCACAAGCTCATCTTTGATGATACCAGCCCAAACCAGTACTCCACCTCCACCTTGCTGGCGTCTGAGTCGGACTGGAGCTCTCTGCCCTTTACCAATCCAGCCACGGGCCCATCCATCTGGCCCATCAAGACTCACTCTCATTTCATCAGTCCATAAAACCTTAGAAAAATCAGTCTTGAGATATTTCTTGGCCCAGTCTTGACGTTTCAGCTTGTGTGTCTTGTTCAGTGGTGGTCGTCTTTCAGCCTTTCTTACCTTGGCCATGTCTCTGAGTATTGCACACCTTGTGCTTTTGGGCACTCCAGTGATGTTGCAGCTCTGAAATATGGCCAAACTGGTGGCAAGTGGCATCTTGGCAGCTGCACGCTTGACTTTTCTCAGTTCATGGGCAGTTATTTTGCGCCTTGGTCCACACGCTTCTTGCGACCCTGTTGACTATTTTGAATGAAACGCTTGATTGTTCGATGATCACGCTTCAGAAGCTTTGCAATTTTGAGACTGCTGCATCCCTCTGCAAGATATCTCACTATTTTTGACTTTTCTGAGCCTGTCAAGTCCTTCTTTTGACCCATTTTGCCAAAGGAAAGGAATTTGCCTAATAATTATGCACACCTGATATAAGGTGTTGATGTCATTAGACCACACCCCTTCTCATTACAGCGATGCACATCACCTAATATGCTTAATTGGTAGTAGGCTTTCGAGCCTAAACAGCTTGGAGTAAGACAACATGCATGCAGAGGATGATGTGGACAAAATACTCATTTGCCTAATAATTCTGCACTCCCTGTACTTTCAGCACAGCATGCTTTTTTGGTGACTGGCTTTATTCACCAATAGCAATCAGTATTAGAAAAGCTTCTGTCATTAAACCGGCATGCTCTCTTTTCCATAGAGTACTGATTGGGACAGCTATTTAAAAGTGGTACTGTAAAACTAGCAAGGCCTCCTTCTTGTCCATCATCTTCAGCTGCATCATCTTCCAATTGGGCCTCAGGGATTCTTAAGATGTTTGCGGACACAAACAAAAACTTGCTGTTACTGTTAACCATTTGCATTCACAAAAATTGACCTGAAAGGGTCAGACGAACTATAAAGAAGCAAAAATAAATGCATTCACCTGATACCCATCCACTTACATTTACCAATTACAGCAGACTGAACAACAGTATGGCTTTAACTTCTTCGTGAACCAAATGTGTGAAAGCCTGAAATGGTGTGTCACAAAATGTTGGAATGACATGACTGAACACATTTGAAGTTCAAGACTTTTAAAGGGCACGGAGACACCCTGTGACCGCGACAGACAGGACTGAACAAGTATTTAGGGAAAATGTAGTGCTTGACTGATTTGGTGTTTCATCATGTGATTCTGTCACAGAAAGCGAAATAAAGAATAACATCAGCCTTATCTTTTCAAATTAAAAATGAAAATAAAGAGCTATAAATACATGTCTCACCTTTGCGTAGTGGCTCCTTGTTATTAAAAGTTAATGGCATGACAAGGAAGTGAACTTCTGCCACACGCTCCCATTGTTTTAACACCCGTACCGTCCAGGTGCCCGGCCGCAGGGGGTGCTGCAGTGGCGGTTTGTAGTGTGTGTACTCTGCATCCAAATCCACTGTAATGTCATAAGATGCCGCCACCACCAAAGCCGGGTCGACCCACACAATAGTGGCGGTGAGATTCGGACCACGTGCCCACTTCTGGACTGCCAGAGGTTCATCCAAAGGGCCGATCACCCCACCGAAGTTACGGAAGATCCTCTCTTTGGGATCCCACTCTGTGCCGATCTTAGGATAACAAAAAAAGTCATTTTTTAAAAATATTTTAAAAAGTTTATGTGACATATGTTACGTCCCTCTGCAGCCCCTAATCATCTCAATGTTTTCAGCTGGTGCTAATTGGCCACACCTAGTCAGGTGTGGATAAAAGCATACCTTAGGCAAGCTTCCTGGGGGAGCTCACTTGCCTTTGCGGCACCAGCCATTTTAGCCAACCTGCTATGCATTTTAGGATTTAAAACCTCTTCTCACTAACACTCTGGTATTCATCTCCTTTTTTATGTTGCGGCTTTGAGCCGGGACGTAACATAAGTGGGGGCTCGTCCGGGATCTTTGGACATTTTTGTGGAGACTGAATATCAGTTTTTTGTATTGGTTTTAAGTGGGTGAGTGTTCGTTGTGATTGAGCTACGTCCCTTTAGTAAGTGTGTTTCAGCTGGGTGGCTGTGCTGCCCTTCCATCGAAGCACTTGTTTGTTGTTTTGCTTTGTTGTTTTAGTTTATTGTGTTTGGTGGTTATCCTGGGTGGGGGTATGCTTCAGAGCTTGGTAGGAGACTATATCTCTGGTCTGCTGCCTGCTCTCGAGTTCGCGTTTAAAGTTGCCTCGAGTCTGGTACACCACTGAAGATGACAGGTAAAGTTTTATTATTTTTTAGCATCTTAGGTTGGGAGTTGCGCATAGTAAATCAGTGGCAGCAAACTTGGCAGGAGGTTTGAGACCATTCAATAATTATGGTCTTGTGCCTGAGGCAGGTAGGCCGTTTTTAAGTTGGCATAATGTATGCTGTGTGTGCATATGTCAGTGTTGATGGATGCTAATGAGATCCTTGTGAGGTGAGTGTTTTGTGCTGTGACCTTTAGTGTTGTGGGGAATATGGCTACTTTTGTTGGATCACTTGTGAGTGTTGTTGGCCAGGTGATGGCAATAACACTGAGGGGTGCTGAGCAACCCTTGATGTGATCGTTGTGTGGCCATAGCTCTCCGTTTTGTGGGTGGTCACTAGTATGCTTGCTTTACTGAACCTTGTGGATTAAAGCCTTATGTTACGACCCAGCTCAAAGCCGCAACATAAAAAAGGAGATGAATACCAGAGTGTTAGTGCGAAGAGGTTTTAAATCCTAAAATGCATAGCAGGTTGGCTAAAACGGTTGGTGTCACCAAGGCAAAGGCAAGTGAGCCTCCCCAGGAAGCTTGCCTAAGGTATGCTTTTATCCACACCTGACTAGGTGTGGCCGATTGGCACCAGCTGAAAACATTGAGATGATTAGGGGCTGCAGAGGGACGTAACACATAATACAACAACACTGACAACACTACAAAAGAGACCCACTCCTTTCTGTTTGAAGAAGGTGAGTGAATATTCATTTCTTCCAGTATTAACGTACTTTTTGTTAAACTAATTAAACTTCAGTTTAGCTTTTGTCAGATCACGCCTGATACAGCCACCCTAATTTTTAGATATCAGCTAGAAAATCTTCCTCATGTTGCAGTTGTCTTGATCTTGAAAGTTTGTACAAAAAAACCTAAAGAGTGCTTACTTCCAGATTCTTGAGCCTTTCAAATTCTTTAAGGTTCTTCTCAAGGACGAGTGTAGCCTGAGGCACTGCCCACATCTCCAAAGTCTCCCTGGCCTTTGACTCCACTGCCTGGACTTCTTGGCGAACCAGGTACCCTTGGAAACGGTCATCATAAAAGTATACATGCACAGATAGAGGGAAGCCTACTGGTTCAAACCTGGGAGAAAAAAATAGATAAATTAAAAAAATAGCTTATGTGCTGTGTTAGTGACAATAACAAAGCAAAGCAGAACAGACTCTCCACCTGCAGGCCTCCACGTTGCTCTGAGCAGTCACCAAACTCTTCAGGCCCAGGCGAAAGAATGACAAGTACGCTGTGAGAGCCATGTCACTGAGAGAGCCCACGCTGTCCAGCTGTTCAAACAGGCTCTCCCAATATGCCTTGATAGCAACAGTCCCTGGAGCATACTGGCCATACAGGTGAGTGTCCAGGATGTCTATGGCCTCCTGGTTCACCGAGGACTCAAACTTGCGGGCAAAGAATGTTGGACGGGTCAGTTGCTGTGGATGAGGAAGAGAAAATAGCAAAAACATATTTGACAAAGAATTAGAATTTAGTTAAAGTCAGTTTGATTTAGCATTAAATAAAGCCCTTCTTCTGTAAAGTATCTGCAGCTCTGCCCTTGTGCTTTTTCAAAACCACCGGACTCTGTTGACAAAAACAGTGATTTCCCATCTTACAGAAACAGGGCTCATTAGTCTACTCTGTGTGCCTTTCCTTGCTTGCAGTCAGAACTAACCGCAAAGAACTCCAGGAGCCAGAAAGTAATACAAACTAACTGAGGGAACAATTTCCATTCATGTTTTTGTCATTAGAATCATTTCCTTGTTTGACATGGCTTTGCCTGTTGGCAGAGAAAATCATCTAAACACACCATTACTCATATGCAATTCTTTTAGGTGGCTAAAATGTGTTTTGTCATCAACTGAAGATAATATACTGACTGTGAATCAGAACCTCACAGATCCCCACTTCAAAGACAAGAGACTATCACTGAATGAAAACATTTTACCAAGTGAAACAATTAATCAGAAAGAAATACTTAATGTTTTTAAATATAACCTAGTACTAGCAAAGTGTACCTAACAAAGTGGCCACTAGGTGTATATGGCTTCTGTCTATATCACTCAGCCCTGTTTTTTGTTTTAAAGTGGCATCCTCTGTTGAACTCACCTGGATTCGAACGAGGTCTTGTGGTTTAAAATCGTTGGGAGAGCAGCCACACCAGTCAACAATGTGCTTGTACTGACATTTACAGCCCAGCTTACGGTTCCAGTTGGTGACGCGCAGGTTATTGTCCACCAGGGTGTCACACATGAGACTGTTCCCGAGCACTGTGTGGAAGAAAGACTGGGAAGAAAGGGTAGGAGTAGGTACGTTATTTCTTCACTGTGTGAGAAAACGGAGTGTGGCCAAGTGTTGTGTCTAAATTAAGCTTGTGTAAACCATCAAATATACGTATAAACTGTTTCTAACCACAGTCAAAATTACAAAAAGGTCACAGCTCTATAGCGGTGAACAGACAACTCTTCTGAGACCAAACTACACAGATAAAATATAGCGAAGCCTCCTCTCATCTTGCACTTCTGCTGCACGCTGTGCCAGAAAGCTTAAAGTATTACATTATCTCTGCTGCTAGGCTCTTCTGACTTGGCAGGGGACGACGAGCCTGAGACAGGCTTGTATATTAAACTGTCTCAACAACGGGAGATAACCAGACTGCCTACAGCTCGCTTACCTCAGCAGGAAGCAGAGCGTAGGAATAGAACTGCTTCAGCCCCGACACAAGCTCGTCCTGGGAGTTGATGACGTACTCCACAAAACGGCGGGTGAGTGCAAACCAATCGGAGCCGCCTGAGACCTCCAGGCCTTCGGGGATGTTGCGCTCGCCTAGACGCCACATGTGGTTGTCACACTCGTGGAAGAGACGGTCAAGGCCCTGCTTCTTAATAAACCTGGAACAGAGGACACAGCTGAAAATGATGGGTGGAAGAGACACGGGTGAAGGTATTTGCACCATTCATCGCAGTAAATGATAAAGAACTGTAACACTGCATTAAATAATGTATCTGACAGAGCTCTTTGCTCCCCAGCTCACCTGTATCTGCAGCAATATTTACATACACTTCTATTTGCTGAGAATTTATAGAGCAACTTTTTGTGATTTCATTCATTAACATTGTTCAGTTACAGTTTTTCTGTAGTATTAAAAGGTGTGTAAAATTTAACTTATAATAAGTCAAAATGCCATCCTGATGTCAGTATTTGCAGACTGTGCTGCCTTTATGTAGCAAACTCACCGGGCATTCTCTCTCCCGTGGGACTTGAGAAAGTTCTTATCTCTGTGCAGCGACAGGAAAGCCACCAGTTCATCATTGGTCCTGCAGGAGGGCATTATGGTGAGAATTGAAAGGAGGAAGGGTTATGTTGAAGCAGGAGACCAAAAAAAGGGCCATCTACAGGGTTCTTTGGACTGTTATGAGTATTGTGCTAGCTGAAATAAACTACTCTGGACACACTACAGAAAACATTGTCTTTCTGTGTGTATCCAAGCAAGCCTTTTCCCCTTGAGATGGTTCAGGTGGACTAACAGCTGCTTTGTTAGGGGTTCAAAGCTGCCCCAGAAACAAGCCAGCCAAAACTGATTCATGCCCAAAATAATTCATTTGAAGCTGCCACTAGATTCTCTTATCTGCCAACTGTTAAGTTTCTTTGTAAAGTTGCTGTAAAAAGCACCGTAATTGTAGGTGCAGTTTTGCAAAAGGGAAAGAGGCATTCAAAAATAATGAAAAATGGCTCAAGATACAAACTTTGAGGGAATACAACAAACACAAAGTAGGTTGAAGAGGTAGTGCACACTAAAATGTTTTTTTTAAGCTCTAAAATAAACTTCACTGTGACAAATAGAGTGAACATAGCTCAAGACACCCTCTTCTGTTTGGGATTATGAAAGATAAGTGGTGTAACCAGCTGTTAAGTTTCTTTTGTTTTAACATGGCGGTTCAATGATTTTGACAGGAGCAGAAGCAACACCATGCTGCAATGTTTCACTACACACCCACACATGTCTCAGCACTGCTTTTGATGGCAGGACACTGAACTGATAGCAAGAGGGCGAGAGAGAGTCAAAGACAGCTTTGGGCATTACTAGGGCTTCAGGTAAAAGCTTGAATTTATACAGTTTATGACCATCCTGATCTCCCGTGACCCTCTGTGGCAGAGGTTCATTGACAATCTGTCTAATCCTCTTTTTTTCACTTAGCCTGAGATTCACTGAGCAACTCCTGCCTCACATATCTATGTCCCCTCTTCAGTAACCCATCTAAACTCAAAGCATCTTTTTTTAATCTTGCACTGCATGGATTTAGGCTCAAATGTGGGAGTGAATGTACACCTTAGGTAAAGTGCAACAAACATATTTAACATTTTCTGCCATGATCTAACAGCAAAGATTAGCTGTTGAGTTTATTTCTGTGTATATGTGTGACCAACCTAGTTGGAAAGTCTGTGGCACTGAGATTGATGAAAAAATCCCACTTCCAGTCCAGCATGGAGAGCAGATCCTGCATGCTGCGTAGGTAGGCTTTGAGAAGGCTGGCTCCTCCCCAGATGGTGACCATGCGCCATGGCGTGGCTCTCACATTTGGGTACTGCTGGGCTATCTGCAGGACCTCCCGATGCATGTAGCCAGACCGCTGTCAGAGTTTTAAAACCAAAAGTCAGTTAAAGAGTTAAATGAGAGGCTGCTTCTGAAACAAAAGCATAATCTACTTTTAGCTTTGTTCTCACAGAGCTGCAGCTGCCACTGTGCCAAGACCATCACACAAAACTGGCTCGTGTTGAAAGAGAATTTGATCTGAGAAGAACAACAGCCACATGGTGCTCTGTGCTGAGGGTCATAATGACGATAGAGGAAGAATCAAAATTAGTTTCTGTTGCTGGCTGTTCCTCCTTTAGGTGACTGCAGGTGAGACAAAAATAAATGAACTGAGCTTAAAAGATAGTCTGGAACAAACCACAGTGCGGGGATTAAAGGAAGAAATAGAGGCTGCTGAGCTGCCAAGCTTTATGCAGCGGTATTAAAAATTGAGTGAGTGAACATGTGACCACTGCAAGTGTCTGAAATATGCAAGAAACCAACAATAGAATATAATTCAGAAGTGCTTTAGCCATGATATAGATATATTACAATATATATTAGCAATAATATAGATATGTAAGTATATTACAGAAATGGGTCTATTACGGTATGTAATATGTACACGGTATGAAGTATGTTATGAATATGCTATAAGTATGTACAGGCTGTACAACTGAAGGTTCAACAATTATTTTTATTATTTCTACTTGGAACTTAAATTGATTAATTATAACCTAATTAACAAGGAGCCTGTTCACAAATAAGGAGAGCTAATAAACGTTGTGAAGCAATAAATGGGCAGTTTAGGGAGACACAGACACTTCGAAAGTGACTGTTTGGGGACACAAAGTCCAATTGTGTTTAGCAAAGCATGAACAAAGGGTATAGATTCTGTCTTGTATATTTAAAAGAGGACAAAAAGATTGTATAGTATGAAAAGGGTATACTGTTTTTTTTGCAGAAATTAGAAAATAGGAGAACGAATGGTAAAAGAGTAGTCTGAACTCAGTGCTCGCCTTTAAACAGGAGAAGAAGAGGACAGGATAAGAGGGAGCAGAGCAGTTGGCAGACATTTTCTAGGACAAACCTGACCTCATCTCTCAAACAGGCTTTTGCCTCTGAGATGGATGAGGTTAGGCAAGCAAAGTATCTAAGACTGTGTCTGTGGTGTGATTGTCCTACTGACGTCTTATCCATCATTGCCTCCGGTGAGCTGCTCTGCCGTCCCTTGGCAGCAGAACAGAGCAACTCCCTACGTCTCCGCAACCTTTCCGGCAACACAGGTGCACTGAGAACAGGCACCTGTTTCTCTGCTGTCTCTGCTCAACACACCTGAGGTCCCTGCCTCAGTACCAGCCGTGCATTTGTCTTTTGCCTTCTGGCTGCACATGACAGCAGACCTTTCCTCCACTAAATCCAGCCCCTAAGAATAACCACACTTTGCTCTATCCAGGCTAATCCCCTTTACTACACTGTGAGACCCGTGGGATAAATTTAACCTTCATAATGCAAGAAGATCTAACTGGGAAAAGCATCTGTGAGTGCACCAAACACATACTGTTTAATATAATATTTAAGCACCAAAAAAAAAATACTGTCTAAAGAGACTGCATGGCAGTTGAAGCTCTGTAATTACCTTATCCACATGGATGTAGTAATAGTGGTCACGGTGATAAATGGCTTTGATGAGACGTTTGAGCTGCCGTACAGCACGGCCGTGGACCATCAGAACAAAAGCCACCCTGACGGGGTTCTCCACTTCGGATAGGCTGTCTTCCAGCTCACCAACAGCCTGAACTGGGTGTGACACACCTGTCCCAACAGGACAGACAAATATAACAGACTCAGTAGGCTTGGGGGCACCTCTAAACTAGCTGTTTAACAGGCACTATTAATGGATTGAAAGAGATTTAATTTTAACATGTTACATCTCTGAAGTATTCAAAATCTAAAATGGTTTTCTTTTACTTTCCTTTTTGACAAAGCGTCCAACTCAGCAACACTGCAAGCTGCATTTACAGTAATGGCACAACTGAGCCAGAGGCGTGGGTTGAGTCTTTTGGCCCAGTGCAACCCCTGCATTATACTGCAGTTGCAAACAAGTTCCCTAAATGTGGCTATATAATCAGAGACATTTGCCGATCTATAATGTATAACCCTAAAACTAAGCATAGCAATGGGCAAAAGATGGAAAAACTCTTCTGAGTTAAGGACATGAAACAGCTATTTGTTGCTGTTTATCATAGTGGGTCAAATCTTTTTGTTTTTAGTATTTGAATTTAGTACATTTTTAATTATGTACCAAAGAAAACTAACAGCTACAACATTGTTAGACTGAAAAATAACAAAATCTATAAAACAAAATTATCCTATAACTGTCAAGGAAATTTGGCAACGAAGAATGTCTAGACTGAAAATGCACTGGTGAGTTTAAAAATTACAGTAAATGTCAAAAAGTGTCATTTTGTTCATTTTTTACATTCATCTCCTTTCACGTTGAAGTTTGTAGACTACAAGCGATTATAAATACTCATGCAAACTTTAGCGGGTTCTCACCAAGCTGAGGGCAGAACTGAGGGAGTGACTCTGGCATGAGCTGCCCGGCCTGATGCTGGCACACAATGTTGGCGATCTCCTGTCTGCACTGCTGTGACGCGGCGCGGTGCAGAGCAGACAGCGCATCCTTTCCTATGATATCACATTTAGGCACAAAGTCACTGTTGGGGGCTTGGTGCGCCCCGTCCACGCTGCCTGGCTCTCCTGGTATGGCAGCAGCAGGTAACTTGCCTGCCCCGTCTGGGCCGCTGCGGATCTCGCTAAGGTTACGGCTGCTGGAGAGATCGTGGGGGACTACACCATCTACTCCAACCCCTGTCATTCCCCGTTCCTGGGGGGTCTTCAGCCTGATGTTGGGCTTCCCTCCACGGCGGCTGCTCCCTCTCCTCAGTGCACTAGCACCATTGCTTCCCTTGTTTCTCCCCGACAATGAATTCTGTGCGTTGTCTTTCTTGGGGTCCTGGTTGTCGTGGTCAGGCAGCTTAGACTGTCTTAGTTTTCTCTGAGGAAAGAGAGAGAGCAGAGACATGAGACATATTTTAAATCCTGCTCTGTTGCCAGTCATTCCATAAGAATATCTTGGACAACCACTACTGGGAGGAGGCGTTATTTCTTTGGAGTCATAATGAATCATAATGAATCCACAGAAATGACACATAAGGTAAACAAAGACCTCGACTAGGGCAGCAGTAGACGGAGCCCCAGAGGGAAGGATGTGTTTACTTGCTTTTGTTTTTTTCATTCTGCTGATCTGGGTTATTTTTAGCTGAGCCTCTGCCTTTTTATGGAGCTAATCTGCAAAAAGTGGACAGTCACACATGATTCCAGTGATTCACTGTACCGACCTGAGTTTCCTCCCTCTGGCCAAAATCACAGGCAGGAAAAATGCACACACATGCAAGTAGGTCACATGTTTACAGCCCCTTCATACACACATTAAGAAGTGACAATTTGGCAAATTTACAGAGCTCAGGGGGATTTTGTGACAAATTAACAACAATATTCTATCATTTTAGTTTATTATAAAAAAAATCTGTAAAGCACTAACTTTAATAGTGTTTGACTGTAACCTCTTAAAAATCAAACCAAGGCTTGTGAGCTTCCTTAAAATGTCAAGATAAGACCTTCTTATAAATGCTTTGACATAAAATCAGTGAAGTGTCCCACTGCTGCAGTCTCTGGCCGTAAAATCTCTAAATGTTAAGTCCACCCAGTGTTTGTCATATAGTTATACTTTTGTGAAAATGTCAACATAAAAGGGAAAGATCAGCTTGGGGGCAGGTGCAGAGCTGCCCGTTTTCCCCAGCAGGAAAATTATGTAAACACTAATGAAAGCTAGAAAGGTCTCTTTCCTCAAGTGCAAAAAACAAAACAAAAGAATGCATCATAGAGAATAGTGTGTTATCATCTAAACTGATGTTGTATCAAAATGAAAGAGGACCCAGTTTAAGTTTTACATCTAAGGCTCGGTTTCAAAGCTTGGAGTGAATCAGTCTCACTGGAGTAGAAATCACACCTCAAAAAATAAAGGCAGAGGACTTTTTTGGAGGGAAACACACACACGCACACAGTTTAAGCCCTTTTAAATCTTCTAGCCAAATAACATCATAGTTTTGGCACACTAAATTACTGGTTCATATAAAAAGTCCCTTCAAAATATTCATTTGGAGAAGAGAAAGAAGAAGAGCGAGTGGGCTGAGAGTGTTCTGCCTCTGTCAGAAGTTATGGTAAAACGTGGGCCCGCTCATTCGCCTCACACCGCTGGCACCCCGACAGCCCAGAGATTGTGGGAACAGAAGATGGACCGGGCCTGTGCGGTGGGACGAGGAGCCAGATAATACATGGCCAACACACCAGCTGCCAACCAATAAAGCAAAGTCAGCTACTGGCTGCCAACTGCAGTCTCAAATCCAATACAGTAAGAGGGATTGTGAAGTAAACTTACACAGCAGTCAGTGCAATGCAAACCTACTGGAAGATGCTTATATGCATTTAAGGAACCTTGCCATCTTTCTGAGAAATTATGACGCCATACATGTCAACTCATCAAGAAAGCTTTGCTTCCTTTAATCGGTGTAAGAGTGGGTGCTTTAGTAACGTCTTTGTGTCAATTTCACAACACTCAAAGGCCAAACTAAACACAACCTCAGCTTCTGTGGAAGTGCTGGGAGGAAATCTGTGGTCTGACCAGCTGCACGACACTAACTCAGAATAGGCCTTAGAGAGTGACTACCAATGTTGCCTTACTTAACAAAGATTTATCCTTTTTTTGCCATTTCTGACCTTTTCATAAACCAAATTGTATTTGATGCAAAACGCCGCAGCTGCAAAATGTGGCATTAATACTATGTAAAAATGCCAACAAAAACTTTTTGTTCTGAAAATCTAATTCCTGTAAAATTCAATTTTTAAAAAAAGAATAATAAAAACATTAGTGGGATGATAACAACAAGCATGATTGCCAGCAAACATTCATAAGAAAGCTCCTTAGTTTTCAGCTGCCAGCTGACATGTTTTTGTGCAGAAAGCCAAGCACGCAGCACGGGCTAACATTTCAATTTTCCTTATCACTTGTGTTCACAGCTTTTAATTAACGCCATCATGTCAAAAAAATTTATTGATTCAAAGGCAAGCCAGGCAGCCTCTTTACTTTCCAATTAAAGTCGAGTGAAACCATATCAGCGTTGCCATCTGCTGAAGCGTGAAGCTGCAGCAGCAGCAGCGAGCACTTGGCTCTGCAGGAGAACCCGGGCGTGCAGAGGGTGATACGAGGATGACAAGCGCCATGTCTTCTTCTGTCCTCGCAATCCTTTCGCTCTTCTGCCCAAGGGATTTAATATAACGCATGTGACCGTGTTCACACATGCACTGCCAGACGCTGATTACAGCAGATGCAAGATAAGGCAGAGATCGCTGAGCACGGGGAGACCGTTCAGAGGTGAAGTGATGATTAATGCGCACGCTCAAGTCAGAAATTTGATTCTGCATCTGCGAGAGTGCAAACATGCAGAGACCAAATGCTGACATTTGCATAGATGTCTGCCAACATAGCTGCATATAGAGCTGACATTTGTGCTGAGTGGTAGTGCCACATCTTCAGGGCCCAAAGATTAAAAACAGTCAATAAATAAATCTGATTAACAGTGAAGCAAACAACCAGTGCAGCTCTTTTCCCATCCACCTGCACACCTTTTAACTTTAAGACCATTATGCTTTCACCTGAGACACTCAACAGCAACCCCAAGGTGCAGTTGAGCTTCTATAAAGTAGTGTGCACTTCTGCTCATTTAGAAACACAGAAGAGCTGCATTTAAACACAGAAACCACAGCCCTGCAGACATTTCTCTTATCTTTGCTGAGGCATGTTTAAGCATGAATACAACTGATGAAACAGCAAACAGAAACAGGTGATGAAACCCGGAGCCTCTCTCAAAATCACTTCAGCAAGAAAAGTTGACTCACTTGCTGCATTTAAAGGAAATGATTGATTTATTTAGTCTAGCATCACCATCTGACCGATTAGCTCATGGTTTAAACTGAAGTGGTCAGCAGCAAATCATTTCCTTGGCAAACAGAGGCTACTGTCCGCAGAGTAATGACCCATCTTTTTCCCTTTCTCTGAAGGAACAGCCAAACATCTTTCCCTCCCCTCCCACTCGGCCACTGTTACATCTGTTGCCTGCCTTAAACCTTGCCAGGCACAGAACTTCAGCCTATCCATATTGGAAAAAATTACACAACCACATTGCTTGATACATCACAATAGTGAGCTGGCAGGGCTCCCACCTCAGTTTTCAGTGTGCATTCCTGTGGCTCCATCATCACTGGTGTGCCTCAAAAAATGAGTCCTGTACACGCATGGTTCACCTATCTATGTTAACAGCTCAGGTTACCTGACTTAGAGGGAGAACTGGAACAGAAACTGCCTCAAGGTAGCGCACTCCAGGTGTGCCAGGGAGACCCAGGGAGAAAATTCCCACACAAGACTTGGCTACTGTCGAAGAAACGGTTTCAGTGGTATGTAGGAGAGGCAGCTCTCTGCTGAACTTTTCTCTTGCATATATACTCCCCTGTATGTTTTGGTATGACTCAAAGCTAATTGAAAGTCACAGAACAGCCACAAGCACATCACAATCCACAGGTTGATATAAATAAGTAGGAAACATAAAACAAAAGAGATCCAAGTCATCCTGGAACTACTACATGAAGGTGTTTGGGATCAATGAATCACCAGTCTGTTCTCATGCTCCCTCAAACTTACATTACTTCATAGCATACTATTCGTCTTAGATATTCCCCTCCGTCTGTTTTTCATCACATTTTAACAACGCCATGGTTTCCAAAAGAAATAAACATGAGCGGTGGTACCCAAGCTCACCGCTGTTCCTTAAACAAGTTAACTACCACTTAACTACTCCTCTGGTTTCATGGCTGTGACAGTCTAGCAACGAATACTTTCTCACCAGGTAGTGTGGTCAATGAGAGACTGAGGAACAGACAGACACGCAGGCAGGTAGGTAGGTAGGAGGGCTGGACAGGGCTGGTCCGTTGTGCTGAAATGTTTGGGAGCAGCGCTCTTCCCCAACTGCTAACAGCTAACATCAGCTATAACTCACAGGGGGCTAAGTGCTAACGGCTAGCTCTACAATTAAACCAAAGCGAATAGCTGTCACGCCAAATACACCCGGAGGATCGGTTCCTCACCTCTGCCTCGCCTTCTTCCAGACTTCTCAGACTCCATACCACAAGCCCTTGAATCAGGAGGATAGTTAATGCGGCGGCAATCGCTAGTTTATATCGTCGGAGCAGCTTCTGCACTCGAACGCTGGCCACCATTTTTCCGACTCCGGTTGACTGGGAGCGCGTGCAGGGCTCATTCTGAGCGGCGCGCCCACGCGGGGTCGCTCAACATCCCGGTTTGCTGGAAAAAGTTATAAAGACGATTAGAACTGCTTATAATAATAATTATTATTTATTTATTTGACTGTATTTTATAGCGTTCACTCACATTAGTTTTTTATATTTCCAATGGCCTGAAACAAAAATAAATAAGTAAGCGTTCTTTTTTAATTCATTTATATTTTTCTTATTTCTTCAACATCAGTGTAATGGTATCAGAAACAAAATAAAAGAATAAATAAAAATAGGCATTATATTTTCCTTCAACTTCCAGGTACAGACATAACATGACACTGACAGGTGACATATTAAAGGAAAATCTAACATACACTACACTTCATAGCATCTTCAGTTAGCATTGAGATTCAAGTTTCAGGAGGTCAGCCTTTACATTGGAGCTCAGTTTTCCCCAAAACATGTTCCCTCATTTGGTGCTTTGATTCAGAACTGAATCCACCATAGGTGCTCATTTGGGTTGAGTTACTGCAAAACCATAAGTCAGACATTTACATACCCCAACAGGTCCCATAACTCATATGACACCCCCCATTTTTTTTGTTACTTTGTTACATAAGTGCGTTGTAAAAATGTTATATTTAATGAAATCTGGCAAATCTGATGAGGTGCACGGTGATATTTTCTTGAAAGTGTGATATAAACAACATTTTACTTTACTTTACTTTTATAAGTAAAAGTAAGCCAAGTCAGTCAGGATGGGGGCATTGTTCTCCAGAAAGAGAGACCGCTCCCTTAAGGATAGCAGTGTTTCATCATAGAACAAAGGTAATTACGCAGAAAAGCTATGTATTGATTTGCAGTCACTCTTCCCTCCAAGGTGGCGAGGAGACCCGCAGCATAACAAAGCCATCCGATCACCTTCAGCGTCATGGGTCAGGATTTTACTTGAATTAGGCATTTTTTAATTTTCTGTACTGATTAGGCCTGCCTATCAACACCCATTCATATGCATTTACATAAATAGTAAAATTCAATACGTGGTATAACCCCCCTCCAAAAAACAACAACAACAACAACAAACAAACAACAACAACAAAATGAATTGAAAAAAACGAATTCAGAAAATTACTTCATTATAAAATGATACATTAAACTGTATGTTTACGGATTTGTTATTTATGTATTTATTACTGTGTAAAATACGCTGACTCGAATGAATACTTATTACTTAAAAAGCTTGCTGGAGTTTGGCTTTTCCAAGTTTTAGTTACTTCCCTCTCCCTGTAAGGATGGCCAGTATGCAAAACTAATTTCTCCTTGCTGTCTCGAGGGCAAAGTATAATATACTGATTCAATTCAGCAAGCTTGGGCCACAGCCAGATATGTGAAGCGCATATTAAGAGATCTGTTTTATCCTGTCTACAGGATGTCAGTGCCTCTCTCCACCTTTAAGATATAAAATAATGAAAGTATCTGGGGTGACATACTTTATGAAGTTTATCTAGTAAAAAAGGAGAAAAAGGGCGGGGGCGCATGTTTTCATAGTTTCCATCTATGAATACTAATGCTACATTTTGGGTCTTTGTTTGTGTAGAAAGCCTCTAAGGATGGGACCCCCACGGTTGCCAGGGTAACGGGACTCCAGCTCAGGAATCCGGGGTGTTAACTAACTTACTGGTCTGGATGCCATTAGTTAAACAGCGGAGGAAGCAGCAATAGCAACCTGCTGTAATATTTATTCAGCAGCACAGACGCTGCTGTTTTCCGTGTCCGTGGCCTGGTGTCCTCCGCACATAGAGAGGGGTCCAGCTTAAAAATGCCTATTAGCCTAAGTAATGAGTCTGTATGCCCGTGCGCTGCTGCTGCTGCTTCCAGTCAGTGTCAGTCAGTCCATAAACAAAACCAATGCTGCTGTCCGGCTCCAAGCCACAGCGACGTCACGCGCGCTTCGGGGAGGGCGTCAGTGCGCCGTCACGGGCTCTTAAACGCTGTGTGGCGTGTTTGACCGAGTGGAGAGAGTTTGAGATCCCCACTTTGCAGAGCGCATGTGGACTGCCAGCCTGTCCGGGACTGAGCGCACGATGAAGACGAGCGACAGGAGGACAGATTCCTTTTCTGATCTGTAAGATGAGAGCCCCGGCGCTGAGGCCGAAGAGTTCAGGAGGATTTGTAAAGGGAAGATTAACAGTTCACGAAGGAGAAATGTCCACAACTGCAACTCCAACCATCCCCTCCTTCCAGCTGACATCTGATCAACTCACAGTGGTCGCTGCGTCCTGTAAGTAAAGCTTTAAGGATGTAATTCGAGTAAAAATCGTTTCTTTAGAGGGAGACATTTGGATATAGCATTTGGATTTAATCTAGCCACACATGCAGATAGCTATATATATATACAGGCTTTTAATGTCTCAGCTTTGGCTCATATGTTTACCAAGCCCATTAAAAACAAGCTTAGACACTTGAGTTTGTCATTTTAAACACACCAGAGAAACTTTGACTGTAGAGATGGACTGACATTTAAAAACAGCGAATAAGCACATTTTTATTAAAAAAAACTCATCACAGGCTTCAAATGTGCAAAGTGAGTGGAAAAAAAAATGCACAGTGTCTGACTCAGTGTGATTAAGTGACTTCTCATTCTCTCCGGCTTCAAGCAGTTTCCTCTCTGGTGTTCTTCGTGGTTATCGTGGTGCTGCTGTCCATCATCTACCGCAAGGATCCTCAGTGCTGCAGACTCTTTTCCTATCAGGGGCCACATGCAGATATGGTAAGGAAAAACAAACCACATGGCAGAGAGTGTATGTGTGTGTGGGTGGGGGTGAGGGGGGACAACAAAAACGCCCTGATGCTGAGTTTTGTGGGGTTTTTTCTTTGTAAGCCAAGTTTCTTTCTTTGTAAGGTGATCTGTATGTTCAGTTTCTCAGCACAAACTGTTGAGATTACACTCAAAGACAGGCCGGCACGCAGACATTAAGGGGTGTCAGATTGAATTTGCATAGCGGCACAAACATGGCCTACAATAAACTTGATATGATCAGTGTCAGTCAGTGAATTTGCTCCGGTGGAAATAGCGCGCTGCCAGAAATATCTCCTGAGTGCTGCACTATCTCTCCAATAGAATTGGACAGAATTAGCACTGATGCTACTTCAGCACCATAGTGGCCTAATTAAATCACTGCAAATCAAATTTATTTTTTTTTCTGTCCCAGCATTGGCAGGGTGAAGCAAATCAACCCAAGTCCTTGGGTCTTTTTTAGCTGGTGTGTAACATTTTGTTAAAAATCACACCTACAAAATAACATAACTGTTTGCTCACTAAAGAGAAACACTTGACTATCCTCAGTGCTGCAGGCGCTGGTGCAGGATAAACTAAAGAGGAAATGCAAATACTCCCAAAGAATTATACTGTTTATTAGTCGTCTGTTTCCTTTTCCTGACCCGTCTCTCCCCTCCATTAGTCCCCGGGGGTGAGGTTTGAGTGTTATCTTTAGATTGCAGAGACACAACTCATGCCTCCCTCCTTCAACTGACAGGAAGCTGTCTGTTCAGCTGTGTCTTTAATGGAGAGGCTCTGTTGTGCCTGAGTTTAAGGAACTAACAGACTGTTTCACTTGTACAAAGTGGCCATACTGACCTCTGCTTACAGCTGTACCGTGTTGCTGATAAGAGAAGCACATGATGGTTTCTATTTACCCACAGGTCACATACAGTGAACTGCACGTGACAGATTAGAGAGTGATGAGTGTCGTTACAATTCCTGCGATTAATTGTGGTGAAAAAGAGGCTTTCACTCTTTTGACCACAAGCGAGAGAAAGTGAAGATTGAGAAACACACACAGGCGCTCTTTCATTGTGTTTCATGTCTTCGACTTCATAGTCACATACCTTTCCTTGCTTCAGTTTGCTCCATGAATAGTGGACCGACCCCACGGTGGGTGTTGGAGGTGGGGGGGAGACAAGAGGGACAATGGGAGCTCCTTTAGGCTGCGGCGGAGGAGAAAAAAAGCACACTGCTGCTGGGGTCCTCCCCCGACTTCGACACTGATTTTACACGGTTGTGCTTTTTTCTTCACGCTGGCTGATTCAATGGCAGGCGACAAAAGCTCCTCTCCTTTTTTTTTCCTTTTCTCTTCGACGTGGTGACGTTTCTTTCTTTTTTTATCCTCCCTCTCAAAAGTACAAACCAGTGAGGGGAAAATGACCTTTGACATCACCTTTTTTTGGTGCCATCTCTGTGTGTCTGTGAAACGTAATGAGGGTTATGGCAAAGGTCGACAGATCGCGTCAGTCTGATGGTGAGTGATGTCATAGTTTAAAAAGGCCTGGGAAAATAATAAATCTGATAAACTGATGATATGTTGATGTGACCCCGTGTTAGTGCAATCTGAGCTGCCTTTGTTGCTTCTGTGTGAGAAGAATCTCTATAGTATTCGCAGCAACTGCTGTTTAGCTCATATCTCTTGTCCTCATGCTGGATCTAAATCTCAGTCAGGCAACAAATTGACTTTGTGGTAAAGGCGGCTCAAATGACATAAAAAGGCCATAATGTGTATTGGAGTGTGCTCCTTAACAGGTACCTGCAGGAGCTACACGGGGAATAGAGGGACGCTGAAAAGACCACACGGTGTGGTTTGTTGCCTAGGGACCTTGATGACACAGTAGGACATCACATTGTTCTCCACACAAAGGAGACTCATTTAGACGCGAGGCAATTACCTCGTTTTACTAGCGGCCTTTTTTCAGGATTTCTGCACCTCATACAGTGAGACACTGACGGGTCTTGTTTTATAGGAGGAGGAGGCACGGAAATCTGAGGGTGGTCGTCTTATTGATTAGATAATTTATGGTACTGCTGAACCAGCCGGTGCACCAAAGTGACTAAACAAGGCATGAAAATTGGTCAATTGGGCTGAAGTTAGTGGTTCTCAGCAACAAGAACCAGAAAAATGCTTCACCTAGTTAAACTCTAAAGGTGAAATTCCAGTCCTGTGTTTAATTAATAACTAAGGGGTTTTTTTTCCTGTCCCGCAACTTCTTGAATTTATTATTGTTTGTTTTACAGGGTGCTCCCTCTCAGTACTACAGCAGCAGGCAGACGCTGGTGCCATCTCCTTTTCTTGAGCAGACACAGATCACTGATGACAGCAGCACTCAGGTGAGAGAGCCCATCATCTGCTATTAAGCCAAACAAAGCACCACTCTTCCCCTCTGTGTATGCTAATGGTTAAGGCAGGGCCTTCATTCACATGCACACACTCTATAATACACATAGGCCGGAAAGTCCTCGTCTCTGAAGTGAATGTTTCTGATGAGATTTATCCTTTAAAGTGGGTATCTGGGAATAATACCCATCTGGGGTATATTATGGGGGAAATAATTATTTGATACCTGCTGAATTTGAAAGTTTTCACACTTACAA
This sequence comes from Perissodus microlepis, assembly GCF_051167445.1. Classification (NCBI taxonomy): domain Eukaryota; kingdom Metazoa; phylum Chordata; class Actinopteri; order Cichliformes; family Cichlidae; genus Perissodus; species Perissodus microlepis. The sequence goes on from NC_140464.1 coordinate 19,778,313, forward strand.
AGAAATGAGCAGTCTCTGATTATAATATATATAACATTGTATATTATAATATATATATAATATACATATATTATATACAGAATATCCATCAGAAATGCAGTATTTAACACATTACATAAAAATAATAAACTGATTTGCATTTTACTGAGTGAGATAAATATTTGATCCACAAGCAAAACATGACGTAGTACTTGGTCGAGTAACCCTTGTTGGCAAAAGCACAGCAGCAAAATGTTTTTTGTAGTTGGTTTTTGCCCAGTCCTCTTTACAGAAGCTCTTTAAACTCATCCCTGAGGTTCTCGTCTAAGATTTTACATCCATTGGCCTCTCAATGTGCTGAAGCCATCCTGCACCCTTAGCAGAAAAACAGCCCCAAAGCATAATGTTCCCACCTCCTTGCTTAACTCTGGGGATGGTGTTTTCTGGGTCATACTCAGCATTTGTCTTCCTCCAAACATGGCAGGTCAAGTTGATGGCAAAGAGCTTTTGGTGTCATTTGACCACAGCCTTCTCTGAATTATTTAACCTACTGGTGTCTTAGGACGGGCCTGTACATGTGTCTTCTTGTGCAGGGGATCCGTGTGGGCGCAGCAAGATTTCAATCCACTAGTGTAGTGTGTTACCAATGGTGCTCTTGGTGACTGTGGTCCCAACTTCCTTCAGATCATTTAAAGAATCCTCCGGTATAGTTTTGGGATGATCCATCACGATTCTCATGAGAATGAGGGTAATTGTTAGTCATTTTATAATTTTTGCTTCTTGCTGACAGTGTTGTGGCTCCTCCTAATGTCCTCTGACAACTTTGTGGTCATGCCGGTGGTGGTGGAGAGGTTAGAATGGTAGAAAGTGATTCTGTGGACAGGTTTGCTTTATACACGTAAAGAGCTGAGATGATGAATGTCTGTAACTGACTGACTGATTGTAATTTGTATGTCACATGGCCACACAGAATTCTGGCTGGTTCAAATGCCTATTTCACTCGGTGACATGCAAATCAGTTTATGTCTTTTATGTCATGTGTTTGGGTTTTTTTGTCTGGATTTTTGGTTGGTATTCTGTCTTTCTCCATTAAAATGAACCTACCATAAAAATCTATTTCATTTAATTTCTTTTCTTTCATTTCTTTTTAAGTGCGCAAATCTATAAATTTAGCAGGGCTCAAACACTTATTTCCCCCGCTAAACTTTAGACCACTTTTCACAAATAACATAAAGACACCTGCTTCTTGTCCCACTGTGGTCTGTTTACGTCTCAGCAGGCAGGTCAGCTGTTCTACGTCGGCCTGCCCTCCAGCTACAGCCTGCCTGTGCTGGAAGGCCCCCTGCCGAGGCTCCCCTCCTATGAGAGCGTCCGAAAGAAGGACCGCCAGAGGCAGATCCACATGATGATCGCAGACCGTTTTGGTCTCAATGGACCCATTGTGACTGAGGTGGGGTACACTAGAGACTAAAACTGCATTACACAGTTTGGTATTGTTGTAAAGCCTTTGGAAATGTAGCCCTTCAGGTGGTTTTGTTAAGCATGGGATTGTGGGAGAACATTAAAGCTCCAAAAAAAGTCGGCTTTTTATTGAAAGCCCTCATTTCTATTGACACAGTGGGTGGAGATAACAGAATGAGACTCTCTTTATTATTGTTAATAGAAAGATGTTGGCACACAATGTTGTAACAAGACCTTAGACTGCATTCAGAGCGCAGTAAACAGGATGCAGTATCAGCTCATCTAATGCCTGCTGCCGAATTGTGCTGGCAGCTGCGTTTCGAGGTTTTACCGTGTTGATCTTTCGCTTAGCTTCTAGTTCGCACAACGCTTGAGCAAACAAGGTAATGAGAAAAAGGCACATCAAACATAATTAAAGCCTGCGTTCTGAGTGCAAACAGTGCCCAAGAATGCAGCTTTGTGCTCCCATCTTCCACCGTTTTTTTCTACTTTGACCTCCTCTCCGTTTCTTTAATTAAACACCCCCTAGCATGACTGCTCATCACCAAAGCACATTCACACACAATACTCTTCTGTCATCCCATCACTAGTCACTGACAAACATTCCTCTACACAATCTGAACTCTATCTTGCAAGAGTTCAGATGATGGACCCCTTTATTTCCCCGCCTGCCCTGCGTGGCCCGAGGCAGGACGGCAGTAAAACTTTGCAGTCTGGTATGCGTGTGCGTGTGGTGCGGGTATCAAACGGAGGGCAGGGTTGTGGTTTTGCACTTGTCGCCTGAGGGTCCCCAAGCAATTAAAAGATAAGAGGACTCAGTCAGGGAGCGTGAATCTGCTAGATGTGATGAGAAAGATAATATATTTGGAAAAAAAAAGAACATGTTCCAGACAGCCAGGATGGGGATGGATTAATTGGTAATGTAAATACAAACACGTTCTGCTTCACCACAGGGTCAGATTTCAGTTCTTTCAGGCCTGTGGATGCTCTCAGATTAACTCAGTCCTCCCGGATTGTTCGAGGACTTTTAATTTCCCTGAAGAATTTTGTGGTCTGCAACCTCGGTGGCATTATTGTGCGCTCTCAGACAGCTATGGAGAACAGTGCCCATGGCAACTTGGGAAATGTTTCCCAAAAGTCTTCAGAAGTCTCATCACTGCATACAAAGGCAGCAGTATGACAGTAACATGTATACATGTGCATCTCATTACTGAATGATATTCCATGTCTTTCCTTAAATCTGTATTAAGATAGCAGCTGTAAACATAATATTACCACTTGATTAATGCTATATTATAATGACCATGGAGTTTGCATGTTCTCCCTGTACCCATGTGGGTTTCTTCTGGGTTTTCCAGCTTCCCCATCCACAGTCCAAAGACATGCAAATTAGGTTAACTGGTTATTAGGACATAGATGTGAATGTGAGTGCAAATGGTGGTCAGTCTCTCTGCGTAGTATTTAATTCATGCTACTCCAGTTGTATTTGTTTGTGAAAGTATTTGCCTACAGAAAGCTGACAAAGCAGGGTTTTCAACCACTGCAAACTTTTCTCTGAGCAGTCGTCCAAACTATCAACTATGTGGTTGACAAGTGGGCCATAATAGGGAAGGAGTGACAGCAGTTAACCAGGAGTGAGAGAAGTGCGATCAAAAAAATACAGCAAGAAAAGTACCAAAAGTGGCCATTTCAGCTCCCTGTGTGTTATAATGGTGTGAAACCAGCCCAGTGAAGGAACAATGGGCTGGTTTCAGTCATTATGCAAATGTACTGTTTATAAGATGGGGAAACCTGCAGTCAGCCAAGACTGAAGAAGTCACTTGGATGAGTGACGAAACGTTTCTCCCACAAAACTCTACGTCCAGATGAACAGAATCAACTTTTGGAGATTTACTTACCTGGATGATTGAACATGCATCAAGACGAAAGCAAAATTGTGAATTCCCGAAGTCCTGAATAAGTCGGAAATCTGAATTTCTCAGAATTTGAATCTAGAATGTTCCTTCAACTTGGATTTCTTACTTGGAAAGTCAGAATAAAAAACAAACAAACAAACAAAGTATTATGCTGTATTGCCAGTGATACAAGAGTTGCTCTACTTAGCTAACAAATCCTGTTTTTACTTGCTTTTGTTCCGATATCTGAGTTCGAAGGTATCTAGAACACGGTGGAACAGCAACGACAGCACAATCTAGAGTAGGGCACAGATTAGTTGTACCACATGTTTCTGACATTGCCGCCATCTGACTGCAGGTAGCTGGGCAGTCTGAGCTGCCCTAAGCTGCCCAACGACTCCCAATATGCCACAGGTGTCGAACTCCAGGCCTCGAGTGCCAGTGTCCTGCAGGTTTTAGATGTGTCCTTGATCCACAGCTGATTTAAATGGCTAAATTACCTCTTCAACATGTCTTGAAGTTCTCCAGAAGCCTGGTAATGAACTAATCATTTGATTCAGGCTTGTTGACCCAGGGTGATATCTAAAACTTGCAGGACACCGACCCTCGAGATCTGGAGTTCGACACCCCTGCAATATGCTGTCACCATTGAACTGTCATTTCCCATTAGCCCTATGACAGACTCATGATCTGTCCAATCACAGCTAAAATAGGCTCCAGCTCCACCCCACACATCCCGCAACCCTGAATTGGATAAGCAAAAATAATGAATAGATGTCAGCAGCCTATTTATTCACTCTGCACAGATGATGTTACATTAGCATTTTGAGTCTAACCAGCTGATTAAGTTTATTTTTCCTTTAAGTTCTGTTAAATGCTTATCTTGGTCCACCTGCTGGCTGCTAACTTTATCTGAATCAGAGCAGTTAACCTGTGGATCTGAACACTCCACAGACCCTTCAGTTACTTGCTAATTTTAAACAATTAGCTATTCTGACCGACCTTACAGTGTGACAGTTCAGCTCATAGATGTTCGTGTAATATTTAGTGTAAAATCTCTTCTATCTTTTTTTTTTCCTACAGCCTCCTCCAACATATGAAGAGAGCATCCGTCAGTCGGTGGAGCTGCCGTACGACATCCTCTCATCCAGCCTGGACGTCCCCTCTGCTCAGAGTTTCTACACCAACACTAGAGCCGTCGTTCAGACTAACACAGCGCCTCCAGCTAACTTTGAGGCCGCCGACAACACCGTCCTACCCGTGTGACACCGATCAAGCCATCAAGCTTTCTGGTGAATGTGAAGCAGAACTGCGATATTTAACGTAACGCAGATGCAGTTACTAAATCGACTGGATCCTTAACACTTGTGTACAAGATGATTCTGATACCTCAAAACTGACAGAGCTAATGTTGATCATGAGCTGGAAGGCAACCATACAAGGAGCCGCACACCCTGCAGGGAAGGACACGTTTGAATGTTAAAAATACTTTGTGACATTTACTGTGCTCTACCGTGCCCGTGAGTTTGAAAACAGAAACACTGAATACTCATAAAACTAAGGTGGCTGGCACATCTCGAACAGGGCAGGGAAGAGGAGATCTCTGGACTACAGAATTGAAACATACCAAAAAAAGGGAACGACTATTTACTTTGTTGGTTACAGTGACGTGTAGTAAATTCTGTTAATGGACTTGTGTTTTCACAGTTAGCTCTTCTCATTTATTCTAATGTCCCCGAATTGGAAACCTCATTGTGTGGTTTTTAAAGAGGTCTGTTTGTTTAGTAGCTGCCGCAAAGCGGGCTTCTTTACCCTGCTGAGGCGATGCAACGCTGCTCTAGCTTGAGGCCTGCAAGAGGGAGAATAAAAAAGGTGCTAATGAGAGTGCCTTTCATGGAATCGAAACTAGACATTCATTACAAAACCTTTGTCTTTACCCCATCTTTTGATTTTTTTCTATTTACACACCAGATTTTATGTCTTAATGTTCTGTGCATTATTTTCTCTTACTTTCCATGTGCACGTGTCGTATGTTTGCCCTGCATATGTCTCGTACTGTATTTATTGAAGAAAGATAACTGACATCTTGTTATTTCTCTGTGGAAACAAATGTAATAAATACTTTTATTGCTTTGTTCGTGAATGTTTTTCATTACACAGCTGCAGTTTATGTATGTGGACCACATCCAAACCACTCACGGTGAGGCAGGATTTTATATGCACGTTTCTGAGTGCATGTTGTTTTGAAAACAAAGGACAAATCAGGAAAAGTTCATGAGAGACTGTTGTCTAATTAGTATTTCCCAAACTAATTTCCATGAATTTTATTGAATTCTGGAGTTCAATAAAAAACTGGAATATTTTCAGTTTTTAGGTCCTAATATTCAAAAACAACTTCCTATGGGGGATGGGCAAACATTCCCATTATGGAAAAATAATGACCAGTCTTTCGTTTTTATTGTAGTTTCACAGAGTGGAAAATCCTGAAAAAAGAATTACATAAAAGTTATAAACTGACTTTTTGTCATTGAATTCAATAAGGATTTGATACTCTATGAAGCTTGGTGAGAAGGTGACAACTGTTGGTGTCATTATTCAGAAATGGAAGAAATATAAAATGAATTCAGGCTCTATGCACGATCTTGCCTCAACAGTGATCAGCCCAAAAAGTAAACAGGTGGAGCTTGTTAATGATCTGAAGGCAGTTAGACCAAAGTACACCACTAGTAAAACACTACGCTTTATTAAATTGAAATCTTGCTGCGCCACAAGGTCTACCTGCTCAACAAGACACGTATACAGGCCCGTCTTAACTTTGCTAGTGAACATCTAAATAATTCAGAGAAGGCATGGGAGAAAGTGCTGTGGTCAGAAAATCGACCTCTTTGCCATCAACCTGACCCAATACGTTTGGTGGAAGAGGAATCCTGAGTGTGACCCAGAAAACACCATTTTTCCAAACCTGGTGACCAACTACGAGAAATGTCTTACCGCTGTGTTTGCCCACAACGATTTATCCACCAATACTAGATCATGTTTTGCTTGGGAATCAAATTCTTATTTCCCTCAGTGACATGAAAATCAATCTATAACTTTTATGTAATGTGCTTTTTTCTAGATGTCTGGTTGTAATAATATGAACCGCTACTGAGTTCCACCATATCAGTGAATTACTGTTTTCTTTATATCACTTGTTTTCACCTTTGGCAATATAAAACTCCTTTCTGCTGCAGATTGTGTTCAATGATTATGTCGACTCAACTGTGTTTCATTCCATATAATATATGCAGTAATCTTGTCTCTAGGATATTTAATTTACATCTCATTGACATTAGTTCTGTAAAAGCACTGCAATAAAGAACCGGCAGCTTTATTTTGAGCTACCTGCAAGGTTTTATTTCTATTGCTGAAGCACTTGAGGGGCTCACACAAGAATAATAAAGCTGAGGCAGAACTAACGCAACCAAAGCATCAAGTCTGAAACTCTTCAGACCACTGACAAACCTTTAGCAGTTTACTTGCAATATCTCCTGCACTTCACCTGGAGTACTATTAACACTCAGTCTATGCATTTGTGACTTAGTAACATCTAACACCTGTTTATTAACCTTTTACAACCTTCAACTACTTATTTAGCATTTCATTTATCAATCGATGGTTCCGCTGCATTGTTTAGTCATCAGGAAACACAGCAATCTGAGCCATTGTTAATACAAATGGAAGGTCTTAGTAAAGACTGAAAATTACACAAAATATCTAGCTTGAGGTATTCCATACCTTACATTCACTATATTGACAAAGGTATTCAGTCACCCATCCAAATCATTGAATTCAGGTGTTCCAATCACTTCTGTGGCCACACGTGTATATTAAATCAAGCATCCAGACCTGCAGACTGCTTCTACAAACATTTATTAAAGGATAGATCGCTTTCAGGAGCTCAGTGAGCTTTAGAGGTGTACGGTCATTGGATGTTACCTGTGGAACAAATCCACTCGTGAAATTTCCTCACTATTAAATATTCCACAGTCAGCTGTTAGTGGTATTATAACAAAGTGGAAACAACTGGGAACGACAGCAACTCAGTCACAGAGTGGTAGCCCATGTTAAACCACAGAGGGGGTCAGCAGATGCTGAGGATCATAGTACGTTGAGGTCGCCAACTTTCTACAGAGTCAGTCACAGACATCCAAACTTCACGTGGCCTTCAGGTTAGCTCAAGATCGGTGTGTAGAGAGCTTCATGGAATGGGTTTCCATGGCTGAGCAGCTGCAACGAAGCCTTACATTACCAAACACAATGCAAAGTGTCAGGTGCAGTGGTGTAAAGCATGCCGTCACTGGACTCTAGAGCGGTGGAGGTGTGTTCTCTGGAGTGACGAATCACGCTTCCCCATTTGGCATTCTGATGGACAAGTCTGGGTTTGAAAGGACAACACTATTTGTCCGACTGCATTGTACTAAATGTAAAGTATCAATCAATCAACTGATTTCACTTGCAGACTTCAAAAGACATGCAAATGTTTTTGTGAAATCATCACTGGGAACTTGTTGTTGTATTTGATATTACTGTGTGAATTAGACAAATTTAGCTATTTTATTATTTCTTGTATTGTTGTAATTTGAATGTTTGTCCGGAACAGATCTGCCTTGTAAATGAGACATTGAGTTTCAATGGGACAACCTGTATAAATAAGGGTTAAATAATTTTTTTTTAAAGGTTTGGTGGAGTGGGGATTATGTTCTGGGATTGTTTTTCAGCAGTTGGGCTTCAGGCCCTTAGTTCCAGTGAAATGAATTCTGGAACTAAAAGGAATGCTTCAACATACCAAAACAGTTTTGGCAATTTCGTGCTCCCAACTTTGCAGGAAAAGTTTGGGGATGCCCCCTACCTGATCCAACATGACTGCACACCAGTGCACAAAGTAACATCCATAAAGACATTGATGAGCGAATTTGGTGTGGAAGAACTTGGTCTGCGCAGTCCTGACCTCAACCTGAGAGAAAACCTTTGGGAGAAATTAGAGTGGAGACTGCGAGCCAGGCCCTTCTCAGTGTCTTACCTCACAAATATTCTTCTGGGAGAATGCTCAAAAATTCCCATAAACACTTCTAAACCTTATGGAAAGTCTTCCCAGAAGAGTTGAGGCTGTAAATCCATATTAAACTTTATGGATTAGGAACGGGATGTTACTCAAGTTCATTTGCGTGTGAGGGCAGACGAGGCAAACTTTTGACAATATAATGTGCCTTTTTAACAATAGACAGCCGTTACACAGTAAATCAAATGTTACAGTGATACATGTATAATCAGAGGCAGCAGTTTAAGCTGATGCTGAGATGACAGTGAACTTCCAGTATGCAAGGATTAAATCTGATAAATCTGCGCTTCAAGTCTTGCAGGTGTGCCCTTAATAGCAGAAATGATATCAGGTTTATCAGATTTAGTTAGTCTGTGTGCGCTGAATGAACCTATGCATGTAAAATAAATCCAGTGGCATAAATGAACATCGGCCTCTGATTTGCTGCAGTGCAAGCCATATAGAAGAAAATGTAAATACACAAGTGAAACAGTCGCATTTTTAAAACTTGAATCCAAACTACAGATTTGCCTCTTTATGATAGCATAAAATACTGCTACCTTACCAAGATGGTCGCGAGCTCTGCCCATTAATGAGCCGCTTTCGTCACTCACGGAAAAAACCGAAACTGCACGAGCAGCCGACTGTCAGTCTGGTATGTAAACAAGGTCAGACACAGACTGCAGAACAGAGACCAGACACTTTTAGACCCGGCAGCTTCTCGCTTAAAGAAAGAGGCAAGAGGAAAACCGAAGAGCTTCAACAAAACTCAGCGGATCCCGGTAAGCTGCAGGTCAGCTGGCGCCTTATTACTAACCGCGCTGTTTCGCAGGACGCACTGCAGGGGACGAATTATAGGACAACAACGCTATAAATGCATGAACCTGTCATTTTGTTGTGTGGACACTGGTGGTAAAAATCAGTCTGCAACGTCTGCAAGGAGGCATCTTTGCACATGTGATGCAAATCTGCCGCAAAGTCACTCAGCAGATTTGTGTTTACCTCCTGCGCAGTCATCAGCTGCCCGCGAACTGGGTCGCTCTCACTCTGCAAAAGCTGCATGGTCATGCTTTCCCACAGCATAAATACAAAGCGAGCACTTCCCCATCGTTAGACGTGTCGTCTAAAAAAATGAGTCTTTCATTTGATTTTATGTGATTGCTGTTGTTGTTTTCCTGTGTGACGCAGCATTGACGTGTACTTACAGGTGCGTGTTGTTGGTAGATTCCTGAGTGGTGCAGCTTAGTTTTGTATATGAAAGTGGGCCTAACCAGCGCTATTTCGAGCCGTCTTCAAGCTGCAGAGAAACACAGTTTATTCACATGAAACAAGGGGTGATATTGCATGCAAATACAGGCTTTATTAATTGCACTGTGTTGTGTTTTGTTGTGGGGGGGGGGGGGGGGTTTGTACGTCCTGCTCAGCCTGAGAACCAGTTTTGTCTGGTCATGATAATTGATGCAGTGCCAACCAGACACAGACTGAGCTCACACTGTATTCTTCTGCAGATGATGAGGGAGAGAAAAAGGCCAGAGTGAGTGACATACAGAGTAAATAAGGCAGGGAGACAGAAAATCTGGGCCTTTCCTGCCTCAGACTGCTTGTTTTTATTGCTTTACTGCTGCTCAAGTTAATAATCACTGCTTTTCTCTGCTTCTGCTCGATGACCTTCTTAAAGACTTTGTGCTGTGCATGCGTGCGGCATCTATGACTTCATTAACTTTGTTGATCCTTTATATAACTTGCCAAAACTCCACCGCTGCATCCCTCACCTTTTACTGTTATTGTTATGTCCTGATCTCCAAAAGGCCGTGTGATGTTTCCATCATCATCATGTATTTACTGATTTACTTGACCTCCCAGTGTTTTGGAACTAAACATTGCCCATTTTCCACTTCAGCATTCACCTCCTAGAAGACACCAAGGACAATAACAAGTCCTTAAGGGTTTGAGGAGCAGCAGTGAGATAACTCACTGCTGTTTTTACCGCCATGGAGTTGCCATCAGATTTCTGAGATGTAGCAGATTGTGCTTAAATGCTTCATTACCGCGTAATGCTGCTTGTCAGGATGACACATGGTCTGGACAGGAATGAATGAATGGGTAGTTTGCTAAAGCTAAATTTTTTGTGTGTTTTGTGTGTCATGTTAGGACAGGCCAGCCAAAATGATGCAGTGTTTTCACTTCATGGTGGAGCCGGCCAAAAACCTGACGGCCAAGATCAAGGTAACCCATTTCTGTACACTTTAATAAAAATATTGTGTGTTTAATGTTCAAATGTGGCCCCTGGCAGGAGGTCATCTTTATACTCAGGTAGAGAGCTGACATAATACATTTTTTTTATAATCTTACCTGTTTGGTGTTGGTGTTTGGCTTAATGTAAGTAAAATGGGGGGTTACTCTATGCAGGGAGTTGATGAGATGAAATGAGACAGAGGCTGTTTTTTTCTGCTGACAGGATCAGAGCCCCGATGTGCATTTTGATTAGGCTAAGTGACCGCCCCCTTTCCCAGTTGGCCTTATTACTTTCTAAAGCCCTTGTGAACCAGCACTAATGCTGTCTAAATGTCTTTCTTTGTGGCTCGAACACTCCTCTTTACTCCAGCATTTTCTCACGGAAAATCCTTTACTTGTATTTTCCTCGCAGGATTCGCACAAGAGGGCAACGAAAGAGAAGAGGGAGCCCCTGGATGAGGACCAGTTGTTCGTTGTGGAGCTGGCTAGAGACATCGGCCGAGTGTGTCAGGTAAAAACGTCTTGTGAACCTGAACTGATGTTTGCATTCCCTCACTGTCTTAGTGTGCTCTTTCAGGATGAATGGGATTGTATCACTGTAACAGTTTTCTCTTAATGCCAAAAGTGACGCTGATCATCACTGTTGTTTACAGCCTAATGAAGGAATTATTAAACTCTGAAATAATTAGCAGTCTTCATCAATCCAGTGTTTTTCTCTCCATTTTACCGTTGCAGAGATCAGCAATGCTGGAGCACATCTGGAACCAAAATGACATCTGGCCAACTCCTCTCTGCAGGGCCTTCATCCTACAGTGGGCCTCCATGCTGGAGAGCAAGGTGTTTAACTGAAAAGTACCAAAGCATCATTTGTGTGGGAAGTGATATACTATTGTTTTGCCATTGATTGGCTGTATTGCACAAGCCAATGAGAATTCAAATACGCTGTGGAGTCAAGGATGCTCGCAAACAGTCATATGCAGGACAAATTATTCTAGTTCAACCACAGACAGTAAAGATGAATGTAGCTTCTGGAAAAATAAAGTCAATGTGGAAGTGGAACTTGCATTCTAAGTGAAGGCCACCAGATGGCAATAGCTGTGTTTGCAAAAAGACTGAGTCCTGTTGAAGTTTCCCACTTGACACCATGTGCATATTGTGTGAGACTTGTCCAACATATTGGACCTGATACAATCATGCAAAGAAGAGACTGCCCCAAAACCTTGCAGTGATTGCTTAAGCTAGCAGACTAGAGTTGCCTGCAGTTTTACATGCTTGTCTACAAATATTTGCTAACCACTAGCTTAGTGATAGTAAGGCTGACATTTCTGGTTTGTGTCACACTTTTACAGTTTCCCTACAGCCTTACTGTAGCCTTACTTAAGTCCCTTACTTTCATCCAAACTACCACTGCAGCAGTCACAAGGAGGTTTTGCCAACCAGTTGAGGAATACACATTTTTCCCAAAGTAACACGTGGTTGCTAGGGGGTCACTGATTAGTCTGTAAGACTTTGTTAATGGGGCTTTAGCAGTCATTTTCATATAATAATTTTTCCCTCATGACCAGGTCTCTAGTACTGTGTTACTAGGACTTTAGTGGTCCTACACTGTCACCATGATTTTTGCACATCCATAATGATTGCAAAACCTCAACAGAAGTCTATGGTAACATTTCTGTCTTGAAAGTCTTGGTTAAATCATGTTTTAGGAAGCAGGATTATCTGCGGTATTATCAGCTCATTCACTGGCAGTGAGTTGTCAGTTGCAAGCAATTAGCCAGCAAGCAAGTGGTGTCACAGGTTGATCCGTCTTTACTTTCAGTTTTTTGATACCAAGATGGTGCCGGTGAAATCGCTCACCACTTCAGAAAGTCGCCGTAGCTATGTCCACCTTTTGTACTTTCTACAAGTTCTCTACAAACAGCAAATGAGCTCAGAAGTATCATGACTACATAACCAGCAGTAATCATTGCCATAAAAAGCTTGAAAATATATTTACATGTCAGTATGTCATAGCATTGACCATACTACTGTTGTTAGCCTCAACTATGCCTTTCTAATAGGTCTGGACAGGAATGAATGAATGGGTAGTTGATAGAGTTGGATGTCTCGAGACCACTTTTATGTGGTCTTGGTCTTGGTCTTGGATCCGTCGGTCTCGTCTTGGTCTCGCTGTCTCGGTCTTGCTCTCTCAGATCGACATAAGTGGTCGGGAGATTTGGAGTCAACAGTATCCATGACACACAACGTAACGTTCGATAATGTGTCATGCGCAAAAGCATCAGCTCTAAGAGCCGTGCTTACAGAGTGCTTTGTAGTGAATCAGAAGAGTCGACTCCCATTGAGCGAGAGCCGGCTCCTCACTTAATTTCCTTTCGCTGCTCAGCTTTCACACAGTGGCTCAGCTATGCTCCAATGCCTCCATATTGTGGCCAATCACATGCAAGGATATAGGATAACATCATTATGTGAAAAACAGAGAGGGTGAGAGACGTGGCAGTCAAGTGGAGCGTGCGTCTGTCCTCTCAGTAAGTGAGTGAGACAGTAGACAGCGGTGAGGAGGGCTGTGCGAGTGCATCGCAAAAACACATAAATATGCCTGACACCTGTAAACGAACCAGCATCTGGCTGCGGTTTAAAGACTTTTTTGTCTCGGTCTTGGACTCGTCTCGACTTTGTCTTGGTCTTGACTCTGTCTGACTTGGTCTTGGTCTTGTCTTGGTCTCGATACCCTCTGGTCTTGGTTTAGGCGGTCTTGACTACAAGTCTAGGAGTTGAATGGCCAGCTAATAGGATGATCAGTAAGATCATGGTCGTTACAATCTAAAAAGATACAACGTGTGGCAGAGCGATAGTTCAAGCTATCACATGATTTAGCATTCCAGGAAGTTCTCACTTTATTATTGTATGCATGCACTGGGAACCTTGTGTTAATGACTTTGCTGAAAGGGTTGAATTGAATATTGGTGAGAGTGTAAGTAGTGTGCATGAAGGTTATGCTGAGAAAATGGAAATGTGCCCATAAAATGACAAATGTGACCTTGAGCAGACTTTGGAAGAAGTAAGCTGAATTAAAACCTGGCCAAATCTGATCAAATCTTATGAATTGTGAACATGTGGACAGTCAGATGACCTAAAAGGAAACATCAGATTCCTACAGAAAATTAATAGTCACAGTAGAACTACACGTCTTTTAGATATAGAGGTATATTTAATAAATGTGTTTTTCTCTGTGCAGATGAGACCCATGCAGACTGATGGCTGGCCAGAGATGAATGAGGGCAAACAGCCCGATGTGACGAGTGAGAAGGACCTGCAGCAGGCCAAAGGTGTTATTCTCGAATGGATCAAGGATATAAGAGCCCAGCCTGAGGTGGGAGGTTCAGACATACAACTAATATTTCCTTCAAAACAAAACATAAGTTTGCTTATTGTTTTTTATTGACATTGATCATTCTGCAGCAAAGTGTGTGGCCCGGAGAACCAGTGGTGAAGAATCTGGAGGACGTGCAGTCCGCCTGGCGCTGGGGCCGTGCTCCCAATCTGCTGACCGCCATGGAGCTGCTTATGTGGACTTTAATGTTACAGCGGCCTGACAAGGTAGAAGTTCTTTCTGTAATCCACAGGTCAAACTTTACAGCTTGCATGACCTGCTGCAGTTAATCAATGAGCCCTCTTTGTTGTTTGTTCCTACAGGACACCATCCCACAGCAGTGGCTTCTGTGGAAACAGAAGACTCAGAAGATCGGTTTGTAAATCGTAAATCAAGCTGACTTTGGTTGTTTCTTTGGAAATATTTACCCTCTTATGAGTTTATCATTCTCTTTTTCCAGGTGCCATATCCTACATCCCTCAACCAGGTGAGATATGAACTGTAGACCACGAATCACACATTACTATTCCCATGCTGGTGCATTTACACTATTAGATCCACTTACTTTTATTTTCCCTTTTTCTGGCAGTGTGGGATTGGATTGCAGATGCTGCAGGTACAAAATTAAATATTTAATCAGCTTTTTTTTTCCATATAGTTTTTGCTCAACCTGTTTTGTAATTTAAACCTCTTCACATTTCCCCTCTAGTGGAGGTGACCCTGGATCTGGACACGGCCAACCCTGATCTGCTCATCTCTACTGATGAGAAAAGGATGCGCTGTGGCTTTGAGAGAAAAGATATTCCCAACTACCACCAGCGCTTTGACGGTTGGTGGTGTGCCGTTGGAACGGAGGGCTACGGCACTGGTCGCCGCTACTGGGAGGTGGAAGTGGGAGAGCGCGACTGGCGGCTGGGCGTTGCTAAAGAGTCAGCCCTGAGGAAAGGTTTCAAGTCGCTGAATACAGATACGGGGTACCTGACCTTGCGGCTGGAGAGGGGCACTGAGCTTAAGGCGCTGACGGTGCCATTCACCGCGCTGCCACCCGGCCTCATCCCCCGCAAGGTGGGCGTCTACCTCGACTATGACAACAACCAGCTGTCCTTTTATGATGTGGACAAACATTTCCACATTTACACCTACAACGAGAGCTTCGATGAGAAGCTTTTCCCACTGTTTGGCACAGTGGAGATCATCAAGGATCTGGTTATCAGGTCTCCAGCAGCCAAAACCCAGTGTCTGTGCTCCACATCTTGCATGTGGGGTTGAGTTTCCCTCCGTGGGCATTTCCTTTAAAAGAAAAAAATCAGTAGACATCATAGTGAAGTATAACAATCCCAAATCACAGGGAGGTTGCAAAAGACCTTAAATGTGCTACTGAATAGCTTCACTTTGTGACCACTCTCTATGCTGCTGCTTTAATGTGATTGTTGCTTCCATTTTCTCACTACAGAGTTATAGTGCAACCCTTTTGCTCACATACGTGATGAAATGCCATCTAATGAAATGCCGTCATCTTCTTTCAAGAGAAACCTATAGTGTTAATGTGATGTATTGTGCATTATTAATCCAGCAATAAAATGCACTCGTGTGAATAATAAATAAACCAAATCTATGTCTTGATGCTTCATGTCTTTATTGATACTGCTGATATTCTGTTTGGTAATGTATTTAAAATATATACAGTTATATACAATTTATACACTCATCATTGGCATGAATGTCGTGTTAATTTTGGATTTCTTATTATTTCTTTGAACTGTCCTTTTTCCAGAGTGCAATGATTGTACGGCATATGTTTTGAATGACTGTAAAAAACATGAATTGAGTGCACAAGTTTGAATTTATTATCCTTTCTTTTGTTTGACGGGCATGTATTAGTATTTTTTCACCAACAAAGAGGTTCCCAAAAAGCTATTAGCAGAAAACTTAGCACATCTAAGTTAAGGGAAAAGGCTGAGCCATTCCAAATTACAAAAGAACTGGACTGAAAATCTGTGACAACAGGTCTTATAGAGTAATGAATGTGAGTTTGAAGTATTTGGTTGAAATTGCTGTCAATATGTATGGGAGAGGTCAGGAGAGAAGTACAATAGTGAGTGTCTACAGCCATCTGCAAAATGGTGGAGGCCCTGTCATGGTTTGGGGCTCTATTTTAGCCAGCAGTGTTGGGGATCTAATCAAGATTGATAAAATTAAAAGCAGAAAGAAAAAAAACTGAAAAAAAAAAGAACTAGATTACATTATAATCTATGATGCAACAAAACCTTGAAAACATTTGATTGGTAGTGGCTTCATTTTTCAGCATGACGATGATCCTAAACAATGTAAATGTACGGAAGAGGATTAGGGCCACCAGAAAAAAGTGGGCACGTCTTTTTTCTTCTATTCCAGAATTCTGAGGAAAAAGTCAGAATTCTGAAAATAGTTCTTTTCTTTTTTCCTCATTTTTTGACTGACTTTCTTTTCTCAGAATTCTGACCTTAATCTCAGAACTCTGACTTTTTCATCAGAATTATTTTCAGAATTCTGAGGGAAAAAAAAAGAAAATTCTGAGAAAAAAGTCAGAATTCTGAAAATAATTCAGAGGGGGTAAAAAAAGTCAGAATTCTGAGGAAAAAAAAGAGAAAATTCTGAGAAAAAAGTCTGAATTCTGAACTTTTTTTCATAGAATTCAGACTTTTTTTTCTCAGAATTCTGGAAAAGAAGAAAAAGAAAACATGTGCCCACTTTTCCCCCCAGTGGCCCTAATCCTCTTCCATACTAATCCTCTTCAGTACAACTACAGAATTTTTCCATAATTTGCATGTAAACCATGTAGGACACATCTAAAAGAATGTAAGAAGCTTCTTATAAACGTATTAGCCCCAGTACACCCTGCAGTGGAAATATTTAGAAGTTTGTATGGTTTAAAGATCCTTTTTTTTTTTTTTTTTCTTTTTTTTTTTAGGAAATTCAGGACTTATTTGTAATCGATAGATAGAAGCTGAAAGGCGTGTCAGCGGGACCAATCACAGAACTCTCTTTCACCATGACAAAATGCATATACAAAATAACGCATACAATTTTAATCAAATTTTAATCAAAATTTTAATCAAATAATTCTATAACAAATATATTCAAACTGAATTTAACGCCGTTAAAAGAAGCAAACAAACAAAATATTTCTTTACATTTTTTTTTGTGTTTTACGCGCCCGTGATGACGCAATCACTGCGCGACGATGCCTAAGAAGATTTATATGAGCTCCCAGCAGGTAGTCAAACGATGACAACAAATTTAAAACAGGCCTTAAAAACCCACTTTGGGTTCGACACCTTCAGGTCTAAACTGCAGGAAGATGTTGTTAAAGCAGTCCACAGAGGTAAGTCGGCTCATTTTTCCTGTCTGCCTCTCTGTTAGATGAACGTTAGCAAGCTAACATAACTGCTGTTTGTCTTTAGTTTTGAATATGAGGTTCAGTTGGTTTTCACAGACAGAATAATGTGTAACACGGTGGTCTCTGTGGTCTTCCTGCAGGTGACAGGGATGTGTTTGTGTGCATGCCTACTGGAGCAGGAAAGTCGCTCTGCTACCAGCTGCCTGCAGTGCTTGCTGAGGGCATTACTCTGGTTATATCCCCGTTAATCGCTCTCATTCAGGTTAGCGTCTGTCTCTAGCTCCTGAGCTCCAATCCAAAACCTTCAAATAAGTTTTGCAGTATCAGGTTTGCTTTAACCCCTGTTCGTGTTTCTATCCAGGACCAAGTGGATCACCTGAAGGAGTTAAACATCCCTGCCTGCTCCATCAACTCTAAGCTCCCAGTGAGTGAGCGCCGTTTGATCCTGGCCGACCTGGGGAGCAGCAACCCGAAGCTAAAGCTTCTCTACATCACTCCAGAGATGGTGGCCTCGCCCGCGTTCCAGCCCTGCCTGATGGACCTGTGCTCCCGTGGCTTGCTGTCTTACCTGGCTGTGGATGAGGCTCACTGCGTCTCGCAGTGGGGCCATGATTTCAGACCAGACTACCTCAAGCTGGGTGAACTGCGGGCTCGATTGCAAGGAGTTCCCTGTTTGGCCTTAACAGCAACAGCACCCAAGAATGTACAGGAGGACATCATTCAGTCCCTGAGGCTGTCCTCGCCGCTTTCTTTTCTTACACCCGTCTTCCGGAGTAACTTGCACTATGATGTGATTTTCAGGGAGCTGCTGCCAAACCCATACGTCCACCTTTGTGCCTTCATTAAGAAAACATTATCACTTGGAGGTGGATCTAATGGACAGGTTTGTAGACTGTAGGCTGTCATGTGTTATCCTTTTTACAAACAGAAATATTCAGAGTAGCGACAGTTTGCCTACGGGGTTTACATTTTTGGCCACTAGTTTAAAAATACTCATCATGGGCATGAATGTCATGCAAATTCTGAGCTTTTAATGACTTTTTTTTAAACTGTTCTTTTTGCATTGGGGAATGATTGTATGTGACTTTAAAAAACAAGAATTGGGTGCAAAATAATTGACTTGGGATTTTCTGTGATCCACACAATGTCGAAAGTGTAGATACAGGCTCCATAAATAGATACAACCTCTATAATTAAATTAGATTAGATTAAATGTCCCTTAGCAAGTTGCATGTTGACCAGATGCTTTTGGTACCCAACAGTTAGCTTCTGGTTTAATTCTGGATGGATATTTGAATACCAATACTTATTGGTAGAGTTCTTTAAAGTGGTTGATTTCCTATCAATTCCCATCCTTAAGCATCACTTATAAAAAGGTTTAAACGACTTTTCCATTTACATTTTAAAAAATAATAATAAAATAAAACAAACAAATAAAAAAACAGAACAAGTTTTTAATTATTTTTGAAGCATTTTAGCACCTGTATGTTTTACTTCTAGAATGACTTTTTGTTCAATTTTATTTCAGGATTGTTTGTGTGCCTTTTCTCTGTTTTATAACATTTCTGTTGTTATTAACGGCTTAATTGAGCTCACACAGCATTTTCTTGTGTCAATACAACTGATTTTGTTGCCTAGAGTGGAGGAATAACACTCTTTGCCATTTTTTTCATGCAAACTCTGGCTTAATCACACTGTCTGGTGTTCGTAAACAGGGTTGTGGGATTGTGTACTGTCGGACCAGGGAAGGCTGTGAGACGGTAGCTCACCAGCTGACGAAGCTTGGAGTTGTAGCTAAGCCGTATCATGCAGGTAAAATTATTTTATTTTATTTTATTTTTTACCTCTTTTTTTTTAACATCTATATAAACTGATCAGGCATAAGATTATGAGCACAGACAGGTAAAGGGAATAACACTCATTAATCCTTCATTGTGGCACCTCATAGTGGGTGGGAAATATTAGAGAGCATTTTGTCCTCAAAGTTCATGTGTTAGCAGGAAAAAGGGCAAACATAAGGATTTGACAAACTCATGTGTAGAAGACTGGATCAGAGCATCACCAAAACTACATCTCTTGTGGAGCGTTCCTAGATGCAGTTGTCAGTATCTATCAAAAGCAGTGGTGAACCGGGGGGAATGAAGGCTGGCTATCCAAGAGATTAGCTACTGTAGCTCAAATTGCTGGACCAGAGAGCAATGGAAGAAGGTCGCCTGGTCTGATGAATCACATTTTTTGTGGATGGTCAGATGCTTAGTTACCTGGGGAACATCTGGCACCAGGATGCACTATGGGAAGAAGGTGAGCTGGCAGAGGCTGTGTTGTGCTTTGGGCAATGTTCTGCTGGGGTCCCTTTGGTGACTTTGGGTTACTTTGACTTGTACCAACTACCTAAGCATTGCTTCAGACTATGTTAACTCATTCATGGGACTTGTATTCTCTGATGGCTGTGGCCTGTTTGAATGGTAAATGGCCTGTATTTGTATAGCGCTTTACATAGTCCCCAAGAACCCCAAAGCGCTTTACATGTTCAGTCATCCACCCATTCACACACACATTCACACACTGGTGATGGCAAGCTACATTGTTGACTTGACCTTCAAATTCCCCAGATCTAACTCCAATTGAGCATCTTTGGGATGTGCTGGACAAACAAGTCCAATCCACGGAGGCCCAACCACGCAACTTACAGGACTTAAAATATCTGCTGCTAACATCTTGATGCCCAACACCACAGCACACCTCTCTGGGTCTAACGGAGTCCCATACCTCAATGGGTCAGGGCTGTTTTTTGGCAGCAAAAGCAGAACGAGCACAATATTAGGCAGCTGGTCATGATGTTATGCCTGATCTGTGTATAGGATGTGTAAAATTTAGTGTTTGAGCTCTGCTTTTGTAGGCTTGAAGGCAACAGATCGGACAGGGGTACAGAATGAGTGGATGCAGGGGAAAGTGCTGGTTATTGTGGCTACCATCAGCTTTGGCATGGGAGTAGATAAGGCCAATGTCAGGTGAGGCTGCAAATCCACAGTTATCACTCGCATTCTTCTTGTATCTAGTTATTTTTTTTTTCTTCCATTGTGTATTCAAATGTTTCTGCAGATTTGTAGCTCACTGGAACCTCGCTAAGTCTCTGGCCAGCTACTACCAAGAGTCTGGGCGAGCGGGGAGAGATGGCCTGCCTTCCGCCTGTCGCACATACTACTCCCCGAGAGATAAGGAGCAAATTAATTTCCTCATTCGGCAGGAAGTGGCAAGAAAGCAGGTCAGATTAGCAGCAGAGCAGGGTGGAAAGCTCTTTGCTGCACAGTTTTTATATGTGTTTAAATGTGTCTGCAGGAAAAACGGGGCTTTGCAAAGGACACTGACAAAACCGCAATGACTGACTTTGAAGCCATGGTGTCTTTTTGTGAACAAGAAGGGTAAGTAAAGGATTCACACATGTGGTGACAGGTTATTATTATTATTTTTATTATTATTTACATACAGAGCAAAGCATAACTGACAAGAAGTGCAGGCTTAAAGCATTACATCATAACATAACGCCTTCACCTGTTCCACAGTATGTAACGTGCAGTTTTAGATAAAGAGTGCATTTCTGTTTCTGGACAGCAGAGGGCAGACTTCCTCTCTTACCATCCTTTGAAAGCTGCTTCCTGCTTGAGGCTCTTGACTAACTCAGAAGTCTGACTGCCAGTTCTCATTACTTTAGAGTGACACATCATTATGTTTAGAAAGCTCTGAGAAAAAAAATCCAATTGGGCATTCCCAGTCATTTCTCACTGTTTGCCTAAAGTTAGTTTCATACACGTGTTCAGTCCTGTATGGTCCAAGAAGTTTCTGCCTGATTCACACACAGCTGGAGTTGGCCCTGCCCTGTCCTCAGGGATCGCTGTTGCTCTGTCGAGTGCAGTGATGCTCCAAGGAATGTGGACTCTCCTGAAAGCCTGTTGACTTGAGCAGGTGTGTTTGGCAGCGTTGCAGGACATCCTTTACGGTGTTTGGCAGGTGTTTTGTTGTCCAAGGGTTGAGGTTCTTTAGTGCTGCACAGCACAGCATGCACCCTGTACAATTCTTGTGTGTGTGTGTGTGTGTGTTTCTAAAACACGATCAGGACTCGCTGTGTGGAGAGCTTGCAGTTGTGTCTGTTTTTGCTCAAAGGTCGGAACCCTTTAGCTTCCTCTTGCGACAGCAGCAGCTGCAGCAGCCGCAGCAGAAGCTCGCGCAGGTCACCACTGTGATGAGCAGGACTACAACTGTGGGAGAGCAGCAAATAAACAATGTCATGACCAGCTTATTGATGAACAAGCAATGTGGGGGAAAAAAACATCGACAAAAAACTCACGAATAAAAGTTAGCAGGACGAAGAAAGCTCCCAGTTCTATGGGGTTGGCGTTGGGCAGACCTTGAAGCTTGACCCAGATTCTGCCAAGGAGGTTCAGCGTCTGTTCTCTGGCATCCATCCTAGTGAAGACAGGTATACAGCACCTCTTTTATTTCCCTTGCAATCTAGGTATTTCTCCTGTTGCTCACTGGTGACACTGTGAGTGGGGCGAGGTGGAATTGCTATTTACATGTCAGAGCTAAGCAGTTTTTCAGCCTGTGGTTTAGTGGGCGGGTTGTCATGAGAAAGCAGGAATCTCACTGCCCGAGAAGAAACGTGTGTCTGATAGAAAGCGGTAAATGCACTGGTGCTTTTTCTGTGCCTGAACAATTTTAATCCAACTGGGTTTAAAAGTGTTCTGGAGGAACAATATTCTGCTCTGTCGTGCAGGCTGTAAGAGGTGGGGATCGAACCGCCGACCTTCCGATTAATAGAGAAGCTGCTCTGTTTACGAGAGTATCGTAAACAGACAGGCTGATTCACATATGGGTTGAGTTAACAAGAGGAACAGAACGAGGCCCTTCTCTGTGATAAATGTGTTAATCAGACGGCTCTGCAGACACTTCAGTGTGTGCAATGGACGGTGGTAGGGTGGCAAGTCATTGAGCTGGTGCTGAATTGCTGGAATGGGTGTGACAGCGTGTGGCATTTCTAGTTTTGAGAGTTCTTTGTAACTAACACTTGCAGTACGAAGCATAAAAGGATAAAAACTATTGAAAATAACTACAATATGAGTTATTACACTGGCATTGAGGACAAAGCCTGGAAACTTGGGGGTCAACATGACGTCTTGATAATTCAGAGGAGTTATGGTAGCGTATCCTCCTTCTGATCACATGCTTTTGAGTATTATAGATGTAAACATCCTGGTTCCAGAAGTGTGGATAAGGTGGTAATACTATCCAAAGTACACTGTTAGAAATCAGGATACTGTGGCATACCTTAGCCAGGTTTCACAGCTTTCTTTGTTCTCAGTGGCCGAGCTGGTGACAGATCAGATCAGGGATCAACTCCACCCACAGGATCTGTAAACCTGCACTGTGTAATTTATGCAAGTGTATGTGTCTCGTGTTCCTTGTCAGAAACCTGTATCACATATACTCAAAACCAGGATGAGATCGGGGGAAAGTTTGCATGAACACAAGCTAACTTGTCCTTCCTGGCTTTGAAAATTTAAATGTGGGGAAAGGTTGTGCTGCATTGCTTTAACTGTGTATAAGTGTAATGTGTTGTTTCCAGTAAAATCCAGTAATACAGATCTGCTCTGCTCACTGGAAAAAAGCCACAGAGCTAACTCAGTACTTTTATAAAACAGTTTAAATGGGCCACGTGTATTGCAGTGTATTATAGCTATACTACACGCAGTGTTTTCCAACCATGCGGGCTGTTCCTACCTGAGACCGTGAGCTTGTGTGGAACGCGATGCTGATTAATAACAGATTTTGGAGCTGACTGTATGTTCGTTAAAACGATGAACAGTGTTTACAGATCACATGCACGTGACTCTGAGAAATTCTCTATTTTTAAACACATTTTACACATTCGTCTACTTGAATTGTTTTTCTCACGCTGCGCTCGCACAGAAACATTTAAAAGCACTTACCTGCTGATCGGAAACTTCTTGTCGTTTGTTTGTTTGTTTGTTTAGTTTGGGGTGTTTTTTTGTTTTTTGTTTTTTTTTTTTTGGTGAAACTTGGCCGAGTCTAAACTGTCAGAAATCGCAAAACCAGTTGGCAATTAGGAGTCGGTTGGGAACGTGTCATTCTCTTCTTTCCCCTGACGGAGCTGCCAACTGAGTGCCTTTGCTTTAGGCTGCGTGCTAATTTGCTTGTGGGGACGTCATCCGGAGGAGGAGTGGTGCTCGGGCGAGCCTGAGATTAGCGGTGGAGGTTGAGATTATAGTTGAGAGGGATAATTCCACTGTCACTGATGACAAACTGCACGTGAGGGGGGGAAAGTAGACGATAACAAATTTCATCCGGCGCTCTTCTGCCCTCTTTCACGCTGCTCTGACTCCTCAGTCGCTTTGAGTCTTCTCATCTCTTCCCCTCTTCCAGGCTTCTTGTTGCTCCCTTTGTTTGTTTTCTTTGGTTTTTTTTGATTTGTGGCTGTCTCACACGCGCACGCACAGAGTAGTTACTGCTGTGTCTTACTTTTCTTTGTCTGCCTCAAAGGCTGTTTTCTCTTTGATAGTCCTGCTTCACAGAGCTTTGTTTGCCTCTCTGTCGTTCCCCACCTCTTCTAGTGCTTCTCTTTGTTTCATGAAAGGGAAGGTGGCAGCATTTCCACTTCTAGCAAGGTAGCTGGTATGTTGCTGAAATGACTCGTCTAATGGGCTGTTTCCCAAGTGCTGGTGTGTGTGTGTGTGGATGTGTGAATACTGGCCGTTGCGTAATGCTGGATATGATAGTGTGATACAAGAGACCTTTTTTATGAAAAGAAAATCCCGTCTAAAGCAGGGATTGTGAACAGAAACATGCTGCAGAGGAAGCGGGTGACCTGCTGTCAGACATTAATAGTATTTATTTATTTTTTCAAAAACCTTGAAATTGTAAGAAAACAACGCTGAACGACTGTTTCCAAATCCAGACTTTGTGCCTCTGCATCCATTCTTCATATCCGTCGATAACAGTTAGTTAGGGTTAGTGTTGATGCAACTGCGTTGTGTTTTTCATGGGACAAAGAGTGGCGCTTGACCTATTTCATAACAAAAGTATTGATTACGGGGATTGATGTGGTGGTTACACAACAGCTAAAAGATCAATATTGTGTTTCTAAAACACGATCTAAAACAAGATGAGATGATGACTTTTTGCAACTGCAAACTGCAGAGTGTGTTTTCTTTAACTCGTCTGTTCAACGGTAGCTCTTTTCTCGTCCTGCCACCAGTTGCCGCCATGCCACCATCTCAAAGTTTTTTGGCAACACGGCGCCAAACTGCGCGGGGGCCTGCGACTACTGCCGTAACCCCAAGTTGGTGCGAGCGCAGCTGGAGAGAGCGGCCACGCTCAGCACCAAGATCGGTGCGGCTCAGAGCAGCGAGCCCAAGGGAGCGTTCGGGTTCCAGCCGGACACTTATGGAGGAGGAAAGAAGGGTTACGGCTTTGAAAGGCAGGACGATTTTTAGTGATGTTGTGTGAAATGTCCCGCTTGATGGTTGATCCTGTAGGTTAACACCGATGTTTTGCTTCGCAGGTATGATGAAGGGGAAGGCTATAGTGAAGATGATCCTTTTAAGAGGAAGAAGGAGTTTTCTGAGCTTTTCAAGAAGCAGATGAGCATGCGGAAGGTGATTACCAAAAAAAAAGAAATAGAGAAAATCAGCTCAAACTCTTTGGGCAAAATATACACATTATTTCTAAATGTAAGGACAGCATCTCCAGAGTGTTTGTGTTGTGCCTCTGCACATCTGTATGCCATCTGGGGCTGCTTTTGCTAAATGGCTCCCACATGTTCAGTGGAATTTTTACAACATTCGAACTAAAGTATTCCTCATCAGGTCCAAGAGGAGGTTGGCCAAACTGTTTATAACATAGCATAAAAAGCAGGAATGCCATGATTATTAAAAAAAAGTAGAAACTGAGCAGGAAGAACAAACAAGTCATTATAGTGTGTGGAGAGTTATGGAAGTTATTGATGCCTCAGGGCTTCGTTGCTCAGAGCTTCATTTAAATGTTGCTAGCTTAAAACTATGGTTCTTTTATCTTTCTTTCTTTACACATTAAAGATACATTCTGCACTTCAACTACAGATGCACAGGTTTTCGGACGATGATAAAATGTTGTTAATTGTGGTGGATATTAAATCAAGCCATCATGATGCGATTGAAGTGCCAACTTTCAGCTTTAACTCTGAAAGTTTTTACAAAACTGTCGCATTAACCCTGTTATCAGAGAGCTGTCTTTGTGTTATTTTCATGAAATGTTAAGCAGAAGAATATCAGAGGTGGATTCCAAGTGTTCACGGGAACTGTGAATGTGAGCTCCAAAGACACGCTGGAGCAAGTGAGGGAGGCATCATTAGACTGAAAAAACAAAGTAACTATCAGAGAGAGAGAGTGGCCAATCACACAGTCATGTTCTTTCTTAAAAATGCTGAATGCACTGACCAGCTCAGCAACATCAAAACGCCTGAAAAACGTGGATGATGACAGAATTATTCCTATGGTTATGAAAAACATCCTTAAAATGTCTAAAAAAAAAAAAGTCCTTAACAGTCATCATTAACAAGGTCTAAAATGGAGATGGCTCGATGAATGGAAACAGAAAGGCTAGATCACAAAATATCCAAAAGAGCCTGAAAACAGTTCAGCGCAGAGAGAAATCTGGAGATGGAGAGAAGCGGCTTGTGATTAGAAGCATACCACATCACCTGTCAAACATGGCGGAGGCAGTGATATAGATGGGCATGTGTGGCTGCCAGCGGATATAGATCACTAGCTTTTATTGATGATGGTGACTGCTGATGGATGTGCACAGGCCTAACTCTCTGCTCAGATTCAGAAAAATGCTGCAAAACTGATCAGAGCTTCACAGCGCAAATGGAAAATGACACAAAGCAACTCAAGAGTTTCTGAAGGAGAAGAAATCCTTCAATTGCCAAGCCAGTCAGCTGATCTCTAACCAACAGAGCATGCTTTAAAGTTATTAAATACAAAGCTAAATGCAAAGAGACTCACAAACAAGAAGCAACTGAAGGTGGGTGAAGTCCAGGCCAAGCAGCTGAAGGGGGGAAACTGCAGTCTACGCTTCATCCAAGTATTAAAAACAATCTATATTAGTTTCTCCAGTTCATTTTAATAAACAGTTAATGCAGAATTATTTGATAACCCCTTGAATTAAATGAGAAAGTCTGCACATTCAGTGATTTTAAAATCCACTGTGATGTGTACAGAAGAAAAACAACAAAAAATTGCATCGTGGTCCCAAAGCTGTATATAATAAATGCTCACTGTTGTCTTCTATGTTCTGGCTTTAATACACGTGTGAATACTGAAGGATTCCCTTCTGCCTGTGCTCGTGTTTATTTAGGGTAACGACAGCAGTCAGAGGGAAGACTTTGTTCCTCCAGGTAATGTGTAACATGACCAGTAAAAATGATTGTGAATAACTCTCTCTGTCCTGTTTTGTAACCGGTGTTATTCTGCTGTGTAGATATCGACTGCCCGCTTAGAGAGGCCAGCAGCCAGAGAATTCCCAAGCTCAGCGTAAAGGTACAAGACAAAACTTGAACACTACGCACACATTCCTCATATCTGCTGCATTTATGAACACGTCCGCAGGAACTCAGCGACTCAGGTCATGTGATGAGAAAAGCAGCGTAAAAAAACCAAAACGCAGCAGCTTAAAAGCCTGTTGCTCGTTGGTGTTTGACATTTTGTACAGTAAAAGTAGAAAGTGAGCGCTTTCCGAGGCGTTAATAAGATTCATATTGTATTTCAGGCCAGAGAGCACTGCCTGTACCTCCTGCAGGAGGCACTTCAAGGCCAGCAGGGGGCAGAAGATGCACTCAAGTACTCATTTAGATTTTTTTTTTTTTTTTTTTTTAACATTTTTCCTCAAACATAAAAATACTGCAAAAAAACAACAACAACATATAACTAACTTTTCTCAAAGTGTCCGCATTTGTCTCTCAGCTCTGACAGTCTGTCCTTGGCGGTGGATATTGAACACGAGGTCTTCAGAAACAGCAAGTCCTCTAACTTGTACAAAGCTGTGGTGCTAAAGAAGGTAAGTGCAGGCTTTTTGTTAATGTCTCATTGCCATATAGAGGGAAATGTTTATGCTTAGCTCTATTATTCTGTCAAGGTAACAGAGATGAAGAAAGCGGCACCTGCTTCAGCAGGTCGAGATAAAGGAGAAGGTGCTAGGAGCAGCAGCAGCAGCGATTCCAGAGAAACAGAACTCAAAGATGCTGGATCCTCCTCTTCATCCTCGTTTTCTGATGAGCCGCAGGGGTTCACGCTGGCATCTGAGGTGTACTCGGTAACATTGCTTTTCTACTTTCCCAGATTTTTTTTTTTTTTTTTTTTTTTTTTTTTTTTAAAGGAAAACTGGAGGTTTTTGTGGCTGCAGAGTATTCAGAGGAAAACATGTTTTCTTTCCCCCCCAGCTGAAGCGTAAGAGGGTAGGGGCAGGCCAACGGGGCTCTTCTAACCCCTTCATAACTGCTAAGGATTTAATAAACCCCTCCATGTTGGAAACAGGGGCTAACAAAGGTAGGACAAGCGGCGGATTTTTCAATGGCGGCTCAGGAGAAACCATTATGCAGGGAAAAGAAGCCAACACAGATGCATCATCGCCCATCAAAGCCAAAGCAAATGCCGTCACGACCTCCCTGAGCAGCCCGACTAAAGGAGGCAGAGCCATGAGCAAGAAGCAGCAGAAGCTGGCGGAAGCAGCAAAGAGTTCCCACAACATTTCTCATTTCTTTTTCATGAAGAAACATACTCCAGAGAAAAGCCAGGATGAGGAGGAGATGCCGAGGGAGCCCGAAGCCGCTTTATCTCCCGCTCCAGCTTCCATCTCCCAGGAATACATCAACCAGGAACCACACTCACCTGCTGCATCAGAAGGAGAGAGCAGTGCTGCACAGTCAGAGACTGAGGACGTGATCCTCGTAGAAAGCAAATCTGAGATAATTGTTATACCTGATGATGACGAGGAGGACGGAGCTGATATTGCAGAACCAGTTCAAGAGACATCTGAGCAGGACCTGACGTCCATCACAGAGTATTTGATTCTTAATTTGATCAGAAATAGCGGAAAAAAGCCTTTTATTGACTTTTAACTGCTTTTTCTTCCCCCTGTTCTCCCACAGACAAAACAAAGACGAAGAAGAACTTAAACCAAGTGAAGAAGAGGTTAACACAAGTGAAATTCCCGGGGTAGGTGTCTGTACACCCACAAAAGTCCTTCTTAAAACAAGTCTTTCCGCTCAGCAGTTTGAAGCTCCAATCTAGATGAAGTGCTCCAAAGGCTTTAGAAGTTTGTCCAAAAATAAGACTTTTGGACAAATGTATAAAGACAAAATAAGACAAAGTAAAGTTTTAAGAGATTAGAGTTTGAGCATGATAATCTGTCTTACACTCAGATTGGGGTTTTTCCACAGGAAGTCAGTTGGCATACAATTTTAGCATTCACTGTATGGACAAAAGAACTGGGCCACCTACACATTCAGTAACTGCTCGTGCATGGAAACTCATGACATGAAGCTCCTGGCACACAGTTTCTGTGCTGATGTTAATGCCAGAGGTTTTGAGCTTGGCAGTTATTCAATCAGTGGAGCTTTAGCAACTTTTACGAAATACCAAATAGCGTGTTCGACAAAGCACCTGAAGTATGCAGGAGTGGGTCGAAATCTGTCACTCTTCAGTTTTCCTTATAATTTCCTGCATAGCTTCAGACAATATTGAATTATCATTATAGAAAAACACATTTAGCCTCTTTCCACAATCCACACAATTTAACTCCAAAGTCTCGTTTTTGTTCAGCATAATTTCTCTTTTCTATAACAGACTTTGAGCATCAGCATGATGGGGATAGATTTTAGTTTTAATAGAAAACTCCTCATTAAAGTCCATGTTGTAAAGAAGGGATGTCAAACTCATTTTACATCGTGGGCCACGTACAGATCACTTTGATCTTAAGTGGGCGGCCCAGTGAAACTCCTCTTTCTGATAGTGTAAAGATGTTTAGCCACACATTTAATCCCTGATATATTTAAATATATCTGTACTGTGAACCATCTGTAAAAATCATAAATTTCTCTAGTATGTTGTGAAGGAACGGTAACACTCTGTTATTTAATGGTTTATCTCTTAGAGATATCTCTTAGGACCATGGGGGGAAAGCCATTAAACATATGAAAATACAGTTAAAATTCTAAAATTTATACCATCCTATACATTTTCCAAAGATATCCAGATTGGAGTCTTTGGCAGGCCAAACCATAGATTTCAGTTCTGCCTGGAGTCCTGAGTCTGACTTTATGCTTGTGAACAATCATGACATGTGTGTCCAGGTGACAGATGACATGAAAACCATGACGGAGTCTCCCCCTCCGGCGAAGCGCAGCCGGCCTGGGAATGGGAGCAGCAGGAGAGTAACCTTCAACCCCAACGTGCAGGAGAGAGCCCTGCACCCGGTCACTGACTCGCCCAAGCCTGTAACACTTAAGGAAGCAGCTGATATCGTGGTCCGCTACCTGGACCCTTTTTACACTCAGGGAAAGTTTGCCACAAAGGTGAGCGAGTGCTGTGTTTGTAAAAAAGTAGGGTTGCGATTAAAAGCAGAATGATTAAAATTCTTTCTTTATTTTGCAGGAGCTGTTTAAGTCTTTCGCTCGCTACTTGTCTCACCTTCTTACAGAGGGAAGGAGCAGGGGGAAAGGCCAAGGTAAAGGGTGCTTGGGAAATTTCTAACTTGCAGTTTGCTTTGTGTGCTGGTCCTCTTTAACTCCAGCCTCTGGGTCCACAGTGAAAGCAGAGGCCAAGGCTCTCATCAAGAAGTTCTTCAGCAGCGTCCAGCGCTGTGAGAGCGAGGCAGACTGGAAGCACCTTAAGAGACCTCACAGCTGTAAAACCACAGCGAAAAGTGAATGAATGGGGGGAGGAAATATGTAGCCCTTCCTCTTTGACAGTGCCTAAACTTCTCCGGTTACGATGACCTCAGGCTTTGTCACAGATGCCTGCTGATGAGGTTTATGGTCCACTTGCTGCTATTTTGTTATTCTTTTAAAATGTTTTCCAGGATGGTTGCTGATACTGTAACTTAGGTTAATAAATAGTAAGCAATAAAACAGGGACAGTTTTACAGCCTGAGAGATCAGACAGATGCATGTGTGAGACTTCTTTTTAAACTGCAAACTGTGTGTAATTCACATGGTCTTATTACATCACAGTGCAGAGTTATGCAGACCCAGTGGTGCTTGGAGCAGGAAGCCCGCTGAGGTTTTTCACAGGCTTCTCATAGCAGGAAAAGCAGAGGTGTAATTATTGGCATTCAAACAACTGCGTGCGATTTTAAGCAAGCTGGTTTGGGGATCTTCTGATGTTGCCATACTGGAACATTTAATCCCTTCTCTTTTTGTCTGTTTTTTTTTTTTGTGTGTGAGTGACAAGTAAAGGTGTGTCAGAAAGCTAAAATACTGGTTTGTTGTACAGTGTCTGCAGCTGTCTGTTCAGGAAACATTAAAAATGCCATCACAGTTGTCCTCTGATAGCTGTCTGTCACGTTTAAGATGACATTTGTGGTTGGGTGGTGTTTAAAGATGGGGTCGTGAAACGCAAAAAGACTTTGACGCTGTTATTATTTTCTTTTTAATAAATTTTTTGTGCTATTAAAAAGGGAATAAATAAGCCATGATTTCCTTGTTGGTGTTTCTCTGACACAAAACGATTAGAAAGTTCAAAGTAAGTCATTGAGATTTATTCTCTGGGGACCGTGTGTGTGTGCGTGTGTGTGCGTGTGTGTGTGTGTGTGTGTGTGTGTGTGTGTGTGTGTGCTTTAAGTCAATGGGGGAATAAAATGCACAAAACGCGTGTTTTAATGCTTCTGTTTCTGGCAGACTATTTTACTTGCTCTTACATTTTATGTTTTTGTTTATTTGTCTTAAATACTGGAACCAGTTTTGTTTTTGTTTTTTTTTTATTCATGCTATCTACTGTGAAACTGTCCAGCTTGAATTTTCCTGTATATAAAAACTATTTTGTCTCTCAGCAGGGGGAGAATCTGTGATGCAGGGCATTTTATTTTTATTTTCCTTTCCTAAAACATGGTTTCCAATGATGAAAGCATATAAAAGGCGACTGTATCAGTCCCCACAGTCGGGAAGAAACCCAAAGCAAAGATGGCCACTGAGGCCCAGCTGTGGGGAGTCCTGGTGGCCACAGTGGAGCCAATCTGTGCTGCAGATTGTTCACAATAAAGTCTGTGTCGAATACAAAGTACCAAACACAGTGTGAGACGTCTCTTATTATTGTTGTTATTATTAACTGTACAGGAGACGTCCCTGGTGGGGACGCTGTCAAGTAAACGATGATGTCATCTTTAGTAGTGCTGCTTTCAGGAACTCCTGCTAACGTAGGACTCAAGAGCGTCCCACACTTTTTATGAGTAATGTCATTGCTTATGTTGGTAAATACACAGTAGTCAACATGATTTATGAAGAGGGTGTGTATATATTTTAATCTTCGTGATTATGTGTTAATTTACCTACATTATAAAGAATCCAGCCCTTTTTGGCCACTTAAAATGTGTTTATAGTACCATTATGTTTTACTTGTTTCAATTTCCGCTGGCCCTTTTGGCCAGATCTCTCTTTTGTAAGCTTTGGATAGTGGCCGGATCAATCCAAATATCAATAGTATTGATACGAACGCTGATATTAGTATCAGCTCAATATCAATATTTGCAGTACTGCACAGTAAAATGGTCTGTTAAAAAAGTCTATTAGCCTCACTGATAGGGTAAAAACAGCACTGAATTCTTTAAGGGAACAGTAGAAGAAGAATCTCAAAAGACTAACGTTGCAAACAGCACTTTTCTCCCACAGTACATAAACGCAGCACCAGCAGCGTTTGGTTACTCGGCTGCCGCCAGGCTGCCAGTCTGCGTCCGCTGCTGCTGCTGCACATCAAAGCCTGATGAGACACCGAGGAGACGCTGTCAGCCTCCTCCAACCTGCTTCTCGTCGAGGCCGCTCGGATGCGGGGTGCTTCACATCTGCGGACGCTTCGAGAAGAAAAAGGAGAAGGAGCAGGTGCACCGAAGTCCCCGCCGCCGAGGTTTCCTCTCTCTGAGTGATTTGGGGGGGAGCTGTTGTTCGTTGTCACTTCCGGGCGAGCAGTCGGTACCACCGGCAGCTCACATCGCCGGCGGAGGAGGAGAAGAAGAGGAAGTTCGGCAGCATCGATGCTTCGCGCGGGGAGGATGGAGGAGTTTGTCACGGAGGAAGAGGAGCCGTGGTACGACCAGCGGGACCTGGAGCAAGGTGAGCCCACTCCTCCCAACCCCACCCCTCTTCTATTAGCAACCGCTGGCCCCCGGGTGTTCATGCATTTAGAGGTGGGTGGAAATCCGGGAGGAGGTTGCACCTCTTAAAGGCAACTCATGCACGAGTTGGAGCTGCCTGCCCTTCATCTCATCAATTACTCCGATCCTGTCAGCGGTGGTTCGGACAGCAGTCCTCCTGTCAGACTGACTGAATGTCTTCCTCTCCTCTCCTCTCCTCTCAAGCTGTTTTTCTCTCTCAAATCCATCAGCCCACTTGCTGTGGAGCTGCATGACGTTATTTTGGGTGTATGTTCCTAACAAAAAGGTCAGCACAGTGTGTGCAGCAAATCCCCAGAACTTTGTAGATTTTTGAATAAAATGAAAGAAACAAAGAGCAGCAAAGGCAGCAGCTCAGACTGTTTATTGTTGCTCCTCCTTGCTGCTGTGTGACCAGCCCTGCCAGAAAAATGGCTTTAAAAGGCTGCAGTTTCACTGAGAGTGCGTCTGAGGAGAGCTGTGCTCTGGAAAGCCTGCGTCCTCCTGCAGCAGCATCACCCCATCACCTGATTACCTGCTGACCCAGAGAGCTAAAGCAGCTTTGTAGCGTCATTGTGCAGCGTGCATGGAGAGGCAGGTGGATTTGACTCCCTGTGTGTGTGTCCATCATCAGAATTTCATCTCAGCATTATTCAGCATCCAGACTAAAGTCATTAGCCCCCCCAACCCCACTCTATCCCCATCCCGCAGGCTGATCTGATTAGGGAGCCCCAGACGAAGCCTCCTTAGTGGAGATCAGATTTGAGGCTTTTCGGGGTCAGACTGGAAGCGTAATTACCGTCAAGCTCTCACTGTGCCACACAAATACACTGCGTGCACTTTAGAGCCTGGCATCATTTTGCCCCAGAAATGATGCTGTGTTATGCAACTTTTCTGCTGCCGGATCTGCTATTTGGTGACACCACCCCCCTCGCCTACCCACCCCCTACCTCTGTGTGGTTATTAGAATCAGGCAAACATGGAAAATGAGTCCTGGCAGATGGTGTGGTTAGTCCTGCAGCTTCATCTGACCTGTGAGGGGGGGGCCTGTCGCATGAGGAGTTAGAGTTCGGTCCCTGTGATGAGGATGACTTTCTCAGCAAGGCCTCCTGCACAGAACTCAGAAGTTATATAACAGAAGACTCTCAGCACGTGCCCGCCACAGGGACAGAAGCGGCGCCGTGACTGTGAGGTGCCGTGCGAACTCTCCTCCAACGCCTCTTCCTCAGCTCATTAGCGCTCTCCGGTTCAGGCTGGAGTTTTGCTATCTCTTCTGTCTTGTTGAAGCATGTCCTTGCCTCCCCTCACTGCGTTTTAGGCGACAGAGAAGATGCACAGCGTGCACAAATGGAGCTTGTTAAATATATTAGATAAGGCAGAGGTGTTACATGCAAATGAGCCCAATCGGATCTAATCTTTTGGGTTTTACACCTGCAGTACTGCATGCATGCAGGCTTGTGTTTTTATCCTCTGCGTTGGGTTGAAAAAACACTCCATTCACTGCTCAGTAATGGATGTCAGTGCCTCTCTGTCTCCTCCCGTCCCTCCACTCCCCCATGTTTGTTATGGGCTCCAAGTATACAGAGCCAGCAGGATTCTCCTCCTCCTCCTCTTCAGTCCAGCTTGTTTTTATCCACCAGAGGAGGATGAATAATGGATGCTTCACGCTGTGTCAGAAAATATCAGCAACTGCTAAGGTGTTGTCAGAGCTCAGGCTCCTGCTGTGCGCACGACTGCAGGCTTTTATCAGCATGATGTGAAGAGAAACCAATCTGCAAGAAAACTATTGTGATCTTTAAAATAAATGCACGGTAATATTTGGTGCCTGTTCTCTTTATCTTGGTTTTCATTAAGTCATCCACAAACAATTGGTTTTAGCCATAAAGCCCTGAGAGCGAACTCTGCTTATGTCTGTCCTTCTCTCCCATCTCTCGTCAGACCTGCATTTGGCAGCGGAGCTCGGCAAGACCCTCCTGGAACGCAACAAAGAGCTGGAGGACTCTCTGCAGCAGATGTACATCAACAATGAGGAGCAAGTGCAAGAGATTGAGGTGTGCTACTCCTGGGCTGCTGCCTGTCTGTGTTCCTTTCCTACTCAGTTATGGTGTAAAGTGAGGGGAAGAAATGGCAGAAAACAGCACGAGTGTGTGAGAAGAAAAAAACACGTGCAGAATGCGTCAGCCTCTTCACAGCTCAAAATCTGCATGTGTTGTTAGCGACGAGGCTCGCCGAGGGTAAAGTAAACACCTGATGAGAGCCTCTGAAAATGTATTCTCAGTCTTAGAGATAGACACACAAAGTCAACGTATCGAATTTTGGCGAAACCTGTATATAAACTCGTTAGCCACTATATTAGGAACACCTTACTAGTACTGAGTTGGACCCCATTTTCCTTCTGAGCTGTCCTAATTTTCAAGTCAAGTCAAATGGCTCTATTGTTATTGCAACCATGTGCAGTGATACAGTACAGAGGGAAACGTTCCTCCAAGGCCATGGTGCTACATATGACATATAACAGACAATCTACACAGCACTGCATAAAGTGCAATGTGCAAAAAAATGCAAAAAACCCCAAAACAAAGACAGTGCAACACCAAACTGAACAGAACGATACAGACACAACACAGTGCATGCACAACAGTGCAATAGAAATGTGCAAAAGACTGAGCATTGTGCAAAAAGCCACTTGGTATATGAAGGTGTGTGTGTGTGTGTGTGTGTGTTAATCCAGTCACTGAGTGTTCGGGAGTCTGACAGCTCGGGATAAGAAACTGTTTCGCAGTCTAGCACCGAGGGCCTGATTACTCCGGTATCTCTTGCCCGAAGGCAGCAGGGTGAAGAGTGCGTGTGGGGTGTGTGGGGTCCTCCACAATGCTGTTGGCTTTGCAGATGTACCAAAGTGAGGTGACTGTGGAGCCCATTTAAGTACGGTGAACTCAGTGTCATGTTCAAGAAACCAGTTTGAAATGATTAGTTTTGTGACATGGTGTGCTGTCCTGCAGAAGGTGGGTACACTGTGGTCATAAAGGGACAGGCATGGGCAACAACAATACTCTGGTGTCTGTGGTGTTTAAACTATACTCAGTGGGAACTTATTAGTGCAGTGTGCAATTTTGTGACCTTGTGTAATTTGTAGCCTCAATTTCTTGTTCTTAGTTGGCAGGAGTGACAGCTGGTGTGCTCTTCTGCTGCTGCAGTGTTCAGAGATGCTCTTCTGCTTACCTTGGTTTTAATAAGTTGCTGTGGACTTTCTATTAGCTTGAAGCTCTATGACCATTCACCTCTGACCTCTGACATCAACAAGGCATTTTCTCCCAGAGAACTGCCGCTCTTTGTTCTGACCATTCTCTGTAAACCTTTAAATTAGATTATTAGATGTAGATTTTCCAGTGTTCTGGCTTAGATGTCTCTAACCTTACACTGCAGAATTATGTCTCACAGTTTTGACTGACACTACCCACGAGATGAACTTTTAACCCATATGAACCTGTGTGAACTGTAATTGTATAAACGTGTGTATTTGGGTTAGTTTGCATTCTTTAAAGTACTTCTACCCTGTGCCCCCAGGACCAGTCTGTTCTCCAGATGTAAACCATTAAGATCCTCTCATTTTAATGGCAAACATGCGTCTCTTGCAGTACCTGTCCAAGCAGCTGGAAATGTTGCGGGAGATGAACGAGCAGCACGCAAAGGTGTACGAACAGCTGGATGTGACGGCCAGAGAGCTGGAAATCACCAATGAGAAGCTGGTGCTGGAGAGCAAGGCGTCGCAGCAGAAAATAGACAGGTGACCCACAGCTGCTTTGAGCCCACGCTTTCACTATATGTGGTTGGCCTCTGTGGGAAAAGCAGTGAGCCTGATGTAACAGTCACTTCGTAATCAGCTGAAGAATGTGAGCCTTGCTGCGCTGACAGACCACTCCCTCCACCTGAGCAGCTGATTTTAAAATAATCGGATTTAAATAATCAGGGATTAAATTATGTTATGTTCCAGGGCTGAAGGTTAAAAATACTTCTCAGTGCTTCTTTCTAAATATTCACTTTCTTTGGTTTGTAATGCTGAGTCATTCCAGCTTTGAGATAAAGGTATGGTGTAATCAAAATGGAAAAAAATCAGTGATCTGTGTGTGTGCATGCCTGCAGGTTAACCAGCACCATGGAGACCCTACAGAGCCAGGTGGACAGTCTCACAGCTCGGGTTGAGGAGCTGCGAACTTTGGAGGAGCTGAGAGTCCACAGGGAGAAGAAGGAGCGTCGCAAGACCATCCACTCTTTCCCCTGCCTCAAGGAGCTCTGCACTGCTCCGAGGTCACTGAGTGTCAGGAAATGATTGGTGTCTTTGCTGTCTGTAATATAGAGCTAACAGTAACTGTAACATGTCCTATGTATGTAAAAAAGTATTTCATTTCTTAGTTTTTTTGCATATTTGTCGCACTTTTTTCCAGATCATCAAACAAATGCTAGACAAACATAACCTGAGTAAATGCAAAACATAGTGTTTAAATCATGATTTCATTTATTTCATTTATTAAGCGAAAAAGGTATCCAAACCTACACGGCCCTGTGTGAAAAAAGTAATTGTTCCTTAAAGCTAATAATCAGTCATTGTCAATGAGTCTTTCACATCTTTGTGAAGGAATTTGGACCCACTTTCCCTTTTTTAAATTCAGCCACATTAGAGGTTTTTTAGCATAAGCGGCCTGTTTAAGCATATAAATCTGATTGAAGTCCAGGCTTGGCTCCAAAACGTTCACTTCTTGTTTCTTAGCCATTCAGAAGTGGACTTGTTGGTGTGCTTCAGGTCATCGTCCTGCTAGATAACCAACCCAATGAGGCCTTGGTGTGGCGAGTGAAACCGAACTTTTTTTCTTTCCAAAAAATGTTGTTAATCACAGTTAATTCCTGACTTAACAAGAGAGGCAGTTACTTTTCCACACAGTGCCAGATGGGTTTCAGTAGCTGTTTCCTTATAAATGATGAAGTCATTGTCTAAAAACTGAATTCTGTATTTGTTCGGGTTATCTTGGTCTAGTATTAAAATTAGTTTGATGTAAAACAAAAAAACCAGAAGGACTTGAATGCTTTATCACGGGAGTATATTTATAGTGTGACTGTGCAGCGTTTGTACATGAAATTTGAATGAGATTGGCCACAAACGCAGCTCACTGAGTGTTTTTTCCTGTAAGGTATGAGGATGGTTTCCTGCTGGCCAATCCGGGTAGCGTGGACCTGGCCGAGCGACAGCCGCTGGATGAGGAGAACGACCGTCTGAGAGACATCGTCTCGTCGCTGCACTCGGCCATGGCTGCAGAGCGGTCCAAGCGGGAGGGTGCAGAGAGGGAGTGTGCTGCTGTGCTGCAGGAGTTCGAGCGCCTGGAGCAGCGTCTCCTAGGAGCAGAAGGATGCCAGCTGCGGGTTCAGGAGTTGGAAGCTGAGCTCCAGGAGATGCAGCAGCTCAGGAAGTCCAGGGTGTGTCTGATTGGTGACATGGAAGACGGCCTAGAGAATCTGCTCAATAACGGCCCTGAGACTGACACTCCAGAGGAGAGCCCAGGGCAGGAGGACGGAGGCGAGGGAGGTGCTGGAGAGGCTGGGGGAGCGGGGCAGCAAGGAGGACCGGTGAGAAAAAGCTGCAGCGACACAGCCCTGAACGCCATCTCAGCTCGTGACGCAACAGGTAGACGGCAGGGGAGCTACGCCCTCCACGCCAACGGCGTGCGCAAACGGGGCATGTCCATCCTGCGGGAGGTGGATGAACAGTACCACGCGCTGCTGGAGAAGTACGAGGAGCTGCTGGGGAAGTGCAGGCGTCACGAAGAGAGCCTGTGCCACGCAGGGGTGCAGACCTCGCGCCCCGTCTCCAGGGATCCCTCCATGAAGGAGTACAACATGGCCACCGCGGGGCCTTCCACCTCCGGAGACGTCGTGATCGCCGCCGCCCCTCCTACACCCCCTCAGACTCCCTCCACCCCTGAAGCCCTGGAGGGGATCAGCAGGCAGGTGGAGCAGGTGGACAAACGGCTGAGCCAGAACACGCCAGAGTACAAGGCGCTGTTCAAGGAGATCTTCTCCCGACTGCAGAAGACAAAGAGCGACATGAACACGAGGAAGAGCAGAAAGACTAACAAGTGAGGCACAGATGAGATACTACAAACATCTCAGTTTACCTCACTGTTTAAAGGCTTCTCATTTAACCGTTTGGCCACCCTTCACTGCTGTATCCTGTTTCACATGAAACTGCCAAAGGGATGAAATGCTTCTCCTGACTGTAACTGACAAACTATCTGAATGGAGGGTTTTGTTGTGACGTTGTTTGTAACTGATGCAGAAATGACTCCGTTTATTTTGCATTTATGATAAACACTGAAGCCAAATAACAGGCCAACTTTAAGAGGCTTTAAAACTTGCAGCATTTACAGCATGCATCTGGCTGATAACACAAAAAAAGCTAAATCTGTCTTTGAGAAACAGGAATTGCAAGCTTTTGAATGGCTCAATGAGCTTAAAGCTTTTTGAACTCACCGGATGGCACAAAATCAGTGTACCTCCTGAACAGGCGGCGATGCTTCTGCATCTTTTTCAGGGATTTATTTCATCATTTCCACACTGTGCTGCCACATGATCCAACTTGTTCCTGTAATAGGCCGTTTTAATGTTTCCTGTTGATTAAAATAACTACTGCATCAACCATGTTCTCCTTTTTTTGTTTTTGTTTAAACCTCTGCCAAGGTGGTTTAAATAGATGTTTTTGTTACAGCTTGCATGTATGCTGCCATTCTGTCTGTAAATGCAACAGCTCGGAAAGTTTTGAATGAATTCTGATAAAACAGATCCATCAAGGTCAACTTTATGATTTATTAAAAATCAACAAAAAGCCTTGTAACTTAGAAACTACGATTCTTAACATGTACATGTACAAAGTAGCCTGTAAAGATTTCTAACGTGTCACATTTGACCTCTGACCTCACTTTGGCATTTTACATCTGCCTCTCTTTCAGCTTAAGCCCAAAATCTGTTAGATTTTTAAAGAAAGTACTGTCAAGAGAAATAATGACTCCACATAAATAATTAGTAATTATACTCAGGATGATGTCAGTAATTACAAAAGCCTGCCTTAGGCACTTGTTTTTACTGCACTACAAACCTCTTAAAGTACATTTAAAAAGAACAAAGAAAACAAAGTGAATATACACAAAATGCAGCACTATTACCTTTAAAGTAAATACTGCCCAGAGAGCGAGTTTCTTGGCAGAGGTTTGAGCTCTGAGTGTTTCTTTATTTTGCTAATAGCTGCAAAAGTGCTCATGAAGGAAGTTTGTTTGGTAATAACCCTGAATAAAACAACACACACACACCCAGTCTGAACACTTTAATGTGAACACAGATCAGTAAACTGTAGGGTAATACAAATAGCACACATCGAGTCTCACTCAACCCACAGAGGAAAAACATCAGTCCACGGCACGAGAGCTGAACGAAGCTTGACGGGCTTCACTTGGATACTTATGGAGTGTATTTAAAAAAAAAAAAAAAAAAAAAGGGGGAAAAACACTTTCATATGGCAGGATGTGTTAACCATCAGTGTCTGGTTAAAGGACTCGCGTCTCTATTCTGGTTCATAAGTCAATTATAGACGATTCTGAGCTCTGCCGAGTCAGCAGAGGCGGCGCGTGGCCGGTCGGGAGAGTCTGGAGGCACAGTCAGCAGTGGTAATCTTTAACTTGAGCAATACGAGGTGAGCGGTTTAACAGTTTTCTGCGGTGTTCGGCTCAATAGGGAACTGAGGTAACGCGCTAGAATTGATGTCCTCGGGAACAAAAGAGGAGACTGGGTGATATAAAGCCATTAGTACAACCCGGACTCTTAGATTTAGAGTTCATTTATTAGATTTGAAGAAACCTACAAAGTACTGAAATGAAGGTGTTGGCGAATAAAGCTGATATGATTGACACACTGAAACAAAGAGATTAGCATGTCCTCAGTCCTGATTCCCTGTCAATGTAATACAAAATCTGTTAAAACAGGCTCACATGATGGTCTGGCAAATATAATATTTAATAGTAAGAAGGCAACTGGCTCAACTAGGCTGTCTATTTTTTTTTTTATTTTATTTACTTGTTAAGGCCACACGGCTGCTAAAAAACAAAACAAAACAAAAAAAACTGCCAAAATACCCTGATCAGGAAAAAAAAAGAAAAAACAGCCACAGCTAAAGCGAGGGAATGCAAGGGGGTTAGAGGTAACTGCTTTCCCTCTTCTCTCAGCAGAATTTGCTGGCTGTTCGACTATTTGGAAAAAAGAAGTGGCCTGAATTCCAAATAATTTAACAAGACCCAACTACAAATAATCTGCTCAAAGGCTTTAGGCGGGCTGTGTCCAAGATTTGTGTCCAGCAATTACTGCTCAGTGACCGTACAGCGACCGTGTGCACGCAGCACTTTAGGTTCCTGTACAATTCTTTCCAAGGCAGATCGTGGTAATCGTACAAAACAATGTGAAAAAGAGAGAAAAGAAAGGAAGGAAAAAAGTGATAGAGAGAAATCAAATTTGCTTGTTAACAGATGCTTCTTTTTTTTTTTCTTTCCTTTTTTATAAACAAACTGTAACCAAAAATCTGGATAGTGAACACCATTTACTTTCTCCGTTTTCTTTTTTAAAGATGTCATTCTTGTAATAAAGGCTGGTGCAAACAAAAATCAATCAGCGTTGCTATGGGAGGAATGATGAAGTGATTGGAATTTAGAAGAAAAGGAAACTAGATGGAACCGCAGGAGAGGAGTGAGCAAGCTGATGGACGGAGAGAGCAAAAGACTGAAACAATCCAATATCCAGGGGGAGGTGGGAATGATGGCAAGAAAAAAAGAAAAGCGGAAACAAAGCAGAGGAAGACATTGGTGGACCAGCGAGCGAGTGTGGGAAGGGGGAAAAAAAAAAAAAAAATCAGTCCTTCCAATCCTTCTTGATAGCGAGGCTCCATTCCCAAGACAGGTGGTCGTTTTTGTCGTCATCGGTGAACTTGGACTTGATATGGTAGGTGCCGCGGGCCAGCATCCCTTTTGGGGCTTCCTCCATTGTGGTGAGGAACTCGTACTCCTCGCTTGGTCTGGGGCCGTAGCTGCCCACCATGTAATCAGACTTGTCAACTGCACATCACAGAGGGAAAGAAAAAGGAGAACTTTAGGATCAAGAGGCAGACTCATTCTAGTTTTTATTTTCCAATTAGTTTTTATTTTGTTTTGCCTTTTGTTTTTAAGTCAGTTTAGCTCCAGCATGGATTTTTATCATATGAAAATGGTTATAGTTTTAGTTTCATTGTTTTTTAATAATTACTGTATGGTGACCATGTATGAGAGGCAAGGTTTAGGAAAATCAGTACAGCTATATAAAAAAAACGGCAGAGTGAGATGATTTGAGCAGGCTCACCTTTAACTCCTTTCCTGAAAGTTTGCTGCATGTACTTCAGGCCTGACACGATCTCTTTGTTGACCTGCAGAAAGCAACAAGAGTTAAATTCTTCTGAAAAGCCTCTGACGATAATGATAGTGCTCTGCAGACTGCAGTTACATCTCCAGCAGTGATGTAACAACAACACTGCGACGTAAACAGAGCGCAGTGGCGAGTGTGACAAACACCAGACTCTCACCTTGAAGCAGATCTTTATTCTGTACTCAACTCCCTCCTTCAACGGAAACGGGTTCTTCCTGAAGCTTTCCAGGTCCCCTGGCAGATAAAAGCAACACAGCAGGGACAGGAGAGTCAGATCAAGTGTCAGTTTCTTTCCACTTTGACAAAAAATAAAAAAATAAAAATACACAGCAGGCTGATAAACAAACAGTTCCTGTGGATTTTGGGTTTCAACACCCTGTAGTAAGAATAATGACCACCAGGGGGAACAATGTCACAAGTGAGCCTCTGCTCTGCTGGAGGGGGCTAAAGTTTCAGGAAATGGCTCATTAACGGGCATATAGGAATCAAGTCGACACCGATTAGTGAACTAATGACCCAGCAGGCCTATGACCCCCCCCCCACACACACACACACACACACACACCTCTCAATTAACACAACAATGAGACTTGTATGCCAGCCTCACTTCTGCTCACTTATTTTAGATTTCTAGTTTCTAAACTAAAATTGGCACGCACACACCAGCTCTACTTACCAGTCAGATCGAGGACCAGATTGTTTGGAGCCGTTTCGCACACCAGAACCATCTTCGTCACCTGGACGTTGGGGACAGTGGGATCTAAGACCAGAAGAAAAAGTCATGCAATTAAAAACATCGTCACAGTATAGCAGGAGATAGAAAATCTCATCAGTTTGAATAAAACAACAGAAAAATGCTCAGGGGAGGTGTTACGTACACACACACACACACACACATCCATTTGTGTGTATATAACTACTCGAACACTCACTCTACGTTGCATTTAATTTCAGTGAAATTTGTCTAAAACATTAAACGCTCGTATCTGGCGAGTTAGAAACGCCATAACAATCTCTGCTTTTCAAGCTCTTGAACTGAAATTGTAATCCGGAAAGGATTTGCTTTACTTTGCTCACGTGGAGTTGCTCTACTTTCATGAATACTGTGCTAAAATTAGTCATTTAAAGCCTTTTAGCTAACAAAGATTTCAGATCAACAGTACCAGCATGCTGTATGACAGTAAATCTGTATATTTTTAAACAGATTTCTTTGCTGAGAATATAACTCAATGGCAAAAATACAGGAAAGAGTCTGTCTGAGCCATTAATGACTAGTTTCTGACTCATCAGCTCAGTTTTCAATATTCTAACTGTTTCCACAACAAATTCCTGGCCTTGTTATACACCGTGCTATTGGTAGGACAAACATGTTGAGTAACAACTTTGGCAGGTTTATTAAAGAATGACTTTAACATACTTTTGTCATGTCGTCACTACACAGGTTTTAATCATAAATTTAAAAAGGCACAAGCTAAATCCACAAGAAAAAACACTAACTCTTCTTGAAATCAACGCGTATTTAAGCTTATTGACGTATGTTAATTAACATCCACACACCAACGACTACAGCAGCCGCGTTTCCCAGCAGCGCCTCCTTGTACTTGCGCAGGCTCTCGTCATCTTGGTCCAGCTCCTGGATCTCCTTCAAGCTCTTCTGGGCGGGGGCTTTGTAGTTGACAGAAGAGTCGCTCTCATCATTGGCTGCTGCGATCGCTGCCAGCTCCTCTGGTGTGGGCTCGTGCTCTGCCATGGTGTGCTAATTGCAGCAGGAAACATTGACAGAAGAGAGAGGAAGGGTTAGATGACAGGAAAGTAGAGCAATACACTTTGACCGACAGAGGTTCGCACCACGGACTGCTTCTCCTTTTCACTCTTGCTATGAAGCGAAGTAGCGACGGGCTGTTTAAGACTTCCAGGTGCTGGGATTCA
Source organism: Perissodus microlepis (assembly GCF_051167445.1). NCBI lineage: Eukaryota > Metazoa > Chordata > Actinopteri > Cichliformes > Cichlidae > Perissodus > Perissodus microlepis. The sequence continues at coordinate 19,822,541 of NC_140464.1, forward strand.
TTATCCTGAGGGATAACAAACTTTGACCTGGGCGCAGCACTCTAAAGCTGCAGGTCATGTAGGAAGAAACAGCCTGTTCTACTGCTTTAATAGTTGACAAGCTGAAAGACAAAGTAATGGCATCTGCTCTGCAAAAACTTTCACTTCAGAGCAACTTTCCCTGTTCAAACAGAGTGACAAGAGGAACAATCCACAGAGCTCGTGTGCACTATTTTCTTCATTAACAGGCAGCTGGCAACAGGTCAGCTATATTGAAATAAACCAAAGATGAGTCAGTTTTGTGCCTTGTGGGCAACTTTCACATTATTTTGACAAGAGCCCAGCCACTTCCAAAGCCCCTTTGTTTATTCAACACCTCAACACAGACTTGCACATATGCACACACCCTGGCAGACACGAGCCAAGACACGTGACACTCTAACCCTCGCAGTCTACTTGGCGGACCAGCCAGTTTCCCTGATGTCGCAGCGATGACATACAGCAGAGGTTGGTGGTCTAAGAAGCTGATGGTTATCTGAGCTCCATGCTGTTCTAGTCTCTCCGGCTCAACAGCAAGTAAAAAACAGCAATGCGCGCGTAGCCGTTTACACCCAGCTGTGCTCTCACAACCACTCTTACTGCTAATTGCCAGTGATTCTGAGCAGGCAACAGCACAGTAACACAATGAGACCTTGGACAACAAACCTTCTCTAGTTATGCAATTTATAACATCTGGTGCACAAATGCTGGGCAAAGCCTACACAGTGCTGTTCAACACATGCAGCTGGATGATGGTACTGTGTAACACTTGCGTGAGGTCTGTTCTGCAAGCACAACAAGATGAGAACAGAACCTGCAGTCCTCAACAAACTGATAGCACTTTTCTAGTCTTATCGACCACTGAAGCCTCACATACAGTGCAAACCACAGTCGCAGTCATACAGTGCTTTATCGACTTTAAGCAGTTGATTTATCACACATAGAAAGCAAGAAGGCAGAGACCTGCAACCGAAACACAAAGACCAGCTTTCATGCACTTTGCCCTTTGAGGCGAATCTCAAAGCAACTCTAAACTTCTAACAAAATTAGAAGTGACACTACTTACTGTCAAATAATGAGGCAACACAGCAGAAAGCTCTTTCTGGTCAGCGACAATTATTTATTAATCTGGAGGTGTTGCCCTGTCTTGCCATGAACAGAACATTCCTCCTAGCTAGCGAGCAGCTACACCCTCAAATGTCTCATCCTGCGTGTTTGCATGTTGAAAGAACTTCCTGTACTGCGCTGAATTTAACCATGCATCAACACGGGCCACACGTATCACTGTTTTAAACTGTGCAAAAATGTGCAGTATTGCATTAAAGTGAAAGAGGAAGATTAGAGCACCAACTTCTTCTCCTTTAAACTCTTAGTTACACATGCTACAAAGATGCAGGCAGTGACTAACATCTCAGCTTCTTTTTCTTTTGTACTGTTGCAAATCAGGTTAACCCGGGAGGTAATGACACAATGAACGGGTACAGGCGAGCTAACAAATGCGGATAAAGCAAACGCACAAGAACCCACCAGACAAACAACCCTTAAGTGGCGACAGCTTACGAGGCCAGTTTCACCTGCTCAGTACAGGTTGTTACCCTCGGCAACAGAATACAGCTGACACAACCTCACCCATCGCAGCAAATCACACTCAGCAAACGAACAGTGTTGAAAAAAACAAAACTGGTTTGTTGATCCGCCTAACCCTCTGCTCTGCTCTATTTTGCCTCCATATACAGTTGGGCATTAGCCAAGCAGGAACTGAGAATGCAGCACAGTTTGTTTTTTTTGTTTTCCCCAAATTGGGCCTCTATGCTTCCATAAAAGCACAAATTCCTCTTGTCCCAATAGCTTGCTGGTTTGGCCTGTCAGCTGTGTGAGTGTTTCCTGGTCAAAAAGACAGGGAGGGAGAGATGGAGAAGTAAATCAGACCAGATATCACAGTGATGTGTCATATCATTCTTCAAGGCACAGGTTGTTTTTCTCGCTTCCTCTTCTCGACTTTCAATGCACTCCTTGTGATGGCTGTGCAGCGAGCAGCATTGTGACTGCAGCATACCAAACCGTCACACAGCAGGAAGTGCTCAGTCACAGAGAACTGGCATGTTTCTCTACTGGAAACTATTCTGAAAATCTCAAGTCAAAACTTCACTGTCCTAAATCTCAGCTGTTAGTGTATAAAAATATATATATTTTTTGACTGGATCAGTACTTCACCTCCAAGATGAAAGTATGGCTGAATCTAATAACTATATACTATTCAGTTAGTGATGCTAACCCACTAGTTAAGTCACAAAGCAAACCTTGAACTGAGCTTCTACACCGTTGGCATTTTGAAACCGCAAATTTTTACATCGCAAAGGAGACGCGCCAAGCTTTATTCTCCTTTTTTGACTCCATTACAAAAAAAATGAGTCTCATATTCTACAACCAGAGCTAAAACTAGACTGAGATCATAAAATCATCAAGACAGGTCATAAAATCAGAACATTGTTTAATTGCTGTACAGCGCTTTGTGAGCTCTAAATAAAGAAGCTTTACTAAGAACACGTGAAAAGCAGGTTTGCATTATGGCATTGCTGGCACAAGTAAGCATGCAGGGTTAAGACACTTCCTGCTTCCATTTTCATGCTTGGAAAACGGAAGCCAGTGTGTCCATCTTTTGTATACAGTGTACGATTGGATAACATTTTCCCAGAAAAACATGATTATGGTGCACAAAGAAACAGTTTCCAAATTTGTCTCTAATGATACTAAGCCTGGTAATGACTAGACTGACGTGAAATACAATCACCATAATAAATGCAGGCAGTCATTTCTGAACTGTAAAACTGCAGGGCATCTGATGAAGTTATTCCAGTGCATCGAGCCACATTTACCAACATAAGCACCAAGAAATTATAGATACGGCTGTTCTAAGTGTGGCAGACAGCCACATCACTTCAAGCTACCATCTTAATCAAGTGTGAAATTGTTGATTCAGCATATTTATAAAAAAAAAAAAAAAAAAAAAAAAAAAAAAAAAAAAAGGGGGGGGGGGCATAAATAGATTAGTTTGAACAATACTGACATCACCACCCTCATAATAATACCCCTTTTTTTTCCCCCTCGCTCAATCCATGTGGCTTGTGGCTAAGCAGCTACATACTGAGCTGACAGGAAAAGGCCCCGTCATTGTTCTGCCTGCTGGGAATCAACACAGAGGTCATGAGATCGTGTAAACCCACACTGGGATGTGCTGCTGGACTTCTCCTTTTCAGTGTCCTAACCTTCACCTGTGCTACTTTCTCCTTACAGGTGGATAATCTCACCGCTTGGCTGGACTAAGCAGCACAAATTTACAAACATACCAGGCTTGGCAGGAGTTGAGGCTTGAGATTAGTCTTGCTCCCTAGCAACACTGCTGAGCAATAAGAAAAGGTGGGATTATGGATCACAAGGCATTCGGGGCCAGGAGAGGAAAGTGTTTGTGTGGAAGTGTCGCTGGTGACGCACCAGGAAGCTCTCCTGTTGAAACATTAGTGACTGTGGCAAGTTATTGAGGTTAAGGAGGCACCAAGTAATCCCTGTGGGATGACACAAGAGCTACAGGTGTCATTAATATATGTGTGTGAGTGTTCATAGGGTAATGAACTAGATATTATATTACTGAAACATCCATACAATGAAAGCAAACTTGTGGTTCTTGTGTTTGTCCTCATCTTTCAGGTTGCATATTGTTGTTATTGAATATCTACTTTTAACTATTAATGACGTGAATAAAAAAGTTTTTCTTTCACATGCCACATCCCCTGGACAGAAATACTAGAAAACAAATTTTATAGATTTTTTTTTAAATCAAAGTTAAAGTCAACTTTTTATTCTCTACTAAAATACTGAGCATTATTTCGATAGTAAATAGAGATTAGAAGTGATGTATTCTGTATTTTCCTGGTTTACTTTCATTAAGCACCATGAACGGCATTATTTAAAAATTAAAAATAATGTCACACCTGGGTTTTTAATCATGGAAAGTCAGGGTTCACAAAGCATTTTCTTTAGTTGTTGGCATTTATGTTGATTTGCTGTTTGCTCAAGTGGTGTTTGAGCATATTGGCATAATGTGGTTGGTGCTGGCATCACCTAACCAATCCTAAATATGGGATTAGAGCTACAGACTTCTAACAACAAACTGTAATCCTGAGAAAACATGAGGAAGTAAAAAACAAAACCCAAATGAATCCCAGCAACTGCAACAACAAAGTCTCAATAGATGCGACTCTAAATACAATCACGTATTCTATTCAATTTGTAGGCTGTGTAGGTATATCATTTTGATGTCCAAGACAGTTTTAGCCTTATTTAGTCTCAGGAGTGAGCACTTCAAAAGGTATGCCTATAGATATAAAAGGTCAACAAGTGGGCTACAAGCCTTTGGAGCATCTGTTAAAAGGACTGTGACTACACAAAGCATATGAACCATTAAATTTCTTAGAAACCATTTGCAGAAAGCAGGAACAAAAAAAGAAAAAAAAAAAGAGGACATAATAGTTTCCTCTGTAGAGAATCAAACATTTACTGATGCCGTTCAATGAAAGCCAAAGGGCTTACACACACATTTTAGGGTCCATCTCACTGTCTGCACTCAAAGGTTGATCGCTCATTATGATTTATCGCCTCATTTATTATCTGCTTTAAGGTGTCTGAAGATCCAGCATAAACTATCACGACAACAACAGGTTAATGTAGAGGTTTACCCCTGAGGCTACTTGGATAAGCCAGTTACCATCCCTCACAGTCCAGCCCTCTGGCCGTGGAAGATTTGATGTAATCTTATGAGCTCCGTTTAGAGCCACCGGTAATGCAATAGATGCTGCTGTTCAGGTTCTTCACTGCAGGCAAAGGGCAATGGAGCAGAGGGGGGGGGGGGGACAACAAACAGCACATCACAGGCTGGAGTAAAGGCAAAACAGAGCTGCAAACTGGAAAACCCTGAATGCACCCAGGTTCAGCAACAACTCATATTTGTTAGGAATACTTTTTATTAGCCAGGTTTTCCACTGATTAGGCACATACAGCAGCCAGGTGCAGGACAAAGTAAACCAATATGGGAAGCCTGCTTTACTGATTAATCAAAAAGTGGAAGTATTATCGCTGATAACTTACAGCCTGAATTTGTTTCATGGAATAAAGCACACGTTTACCTCAGAGACAAGAACAGGACATGAACGGCGCTTTACTAGACCTTTATGAAGTGACATTTAGCTCCTGGCCTTAACTCTATTCTAGAAAGCGATGCTTTGATCCTCTCACCTCTCTGTGTTCTTGCTCTTTCATGCAGCTCTCAGTGCGCATAAGACCTTTGGAGTCGTTCCATTTTACCTACACGATCTCTCTACAGTTGCACTTTGCTTTAGCGACGACTTCTCTGATTTGGGTGCACCACAAAAATCCTAATCATCAAATCAGCAGATTGTGATTTGATTCGAAATTAACTACCCTGCAATGACTGTAATGGAAAGGGGTGCTGCTGTAAGACCACATCCTGTATCCACTGTCTCTGTAGTTCAACATTTTTTTTTTTTCATGCATACAGATCGAGAATATTTCACATGTATCAGATAATGTAACTATTATATCATTCCGCTGTTATCTTGCTGTCATTTTAAGCTTTTTTTTTTTTTTTATCTCAGTAGAAAATTGTGCACTTAGCACAGAGCAGCGCTTTGGTGGCATTAAAATAAGACCTGCACCACACACCACATGAAAATACCTTTCTGCTGTGCATCTGAGTAATGCAGAGCCCCCATGTTTGATGAAACTGATTAAGGCCGCAGAACATGTCTTCAAATAAGGAAGCCTTGCACGTCAGGCAGCAACTGAACCATTTTGTCTGTCAAGAAATTACTGCAAGCTTCCTTTTTCAGGCGGGCTTGATGATTCATATCCTTTAACGCGCTAACCACAGCACTGCACAACTCATCTTCTTCAAGCTAACCTGGGGGCCTAACTTAATCCAAGCGAAGCATTTTTTTTAATGATAGAAATGCTAGAAGGCCTGCTTCTGAAGCCTCTAAAAAAAGAAAAAAAAAAAAACATACTAGGTTCAATCAAGTTGTAGGGGCAGTGCTAACATGCCAAATCTTTGAGGAAGTGTTGCAGAGCTGATGCAATGCAGAGGAACCCAACCCTAACAAATATAGACAAGTGGGTAGGATAAAAACAGAAATGCAATGAGATAAGGAGTGGAGGAGTATGCAGGGACACTGGTTAATCGGTTTAACATCTACTAATGAACAAAAGACTCTAAAATGTCACAGAAATGGTTTAAATCCATGGTCAATGAGCAGCAGAAAGAACAGGAGTGGCTGTGAGAGAACAGAAAAGCAAAACATGTCTTCATCCCCAAGAAGGCCCAGGATAAATAGGAAGCTTTAAAAATAGCCGGTGAGAAATCCCTTCGAACAGCAGCAGGAAGCTAAGCGTGAATGGGAGAGCCAAGGTGCCAGCCACGCTGAAAGGTCAGGGCTTTACGCTGCTGCTCCATGGGCGTTTTCAGCAATGTGCCCCAGCCTGGATGGGCAACGGGGCGCGGACTACCCGATAAAGGATTGCAGCTCTGAAATGGTTTTCTTTGAGGAGGACAGCCTTGACTTGATATACATGGTGGATGGTATGAGCGTACTCCCAAAGGTGCTCCCCCGAAGATTTGAATTTAAAGTTGTGGATGCAAAGAAAGGCCTAGTCTCTTGCTCTCACACTCTGAGAGAGGAAAAGACTAATACAAACTCACTGCATCAATTCCTGTGAGACCGAGCTAAAATAGGAGAGGCCATTGACACGATTCGTCATGACTGGCCAAGAAAGTCCACTAGAAAAGTGTGGCGCATGGAGAAAAACAATGATTTGGTTACTGAGAACTGAGAAGGGCAAATGCATCATCAACTTTACTTTATCAGTTCATAGAAATATGCTCCAGCCATTTTTGCAGTTCAGGCCTGTGGTTTTGACCCTTGCACTCTTCACTGTGAGTTGCTGGAACATGTTTGAAGATTATAGCAGTGTCAGGAAAGCACACCAAAAATGTTAAGTACCGACCCTAAATGGGTCTTTCTCCTTTCTTTTCTAAACCTCTGTAGGCCTCTCCCCTCACACCAGAGGAAATAAACTGCTGCAAGACACATCCGCCCGCCACTGGAAGCTCGCAACATTTTAAATATGAGGTGAAGCAAGTGAACAATTCACGGCAGAAGTTGATTAAACAAAAAGTTCTCGACCTTCTATAAGAAAAGAAGGGGCCAAAAAATCCTCTACTTATCATACACACACATATACAGGAAGGAAAGGGAGGCTTCACGGTTTGTGTGATCACTCTGAGAAATCACTTGCCAGCCATTCAGCCAAAAGCACACAGCTTAACTATCACACCCAAAGTGCTCAAGAGGTGATAATCACTCGATCTTGGCAGATTTGATCGACGTGCTCTGATTAATTGTTTGCAAGTAAAAAACCAAAAAAAAAAAAAAAAAAAAAAGCCAAAATGGTGGCTGCTTCAAGTGTAAGCTAATTCAAATTAAAAGACAGATGAGTTCCAGGAAGTGGCTGAAAAATGTTCCTCATATAAAGGACATGATCATGAAGAATGTGTTAAAGCAGACTAAACGACTAATTTGAACAAATCCCCTACTTTACTGGTCAGTGCAATCACTTTCTGAGTGTGCTTTTAACAGCAACGGGTGACATTTCGTTACTTAATAGCCCCAACCCTCTCAGCTCAGATCGGGTTCAACACCCGGAAATTCACAACTAACCGACGGCTTCGAACAACTTTACAGTGACTTCGCTGTAATTTTAAGAAAACGACATTAGTGCAACTACGGGAGTATAACATGCTATTAAAAAAGTAGTTCCTTAACTACAGTAAGCGATTATTTGGTAAACATTTTTTCTAGAATTCAGGTTCAAGCAGTAAGTTAGCCGTTTTTTTTTTCCCTTTTCCTTAGCAAGTAATCGATAGAAATTTGCCGGAGCAGCTTAAGGACGTATATTAACGCACATTTAACAGAATAAAATACATTATAAGAAGACTTAAGTGGGTATTTTATCTACTCTTACCGTTATACTTGTGGTTGGCTGGAAACGTCTCCTGTGAATGGGAGTGCAGTGAAGTGGCAAAGGAAAATCTGAGCCCGGTGCCGCTGACGGGCACAATGTCCGGTATGCCACCTTCAAAATAAAGGGCGACAAAAAAACTACATTTTTAAAAACGTAGCCCCAGCTGCACGCTGTATAGATACAATACATTTTAAAAAGAGAAAATATCCACAACAAAGTATTTTTTAAGCTCGACTATGAATTTTCTTTGTATGTGGTTCAAATAACTTAATGTTAAGTACAATTTAAAATCGTATTTTTATTGAGTGGGGAATTCTAGTTTTAGTATCTTTATACTTGTGTGACAGTGCATTTTAATTAATCGTGTATGAATTGCTACTGTTTATTTTTATATGAGTTCAAATAAACTGCAAAACTACATTTCAGTCCATCAGTAACTCATAAACTATATATGTAACGCTCTTATTTGTATTATGGGTAGACTATTTATGTTTTCTGAATGCATAACCTATACTTCACACTGAAGTGTGAAGCTAGCATCGAATTGTCACTTTTACCTATAAATCGTACTACGCTGCTATATGAGAACAATAATAATAATAATAATAATACAACAGGATAAAAAGTTTATATAAAAGTCGCGCAGATAAGATCAGATGATTTCCACGTATTACCTTGAAAGCCAACCGGAAACTGCTCTTGTGAACGTTTCACACTTTTTGCCCCGCAACGCTTCCGGGAAATATGCGCTTCGACACGCGTGGGCATGCAGATGTAGTTACCTTTTGTGGCCGTTTTTACACTACGTTCACTTCACGCCCTCTTTGGTTTTTAGTCACTTGATCACATCTGTAGCACTGCCTCGCAAGTTTATCTTTACCGACTTGAGATTTAATACACGCCTGTGTGCTTGCAAAAGGCGTGGTGACGAGCACATACTGAAAACTTAAAAAGGTATATAGCAGAGCAGGGTGCCATCTAGTGGCTGTACTTCAACAGTATCATTTCCTGCAGCAAATAGAGCACGTTGGGCCAGGCCTACAACTAATGCGTGCATTACAATTAATCCAGTCCTCCATCTGCTAGTTAGCAAAGTTCCAGGCCACTCCTTTTATTTTTCCATTTAAATGGCAAATCTGTATTTTACAGTTGTTGCAAGTTTCCAAAACAATGCAAATGTTTATTCCAAAATACAGAAACGTCAGCAAATACAGGTATTTAATCCTGATACGCTACAGGTGAAATCATACATTTTATAGTGAACTATAGTGCACAAGTAGACATATGACCAGAAAAAAAAAAACAAACAAAACCCAAACAAACAAAGGGACATTTAATGTGGTTAATATGCACTGCAGGTTTTTATTACAAGTGTTTAACTACAGGGTAGAAGAACAAACTGGGGAAACCCAGTTCCATAACCTACAGTTGAAACCATTTTTTTTTTCCACCAGAAGAAAAAACAAAAAACAAAAAAAACAAAACAAAACAAAAAAACACAAACAAAACTGGTAAAAAACACTTTGGAGCATTTAAAACAAGAGGTGGGGCAATATTTTCAATCACATTAGAAGACAACCAAGTGTAAAATAATCTGCACATTTGTAACAGCCACCCTTCTGTGCAGACAGGAAGGGACGACGACCCTCAGGAGCTTGTTTTTACGTTCTTAGCTGGTGTCCATCTGAGAAAACAAACCAAGAGTTAATTAGACATGTGAGAAAATGGACAATCCGTTACTCAGAAGAAATCATATTTAAAAGTTTCAGGTAGACATACCCTGGCATTGTAGGCATCTAACTGGGCATCGAGCTCCTCTGCTGACAGCTGCTGCTTGCTACTACCGCCACGGCCACCTCGTCCTCGTCCTCTAGGGCCACCTGCACCACGCCCTCCACGGCCTCGCTGCATGCCTCCAAAGCCGCCACCACCACGACTTCTGTTCATCATGCCTCCTCCGCCGCCTCTGTTCAGACTGAAGATAAAGGAGCCTTTACACATTGAGTCATCAAATGCATTTGCCGCCCCCCCTCCCAAACAAAAAGAAATATTAACGTACCCCTGCATTGGCCGTCTCTGTGTGTCGATCTGTGATGTGACGAGCTGAATGTTCATAGGGCGCCCTAAAAACACAAACACCATGAACCTCAAAATCTTTACAGAAGCTGCGAACTTTAAGAAACTGTTTATACTGGCAGGTCAAAGGACGCAAGACTTACCATCCAGTGGGATGCCATTGTATTGCTTCATGGCCTTGAGCGCATCTGCCCTCCTTTCAAAGTGGACATCTGCAGTTCCCAGGCTTCTTCCTGATCGGTCGTAATGAACTGCGGCCTTTTTCAGAGTTCCAAACTCAGCAAAAAGTTCCTAAAAAACACACGCCCAAAACAATTGGTCCCTCTTGATCCAGACTGTTAAACACACCAACCCAGGCCAAGAATCACAAACAACTTAGAATACCTGAATATCTGCATCTGAGACCCCAAAGTCGAGATTGGACACGAGGAGCTTCCCTCCAGTTTCCACGCCAGCTCCTCCTCCACCTCCAGCAGCACCATTGAAGCCGCTGAAGCCGTTGTCGAACATGTCGTGCTGCCACTTATCTGGAAGCTGTTTAGGCTGCAACAGACGAAAGAGAACGCACCTGCTGACTTCAGGATCCCCTTGCCTCTGCTATTCACAGAGTCCACACGGCTGGGTGTTGGGGCAAGCAGGGGCTCCACTTCCAACATGGCCAGGGTGCTCAGGTCCCCCAAGAGGATCCCCACTATTCCCTGCCCACCCCATCACTACAAGCAAGTGAATCACTTCGGACATATAAGGACATACACAAGACAACTTAATATATATATAAAAAATTAAAAGGCAAGGGGATGTCTTGTATACAACCTGTACATGCATACACTTTGGATACATTTTCTTTTTTTTTTTTTTTAAAGTACATGTCTTTTCAATGACCAAGTTCAAATGGAGCTAACTGATTTTATTATAACCCACTCCCACCCATAATCTCTATGTTTAAACCCAAACAACCTCCCATGCTAGCTACAAAAATTGCCCACTGTTTTCTTGCCAGCTGCACCTCCACCAGAGGCCCTCCAGACATGATCCTCAGGGACACAGGGGGTCGCCGTCTGAAGCAGCGTTGCCTCCAGCGTTGCACCATGTTTTCCAGGCCTGCCCAAGAGTTCTTTACCAAGCCACGAAAGGGGCTTTCATGAAGGGGGAAATGTCCATAGGATGAGTGGGGAAGGGGATGTAAACAAACTGAAAGGGGGCCCAGCTATCCCCCCATCAATGAGCGTGGATTATCTGAGCGTCCATTTTGAGACACGCCATTTTGACTGGGGCTTTGTTTAGATATTCATTCACACTTAAGGAGTGATGATTTGCCTTAACATGAAAACTATCAGAGAGGAGGTTTAAAGTCCACTGATCCATCCAAAAAGCAACAGCCACACCGGTTGAATAGCCACCAAAATGGGCCTTGCTGAGAAGAGCGTCAGCCACTCCCGAACAAAAGGCCGTCTGGTCGCTGCGCTGGGACTTGACCAAAAAAAGGAAGGATTTTGCTCCCACGATAGTAGCGTGCGGGTAGACTTTGTCGTCGATGCGATTTCCTTTCACCATCAATTTGACACAAAAGGTGGAAAAGCACCGATATGGACCTTGGACGACTAGCTCTAAATTAAGGTGCTTGATTCAAAATGGCGCCGCTTCGGCCTTTACGATCCAACTTTAGCTAGTTAGCCAACACGGCTAACACAACTGCTCTCTCCAAAAAGGGCTCCTCTTGAAAAAGGATGTAACACATACGGATTGTGGGAGAAGGGACACAATATGCATACAACTTCCATTAATGCTTAGCCGCCAATTATAGAGCTCTCCTCCGAAGGGAAAACTCGGCGGCTAGCAATCATTTTATTCGCTTGACTAGCAAGCTGGCTAGGGGATTAGCTACAGAACGACGTTAACCAGGCATTTTCAGCTTTGTCGAAGGCTTTTCCTTTAACTTTCTCATACCCTGCTGTAAGGCGTTGGTCTGCCTCTAGCGCGTTTCGGGATCTGTCGATTCCTCATCGGGCCGGATCCGCCGCCTCGGCCTCCAAATCCTCCACCGCTGACTCCGAGACGCCCGGGGCCTCCTCCTCCACGGCCGCCTGCGCCTCCGCGGCCTCGACCTCTGCCGCCCCGGCCTCCACCTCTCTGCTGCCTGTTCTGCTTGATAATGTCGTCTAGAGACATATCCATTTTATCGGTCATTATGCTGCCCCAATAATGCTAAACTGTTAATGAAATAGTTAAAAAAAAAAGTAAAGCCCTAGACTTCAATGGTCCCTCTGCCTGCTCTTTCCTCTCTCCCCGACGACAAAACACAATGAGCAGACGTCTGCTCAATAAAGAAAAACTGTTTCGTCCCGTAGCATACGTAGACAAACGTCAACGCGTAGTAACAACTTTCTGTCCAATCAGACGTTAGTACAAAGTTACCAACAGGGAATTGCTATTGTTTTGCTCCCCAGATGAGTATCGGTAAACAATTAACAGTATCGTCCGAAACAATGAATCTACAATTATTCAAATAATCTAAATATTAAATAAAATAAATGTATTTAATATTTTTAATTTATTTTGAGTTGTAGTTGAAAGTCTTCAGTACACAAACTACTACAGCTATGTGTGTATAAAATAACTGAAATAAAAAAGAAAGCAAATGTACCACTGTTAGTCAGTTTGAATAAATATGTACATATTTGTGGTCATAACCGATCGTCATTGTAATTTTTTGGCTTTTAATGATTTCTGTGAACTGACGTTTTCCAGTGTGGAATGATTGTAAAGCACGGGCTAAAATAGACATACACCCCACAATTGTCCAAACTGCACCTAAACCAGACACTGCCTGCTGACAGTTACATTGCACAAAGTGTTTGGAATAACGAAGAAGTAGGACCACCTCCAAATCACCTTACTTCACCTAAAGTCAGTGGCTAAGTGGTTGAAACCTGGACACATTTGGTTTTTCAACAACTGGTTTTGGCATGGATAAACATAAAGCTGCTTCAATAGCCTTCCCAAAGCCCCACTTCAACCCTACTGAAAATCTGTGGACTACACTTAAACGTAAGTGCCAGGAAATCAAGCAATTTAAGTGACCTTTGCAAATTCTGCCCATAAGACTGGTCAAATGTCCACCTAGAATTATGCCAAAAATGTTTATGGCTAACAAAAGTGTGTTATCAAGGTGCAACTTGCTAAATTGTGGGGTGAGCCTGCATGTATACTTTTGCATACATAAATTCAAACTTGTGCGCCCAAATGGTGTTTTTTTTTTCTTTCTCAAGTCATTAATGATGTATGGTGTACAATCATTCCACTGTGGAAAAAGAACAGTTCAAAGAAATTATTCATCAAAGTCCAACTGTGTGGATAACAATCTTTAATACAGCGCTTTGAATAAAAGCATCATTTTCCAAGATAGCTTTTTTAGAGCTTAGTAAACAGCTTTTTTACCCTCTGGATCAATTTCAGAATTTTTCCGCATTTAGAAATAGAAAATGCATTGAGTCATATAGTATCCAATTTTTAGGCACTGATGGTGTGATAACAGCTGCAGCTACACAGAGCTGTGCAGGTTGAGATTACCACACTCACAACTAGGTTTGGATATTTTAACAATGCCTGCATTCATCCAGTCCAATTCAATAAATTATTTAAGACCTTTTTACCCTTGGCTTAGTTATCCCTTGCTGGCACAATCTGTCAGTTCAGACACAGTTATCTATCACCTATCTATCCATTGATATTTTTAACCACATATCCAGTTCAAGGTCAGGCAGAGCTGAAAGTGGGCAAGGGGTGGGGTACACCATGCACAGGGTAACACAGAAACACAAATAACCATTTACACCCTTTTAACTACAGCCAGTTTAGAATCACCATTTGATCCACCCATTCATAAAAGGATTTATTTCTATGCTTTATCTAACTCCTACGGGCTTTCTATCAAACACTGACACACATTCACACTTCGATGGATGTATCAGAAAACAACTCTGGGTTCAGACTGGAGCACCCAGGAATCAAGCCAACAATCTTCTGATCCACCTCCTGAGCTACAGCCACCCCAGTACTATTCTATATACACTATATTGCTCGTCTGTCTTAACACACATGTGAACTTGAGTGACATCCCAATTTTAATTCAGAGGGTTTAATATGATGTCTGCCCACCCATTGCAGCTAGAACAGCTCCAACTCTTCTGGGAAGACTTTCCACAAGGTTTAGGAGTGTTTATGGGAATTTTGGGCCATTCTTCCCAAAGCACATTTGTCAGGTTGGATGAGAAGTCCTGTCTTGCAGTCTAATCTAATTCATGCCAAAGATGTTCTGTTGGGTTGAGGTCAGGACTCTGTGCAGGATAGTCAAGCTCTCACTCATCCATGTCTTTATGGATTTTTCTTTGTGGTCAAGTTGAAACGGGAAGGGGCCATCTCCGAATTGTTGCCCAAAATGTCTTGGTATGCTGAGGCAACAGTTCTTTCACTGGAACCAAGAGGCCGAGCCCAGCTACTGAAAATCAGCTCCACATCTTAATCCCCCGTCTACCAAACTTCACATCTGGCACAATGCAGCAGATAAGTACTGTTGTCCTGGCAACTCCCAAACCCAGACTTGCCAATCGGATTGCCAGATAGTAAAGCGTGGCTCATCACTCCAGAGAACACGTCTCGACTGCTCTAAAGTCCAGTGGTGGCGAGCTTTGCACCACTGAATCTGACGCTTTGCATTGCACTTGGTGATGTAAGGCTCGGATGCAGCTGTTTCCATGGAAACCCATTCCACGAAGCTCTCTGTACAGTCCTTCTCATCTGAAGGCCACATGAAGTTTGTAGTTGTTGACTTCTGTGCGTTATGTTCCTCAGCATCTGCTAACCCCACTCTGTAATTTTACATGAGCTACCACTTTGTGGCTGAGTAGCTGTTGTTCCCAATCGTCTCCACTTTGTTACAATACCACTAACAGTTGACTGTAGACTATTTAGTAGTGACAAAATTTCATGAGTGCATTTGTTGCACAGGTGGCATCCCATCACTGTACCACTCTGGTAGTCACTCAGCTCCTTAGAGTAAGTCATTATTTCACAAATGTTTGTAGAAACAGTCTGCATGCCTTGGTGGTTGATTTTATATACCTGTGGCCATGGAAGTGATTGGAACACCTGAATTCAGTGATCTGGAAGGTTGAGTGAATACTTTTGTCATTAAAGTGCATAAGTCTTCCTTAAAAATGAGGTTTTGATTAATATCAGACCTCTAAAATGGTCATATATGTATGATTTCATAGTAAGATCACCCAACAAGGTCAAGCCTGGTTGTCTTTACCTTTGGAGTATCATCTGCTCCACCCTACATGTCGACTGTGCGTAAAGTGCCTTGCAAAGGGATACATCTAAATTGCTGACTTTTTAAATATTGGATCTGAAAAATAATAAAATACTATAATAATTAAAAAAGCAAAACAATTAAAACAATACCAATACTGGTGAAAACAAAAGCTATCTGAACATTTTTGAGCAACAACTCTGGAAACTAGCTGAAAATAAACTGGATCAAAAACTAAATTATAACTCATGACCAATACATAACTAGAATTCTAATGTGATAAAAATACAGTGATGTATTTATGTAGAGTAAGTACAACTACAAATACTGTAAAAGTCTTTATTCAACATTTTGTTTCAAGGCTTTGGGAAAGAAGAGGGGAATGGGGGGGATTTATCAATACTTGGGGAGGCCCTCTACTTAATAAAGTCCGACCAAGGGCAAGAAAATGTATAATAAAAATGTTGGCTTTGTTTACACTCTGTTTTGGCTTTCAAAACTCGCCCATAAAGTGTGTGTGTGAATGTTCAATTACTTCTACACTTGCTTAATTAATGATAAACAAAATAAAACTACAAATAAGAAGTCAGCCCTTTCATATTTTCCTCCCATGTCATATTAGTAGTAGTTGTAGCGTCGCGTTTAAGACTGAAGTCTTTTGCGTCCTGTGGAGACAAAGAAAAGCTGAGGTACAAAGTCGGCAAATTTTGGATGAATCTTTGCATCGGTCTCGTCCACATATCGAATGCGACTGGAAAAAACAGGAACTGAGAGAGGAGGGGAGAAATCCAACTTTTTCTTTTTAGTCAGTCTTTGAGGGCGAAGGAAGAGAAGCTTTTCTATGGTCCAGAGTTTAGAAATTAGATTTGCATTCTGTGTTAGACTGACCAACAACGATAACTTTCTGGCTGACAAGAGGGCTGACGGAGGAAAAGTTCTCAAGGATAATGTATGGGAGAAAAAAAAAAGCAATGGGATCATTAAGAGAAAGACTAGGACTTCTTGGAGTCTTGTGTGTTGCGTTTTTTGAGGTCACTCAGGTCCACTGGTGTGAAAGCTGCAAGAACGAAAAGGAAACGAGTAGTTAACCGGCACGTCCTTTACCGATTTCATCTTTTAGTGTGACGGAAAAATAAACATTTGCTGGAACTTACAATGTAAGTTAGGATTTGGGTTCTTCTCGACATACTCCTGTGGTCCACGGTCATTCCGGTCACTATTTTGCGTTGATCTTATGTCTCTGAGCACGCACTGCCAGGCTGCGAAATAAGCAAAGACGAATACGTTTTACTTAACGATGCATCTGAGCTGTGTGTGTGTGTGTCTAACTTGCAAAGCATTATTTCCAGACCTTTTAAAGTGCTTCAGTGTCAGAGCGTGGAAAATGAATTTTTGCCATCTTAAACCATCATCACTAAAGTCCTTTTAACAATGTTTTGGAAGTAATCACTGAATTTCAACTGTGGTCTGTGTTCACTAACAAAGCATGAGGAGCTACATTCCTGTTGTCTTACCATTTTATTTTACTCCTGTACAGTTGGCGTGGAGCACCTATAATTTCATTGTACATGTACAATGATAATAAAGGGCTATTCTATTCTATTCAAGCCTTTTCTCAGACTTGAAGGGCATTAGAGACCCACAGAGTTTTCCTTGTTTGCTGTGACATAAAATATACTGGCAGGTGCCTGCAGATGAATAGTAAACAAATCCTACAAACACTGATTTTGTATTATTTCATAAATTGTGGCAATCTTGCGTTGTCATCTGGTGCAAACACAAATACCAAGGGCTCAACCATTCAGCCCCTGCACCATGATTGGCATGACTGTGACTGGACAGCTGGGTAAAAAGCACACTGCAAGAATTTCTTTAGTGTGTGCACAACCTTAAGAGTGTCCGTTTAATGGTACAATACAGCTTATAAGTGTCTTGTAGGCGTTTATTGTTATGTCCAAGGGCATGCATGCTACTCTTGGTCACAGATCTGTCACAGAGATCTGGTGCACAGCAAACAGGTCACAATAGACGAAGAATTCCTTTCAAGCAGAATAAAAAATTTCCACTGTTTGTGCTTCTCCTCTATGCTTTTTGATCTGTTTTCTTTGTGTTTGTTTTGTGTGTGTGTCTCTTTTTGGAGAAGACTTCAGTGGTTCCTTATCCCGATCAATCAGCATGCACAGTGTGTGTTTTGAGGACTACACTCAAGTGTGTCTTTGTAGCATATGCATTGGCTTAACTCTCATAGTCCTTCTCTTTGTGTAGCCACAGAAATAGTGGACAGGCTGCCAGCTGGATCCCGTTTTGTTTATTGCATGTGGATAGGCAGATCAAGACTTAAAAATGGCTGTCATTCCACATTACTGTGCTGATCTATAGGTGGCAGTGGCACGCAAAGATACTGATGTTCTGCAAGACAGACGATGGGTTTGTAGGCCTCAAAGAGACCTGGCAACTTCTGATGAATAATACTAAACCATGAAATTTAAATGACCAGCTTTGACAACAATGAATACAGACTAACCAGTTACAAATACTGCTCGTAATAAGTGTCTTTTGCATTGTAAAGACAAACATTTAACAAAAAATGATCAAAATGCTGTTTCATTTTTAATATAATCAGCTTTCATGCTTTAGAGGCTGTTTAATGTCTTGTGTAACCAACTTGCTATTTGTTACCCTATTATGTATATGATAAATAGTCTACTGTTATAGTTACACAGTTTATAGTTAACTGAAAAGTAACCATTTTAACTCAACCTGAATGTGTCTTAGGTTCTGAAAGAATCTTCCTTTTCAGAATTAAATTCATTTGACAGGCAATTCAGTTTTAGTTTTAAAGGAGCTGCATTTAAAATCCTGAATGTTTTCATGAAGAGAGTTTGACACATCACTGTTAGACAGGCATACTTACTGTCGTGTATAAAGCGCACATTTTCTTCATGTGCTGGGGTGAAGAGCTCCCCACTGTTAGTAGGGGATCTGGGGCTTGAAGTTCTCTTGTAACTGTTCACCATCCTGGGAGCTGATGAGCTTCAGAAAACATGGAAACATTCAAATTAGCACCACAGCACACAGTCAATTCATCTTTTACTCTAAACTAAAGCTACCGCAGTTCAAAAGCACTAATTAAATGTGATCACGGGTGTTTAAGTGCTTGTCTTTGGTCAAACCTGGTCATTCTGTTTGGAGTCTGTACTTGCTCCTCGCTCCTCTGTGGTGAGTGGAATATAAGTATAAACAAACGTCCAGAAGTCCTCAGCTCAGTCCTGCCAGTAAATAACAGTGACTGGGTAATTAATTCCCACATGACCTCAGAAATAGTTTTTTTTTTAGCATTGGTTACTTTTAAGCTAATTGTGTAGATGGTAGTAATTCTGGTTAGTGGTGTTAGCTAGCTTCTGGCTTAACGCTCTTAAAACATAGTCAGTCATCCGATGAGTTCCGGTGACATTAGAGATATAACGAGTAAATCATTGTTGCTGAGATTAACTAGTTTTAGTAAAGCTAATGTCAGGCAGGAGTTTGAAAATGAGAAATATTGACGTTAGCTAAACAAGGAGCCATTGTTTACGTTTTGAGTCCAGTAGCTTCAGCAGTGTTAGCATCGGCTTACAAACCGAAACCCAGCGTTTTAGCCTTCCACTGCCATTAAAAACCATTGTATCTAAACCAGTTTGTATTTTAGAGATACGCGTGCCCCAGCAGTTATGTCTGTGGGGGCAAATAACAACATATTTTTCGACACGAGAATTTAGCATGTAGCTAGCTGACTGCTGAGTTTCATTGTCTTGTCGTAACGTTAGCTTGTAACAGCTACAATTTCATTCATTTCACTAGCGCAGGATAGGTATTAGAAAACACAAACATCAGCGCAATAGTGTATTTCCAGATGCATACTGAATGAGAGATAGGATATTCAACAAACCCGTGTATAAACACTCCTCCGGACGTGGCTGTATGGCGTTAGAGCTGGCTAAAACGTTGCCAATGCCAACCAAACATTTCCGGGAAAACAAACGGAAGTGATAGAGCGTCCAAACCAGGTGACTCAGGCAAATAAAAAAACAAGAAAAGCAAGCAAGCAAACAACAAACAAACAAACAAACAAACAAACAAACAAACAAACAAACAAAAAACGATGTTGCTAGAGAAATTGGAGTGGGATTGCTGCTACTTGGTTTGTTGCAGGTAATTATTACTATTATTATTATTATTATTATTATTATTATTATTATTATTATTATTATTATTATTATTATTATAGGCTTTTTTATTTATTTATTTTTTTTAGCACTCATTATCCACAGCACAGAGCAGAGAAAGTGGAGAAATAAAACACAAGTGCTGGTCCAGGCCCCTGCAGCCTTTCAACAGATGGATTGCCCGGTCAACCAAGTGGTTGCTCTTCATTTAAGAAACCAAGTGTTCCTCTGAGTCACTGTAAAAGTGTGTGTGTACACACACACACACACACACACACACACACACACACACACACACACACACGCACGCACACACACACACACAATCTGTCTTAAGTTTGTCAGAAACATCTATCAGCATTGTTATTTAGTCGTGTAGTATTTCGTTACTATAGCTATTAGATTCATTTGAATGGCAAGAGATTTTTAGGGCTTTTCTTTTGCAACCTAATGCAACCTGTACCCCCCCCTCCCCCAAACAAACAAACAAACAAACAAACAAACAAACAAACAAACAAACAAACAAATCCCTAAGCGTATCTTAACCCTTGCCTCACAAGGTTGTGAGTTAGTTACATACCAGATAGTAGCTTTCTAGAAAATGCCAGTGATTGAAGTACTTTACTAGTGATGGCACAAATAACTATGAACTTTGTAGTTCTTGTAATATAGTTTCATTTTCCTTAGAGAGACCACAACAGAAAGTCAGTCAAATTAATAAAAGGCTTCTTTATTTATGAAAATATACAAAAATAATAACTGAGCAAAAACATGATAAGACTTACACTGCTGGCATTTATATTCTTATACCTAAATAAATGAAAGTAATGCATTAGAGGAAACACTGCAGGGTTACAAAGCTTGTACAAGCTTGCGCTTTGGTGATTTTTTTCTTTTTGATTGATGATTGACTGATACTAAGGTATCAGTATCCATTTTTATGATCCTCTTACTGCCCAGCAGTAAAGAAACTCTTTCTATGAGACACAATTTTCAGAGTTCATCCAGCAATGTAAAAACTGCCTAACACTAACACATCAGATAAATAACCCAAACTGAAATAATCCTGAAAGTCAAACATTTCTCCAGACAGTTACACTATATGTGACAAGAAAACATGTTTTGCTTCCATGTTCCATGTTACGCCATAGTGCTGAAACTGGTAGTATGACAAATATACACATAAAAATAAAATCAAATATAATGAAATTAAATAAAAATAACCACCAGAAAAAAAAAGCTTACTGGAGTATCGCTTTGAGGCAATAATTTACAATAATACACCTGCAGGTGTTTGTACTACAGTTTTGAAACTAGCAAACACAATCTTGCTTTACGGGATCGGTCGTGAAGTGAGCTGTGGTGGAAATGTTCTGCTCCGGCTCCTCATCTTCTTCTTTCTGTAATCTTTGTTTGCTTTCCTTTGGACCCACCCGGTATCCAATCAGACGCAGCCAGTCTCAAACAGTTTGGCGAGGTCTTTGCACTCTGGGTCGATGAGGTCTGCGGGCTTCTCTCCACTTTCATTCTCTGCCTCTGTGCTGGCGCCCATTGATAGCAGATATCTGAGTAGAAAATGAAGTACATATTGATATTTATACATATTACAAAAGTGCGTGAATACATGCCATCATTAATCATTAGTGCATCTAATTTTTTAAATGGATTTTAGATTTGTGACATTAGAATATAGAGTCAAGTTTCAAAGTTGTAGTGGTGAATCTCTGTTAATTCCCTTCCCAGAAATGTTCCCCACTTCAGCTAATCTGATGCTTCTTTCATGCTGAATGCTGTGCACTGTGATGATGATGGTATGATGGTGATGTCACTTTTTCATGTGGGTGCTGCTTGTTTATGCCAGCATCAGCTGTCACATGCAAACTACATGGGTCATGTAAAAATAGGTTTTGTCTGCAGAGTTTATTTTTGTAGCACATTTGTATATACTACAGGTGCAATGGTTAACACATTTCCTTGGCAAGCGAAAGGTTGCTGGTTCGATTCCAGCTGGAGAGACAGGTCCCCTTTGCGCTTGCATCAGAAAGGGGATCTAAAGCTCTGTCAAATCAAACATGCTGAGCTATCGGCTGTGTCGTCCCCTAGTGGCAAGAGAGTAACCGCTTCTTTTTTTCTTTTTCTTCTAATAACCCTCCAGCTGCTCTATATTTACATCAGTGTACACTTTTGGTTAAAAAGTCACACGTTACCTGGCAATTTCTGGGTAGCCGTCACTGCAGGCCATGTGGAGCGGCGTCCAGCCGTCCTCGTCTCTCTGATGGACATCGGCGCCATATTTGACCAGCAGCTTCACCACCTCCAGGTTCCCCGTTAGCACAGCCTCATGTAGTGCTGCCATACCTGCACAGTGCAGCAATAATCAGTTCCCTTGCAGCCAGTGCGGTTAGCACAATGTTTAACATCAAAGCTCTCAGTCATTAGTGAAGCTAGTACTGCTTTTACCAACAACAATAATATATATACATATATTTTAAGAAACTTTGGATGTGAGTACCTGCAGATAAAAAAAAGAAAATCAAAGCTGTGGAGATATTGCTCACCTGAGTGGAAAACTGTATCCACACGAACTTTCCTTGCTCTCATGAACCGACCAATCTGCTCCAGATCTCCCCGTCTAACAATATCCTGGAAGATGATGTCATTGGGGAAGTGCACTGTCCTCTTGGCAGGTGTGACAGGAATTACAGGTGCAGGCTTTTCCTGTGCTTGTGTGCCACGTGTTGAGCTGTACCGTGACCCTTTGCTGTATGAAGGGACGTATGCTGATGCAGGCTTGTAAGTGGACGTGTGGTGTGACGGGGTGTAATATGTGGTGCTGTACTGTGTCGGTTTGTACTTTGATGCGGACGTGTATGAAGATGTGTACGGTGGCGGTGTGTAATATGAGGGGGTGTACTGGGTGGTAGTGTGGTAAGTTGGTGTGTACTGTGAGCTGCGTGCGTACGTAGACGCCGGCACACGGTAGCTGTACTTCATGCCTGCAATGGTTGCAGCTCGTCTCCCTCTAGTCTTTTAGATCAGGAGGAGGGAAGAGAGAAATCCAAGGGAATGCAACAATCCAGTAAAAAGACCAGTATCCTTTGCTCTATGTCCTATTTGTCCCCAATTGTCCTTTATCCTTTTTATAGCCGGAGCAGCTCCTGCGAGCACTTGTCAAATCCTTTACTTCGTTCTGCTCTGTCCACATCCACTTCTTTTCGCTTGTGTGGTCATCCTTTTTCTCACCAGTGGCTCATTTCTCTTGCCCGAATTACAATTCAGCCGTTGCACAGTATTATTTGCTGTTGCACAAGGCTGCGCTCTTTTGGGAGCAAGCAGGAGAGGATCCTTTTATATCCTCTGTAGTGCTATTTCAAGGTCCAATATCCAGTGACTTCAGCTTACAAATGAGTGGCCCTTGCGCGCCTCCTCCCACCATGTGGTCACATGGCCACTGACACTGCACTCACCAAGGGATCATAAAAAATGTTGACAACCAAAATGTTCTCCTCACCCGAGACTTAAATGTTCCCTCGTAAACATTGAAACTATGGTAAACATGATTGGTAAATATTGCCCTGAGGAAGAAGACTGGACCTCAATGGCACGTGTGATTTCCCAATCATGCAGTCGATCTGTCTGCTTAAATTATACCTTATGGTGCAGTGTAATTGTAGGTATACTAGAGTCATTAAAAATAGTGTTTTTACTTTGTGTGCCCTTGTTCTTTCTCATATTACCCGATGACCTAAAGGACACCTCGTGCTTGCCCTTTGCACCCAGACTAGATAAACCATCTTCTGAAGAGGTTGCATGTGGGCATGTAGCCATGACCAGCTGAGGAGGCAAATGATATGTAACCCCTTCCCGCAAATGCTACTAAAAAGTCACACGGTTAAAAGAAATGCAAAACATTTGCTAAAAAGTGTCAACCAGAAAAGCTCCCTCAACTGGAAGCACGTAAAAACCCACGAATTCAGACTGTAAGCAGGATGTTTAAATGTGGACCAGCAGGCTCACACTGTGGAGTCAAATGCATACTGTACGTGTAAATGGTGGTGGAACGCTGTGGTAGTGGGCCCAGCTGTCCAGATTTCTAAGTGGGGCAGAGCTGGTTATAACTGGTTCACAAAACCTTTGGAAGTGAGACTTGGGCATTTCACAGATGCTGCCAGCGTAACAGAGGAACTAGCTGATGGATGCCATCCTCAGGATTTTGATTTTCCAAGGTCGGCCATTCAAGTTGCACACGCTTGAATATTTTTGCCATTTTTACACTGTGTATAATTCAGTTTTTCATTTTCACACACCATCAGAAATGCTTTAAAGTGGCTAAATATAGAAAACATGTTATTAGAATATCACACAATATTTAGGGACAGTCTTTAAAAAATATTTCTATTGAGGTTGTACACAACTGGAGGAGGTAATAATCAGTTGTGTAATAATCATGTTATTCATCACCTCTTTCTTCTTCCTACTGATATCTAAAGTGTGTGTGTGTGTACGTGTGTGTGCGCACAAAAACAAAGAAACTTCAAACACCCGTTAGTATCTGAATGTGCCAACTGCCAGGTTTCACCGTCTCTTGTGGCACTAGGGGTGCGGGGGGTTCAAGGGTGTCCCTGAACAATAATGATGCCCCTTCCAGCTTCTCCTGCTCTTGCTATGCGGCAGTGTTCTCACCAGAAAAAACAGGCACCAAATGTCAGAGTGAGGTTTCACACTTTATGACTTCTTGCTATACATAGAGTCAGGCTGCCTTTCCACCGCCTACCTGCTCTTTAGAGTTCATGTTATGATCTGTCAAATTACCAACAAGTCAGAGCTGAAAACATTCAGGAGAATGGAAAGTGGTAAACACTTTCCACAAGACTGATGGGAAACAGACTATTCTTATCTTCTTGTCTTTTTAGTTCAGTGGCAAAATTTATATGAGGTTACCCCCTCCCTGCTAGAACCTCTTAGTCCCTATAAATAATATGCAGTAAAATAAAATAAGTGACGTTCCCTTGGTTCAGGGAGGTTGTGCAGGAATGGGAAATACATTTAAGGGAACAGTAATGAATTTTAAATATATTTATTTTGTTTTCTTTTTTCTTTTTGAGCATAATTTAAGAAGTTTGTAGTATATCAAAATCTGATTGGACAAACATTGTAACTGGACATAAATAAGTTGAGTTATTATATAATATTACACCAAAGGAGCTCATTGTCTGCTTTGCATTCTTTCTGAAAATGCTACCTTTAAAGATGTAACACATTTTGGATTTAAAAGAAAGGCAGATGTGAGGTCAGAGGTCAAACATGACATGATACTTGGATGCAAACTATGATGTTATATTTAGAATCTCCATATACTATTATTATTGCCTAAAAGCTGCCAATAGAAAGGCAGCAGACTTTTAAACATAATTTTAAAGAAGACATATTATATTATATTATATTATATTATATTATATTATATTATATTATATTATATTATATTATATTATATTATATTATATTATATTATATTATGAAGAAGACATTTTATAAAAAGACAATCTATTAAAGTTTGTCTCTATCTGACCTTGAGGTCAGAAGTCAAATGTAACTTTCTATACATTATGTTGACAATACAAACCACACTTGTAAAAATCATAGGTTCTAAGTTCTAATGCTTTTTCACAATTTTTGACCAATAAGTTGACCTTGAGGACCTCTGTTGATGTAAAACAAATTTCTAATAGATTGCTGCCGTGACCCCGCTATAACAGCCTTACAAAGTTGAATTAGAATTCTTTCAAAATTCTTCGAGCCATTGTGTATACAGAAAACCCATGAAAACCACAAACATGACCTCCTTGGTGGAGGTCATGGTATTTGCATTGTTTTTCAACTCCTTCTGTGGTGTTGTAAATATGGTCGGAAGCCCCTGATCTCATCGATCCCAACACGTGGCTTTGTTTTTTCGTGATGTAGTTGTCGCTTCCTATTATTAAAATAAAATTGAAAAGGGAAAGCACATTGTATGGCTTTATCTTCCAGTCTCAATGAATTAACTTTCATTTGTCATTGAATTTGCTGAATTACGAGCAGCAGCCTTCTGACATTTAAACAATGAAAAGACAATGTTCCAGATTTTACTTAAATAAAAATTTGGCATTAAATAAAAAAAGAAAATGACCTAAATCACACTGCGCACACAACCACATCGAAAAGCTGATAAGTTTCTAACCCGTGAACGAAATAAACAGTTCGACCCAAAGCTGAAGTTGAAACCATGTTATTTTTTTTCTTCAAGAGTTGGCCAATACATACCGCAAAGACCGCCAGCTACGCGCGCCTCCACACTCCTCCGCCTCACGTGATGCAGGTAAGTGGCAGGTTGGATGTGATGTCTAAAAATAAGAGCTGTGAAGCGTCCTGACTGTGTATAGCATGTTATGAATGCGGGCTGCCACCCTCATAAACAGTGCAATTTAGAAAGGTCAGTGTAACACAAGTAAGTCACATTAAGTTTTATTTTGATAATTCTGACTGAATAATCATAGCTCAAGCCAAATTTAGTTGTCTGCTCCTCTTATTTGGCTGTAAAATCCTTTTCTCATAAATCAGCCTCCTGTGCAAGACGTATGCAGTCCCATGGGTGACAACAGGGTCAGTGGTATGTTACAGACCTGGATCGCTGGATGGTAAGCGCTGCAGGGATTAGTGTCTGTCTGGATCTCCACAGGTCCAATGAGAAATACTCACTCGGTCTGAAAAGTATCCGGTTATGGCACACGCGGTGGGCTGAAAAAAAGGAGCTGTAATCTAAATCAGGATGCAGTAATCCTTTGTCATTTAGTGAAAAGAGTGCTGTGGAGGTGGATCTTGGGAAAGTCAAAGTGAGAAGCTCCAGCAAAATACACCAAATCCTGCTTGCTTGAACTGCGTGAGTTAGTGATATCTAGTGTCAACATAAGAAAAACAAATACATTATGGTTTCTAGATGTTTAGTATTACACAAATACAGAAAAGCACATCACAAATCCACAATAATAAAAGCCTACAAACAAACTGAAGCACAGTTACAGGTCTTCTAAATGAAAACTTGTCAAATAACAACACTGTTTTACACCACAACATTACGACTCCCAGCCCAACAAGTTGGGGTGTTGGGTAAAATGTAAATATAAACTGAAAGTAATGATTTGCAAATTTCACAAACCCATAGTTTATTCAAAGTAGAATATAGAAATGTACCAATTTAAGAAAAAAGGGTCATTATGAATTTGCAGGCTGTGTAGCATCTCCTCTTCTTTTAACAGCAGTTTCTAAACATCTGATGCAGATATTTTCAGTTGGTGAAAGGTCTGGCTTTAAGACATCCTACATTGATTTTTAGCCTCGTCCTTTGTTCACAGAGATTTCTCCAGATTCTCTGAGTCTTTTGATGATATTATGTACTTCAATTTAATCCAAAAGATTATTTAAGTTATTTCATTCACAGTTTAATTTAACTATATAGCACCAAAAAGTAGCAACTCTACTGCAGATGATGAAGCATTAAAAGTCCTTGAAATTTTACATTGAGAAACATTATTTTTTAATTGTTCCATAATTTATGAACAATTTTTGCAATTGGTGCCCGTCTTCTGAGATAATCTGCCTCTCTAAGATACTTTCTTTCATACCCAGTAATATCATTTAAACATTTGACATGTTTTATGTCTTCTGTTGTGGGTTCATGATATTTGTATATCACTGCATTCTGGTTTCCTTTTTGTTTTCCATTTTGCAAGCATCCCAGCTGTTCTGAATTTAGGTTGTTTGCACAGCAGCTTATTGTTAATATTTTTGCTTTTGCTCAGAGAGGTCCACAAACTATAAGTTTGCACATTGGAAATACTGAGAACTGACCTTTAAAAATGAAAAACTGCAGACTACACTCCCTGCAACTTTGTCTGCTTCCCAAAAATGAAAATCACTGCTGTGATGCACTGGAGGCAATCCAGTGGCCATTGGAGTAACACAAGTGCAAGGGGGCATGACAGGACTTCCTGGGATTGATTTAATTATAGCAGCAATGCTGACAATGGTCCAGAGGTGGATGAGAAGATGCTATTAGGCGGAAAGATGGGCCAAATCTATATTGGAGTAAGGTTTTAGATGTTTAGAGGCCAATTCCTGGGACTTTTTGATCATGCCTTGTGTACGTTCTCTGGGAGTGCATCACATGCCCGTTTACCCTCTTCTTTTCAGTCAAAAGCAAAGTCAGTCAGTGCCTCTGGGGTGACATACCCATAACTTCTATTCATTGTGATATTTTTGTCTGAAGGTTATTAGGTTGAAATGAAAAAAATAAAGACAAAAAAAAAAAATCAAGCAAACAAAGAAACAAAACCATAAATGAACACTACGGCTTTGAGGTCAGTATTGCTTTCATTAAACAAAGTTCTTTCAAAGCATCTCAAAGTAAACCAACACAGAGGGACTAAATACCAATATTTCTAAGTAAAAGTTTATTTTATTGAGCAGCACACATTAACATGAATGCTGACGAGATCAAAAAGAAGTCATAAACATATTCACACAGAGTCTCGTGAGCAGATTACATGAGCCAAGCAAAACTAAATTGAGCCATTTGCTGTTGAAAATGAGACCAACTGCCATCTGGCCCCGCATACATGGCGTGACCGTTGTGGCTCCCATTCCTCTGGACTCTTAGTTGCTGAAGCCCTCCAGTCATGAGCTCATAGTTTCCATGAGAAATGGTCCATATTCATTACTACAGACTGATTTTTTAATAATAATAATATAATGTTGTTTTTAAACTAATAGCATTGCAGGTTTCACAGCAATAACATATATAATAAAAAGTAGATGTGCACAATATAAAATCTTTTTTAGTTTTATCAGAGGACACACCTAACCCAAAATTCAGTGTGCTATTCCACATACTGCTCTTTTCATTACAGTAACCGAATCAATGAATTGTGTCTTTTTGTATTTAATAGATAAAAACAGCACAGATCAGCTGCAGCTGTGTTATCAGGGCCATTTTATCAGAGCTCTGTTCAGTTAATCTGTGCATTATGCAGTTTAACATACTTTTAACACATTCATTAATACCACAAATATAATTTAGACCTAAACATAACAGGTGCTATCAGTGTGTGTGATTGAGCACTACACTCTGTGTACACTAACAGGGCGATCGTGGCTCAAAGTGTTGGCAGTTCGTCTTGTAACCGGAAGGTTGCCAGTTCGAGCCCCGGCTCGGACAGTCTCGATCGTTGTGTCCTTGGGCAAGACACTTCACCTACCGCCTACTGGTGAGGGGCCGATGGTGCGATATGGCAGCCTCGCTTCTGTCAGTCTGCCCCAGGGCAGCTGTGGCTACAACTGTAGCTTGCCTCCACCAGTGTATGAATGTGAGAGTAAGTGAATAGTGGAATTGTAATGCGCTTTGAGGGCCCCCAAAAGCGCTATATAAATGCAATCCATTATTATTATAACCGTATTAACACCCTGCTAGCACTGTGTTGGACCTCCTTTTGATCAAGGTGCTGGAAACATTCCTCAGAGATTCTGGTCCATATTTACATGATAGCAGGACACGGTGGCTGCTGATTTGTCAGCTGGGCGTCTCTCGTCCCGCCACATCTTACTGGTGCTCAACAATGCAGCAACAATACTCACGTAGGCTGTGGTGATCAAATTATGCCCAAGTGTGCCAAAAAAATATCCCCAACCATTACACCACCAGGCTGGTGGTGTAATGGTATTCGCATACCTTGGAATATGGTGTTCTGATTATTTGAGTTGCTATTGGCTGAACAGCAGTCCGCCGTTCTCACTTCCACTTTGTTGGTGCCATATGATTGGTTGATTAGATCTTTGTGTTTAATGTCCAGCTGAAAAGGTGTACCTAACAAAGTGGCATCAGTTGCACATAGCATAGTACATGCATGCAAAAGCTTATCCCTTGTTCAAATGTTAGCAAAGCTAAGAGAAGTTTCCTACTGACTGTGCATGTGCCCACAAAAACACTTATGTTTCCCTTGTAGCCCAAAATTTAAAGGCTTCTAATGAAGCTGTGAAAACAGTCTCAGGAGAGAATCCACGGACTGTTTAGAAAAGCAGTCAGCATGTTATCTGAATCAAGGATAACGCATCTGATTATGAAGCTGCTACGTCAGTGAGGGCTGCTGTTGCTGACATTGTGTGAAGAATGCTTCCCTGCAAAATGGCACTGCAGCTGTCCAGGGCACAGAGAGAGTCTGAGGGATCAGACCGAGAACAGATGGAAGCGGGAGCAGTTTGTGAGAGGATAGGGTTACCTTAGCTGAAGCCTGCATTCATGGAAAAGGAGGTCAGAGGTTAAAAAATCTCCATACATGTGTGTAATCTTTTTTTTTTTCTTTTTTTTTTTTGTGTCCCGTTTGGATCTTTAGCCATCAGAATTGTTGTCTTAAGGCCAAGAAAGATGCCAAGCGGATTTATTTTACCAAGTGGATCATCATGGCCTTGCCATATTGGTCCATTTGATTGACCTTTATTATAATTATGTATTTATTTTATTTTCGGTTGCTACAAACGGGACAGACGTGTGTGTAATCTTTTGATGCACGATTGCACAATGAGTCTGTGTGTTTAAAAGTGGAAACGGTCAGCTAAGAAGACGTCAGTGAACCTCTGCTTTTTCTGACCAGGTTGCTCAAGGTTATGAAGAATTAATTTCCTGGATTTGGGAGAGCTTAAATTATTAAGGATGGAGGGCATCAAACAGGTGGACTTACTGAATGTAACCTTTACTCGCCATACGAAGGACAATGGAGAATCAGTCTTCCACACATGCCTTTAGCTTGCAGCCTTTGAGCTTTGATTATTTCCAATCAGGAAACTGCAAATACACATTATATAAACACATTATTTTGCCATTCTCTCATCTCATAAAAAGCTCTTCTCCAGAAGTACTAAGTTTGTTTAAATTAGCTGTGGTTTTACTAAAAGTAACCTCGAGGTCATTTAAGAGGAAGCTTAAAAAGGACAGAGGTGTTTAGTTTTTGCAGTTGCATAACCATCCTTGCTTTATAACGCTGTTTAAGAGTGCATTACTGCCACTATGTAAAAATGATCTCTTTCTATATATCTGCATATGTCAGTAAAGGTCTTTAAAATCACAACAAATGCATCACTTCACCCAAAAATGCTCGACTACTGAGCATGCAGAACAAAAAAAAAAGGCAAAGAGTAAATAATTATTTTTGTAAAAGCACAATGAATGAGGCACTTCTTAACAACATCTGATGCTTTAACTGTTATAGCTGTCGCTACTCTTACCCTGTTATTGTGACAATAAATAAAACAGATTCACAATAAAAAATTTATATCAGTGTCTATAGACTTTTTGAAAGAATGCTGATTATTTTTTAACTTGGCACAGATTTTGAACTTTTAAGTGGATTGTCATAAATTGCAGTTTTTCCAACCAATATCGACTCCATCCCCATCGCCATTCATACTACACCAAAGTAGTTAAGTAACAGAAAAACAATTAATTAATGATCAAACTTATGATCAAAGGTAAATAAAACATACATTAGAGAAGTGGACATATACAAAGTCAAACATATGCTCAACCACACATACATATACACTTCCATATATCTACTGAATGTGAACTATAGCTGAAAAACTAAACCTATAAAAGTATATGAAATTTACCCAACGTTTTTGGGAGTGATATTAACTACTGATTGCAAGGGTGATAAGAAATAAGATACTTGTCACCCTTGCAATACTCCTTTTTTTGTTACCTTTTAACTTTATCAGACAGTGACAATAGTGAAAGAGAGGAAAGTGGAGAGACATCAAAAAAAAAGACATGCAGAAGTAGAATTTCAAAGATTGTTTGTGAAGTGCAAATATATAATGCCACATTTAGAATAATTACACCATGGCTGGGGATCCTTTGCAGGAAGAAGGAAGCGGCGGTCTACACGATGACCTCACTGCTTCATCTGAAGACCAGAAACAGCACTGGCTCCATAAGGCCAAGGAAAAGACAGGATATTCCCAGAATGCATTTCACAGGGGGCAATATGCTAATATTAGCACAGCAGCCAATGGCAGTTCAAGAGTTGTGCTCCAGATACATGAGGGGGCTGGATCAGGTTACGTGGCTGAGACACAAACAGCGTACGTGCAGCAGAGAGAAAGTAGACAGAAGACTGTACTGGGCCTGCTAGACTAATCCATCACTCCAGACATATGTATGCATATAGCCAAGCCCCTTTCCTTATCTGCCACATAATGTCCACCCTAAGTCTCGATCATGTGACTGTTTTACTCCCTGGGGGTGGTGCGACATGCCTCCTTCTAATAGGAGTCCAAAAGGTCAGTCAGGTTACCGAATGGGCTCACAGGTCATAGCTTTAGGAGCAGTAGTAAATCCTCAGGCTGCCCCTGATGCAGTTTAGGATCTGAAGGCAGAGCAGGACCATCCTTGGGCAAAGTGTACAGTGACTGAAATGAGCGGCAGGAATTCACTCCAAGCATTTGCACACTGTCTTCTAGCACATGCTCAGGTTAAAGTGGGTAATGGTGACTTTGCTGTTTTGCCTTTTCACATATCGAAAAACAAGTCAAGTTCTCTGTCTGCTGTTGATTAAATTCCAGCAGCTGTGAGGCTCAATACTGTAGTGGTTTACACGTTTGCTTAACTCGGTCATGGTGGATGGCCGCCCTTCCCTGAGTCTGGTTCTACTGGAGGTTTCTTCCTGTTAAAAGGGCGTTTTTCTTTCCCACTGCTACCAAGTGCTTGCTCAAAGACGGTTATTTGATTGTTGTGGTTTCTCTCTATTATTATAGGGTCTGACTTGAGCTCTAAATAAATACAAATGAATTGAAAGGAGGAGGAGACACAAATCCCTTTGGGGGTTGCTTCAGGAAGGGCACAAAAACTGCCAAATCAAACATGCCGAGCTACCCGCTGGGGTGACACCTTGTGAATAAGCTAGCAGCCAAAAGTAGCTCCAGTTTATTTCTAATGATACTGTATAACTTACACTTCTGATATTAATGTAACACAGTATCAGTTCCAGAGTGCGTGATCGCTGCGGCTCAGAATACACTGTTCCCCCATGTCAAGCTCAGCCTCCTGGTTAAGTAACTTGATTAATAAACCACAGGTTCACTGAGGCACTGCTCTATCCTCAGAGCAGAGGTGGGCTTTCATTTTGGCACCTCGGAGCTTGAAGACATTTCTATTTGCCTCAGAGGACCTTGCAGAATCACCCTGGTGTCACATATGCACACATGCATGAAGCAATAAGCAAATTTTGAAGTGATGGAGGAGGAGATTTTAGAGTTTTTTTATTTCTTATTGATCACAGTCGTAGACATACAAGCTTCAGATGGATGGTTATTAAAGATTGTTTGAGTTGGTGGCAAGCTTTTAGCGTTAGCTTAGTTTGTGTAACAGATTCCCGCATCTGCTGTGTGGTGTTCCTAAAAACCTCGCGTCGAACAGCAGAGCCTCATAATCCAGACTGTCGACAGGAGTTGCAGCAAACGAAGCGAACCCAACGTATGTCGCCCGTGAAAATGAGGAGAGGGAACTTTTGTCATCCATGAAAAAAGTCATAGATCTATAGCTGTCTCGGTTTTAAGATCCTAGTAAACATCCTTTTTATAGCAGGCACTTTTACTGGTGAGTTTTTGTTTTGGATTTAATATTGAGTTCATGTTTAATTAATAATTCACAGATGTCTGTTATTGATCATTTCAGGATTAACTATAAACACATTTTATGTGGTGGAGTAACATCGTGGCTTCCACAAAACACAAACCTGTCCCACATTAAACATACTAATTATAAGTTTTATAAGAACACATTAGTTTGTTGGAAGATGTAATTTGACACTATTATATGTATATATATGAGTACAGTATCCTTTTTTTCTATTAAATAACTTCAAAAAATATCTGACTGTGCCTTTAAAGGGGACCTGCCTTGGTGCAGTCTCTCACTTGAAGATGTTTTAGCTCCGTTGACCCTTCCTGTAATCCAGCTTTCTTTTGATTGGCAGCCTGAAGCCTGAGCTGTAGAATAA
Organism: Perissodus microlepis; assembly: GCF_051167445.1. Taxonomy (NCBI): domain Eukaryota; kingdom Metazoa; phylum Chordata; class Actinopteri; order Cichliformes; family Cichlidae; genus Perissodus; species Perissodus microlepis. Next base: position 19,856,326 of record NC_140464.1, read on the forward strand.
AGGGATTACTTGAACATACACTGACCTCCTTATTTGAAACTTTGGCCATGTTTAATAAGAGCAACTACCACTGTAACAGGCTTGATAACAGAAAACAAGGAGGAACATAACATACTCAGTTTAATCATGGCATTTATTAATACCATCCCAAATCACAGTAAATTATGATTAAATAAATATAAACTTTTTTAATGTTTCTCCTTTTTCTGTTTTTAATAAATTTGTTTGCGCTTTCAAAAGCTGAAACAAAAATCTGGTGTAGCTCCAAAAGTGATATTGACTCTCATTATTTTCTTCCAGGAGTGAAAAATAAATTAACAGCTTATTCCAAATGCTAGAGTCCAAACACCGCAATGCATACTGCATGCATGCTTTGTTTCTGCTGTGCTCTCAACAAAGCCTTGGGCTTTTGCATAACTTCCCACAGTGTTAATAAGATGACTGACCTAAAAAACATATCAGCTGTATGGAGACCTTGAATAGATTCATGTTATATCATTCCAATTAAATCTTAGATAATGGAAAATAAAACTGATATCTCCTGATGTGGAGGCAACAGTGAAAGCCTCTCTCACATTCAAGCTGATCACAGCCAGATGGCACTGAGTTTCCACACAGCGCTGCTGCCTGAAGTCTGCCCTCTAGTGCTTCAAGCTGAAATCACTGATGTGCAAACAGCAGTGAAGACCGAATGTACTCCAAACCAAGCTACTGAAGAATTTAAGGACCCTGCTCAGCTGATGAGAAACACCTCTTTACAGTTCAAATGATGCACATCTGAATGTGTTTTCTTCTTTCATTAAAAAAAACTGACAAAAATAGAGAGACTTATTTAACAAAACCATGTATTTAGCCAGGACAAAGCAAGTACATGTACAGTGTGGATTGTTTTTCCAAAGCATTATAAAAAACATATGAGCACAAAGACTGAGCCACATGAACAAGCTGGATAAATACGGGAACAAATATTCTTGTTGAGCCTGGTATCTGGTCAGGGTTTCATTCCTCGTCGTTAGCGCAGTTAATGCTAACACTATTGTCATTTGGCTGGTCATCATTGGCGATGTGGTAACCATGATTACTGGGGTCACTGTGGTAACCATGGTCACTGGGGTCGCTTCGGTGATTGGTATCATGATTCAGTTCTGCATATTCCACGGACGCCTGTTGAAACACGAAGGTTGTACGAACGATTATTTTCATTGGCTCACTGAGTTAAATGCTGACTGTACGGTTACTACAGTGCTGTACTGTTTAGTGATTTTACATATTAAGATTATTATTTCTCAGTTGATACAGCGATAACATGAGACACATCAGCACTCATCAGGATTGTTTCTACAAACTCTGGAGAGCTCCTCCAGAAGGATGGAGGAGGTTTGAGAGCTGCTATCATATTACTCCTCCTAATGAGTTAACTCAATGTGATGAGCAAATTTGGAGCCTTTTACTCAGCTACATTAGATGCTTTTTTCCTGCAAATTTTATATTACATGAAATGTAACACTTTAAGTTACCTTTCTACAAACAATAAAAAGTGTCTCCACTGGGTTTCCACTTATTGTACAGTTTCTGTCTGTGAGATGTTTCTCTGAGCAAAGGCACAATACAGTCATGAGTGTGTGTGTGTGTGCAGCTCTTGGTAGTATGTGTATGCATGACGTGTTCACACTTACAGCATCAGCCAGCTCTTGAACACCTGCAAAAACAAAGCCAGAGGACAAGCTCAGGAAACAAAAGGTGTGTGAGGATTAAATGAGGGCTGTTTTAGTTTCCAGCACTCCCATGAACAGCTCTCTATTCCCAGGAAACAGGCAGCTTATCACATCCGACACATTCATACTGATCATTCTCATAAGCTCATGTCTTTTTAGACACGCAGCTTCCTGAGACACATGCACAAAAACCCTTGACTCCAGATCATTTGCTTTCTCCATATAATACATTAAGTTCTTAACTCTGATTATGTAAAGTGCCCTGAGATGACTTAACTTAGGATGTGGTGGTGTATAAATAAAACTGAGCTGAATTGTGCTGTATCACTCATTAAGTAATATTATATTATTAGGAGCCGAACTGAACAATGGACAATAAATTTCAAACAATCAAGCACTTTGCTTACTTAGCCTTAACAGATGCAAGCATTGTATGAGTCTGTTGCAACAACAGGAAGTGCTCTTTGACGAAAGCAGGAAGTGGACACCTAGGGACTGGCCCTTCTGTTTTACTGGTACATTCTTTCAGTAACAATGCAGATGTTTACAGTTGGGGTTGATCCTGTTTCCTGTTGCTAGCGTTTTTTTCTTAATCTAATGACCTGATTTTTCTTGACCGTGTAGTAGAAAAGGGGTCTGTGTGAAGAGCAGGATGTTAGTCATACCTTGCTGGGAGTTGCGTACTTCACCGTGTACTGTGTCTGTGCCCTGTTTCACAGGAACTGAAATGGAACAGATATAATATTTTAGACTGAGCTTTAAAAAGTCAAATTACAACTTATTAAAATTCAGAAACAATCTCTCACCTCTGCTGGGATCTGCCTGTCTCAGCTGATTCTCTTTGTACTGATTTTCTGGCTTTTCTAGAGTGTTTGTACTACAGTTGTCATCAGACTCTGCAACACAGTGAAATGAGCAAACTTAAATTACTTGCATATTGCAATATTTTATTATTTTTATTTAAAAAAAATAGTATGACATGATATTTAATGACAAAGATATGTTCTTTTGCTATTTTCTTTTTCAAAAACAGCATTAAAAGACAAAAGTCAACAATGTCTGAGTAGCTGACGTGGTATAACTTATTTTTTTGTGCCAATGATCTCAGTTTTTCTCTAAAAGAAATCAGAAACACACTGATTAATCATTCTGTCTCACCGGGTGAGATGTTTCCTCATTAAAAAGAGACAAAAAAGCCCAGAAGAGCACACTTACTGGACAAACTTTAGATTTATGTGACGGGAAACAAACCTTTTGAATTAAAATATTGTTGACTTTGAATCTTCATGAGATTTCATGAGTTGCTACCAATAAAAAAAGTACTTTACATACCCGAGCCTGATACATGTTCACTCCAAATACTTTTCCCCATCATGCCTGGAGTTGCTGCACAGGGAGAATAAACATGGCACAGATCTCAGTTATGTAACTGATACATTCTCCTGCTTTAACATCAAAATCAGTCAAGACAACATATGTTTAATATATATTTAGGATAATTTTATGTTAGGATTCTTGGTGTTTTCTCTATATTATTGTATAGTTATTACTTTACAAAATAAAGCGCCTTGAAAAGACTGTGTTTTGGTGCTAAATGAAACTGCATCAACATAAGGAGCTGTACCATTTGCGGCTTCGTTGACCTCTGCCTGGGTGAGGCTCATTCGCTCTACTTTGGTGCTGGCTGCCTTCCTAAAACAAAGTGAACACAAAGTATGTTCAACAGGAGGATGTATGGGAACCATACTCTGGTAACTAACCTTTAACATACTGATAAGAACACGAGAAATGCTACTTACACTGATAGGGTGCCGGTGCGTCTTTTCTTTAATTTGGGGAGACGCTTTTTGTAGAAAAGAAAGAGGATGATGGCCATTACGAAGAGGACGCAAAAGACTGCAATAAGACCTTTCTTCCAGCCAGCCATCTTCACTGCAGAATACATGTGACTAAAGTCATTACTTAGTTACAAAACACAGCAATAAAATGTACTCACAAAACCTCATTTTGGCTTAAAGTTGTTTAAATGTCACACATGAGTGCATGTACAGGTGCATAATCAAGTTATTTATTTATATGATCATATCAGATGTGAAGTTTAGCACCTTATCCTTAAAACATTAGGAAACTGGACAATTGGAGCACAGCAGAAGAACAGTATCTGAAATTCATGTCTTTAAGAAACAGAAAAAAATCTGAAAGAGCTGACATTTCAGTTAACTCATCTACTGCTTACTGAAGCCTCATCAGAAATGATTTAAGTGGAAGGGTGACTCCCTGCTTCCCATTCTCAAGGAAGGGAAACAGTGAAAAACGGTTGAGGAATGCCACAGTGACTGTCTACAGCTATCTGTAAAATACAGTGAAGGATCCATCATGGTGTCGGGGTTGCATTTTAGCCAGTGGTGTTAGGGATCAATAATACTGGGACTAAAGCTGATGAAATTATGAACACAGAAAATATTTTGATCCACCATGTAATGCAGTGTGAACAGCCTCTGACTGGCAACAGCTCTGTTTTTCAGCATGACCATGATCCCGGACGCCCTAAGCTTTGAATGTATTTCAAAAAGATACGATAAGATAACCTTTATTAGTCCCATGCGTGGGAAATTTCCTTTTGCTTCTGCTTTTGCCTTACATTATGTATTTGCATATATGTTTGCACATCTGTAGGAAATAATTGAACCTATTTCCCATTTCCTTGCAAAACATAAAGAAATGAGAGGTGGCTCAAGACTTGCATAGCACTGCAACTCATTTTATCCCCAATGAAAAATTTTTGAAGCATTCATTTATCATTTTTGACTTCTTCATATGTTCAAACTTTGTAGTCATTTATTAGATATATTTATATTTTTATTTACCACATGATAACATGAAGAAGAAATTAAGATGAATTTAAGAGTAGCCTGAGAACTTTGTACAATAAGTTCTTAGGCTACTCTTAGTGTAAATGAATAGAAATTCCAGCAGCTATTTTAGATTTCTTAAGTATTTCATAGCAAACTGTATCCATAAACAGCTAACACAGTATTCAGTGTCAAAACAACGATAGCATGTACAACTGAAATACAATTGGAAACATTAAAAAACTACTGAGGCAACTGTTGTTGTGATTTGGCTCTATATAAATAAAATTGAATTGAATGACGGTGCATTGTTTCCACAATAACAAGAAGGAAAGTAAAGAACGCTGGTGAAAGTTAAGAATGATCTTTTTATGGCCCCAGATAGTGGACTCATCTCCATGCTTGTCCTGTAGGCCTGTAATTCTAATGACATTATACAGGCTTTCTTTAGGCAGTATTATTAAAGGCACAGCATGCATTTTCATTGGTATACAGATGATACCCAACTCTATCTATCCATGAAACCAGATAACACACTCCAATTAGTAAAACTGAAGGAAAATCTTATGCATATAAAGTTCCAGATGACTTCTAATTTCCTGCTTCTGAATTCAGAAAAAAAATGAGTTTATTGTCTTTGCTACACTGCAATAGGCTTAGTCTGCTGGGGGTTTCCCATAACAACATGTTTCTTCTTTACTTACCTCTTTTCACTAGTCATTCCTAATCTTCCCACAGCATGTCTTGTGTCCTGTCTTCCTCACCCCTAAATAGGCAGATGACTGTCCCTCTCTGAGCCTGTTCAGTTTCTTCCTATTAAAAGCGAGTCTTTCCTTCCCACTATTGCTTGCTGACAAGGGATCGTCTGATTGTTGCGCTTTTCTCCGTATTATTGTGGAGGAGTTACCTTACAATACCTTGCAATATAAAGCGTCTTGAGGTGACAATTAAGATTTGGCACTATATAAATAAAATGCATTTAATTTAATTGAAAACATGTTAATAAAAGACTTATTTTAATAGAGAGGAATATATATTAATTAAAAACAACCATACTGTTAACTTCAAAATCTGTCAGTGGTTGTGAAGAACGACAATTTTATTGCTTCGAATTGGTTGCTTGTTGATAATGCAGGAGGAAGCGAGCGCACTCATAATAGCTTGAATATCCTCACTTTTCAACATCACATATCTTTAAAGTCCAGCTGATGTTAACCCCCCCCCCCCCCCCCCACACACACACACACACACACACACATTGCTATTAACTGAAGATAAAACACACACCTCCAATTATGATGGTGGCACTTTGCTTGGGCTCTGCAGCTGGGTTTGTGCACTCACAGAAGTATCCTCCAGCATGATCTCCTTTGACATTGCTGATGCTGTGGGATTCTTTCAGTTTCCTGGAGGTCTTGGAATCAAGGAAACCTTTTCTCTGACTGTACCAGGTAAAGTTAATGGGAAAACTACCTCTCTGAACAGAGCAGACGAGAGTCATGTTGTAACCCTCAGAGATGTCCTCCATCCTGGGCTCAGTGGTCAAGTGTGGTTTTGACACAGGTTCTTCACAGAGAAAAAAAATGTGTTAGACTTGGGTTCAACATGTTTTATATCAGTTTTATTCATTTCATGGTCATCAGTCCAACAAACCTATGATGTCGGATGATTTTAGTAGTTGCTCTCCTGTTCCTGCCTTGGGAGGCTTTAGTTGACTGTTTTTTGCATGGCAAAGAATGTTTTTTATGTCCGATATTTGGGTGATGGATGTGAGGTTGAAGATAGCCTTTTCACCGCGCTTGCTCACAACTTTTATGTCGTTTGGTTTACTAGGTTGATACAGGGTGTACTTGATGGGCAGAGTGCCTCTCTGACTGTAACAACTCAACTGGAAGGGCTTTCCCAGAAACAGCGTACCTCCCACCACAGACAGCACAGGCTCTGAAACAGGAACTGGGAATGGAGAATAAGATAGTATTAAACCAGACTGTGAGTCTACAGCCATGCTGGGAACTCTGATGCTGTACTGTAAGGCTTCCAGGTAAATGCCAATATGCTCATCCTCTTATGCTAGTTCTATGCAGTTTCTCACCTGTTGCATAGATCAGGACATAGTCTGATTCCCGCACATTCTCTCTACAGATGATACTCAGTTTGGTTTAAGAAAAGGTCAGTCAGTGTGATCTGACTGAGTCAAGTGTTTGCATTCCTAGATGTACCTCTGTGCGAAAATGGCTAATGGTGTCATCAGAGGAGTGAATCCATTTTTTTTTCACAGAATTTTCAGAAATGTCTCCAAATTTCTTCTAAATAGATGTTGAATGTAACACTTAAACCTAAACCAACAGAATAAACGGACCAACAGGCTGACACATTACGTGCATGGCTAACAAAGTAAAACATGTACCACATCTTTATTGTGACAATAGCAATACTTCGGTTGGATTAAACTCACCTTTGACCTTGACGAAATGTTTTTGGCTCTCCTTCACAATAGTGCGTGTCAGAGAATCAGACGTGGCATTACAGGTGTAGTTGCCACTTGCAGAAAGTTGTGCCACAGTCACATACGTGGCAGTATTTGCGACTTCAGTGTTATCTTTGAAGATGGAGTACTGCATGGTTTCATTGTTGATCTTACTGGAATCAAGAATGCTAACAGAGCAGGTCAATTTGAAGTGGTCTCCTTCAATTATGTCTGTGGGCTCCACAGTCAGCTGTGGCTTTGAAAACAGCGCTGTTGGGATTAGAGAGCAAAAATTAAGAATTCATACAATCTTTTTGCTGTGCATATATATAATTTTTGATTCGATTTAATTTGATAAGATGAAAAAAATGATGCTATGTTTGAAAAATTCAGAGTAATTGATGCTTACATCTGACTGTGATTCTTTGCGAGGTTTCTTTCTGCACGCTGCCCCACTCTGCTTTGCACACAAGCTCTCCAGAGTCATCCTCTCGTACAGTGAATTTATGACTCAGGGCTGCAGCTCTGACCTGCTTGAGGATCACTTTGTCTTTTGTCAAGAACACTTCAGTGTTGCTCGGAGGATTGACAACTCTGCAGACCACTTCAATTATATCACCCTCAGAGAGATTATTGGAGGGAAGTATATTTATGATGGGGGTGATGTGGAGTGCTACAACACAAAATCCAGAATAGTCACACTCCTCCATAGGCAATCAGAGCTTTTCATTGTGACATAACAATATTCGATCGACTCACCTTTGACTATGAGTTCAACCTTTTTGCTACTGTTAGACTTTTGGTTCCCGGAAACCAAGCGGATTTCATAGTCACAGTAGAGGATACAGTTTCCGATGTGACTCAGTCTCAGTGTAGCCGTTGATGAGTTGCCCCCCTGTGACAGCTGCTTTATGACCTCAGGGGATCCGGTCCTAAAGCTCTGGTAAAACTGGAAAATGAGGGGTCCTTTCTCCTCTGGAGCACTGCAGGTGGCTTTAAACTCCTCGTTCTCATAGGGCGATGAAGTAGTCAAATGCAGGGTGGGGGTCTGCAAGCCTGAAAAGCACATTCAGGTATATTAAGTATATTAGTTTCTCCAAATGTTGGACAAAGTTAGCGAAGAAAGGCTGCGAAGGCTTGAGCATCTGCAGAGGAGGACAAGGGATGTTGAAGATGGAGCTGCCAGGCAGGAAGAAAAGGGGGTATGAGACATGCACTTGGACGTGAGAAGCTCTACTGCCAAAATACAATTGAGGGAAGACATTCATTAGCCAGTGTGTGATTGTAGCTCACAAATTTGATGACAAACTGAAAAAAGTCTGGGGCCGCAAAATATATATTTTTTATATTTCTTATTATTTATAGTCATAAAAAAATAAGCAAAGCAAAAACAACCACATTACTACAGATGTGAACCTACTATTCATATTTCTTTCATATTATAGTTCAAATAATATATATAATAATATAGTGCATATGTAGTTAGATCCAGAAATATTGGAAAATTTACTCAATGTTATACAAAATATTGGATATGTGTGACATCAAACAATCAAGATTCAGATGTTGAACTCATTTCATATAAAATGTGTAGAAAGTGCCACAGTTTCCCTAAACAGCTGCCAGTTTTTAAGGGCTCAAATGTAATTGGACACTGGACAGGCAGCTCCTGCCTGAAATGGGCTTCCTTCTTAGGAGTTGGCCTTTACTGCAGCTACCTCCTCTTGTTGTAGTTTCCTTCCTTCTTTTCAATTTTGTCTTCAGTAAACTTTAAAAGCTTGATTATTGCTGAGATAAGCTGATTGACTCCGCCGCTGCAGGATATTTGTTTTTAACACAGAAAAAAATTCTGAGATCATCCACGATTGCGCACTTTTTTTTTTGTTCGCGCTGAAAAACTGATAATTTAGGCGTTCCTTCTGCTCTGATTCTCCTTGATGAATACATTTTGTGCAAAGAAAAGATGATAAGCTTTGTTTGTGCTTAGCGCTCCTTTGATTGCATTTTGTGGTTTTATAAAAACAGTTTCCAAATGTAAATGTCACACTTAGAATAATCTGCAGACCTTTACTTGTAAATGTAACTGTACCTTTCACGTCCAGTTTCTGGCTGTTGCTGGCTTTGGCCTTGTTCTTGACTGAGACTCGACATTCATAATTTCCAGAGTCGGCAGCTCTGGCTGGGTTGATCTTATACTCGACCGTGTCTTCTGTGGCGTTGTTGGTGTAGATAGGAACATCGTCCCGTGTGAGCTGGAAACTGTGTATCAGGTTAGGGATGTTGCTGTGACTGACGCTGACCTGGCAGCGTAGCCTCACTGCTGTCCCGGTCTGAACTGCGTTCCTGGGTTCGATTGTGAGGCGAACAGTATCTATGGTGTATGCTGTAGTCCACAAATATCACACACAGACATAGAAACAGAAGATGAATGGGAAAGAAATAATCAACAAACATAAAAAAAGACCTAAACAGTAGCACAAGCGCCAGGTTAAGACTATGGAAAGGTGCTTCCTGCTCATCAGTCGGGTGTACAGAGGAACTGATGGAGGAAGGAAGGCACCTCAGTAAACAGTGCCGACCCTCTACATCCCCTTGGAAAACCATGTGGATTCATTCAAACTTCTGCTTTCCCTCCACGACAAAAAGCACAGTGGAAGTGGAAACAATCACTCCACATCCTTACGGTAGCCAATTGCTGTTAATCTGGATTCTGGGATGTGAAGTGCTGTAAATAACAAACCCTGAGCCTAGCTTTGAATGATGATGACACCAGCGCTTTCAAAGTTTAAATCAACAAGATGCCACTTTAATAAGGAGTCACCAGAATCGAATTACATTTTTTAAACACGGGTGTTATTTCTTAATTTCAGAGGAAAGGTGGTCTTCTAAGATCGTGGCAACTTTATAGACACCTAGTTGTATTGCCTTCTGAAAGCTTTCAAATGTCATATTATTCAAATTGAAGGTGATTAAAACATGGCCCAGCATCGCCTGTGACAAATCAATTTCTTTTTGTGTGAAAACAGCTTTTTTGTTAAATATAGAAAGGACTGTAACTGTTACTACACCGGGGAGTGTGCACTAGTTATTATAAGATCAGGCGTGTAATGCAGTTATACTTACACCCCTGTCCTCCAGCACAATGCCCTGTAAGTCACACAGAGTGGAAGAAAAAAAAATATCAGGTGAAAATCAGGAGATTTTGTTTATAATATAGTAACATCCTTCATCCTCAGTCTGGGTTCTTACAGATGTGTAGCAGGCTAGTCAGAAACAGCAAGCCGGGGGGTCTGCAGCCCATCCTGGGTGAAGGTGGTTTACCGCTGAAAGACTACAATTCATCTGCAAGGACGGAGGCCAGAAAGGGCAGTCACAGCCAGACCAGGGAGGACTTTTTACTTAGGGAGAGGTGGAGTGAACAGAAGGCAGTGGTGCTGAAGGGCTGTTCCATGTCTTATCGGGCACGCTTGACTGAACAGGAAGTGGCTGCTACTTCCTCAGGATCTGTACCATTTACTTTGCCCTTTCTTTTGTTATGATGACGAGAAAAATTCAACAGGAAGAAGCAATTTTTTAGTCTTCTCACATCCTTCAAAGGTCTGGGGTGTAGAAAACACAGACATGATGTCTTCTTTTTAGCATAATTTAATTAATGACAACCATGTCAAAGAACAGTAAAGACAGTGTGCGCTGTTGTTCTTCAGATAGAATTAACCTCTGAATCCCCTGAGTTTTGTCCTCAAGTATTCTTATGTGCACATTAATGTGTTTAAAATGTGCTGATGTGACTAGACGTTCATTAATCATATTTCGATTTACTTGATAGAGCCCCGTCTGGAATCACTGGATTTGTGTTTGTATGCGTTTCTAATAAACTGCCATTTTACTTTAATTTATCCAGATTATTTAAAAGGATTGACAGCGTGGCATTTGATATTAGTTACCATACTTGTCATTTCCTCAGTTATTGTTGCGCGTAAAAATTACGCAAAGCAGGAAGAATCAAAAACATGAGTTTGTCTTGTGACCACTTAAGAAAAATGAGTCAATCTTTATAAACTCTCAGAAAACATGTTTACAGCCTGGTAAGCATGCACTCGAAGGACAAAGGCTATACTAGAACTCTGATAGTTTCTAATGCTTTTTACAATATGATGAGGTTAGCCTGTTATGGTGTCATTGTTATGTCACAGGGTGTCGTATTAAAAATATATAAAGTGTGTTTTACAGTTCTCTCCATCCCTTTTCATGTAATAGAGTACTCAATATGGTTTCTTGAAAATTTTCTTCAAGGTCAACTTTGAGCTTTAACAATGAAGGTCAAGGTCAAAGACTTCCCCAACCAAATAGTGTGAGTTATAAAAGTTTAACTGATTTTCAGTTTTGATGTGACCTTGATCTTTACCTGATTTTCACCTAAATTAAATCAGCTCGAGCTGTTATTGGCATCTACCATCACAAAAAAATTCAAAATGATATCTTGAAAACTGTGGACTCAGGGACCTAACCCACAGACAGATGGACAAACAAACAAACTGAACCAGTTACATACTCCCTCCCTTCAGAAGGGACACTAAACAAACAAACAGTCAAACCCTCATTCACTTGGGTAACAGTAAGTAACAGTTTAACTGGGTGTACTGGTAAACTGTGTGCTTGGCCTCCCCTCTGGTTACTGGACGTCTAAACCTTGTTTAGTTCTTTTTAATTATCCGAATTAACTGAATTGTCTAACAAATAATATGACAAAACAGTGTGATACAGCCCCTATAAAAAGTTTAAGTTCAAGTTTCAGAGAGAAATATCATTTGATGTACAAAGTAATAAATGAAGTTGATATTATCAGCTTTCAACTTGAATTTGAACAAAAGCTTGGAACATCGGCACTGTGAAGTGATACCTTGTGTGAAATATTATTTTTCATACCATATTGTATCACTTGGGAATGCCTCGGTGTCCTGCCCAGAAAAGCTGTAGGAGGCAGTGAGGGAGCTCTGGGAATCTCTGCTTAGATGGATTTTTGCCCAATGTTTTGCAATCAGAGTCTGTTGAAGGAAGAGAAAGGAGAACTGACACTACAGTCCCAATGCTGAAATTATGATTATAATTTTATTCCTGGAGTAAAAAATTAATCAGCAGCTTATTCCAACAAATATGAATCTGTAGTCTGCAGGCTTTGTTTCTGCTCTGCTCTCAACAAAGCCTTGGGCATTTGCATAACTTCCCACAGTGTTAATAAGATGACTGACCTGAAAAAACATATCAGCTGTATGGAGACCTTAAAAAAGGTTCATGTTATATCATACCAATTAAATCTTAGATAATGGAAAATGAAACTGATATCTCCTGATGTGGTGGCAACAGTGAAAGCCTCTGTCACATTCAAGCGGATCACAGCCAGATGGCACTGAGTTTCCACGCAGCGCTGCTGCCTGAAGTCTGCCCTCTAGTGCTTCAAGCTGAAATCACTAATGTGCAAACAGCAGTGAAGACCGAACGTACTCCAAACCAAACTACTGAAGAATTTAAGGACCCTGCTCAGCTGATGAGAAACACCTCTTTACAGCTGGAAAAATCCACATCTGGATGTCTTTGAATGTGAAAAAAATGAAAGAGAAACACACTTTTAAAAAATCCTGTCCCGTCTGGCAGCTTTTGCATCTCAGAATCAGAATGATCTGAAAGCACCTGTAAGAAGAACAAACATTCAGTACCTGGAACGCAAAAATTTGAAAATGCTCAGGTACATAAATCAATAATCTTCTTGTGAGGTCTGTGTGTTTTAGTATGAGTGTGAGAGACAGGAAGAGAGTGTGGAGTGTGAGTGTGTATGTGTCTGCCAGTACTTGAGAAGTACTTGAAAATGATGGTGGGAAGAGGCGGGAAGCAGAGGCAGACAGAGATAGGTCCAGGAGATCTGGGCCATCTGCAGCCCCAAGAGTCCTGAAGACCTGAGGCCACACATCTTAGCAATATCTGCTCGCCCATCCCAGCAGGAGAAGGAGGAAGGCCCTAGATAAGGTGCCAGTTGCTAAAGGGCAGGAGTCTCAGAGGACCAGAGCTGATGGGCAGCCGAATCTGCTGGAGGTCGGCCACCCCATTGTGAGTCGAGATCAAGGTCCCATGGCTCCAGGCAGTACCCAGCAGAGTCCCCCCTCCCCAACCCACCAATGGAGTGGGTCAGTGACCACAACAGAACATCCAGCTATACGTCCCAGAAAACAACAAGTACCTACATCCTTAGTGGGGCAGCAGTTATGTAATTCCTACATTTTATAGCACTGCTTTAATGCTTCAAAATAAATCAATTATTTAGCCCATTTTTCTCTTAATTACAATCGAGTCTGTATTGCTGGCTATAAGTTGGACTCTTTTCTGGTGGGTGGCAGACTCTGCCAGGGTTGCCTTTTGTCACCAATTCTGTTCATAGTTTTTTTGGACAGCCTTTTTGGACCACCACCTGTGTAGGCATAGACACCACCTGTCGATGTACACTGTTCCAAAAAATAGTAATGTCAAAGAATCTTACTGTATATTTTACAGTTTTGTACTGTCTTTCTAGAATATCATGAAATTTACATAAGTAGACTGTGATTTTACATGTCAAAGGTAAAATAACACAACATCACTGTACATATAGTAAAAAACAATTTACTTGTTTTTTAAATATATATTTTTGTACATATGCATATTGAGATTGTAAAAATACATTCACAAATGTATCATGATTTCACAAATATCTGTCCGTTATTTGAAAGATCGAACTGTTGAATTCAAATGTAATGCTATGGAAAAGTATATAACATGATTCCTATAAGCTTGTGTTACATCACATAAGTATTATTATCATTGCTAGGTAGGGCGATTGTGGCTCAAGAGTTGGCAGTTCGCCTTGTGATCAGAAGGTTGCCGGTTCGAGCCCCGGCTCGGACACTCTCGGTATTGCGTCCGTGGTCAAGACTCTCCACCTACTGGTGATGGCCAGAGGGGCTGATGGTGCGATATGGCAGGCCCTCTGTCAGTCTGTCCCAGGGCATGCAATCCATTATTATTTAAACCAACTGTTAACTGTATAATTCTGTACATTTACGTATTATGATTCATATTGCCACATTCATTGACCTTGTTTATAGGTAATTTCATTGTTTGATCACGTTAAAATGTTCCTAATTTAATGTCTAAAAGCACTTGGAAAAGGCAGAATCCCATGTAAAATTAGCGCAACAAACTCTATTTTCATTACTGAAAATAACCGTATTTTCATGAGAAAGTTATTTTCTGTTCTTTTACGGTCGTATTTTGGCGCCCCAGCTGCCGGAATATTACCGTTTTTTAAGATGTTTTTTGTAACAGTGTATAGACAGGTGGTGGAAGGTGTTCCCTTTGGTGGCTTCAGGATTTCATCTTCTTTCACCTTCTCACACTGTTGTAATCTGAAATCATGCAGACTTTATACTGGGAAACTGATAGTTTAAAGCCCAGTGAGACTGATGTGACTAATTCAGATATTTTGATTCAGTCACTGAGTCTAGATATTTTCTTAAAGGAGCGTCATTTTAATTTTGTGCATCTGATAACTCATTTTTGGCCTTAGCAGCACCTGTTTGGTTTTTCTTCATAACAGTGAAGTAGATCACAGCCAGATCTTTCTGAAGTTTCCTATTTTGACTGCCTGAAATAGGCTCTGTAATGGTACAAACAAAAATGACCAATTCACACAGTCAAACACTTCTCTTCCTATCCAGATTTTATACACTGTGTCCACACTTTCCACATTGGACTGAACATTGCAGTTGCATGAACAAATAATCCTCTTGTGTTCAATTTTGGGTCCTATCTTCATTCCCCATTGTCAGTGGTATCAATGTTACATGGTCACCACTGATGCTGTGGTTGCCGTGGCTACCGAGGTCACCGTGTGATGAACAGTATTATGGTTCAGTTCTTCATATTCCACTGAGACGTGTCAAAACACGAGGCGTGCGTGAAGAAAAAAGCCTTATTAGTGATGGATCTCTGAGTAAAAAGCAGACTGTAAGGTTACTATATGGCAATCTTGCACATATCACAGGGTAATGCGATTAATCACATCAAATCATTTGTTTCGAACACGATACTGTGCACCAAACATCTTCACTTTGGTCTCATCTGTCCAAAAGGCAGATGTCCAGAAATCGTTTGGAGGTGGAACTTTGTAAACGTAAGCTGTGCTGCCATGTTCTTTTTGGAGAGAAGAGGCTTCTTCTGCTAATACTTACAGAAAAGTCACACTTGTTCTGTCTTTTTCTAATTGTACTATCATGAACTTTAACATTGAGCATGACAGAAAGTCTGATATGTAAATCTTGGGGTTTTTGCAGTTTCTCTGAGCATTGCACGAATTTACTGGGACGTCCACTGCTGGAAAGATTTTGACATTGGTTTTGAGTATTTTCTATGTGTGAACAATCTTTCTTACTGTAGAATGAGGAACTTAAAGTTATTTGGAAATGACTTTACAACTTGGGCATCGACATTTGCTTCTCTAAAATCATTGTTAATTTCCTTCCTCCATGGAATTGCGTTAACACACACCTGAATGCCCCACACCAGCAAACTGCCAAACCTCTGCTTTCATAGAGGTGCTCACATTTGCTGATGATGAATTAATCAAGTGCATTTGATCAGCAGCACCTAGCTGCTACTTATCTTCTTAATTCCTATGAAAGTAATAACAATGCATTTAGTTTTCACACACTGAATCTGCATTTTGGCTCATTTTTTGTTAAATAAATGACGACATGATGTAAAATATCATGGGTCGCTGTTCATGCAAGTTAATTTTAAGGCTTGATAAGAACACGATGAATTTTTAGTGTCATGATATGTAAAACCTTAGAAGTGAAAGAAGTAGTTTCTATGATTGTAGACACTCTTTAAAGATTTTAGGCACATAGGATATTTAGATTGATCAGATAATATCACCACTGATTGTCATTCTGCAGTATCACAGTGACCACACGCTCATAGCCAGTCATAAGATGTTTGCGGCTTCACGGTTCGTAAAGAAATGAGCCTCAGCTCTGTTCGAGGTTGTCTCCTTCAAATCTCTGTGAGCTCCACATTCAGCAGTGGCTTTGAAAACAGCTCTGTTGGAGTTTGATAGCAGAATGCAAATTTATATTTCCATTTTCATAACCGCAAAGGCTCTGAACCTGGGAATATAATTGTCATGTCCGACATTTCTTAATAATAACTTTACCTGTTTCTTGCCTTTGACTGCCATTGTTTCATAAGCTTCCTGTCCCACTCTGCTTTGCATGCAGGCTCTTGGGGGTCACCTTCTTGAGCACAGAATCGATGATTGAGGGCTATGGCTGTGACCTGTTCGAGAATAATCATGTCCTTTTTCAGGGATACGTCAATGTTCGTCAGTGGATTACTCAACATTTTACATACCGCCTCAATTCTGTCATCCTAAAAGACATTACTGAAGGGCAGAACATTGGGGAAAATGTGGAGTACTGCAAGAAAAAAACAATAATAAGCTAACACAGCCTTCTTCAAGCAAACTGGTCTTTCCATTGTTGCGTAAAAAAAACTTGTCTAATGACTGACTATCACTTGAATGCCATTGCTTCTGCTGGACTGTCAAGTCCCAGAAACCAAACTCATCTTGGAACAGATGTCTCTTGCCCACAGAGACACATCTGCACATCTCCCTCCATCTCACCCTGCATCCTCCTCTGTCACTCCAGCCCTTCTCTCCCACTGCCTCCTAACATGCCTTCCCCATTTCAATTCTCTTTTTTTCACCGGGATCCTGTTGGACAACAGCATCTGGTGGTCATTGTTAATCCGGCCCCTGACCAATCTGGTACGAAATCTCATTCTTGATGATCTGCAAGATTTTATGTGGAATGCCCTTCAGCATGAAAACTGAGTCACAAGCAGCTTGACTAGCGTGCTTGACACCCATCGGTATTTTATCAAAGAGTTCAGGTTTATCTGTAACGTATGTGCACTGAAAGATGAATAAATGCTCCTCTCTCAGTTTGTCAAGTTCCAGTCTTTGGCATTGGGCCACAGATGTGCCTCCAAAATTACAGAAACATATTTAAAAAATCTGTAGCCAAGCTAGCTTCCTGAGGAAATAGCCTACTGTTGCCAATGATATTGTAGTCCTTGACTATTTTTTAGATTTCAGTGGTCAAGCACTGTTAGCCGTAGTGCACCTCGTTGAGAAGTGTACTGAATTAACAATATCTCCTCAACAAACAATGACATTTGAGTTTGGTGGAAGAGTTTGAGGTCTTGTGAACTATCCATTTTAGCTTTCTTGCTAAGTACTATCAATGCTACTTTTGTGTTTGCCACATGTTAGCCACATGCCAGTTAGCATAGTAACTTAATACATTTGAATCACAAAGCAGCAATGCCCTAAATTATATTTAGCATCAGTGTCTATTTGCTGAAAATTGGGCCAAAATTTACACAAATTAATATTTATTTTCATAAACAGTTCATTGTAATTAGCTATTATTATTATTATTATTATTATTATTATTATTATTATTATTATTATTATTATTAATTTATTACTATTATTATTGTAGTTTATTCTTTTGTGGTTGTGACTGCGTCTGCATCCGCCTGGCGAGGAACCAAAGAATTTAGCACAAGTAGTAAAAAAAGGAAGACACTATGAGTGTTATTCAAATTCCTGCTGTTTGAAAGCTGTTAAAAATTTGTGATGTCTATTCAAGCTCAGCACGATGTCAAAGACTACCCAGCGTCATCTGTGACTAAAAATACCTTCAATGAGTCTTGCTGAGGAGTTTAAAATATCAAGGGGCAAGAGTGCACAGAACAATATCCACTTCCTGCAAAAAAGTAGCTCTTTTTGATATGTGATGTAAAAATAGCGTACTTTTCGAATACAGCTGGGTAACCTTAATTGTTGTAATGGTAAAAATTGTACTACTAGAGTATTTATTAAACAGAATGCTTGAGTCACTGTCCTTTATCTGAGAAGGAGAAAAGAAAAAAGAGAGAAAAGTGAAAATCAGTTTATAAAATATCCTGTATCAGTGGGGTGAGTTCTCACAGATGTGGGAATCAGGAGCAGCAGCAGGCCGAGTGGTCCAGAGGACATTCTGGTAAAGGTGTTTCACGATTGTAAGATTAATAACACACAGCTTCAGGAGGAACACATGACAGACATTCTGGCAGAGACGAGTGGTGGTGTTGACAGGGTGTTCCTCATCTTATCAGTTATGTTCCCTCTTGCTGCTTGGCTGACCCGGAAGTAGCTGCTTCTTCCACTTTCTAACCCCAAACTGTTTATTGTAAAAATAATTTAATGAAATTTTTTGTGTGAGGAAGTGAGAAAGCATTGTGTCTCTGTTGGATAGTCCAACTAAAACAAAAAGCTCATCAAAAATTATGCAAGAACCTAAAGGCCATGTTTTGCTTCTCTTGCCCCCTTACCTTGCAGCTTTTTCTTTCATTATTAATGTCATGTGCTGTTTTTTGTTGAACTGTGGGAACAAACCGAGTCGTGATCTAATCTCTTAAACAGACAGTGTTTTGACAACATGACGTGCCACTTTATAACTCATCCTCGATCCAGTGCTCAGTAACCTCAGCTTAAAACTCAGAGATGAAGATTTTTAGCAGCAGAGCACACAGAAACGATTTATATAAGAAGTTCATCATCAAATTAGTAATTCGGGGATAAATACGACACATAAGAAAATATGATGTGATATTAATTGAATATGGCTACAACTCTGGATATTGATCAGTTCTTCTGCTGTTCTGTCAGGTGGATAAAAGTATTCATCTGTTAACAAATGGTGCAGCTGTCCCCATCAATTAAAAAGCCTTGGGCTGTGGGGTTTCTCTCAGTAACAGAGACATTCAGTTTCACAGGCAATATTTGAAGTGCATTAAGTCGCAGACTGCAATGGTAATGTGACTGTTTGGTGTGCAAATATCTCAGGGTTATTGCATTTGTACTTAAAGAACAGTTTTCATTATGAGATGTGGATCATCTTGCAGTCGTTACCTTTGACCACTATGAGGTGCTGAAGAATAACAGGAAAAAAAGGTGATTCAAAACTCTGACGGCGCATCCCCCCAGCTTTATCTCCATCTCCACAGTACCATCATTTTTTTTCACCCCATCATAACAACAGATATTTTAGCCCTCACTGGTGCACAGGCAGGCTAACCTTTATAACCCTCCTGCTATTTCAGCACAGGCTTCTCGTCTAATAAAATGCTGTTAATCGGGCAAATCCTGAATTCTGCACGTAAACTTTCTATTCAGGTTATTTATTTGTCCACGTGTAGCAGAACAAAAGAAGACTCTCTACTGCTGAAAGTATTAGGCTCAGTTGCAACCGACATAACTACGCAATGCAGCATTTGGAAGCAGGTCCATTAGCATGTACCATACCGTTCTTATTAATCATCATTTAAATAAGAGACTTATTGGTTTGGAGCATTCAAAACAGGGGAAACTGATTATGTTGTTCTGCTGGCCTAACAAAGTCCATTCTGTCCTTCAGTTCAATCCTTCTTAAATGTGATAGACATAATTCTAGTATTATGCATAACATTAATAACATTAACTTGCAGTTTTGGCTCAAAGTGCTGGCATTTTCTTTTAAATTCTAAAATGTATATCTAATATGACTCCCTCTGAAAGTTGTGGACAACTGGTTTGTAATAATTTATGGATGATGATGCAAACATGCATGCCCATCACTCAGCAGCAGATATACCTGCAATCATCACAAGGCTTCACCATAGGGCATAGCAGAAAATAGCCCAACCTGGTGGAACGTGCAGAGAACAAACTGCCTGACAACATCGAGCTAAATCTCGTGGTGTACGGAAATCATGGTGCTCACTGCAGGGATTCAATACATGTAAGTTGATGTTTGTTTTCTTTACATTTTAGTTATTTTTTCTGCTTTAAGATGCCTGTCTGGAAATTGCTGCGTCAGGTTCTGCCTGCATGTGTTTACTGTGTTTTTATTTCTTTAACGAGTGTGCTGGTTTGAAAAGAGTGACTGATGGTGGCAGTACCACTGAGCTATTTATGGGTCCAGGTTTAGGGTGTGATTGATGTCTTTGCTCTGGGATTTATAGTGCTTGCATTTCATTTATTCAATGTACACGGACTACCACCTGTGTTCCCCGGGGACTCCAAGAATAATTTACTCACATTGCAAAAAGAATAATTATAGCAAAACTTTATTATTTTCACAGCATTATCACTTATCTAATTAATGCTAATCTTAAAATGCAATGATTTTTATTACTGCAAACTTGCAATTAATTTGCATATTTTGTAAAATGACAAACTAAACTCTTATTTAATGTAACTTTCAGCTTTTATCCCGAGTACCATCCATATTATTACTTAACAACTAACTTACTATTCTGTGACTCTGGTATTACTTAATTTTCTTGTAATGTGAAGTAAACATTATGTGTATTGAATTTATATAATGAACCCAATCAGGGTAATTTTGACCCCAAGATAAAATAATTGAAATAAACACACAGCCGGCCCGTCCAGTGATGTAATCAGCGTTTCTGGGGTCTGGGTTAGCATTTTGGTTACCATACTCAATTCAATTCAATTCAATTCAATTCAATGTAACACAGCCCTACAATAATAGGAGAAAATCTTAACAATTCCCACAGTGGGAAGGAAAAACTTCTTTTCAATAGGAAGAAATCTCCATCAGAACCAGGCTCAGGGAGGGGCAGCATTCCAACCGCATCATCAGCATAAAAGCGAAATGAGATCCTCAGGTTACTGAACCTGACACCCTCCAACCCTTGGGATGCACAGTTGAGTCAGACTTCCTGGGAATGTGAACTAAGCTCTCACCAAAACAAATAAAGCTAAACACACAATTAAAAGTAGTTACAGCACACACTTTGCCTCGTATGTTCCAATAGTCAGTTTATAATCAGTTACCCTGGATATGTTCTTAAAAAACATATCCAGTCTATTTTCTTTCATATTAGGTTGATTTATACTGTCAGATGCATGTTTTGTGTGCTGCATCGAGCATATTGAGAAAGGAAATGAAGTGGCACTGTATGGTATTGAAATAAATGTTTACATCTCACTTTTAACACAAACAGCATTGCCTTCACCAAAGAATATTTATCCATGTGAAAAACAATGATGGATCACAGAGGGCTTTATGTGTGTGCGCAGAAAGGGATTTTTGTTTTTCAAAGGCGTTTCAGACTGAGCGTGATGAAGATAATGAGTTCCTGCTGTAAATTACACAATCTACCATAACACATGTTGCTCTAAAGAGAATGAGAAATGGGAAGATGAGTAACAAAAAAAAAGAAGCTAGTGTCGACTTCTAGTTTATGTAGGCCTGTGGGGAATGCTGCTGGATTGTAAATCACTCTACAGCAAAATATGAAAATTGGTTTCACTTCTGAAGAAAAGAATCTGCAGGCCCTGATTTTAATCGGCTTCAGATAATATTACATGTATGCTATCATACACTGCTCAAAAAATTAAAGGAACATTTTAGTCAGAGTAAAGCATCAAGTCAGTTTAACTTCTGGGATATTGATCTGGTCAGTTAAGTAGCAGAGGGAGTCACTACAAGGACAACAAAGAGACAACCTCTTAAAGCAGGGGTGTCGAACTCCAGGCCTCGAGGGCCGGTGTCCTGCAGGTTTTAGATCTCACCTTGGGTCAACACACCTGAATCAAATGATTAGTTCATTACCAGGCCTGTGGAGAACTTCATGACATGTTGAGGAGGTAATTTAGCCATTTAAATCAGCCGTGTTGGATCAAGGACACGTCTAAAAGCTGCAGGACACCGGCCCTTGAGGCCTGGAGTTTGACACCTCTGTCTTAAAAAGACATAGTTTTACAGGTGGAGGAAACTGACATTTTTTCTGACTGTTTTTTCACTACTTTTGCATTTGGCTAGAAAACTTGGACTCATGACATTACATGCCATTGCCAGAAGGTTTGCCTTGTCTCCCAGCACAGTCGCAAGAGCATAGGGGAGGTCCCAGGAGACAGGTAGTTACTCTAGGAGAGCTGGAAAGGGCTTTTGAAGGTCCTTAACTCAACAGTATCTGCTTCTTTGTACAAGAAGGAACGGGATGAGCACTGCCAGAGCTACAAAATGATCTTTAGCAGGACACTGGTGTTAATGTCTCTAACCAAACAATCAAAAGAAGATCTAGGGAGGCATTTCCATGGAGGGACACACTGACCTCTAAAGGCTAGACATTGAAACCATGACTGGGTATCAGGATGAAATACCTGGACTTGTTATCAGACCCTACGCTGTTGCAGTGTGTCCTGGGTTCCCCTCATGGATGACAGTGCCCAGCTTCATGTGGCGAAAGTATGCAGGCAGTTCCTGGATGATGATGAAGGAATTGATACCGGTGACTGGGACCCATGCTCCCCTGACCTAAATCCAATAGAACACCACTGAGACGTTGAGGCACCTCAGACTGTCTGGCCTAGTTCATATCTGGGAGAAGATGCATAGGGGGCCATGCAAACTACTGAGTACCATTTTGAGTTCCTGCGATGAAATTTTGCCAAAGTGGACTAGCTCACAACATCATTTTTTCACGTTGATTTTAGGAATGTCTTTGAATTCAGCACTCTGTAGGCGGATCATTCTTAGTTCCATCAAGTGACGTGGCAAGCATTCCTAACACATATCAGTATAGATATTAGAATTATTTTGTTTCCCCATTGAGATCTGATGTGTTTTCAAAGTGTTTCTTTAATTCTTTGAGGAGCGTATATTTAAAAAAGTGGAACAGAAGAATTTATATAATGTACTATACTGTATAAAAAAGATATCCATCCGTCTTCGTCTTTGTTTCTAGATCTTACTGCCCGACTTTGCCCCTGACCATGTTGACTTCACAGAGCTACTTCCTGTTTTCTCCTCACTGGCATGGTGTGTTTTGACAGAGTGCAGGCAGAAAAAACCCCAGAGAACTTCTGCACCACATAGTGGGCAGGCTGATCTGAGACTGGGAACACAGCTGATGAGCTATGACATGGAGATGTTTCTGCCTGTGGCACAACAGCCTGCAGGAGGCAGGAAGCGTGTAGCTACAAGGCAAAGCTTTGAGGCTACCTGTTCTCTACACAACCTCATGCCCAAGCTCACCTCCATCTTCCTTTCAGCAGCTGTCTGTTAAAAGAATACACTTACTTATTTAGATAGCAGCAAGAATTTTATAAAGCTGTCTTTGCAATAAATCTTCTCACGTCCATTTATATTTTTTTTGTCTAAACAGGCCTCACAATTGCCTTCTACCCTCTTTCTGTGGCTTTTTGTCCTGCTCACTCCACCCACCTCATAGTTGCTGAATTAATAATAAATGATCTGTGAAGCTTGACTGTGACAGGCTCTCTGCATCAACTCTCTCAGGGTTGCTGGGGAAGAATCAGACAATGCTCCAGGCCCTGGTACAGCAGCGGGTTTACAGTAGGACAACGAAGCAGAGGGGACACGGAGAAAAGTCATGCTCACTGTTCCGTACTGCACAACATTAACAGTGAGCTTTTATGGGCTTGTGCATCACAGCACAGCCGGTCCGCTTTTCCGATACAGCACTACATATCCGAGGTATGCAGTCTGGAGACAGCTCCATCTGAATCTCCACAGGGGGCTGCTGTTCTCTGCTGTGGGCTAACTCCCCATGAAAACCTGGATCCAAGACTTCCTGCGTTCTCCTGCTGGTTTGAACACGAGCCTTATTCCCCCCCTTTCTCCCAGTCCTCTTAGGTTGTTTATAAGCTCACTTTAGATCCACCCCGCTGTAGTGTCCTTAAGCAGTGAAACCACAGGGGTGCTGTTCTGCTGCCGATCCTGGTGAAGCAGAGAGAGGGCCACAACCATGTGTAGACATCAAAATATTAAAATGAAAGTTGGCTCCTAACCAAGCCACTTCTTTTCTTCTTCTTCTTTTTTCCCTTTTTTTTACATTTCGGCCTCAAAAATAGATGCTTTTTGATTGAGATACCTCTGAAGCTTCAACAGTCTGTGACTACAGCTAATGCTTTACCACATTTTGCTTTCTTTCTAACATTTTGGACATTTTCCTTGTCCAGTTTGTCGATTTTGTTCTGGTGTTTTTGTAAATTAAAGTTGTGCATAACACCAGGAAGGACAAAAATGCACTTTGCATTTATATTATAGCCTCCAGCCTCAGCTACCAAGCATCCCGGCCCATTTTAAACAGTTTTTATATTATTATTTCATTATATATCATCTGCATAATCACATCCAGTTGACAGTCCGTTGTGTTTACACTTGCTATTATGTTCAGATTACCTCAGCTCTGGTAAATTTTTCATAAGCATGCCTAAAGGTAGGGCACTTGCCTTGAATATTGTAAAATCAGTGATATCTAACAAACATTTTTAAAGCCCTATAGAATCAGACAAGAAAAAGAAGGAAGAACCTCAAATAACAGAGGATAACCTCTCACAGCTCTCTCTCTAGAGACGAGTGTGTTACCTGTGGTTTTCATATATCATGGATGCTGGCTATCATTGAACTAAATTGCGGACACACTAAAGTCAAGAGGACTCCGCATAGTGATGACGAGCAAAGGCGGCGAGGAGCCTCATGATCCCTCTCGCCGCCTTTGCTTAGTGCTCCAGTCGTAGAAGTGTTTATAAATCCAATCTTTGGAAATTCAGTTTGGACTGTAGCTGTTCCAAGCAAAAAACACTGTTCCACTCCACACACACACACACGCACACACACAAGCATGCACAACTGGACCTGATGTTATGTGTTGCTCGCATCAGTCACTGGAGTGACTTTATCAGTCCCTGAGAGAGGATCTCTACCTCAGTTAATCATAATAGTTCTGATTAAAGAAACCGTTTAACCTCAGTATTTAGCTCATTAATACCCCGTGGTCCCTACATGCAGCAGAGGGCATTTGGGCGAGCTCACTGATAATCAGTATGAGCATTATGTTCATTCATGAGATAGAGACAAAAGACCAGTTTCCCTGAGTAATCAAAAGCTCTGATTGCTCAGGCTCCTCCAGCTCTGCTCAGGAATCATTTAGAGTTATAGAAAGTGTAAATGTGTGTGTGTGTGTGTGTGTGTGTGTGTGTGTGTGTGTGTGTGTGTGTGTGTGTGTGTGAGGGGAGGGAGAGACCTGCTTCACTCCACCCGCTCAAATACAAACTGACTCAGAGCAACAGAGGGCTTTCTAAAGTGCTCCCCGAAATGCAAAACAAGAGGAATACTGAAATGTTGTTGACTGTTAAAAGTATTACAATAAATATGGCCTCACCCAACAGCCAAGTTTACATCCATGACTGTAGAAACTCACATATGTAATAGTAAAGCCTTCATAGTACTCCACAAACATGCGGATGTGGCAGTTCCAAGGTTTTTGAAGGGGTTAAATCTCCAGCAACACCTTTAATTAAAAAAAAATATCAGCAAGTCAGCTGCACATACACCACATCCCAAAGATCCTAAATTATATCGAGTGTGGTGAATGTGTAGTAGTTGTCTATCTCTGTGTTATGGGGCCTTTGTGTGGCAAAGTCTTCGTGTGGCAGGTGTCTTGCACAGATTTTGATTTCATATTGTGTGTGGCACGTCGGCCGGTCGTGGGCCTCTTGACTTTTGCAAACTGGCAGATACGCTGTGGCCGCCGCACCTGGGTTGAAGACACAAGCGTACGATCATGTCTGTTTTTACCGCCATTTGAATGATATTCCAGTACAGAAGATCAGAGACATACAGATATACAGAGGGAGAAAAGTTTGCAACCCCCCCCCCAAAAAAAAAGCCAAAACACTCTACAAAGCCTTGGCTTCCAGTTCTGACTTCTCCTCCTCCTATAGCAGCACTTATGTGACTGAATGGTGACACATATTGCTCAGGAGAATACTGCAGCGGCTTCCTGCACTCTAACAGTGGGTATAAATACAAGTGTCTTTTAAATGAGGTTGCGGTTGTGAGCAAAGCAACCATTGCAGCAGGTATACTGGGGTCTTACTCCTGCGTCAGACTCTCACACTGGGACAAAAGTGGAAGAAAATGGATGGATGGGTTGATGAATGGGGAAATCCCAGTAGAACAGCAGTTTCTGAAACACTCAGAGCAGACTAATAAAACCATGTCATGTTCAAAGTCACTTAAATCACCTTTCTTCCCCATTCTGATGTTCAGTTTGAGCTTTAGCGTGTCTGCATGCCTAAATGAATTGATGTGCTGCCATCTACTGTATCTACTGTATCTATCAGTCTGTCTGTATTAGCATGTAAGTACACATGCACACATTTTGAATAGTTAAGTAATAAACATGGTAACCCGCCACATACCCAAGAATGTATGCATTATAATATATGCACTGAATAAAAATACTGGCAGTGCCTAGTGCCACCCTCAGCCAGTAGAGGCACCTATGGTCCGAATTTCAAAATCCATTTCGTTCTCGAGGTACTGCATTCACAAACTCGGGTGTCCATGTTCCCCATCCACTCGTACGTCAGGATGACGTGAATACCCCATCAGCCTTTTACAACTGAGGGGTAAAAAGTGTTAAGTTGATGTTTTCTCTTTTGGATGTCAACACTTTTTTACACATTTGTGTGAAATGTCTTAATTAATGTGTGAAGCACTGATTCTGGTCAGAGGTCCTCTCTCACTATATTTTATCATATTATTCGCTTGCTGTTTTATTTTATTTTAGTTCAGCTTTCCACTTGAAAGAAGTAATAACCATCAGGGCTCATAAAGATGCCGTATTTTGAGCTTACTTCTAATATGTGACGTTAAAGGAAACATGCTGACTGGCTGTTCGGAGTTTAATAGGGTGATCTGTTTAATAATGCATGTGCAACGCACAGGCCTTGACACTTTTGCTTATTTCCTTAGTACACATCAATAACAGCCTATTTAAAAAAATACCAGGACACAGGAGAGAAGCAGTTGGTGAAAAGCAAAAGTAAAGTAGCGAGGAATTCATTACAGTGAGTTAACATCGAGCATTATGCAACTCCCAGACTTTGTTGGCGCTGGCCTTTACAGCAGAGCAATGGGTCTCATTTGGGAGGAACACAATTAGCTTGAAATAAATGTCATGTTATTGTATTTTACAGGTTATCCGTCCTGAAACAAATATGAATGTTTGCATGGTTTATGATACAGTGTATAAACTTCTAACCTATTTGCTTACAGACCAGGATGGATAATACATTCACTCGTTACAGATGTACCTCAGTGCAAACCTTTGAGTATCTGATGTAAAAACATGCAAAACACCTTTTTTTCCCCCTCTCAATTCTCAATGTGTGAATGTTTTCCATGGAATTCTATGTTATGTGCAAAGATCTACCATTTTACAGTTTTTCCTGATGGCTTAGATGCAGTTCTCACGTCAGGGACGTCATTCTCACCACTTTTATGCAGTTAAGAACCCCCCAAAGGTTAAGAAATTTCTCATAACATAGACTCACCTGTGCAAAAGACGCTAAAACAAAAGTCAGTCAATCACCAGCTATCGGCTGAATGAATAAAAAGCCCCTTCACTAAGGTTTTAGACACCAAATGGCTTTATACTTATTACTTTAAAACCTTACTGAGTAGCACAAGAGTGGTTAAAAATGTAGGTGTAATGTGTAGAAATTGAAATGTGAAGGATTTATTTGAAACTTTAAACCATGTAAGTGTTGAAACTGAGGGAGGGAGTGGGAGTAGAGGTCAATGAATTAGAAGGCAGAGGACCAAAAGGTCTCATTCCTCGCTGTTCTCTGTCCGCCATGCTGGAGTCATAACCACAGAGCGCCTGGAGCCGTGGTAAGTTTCCTTCAAAGATTTGTTTCAGTACATTAGCACTGTGATCAATCAATGCAGACACCAGACATCTATCATTCATCATTCAGAGCAGCAGCAAAAATGAGAGTGAATGAGCATTTTGGCTATGAGTAACGGTGTTAGCTAACTGGCTATCCGGCATAAAGATCACTGTGCTGCGGTGACACTCAGTCAACATGCTAGCAGTGTCTTCTCACTCAGTCTGACCCACTGGTGGCAGTAAAAGAGTACTGTTAGCGCCCACTCTAAACCACAGCACGGTCACTCAGGGACATCAGTACATCACACTTTAAATCACACTAAACCAGAGTCTTCCTCTGTACCTTAATACCGATTTAGCCATTCATTCATTACGATAAAAGAGAACTATACCAAGTAGGTATCATGGAGCAAACTGGGTTGATTTCTAAATTAATTTTACAATATTCATCTGAATTTTATGTATGTAACACCCATAGATTAATTTACCTAATTAATTCGTTTACCTATTTCCCGGTTCTATTTTCTCAGGTTTTTGAGGACCTCTTTCACACTGCTGTCCACGCATTCAGTGTAGTGGACGTTTTCCAGAGGTACTGTAGGATGTGTGCTGCTTTTGAATTTGATGTAATGGTTTGTTTAATGGGAGCAGACTTCTCTTCTCTTTTGTCAGTTTGTATAAACTCAATTCTTTTCCTCGCCTCCTCTCTGACCAGTGCCTCCCAACAGAGATTCAAATGGAGTAGGTGAGAAAGTCCAGTCAGCATCGCTGCAGTGATGAGGCATCTTTAGTTTGGAGCCTAATTTCAAAGTGATGTCAGCTACAAGTGCGAGTTTTCCAACGTTTACTGCAAGAAGTGCAAAGCGTGCAAATTCGTGAATGTATGACTGGAGAGGGCACGATTGATCGGTTGTATTCACTGATTTGAAAGGTTGTTATCACAGAGCTGTGGTTGTAAGTAGTATACA
The DNA here is from genome assembly GCF_051167445.1 of Perissodus microlepis. Lineage (NCBI taxonomy): Eukaryota > Metazoa > Chordata > Actinopteri > Cichliformes > Cichlidae > Perissodus > Perissodus microlepis. The sequence goes on from NC_140464.1 coordinate 19,885,184, forward strand.
TATGTAAAAAGAATAAATATGAGTGAAATTTGAATTACGAGTGTGCAGCTCTCAGCTCTAACTTTGGAGATGCAAAGCGTGAAATGATTGGATGGATGGATTTACCTTCATATGCTTCCTCGTGCTCTCTCTCCTCACCTGGAGAGACCCACCAACTCCTTATTCCAATCTCCTGCTGGGGAACCTCTTTCCCTTTGGATGTTTCCTTAACTTGACTTCACTTATTCTGTGTTACTCTGTGCCAATAACCGATCTCAAGGAGACTCACCTGAAACCATTATTCCTCTGTTCTCTCTGGTCTCTCCCTCCTTCCTCCTCACCGTTGCCGCTGAAGATGAAACTCTTCATCTTCTCAAAATTCATAGCCGTGAACATCTATCACACTTCTTCTCGTCCATGCTCTGCTTTGTTTATATCAAGCGTGGCATCAGTGATAGAGCAGTTATTACTGGCTCCACTACAGATCTCCATCTCTGATGTAGATAGATATTTTTTCTCATTTCTTTGGCAAAGCCCTTTGCAGTGCAATCCTTCAAGAGATACTGCTCATGAATAAAATTTGATTTGGCAGTCATCTATTTCTCTTGATACCTATGCAAAGAATATTTATTTCATTTCATCCCTTTTACTTCCTATTTCATCACCTGGGTATAAAAGTACAGGATGTCCTTAACTCAGTATTCAGGACACGTTATAAAGGCTTAACAGGATATAGCAAATAACACACACAAGTACAAAGACATGTGTTACTAATGAATACACATGATATCTTTGATATGCACAAAGAAAAAAAAGCTTCATTTCCAAATCCAATTAATGTGAGTATAAAGCCTGATGCCAATCAGAAGTTGAAACACCAACTGGAAGGAGGGAGTAACTGAGGTCAGAGGTGGACAGAGAACATATGAACTGTTGGGGCTGTCAGTGTAATTGGGCTCTGAAGACAGAGCCCGCTTACAGGGCTAAGTGGAGGTGAAGGTCTCTGAGTACTCACATGGAAACGGATTGAAGAGCATGTTAAAAATATTTTTACTGCAGCATTAATGTCCTTTCTTAGGCGAAAGACAATTAGTAAACAGACCAGGATAGTGACACTACAAACTAATGACAGCGTTATTTATTCAAAAGGAATCCTTCAGGCCATGGCAGTGTCAGCACTTGGGTATAAAACATGTTATATAATCTGTTGATAACTTTATTTTTCAGCCGTTCAGAAATTCAGATGTGACTTTGGTGAGACATGATGCATTCCATCTTTTCACTTCCATTCTGCTGGGAAAAAAAAAGAGAGGAGAGAGAACAAGCTATGTGCAAAGTGACCTTGTTGGGGCTTTGAGAGTAGTCAAACACACAAAGTATTTAGTGAATGCTGGGGATTTTTGTCTGAGAATGATTAGAGAAATATTTTGACAAGGATATAATAAAACTGTATCCATAGCAACAGCTCTGCTAATCACGAGGAAGCTGTCGGCCGGCTTGCCTACCTTTGTCTGCGAACATCAGCCTGAATAGATGGGAATGAATTCCTTTGATTTCAAAGGTTGGATAAAAGCAACAGCTGGAAAAGCGTGAGCCTGTGCTTTGTTACACAGAGAAAGGTCAGGTGGAGGGTGGGCTGCAGAGAGTCTCCTCTTTCTAATGCTATTTACACAAACACCGATGTACGCTTTTGCCTTCATTGTGAGTCAGTCAGTGTAGGGGTTGGACTGTTAATGTTGCATTCAGGCAAACATGGGATAAAAAGGCACTTTAGGTGTCAAGGTGAACAAAATTGATTTATAGAATGGAAATAAACAAAAAAAAAAGTTGGGCTGCCAATGATTTTAAAATCTCATAAACCCATATTTTATTCAGAACATAGAAAATAAAAGGGCGGGGAAGTAAGTGGTTCTAAATAAACAAACAAACAAAGCAGCTTGAAGAACAGTTTGCAACTAATAATGTTAATAGGCAACAGGTCAGTAACACGATTGGGTTATAAAAAGCATCTTAGAGAAGCAGTTTCTCAGAAGTAAAGGTGGGAAAAGATTTGCCACTCTGCAAAAAACTGTGACTATCTCATCATCTGCAGTCTGGTAAACGCGGCCCTGTCCCAACTTTCTTGTCACTTCTCCTCACATACAAGGTCTTAAATAATCAGGCCCCATCTTATCTTAATGACCTTGTAGTACCATATCACCCTATTAGAGCACTTCGCTCTCGCACTGCAGGCTTACTTGTTGTTCCTAGAGTATTTAAAAGTAGAATGGGAGGCAGAGCCTTGAGTTTTCAGGCCCCTCTTCTGTGGAACCAGCTTCCAGTTTGGATTCGGGAGACAGACACTATCTTTACTTTCAAGATTAGGCTTAAAACTTTCCTTTTTGCTAAAGCATATAGTTAGGGCTGGACCAGGTGACCCTGAATCCTCCCTTAGTTATGCTGCAATGGACGTAGGCTGCCGGGGATTCCCATGATGCATTGAGTTTTTCCTTTCCAGTCACCTTTCTCACTCACTATGTATTAATAGACCTCTCTGCATTGAATCATATCTGTTATTAACCTCTGTCTCTCTTCCACAGCATGTCTTTTATCCTGTCTTCCTTCTCTCACCCCAACCGGTAGCAGCAGATGGCCCCGCCCCTCCCTGAGCCTGGTTCTGCCGGAGGTTTCTTCCTGTTAAAAGGGAGTTTTTCCTTCCTACTGTCGCCAAAGTGCTTGCTCATAGGGGGTCATATGATTGTTGGGTTTTTCCTCTGTATGTATTGTTGTACGATCTACTGTACAATATAAAGCGCCTCGAGGCGAATGTTGTTGTGATTTGGCGCTATATAAATAAAATTGAATTGAATTGAATTGAGTTGAAATAGAACATTTTCTGAATTTAAACAGTTGATATGTTTATTTATGTAATTTAAATCCAACCTGGATTTTTCTCTTTTCTGTTATTGCTGATAATTGACAAAAACTGTGGCATGTGGGACATGGACTTTTTCTGGAGCAGAAGAACTTCGCCGGAGTGAAGGGAAATCACAAATTCCATTCATCTCACGATCACTTGACCGATCCAGCCTGCTGACGTTAACCTTTATCTTTCTTAGTAACCCGCTGCCTCCATCCATAACTGCTTTGCTGCACCCGGCAGTAGTGGCAGCATGTGAATGATAAAGATGCTTCCACATTCAACCATTCGTGGTGTGTTGATACTCCAAAACTGCCTGGTGTAGTATTTTTTGCCCAGTGCTCACGTCCATTGGGGGTTTTATTACCTGCTTGACTGACTTCCAGATGGTGAGAAATCAACAGGTTCTCAACCGAGGGTGACAAATAACTCCTTCTCTGTCAGATACAAAGGTGTTGTAGCAGTGCGAGCACGAGCACTGCAATATTGAATGCAGAGAGACGTCTTTCACAGGTGACAACCTTGGCATTCAGATGTTTTAAGGGTGGTAGTGGATTAAATCTTGCTTAGTTTTTCTTTTTACTATTGTGGTCACCCTGGCAAATGTGATAACTTGAAAATGAGAAGAAGTAGGAGCTTCAAATTGATACCATAGCTGCATCTGTTTGAATCTCAGAGGTCAAGTTTTCTGAAAAGCCTGAGAACTCAAGAAGGAAGTCACGTATGACTTTCAAATTGATACCACAGGTGTGTCTATAAGGAGGCTGATGGGTAGCACTGGGGGTTTTCCAATAGTTTCCCCTTTGTCTTCATTTGGTGAGTCTGGTTTGCTGACTTTGCTGCTGACTGGTCCACAGTCCAGGTTAACTCTGCACTTATAAAAACCATAAAAAAGTCTGTTCCACTGGACTCTTTAGAAACATAGATTTTTACAATTTGGGAGTGAGTCCCATCTCACCAGTGCCAAAGAACACTTGCTGCATATTCACAGGATTCCACTGGCTTTGAAATAATTGTAGTAGTTTGTAGCACGAAGGAGCCCATAAGCAGGCAGAGAGTTGTGATGATGACGGTTTTATTTATTTTTATTTACAAAATGTCCTCAGGAGTGATGATTCACACAGTCCACAGTGTCTAAGTCGCTCCACCACTGTTTCCTGCTCACAGCTCAACACCTCTATAGGTCAGGGCGTCTACTGAAATAGGAAAGGTGAAATCACACAATTACTGCCAGGTGTGTGATGACCAGCCTTCCCTGTCACTGTCTTCTGAACCCACTGCTCCACACCCTGCCCCATAGTTGAAGCCCTTTGCCCATGTCACTGGGCTGGATAAACTCAGAATAAGACCTAATTATGTCAACCAATCCAAAATAGCACTTCAGCCATTCTTGCAAGCTTAAATAAGCATAGTAAAGTAGTTTCTGTGCTGTATTCTTAGCTTTCCTCCAGTCGCTATTTGAATAAATCTACAAAAGTGAATTCCCCCTTGCTCTTTTCACACTTCTTAAATTGTAGTTTCATTTAAAGTCCAGTGATCTCTGCACTGAGACTCAATGCAAAACAAATGCAACGTCTGAAGAAGCTTCAGCCAAACCAAGCAGCATGTGGTTTCAGACCCGAGCTCAAAATCTACTCTCTGAACAGAAATCGAAGTTAGGAGGCTTTTCAAGTGTAGTATGAAACAATTTGGCTTTTTAATGAGCCGGACAATAACAGCATTTCCAGTTGTAAATACACTTACTGGACATTGTAAAGGTCTTAGTGGTTTTTTAAGCACTTGTGCAGAAGTAGGTATAATGGCAGTGAATAGAAAATAAGAGAAATTTGGGCAAATCTAAACCAAAAAGTAATTTTTTTTCTCAGATACCCCCTGTTAAAACCCACGCTGACTTCCCTCTGGGGCTCCAGGGAAAAGCCTTCACTCAGGGACTTTCAACTGGAGCAAAGCACAAAGAACTTTGTGTGCAGCTCAGATTTGGTCTCCACAAAGAGGCCTGATGGCACAGGAAGCCATGCGGGAGGGAGGCAGAAAAAAGCAGCGACGTGCTGCGTCGGGTTCCAATTAACTCGGACAAAAAGAGAAAATCTCATTGTTTTAAATCACTGACACTTCCCTCCGTGCTGTCCCTCCCCTGACATGCACACACGATCACTGTGGTTTCATCTTACCTTTCATATATCCAACACTCTCTGTGATTGTGTGGCTGTGTGTCGCACAGGCCGATGCACTCTTTAATCTCAGCCACACGCACACATTCATAGACCTGTAGCTGCTATTGTTAATGCAAGAAGCTAAAACAATCTTGTTTTTTGGGGATTACTATTAAATTTCACCACAGATGTGCTGATGTAACTGAAGATAGAATTAAGTTTTTCAATTCAATACATACTTCAAACATAAAGATTTATACACAAATTTTTATTTTCCAGCTTAATCAGAAGAGGAATGTGTCAAATGCGAAACGAATCAACAAATTTCTCTTGGCTGCAGAAAACACCGAGTATTCAAAAGTTAACAGTTAAAATTAAAAGTTAACAGATGATTCACACATAAACATCTGCACTACTTTTGATGTGTAATTAATTGTTTGATTTAAGGAGAAGACCACTCTGTACTTATACAGTTAGGTCCTTAAATGTTTGGAACCTGAAACATTTTTTGTAGTTTAGCTTCTGAAACCACAAAAGCTGATTTTAAATCAAATAGATAAGGTGTGATTAAAGGTCAGTCTTTCAGCTTTAATTCAACAGATTTTGCAGCCATTATTATACACAGCCCCCACTTTCAGAGGCTGAAATTGGATATTTGAGTGACAAGTGGTTTTATGACCTGGTGATGGAACTGAAGCAGATTCAATTCAATGTGTTGAATTTAATATTTGATAGCTGTTCAGTGGAGCTTTGCAACATGAGGTCAAATGAGATGTTCATGTAAATGAAGCGAGTTCATTATTAGTTAGTGGGTGGTTCATTATTAATAAGGATGAATTCACTCACCAGCTCAGCAACACTAAAGGGACTTAGAACAAATCACTGGTTACACTCAAGATCAGGAAATCCAGATTAGACTTAAAACATTTAAAAGAGCCTGAACAGTTTTGTTAAAATTATTTGAACAGATGAAACCAACATGAACTTTAAAGGAGATGGGGAGAAACAGCTCATTATTTAAAATGTAACACATTATCTGCTAATCGTAAGCAGTGTCATGCAGCATATATGGTTGCCAGTGCAACTGGATCACTAGTGTTGATGATGTGACTGCTGATAGAAGCAGCAGGATGAATTGTGAAGTGTACAGGGCTATACTCTCTGCTTGGACTCAGCCAAATGTTGCAGCTCTTCACAGCGTAAATGGATAATGACTCAAAGCAAATTGAGAAAGCAACCCAAATGTTGCTCTAGACAAAGAAATGGGATATTCTTCAAGATCCAAGTCATCAGCTGATCTCAAAACAAAACTGGTTGCGGTGGGGTGGCTGTAGTTCATAGCAGCGCAGGTCATCTGTTAATCTGATGGTTGGTTGTTCAATCCAGTCTGCATGCCAAAGCGTCCTCGAGCAAGACACTGAACCCCAGGTTGTTCTGTTGACTGTTAGATTGAAAGCAGGTGTAGAAAAAAGTGCTCGTGTCTGCCAAATTTGGACAAAGCGTGCATCTCTGTGGGAATAAAAACAGGTCAGCTGATGTCTGGTTGTTGTCATGTCATTCTGTCAGAGGGTCTTTACATGAGGCTGAGCAGACATTTGCCTCCCGATTCATCATGGGGATAACTTTAAAAATGAAAGAGTACATTCCTAGAAAACACCTTTAATACAACATCTAGCAAGTAAATGAAAAAAAAAAAAAAAAGCAAAGGCGATTTGCTGGGGAAAGTGCAAACAAATAGCGCAGGTAAAAAGAAGCAGGAGTTTGTGTAAAATCCTCTGTGTGGCAGTTACATCTGGGGTGAATCTAATTTCAGCTTCCAGCGACAGGGTAAAAGACACTAGTATCACCTGAATCACCATTTTAGTATGCAAGCAAGGATATTCAAGTGTTGCGAAGCACCTGTCTTGCCATTCATGCAAATTCTCACCAGGCTTAAAAAGCATTTTCAGCGAAAGCTTAGGGAGAAGCTCATTCAGCTTCTCCCAGCCCTGCAACAGTTAAAAAACACTCCCCACTGGCAGCCAGAGCTGCTGGTGGCATGTGATTGAGGGAGTGAGTGGAAAAATGCCTTTAGTGTTTATGCAAACTGAAAACATTCACTTTAGGAAAAATTACAGCAGTCTGCTACTTCTAATTAATCCAGTACAACTGCTGTTCAGCAAAAGCAAACAAATAATGAGTACAGCTTCATGGACAGTAATGATGGCTGTCATTATATGAAGGAAGCATGTGGGAAGAAATGGCTGCAGTTTTCTATCACACTGTATTTCTTAATGGTTTGGAAATGCACGCCTGGCCCAGACAGTGACCGTCAATAGGCTGAAAGCGTGTTTGGAAGAAAATGGCTCAATCGCTCATAAACACAGCAAACCAGCTGTGCAGTCTTGTGCGTCACTTTCAGATGGACACTGAGCGATAAGGACATTTCCTTATTATTTGTGATGCTGGGGCACGAGAAACGGAAACTGGAATGAGCTGAAAATACATGCAGATTCCTCCCGCTGAGAGCAGACACTGTGACACAGATATTTTTTGAGATAAAAATGTTAAATGCGGACAAAGCTCCAACTGTGAAGCCAGTAATTACTGTAAGAGATACTGTACGAGCGGCCCGTGGCTCAAACCTCCCACTCAGAGTGCCTCAGAAAGGCTGAGGACAAGCCAGGCCGATGGCATTAGCCCACAGCAGCACAGTTTTTACACTCAGCATAATGAAAAAAGCACAGCAATCGTGTTCACACAGGTGACTTACAGCCTCAAATGTGATTAAAGTGCAGAACAACAGCATATAATCTCTCAGGTTTCAATTATTGGATGTAATTATGGCAACAGCTAAACACGCCATATTCATGTCTGCTGTGTGCTATGAAGTTAAATACATGAATGACTCAGGGGAAATCATATGCAAAGCAATGCAGAGGCAGGAACAACAGGCCACTCTTCGCTGAGAACTTCACAGGAGGAGGCAGAGGTAGATCGTGCTGTAAGGATCTCTGCAATTTCTCTTTTGATATGAGTGTTTGTGCATCCGTGTCCTGCTTTAGGAGACTGTCCCATGTTTGCATCGATTAACGGAGCATGTAACATGCCCTCAAAGATGCACCGGAAATGCAAAAAGGCATCGTGTGTAGTCGGGAAAGGATTTTTCTAAACGCTTCTCGGTCTGACAGTCCAGATTTCTGAGGCTTTTGATCACACTGTCATTTAGCAGAGCTCATCACAAGAATAATTCATGATATGCAACCAATTTCACTCTGATGATCACAAGTGAAAACAACGCCGGAGAGAGAAGTAATCAAGACCTTCATTCAGAAATCTGAGCGCCCCCAGAGCGCTGTGGTGATTTTGTTTTCAGCTCTGAATGAAATACAAAGGACGACAAATCACACACACACACGCACGCACGCACGCACACACACACACACACACACACACACACACACACACACACACCCTGAAGTCATTACTTATACTCTCTATATATCTATTCTTTAGGGAACACATGGACTGTTTGCATAAATTACTTTGATTAATTTAACTGCTGTAATAACCTTATAGTATAGAAACCAACAACTCTAAACAACATGCAATAAAAGGGTTTTTCTTTTACATGACACATGGATAGAGACTTCTTATACAGAGTGTACAGTAAAATTATGCTGAGCAGTGGACAATGGAGGCCATTAATGAAGTGACTTACACCTGCTCACTCTTTCTTTCTACTGCTGCACCGCCTAATAGCATTTAGAGAACAAAGATTGAGGGTTAGAGCACCAGCCTCACTTGCTAAGAGGACGATCCAGGCACCACATCTGATAATAAAGTGGCTCCTGTCCTGAATTATTAATAATAAGTGCTTTCCTTCCAAAGAACGGGGATCGGCAGCCCACAGGGGGTCCTGTGAGTTTCCAGAGCCTTGAAAAATCTTAGCTGCACTACTTTGTTCAGCTGTAACACTGATATCCCACATAGGCATTGTAAGACATCCTTACAATATTGCATTTTTAGTGTTGTAAGTCGGCTGCACCAGAGAAGAGCTTCTGTAGCTTTGATTCGAGTAGAAACAGATTGTGAGCTTGGCAACGTAAGTTCAACCCTATATCTAAATAACAAAAGACACTATTAATACTATAAATAAAGCAAACTGCTACGTCATGGTTATTGGCATTTTAAATATCACCTGCAGGCAACTACCATTTTTGTTATGATTTATAAAACAGAGTTTAAATCCTGTTGCAGGTCTAATGCACATATACTATACATCCCATAACCCCCTTACATGCTAATAGACTCCATCAGAAATGCATGCAGGACTTTCCTAACCCACTAATTGGCAGTGCATGTGGAGATGGAAGAGTAGCCCGGGGTTTGAACTTCTCTCTCAAGTTCTCTTTTGTTTTGTATTATTTTTTTATGCAGCTTTTTCTGAAGCTTTTGATTTGACACTATGGATGCTATGAATGGAGATGCTGTTTGAACATTTCTGCCTCGAACTACAGTGTTCGTTCTAATCATAACTTGATATTACATCAAACTTTACAACAAAAAAGAGCATACTACTTCCTGCATTAACACCTGTTAACTGAATGCAAGCCTTTTGCTGCAGACCTGACCAGTACAACAAAATACAGTGACCGGACACTTTGTTAGGTACAGTTTGATAGTACCAGATTGGACCCCCTTTTTGCCTTTAGAGCTGACTTAATTCTTCATGGCACAGATTCATCAAGGTGCTGGAAACATTACTCAGAGATTCTTCATATTGACATGACAGCATCCAACAGTTGCTGTAGATTTCTCAGCTGCACAGCCATAATGTGAGTTTCCTGTTCCACCACATCCCAAATCTGCTCTATTGGGTTGAGACCTGGTGACTGTGGAGGGCATTTGAGTACAGTGAACTCATTGTCATGTTGAAGAAACCAGATTGAGATGATATGAACATGTTGGGATAGTGTGGGATAACTGTGGTTATAAAAGCAGAAAATGTGGTGTTTAAATAATGTTCAGTTGGTACTAAGTGACCCAAAGTGTGCCAAGAAAATATCCCCCACACCAGCAGCCTGAACTTTTGAGACAAGGCAGCATGGATCCATGCTTTCATGGTGTTTATGCCAAATTCTGAGCCTGCCATCTGTCGCAGCATAAATCAAGACCTGTCAGATCAGCAGTGTCTTTCCAAACTTTTGCTGTCCAATTTTGGTGACCCCATGCGAACTGTAGCCTCATTTTCCTGTTCTGAGCATAAACAGTATAAGAGATGGATGTAGCTATTGTGTCATCACCAATTTGTTTTTGAAGTCTTGGTTTAAAGCTTTGAGATGAGCGCCAATTTGCTTTTAAAAAAACGGGTCTGACTGTGAAACCACACGTTCATTGAGTAATGCACTTTGATGGACAGCTGATAAATGGTAAATGGCCTGTATTTGTATAGCGCTTTTCTAGTCCCTAAGGACCCCAAAGCACTTTACACATCCAGTCATCCACCCATTCACGCACACATTCACAGCTGTCCTGGGGCGCACTGACAGAGGCGAGGCTGCCGGACACTGGCGCCACCGGGCCCTCTGACCACCACCAGTAGGCAACGGGTGAAGTGTCTTGCCCAAGGACACAACGACCGAGACTGTCGGAGCTCGAACCGGCAACCTTCCGATTACAAGGCAAACTCCAAACTCTTGAGCCACGATCGCCCTAAAATAATGGTATGACCAAGAATTACCCCCCCCCATTGATTTCAGTCTGCAATTTACTGACATCTAGTGGTGAGATGTTACACACTGTAACTTAAGAAAATATAGCACAAACTTAGAAGCATGTATCGTGTGTTGTAGTTTTATTTTAGTAATGTTAACTTCTATGTCAGCTTTGCTACATCTGTTCTCTGAATGATTTATCTTAAATTTAGGTATCATAGTGCAATATAATGCTGTATGATGTCCCACATTTTCTTTTTGTGATAACTGTCATATAATTATTTTTTAACCTGCGGGGAGCTCATGGGGTCATGACACGTCCACAATGTAACAACCCGAGTAATATCATCATCATCATCATCATCGCCTCAGAGTGTCTCCCGAGTTCTGAGGCCCTTTGGTAGCTGCTTTCACATTAGCTTTCACCTACCTCTGCACAGAGTCAAGCTAAGCTGCTGGTGCGAGCTGTCAGAACGATAATTCCCCTTTTACTTTGAAGAGTAGGATTTAGTTTAGTGTGTGAGAAAATTTGGTAAACAGCCTCGGGTTTTTCCGCTCTGATCCGAAACTTAAAATGTATGTGGCGAAGTGAGAGATTCGATGTGAAACAAAGATAGAGGTGGACAGTAGTTTTCCAGTTCCACCGCCTCATCTGGTGCGCTCCCAACTCCGAGCGGGATCTAAAATGAAAAGCGTGTTACTCATCTGACGGCTTGCCCCTGCTGGCTCTGGCTCAGGTGTATTTTCCAAAAGGTAACAGAGAGTTCTTGCACGTACTCGACAAGGCTTCCCGTCAGTCCGGTGCAGAGAAGCATGGAGCAAACCACAGGAAGAGTGGCAACAATCTGCCTCGCCCTGACGTACACCTTCCTCTGGGAGACGCTGACAGGACTCCCGTCTTATGAAATGCACAGAGTTTCCAAACTTTGTTGTTTCTTTCATGTCTTTGTTCTCTTTTTGTATCAGTCACAAGTTGGCTTCCTTGTGTAAAACAGCGGTGTTATATGTGGGGAAAGAGAGTGCTCCCACTTCCCCCTGCTAGATCAAACCCACCAGTAACTACTTATGAAAAGCGCCTTCATTATGAATTGAATGCAGACATACTAGTGTCATCTGCTTTGGTGACTTTTGTCAGCACCCTGTTGGAAAAAAGAATCCTCCACTCCCTTCCTGGCTGTCAGCTACAAAGACTAAACTTTATCAACCAAAGTCATGACATGAGATCAAGTCAAAGGTTGTTGTGGATTCATAAATATTTTTTCATGCAGAAATTAAAAGTGTTTTGCAGAGGTATATTAGGACAAATCAGCAGATCATCCCAGCTGAAATCCCTCTTGCCATGAACCTGCCACTAAGCCTGCAGGGACAACTTGCAGAGAGAATGAGTGGCAGATTAGAGATTCACCTCGACATAGGTGACATCCACCTCCTGACATAATCGTGTGAAGCATCTGATATAAATAACAGTTTAAGCTGCATTTGGGGTGACAGATCTTCAGTCAGACTGCAGTCTTTTTTTTCTTTTCCATTTTTTAAATAATTTTACCTTGAAAGCAGGAGAGTCACCGGTATGATCCTGGGATTTTGGTCTCTTGAGTGCAAACCCTGGGGAAAGCTCCAGTGCTCTCCTGTCTTTGCTCATCTTACTGTACCCTTCTCCATGGCACAGCCTTATAAGAGTGTGAAATAACTCAAATAACACCATCACACCTCCTCCTCCATGCTTCACAGTGGGAACCATGCATGTAGAAACCATTTGTTCACTTTTTCTGTGTCGCACAAAGACACGGCAGGTGGAAACAAAAGATCTCAAATTTGGACTCATCAGACCAAAGCACAGATTTCCACTGGTCTAATGTCCATTCCTTGTGTTTCTTGGCCCAAACAAATCTCGCCTTAGTAGTGGTTTCTTAGCAGCAATTTGACCATAAAGGGCTGATTAACGCAGTCTCCTCTGAACAGTTGATGTAGAGATGTGTCTGCTACTGGCATTTATCTGGACTCTAATCTGAGGTGCTGATAACTTGCGATTTCTGAGCCTGGTGACTCGGATGAATTTATTCTCCGCAGCAGAGGCGACTCTTGCTCTTCCTTTCCTGGGCGGTCCTCACGTGAGCCAGTTTTGTTGTAGCGCTCGATGATTTTGGCGACTGCACTTGGGGACACAGTCAAAGCTTTTGCAATTTTCCAGACTGACTGAGCTTCAGTTCTTAAAGTAACGACGGACTGTCGTTTCTCTTTACTTAGCTGATTGGTTCTTGCCATAATATGAATTCAATTCCTGACGATTTCAAGAGACATCATCATGAAGCTTATTGGGAGAAGGCCAAGGGTTTGCAGCGCTGTCAACAAAAGAAAGGCAGGCTACTTTGAGGAATCTGAAATATAAGACATATTTAGGGTTCTTTATCATTTTTTTCTTTGCCACATAATTCCACATATCTTGCTTCATATATTTGGTGTCTTCAGTTTGGATCTAAAATGTAGAAAGTTGTAAAAATTAAAAAAAAACAACCAATGAATGAGAAGGTGTGCCCAAACTTTTGACTGGTAGTGTACACGTCTGACTCTACCGTCATAGGCATGCGTGATTCACAGTTTATCTGGTGAGGCTTGAGTGGGCCTTGGCCTCTCATTTAATCTCCCTTTAAACCACATATCTTCTGATTGGCTTCCCCTCTGTAAACAGTAGGTTTGAAAAGTAGGCGGGTGGGACCTCTACTGACAATACCATGTGCCTGAGATGACCATATTAGGAATAATTGCTCAAATTGACATCACACAGAGCTATGAATGAAAAAACAACAACTGAGTGTCATGTACTGAGCATGTGGCTCGCAGCAAATAACTGTTAATACTCTGATCTCATTATTTGAGTTTTGGGCCATGTTTAGTATGTGATTGTACTATTTTAACTGTATAAAATAGAATAGCTCCAACTTACAAATCCAGCTCAGAAAGGAGTGCTGATGGGAACAATCCTATAGGAATAGGTGTATGTGCACACACTACTGAATGCTGCCTGCTTGGTAAAGTGTGGTTATATAAGGCCTGAAGGGATTTGGTGTAGGAAGAGGACAGATAGGGAAGGTGGAAAGACACTCAAAGAACACAATTGTATTAAAAGAGGAACACTGGATTCCCCTTGATGTCTTCTTTCTTCTGCAGTTATGCACAATGCACAATAACATAACACGATTCACAAACTGGATGGAAAAATAATAGAAACTTAAAGCTAAATCAAACCACCTTTACTAAATAATAAATAATAGGCGATACATACATAACCCAAAATGCACAAACCTCTCTCTGAACTTTACTCAACTGGGAGAAACCAGCTAGCTATGCCAGGCAAATCTCCTCAAAAAAAGAAAAATACACTATATACACTTTTTCTCTTCTTCCTTTTACTAGAAGTACTTGTAGAAATGTTCTACTAAGCCAGAGCCAGGCTTCTGTTTTCTTCATTTCTAGTCTTTGTGATGTGCCTGCTTAGATTTCATATTTAACAGCAAGACAAGAAAGTGATATTGATCTTCTCCTCTAACTCTCAACAGGATAACAAAAATGCCTCTTCCTCCCTAATAACAGTGGAACATTTCTTTTAAATGTCAGCATGAACACGGTAATTTGAGCATGGTAATAGTACATCACACTGCATTACTTGCAGATACACAAATTTATAGTAGCAATAATCACATGTTTGCATATGTAGCTTTTTCACGATGTGGTGATACTTCAGAAATATGATAACTCATAGAAGCTCCTAAAAGCCCAAGCTGTCCCGATCAGTGATAAAGGTTTATGGATTGTTTCAAACTGATGCAGTAGCTGATAAAAGAAAATGAAGACATAGGAAATTATTATCTGGTATCAAAGGTGCATCACAATCAGAGTTTGTTCCCTCAACATTACGTAACTCTTCTGCTCCGACGAGCACAGACAGTCTGTTCAAGAATATCTAAACTTTCTTCAGCACTCCGGGGGAAGAACTCCCTCCCCTGTTGCGGCTCTATGTCATGCAACACTGCAGGCATGGTTAAGCTAGCTCTTTGAGTTTCAGGTGCCTGTAAATGTGGGTGTAGGCAGCTTTGGGACTCCTCAAAGAGTGCTTTAGGTACATGAGAGCAAAGGCCAAGGAGTCAGATCCATGAAAGCTCGATAAAGCAGGTCTCCCATTGCTGTACTTAAAAAAAATAAAAAAAATACCATCCTTTTTTAGTTCTCTTTTTCAAACACAGCCAATTAAAGCTACACAAATGGTTGACACAGCACTTGGAAAACACCACTGCAAATTCATCCTTATGCTTAGTGGGGCAAAAGGAATTTAGAGTGTAGTCTGGGGAAAGCGGCCAGTTTTAAACATGTCCTTGGGATAGATGGTGACTTTGACTACATCATGGCTCTTCACCTCCAGTAGTGCTGTGCCAGCAGAAATCACAACTCCACTTCACTCAAAACAAAATGCAGGAAACTCCCACTGGCTCAATAAGCCCAATTATAGATTCTGGGTTTATATCTTCAGGGCTGAATGGCATTAAGCGAGAAAAGAAAATGGCACGTAAGTACGAGTCATTTCTTATTCATCGTGAATATGTTAAAAAGTTAAATTGTGGTTAAAAGAAACTACTTTGTATTTAGGATTGAACATAATGTGGTTGGAAAACGCAATCTGATATTTTTAAGATGCTGCTGTTTCCTAACGTTCACAGATAGATATCAGTCCCACACTAAGAGAAAATTATGCATAGACAGAGACAAGTACTAGATTATTAGGTTTACTACTTTAGGAAAGACACTGGAAAAGATTAAAGTCCAATTATTACAGCAAATATTGGGGCTTATTAAACAGGCTATTAACAGACAGGGGTACAGATGGCACAGGTTGCTTCACTACTAAAATAACATAAAATGTTTTATATGAATGACTTTGTAGGTCAATGGTTAGCACTGCTGCCTGACGCCAAGATGGTCCTGGATCTCTGTGCTCAAGAGAATTTCACTTCCTGGTTAAATCGCAGTTCACACGGCACCTCTTTTTTAAATTATTTCTGAGAGTTTCATGCAAAAACTTTCTGACAGCTTTAATATTTGTACATTACTGCCTACTCCCATAGCGCCACACATATTTCACCAGTCTGACCTTATCCAGTTTGGGTTTTGTAACGGTTAGTTGCACATTACATCCAGCAGAGACTGGTGAAAATACAGGAAAAAAGTCTATCTATGTATCTATCTATCTATCTATCCGTCTGTCTGTCTGACTATCTATTTTCACATCTCTCTCTCTCTCTCTCTCTCTATACATACATACACATATATACATGTGTATATATATGTATACATATATATATGCACATATATATATATATATATGTATATATATATGTATATATATGTATATATGTATATATGTGTATATATATATATATATGTATATATGTGTATATATATGTATCTATGTATGTATATATATATATATATATATATATATATATATATATATATGTATATGTATGTTGGGTATCGAAGAATCCATAGGTCCCTCATCCTATTCAGGAACTCAATGGGGATGTGGCGTACAACACTAGAGGCCAACTCCAAGTAGGGCTGGGTATCGTCACTGATTTCTAGAATCGATTCAATTCCGATTCACAAGGTCCCGAATCGATTCGATCCACGATTCGATTTAATTTGATTCGATTCGATTCAATTCGATTTGAATCTGGGAAATTTTGACAGTCAGGAATATTATAATTCAGATCAGTACATTTACATATTTTTGTATCTATAAAAAGGAAGCTGACACATGCAAGACTTTATCAAAGGTGTAAGCATCACAGCAGATGCCTTTGTGTCAAAGTAGCTGAAGATAAAACAGAAAAACATGAAGGCGATTTTTCTGGCCTGGGATTTTATAAAAATAGTCTGCAGTACATCAAAAACAAAAGAAAACCATTAATCAACACATGAACATTACCTCTGAAGTTACAGCGGTTTTATTAGAGACACGGCTAAGCGTTTTGCATTTTGCATAATTTTAAAAAGTTTAAATTTGTTCAGTATTGAACAGCAGAAATTAGGTTTTCTTTTCGGAAGTAAGTAAAAGGAAAAAAAAAAAAACGTCGGCCGACAGCGCTGTAAACAACGGTAGACTTGTGCGTAACAAGCAAGCGAATAATGCAGAAAACAGATTTTTAGACGGGAAACTGTTCTTGAAGTACACTGAGAGAGAGAGAGAGAGGGAGAGAGAGAGAGAGAGCTGTGCATCGTGGTCGAAGCAAAACAGCAAAAGTAAGAGTGAATACATGACGATGTTTATGTGAAGCGTAGTTTGGATCTTCTTTTGCTGCTGGTTCGGTCAATATTGTTTGGAGGGACATCAAACTAACAGCTTTAAAATCAGTGCATAAAGGGCGTGAACACAAAGCGCGGACCCGCCGACAGATCAGAATCAGCGAGCTGTCGGCTCTCAGCCCCGACTGGAAAGGCGACATCTAACTGATTCTGATCCGCGGGTTGCGCTGTGTGTTTAAGTCTTTGTGCAGAATCCGTGTTCCTGCTCTCATTTACTGTCTTAGCTGTTTGGTGGTTGTAGAAATTTTGTGAGATTTTACCAGAGATTCTGGCATTTCAGGCAAAATTAATTTATATTAAAAAATCGATTCAGGATTTTAATGAATCGATTTCACGTTATCCAAGCCAGAATCGATTTTAATCGATAAATCGATTATAAAAACCCACCCCTAACTCCAAGCCCATAGCACAAGTCACCATCAAGTGCGGGATCTACCAAGGAGATGCTCTGTCCCCACTGCTGTTCTGCATAGGCCTGAACCCCCTCAGTGAGATCATTAACAAGACTGGCTACGGATACCGACTACGGAACGGAGCAGTTGTCAGCCACCTCCTGTACATGGATGACATCAAGCTGTATGCCAAGAGTGAACGAGACATTGATTCACTGATCCACACTACCAGGCTATACAGCAATGACATTTGAATGTCGTTCGGACTGGAGAAGTGTAGTCGGATGGTAACAAAGAGAGGGAAGGTAGTCAGAACTGAGGGGATTGAACTACCAGAAGGCAACATTGCAGACATAGAGGACAGTTACAAGTACCTGGGGATTCCGCAGGCGAATGGGAACCATGAAGAGGCCGCTAGAAAAGCTGCAACCACCAAGTACCTGCAGAGGGTCAGGCAAGTCCTGAGGAGTCAGCTGAACGGTAAGAACAAGATCCGGGCCATCAACACGTACGCCCTGCCCGTGATCAGGTACCCTGCTGGGGTAATAGGCTGGCCAAAGGAGGAGACAGAAGCCACTGACATCAAGACAAGAAAGCTCCTTACCATGCATGGAGAGTTTCACCCCAAGTCCAGCACCCTGAGGCTGTACGCTAAGCGGAAGGAAGGGGGCCGGGGACTGGTGAGTGTCAGCACCACAGTCCAGGATGAGACAACGAACATCCAAGAATACATTGGGAAGATGGCCCCAACTGACCGAGTGCTCAGTGAATACCTCAGGCAGCAGAAACACAAGAAAGAGGAGGGAGACGAGGAACCATCATGGAAGGACAGGGCCCTGCACGGTATGTACCACCGGCAGATAGAGGAGGTGGCTGATATCCAGAAATCCTACCAGTGGCTGGACAAAGCTGGACTGAAAGACAGCACAGAGGCACTAATCATGGCAGCACAAGAACAAGCTCTGAGTACAAGATCCATAGAGGCTGGGGTCTATCACACCAGGCAAGACCCCAGGTGCAGGCTGTGTAAAGATGCCCCAGAGACAATCCAGCACATAACAGCAGGGTGCAAGATGCTAGCAGGCAAGGCATACATGGAACGCCATGACCAAGTGGCCGGCATAGTGTACAGGAACATCTGTGCCGAGTATAACCTGGAAGTCCCGAGGTCAAAATGGGAGATGCCCCCAAGGGTGGTGGAGAATGACCGAGCTAAGATCCTGTGGGACTTCCAGATACAGACGGACAAAATGGTGGTGGCTAACCAACCGGACATAGTGGTGGTAGACAAACAGAAGAAGACGGCCGTAGTGATCGATGTAGCGGTTCCGAATGACAGCAATATCAGGAAGAAGGAACACGAGAAGCTGGAGAAATACCAAGGGCTCAGAGAAGAGCTCGAGAGGATGTGGAGGGTGAAGGTAACGGTGGTCCCCGTGGTAATCGGAGCACTAGGTGCGGTGACTCCCAAGCTAGGCGAGTGGCTCCAGCAGATCCCGGGAATAACATCGGAGATCTCTGTCCAGAAGAGCGCAGTCCTGGGAACAGCTAAGATACTGCGCAGGACCCTCAAGCTCCCAGGCCTCTGGTAGAGGACCCGAGCTTGAAGGATAAACCGCCCGCAGGGGCGTGCTGGGTGTTTTTTTTTTTTTATATATACATACATATATATGTATGTATATATATATATATATATATATATGTATGTATATATATATATGTATATATATATATATATATATATGTATATTAGGGGTGCAACAATACTCGTATCGATATTGAAGGCATATGTAATTTATTTTATCAACTTTTCTTCTGACGATGCTGTCTGTGTTGAGCGCTCAGTGGATCTGCGTTCGACTACTCCGCCTAGGCTGCACTGTCGAGCGCAGATCCACTGAGCGCAGCGCAAGCCAGCAAGACAGAAGTTGAGCTCGTTGCAACATGGCAACTGCCTCAACGCTACCCGAAATTGAACCTCCCCCACCCTCATTCAGATCTGGCGTTTGGAACTATTTTGGTATTCATGTGACGTATGACCCTGAAGGTAAGCGCGTCATGGACAAAAGTAAAACAGTATGTCGGATGTGCCACGCAATGCTCAATTGGTGGGAACTAGTGCGTTAGCGCAGTTAGCTCGTTAACGTGTTGACGCCATCCAGCCCCACGCACGGGGCGATCCGCGGTAACTCGTTAACGGAGATTTGCGACGTTATGGCGTTAATGTCATTTTAACGAGATTAATGCTGACAGCACTAGTGGGAACAAAATGAATATGACTGCACATTTACTCCGACATCATCCTAGTGCAAAGACAAGTGGAAGCAGACAAAAACAACAAGCACGCATGCTACAAACTTTACCCGAGTCATTTAGACAGCCGTTAGCACGTGATTCTCCTTATGGGGACCTGATATGTTTAATATGCTGCTGAGAATATAGCCCAGAAGAAGCGTATAGTATAGCTTTTATTTTGGAAAAAGACATTTCTGTTTAATAAACTCTCTTTTCCAAAGATGAGTGATTTCTCGATCACATAGATTTTTTTTATTATTATTATTTTGTTGTTTCAGCAACATTAAATTTAAAAACTGTACTTTTGAGTTAAAATATATTTTTTATTTTTTTTGTATCGAACCAAACCGAACTGTGAATTTTGTGTATCGTTGCACCCCTAATGTATATATATATATATATATATATATATATATATATGTATATATATATATCAGTGTTGTTCTGTCAGGAAATGCTTTGTGTCAAATCTATAAAAGGCATCTAAATAGACAGAAATTAAAACTTTTTAAGTTTGAATTTCTTTAATTAATATTTTTTCAATTAATATTTAATTTATATTTTAATACACTTCCTTCCTCCAGATATAGGCCTTTATGGGCTAATGAACAACTGATTTTTTCTTTTACAGTCACTGCAAACATACGCCATATAGAATCTGATGCTGGACATTAAACAGCATGTGAAGTGTTAAAAATAAAGTCAGTTTTTCTGCAGCAATGATAATTAAGCATTTAACACTGATGGGGAACACATTTCTGCAGATTAATTACTTTTACTTTTCATTTTACTTGCAAAATTTTTCAGCAATAGTTTTATGTGTACTCAGGTGTTTTTATAGTATTTGATTGCTTATTTTCCTCCACCACGTGTCATTTTTAGCTAATAATGGCCTTTCCTTGCCTTTCTGTAAAAGTCATTGAATACCACTAATATCTATTTAAAAAAAAACTGCTGCAAAAGCTATTTTTTTATGATGACATACCATTTTAAGTGTTTAATTTTTTCTCATTTGGGAACTGCTGAAACATGAGAAATTGAGAAAGTGGTTAAATGTGATGTTATTCCTCAGTTCAGTTAATTTGAGATTAGTGTAGCTACATGCATGTTCAGTTGAATCATAAATATAGCTCGTTGGTTGGGAGACTCAGCCCCCGGCGTCATGGGGTTAGTAACAACAATCCCAACAGCAACAAAAGCAACTGCACACAAAGAAAATTAGCTAAATAATAACAGAAAACCTTCAATTAGGATTTAACTTTACAGATTTATTTTACCAAAGTCCCTGAAAAGGCTCTGGAGTTCAGAAATTTTTTATTTTTATGATTGTTTTTATTTTTTATGGATCTCAAAACATAATCATCACACATTCTTCTTCTTCTTCTTTTTCTTGCCAGATTACACTGCTGATCACACCAAATGATCACACTAGATCCCTGCAATGCTGCAGTGGTATTCACAAACTACCAAAGGAAATAAAAGCAAGCACACAGCATTATTACAGATATTTAGTGTGTTTTAAAAATAATTTAATGACATTGATCTTAGATATAAAAAAGAAAATTAAATGAAGACAGTGTCTCTTATATTAAAACCACTGTCAACCACAGAGTTACTGTATATTTTATATTTTTTACAGTATTATCATAAATACAGTGACTGTCTGTAACATGATTTTAATAAAAAATAGAAGTTATTATCAGTGTATATTGGTTTTGACCAAGAACAATGAATACAATCAAAGGCATGTGTATTGATGCCGCTGTTAGGATTGAGCTTATTGGAACAGTGAAGAAAATGTTACTGTATTTCCATCCATTGTTAAGATATTTTAGTCTGGGCTAAAGTGGTGGAAGAACTAACTGCCCAACACGATTATTCTGTGTAACTTCTGTATCATAAAGAACCAACAGCAGCAGCACAGGTGCTTTGGCTCAGCTGAAAACTAGCCTGATACTACAACAATGGATGTGAGTTTGTGAGAAACTGCCTGGTGGCTTGAAAGTCATTAAAGGTAATTGTGAACAAAGCGCTGCAGGGAGTCACATGCTGGGAACACGTCCTGTGATGTTAAGGCCAAAGGCTTGAGCTACCATGAGATGATATAGTTCACTGGCTGAATGACTGAAGGCAGAAACACTTTTGTAGCAAGGGCACCCTCTTCAACAATTTAATACAAATTGCAGTAATATCCCCCACATGCATAATGCAATAGCTAAATTTAATAACAAAACAGAATGACAAATAAAAATTCAGCCTCATAATGGTAATGATCCTTTGCCGTAAAAGCAAGGAAGGATGTAGCTGGGATATTTTTCGCTCTCTGCAATGCAGTTGACTCCTACCCTCCAAAAGTCACCTTTTTCTAATTCCCTCGAACCCCACAAAAAAGCAAAAAACAAAACAAAACAAAAAACTAATAATGATAAGAATAATATGAATAATACTAATACATAGACCAGGGGTCAGCAACCTTTAACACCCAAAGAGCCACTTGGACCCGGTTTCCATGCAAAAGAAAACACTGGGAGCTGCAAATACTTTTTGACATCTAAAATGAAGATAACACTGTGTTTTCTTTATGCTTTGTGTGAACAACTAAAGTAAGTAAGTAAGTAAAGTTTATTTATTAAGCGCTTTTCACAGACAGGCAGTCACAAAGCGCTGCACACAAATATTAAAATAAAAAATACAATCAACAGACATTATACACAATGTAAAAGATCAAATGTAAATAATCTAAAGAATATAAAATACGTAGATCAAAAAAGGCTTATTTGAACAGAAAAGTTTTTAACTGCTTTTTAAAAGAATCCACAGAGCAACTAAGGTGTGTTGCTTATGAAATCCATGAAGTGCTACAGAGAAAAATACATTTTATTTATGTAATTAACACATTTTAAACTCTTAAAGAAATATAACAAAAGGAAAGACACCCAGCTGAACTAAAATGATCCATGTAGCAAAAACAAAACAAAACTGTTGTGAGCCGCCACTTTTATATCGTCTTTGGGCTTAGGTGAGGGTAGGGACGTAGATCGAGCGGTAAAGAAGCAGAGGAGTCCTTGATGTTGTGATTGAGAAAAAGATGCAAGGTACTAATTGCATGATTCATGTAATACATATTTGGTATGTTTGCTACTCACTTCTGGAGCTGTCTCGGTACATTATTGTCTCCCTTAACTATAACGGAGAACAAATGTGTATCCTCCAAAATTAAAATGTATTCAAGGCTCAAAATTATGTGGCTTCGATGCTTAGTTTATTCTGTAGCTGAATGAGGCTAAGCAATGGTTGCATATTAGTACAATTAGAAGTGCAATCACTACTGAATGGTGCGAGGCAAAGAGAACACTCTGTAACGGGATCTTAGTGTAGGTATTACAGTCTGACAGATGGTAGCAGAATTCTGACTGAGAAAACTCTTGGTTGGTGCAACAGAAAAGATGAGAGAAAAACAGAACTAAATGCAAATGAATTGGTGGACTCAGCTGACCTCAAAGTTGTCTTCCACAAATTACTATCTAAATCATCTCATTTGCTGCCTGAGGCGATTACTGAATCCAATTTACACACTGGAAAAAAGAGGAAGACGAGATTTTCGGCTGCCAGAATGCCATTATACTGTGTCCTCCAGACATTATCTTTGCATCCAGCACATTAAATATTACAGTATGCAAAGTGTGTCATCACATCTTTATGTCAAAACACTAAAAAATGGTCAATTT
The DNA here is from genome assembly GCF_051167445.1 of Perissodus microlepis. Taxonomy (NCBI): domain Eukaryota; kingdom Metazoa; phylum Chordata; class Actinopteri; order Cichliformes; family Cichlidae; genus Perissodus; species Perissodus microlepis. The sequence continues at coordinate 19,908,683 of NC_140464.1, forward strand.
CAGTAGGCTATTCCCTTTTTCAATTAGTGTGCCAGTACTTAAAAGTAGTACCAGTACCACTGGTGCCTATACGTTATGCTGATAATTATTTTCAGTTCTGTGAGGGAAATCTTAGAGCTCTGTTTTTCATGCTTTTCTTTCTGGCCTTGGAACAGGTTCATCAACACAGCAGCATCCTTAATGTACTTATTAGCAGTAAGTGTGTTGAGTGTGTCTTTATCCTCTCAAGGATACTTGAGGGTGCATGGGAGTTTGCCCAACCAGTCTACATGTGTTTTGTGGACTTGGAGAAGGCATTCGACCGTGTCCCTCGGGGTGTCCTGTGGGAGGTGCTGCGGGAGTATGGGGTGTCTGGCCCATTGCTACGGGCCATTCGAGCCCTGTACAACCGTTGCAAGAGCTAGGTTCGCATTGCCGGCAATAAGTCGGACTCGTTCCCGGTGGGTGATGGGCTCCGCCAGGGCTGCCCTTTGTCACCGATTCTGTTCATAATTTTTATGGACAGGATTTCTAGGCGCAGGCAAGTGGTGGAGGGCTTTCGCTTCGGTGGCCTCAGAATCTCATCTCTGCTTTTCACGGATGATGTGGTTCTGTTGGCTTCATCGGGTGAAGGCCTCCAGCTCGCACTGGAACGGTTCGCAGCCGAGTGTGAAGCAGCGGGAATGAGGCTCAGCACCTCCAAATCTGAGGCCATGGTTCTCAGCTGGAAAAGGGTGGAGTGCCCACTCCGGGTCGGGGATGAGTTCCTGCCCCAAGTGGAGGAGTTCAAGTATCTCGGGGTCTTGTTCGCGAGTGATGGGAGAAGGGAGCCGGAGATCGACAGACGGATTGGTGCTGCGGCTGCAGTGATGCGGACGCTGCACCGGTCTGTCGTGGTGAAGAGGGAGCTGAGTGTAAAAGCGAAGCTCTCAATTTACCGGTCGATCTACGTCCCTACCCTCACCTATAGCCACGAGCTGTGGGTAGTGACCGAAAGAACGAGATCGCGGATACAAGCGGCGGAAATGAGCTTCCTCCGAAGGGTGGCTGGCCTCTCCCTTAGAGATAGGGTGAGAAGTTCGGCCATCCGGGAGGGGTTCATAAATTTATTTAGTTTTGCAGGTAAACAAAAGTACTGGGCCATGAAACCCATGTCATGAAGCTCCCGGTACACAGTTTTTGTGCTGATGTTAATGCCAGTGGAGTTTTGGAGCTCTGCAGTTATTGAGTCAGCAGACAGTTGGTGACGTTTACATCACAGTATTTGGTGAGGCAACTTTGTAACTTTATGTGATCGAGTTGCTGTGGTTTCTAAACACTTCCAGTTTGCCATAATATCACTTACAGCTGATTCTGAAATATTTAGAAAGGAGGGAATTTCACAGACTGATTTATTGCAATGGAAACATCCTATTATAGCACCACGCTTGGATTCAGTGAGCTCTTTAAAAGGAGATGTCTGTAAAGGCAGACTGAAAACACCTGTTGAAAACATGCATGTTTGTACAAATTTAAAGCAATCCATCTATGATGGTCAGGCTGCCATTAATCTTTAGAGGCTGTCTGCCAAACTTCTGTGTCAAGGGATTTTTGTTTTTATATAATTTGATCAGCTTCATGAAATGTGCCTTTTCTGTTTACTAAGCAATCTACATGTCTATGTGACTTTTCACCTAATAACTTTTATGATGAACTTATTCAGCTACTGAACCACTTCCTGTTTTTAGAGAACAGATGTAGAAAAGGGAAATAACCCGTTGCTTTGAGTACACTCTGTGCAAAGTCTTGACAGGAAACTGCAGGTTTGCAGAGTGTGCTCTTGCAAAAGTGAAAGTATAATCTTAAGTGTGTATGTGCTGATTCTGTTGCTCTGAGTGACGTTGTTATTTTTGTACACACACACACACACACAGACATACAGACGTGTATAAAATAAAGTACGCAGGCAGACGCAGATCGTAGATCCCAGAGTGACTGCCCACGCGTGTAAAGACGACTGCAGTGTTTGTGTTTTCTAACTCAGGTGTCTTGGCTGAAGAACTGCGGGGTGATTTTTAGAAATCCCCTGTCATTCTGCAATCAGATTATTTATTTTTAAATTTTCTTTGCACATGCTTGAAAACTATCAATTAAATATTTGCATTTTCCTAAAATCATCTTCTTTACTGAACATTTACTGAATAATTCAGCTTTCTTTGAATCACATAAAGCATCAGACATTTGCTCGTAATAATAATCCAGAGCTATGCTAATAATGTTCACACTACAGGAGGAAGTCAACAGCACTGTTTCTCACTCATTACATTTCCTGACACCTAAAGGTGGGAGCATCAATGTCAATGGAGAAAAAAAAATCAAATTTTAATATCGCCCTTTTTTAAACCTTCCAAGCAGCTCTAATTACATTGCAACCCTCGTCTCTACTAAATCACAGGAAAAAGAAATCAAATCCATCTGGTACTTAACCCCTGAGGTTTGTTTAAAGCCTCAGGGGTTAAGTACCAGATGGTACTTAACATGACCTCAATCTCTCTCCTGCTATTTTCTTGGCATATGCTGGCAGGCCACCTGTTTCGCTAACTGCTAATTTGACACTCTTTGGGGAGATGATCGATGTGCATTTAAAAGCCTGCTGACAAAAGAGACTCTTCTGAGTTTGACTGTGTGTTATTGCTTTGCAGACCTCATGGCCTCAGGCTGTATTCATAAAAATAGTCACTTTTGCTTGTTTGTAGAGACATTTGAATACAATGTGGAGAGCTCAGATTCATTCCCAAACTGTCACACTGGGCATCACGTCACATTGTAACATGCTATATTCTTTTTAGAGTAATTTTTCAGTCCACTTAATAAGTTTAATGAAATGGCATTTTTTACCCAAACCATTATCTTTTGCTAACTTTACCATTAACTCAATATTTTTGTGCCTTAAACTAATTAAACAGCAAGTGAAACTGAAAAATTTAGTCCATTTCTCAAGTAATTCAGCACACAGCAACCTTAAAAAACGCCATTGTTCTGCTAACACCATTTTTGATCAGGTGTCAGTGAACAGTAGATTGATAGACTGAAGGGTCAGATGTATCTCTCAGGTCCTGCATCAGGTCTTTGTTGGACTTTTCTTATTTCTTAAGGACATGACTTTCTGATACTGTTGATCTGCTGTAGAGAGTTTTTTAGGTCTGACACTTCTTCTTTTGTCCTCCACTTTCCTCAGTTTTTTTAAGGACACGCTGCACACCGTGGGGAGATATGCCAAGTTTTCAGCTAATAGCTCTTCAGGGATCCCCTTGTTGGTGCAAAAGTACAAATTTATGCCTGTAAAACTGTGTTATATTTGGCATTTTTAGTAGATTCAACTACAGAAATGGGAACAAATGATGTTCTTTTGCAACAGGCTGCTCGCAACAAAGAGCTTAAATACACAATCTTAAATAGATTCTTTGCTAAGTGGTTCTGTTCCCTTGAATTAGGTGCCTTGTTATGCTTGAAGTGCCCAAACAAACAAACAAAAAAATACAAAGACAACCATTGCTCTTCATATTATGAATTGTAAGCTATTGGTTTAAGGTTTGGTTCGGTTTAGACAAAGGAACAAAGCATCAAAACATCAGCATATATAATGTGCTCATAGTGCGTCGTTTGATTATCAAGGTTTTCTTTGCAATATTGTAGGGTCTTTACCTTACAATATAAAGCACCTCAAAAAAACTGATGTTGTGATTAGTGCTATATAAATAAAATTGAATTGAATTAAATTAACAATAAATGGGAGGGTGACTCTTTGTCATTTTTTGTCAACGCTTTGCTTTTTAATGATCATCCACTAGTTCCTGATGTGGCCTTTTTGTCCAGCCACAGTGTGGACCATGATATGATAAATACTATAGCTCTTTAATTAGACCCTATGCAGGAAATAATGAGCTACCTGTTTGAGTGCCCTATCAGCACTTCTCTCCGAAGGTTTGACATTTACTGAACCTCCTATATGGCGAGATAAGTATGCACTCTTCTGCTGTGGGCTCAGCAGGTTCAAAACATGACCTGAGCTCAGGAGACTTGAACACACACACAGACTAAAAATACTGAACTTGTCCCAGACTTCTTTAGCCAATAATCTTGAATGTGACACTAACACAGAAAGATACAGACAGAAGCTGAGAAAATGAGGGCAGGCCAATAGTAGTGGCTGAGACTACAAGACAGATGGTGCTAAGCGGAGTGGGGATTAAAGGTTTAATAGATGCACATGGGAAAAATGACAATTTCAGAATAATTCCTCAGGGGAGAATCTCTACCTTTTCACCTATGGACATTCCATAAATACTGCATGTTGTATTCATAACTATCACAGATTCTATTTAGTTAATGCTGGATACAATTTTAGGGAAAATGTTACCTGATGTCGACTTCTTATATTCCGTCAGAGGATGATGACATCCTGTGAAATGATGCTATTCATAAGTAAAAGGCTCAAGGCAGATCGACTTCAATAATATTCAACAGTGAGATTCACATTTATGCCAGCAAAACTCAGACGACGTGATGTGTTTTTAAACATCGTGTATCCCATTTCAAAAAGAAAATTTTTGTATATTAAAAAGCCGCAAGTCCCACTTTGAAGTACTGAGGCCTTGTGGTCAAACTGACCTTATGATGTTTTTCCCAAAAGAGGATGCTTCCAAAAAGCCTTACCACACTGTCCTTGATTACAGATGGAATTGTTCTTACAGACTGACAAAATATTAAATTTTTTAATCTGAGTCACGAAGTATAGTAAGGCGACCTCTCTCAATGTGGAAGTCCTTTTCTGGTGGTCAGAAAAAAGGACTTCCAGGCAGCTGTGCTGGAAGCAGTGCAGATTTTCATAAAGAGATTACCTTGTAAGTGAGACCAGTCAAATTAAACCTCTGTACCCTGTGAGTGGCTATTCTCTGTTAGACAGTAAAGGCAGCGGGTGGCCTTTGCACAACAATTGCTGTTGGACAGTCTGTCTGTACATATGTGAATAATATCAGCACTCAGCAAAGGGCAAAAAAAATGGATATCTGTCAGTTAAATATTTTGCAGTGTCACCGCAGCCACCGGAGCATTGGCTGGCATTCATCTCTTATATACAATATATTGTCTATTAACTATGTTTAACTGACTCTGTGGACTGGAGAATGGAGTTCTTGTTTAAACAAACAGGCCTGAGAAATGTATTGTCTGCACTTTATTGTCTTTTAAAAAAAATTAAAATCCACTTTATTTTATTGTGTCTTGTGTTATTTTTTTATATTGGCTATTACTGCATTTAATTTTCTTATTTATTTCCCTATTTTCTGCTGTCAAGCAGTTTACACTGTTTGCATGTGAAAAGGGATCACTAATTAAGAATAATTACATTATTTGTTTTACCTGACTGTTTTAATGCTCTTGTATCGATAAAAAGTGTCAAGGTTTGCACACTGATGTCAGGTGTAACTGCCATATTGACTGGACAAAGGCAACTGATATACATCAAATGAACCATATAAAGTCAAAGTGTACTTATTTAAATAATGAATTATTAAGGATAATCTACTGGGTATAAACTGGTACTGTCAAAGTAAATTTCATTGACCAGAGTTATATACACTTAATGTTTTACAGTGTAATTATGTAACAAAATTACATGGAAATTTCAAAAATGTAATCAAAATACTTAAAGTCAGCATTTTGGGCATAAATATTTTTTTGAGTGAAGTTTGGATGTCTATATATTCCTACTAGGTAGACCAAAAGTGTGATTTTGACCATTTCTTAAATTTATCTCTTTTTTTTGGTGACTATTTATAACTTTTTACACTGGTCAATGGATTGTGTTGCCCTATTAAAACAACTAAATTAATTAACACTTTTCATCTTTTTGTTGTTGTTTAGCTAAATTTAGGCTTTTAAAATGTTATTACTTTAAGAATTACTTTACTTTTTTTTACTTTTTCCAGCACATACCAACATTTTAAACTTATACAGAGGCTAGTTCAGCTCATTGGGTGAGCAGACAACCATATGCTGTATGGTCGGAGAGTCGTAGGCCTGGGTTTGAGCCCAACCTGCAGCCCTCTGCTGCATGTCTGCCTCTCTCTCTCTGCCTGGTTTCCTGCCAATCGATCCAATAAAGGCTTAAAAAAGTATACAGAGACCATTCATCTCACTATCCTCCAGCATGTTGAGAGTGTTCACGTGCTGATGTTCATGCACATAATTCAAAGCTGTGCTTAAGCCTCACAAAGCCAGCACGACTTGTTAGTGAGTGAATGAAGGATTTAATAGCTTGTTTTACTAGATTCACAACATTTTGCATCTAATCTAATCTCATCTAATGTCCATCTTTCGAAATGATTGCTCTATTAAAATCAAGCCTTATCAAGAAAGTTTTGGCTTTCTGTTTTTAAAGCTCATTTCACTCCCATGTACGGACCAATAACGATTTTCTTTTTGTGCTGACATCCAATCTGTGCTACACAGAACATGCTAATTCTTATTTACTGTTCTCAGTGTTTTACTTGGGGCCATATGCTGCAGCTGATGTACTGTACACATGGCTACACTCTGTCTTCAGGTTCAGTCATTCACACCGAGCCGGAAAGCTGAGGTAGAAAGAATGGCTCAGTTTACCACTGTCTCCCATCCTCCAGTCCAGATGTCATGTTGGAAAGTCACAGCTGCATGACGTAAATGCCCCTCCCCCTCCTCCACCGCTTCCCCAATTTGTTCTTTTTCAATCCCTTTCTCTTTCTCTCAATGGATTATAGACCATCTACCTCGTGCTCACGTGCAGCTCTTACAAGGTCTTAATCCTTCGGGGCTTTTATTCGGTTTCTGAATCGACTCATCGCCGTTTCAGAGCTCCTCTCCTGTTGATTTAGTCAGCGTATGAGCAGATAATTACGGCAATGACAGTAAAAGTCCCCGAGAATAGTCAAGTATTAATTTCATTTCCTGTCTGTCAAGGGATATTATAAAGTACATATGTCATTATAGGCTGTAAATTGAGGTCAAATACACAAGGACATATGATTTGCAAAATGTTTTTATCAGTGTATTTAGTTTGGCCAGGTTTTTGCATTAACTGAAAAGTGGAAAGGACCGATATTAGAAGAAACTAAAAGAGAGAAAGAGGGAGATTCTTGGAGTGACACAAACTAATAAAACATTGCATTTCGTGGTTGATAAGTTAACTTTAAGGCCATCCGTACACTAAGTTAAAAGGTCTGAATGAAAAACTATGTTTCAAAACCTTTTCTACTTATTTTTTGCTGCTGTTTAACAGTCACCCCTTTTTAAAAGACACACATAATGTTGGTTGTTAGAACATTTGGGAAAGAAGAGTATTCTTTAGGATCTTAGTGTACATACAGCCATAAGTTCAGAGGAACAACATTCATGCCAGTGCATATCAATTAGCTTTTAATACAATCATAACCCTAAAAATCTTTAATAATATAATAACAAACATAATATACTATAAATAAAAAAATCAATAACTATTTACATTAACTGTGAAATAAACTACAAATATGTTTTCTTTAAATAAAGTTTTCATGATTTTGACAAATAGAAGTTAAATTAAACTCTGCTGTTGAAGGTCACAGTGTTGTGGGCAGACATTGCAGATACTGACACAGGGTGGCAGAGAGATAGTCAAACACAAAGACAAACACACATAAGGAAGATGAGATGACATAAATGGCAACTTTCCCATATTACAGAGTGCAGATACGCTTCCACCACAGCTGGGATTATCTCCTTCAATGATATTTGATGAAAGTGGGACCTGCCGAAGCAGAAAGCCACGCAGCCCTATCACCAAACACGAGCAGCACCTCTGCACTGTGTGACAGGCGTCACGTGTGATTTATGAGCCGGTCATGAGAGAACACAGCGGTCAATTGGATAAAGCTTTCAGCTAAAAATGAGATTGCCATGACTCCTGCTGACATGGGACGACAAGTGGTTAGATTTTGCAGTAACAGGCTAGAATGTCAGCGTGATATGAAGGGGATGCTTTGTATCATATTTGCCAGAAACACATCACAGTTAAGTGCAGTAATATTTTTTATTTAAAATTTAGCAAGGCAAAATAAAGTGAAATCCGAGTGATGTCTAAGTTAAAAAAATATTTGTTTGCTTCTAAATTTGATTCAGTTCTGCATTACTGACTTTGAAAAAGACTGCATCGGTGCACTCACACTGATGCACAGTCATTTCATATAGATTTGTATCAGTCATAGACCGGAAAAAATAAAAATGTTCATTTTTTTTGTTCACTTTGATTTAATACAACATTCTGCTCACACCATTTCTTTGGACCTCGAGGCAGTTCACTATGTGTGGACTTTGGTTTCTTTATAGACTCAATGACACTCAATTCAACACTCAGATGGGGCAAGAATGTGGACAGCGTGAGCAGAGGCTTTTATGCACCGAGATTTACTTACAGTAAGTCCTTTCCCCGTCAGGATGCCTTTCTGGTGACTGATTTCTGATCTTTTCTTATTCACAGGAATCACGCTCAGATGTTGAGCGCACACAGCAAAATAGAGATAGATGGATGGCATTGCTGATTAGAGTGAGGACTCAGCACTGTCGTTGTGTTTTCTTTTAGAAAGTCTTTACAAGCAGACTGATAGTGGCGAGTCCAAAATCAATGTCTTTTCTTTTTCTTTTTTAGACTCTGGAAAACAGCAAATGTCCATATTTAATTCTTGGGGATTTATTTCTCTGCACAAGTGAAGCATCTGCTCCAAGTGGCGCGTGTGCGGGATTGCAAGGTGTCGAGGTGTAACCTAAAGGTGCAAATCAACTTTACTGAGGTGGTGCCTGATCACCAGAGGCGTGGCATCATTCACAGTGACAGCACAGATTCTGTTACCATCCACTTTGCACCATCAGCAGTACTACAACTCAGCATTGGTAACTCAGGGCGATTGGACTTGCCAATAGACAATTCATTTCACCCTAATGAACCATATCAATAATGCAGAAGATTGCTAAGTACTTTAGAAACAATGGTTCACGTGCACCGTCCTTTTACACATCCTCTACACTAATTCTGTAACCTCACCAGTTCATTGAATTTAAATCAGCACAGGGTCACAAATGTAAACTTTTGACACAGAAAAAGGGTCTTTTTGAAGGTGTGACAGTCATTATGACAGCAAGTGTGTCTGTGCAGTGTCTCTGCGAGCGAGCACTGGTGGCGCATTTCAGCTGAAAGTCACTGCAGCCGCAGCGCCCTAATTTCTGCTGATCCCATAATCTCACACACACCAGCTTGACTGTGGGAACTTGCTGTGTTTTGGTGCAGGAGCTGAATTAGGCATCAGGTCCCGATAGGGCCAAACAGAGACTCATTAAAAAAAACCCTCATAATTTAAGCTGCTGCTGCTACACATGCTTGAGCTAGAATTAGACCAAGATCAGAGACAAAATAATTCATCAAGCTGCAAAAGTATCTGGGTCAGACTACCTGCATCCTGGGCCAAGAGAAAATGCTCAACTGTGAAATTCCAGATAAATGGAATTTGAGAGGCATTTAGATTTGGTGAACCAAACAAGGCAGTAAATCATTAAACCCCCCCAGTTTGCACAATATGATTAACGCTCAGTCTCAGCAGCTAATTTCTGCTGGATCATTATATTTGCTCTCACCAGCTTCTCGTGTCTGAAAATAAAGCGCCAATCATTCTGCTTAATGTAGGATGGCCTGTTTTTGAAATGTCAGCTGATGTCAAACCCATAACATCCTATGTTACCCATGTGCCAATCTCATTATCCCTTCTATGTCTTCAGTTGCATATTTCATGACTGTTGCGTTACCTTCACCTCAGCCAGCAGTCTATAATTTACATCTTAGCCCAGAAAACCTCTCTCCCACCCTTCTACTAACGCTGCTTCTGCTTCTCGGTGTGTGGGAGTAACACCCATAAAACACCACCAGTGAGCTGCGGTAGGACTGAAAGGTGTGGCAGGCAATAAAAGTCCAGGGCTAGCTCATGATAATGTGCTCACCAATGCACCGAGCCCTATCAGGCTTATTTTATGATCCATCATGTGCAGCACATAAACACACACACGTGCACACAGGCATGCTCGGAGAACGCAGAGATAAACAAATTACACCTTTAGCACGCTGCAGATTTTAAGATGATAAATGCTCCACTGTGTTAATAAACACAAAATCATACTGGTAAATAACATGCAAGCAGACACACACACACACACACACACACACACACACACACACACACACACACACACACACACACACACACACAACAGTACTACAGGAAATTTTATGGATCAATGGCAGCAGACAGGCTGTGCATCATGGCTTCGCACTCTCACAAGAAATGTATCTACCAACATACACGCTACACAAACACTTGGCCACACTGTTAATGCTTTGTGTAAATTATTTACAGCGTTTGAACATACAGTGAATTGTTGGCATGGAAGTAGAACGGCCGCCATCTCTTCCAAACCTTTGCGATGGCAGAAATGTGATATTCACAGGGAAACACGAAGCACTCAGAGAACGCAAACCTCCACCAAGGATGCTCACTCTGTGGGCAGTATTCACTTTAAAGGGAATAGTAATGTATTTTGTATACGTTCATTTTGTTTCCTTTGTTTTTTAAATGTTTAAGAGGTTTTTAGTGCAGCATTCATTTCATTGCACGGTAACTTTGTTTAAATGTTTAGTAATAAATATCAAGTGGAGAAAGTTTTAGATCACGAGTTTATAACCTGCTACTGTACATGACAGTTACAGTATAATCAGCTATTCTCAAAAAGTATCCCCTGCCAACATGTTCTCATTAGTCTGAATACCTATTGGACTATTCAAGTCTATTCTTTTCTATTCTTTTGTCATTTTAAGTAGCTCTATATAGCATTTTTATCGCTTTGACCTTCTGTTGACCTTCAAGGACAGGTCAGAGGCCAAATGTAAACATTTGTGTGGTACTTTCTATATGTTGATAATATACAGTTCACTTGTAAGAATCAGAGTCTCTAAGTTATGAGGCTTTTTTTTGTCAATTTTGGACCAATAAATCATAAAGTTGACCTTGAAGACCCTCGTGGATGTAATTTTAATGGATCATTAACACTCTACACCCCTACAAAGTTTTATGAGAATTTATTAAAAATGTTTCCTTCGCCCATAAGAAGCACAGTTAGCACATTTGCCAATGCATTCTTCACTTTGATCAATTTGGCAAAGGTTTTCTTCCTCACCTAAATTGTGTAATTTATGGATAAAAAGTTTCTTTAGTTTTTTGTTATTTTCTACCCTACAATAAAATGTTGATTCACAACCAGAGAAATGGATGAAAGAGACATTTACATTGTGGACATGTATGGTGGGTGATACATAGATGCTTGCATTTGCATGTGCAATATACACGTGACTATCTGATGGATCACCCCGCTGGTAATTAGGACCCAAATGCCTTCACAGTGACTAATTATTGATGCAGTCAATATGTGACGCCTGCAAATAAATACGCATGCAAGCTGGTAGAGTCATAAACGGCTCACTGCAAGCCAAGGGGGGAAAGGTGAGAAAGTAGGACGGGAAGGGTGGCAGAAGAAATGCATGGCGTATGCGTTATGATGTCTTTTGTAACTTATAGATGACAGTGATAAATTGTCTCAATAACACAAGCACATCTCAGGTAAAGGAGTCAAAAGGAGACATTTGTTTCTCTTGTCCTCAGCTGGATGAAAAAAAACAAAAACTTTTTAGTTTAACTATTTGAAAAAAAATTAACTGTAAAACAATTTTAACAAAGTAGGTAAAAAAAGATTGGAAAAGAATACAGATGAATGAAGTAGATGAGAAAAACTGCCATGCAACACATTTCTAGGCTATTGTATCATTGTAGTCTTTTGTAAATGTAAAGATGACTTCTCCTGATGGAAGACATGCTGTTTTATTTATCACGCTGCACTTTGCGATACGGGAAGGCAGAAGGGCTTAGGATTGCAATTCATAAACACACACACACACACACACACACACACACACACACACACACACACACACACAAAACTAATAGTAATGAAGATGAATAATTAATATTCATATGACAAAGCTGCCCTGAAGTATTAGCTGACGGCAACAGCGCCACTGTTTTCCTCAACTGTATTCAACACAGATGCATACACATAATGTTTACTTGCCTCTTGTTTTTCCCGCTCACTGTGCAGCTTCTCAATCGCGAAATAAGATTATTATGAAAAAAAGCAAAGAAAAAAATAGAAGTGATTCAGGAAACTGAGCTAAAAAGATAGCACTGTTAGCGACCCCTACATCTTGACTATTTAAAAAGCACATTATTTGGCTGAAAGAGGCCACAGCCATTAGGGGATACTGTATTTGTGAAAGGGTGTACGTGGTCTGCAACAATGCTTAGGAGGTGGCGTCCACATGGATGGCAGAACCCGAGGTTTACATTGTCCAAGGCATCACGCTGCCTCTGATGAATTTCCTTCTTCCACAGTGCATCCTAGTACCAGGACTTGCCCAGGTAAGTGACACACACGTACCTGGCCATCCAGGAGATGTAAAAGAACATGTGATTCATCAGACCAATCCACCTTCTTCCATTGCTCTGTGGTCCAGTTCTGATGCTCCCGTGTCCGTACTTTCAGCTGTGGACAAGGGTCAGCACGGGCACCCTGACTGGTCTGTAGCTCTTCAGCCCCATAGACAACAAAAAGTGTTCCACTGTTTATTCTGACTCCTTTCTATCAGAAGCACCATTGATCCTTTTAAAAACAAGCGCATCCATGCTCACAGGTGTACACACGGGTGCTCACACACACAAACTACACCCTTTTTGGCTCCTACCTCAAAGCACACTGTGCGCTGTCGATCTTACATGCTGCACAATAATGTTTAATATTTAGTATTTACTGTTATATTCCCATATATCATTGTGATGTGGTTTATTGTATTGCTCTCGTTTTCTTCTGCTTGTTTTCTTTTTTCTTTCTCAACAGGTGATCCAGGTGATTGATATATGTATTTTTTTTGTCTGCTTATTTTGTTGGTTTTTGTTTTTTTGCCCTTTATCCCCGTCCCTCTTCTCCGCTGTTTCCCCCCCTCTTCCTTTCTCCCTTTTCTTTTCCTCATTCAAGTCTGTCCCATATCTAGCAAGTGAAAATAAAAAATAAATAAAATAAACAATAAAAGGTGAATCAAATAGACCATTACGGCAAGGCTGGGATGGTCCATTTGGTAAAGTAAATCCGTTGGGCATCTTTCTTCGCCTTTAGACAATAATTCTGATGGCAAAAAAAAAAAAGAAAAAAAAAAGAACCACCATTGATCTTTTTAGTTAATTTGAGTTACAAGAGCTTGTCGTTGAATCTGATCACACACCGCCATGAGACTGTTGCTGGTTAACCACTGTTCATTCTTTGCACCACTTTTGATAGATACTGACCACTGCAGACCAGGAACAGTCAACGAAAGCTGCTCTTTTGGAGATGCTCTGACCCAGTCGTCTAACCATCAAAATTTGGCCACAGTTTTTCAGACCTGCTCAAATCCTCACGCTGCCCATCTTTCCTGTTTCTAACACATCACCTTTGAGGAAAAAATATTCACTTTCTCCTTAGTAAGTGTTTACTGAGATAATAGGCTGCAAACAAACACTGCTGAGGTGGCTTTAATCCCATTTTGGACCTGTGACAGTGTACAGTCAGGTGAGCAAGGCCTGAATCAAACAGGCCTAGAGAGGTGGCAAAAACCTCTTTCTAGCAGATTGTTGTGCTTGCCTGTAGTTTGCATGGAAGATGCCACAACTCTCTGAGGGGTAGTGAAGCTGTGAAAAGCATGATATAACCTGGAAACGGAGATCATTCAGTTCAGTTCAAAGTTTATTCGCCACATGCAGTGGCAGGTTGCCCTGCAGTGGAATGAACCCGCCCCCTGACCTTACACATACAACACAGACATCACATGGGGATACAAGTCAGAGAACGGTTGCATTACAGAAAAAAAACACTGAAATGTACACTACAGCGGGAAAGGTACAAGAGGAAAAAAAGAGACCTCTACTCATGCTGGGCTACAGGAGGACAGCATGAGAACAGGAAACAAAAAAAACTCCTCTGCACAGAAAAGCACATAAATGTCCACAGTACAACATTATAGAGCACGTGACCAGCAACAGGGTTGGGTAGGGGGATAAGGAGTTCACCCAGGCAACACAGCAGTCATCCTGCCACTGCGCCGACTCTCCAGCGCGGGCCCAGACCCGCCTCGTGTTCCCAGGAGGCAACAAGCATCGAAGGCGTTGGAAGGGGACGGGGGATGTGTGAGTGCTTATCAGTGTAAGTGTATGTGTGTGCGTGTCCATAGTTCAGCTGAGACAGTGTCCTTCGCCCTATCAGGCTAAGTAAACAGTCTGCTAGCCAATCCAGATGGCCTTACATGGGATGGGAAGAATAGTCATCACACAGTCGTTATCAGGGAGTTGTTGATCGGCTCCAGCCTTGGGCCTGAGCAGCTGGCACCGTGGTGTCCATATGTTGAATATTGTTGATTTCTCCTTTATGTGAGCAGCTCCAAATTTCAAGCTACTCTTTAACACTCTGACACTGGTCTCTCGATCTCCCGTTGGAGAGCCGCGAGCCTCCCCATGATGGTATCAAACTTCTGTTCCGTGGTGTTGTCATTCTTTTGATTCTGAGACCCCACAACTGCAGTGAGCCGTTCTGCGATGTGATCCAACTTTCGCTCAAGGGTGTCATTTTGAGCAGGCCTCTCTCTGATGTATCCCATCATACGCTCAATGTTGTTATTTTGAGTCTTCACGGCAGCCGTAAGCGTCTCCAAGGTGTTAACCATGCTGCATTCGTTGTGAGAGGTCGCGCCTCGTCCCATCGCTTCAATTCCAGCAGTCAGCCTTGGGGGGGTTTGAACAGCTGGTTCATTCGTCTTCAAAGCTAAATTTGCACCTTTTGAAATGTGTTGGCTACAGCGCTCAGCCACAACCTTTGCTATCAGTAACAAAAGCTACTGGAATTAGTGCAGCACTAATGTTGGGCACAGTGTGTTTTTCCTATGTGCCTTGTGGTTGTATCGTGTCCTATGTTCAACTCATGAAAAATGTGAGCATAAGGGTTTTTATATCTTTTAATGTAAACACAATTCAATCTCGAGGAACCCTGTGAGAAATCCATTTCAGGGCAAAGCCTGTACAGTATAGACCTGTTAGAAAATAACTGCATGTGATAATCTAGAATTATATTAAGGCAAACACGAAATATCAACATACTGTGATAAAAATAAAGTTCTGCTCATCAGAGCTGAGCTGAATGCAAACATCATTTTTCATTTCCTCATTTGAATTCTCCCTCTGGCCATTAAGTACCTGGATGTTATATTTAATGTCAGGAAAGTGTGAAATACTACACTTAGACTTGTGAAAGTTTCATCCAACTGACAGCATACATAACACCATGTGAAGAGCCTCTGCCTACACTAACATTACACGGTGCTGCAGCTGAGAATGTGTTGTTAATAACCCCGAGGTTAAAAGTTGAATTTGTTACAAGTAAACAAGGAAGATACACCTACACAAGAATCATTATAACGAGATAAAAGTGCTAAAAGGATGAACAATTCAAAGTGAGGCTGTAACTTTTGCAGAGTATTGGCTATTACTGTCACCTGCAGTGTAACCCCCATATTGAATTTCCCTTTATTGTCATTAAAGAGCCTAACTGAGACTAGAGAGAAAAGGACTGCAAGCATCAGTGTACTTGAAATAAATCCTTCCACTTTTCATTACCAGAACTAGTTTGTAGCAGCCTCTAATTTGGATATTTTGGACTCATTATTGATGTTACATAACAGTAATGTTTAGAATATCAGTAACAAAATATCAAATAGCACCACTGCTTAAAGACTGAGAGTAAGAAAATAGTCGAGGAGCTGCTATAATGTAAACAACGCTGTACCAAAAGATACCAATAAAATAGTTTGCATTAATCTCAGTGTGTAGTTAACTTCAGTATCTTAATTGGGGACGTGACAGGAAGGGTCTCCAGCATGAAAATCTGCTAAAACAAACACGCAGAGCTACCTGCTGTGGTGAACCCCTGTGAATAAGTTAGCAGGTAAACGTAGTTTTCCCACAACCTTCAGCTGCTGCTTGTTTTTGTGTCTCTGACAAGACGTTTTGTATTTAATACCTGAAAAGCATGCACTGCTGGGTAAAGATCCCATAACTGACTTGGCAGTTGAAGAATTTTGCAGTTTGCTTTGTGTTGAAAGATTTTTAGTTTTGTGTTATGTTTATTTGTAGCTTCATTTAAAGGAAGAAGAGCTTGTGAGTTGGACAATTGAAGGAAGGGAGTGAGGCACTGTGTGCAGAAAATATGTGCTGTGTCAGCTAAACAGTTACCTCCTGTTTCAACAGATAAGCTCCGGTGTCAACAGACAAGTTAACGGTCTCTCTCCTTTTAAGGAAATGTTTTGAGATCTATACATACCAAGCTATCTCCTGTTTCAACAGACAAGCTAAAGGTCTCTCCTTTTAAGGAGATATTATCAGTTCCATACATGCCACTCCTACTGCTCTGAAAGCTTACTTGAAGTATAAATAAAGAATGTGCTGGGAGCCCTGTCGCGGTTTCTCTGTGTCACATCTGTTGTGCACACGTTGGTGCAGAGCAGATCGGACCGTGACCGCCCATGTACATGTAAAAGACATATCTGAGTCTGAGTTTCTTTGCCTTCTAACAATTTTCTCCTCACACTTTGGGTCATTGTGAACTCTGCTGATCAGTTTTACTGCATTTGGCTGAATCTGAGCAGAGAGTGCAGCGCCGTACACGTCACAGTTCATGCTGCTGCTTTTGCCATCAGTCGCATTATCACCAAACACTAGTCGTCCATCCTGTGGCGGCTATTCATGCCAAGGCCAAATAACACTGATGAGCTGTTTTCTTCTCATACGTTTCTCTTCAGTTCTTTTTGTTTTATTTTTATTTTTTATCAGACAAGGTTTTTAGAAGTAGGTTCTTTTAGATGTTTTTAGTGAAAACATCTAACCAAGGAAAGAATTTAAATGTTTGAGATTCTTGATCTGACCACTTCTGAAGGCCAACCTTTTTCTACCTCTCTGATTGGTTCATTTCGGTTCTCCAGTCTAATGATGGTCTCCTCTCTTGTGTGATTCTCTTTTTGGGCATCACATTTTAAATTGCAGTGAAACGCTACGAAATGGAAGTTCAACACTTGGATTCATCTGCAGATCTTTTATCTTCTTAATTTATAAAGAACTAATGAGTAAACAGGCTTCACTTGATCATATAACTGCTTTTCAGCCAGTTGCCCAGTTACTTCTCAGGCTGAAAATAATGTATAATGTATAAAAATGTCTGTAATTTTAAAACAGTTAATGCAATTTTTTTTAAAATTAACATTAACATTAATTTGTTTTAGTTTGTAATTTGAATTAAAGCAGAAAGTCTGCACATTGATCAGGTCTTATCTGTGTGATTTAAAGTCCACTGTGTGTAATTGTTTAAAAGGTTATAGACCAACCTGTATAATGTTATTTGGGTGCAACAGGTAATTTGAGTCTCTGAATCACTGTTACTACTTTAAGCCGAGCAGAGGAAACCACTGTCCTACATTTCACTGGATGCCCATGTGAGGGGAGCACTTTGGGGAAAAAGGATGACATTCAGATTTGTTTGATGTTGTAGTCGTGTCAACTGCTTCTGCCAGCTGCCTACGTAAAGCTGGTACAAGGTTATTAAGCATTAAATAATTTACGTGAGTGAATTTATTTACATTCAAGTTTCAAAGCAGGGAGTGGATAAAGAGAAGTTTGACTTCAATCAGAAAAAAACAAAAAAACAAAACAATTAAGAGTGCATCACATGACCTCTAAATCTCCTTAGACGTGCCCTCAGTCTTCCTCTGGGTGCATTCATAATTGTGTACTGCTGCAATTCTCAGGGGTATCTTCCCTTTAATCATTCTCTCACAATACTTGCCAGATGAAATTCTCCAATGTCCCAGAAAACAGAAAACAATATATCCCTCAATAACACTGTCAAAACGTATCTGTCACTAGGAATCCTGGTAGGCTGCTTCCCTCCAATTTTCACTTATAGATCTATTTGTTATTAAAAAAAAGCAAACAGTTGCTCAGAGGCCCTCTGACGTATGAGACAAAGAACGATTAGCTGCTGCTGAATTAGTTTCTAAACCCAGAAAAACAAATGAGAATCCTCATTACTCCATGAGTAATATTTACTGGAGTTTAATTTGGCTCAAAAATTACAAACGATTGCATTTTTACCCCCAAACTGTGATTTTGTGAACTCCACATGAACACCATTTTCACCCTGAAGCTCTCCACTGACACTAATGAAACTATTTGAGGGTAAACAGCTCTTAGTGGGGGGAAATGGCTGAATAAATTATGGCTTTAAATAAAGAAAAACAAATTCAATAAAAAACCCAAAAATGCTTTCTCATTTGGTCAATCAGACAAATTGTGGCTGTAAACCAAAAGCAAATAAGGTAATGGTGTGCCTCAATAAAAATTACATTTTCAAAGCCTATTTTGTGGAACTGTCACAAGATATTTCTGTACCTGAGCGACATTAATGGATTGAGCTCTCAGCTGTTTTATTTAGCAGGTCAAGTGAGGAGAGAAGATAGGCTGCGGTAAAATTTAATCATGTGAAGTAATTCAGGTGGGATGTCAGCTGAGGGAAGCGTCACTCCGAAACCATGTTAAGTGCAATATCATCTCTCGGCTATGCACGGATGGCACAGACAGCCCAAACCTCCCAAATGGTTTGGATTGTGGGTGACACAAAAATGTGTTTTATGAGAAAAGGATTAATCTGTAAATAGGTTATCCCTGTTGCATGTTGGAATGTGACCCGACAGCAGAGTTCAGCAGACGGGAGCAGATTTGAAAGCTGTCAGTCTCAGACAAAGTGAGCGTAATGTGCTGCATCTCCATGCAGGCCGACTCGCTCTAATCTAGAGCGCGTTTGGATCACCTTCAGGTCTGCGGTAGAGGGGATAGTAGCTACTGTACATCTATGTCAGTGATGCTGTAACGTTTCCTAATGTCTCAACTTTTCCAATGTAAAAAGAAAATTGACCCATCCATCCTTTGCTGCTCATTTCCCCTGGCACCTCTTCCTGCTCTTCCCCCCGTGCGTGTGGAACATTCTTCTTACCAATTCAATCCAATCCAGTGTTGAAGAATCTCTATGTTATGTTACAAAGCATCTTGATGAATTGAAATTCAACTGAACCTAATTATTGGCTGTATATTTTATTGTGTATACATGAGAATCTTTATAATGAAGCAGTTACACTCACAAGCCGCTACATTTGTTGCAACTGCTTGTTATCAACAAGTGGTGGAAAATCCCATATATGTAAAACAAAAGGCTACAAGAGGCTTTTGGAGAAACAAGCAATTCGTTTTTCAAGGATTGTAAGGACATAAAAATTGGGGGAGCAGCTGCAAGGCTCTATAACATGGGGAGTGCCCCCCCCCCCGCAGCTCCACCCCTGTTATCAGCCAATCACATGGCATGCATTTAGACATGTAGACATGGTCAAAATGACCTGCCAAAATTCGAGCTGAGCATAAGAACGGGGAACAAAGGTGATTTAAAGGTGAGGGCATGGATAGTTTAGTAGGTAGAGTGGTGGCCCCATAATTGGAAAGCCGGCAGTTCGAATCCACTGTATAGCTACCCTGAGATACCCCTGCGCAAGGTACCGTCCGTACACGCTGCTCCCCGGGTGCCCAGTGGCTGCCCACTGCTTCACTGAGTGAATGGGTTAAATACAGAGAGGAATTTTCCCATGGGGATCAATAAAGTATACATCATTATTATTATTAAGTGACTTTGAATGTGGCTACTGGGATTTTCCCACAAAACAGTCTCTAGTTTTTACATTGAAAAAGAGATCATATCCAGTGAGCAGCAGTTCTCTGCATGAAAACAACTTGTTACTGTCAGAGAATGGCCAGACTGCTTTCACATCATGAGTATTGAGTTCAGTTCAATTCTATTCAATTCAGTTCAATTTGCCAAATCATAACAACAGTCGCTTCAAGGCACTTTATATTGTAAGGTAAAGACCCTACAATAATACAGAGAAAACCCCAACAATCAGACGACCCTCTACGAACGAGCACCTGGTGACAGTGGGAATAAAAAACTCCCTTTTAATAGAAGGAAATCTCCAGCAGAACCAAGCTCAGGGAGGGGCGGCCATCTGCCAAAACCGGGTGGGGGTGAGGGAGGAAGGCAGGACAAAAAAATACTCTGTGGAAGAAGAAGAAGAAGAACGCAACGATAACTTGTTGTAATCAAGGTATGCAGAAGAGCATCTCTGACACAGAGGACATCAAACCTTGGAGCAGACCGGTTACAGCAGCAGAAGACCACACTGGGTGCCACTGCTGTTAGCTAAGAACAGGAAACTGAAGCTGCAACTTTGGTCCGATCAGTATCAATTTCTGTTGGATCCTTCAGATAGTAGGGTCAGAATTTGGTGGTAAGTGTTAACATCTAAATACTATAATAATACAATATAATATAATATAATAATGACAATATAATATAATAACATCTAACTTTTAAAGTTTGTCCTTGGCTCACTCTAAATCCAGGGCAGCTGGACCACTGCTGACCCTGCACTGAACCCCATCAGTAAAAATTCACATATAGCAGAAACTGTTATCATAAATTATTCCTGCTTATTGTGGAAGGATAATGGATTTTCAGCGCGCTCCCATTATGACAAGCTTTTATATTTCCACATAGCCTATTTTAGTAGCCTGTGGTAGTCCTGTGGTCATCACCAAGCTTTACAGTGGAGTACTGTAGGATAAATAGCTTACTATTTTATCAAACAATATAAGATATTTGTTTTTTCAAGCTTCTAATTCTTTGATCAATTGGTGCCTTTTATAGTTTGTTTTTCTGTCACTGGGTTTTACAGAGCTGAGCTGCTTTCACACATTAATTCTGGACACCGCTGGGAGACTCAGATTGGGATATTGATCTTTCTTACATGTATCAGACAGAAAGAGTCTGCTGCAGATACACTACTGGAAATAATCCATTTGGGTAAAGTAAGGAAGTAGAGCACACAGGAGGGAGGCTCACGATACCCGCTTAGCTGTATATTCACTGGACAATTGCCTTTGCTGTAGCACAAACACATGGGCACAATTGTACATTTCACAGCTTCCGCATTGTGAAAAGCCACCTCATTTACTGCATGTGTGTTTCTTGTGTGTGATTTTTTAAAATTTAATCATGATTTTATACCTGTTATTAAGGCAGTAGAACAAAATCATGAGAATGTGTCACGTAGCACGTCTAAATGAATTTTCTCCTTTACGTCAGGAATGAATTTGTGAATAGGGGACCCCAGAAAGAGAAAAAGAAGAAGAAGAATAAAGAAAAATTAGAAATCAGAGTGCCTTCTTTTCACAGTGATCCAGTGACCTTGAATGCAACACCCTATCAATCGGAGATACAGCAGCAGAATTCATTAAGGAGACTTTACTGCTTATCGCGTGCAAAGACAGTATAAGGTTCTCTTATCCTGCAGCTTTTATGGCCTTAGTGGGCAGGATTCAAAACAATAATTAAACTTGAGGTTTTTTAACTTTCTTTGATTACCACCCGAGTATACTAGACACTTCTCCTTTTCTTTTTTACTAGCGTGTACTATACAAGCCTTTCTTGAGGAAAACTAATTATGTTTTAATGAAGAGTGTTCACATGATTTATAACAGAGGTGTCTCTGCTTCAAAGTCATTTGTTATATTTGATTTGCTAGATTAAGCAAAACAGATAAAAAAGAAAATAAGAAGGGGAAGAAATGTAGAATCAGTTCAGTAATATCTTTAATATCAGTTGGATCATAATTACTGCACTGGCAGTGCCCTCGTTTTGTAGAAAAGAAAGAAAAGGCCCTCAAAAAAGACACTTTTCCTTCAGTTAAAGTATCAAGAATAGAAAGAAAACAAATTCCATTATAGTCCTAAAGGAAGCTGTCAAAGTAATAAGTTTTTCTGCTGTGAGGTGTGTAAAAAATGTAAATTTGGACAAACAGCCAAATCTACATCAAACAAAACATTTAATCTCATCTTATGCTGAATTGAAAATGTAAATTCGAAATGAATGCAGAGGAGAACTGAACAATATTTCAGTAAAAACTATTTTAAATGTGTTTGAATGAACTACAACAAGAATAAGTCACCACAGAGTTAACAGCAGTGGATTTATGTCACAGCTGCATGTGCGAGTACTCGGGACAGAGCTGGCCTGGAGCAAAGGAGATTTGGCATCTGTTTAATTGGCCTCTGGCACCCTCAGAGGGCCCCTAAAAGATGGAGTGACAAGTTGGTTGTTTTAATTCTGTTCATGGATAAAATTTAAACTTTTCTGGAGTTTTCTTAGCAACTCAAAAAGTTTTGAGAAAGTTTATGCTGTAAAAAAACAATTATTTGAAGCGTTTAATGCTTGGGATCCAAAATTTATGACCACTTAGTTTCACCAAACCACTTTGGGACAGTATCAGTCATCCCATATTCTAACATTCAGTTTGATCGGTGACACTCTCATTATAAGATGGTCTAAACTTCTTGCCTCCGAGATGGAAATCTGCATATGCAACAGATATATCTGTGAAAAATTCTGCTCAACCAGTTTTGTATTTTGCAAACTTTAATTCAGTCTAAAATTACGTCAGTGTAGCACCATATATGTACATCACTGCACAGCCGACTCAGTTTACAGGTGTTTGTATGGTGGCCTTGAGAGGTCAAATGCACTTCAGCTTAAGTAAACAGAAATAGAAAAAAAAACATAGTAGAAGTTGAACAAAACACAATGGAAGTACAAAAAAATCCAAACAAAATCTTACAAATGACAACTGAAGTGTTTTTGGGGAAACAGTAATTTAATGTAACAGGTGCGGAAGTGACAAAAACCAAAACATGTGAAGGACTGCACTGAGACACACTGAGAAGAAGATCGGGATTCTTCAGTGTGGGAGAAAAGGGTGCAAGGTAACGTGTGTTTTTGTTCGCATCATTCTTATAATACTGTAGATACCTGTTTGCTATTAGCATTTTACTTGTTACTTCCACAGGTGTTCCGTTCCGTTATTGTCTCCTCAAAAACACTTCTGCTGTGTTTTGTGTGTTTTTGCAACATTTTTATATTTGCTGGTGTTTTTGTAAGTTGCAGTGCATTTGACCTCTAAGATGTATCATCTACATAATAGCAATAATGAACATACAGAAATGCACAATACTACCTTAAATCATAACCTTAAACAAAAACATATTTTTCCTTTCAAGACAGGGACCGGACTTTTTCTGAGGACATTAATGACAGCAGTGATTAACATTACAGGATATACTCAAAACGTTTTTACTGCACTTGATTTTTATTACAAGCATAACATATCCTGAAAAATGACATGACAGTGCTTATTGGCAGCTATGGCTGGAAGCTATGAAGGAAAAGGGGTATAACCCTTTTCAGGAAAAGGGGTATAACCCTTTTCCTTCTTTGCTGCACGATATCCATATTTCTGCAGAAGATTTTTACACCACCTGCAGTCTGTGATGCATGAAGTTTTGCATGTCACGTCCACAAATGGAGGAAACCTGAGGCTTTCATGATAACCTCCTGCTGTTAAGGGAGGGCAGCAATACACTTCTAGAATGTACAGAGCAGCGGTCCTTCGTGCACAGATACCCATTACACCAAATACTGAAAGGTGTGCATTGTAACTAACCTCCCAGCACAGATGGATCTTCCAACTGACTCCATAGGCTTGTAGGCATATGGGCACCAGGGGAAAAATGAGGCTGCTTGTTCTGACTGGCTAAACAAGTGCATGCAAATTTGATTGTGCAGCTCTGCACAGTGCAGAGTCAAGTGAAGGCACAAAGTAAGAGACAGCTCTGTGAAGGAGAGGAGGTGTTCCTTGGCATCAAGGATGCTACTGTGATGCTTTACAGTATCAAACACTTAACAGTAAAATGAAAAGAAACCTATCAAGTTGTTTATAGTCCAGCAGTCTTGTAGCTCATTACAAAGACAATTACATGTTATTCTCTCTAATGGCGTTCTCCTTCATGTTTGACATGCAGAGAGAGTGATTGTTAATTAGAGTATCCCTTAGGCAGCAAGGATGTTGAGATAAAGGCAGGGGGGGTAGAGCAGCAAAGGCAGCTGATTTAACAAACGGACCAACATCCCTGACCTTAACAGCTGCCAGGTACATTTAGAGGGACTGAAGGAACAGGGTCAGGCCAGAGGTACAACCTGATAATAATAGTAACAGTATAAATAACAAAGTTCACTGGAGGTGTAAGCAGATGCAGAGGGGAGGAGATGGTGGGTGGTGGAACCCCAGAGGTTGCAGTTTATTTATATTTTCATGTTTATGCCAATTTCCATTTCTCCATCCCTCTCCTCCCCTCCTTCTCGCTCCAGGAAATAAAACCCGAGGCTCTCATCTGCACCATCAGCAGCAGTGTGAGCAGAGGCACTTTTTGTCAATTTGACAGCAGGCAGAGTTGGTACACAGTAGGAATATATGAGAAGTATTATCCTGACACGCGGCACACACGGACCAAATGTAGGAGCAATTTCATCCATGAAGATAGACTGCAATCCACGTCCATTTATTTCCACATGTATGAGTGATAGAGGAATATCGCTCTCAAAAGAAATGAGAAGAAGCTAAACGTCTGGTGCACCTGAAATGCTGAGAAAAACTTTCGTGTCCTGCTCCTTCTCGGCAGTTATTGATGCTCTGACTCTTCACAGCAAGGGTTTGGCCGAAAAGCACATTCTGTTACTTAGGTTGCCATGCTAATACTGCGTTTTATTAATCTGTGTGGATGATAAAAGAAGTGGCAGGACTGTATGAAAGCACCAGCAAATTATATTATTTTCTCTAGTTAAAAATAAGTGTATAGCCTGTTGTTATAACTGATAAGACCAGTATGTTACACAATGAGGGATGACAAGGTTGATTTGTTGGCTACTTTGAATTTCCCTTATTAGAGTGCCATAAAATTAGATCCAAACATTCTTGTTCCCAGGGGTTTATGCTGTATCCTGTTGACAGTGAAATATGATCTTTCCTCTAACGACTAACAACAGTTGTCCAGATCTTTTAGTGTAAATCAGAAAAGGCATTTTCATTATGGCCCAGTGAGTTATATCTCATGACTTTAACCATGACAGCTTCCTCCTGTTAACAGTATTTGTGCTAAGCTAATTAGAAATAATCACACTTCTGAAAATGCTAAATGTGAATCCATTCATCCATCCATCCACTTATCTTCTGCCTCTTATCCAGGGCTGGATAGCATGCGCAGCAGTCTAAGCAGAGACAACCAGACATCTCTCCCCTCGGCCACCTCCAGCTCTTCCCAGAGGATGGGAAACCCGGTGTTCCAAGCCAACCGAGAGATGCAATCTTTCCAGAGTGTCCTGGAGTTGCCCTGAGGCATGCTCCTGGTGGCATATGCCTCATTTGGAGGTGCCCAGGAACCATCTCAACTGTGATGGGGTAGCTCTACTTCTCCTTTCTAGGTCTAGCCCAGCAACCCTTCCAAGCTCCAAGCTCATTTCTGCCACTTCATGTATCTGTGATCTTATGGACAGAGGTGAGAGTGAATGTAGATTGGACAGCGTTGGCTTCATGCCCAGCTCTGCTCTCACCACAACATATCGGTACAGCATCTGAATCACTACTGATGCCGCACCAATCTCTCTGTCAATCTCTGGCTTCAATCTCCCCTCACTCGTGAACAAGACCCCGAGATACTATTTCACAACCTGGAGTGGACACTCCACCTTTTTCTAAATGGGAAACATGGCTTCTGACTTTGAGATGATAATTCTCATCTGCGTCACACTCAGCCACAAACTACCACAGTGCAAGCTGGAGTTCAAGGCTTGATGAAACCAACAAAACCACCTCATTCACTAAAAACAGAAACGAGATCCTGAAACCATTGAACCCTCAACCCCTCACCTTTGCCTAGAAATTCTGGCCATAATAATTAGGAACCCAGCCAGTGAGAAAGGACAGTCCAACACCAATTGAGCAAGAGTCTGACTTGTTGCCGACATTTCGGACCAATGTCTCACAAGGGAACAATGGGCTTGATACCTCATGCTCCCAAGGCACTCCTAAAGTACCCTTTGAGGGATGCAGTTGAATGTACAAATCCACAAAACACATGTAGACTGTTTGGGCAAAACTCCCACTCTTCCACTAATATCCTCAAGAGGATAAAGAACTGGTCCAGCTGATCGGGACAAGAACCACATTGCCCCTTCTGAATGTGAAGTTTGACTGATCAACAGACTCTTCCTTTTTAGCACTCTAGCACAGACCTTCCCAGGGAAGCTGAGAAGTTTGATACCCCTATAATTAGAAAACACTCTTTGGTCCACCTTCTCGGAGAGGGGA
The DNA here is from genome assembly GCF_051167445.1 of Perissodus microlepis. Classification (NCBI taxonomy): domain Eukaryota; kingdom Metazoa; phylum Chordata; class Actinopteri; order Cichliformes; family Cichlidae; genus Perissodus; species Perissodus microlepis. Next base: position 19,935,231 of record NC_140464.1, read on the forward strand.
ACCACCACCCCAGTCTGCTAATTTAGGGTCACTGTCCCCAACTTCCAGAAGCATATCAACTAAGATTCCCCAAAACAGAGCCAGAGACATGAGAAACTCATAGTGAATATCAACCACCAAGGGACCCAGACACCAAGGAGCTATTTAACACCCCATGACCCCACCCTCAACAGTGGTTAATTCATCCTCTTCATTCTCTGACTCCATTGAAGACGTCTCAGTGGAACTGAGGGGACCCTTAAAATCCTTCAATTCAGGTGAGCAGAACCACATCCCCACTGGTAGTATATACTAATATTTAGTTATTGTTTTAAAATATATATATTTAAAAATCCTTATATTTGACCGTAATCTTGAGATGAACTTGGAATATTATAATATCTAAATGAAGTGCACGTTTTAAACTTTTTTCCCTTCTTTTCTTTTTAATCTTGTACAGCAGTTGAAGTTTGAATGCCAAAGAACAAACTCCTGTCCTTGTCTACACTGACATATTCATTTATGCAGCACTCTTGCACAATAATAAAAAACTCTGTGTCTTTATTGCACCAAACTGTGTACAGAGTCGCTGAATAAAAGGTACATTTAAAAAAGTTCTTTCTGATTAAAGTATTTTACAGAGGTTATGCTCTCAGAAAGCTTCCAATAAGCTTCACACGGAGAATCTGGGTGATTTTTTTTTTCTAATGACAACAATCAGTTTTTGGGGTGAATATATGAATTTTCACAAGTCTAACAAAACCATACTATAAATACTTTTCCAGTTATGTGATAGAAGCCACAAACCACAACGTCACATTATTTTCTTTAATTTCACATTTTCACAGCCAAAATAATGATTTTTTTTTGCCTAATGTGTTCACACTGTGGCTGTTTGTCTTTTTCCACTCAGCATAAGACTTTTCCGCAGTAGTGCAAAACGAGGAGACATGAAAGAAGAAAATATGGGAAACTTTCAATCATTTATTTATTTATTTTTCACTTTTGCTCAGACTTAATGTTCTCGAGATCATCTACTGTGCTTTAAAACTTTCATGTGAATTATTGAAGCAGTCTGCAGCAATGAAGGCAATTTTCAAAAATACACATAAGGGGCAGAAGCAGCCTGAGGAAAGAGGTGGTGGAGTAGAGGAGGAGAAAGCAAGCCAAACCTTATGGCATTATTAATTTATCCGATTCTTACCACCCCAAGATTTACAAAGAACACAGAATGAAAACGGCTCTGGTGTTTTTATTTCATTTTTATTTCCACAATCCACCTCAACCTCTCTCATAATGCATTCCAGACACGTATCGACAGCGAGGAAACACAGCAACTTTGTGCAGTTCAACAGAGCACCGAGTACGCTTTCATGTTTTAATCCATGTGGGCTTTCCATTTCTGAATAGGTAGGCAGCCTTGTGAATGTCCTCAAAGAATAAGAGACAGAACTGAACCAGCATTTGAGAGGACCTCACTGCTTAACCTGCGTTTTTCAAGGACTGCAAAGGCTGCCATTGGTTTTCAGCTTATCAGCTTTAATAAAGACCCGTTCGTTGTCAAGCACACCCACTCACCAACACCTACTGCATTTTTAAATGAAGGTGTGATTCATTGATCAAACTGAGATTAGCGGCTTCAGCTACTGCTACAAAATGTACCAGATTAATCCGGATTATACTATACATTTTCCATTTCAACAAACATTTGTTAAAAATACAGTATGATATTTTTCCAGCATTGACTCAGATCACAGATGGCCCATGAATCCACCTGATCTATTTCCACCGACCTCGACGTGCTGTTCTATGTCCTGTGACATCCACCAAATATGAATTATCAATCACATTATAGGAGATCAACTATAATAAATTAAAGTTGAATTAAATGAACAGATGAATACCAGACACTGTCCTATATTCACCAGGTCAGGACAGCAGGGCGGACAGTCAGAGCGCTAGGTCAGGTGTCTGGGGGATGTGGGACAGCAACCTGCTGTAGTTACACTACCTTTTAAAATATTTTTGCCCCCTATGCTAGATATTTTTATACCTTTGATATTGAAGTACAAGAAAAAATAAATAAGAGGAGGCATGATTGTCATATATATAGTGCCTTGAGAGAAGTACAACCAGTGCTATTGTCCCATTCTGTTTTCTTTATATAATGTTAAGTGACTTTCATTGAAAGCACATCTATGGCTTAAATTTCTTTTCGTTAAATTATATGTAGGACTAGGATTGTCAAAAAACAAACTACCAAACAAAAATCAATACTCAGTACCTAATTGTTGCTAAAAAATTACTAGCAGAGCAAGCACCAGCAGCTGTCCTCATCTCCTCCAGCTGACACAAAAATGCTGCAGACAGGCAGGCACGCTGCCCCCTCCTCTCACTGGCAGCAGCTGACCTTCACAATGCTGAACAACACTTCATGAGGAATTTTGAGAGGTCAGTAAAGCTCCCGTTTTAACAACACTGAAGTACTAACCTGGCTAAGTATTAGCAGTCACCTGATAGCAATAGCGCTCTGCTATTAGGTACTGTAGCAGTTAGCAGCCATAGCTAACGTCAGATGTCATTACTCCTGTCTGCAGGCAGTAATAATTTTTGTCTTATATTTGTGTCTCAGGTGTATTACTGTTCTCTCAAAGTACCTAAATGAAGCTAAGAAAAGTGCAACAGGAAATAAACAGAGACAGAAGTTCAGCATTTCTACAGACAAGCAGTACTTAGAGAACTGTAAAGTATTTTTCACATGTAGCTTACGGTTATGTTACAGTATTTTTTGCACTACATGATACACAGTTTAATTTTAATCCAATTTGTTTGTCAGAAACAGGTCTGTCTTGCTATAAATAAAGGTTAAAAAAACATTGTGTTGTTTTAATATTACAAAAAAAAAGTTTTCACCTATGGTAAAGAAACTGGTATTGAGTATCTCGCATTTTCAAGGGTATCGCTATCAAGTTTAAATTTCTAACTCTGTTCCTAACCACATTAGGAACAGAGTTTAAAACAGAAGAGTTATTTAAGTTTGGAAGAAAAATGTATCTTTCACTCTTTTAGTGCTTCTGAATCAGCAAGAAACTCTACGGCTTTAATCTTCAATTGAAGTTTATTTTAAAATAAAAGTCAATAGAAGAAGGATTAAAACTGCCGGTCTGTGCATGAACCCATAGGGTTCATACATTAATGCAGCGAAGGTACACCAAGAATATTATTGAAAGAAAATCAGTTCCTGAACCAGCGACCCCTCGCGCTTCACAACTTTGTATCGTTGGATAATATAGTTGAAGTTTTCAAGAACATGAATAAATGATCAGATGTAATAACTTAAGAAAACATGAAAAAGGGGTTTTCTGTCCATTCCAGGAAATTAAATACCTCCAGGTGGTTCATTACACTGATGCGGAAATATATTTATAAAAATCCAATATTGCATTAAAGCGGTTAATAATTTGCAGCGTTGCCTGTAGTGGTATGAATGAATATTGCAGAATATCTAACAATTTGTAGTGTCACATAGTAAATACTGTCCAGTGAAAACCTCAGTGGACCCCACGATTCAATGTCTTGTGGAGCCACCTTTATAGCAACCTACGTGAAATAATCACTTTCAGTATGACTTTATCAGTCTATCACATCGTTATGGAAGAATTTTTTTTTTAATTCCTGCCACAGTATTTAAATAAGGTTGAAGGCTGAACTCTGACTGAGTCATTGGACCACTTTTATGATTTTCTTTTTTAGCCATTCTGTTGTAGATTTCTTGGTCTGGTTGGGATCATTGTTCTGTTGCATGAGCCAATTTCGACAATGCGTTTCCTGTCAGACAGAAGGCCTCACGATTAACTCTACAATACTTTGGTATACAGTGGAATTCATGGTGCCCAGGTCCTGTTGTTGCCAAAAAGCCCAAATCATCACCCGTCCACCACCGTGCTTGATGGTTGGTATGAGGTGTTAGTCCTGTCTCTCCAAAGGACATTGTTCCAAAAGTCTTGTGTTTTTTTCAGCAAACCTAACCTGACATGTTGTTTTAGAGAGAAGAGACTTTCACATGGTAACCCTTCCAAACAAGCCACACTTGTTCAATCTTTTTTTTTTAAATTGTACTTTACTGTAATATTTAACATCGTAACAGAGGTCTGCAGAGTCTGAAAGGTTTTTTTTTGTATTTTGCTTACATTTTTTGGGGGGCATTGAACACTCAAGGCATTTGACTAGCGGCACATGGCTGCTAGTTACTCTCTTAAGTAATACCTATGGAAGTGGCACGGGTGCAGAATAAGGATAGACTGCACAGACTCCTGTGAAAATGTTCTTTTTCACATGACTGTATCTTTATGTCATCCACCAGGATGAGGAGAGGAGTATTGCTCGACTTGACTGTAAAATGCATACATATTTATGGTAAGTGCTTATCTTAAAAATTGTACGCTTTGACTTGTATTCGAACACAGAGTGCTCATCGTTTCCTAACAGCAAACATGAATCTTGAAACTGTGTGAGAATAAAGGAGCACCTTGTGACACTGCTCTGATGAGGCGGCTCACACTCTGTGGGAACTCCATCCATTATCGTAAACCACACTGAGCACAGGCTATATTAAAGCATTTACTCTTTTGCATGCTTTCACTCGAACCGCTGGTGAATCAGTGTAATCTCAGAAGAGCACACGGTACCTGTCAAGGTTTTATGAACATCATCACTTGACTGATAATTTGCCTAAGATGAAGAAATCCCTGAGGCCAGATAAAAAGACAAGATTAAAGAAATGTATACAGTGAAGGAGATCAAGCCAAATATATTTTCCAAACAGAACATTTCACCCACAGGCCGGGTAAAAAAAAAAAACAATTTCACAGACCACATCCAATATTTTTTAGATAAATGACTTTAAATCACTTTCTATGGGCTACCACGCTTAATACAGAGAAAGCACGAGCAAAAAGTGACCTTCGACGGGTAAATCTGCCATGGCGGCTTGGTTAAGTAGTGATAATGGATGATTAAAATTTGACTTGTTAGCTGAGAGAGGATTGTCTGAAATTAGGACAAAGCGAGCAGACTGTAAGAGCATACAGTGGATTATGGATGCAGGTGGAAACGTGCTGAGCAAGCACATGGAAACATGGAGGGAGACGAGAGGAAGGAGGTCACAGAGATGAGATGTGTGATGACAAAACCCAAGGGGCAGGTGAGGAAAAGATGAGGAAAAGTAAAAAATAGAAATCCTAAAGAAAAAAACATGCATTAGATAATTCATACCGGGTGAGAGAAGCAGTTACAGTGAGACTGTTAAATATTATAGAGCTGATAAAGTGATTGCAGGTTGTCAAAGCTCAGCCCGTAATGTTAGCTTATTGAAAATGTCTTGCAGAGCAGATGCCACGACACCGCAGTGAAGCCTGGGTATTCTAGTTTTGTGAGGAAGTCCTTATGGTCGTGACTAATAAGTGACTCCTGCACAATGCTGTGAGCTTCAGTGACTGACAGAGGGCCAAAACCGCTCCAGTGTTCCAGATGGTGGACCTCAAACACCTGCGTATTATTCCAAATGGCGACAAACTAAATAAATAACCGCAGCACCAGTCACAAGAGCCCTCAGGAGTTTAGTTTTGTTTTAATTAATACTTTGGAAATTTCTGGACATATTCTGTTTGCTTGCTTGCTAAGAAAATGTATATCACTACAATACAAGACTACACTAAACCCTTCTAGTCATGAGACAGCAAAGCAAGCTAAAATGGTCTTTAGCCTGCTAGCTACAGGTATTGGAAAAAGAAAGTACACCCTCTGTTGATTTTAATTTTTGATACATTATAAAAATTAAAGGGTCCTTGGAAGGTCATGAAACTACAACCTGAGGTAAACAAGGTGGTATATTAAATTGTGTCATTATTTATTTAGTAAAAGGTAAGCCAAAATGCACAAGCAGTGTTTAAAAAACTAAGAGCACCCTTCATGGAGTTACATGTAAGAAGGTAAGTAGCATCCAGTTGCTTTTAATCAAATGCATTTGATAAAGTGATCATCAGCAAGTGTGAGCACCTCTATGAAAGGAGAAGTTTTGGGTGTTTGCTGGTCTGGAGCGTTCAGGTGTGTATTAACACAATGGAAGATCATAGAGAAGCAACTGCTGCTGCCCATCAATCTGGAAAGTGTTATCAGACCATTATATCATTCTACAATGAGGAACATTCAAGACAGATAGCAGTCTTCCCAGGAGTGAACATCCCTGCAAATTCACCCCAAGGTTAGTCTGAGTTGTAGCTCTGCAAAAACCCCCACACCTCATTGCTGCAGACCGCTACACCTCAGACTTGACAGACCTCGCATGTTAAATTTTGAAGTTCATTACAGTACAGTTAGAGAAAGACTGACCAACTATGGCTTGTTTGGATGTATTGAGAACTCTACTTTTCTCTAAACTGTGTGAATGTGGCAGCACAGCTTAGGTTTGCACCTTTAAATGAAAGTGAACAAACTCAAGCAATGTAAAGAAAAGGCCATATGAGAGCATAGCAAGTACCCAGCAGTCTCTGCAGCCAAAATTTGATGTGGTGTGATGGCAAAAAGTTCACCATAAATGACTAAAATGCAATGTTCTTTTATCCCAATTGATGAACAGAAGAATTACTGCAGACAAGCTTCCTAGAAAGTTCAGGAAGTGTGTTTTCAGACAGCATTTCTGAGGCACTAGATGTCTAGAATAAATGGTCAGCCAACTGATATTCAGGGTCAGGATGTTTGCTGGGTAATTGCCTGTAGACTTCCCAGAGTTGAGTTATTGTCATGTGTCCTTCCTGCTGCTCTTTTTGCCCACACAGCACCTTCCCTTTAACAAGAACATTTCCATTTCCATCAGAGAACACTTAACGAAAAGATTAACTTTTTTGTTTGCAAGAAAAAAACCTCCCAAAACTTCCATAAAAAACATTATTCATGTTCTGCGTGGGCCACGACTTCCCGGAGCCACTGTGAGGCTGTCAGCCAATCGGGAACATACAACAATGTGTGATTTTATAATTTTGTGGATTTTCGGCAAGTCAAAGTGTCTTCCTGTGTCCGCTAACTGGCTGCAGTTTGCCTCCCCTACACACAGGATTAGTTACAGTCTCCCTACTTCACTCTTGTCATGAAAGTAACAAGACGTGTGTACTTCGCAAATTATTAAAAATATAACTTTTATTGCCTTAAATGTATAGTTTCTGTTTCTTTTAAAAAAAAAATCTTTAAATTTTCCAAAATTTTGTTGGAAAAGCTCCATGCAGACAAACTTTATCTAGTGACATGATTCAGCAAACAAATCTTTCTAACAATACACGTTTTAAAAGGATTTATTTCCACCAGAAAAAGCTTTCTCTTGGTCTCAGCAACTGAACGTCTGAAAACAAGAGTCTGGAAAACTATATAACAAATGGCAAACAGCTGGGAGGCACAGAGGCAGCGTGGGTGATGAGATGGCAGAGCCGAGATTGAGCGTCGCTCAGGAATTCCCTTTGACTCAAGTGGAGAGCTGGAGGAGGAGAGGTAGGCTGATGTGTTTTTCTTCTTCTCTCTTTTTCTGCTTCTGACTGCATTAAAAAAGGGTGAGGGGGATTAGCATAAGGAAAAACATCTACATGCCACAGTGTGGTGGTATGTAGCTTCAATAAAATATTTACTTGAAATTTACATTACCACATCTACATATTATTAATTCATGCTCAAACAAATGCCGCAAACAACTCGCACACCACACCACAGCACCCCACATAACTCTTTCCTTCTCCATCTCATTCTCTCTGACCTTCCTTTTTTGCTCTAACCAAATAATTGCTCTGTGAGGAGCAAGATATCAAGGTCGGCCACCTGCGGGCTCAGGTTTATAGGTCTTAACTCAGCGGTAAGACTGAATTAGATAACCTGCACAACTGAAGGAAATGGATAGACACAAAGTGGGCGCTGCAATCAGTGTCTAAAAGTGACTGCAGCATGTCTTTAGTGCTCCAAATGGCCTGTAGGGGGAGCTTCTTCTGCACATCTTTAATGCAGCAGAACTTGAAGATGGCACTGCTGTAAGAAATCGATTGATTCGGGCAGCAAAGAAGAGAGCAGAGCTGGATGATTAAATTTGTATGCACACGCTGCTGTACTGTACAGTGTTGTAAAGGTGTATTTAAATAAAGTCTAAAATTGAATTCACCTGAGTTCTCTTAAGACCTCAAAGGGCATTTTTTCTCTATAAATTCTCCTTGAAAAGAAAACTAATATGAATCAAACAAATCTAAAGCAGAATTTAGCAGTAACATGTAATGGTTGAGGAAAAAAAAAATACAGCTGTCCTCCTGCAGCTCTTTTGTCTGTGTCCTCAGCCACTCCCATGGGAAGCTCATGGCTGTGTGCACATGCTTCATACGCGCTAAAAATAAGTCATCACTGGCTTTTTGCTGTTCAGGGTGAAAAATCTCCACCTTTAATAAACTGCTGATCTTCATCGCTATCATTGCTACCTTGCCTTATTGGTCTGAAAAGTGAAGACCTGTGATTGGCTAAAGTCTCCTGTTACGGCTACTCTTTTAAAGCCAGGGTTGACAGGAAGCACAAACACTTAATTCCTGCTCAGACATACTAAATATGCTGAAAAGGTTTATGCAATGATGATCCACCACAGCTTAAGACCATTGAAATATGAAAAACATACACTCTCAATCATGAACTCACACAGAGCTGCTCTTCTTGGTCAGCACTTCTCTGCGTTACATAACTGTCTGTCCTTACATCAGAGACATTTTGGTGCTCTTTTAATCCACTGGCTTATCTCTGCTGAGTCTTAGCCAGAGTGGTGTGTGCATGTATTTGTATGCTCTTGTGTGTGCGTGTGTGATATTCATTATACATGGATTTGTCGACCCAGTATAACTGCTAATAGATTCTGTAATTCTAAAAAGCTTAAAGCAAAGTAACACACACGCGCGCATACAGAGCTGACATATTTCTGAGAATGAAAAACACATTTAAATGAGAGCCAAAACTTGAATAGCAAAATATTATTGCTCCTTATGATTAAACACTGCAACTTTTTTAAGTGCAGTGCAGCAAAAGTAATTTCCTCGAAGAAAACGAACACTACATATGGAAACTAAAGGTAACGTACAGAGATGCTACCTTACCTTCAAAAAGAAATGTGTCAAATGTTCTTCTTCTAAATGCTTTAGCAGGAAAACAAACCATATTTTTCCAACTTAAACAATAAACACACAATACTTTAGGGGCACTGGTTGTGTTATAGGGTGACTTAACTTTGCCCTTGGGCGATAATGCTCCAGCTACACTTTATTTGAGTGAAACATGTTAACTTGTAGCCTTCGTCAATGTCATAATGAGACAAAAACAGAAACAAACAAACAAAAAACAATTTAAACAGCATATATAAAGACATATAAAACAAACATACACACATTTTAAAAGGATTTATTTCCACCAGAAAAAAAACTTGTGTTGTCCAAAGCCAGACATTGTCCTTGGAAATGCGGAGTGCCCTACAGAAACTGGATGGCAGCTTATTTGGCACTTAAACATGAAGACTGTGAAATAAAGGCAGCGTTTATATTTTTCCCCAACTGATATCACACATGCCATAAGATATATTCGCAACCTGTCCATGGTATAGCCCAACTCTGACAGCTGGGACAATAATGTAGTTATCTCTGTGAACCAATCATGTCCCGTTGTAGTCCCTTTGTAGGGACTTCTAGACCCCAGTTGGTCTCTACATGCGTGGTTCCCACTATGAAGCATGGAGGAGGTGCGATGGCGTGTTGGTGCTTTGCTGGTGAAACTGTTGGGGATTTATTCAAACTTGAAGGCACACTGAACCAGCATGGCTACCACAGCATCCTGCAGTGACACGCCATCTCACCTGGTTTGTGTTTAGTTGGACCATCATTTATTTTTCAGCAGGACAATGACCCCAAGAAAACCCCTGGGCTGTGTAAGGGCTATTTGACCAAGAAGGAGAGTGATGGAGTGCTGCGCCAGATGGCCTGGCCTCCACAGTCACATGAACTAAACCCAATAGAGATGGTTTGGGGATGAGATGGTCCACAGAGTGAAGGTAAAAGGGCCAACAAGTGCTCAGCATCTCTGAAACTCATTCAAGCCTGTTGGAAAACCATTTCAGGTGACGACCTCCTTTTATTTACTCATGACTCAGTAAATAAAAGTAAATAAGTAAATGAACATTTCAGAAGCATTTCTGACCAATCAGTAATTTTACTGGACGTGTAAATCACAGTACTCGCTTTCATTTTTTAAAGATGTGTTTAGCTCTGTTTTTTCGCAAATGTGCGAACAATGACCTTCAACCAAAATCTGCCACAGGTCGTGTTTTGCTCTCTGTCCCAGTCTGAATGGGCTCTTAGTCTCTTATCTCACTGAGAGGGCCTAAGCCCCTCAATCCAATCATTTCTACCTGATGATGTCACTGTGCTCAGAGGCTTGGGCCAGAAAAGAGGGTCGGGAGAGAGGAAAAGAGAGAGAGACAAAACACAGCCTAATTTGATCTGCTTCTTTTACACGTGTGTGTGTGTGTCTTAGCATAAGGGAAATGCTGACAACTTGTCATAATCCCTTCATTCCCATTCCCCACCATGAGTGACTGCACCAACCTCCAAAGTATCCCTGCAACCTTTTCACCGGCAAACCTGGTGGTGTTACTTGAGGGTTATCCCTACACAATATATGTTGTTTTTTTTAGTGAACATGTTTCTGGGCTTCTGCATCTGGACTTCAGCGGTAGTATTTCGCATTTTTGTAAATATCCTTTGCATGGGGTTTCTTAGTTAGCCATAAAGACAATAAATGCTAACAAGATGACATGTTATATGACTTGCACTATAAAAAATAGTGTAAAAATAATCTTTAATTTAATTTTTTGGTCAGCATTTCCTTAACTGCTTAAGTTAATGTCCCTGCATAATCTTAGTGAGTGTGGCATATTTTGTTACCAGCCTAGCTGTTACAGGTAGCTCTCTTTCAACATGCTTTGCTACAAACACGAGTGCAGTTTAAAATTTTTCTCTCTAGGCCAGAATGTTAAAAAAAGAAACACAAACTATCCCCATAACTGTATTTAAAAGCCTACTAATTTGAAATATTCAGATATTACCAAGGCTATATTTACAAGAACATACTACACAGTAATTGTGATTGAGAAATTGCTGCTATGTAAGTCTTTAGTGCCATTGTTTTTTTTTTTTTTGTTGTTGTCCTGATTGGCCACAATGTTCAACTCTGTTCATTAAAATGGGACTTCAGGCACACAGTGGGTGATGCCACTTTGATTTACAGCAAATGGCTTTTTAGCATTAAGCCATTAAGCAAGATGTGCAAACCTGTGCTTCTTGACTTGCTATTATTCTGCAGCTGACCGACTTTCAGTTTTTCAGTGGATCTTGGATATGTTGCATATGCATATGTTCTTTTTTGGTCAACACCAAGTTACAAATAACAGTGTTCTCAAAAGCCTAAATAAGCCAGACTACTCCAGCAAAAAACAGAGCTGTTGCAATAAATTTTCAGCCTACTGATGCTGTGGTACATGTTGTGTCTTTGAATCCACACTCCTCACATCTCTACGGGGCAGGATCCAGTCTACAGGGACTTTCTCTCCCGGGGCTTCAATACGCTGCCTTGTTTTTATTCCCCACCTTTTCTCTCTCTCTCTTTCTAATGAATAAATATGGTTAAAGCTAGTAAGATTTCCGATTCAGTTTGATTTACAGCAACAGAAACAGAAATTAAAGCGGAAATAACAAATGGATGTTACTGATAACAAACCTTCTTCTCTGTGAGCTATTTCAGTTGGATCCCACCTATGATTTCTCAATTTAGGTAAGAAATGATGCATGCTTCTCTAAACTTCTGTAAGGAACAAGAAACAGGAAAAAAATCATTTATGGCTGTGCAAGAAAAGGCCAGCATAAAGCTGGATGCCCAGGTCATTGTTCAGAAGGAGATAAACTTGGTTCTTTATGATATCCACAGAGATGAAATAAGAGTGAGAAGAAAGCTCAGGTGAAGGTGGAGGTGGGGGACAGATGTAGATGGAGGTACCACCTCCAGAGCTTGGTGCAGATGTTTACCAGCTGCGACCAACTCACAGGAAAGACTTGGACAGTTTCTGCACTTAAATCAGCTTTTGATAGCACCAGAAACACTGAGGACAATCCAAATTCAGAGTGTTCTATTCAGAGTCATTGCAGCAAACAGAACTGTCAAAGCAAATGGTAATCAGGTAAAGGCTGATGGGACAATTAAGCACCACTTTTATTCCGTAATTACATGCAAAACGATCTACGTAGGCGTCTTTGTGTTCGGTTTTTGACAATTTATTTAGTCTTTATTCTGTCTGAGGTGTTTGTTTATTTTGAAATCACTTTACTTATGTGCACAGTTATTTTATTCCATCAATTTCCATGTTAATATCTTTGTTAGCCTTTATAGTTTATTCCCCTTTCTGTTCTGTTTACTGTGCTGTTTTTTTTTTTTTTTTTTTTTAGCTTTGTAGCTTTCTGCTTTCTCAGCTCACACCCTGCTGTGTTTTTATACCTCAGTCTGTTTATTTTCGTAGGCTATAGTTTTTTAATCAGGCCCCATCTCATCTTAAAGACCTCAGAGGACCGTATCACCCCAATAGATTACTTCACTCTCAGACTGTAGGCTTACTTGTAGTTCCTAGGATATTTAAAAGTAGAATTGGAGGCAGAGCCTTAAGCTTTCTGCTGTGGAAACTACTTTTCTTTTTGATAAAGCACATAGTTTGGGCTGCATCAGGTGACCCTGAATCCTCCCTTAGTTATGTTGCAATAAGCCTTGGCTGCTGGGGATGTCCAATGATGTGCTTCTTCTTCACACATCTTTTTTGTTTTCTTTGTGTTTATAAACCACTCTGTGTTTAATCATTAGTTATTATTCATCTCTGGCTGTCTGTTCTACAGTATGCTTTCGGTTGTGTCTACCTATTAAATGGAAGTTTTTCCTTCCCACTGTTGCCAAGTGCTTGCTCATAAGGGGCAGTTTAATTGCTGGGTTTTTCCTCTATATTATTGTGTGGCCTATACCTTACAAAATAAAGTGGCTTGAGGTGACTGTTGCTGTGATTTGATGCTGTATATAGAAAAAAGCTTAACTGAATTTATTATGAGTAAAGAGTTTTCTCTCACAGCGTGCTGGTGCGTGTTAAACATTTGGGTCCTATCTGAATTCTGACACTACAGTTCACACTTATCTCCCACTCAACTTATTGGATATCTTTCAAGACTTGAGCCCCAGAAGGGAGCCAAAGCTATTGTTCTTGGGAAATATTGAGTGGAATGATTGTACGCATACATCTTTATAACTTTTTAAGTATTGAGTTGTATAGTGTAGATAACTCTTAGGCTTTAACTGTTATATACAGATAACATTGGAACAAATTTTCCAGTAATGAAATTCTTGTTATAATTTTCAGATTTTGTACATTTAACCCCTAAAAAAGCAACATATTATATTAATAAGGAAGTGTGAATGAAGTAAAACAGATTAAACAAGCAAACAAAAAAAAGTGGGAGTCTCCCTCTCTCACAAATGGGACACTGACCTGCTCCTGCTCAGGGAAAATGGTAGATTGATAGGCCTTTGGTCCTCCACCCAGCTATAAAGAGTAGCAGAGGAACTAGGGAGTGTCTTGTGTGAATACTCTGTCCCAAAGCAGCTGGAAGATGGCTTGAGGGCAGGAGCAGAAGGGCACGTCTGGACTGAAAAGAGTGGCTAGTAATTACAAACAAAAGAGGAGCAAAAGAGCTATAGAGAGGAGCGCAGAACATCTGCTTTGCTCAAACTTTGCTCTGTGTTTTATTTCTGATTTCTGTCAGGAGCAGTTTCATAACCACAGTTCTGACAGAAAGAAAAGAAAATTTGATGAAAATGATGGGCAACATGCCGACTCAGAGGAGGGAATTGTTGCCTCAATGCAGATTTCTTTGGGTTAAGCGGTTCTTTCATGAGGAGTTTGCATGTTTTCTTTGCATTCCTGGGATTTTAACCTATAGTCAGAAGTTCTATGCAAGTGGGAAACTCAAGACCCGTAGGTGTGAGTGTGGACGACTGTTGACAGCTTCCTGTCCAGGTGGGATTTGCTGTCTTTAAAGCAAATCATTCTGGGATAAACTCAAGTCCCTTGGTGACCCAAGACAAACTAAGTGCAGAAAACTATGGATTTGTGTTTTCTGGGATCTCTTTGTCTCTTTAATGCTCAGAGGTGCGCAAGTCTTACGCTTTATTCTACTTTCTTTTGTTTACATTTGATGAAAGGTTCTCCTTGAAGTATTTGATGTCTTCATCATTGATTGTAATAGTTATAATCCACTTGTGTCTCTTTTCTCTTTGGAACACAGACTTGCGACCTCGTGCTGGTCCACCAGGTGTTGATCAGTCAAGTTGTCGTGACAGGTGCTGTGGTGATGGCACGGCTCAGTGGCTAAGGCACGAAAGCTTGTGTGAACCTGAAGCTGACTCTTAGAAAACTACAGAGAAATGCTGATAAAGGCTTGCCACATCATGAACAGATTACACCTACATAATGCATGTGTCTGTGTGTCAAGGGGGAGAAAGACACAGGAGATGTTTGCTTTCCGAAAATGTCATTGTGAACTACTTTAACCTAGTTAGAAATCCTTGAAACTCTTCCCCTGGTTAGTCAGATAAGTAGAAGTGTTTATGCTGAAGCACACATTTCCTCCAATAACAGTGGATTTCTACAAAAAGTATAGAAATAAAATTATACAATTTTTTGCGATACTGATCTGGTCAATTAAACAGCAAAAGGGGGTTTCAGCTGCTTTGGTGTTGATGAAATTAGCAACATGTGCACTAGAGGAGCAACAACGAGACAACCTGTGAAGCGGGAATGGTTTTACAGGTGGAGGACACTCACATTTCTCTCTCCTCATCTATTCTGGCTATTTTTCTTAACCATCTTTCCATTTGTGTAGGGTCAGTGTCACTACTGGTAGCATGAGATAATACCTAGACCCTACAGAAACTGCAGAGGTAGTCCGACCTAAATCCAATAGACTACCTCTGGCACATCATGTGTCAGTCCATCCGACACTGCCCGGTTCCACCTCAGGAGCTCAGTGATGCCCAGGTCCAGATCTGGTAGGAGAACCACAGGACACCACCCTTCAGAAGCAGCCCTGATGTCATCAGACATGCATGTAAGCATGTGGGGACCATGCAAACTACTGAGTACCATTTTGCCCTGGCATCCTTTTATTCCTAACAGGATTACTCAGTCCATATAAGCATAAATATCCAGAATGATTTTCTTCCATTACTGAGATCTGATGTAATTTCAAAGTGTTCCTTTATTTATTTTGAGGAGTGTATTGTGTGTCATGCCAAATCATGCTAAAGGTATGTTCTAAACAATGACCTGTAAATAAAACTAAAAAAATAGAATAATAGAATAAATTATACCACAAAAAAAACAAGGTTTTATTGAAAACTTCATTCTGTGAAGCTTCAGTTGAATACAACAAGTGTTGGGGTCAGATTCTCATATTTGGGACTAACTAGTGTGTAGTTTCATGGCTTAGACTAAGTTGTCATTTTACCCAAGAATAATATACCGTGCACGACTGTACAGATTTTAACTAATTATCCAGTTCTATGTTAATAGGATCACATCATAAAAGGTGGAAATCATAACCGACCAGTCAAATCACAAATAATTTAGCATTAAACATGGAAAAAAAACACACCACTGATATAGCAAAAGATGATTAAAAAAGAATATGGCAACACATTTTAATACATTTTGAAGGCACCAAGCAACTAAGTACATATCTGAGCTCGAAACCCATCCAACTAGGAACACCCTGCAAAGAGACCAATAATATCCCGTGTTTGATCAAATTCTTCTAAAGAGGGTATAAATCATAGCTTCTTTCATGACAAAACAGGTATTGTGTTTCTTATGTAACCAGTAATTTCACTCCCCACCACTTTTTTTTTTTAAAAAAAACAGAAACTTGAGGAACAAAGCGTGACAGCAAATATGCAAACTTCTGCCAACTCGCTCTTTACATAATGAACAGTTTGTTTTGTGAAGTTTGGCAACTTCTCTGCAGAGATGCTCATGGCTCAGACATGAGGTGAGCAGAACTGTGTGAAATTAAAAAATGCGCTTTACTCTAATTCCATACAGGTTAACGACAGCAGCTGTACTCTGTTGTATAAGATCCAAACTTTCACCTTCATTCTAGAGATAAAAGAGTGGACGTCACCCCCCCAGAGAAACAGAGAAATACTCAGTTAAACTGCTCCAATTGAAATCCCCTACTCTCTGCTTTCTTTACAAAAACATGCATCAGCTGGAACTGACAGTGCAATTTACATCAAGTCAAAACAGTAGAGTGCGACAGATGTGTATCTATTTTTATGATGGCTCATTATGTTTCCGATGATGACAGTTGATGTGACAGATGATTGTTGGTTTGTAGGTAAACAGACAACACTGAGCATCTGGATTTTCCCACTTCATGCTATACGCTTCCATAAAAAGACTTTATAGTGTCGAGAAGTGTTTTCTTCTGTGTCTGGTTTACAGTCAGCCTATTTTAGTTGTAACAAAAGCATGACTCTGTTATGTGAAGGCTGTGTGCAGGCAAGAATGGTGGACCCAAAGTGCAGACGCTCGGAGGCACAATGTAAACTCAAAACAGCTTTAATGCTGAACTTAAAAAAAAGGTAACAAAACTGAGACTCCAAATAAACTCAGGCAAGCAGACAGAACACACAGCACAGAAAACGGTAGATCGCGACACGGACACAGAGAAACACAAGGCTTAAATACACAGAGGAAGCAATCAGGGATTGGGAAACAGGAGGGAAACACAGCTGGGGCAAATCAGGCCTAACGAGACAAAGGAAGCGCAACCAGACACATTAACATGAGACACGGACTTTCAAAGTAAAACAGGAAACCTAACACAGACTGAACTTACAGACACAGACTCACAGGCAGGCACTACAGAGGGAACAGAGACGTGGGACCAGGGCAGACACAGACACGGAGATATAGCTGACAGGGGAGACAGCAACTAAGGATTACACAGAGACATACACCATAAGACAGAACTCTAACAAAGAAACCAAAGACTAGAAATGATAAATAATATAATAAACTCAAAAACCCTGGGTCAACGACGCTAACACAGTCAGTCACATACCGCTCACAGGGTGCTGGTGGGGGATAATTTCTGTATTAAGCCAAAGTCAGCAGCACCATCACAGCTGAGTCAGACTCATGCGATACGTCTCGTACTGTAGAGAAGTGATTTTATTTCCATGTCCTATCTGGTGAAATTCATTGCAGTCCCGCTGTAGTGTAGTTTTTTCCCACTCATTTCACCATGAGTTGATTTTTGGGCTCAGGAAGAAGAGCAGAAGTCTGAGTTTGGATCCCAGCTCCTAATGGTCAGTGACAAGCTGACACGATGCATCCAATGAGCTGCAAGTAGCATAGAGAGCGTGTGACAGCCACAGTTCTACTTTTGCTTCTATTGTAAAATTTGATTCACCCCTAAGCCACTGAGCTTAAAAAGGCACCTAACTCGACTTCATCCACCATAAAATACCATCTAGAAAGCATCTTTGTTTTTCAGCATGATCATGATCTCAAACGCAATGTCAGTGTGGTAAAAGCATACCTGAATAGCAAAAAACACAGAGTGGAACACTGTCATTTCACACCAGAAATGACAGGTAACTCAAGACTTTTGCACAGTATTGCACACTAGTGGACAAAGCTTTCGACATGCACAGTGATGACCGCAACATAACCATGCATCTGATCACTGCAACAGCCTCTTCAGCAGCCTCAACCAAAAATCCATTAACCTGCTCCAGGCCAGTTTTAGCCTCCCAGTAAGATTCACGTTCTCTCCTCCTGCTGTATATCTGATCTCTCAGTAGCATTCAAGCCTGTACAAAGCCTGAGATCCATGAGCAGAGGTCTTTTATCTTTTCCACAGGCGCAGCTAAAAACTAAAGGTGACATAGCATTTGCTGTCAAAGCCCCGGAGCGATGGGATGATCTGCCTCAGGACATTATGTCAGCAGAGTCGGTGACCTCTTTTAAATCTCTTATAAAGATAGAGCTTTTCCTGATTTTACTTGATTTTATTGATCTGCTTTTATTTATGTTTTTTTCATTTCTCCACTTATTGCAGCACTTATGTGTTAGAACGTAGTCTTCTTTTTTTAAAATGTAATTTTAAGATGTGCTAGTTTGGTGTAGAGCATCTTGCAAGTTTTGAAAAGTGCATTATAAAAATATATTATTCTTACTCTTTCTGCTATACAAGGCATTACATAATGTAATGGTGCAACCTAAAGTCATCTGCAATCTAAATTATTGCTTTGTTTTTTCTTATCATAAATTTTAAAACATACTCAACACAATAACCTTCTTGGATGCACTATGTCTAACACAAGAGTCACAAAATAATGAAACTAAAGGCTTTTTAGTCACATAGTGATTTAAAGAGCATACTGAGATGCCAGAAGCGCAGGCAGATCATTTTTATGTTTTAAAGAATATTGTGCTTGCATGAACACCGCCTCCACCCATCTTTTTTTTTTTTTTACTCAGAGCACAGTCTGTTCAAGGCCTTCCTTACTTCACCTTCGTTTCCTCCTTTATATACCTCAAGAATCATGTTTGCCTTATAATACCGGTGAAACTAACCTTCCACCATGATCCCATGGTCATTCTCTCTTTCACTGTGTGGTCATCTGCTTCGGTGAGCATAACCTCGCCGTAAAGGCAGCTGTCACTAAGTCCCGATGACAGTGCAGTCGTGGGATTGTGTTGTGTATCGTCGTGCTCCTGAATCTAGAGGGGGAAACAGATGTGTGAGGTTAAGCAAAGGACAGATGTCCAAGAGGCTGAGGTTCTCCGCAAACACGCTGAAGATGGAGAGAGCACTTCCAACGTAAGGCAGATAAGGGAGGATAAAAGGATAAAGCTAAGTAATAATGGAGGGGGATTAATGAAGCTGTGATTTATATAATGCAGGGGCATATTGTATAAAGATTTAGGCAAGATTATTGCAAACTGTTGCACATTACAATTTTCTACAGCCGCAGGCCACATTTTTCCAGTGCTTTAAAGTAAGGTTGTTATAAAAGATTATAATAAAAGCTTTGAAATCAGCACCAAAGCAACAGCAGTGACTACAATGACATTGTCACAGATGTGTGGGCCGTCCCTCCAAATCACCTGCTAGGTGGTCCTGAGGTGGGCCGTCACTGCTTATTATAGCCCCGCCACTGATTGCTTAATTTCTTTTCACCCCACTGTGCATATGCTGGAGAGACTTCAGTAACACGCAGCCTGCTAATCCTGGCTGCAGGAAGACATGCTCATTTACACAATGACACACACACACTAACTGGGAAGGAGCCCAACCAGTCATGCATGATGCACTTGGACAGCCGGGGGGGATTAAAACACCAAAGGAAGATCCCAGTGTTAGCCGCATGAAAACAAGAAGAAGGGACAGGAAATTATAACGGCACTGTCAGTTAATTTGGAACTCCTCGCGCAGCTAGAGATGAGAAGTGAGCTGCAGAAAAATTACTTTTCATTTTCAGATTGAGCCAAGATGATTGGTAGCCACTACCGCTTGCTCTGACATTTACAACTTATAATGAAAAGCGGCAACATCATTTATAGCAGAACCTGCCCTGTTACAGTCAGCTTAACAGATGAATAATACGACTATATTTAATCTCTTGATGGGCACAACAGGTGAGCGGGTCCCAGCAAAGCTTTTTGTACAGCTAACCTTTTTAGTTTTGAAGATGGCACGAAGCTCATCGGTTATATTGGACCCTTTAAACCCATTCGATGCACCTTCTTTGGACCTAATTGACTTTGACCTCCCCCCTGTTGTAAGACACGCACTCACATCTGCTAAAACATTAATTATGTTGCGCTGGCATCTTTAGCTGAACGTACATCATCAAAGGGACTGAGCTCCCCGAGGAGCCACCCACAGCTGTTTTAGCACTGAACCGGGGACCACACTGTCAGCAGTCAGTAGGATGTGTGTATTTGCGTGTGAGGACTTGAATGTGTGTGTATAGCCTCATTCTTCTGTTAGCACAGAAAGTGTTTACCAGGAGGTCAGGATTGAAGACACAGATATCTGATGCATCAAAAGGATATCAGCTAGAAAGAGGCAGGAAAGACTGGAGCAAAAGAGAATCTGAAAAGGTGAAAAGCAGAGTTTGACCCCTGCTGTTTATGGTAAACTTTCTACCAAATAAACCTTTAGTTACATAAACCACTAGTCATAAACAAACTGCTTCATAGATCTACTGACATTACAACAAATTCACATTAATTTTAATCAAATTAAGTGGTCTAAAAATGTCAGAAAACATTGTAAAATGACCTTAAATATCACGGTTGATCTTTTGTTTTAGATCTGAATTACATATAGTATAATCCAAATAACTATTTCAATTCAAAGCTCAACTTTTATCCTGGTATTATATTGAAATTAAATACAACAAATGACTGTCATGGCTTTGCTTGATTTTTATAACCTGGCACAATGGGACTGCCAACATCTGAACTCAGAGATTAAGAGATGTGGCCTGATACCTTTGTCCATAATAGCTTTTCAGCACGTTGGGTATGTCATATAATATTAAACATTGAAGGTATATTGCTTTTTGAAAAACATGCTCATTTTCAATTAGATGCCAGCAACATTTTCCAGTAAGGTGAGATAGGGGCATGTTTACCATTATGTTACTTGAGCTACTTCTTTTAACAACACTGTCTTTGCACACTGAGGTTACAAATGGCTGTACGTTGTGGTTTTGAAAGCAGGCTTTTATTATAGAGCCATGCTGCTGCAAAATGTACTGATGGTGATTTCTGCATCACTAAAATCAAACCTATGAGTGTAAATCATTGTTTATTGAGTCACAGATATGTATAATAAACACTGCTAATTAACCCTCATAGTATGCTGGCTGTTTTTATCTTATTCCAAAAAGCTTGGTTATCTTTATTTTCAATGAGATTCTGAAATTTCTTGATTGAATGGGACAATTTTTCTGTTAACCTCCAATCCAATCCATCTCTAAATGATCTAGGGCCCAGACAAGGCGCAGACCTTCTTCTTTGTTTTTTCTCCTTTCATAGAGTTTTAATGGTTATTGAAGATGAAGCAACTTTGTTCACTTCTTTGACCGTGGCGTGATTGTCACAACAGAATTGTGTCTGTTTTTAATGTCATGCTGTCTCAGGGTCTGAGAATCATGGCCATTCAATGTAAGCTTTTGGCCTCGTCCCTGCAGACGGAGAATTTGTGAATAATAACGGGAGCATTAAATCGACTTCTGACTTGCAATCTCGGGACCTGGTTCAGGCACATCCTTTTTCTCTCACAGTGACAGTCATTATGAGAATCAGAGCAGACTGAAAATTATATAAATAAACACGGTTTCACATTTGCTTTTAATGGGACGTAGCCTAAAGCCAGTCTGATGTTTTGCTTCTGACAGGCACATGTCCTAGATAGACGCATCTGTAACTAATTAACGTCATCGTTTTACTGTAGTTGTCTGCTTTCTGAGCTACAAAGCAACCATACAGGATAAAAACATACATTTGTGAACTTGTGAGAAACAAGTGACGTTAAAGTTGGTATAAAGGTTTATCAGTATAAAAACACTTCTCTAATATTCTGTATCATTCATGAAATTACAAAGAGAAAGCATGTGCCTCTCCCTCAGCCAGAACACTGTCCCCACATGCTTCAAGACCACAACCATCATCCCTCTCCCCAAGAAAAGCTCAGTCACCTGCCTGAACGACTATAGACCAGTTGCACTCACTCCATTCATTGCGAAGTGTTTTGAGAGAGTGGTGCTGGCCTACATCCAGAGCGACATCACAGACACTCTGGGCCCCCTGCAGTATGCCTACCGCTCCAATAGGTCCACGTCAGACACCATTGCTACTGCCACTATTCACTCTCCCACCTGGAAAACAAAGACTCGTACATCAGGGTACTTTTTGTTGATTACAGCTCCGCTTTCAATACTGTCATCCCACACAAACTCACTCACAAGCTGGCAACACTCGGCCTGCACCCCACCCTATGTGACTGGCTACGGGACTTTTTGACTGGCAGGCCTCAGTCTGTCAGGATCGGCAACGGGACTTCAGCCAGCATTATTGCAAACACTGGCGTCCCACAAGGTTGCGTCCTCAGCCCCATCCTCTACACCCTGTACACCCACGACTGTGTCACCTCCAACAAAGACAACCTCATTTTGAAGTTCACAGACGACACTGGAGGGGAAGAAGCGGCTTATAGGAGAGAGGTGGCCGGTCTGTTGTCATGGCGTGAGGACAACAACCTCACCCTCAACACTGACAAGACAAAGGAGATGATAGTGGACACGAGGAAGAAGAGGAGGCCTCACCCACCGCTGTCTATCCGGGGCCTTGAAGTGGAGAGGGTGAGCAGCTTTAGGTACCTGGGCGTCTACATCTCTGAGGACCTCACCTGGACACTGAACACCACACAGCTGGTCAAGAAGGCTCAGCAGCGGCAGATCATGAGAACTCCGCTGCCCTTTCTGCAGAGCATCTACCATTGCAGAGTCCAGAGGAGAGCTGCCTCCATCCTCAAAGACCCCACACCCCCCCAACACGGACTGTTCACACTTCTGCCCTCGAGACGAAGGTTTAGAAGTGTGAAATCCAGAACATCCAGACTCACTGACTCCTTCTTCCCCACTGCCATCAGACTCTTGAACAGCTGACCCATTTTGAACAGTAATAATAATTTATTTGCACGTCTGGTCATCTTACATATTAAGCCAGCATATTAAGCTATAGCTCTTTCGCATACATCTGTTTCAAATCTCCATATTTTATCTCCTTTTCTGTCCTCAGATATTTATTTGTACTATTTGTATTTATATGTTCTATTTCTATTATATCTATTAATTTGCATCTGTGGGTGGACAGCAAAGAAAGAATTTCATTGCACAAAGAAATGCCTTTTCTTTTGTGACACATGACAATAAAAACTCTGAATTGAATCTTGAAGAAAAAGATTGTTCATCACACAAATTGTGCTCAAGGTCAAGGTCACATGGGGCATTCCCCACGGGTATTAATTCTCTTCAGTTTGTACAATACAGTAATATACTAGTAATGAAACTTAACAATGTCAATTAGGAAGGGGGCAGATACTTTTTCACAGCTGTAAGCCCTGGCATATTGATCCTCTGTGAACCAAACCCTCAACAGAACATCACTGATATTCACTGAAATCTGTGTGACGACAGAAGATGTGAAACCTGGATCCCAAAACCTCACGGAAGCAAGCAAGCAGTGAGAGAATGGACATTTACTGTTGCCTTAAAGCATTATGATGTTCCTTGGGGCCCTGTCAGTGTTTTGATAAAGGGATGACAGCTATTCAATATATGTGACTCCTTACTGAGAACCCCAGAAGCCCAGCTTAGTTAAACACACCTGGCTTTCATCCAGCATCAGCTAATAAACTGAACCGCAGCCATGAGACCAGGAGAAATTGCAGTAATATGCAGCAGAGGGTTGCAAACACACACATCACACAGAGGGGACTGTGTGCTTCCCATGGGGCTTGTACAGTTAGAAAATTAGAGATAAAAGAAAAAGCTTGCTGTCGAGTCATGTCTTTTGGAGCTTTTGATCATTTTTTGAAACTAAGCACACAAACACACACCACCACTGCAGTTAAACAGGAAATATTTGGCATAACCAAAATCCATTTTGCCAAACACATTGTATTTTTATGAGACCGTATTAGTTTTTCAGTTGCAGGAAAGCTGAGAAGTGAAATTCCTTTAGGGTTACTAATTACGCTACACATGTTGGAGGCCCATTTTCTCCCCGTAAGCCTGCCCCACATACTGCTCAGTATTCCCCCAATTACTGTACATGAAGATACAGTAAGATTGCTTCTGGCTGAGTCTATTAGTGTGTAAAGTAAGGGTGGGAAAGGGAGGACCGTATCATTATGCTTTCAAAGAGCAGAGCTTGTGCACACTCTACACTAATCAAGGAGCTGTAATTGATGAGAATCCTGAGCTGTACCTGAATCAAAGGCTGCACACACTCGACTGTAAAGTCAGGGTGCAAACAATGAATTACAGTATCGACTACACGTTGTTTAAACGTGGCAGCATCTGGTTGGCATCCACCACTGGTTGGATGAAAAATGGTTGGACTCTGCCACCAGTGCTAAATCAAAGTGCATAATGGGAAAGTAAGTGGTAAAGAGTAGAGATTTCCTATTTTTTAACACACAATCTGAAATGTCCCCTTTCCGATAATTCCCCTCTTGGATATCCTGACAGTGGCTCCTACTAAACTTTAAGTTATGGAAAGGAGTGGAAGACAAGCAGCAGCAAAAAAATCATGAAGAGAAGAAGTCTTATAAACATTTTTAAATTGTGTGATGCAATAAATGAAGGCTAATAAAACCATATGAAGAATTTGCAAACCAGGTTGCTGGTAAAAATTTCTGATGTGAAGATCAATAAAGAGAAAACAGAGCAAAACTGAGATCTCTCAGGCCAGGTGTACTGCATAAGTGATGTGTACAGATCAATAGAGCAACAGGAGTAACAAATAAGATGAACGACTCAGTCACTAATAATAATGTGATCATTTATTTGTTTTCAAATGACCAATTTCTCCCTTTGAGTGGGTTTATGTACATAATACCACATAAAACTCATCTATAAAGGCACAATTGTAAACTTGTAATGTGTAATCTTTGCTTTCACTGCACCTAAAATAACTGATTTCTGATCCCTGAGCTCAATCTCCCGAGTTGTAAGATACAGACTTTTGGTCAGGATGTGTAGGCGTAACATTAAAATCCACTGAGCACCAATTTTAGCTTCAGTTTCAATATGAAGGTTTGTCCCAATTCAATAGAAGATCCTCAACAATCAGAAAGACACCATAAGGCCGTGGGCAGATGGCTCGGCTGGTACCATTTCCTCTGTTACTGTGGTAACAGGAAAAGGTGGACAAGTTTATAACGCTTATAAAAGGTTGTATTTTAACCCAAAGGGTGTCCCAAATAGAAAAATAAAAACCAAAAGTGAAGTTTTAGTCTGAGAAAGTTGAGACAGAACTCAAACTCTTCTGGTTTTAAGTCATGTTTTGCAAATGTCTTGTTCTCCCTTAATAATGCTGCTGGATCTATAATCTGCAAGTCAGAAAACACATGAAGGAGTAGGCTGGTGCATCACAGGTACACTTTGTTGAAAAGTGATACTGACACAGCCTGGATGGGTCAGGCTGAGCAGTTTGATGACCGAGTTAGAGAGTTAAGGTTGAGATGGTTTGGACATGTGCAGTGGAAGGATAGAGTATATATCGGACAAAGGATGCTGAATATGGAGCTGCCAGACAGGAGGAGAAGAGGAAGACAACAGAGGAGGTTCATGGATGCAGTGAAGGAGGACGTGCAGAGGGTTGGTGTGACAGAGTAAGATGCTAACGATAGGATGAGATAGAGACAAATAAAGTGCTGTGGTGAGAAGCAAGAAGAAGAACTGATGTGTTGCACACAACTTACATACCATCACTTTCCAAGCTGATATGGAGATCCTATTACAACATCCATCCATCCATTTTCTTCAGCTTATCCAGGGTCAGGTTGCAGGGGCAGTAGCTTAAGCAGAGAACCCTTGACCTGCTTCTCCTTAGCCACCTCCTCCAGCTTGTCCAGGGGAACACCAAGGTGTTCCCAGTGGGACAATGCCCAGAACACCTTACCCAGAATGCACCCAGGAAGCATCCTTGTCAGATGGCTGAACCACCTCAACTGGCTCCTCTCGATGTGGAGGCATAGTGGCTCTACTCTGAGCCCCTCCCAGATCCCCAAGGGAGAGGACAGCCACCCTTAAGAGAAAGCTCATTTCCACCGCTTGTATCCGCAGTCTTGGTCTTTTGGTCACTACCCAAAGCTCGTTACCATAGGTGAGGGTAGGAACATAGATCTACCGGTAAATTGAGAGCTTTGCTTTTATGCTCAGCTCTCTTTTCACCATGATGGACGGTGCAGCGTCCTCATCACCACTGACCGTCTGTCAATCTACTGCTCCTTTTTCTCCTCACTCTTGAACAAGACCCCAAGATACTTAAACTCCTCCACTTGGAGTGGGCACTCCACCCTTTTCTGGCTGAGGACCATGGCATCAGACTTGGAGGCGCTGATTCTCTTTCTCCCTGTTTCACACTGGGCTGCGAACCACTCGGGTGTGAGCTGGAGACCACCACCTTATGAAGCCAACAAAACAACATCATCTGCAAAAAAGCAGAGATTAAAACATAACTTTTTTTTTTTTTAAAAAAAGGCAGAATATTTGTAACAATTCTTCAATTCAGCACATGAGAACATAGAGTACCTTGTATTCTTTGCTGTCTTAGACAGTTATAGACTCCTGTTGTATGTTTATTAATAAAAAAAAATCAACTAGTATTTTCCCGCTATCTAGAATTTTCCAGCTGTATTGTGACTTCAGCACAGTCAGAAGACGGCAGCTCCTATCTGTGATTTTCTGGCATCCACCATTTTCATGCAGTCTTTGATATGACATCACTGCCAATAACTAATGTAAGCACATGTGACATAACAATCCCACAAACAGTTGTTGCATTGCACGTAGTGATGGATTGTTGAACTTCTCTAAAATGATACACCTGATGATGCTGATACTGATGGCCTTTTATTTATTTATTTTTTTACAGTCCTTTCCTCTGACGAATACATTAACTGACAGAGCAGACAAAATATTAATTATTACAAACACAAGATTTATGGCTCACTGTGGTTTTTTTCACTTGTGCTCAGATTTACAGTGGTTAAAATGATTAAAATAAAACATTACATATGCAGAACACTGGTAAAAAGATGGGTTGCAGGATGCATATTTTATGCCGACCCTCATGCATTTGGTCTCAGTTTCCACGATGAACTCAGTCCACAACCATCAGGATCTGGGTTATCCGAGTCAGAAGTTGTGTCTAGAGTGATAATCTCTCCATCTGATGACCTCTGTAGCTCATCCCTTTTATGTCTGCTAACACTATTTGCACTCAGACACACACACACACACACACACACACACATTAGCATGCACTCCAGCACAGACAGTCAAAGCAAACATGCATCAGATTTAAACCCCAGCAAGTTATGTTCGTTCATATTCAACTCTGCATTCTCGGAGTAAATGCATCCGTGGTTTCCAAAGATAAATAAAGGCACTGAGCGCTGTAAGATAATAAAAACTCAGTATGAACTCATGACTGATGGGCGCTATCACCTTGGCACGATAAAAAATGGAAAACGCTGCAACAGAGAGCAGCGTGTTAAAAATATCATGCTGTGGAACAGACAGAAATGTGTCGTGTCATGCAAAAGTGGTGTACGGATGGCGTCCCCGCCGAGAGCTGAGTCAATCACCCCCCTGTTAAAAATGCCAGACAGGAAGACAAAACAAACTATGTAGGTGGCGACACGTTGGCTGACAAGATGCAGATAGTGGACCCAACTGACAGATACATGCGAACAGCAGAAATAACAAACAGTTGGCAGTTTGAGAAACTCATTGAGCTACTGTTGATGGAAAAACGGAAATCTAGTTTGCAGGCTTATAGACAGTGAAAAGAGAAGACGGGCAATTGGTAACATGACACAGTGGACAAAAGAAGATGGGGGATAGCTATGCACCAGGATAATGGGACAGCTGACAGCCAGTCAAAGCCAGTAAATGTATCCTAACTGTGGCAGAAAGCAAAAGGACAAACCTGCACTGCGACATCTGGAGAGGACTTGGAGAAAGGTGGACGCTGGTTAGGTCACATGTCCAGCTGTGGGTTAACTACAAGCAGTGGTAATCGGCTTGGACAGGCAAGACAGGCTTAATGAAGGCTAAGCCACGCTTACAGCTTCTCTCAGTGGTCAGCGGGCAGAGGTTAGCGGCTTAGCAGCAGGACACTGAAACAAACAAACTCCAAACAAAGCATAGGACACATGAGATTTTCTATTAGCATATTTACTGCAGTAAAGTGTCAGATTTTTTTCTTTTTTCTTTTTTTGGAAACAGTTGCATACTGGCGTAAACAGAAAAGGTGGGGAAAAAAATAAGAGAGAGGAAAACAATAAGTAAGGGGGCGGGGGGTCAAAAAGGGAATCAGGGGAACTGAGGGGGAAGAGAGAGTTCCTGTCCCATCCAAGGACATGGCAGTGTTCATGTTCTCAGTCGGTACCATCTGCTCCAGGAGCATGTCAGCCTGCCAGCGAGGAGAATGGTACAAGGCCGTGCCAAAAACATGCCGTAACACCGCCACCACCACAACAAACAAACAAAACCCTCACACAGACATGCACACTCACACACACACAGGCACACACACTGCAGAGCCGCACATTAATTCTGTTCCAGCGAGTGTCAGCAGCAGAGTTCCAGCTATTAAAAATCTGCAATCTACTCGAGATCTGCAGGTATCTGCGATACTGCAAAACAAATTTTCCAGGGGAGGGTAACACAGTGATGTGAAATAATTACATCTCTCTCTGGGAGATGCGAATTAAGATTATACGGTTTCGTGAGCTGGGTCCAGGTGTGCTAAGGAGAGAGCGCTGGGGCTGAGTCAGGCCCGAGGTGACGGAGCAGGAGAGCACCGGGGGGGACCAGTGCCAACGTGCTACAGTCAGCTCAACTGCGTCTACCTGTGCTCAGGGTGTATTTCTGTGTGTATGTGTGAGCATGCATGGATCCCTAGATGTGTGTGCATGTGTGTGTGGCTGGGCTGTGATGTGTATGCAGGAGTACTTTAACTTGTGTGTTCCTGCTGCTGAGTCTACCCCACAAACACTCCACAAGTCACTGGACACTGTGAACATCCACGGTCACCACTTCATGCATAATGGACCTTCCATGTGTATGGACATGTGCAGGTATATATGTATGTGTATGTATACATATGTATATTTAGTGTGTACATGTGTGTGTGTACATGTCTATAAATAGGAATAGTAGTGGTACAATAGCTATATAGTTTATGTCTTCCATATTTCCAACTATATCCATAATCACATACTGTGTATGCTACCATTGTATATAGTGTATTATCTTACTTTTTTTCATTGATTGTACTTATTTGTATTTTTGTATTTCCTTCTGATATCTGTACCTGAGCTGAGGTGACGCAAAAATTTCCCCGTTGTGGGATCAATAAAGTCTTATCTTATCTTATCTTATCTTATCTTATCTTATCTTATCTTATCTTATCAAACACACACACGCAACTTAAAACACAAACTGTGTGATGAATAACAGAGCTGTCGGTGACATGAGCATAAATCTGTATGAACAGGCAGTGATTCTCAATCTGTCATGTATATGTAATTACACACACACACACACACACATACACACACACGCGCGCGCTACTTATAACATGCACTGCGACTAGTTGACCTAGATACCACCTGACATTCATCTCTTTGTAGAGGACTGGAGGCATCTGTCATTTTAGGGAAAAAAATGCTTAGAAGGCAAAGAATGAATCACTTGTCAACGTATTCGATAAAGTTGAGCAGATGGACACTCCATCACTCCCTGGACTGTGTCGCTGACTTCCTGTAAAAAACCTGACCTTCACCGATGCCCTGAGCGACTGTTACCAATGCTCCTGACAAGCAAAGGTGAGCGAGGGGAAAACATAAACTTCCACCTCAAACTTCTGAGACAAACGTCTGAAAACTGGTATAACTAGAGGTGGAGCTACGCTTTAAATACGCTACTTTGCAAAGCAGAGTCTGACCACGTCTGCAAAGTGAGGACTTTTCATAGCCGTTCCAAACAGTTCACACTTGAAGGTGGAGGGAAAGGCAAGTTGTCACAGAGAGGAGTGTGGAGACACGACCTGGTTTAAAAATGGGGATGACACTGCATTGTCAGACAGCTTCTCTTGGACAACCTGCATTCATAAAATTCTACTTCTTTATGTGCATCGTAACAGACAGATCTAAAAAAAAAAAAAAGGGATGTATCATACGCTATACCTCCTGCAACATATCTGACAACCACCCATATTAGATGGATGTTTTTTGAGTGACAATTTAAATTCCAGTAAAATGCAGAGACAAAATCAGTGATTAATGTAAGTACACTGATATTTTGGCCACATTATTATTGATTGTCTCTTTATATCTATGTATATTAAAAAAATCTGCCTGTTCCACCTACGGCATTGGTCTGTCCTATTTGTTATACATGTTACATACACTTTATACACCGAATTATTCCAGATTTAGACACATAAAAGCATGTTTGTCAAAGTGCATTTATCACTTGTTTTATTAAACTTAAGGATGAAACACACAACTCAGTTTGAAGCTAGAAAAATAAAGATGTTTCAAGGACACATTTCTAAGGCCTCTCCCAAAAATCTGTGGAGGTTTTATAAAACGTAGATTGAAAGTGAAAGCAATTCAGTCAAATATTCTTCTTTGAAAAATAGAGCACTGTGCAAAAAGTGTCGAGAAACCTCTCATCTCTAAGAAATTGAGAAATAGGTGCAAACAAGCTTGTTTGTTAAATTAGGTATGGCCTTTCTTTATTCTCTTAGGCAAGTTTTCTTGTAATTTCTTTAAGTAGTCTTTAGAAGTTCTCCAGGCTTCCTGAAGGACGTCGAAATCTCTCTTTGGATGTTTGCTGCCTTTGTTTTTTTTTCCTCTGTCAAGATGATCCCACACAGCTTCAATAATGTTGAGGTCCAGGCCAACCCATGATTGGGAGTGTAGCCAGTTAGATTCTTTCCAGATGATAATGCATGATAAAACAACATCTGATTGGACAAACAGAAACGTTCATCAATTTTGACAAGCTCCATGACCGAGCCGCCACCATGTTTTACTGGACATCCATCATACATCCTGATGATGATTTCAACAAAAAATATTTCAAACTTGGATTCATAATCATGAAGATTTTCAGTCCAGCTCTCATGTAATTTGGCATAACTCAACCATGTTTGATGGATCAACCTTGAATTACATAAAAATAAAAAAGGTGAGTGAATAGACTGTTGGCAAATGATTTAACAGGTTGAACTTTGTTCAGTTTAAAACTGTTGGATTTGTATCGTAAAATTATTCAATGAATCCAGAGAAAAATCTGTATGCAGGCAATGACATGGAGAAACATCATTTTCAGCAACTACCCAGAGTTGGTTTCATCACTTGGCTTTTTAATGGATATTTCCAAAATCAAAGTTATTTAATTGTTTAACAATGCAGTGCACCAACAGAGGGAATGCAAAAGTTACATACATTTCACGGTTGCAAACTAAAGTGCTTTCATCAGCAAGAAGATTAATTATTACATCTGGGAGATTAAAAAATGCTTTTAAAAACATAACTTTACTTTGCAGCATTGCAAATTTCCTGCTTTGAGAAGTTTCATCAAAACTCAACGAATAGTTTAGGAAGAGTGACCATCTTAAAATAGCACCTACCCCCATTTGAGGCAGTTTTGCCCAAGTTTTGGGTTTAAAATGTACTTCAGTCATTTTTAGCTTCATATAGAAATTTGGAAACCTTTTTTCCTTTGAACTGTAGCAAGTAGCAAATGATAAAAATGAGAAAAAAAATTAACATGCATCATTTTCAGTTCATCCAAAAATGTACCTAAAACTAGTAAAGCTTCACTGG
Source organism: Perissodus microlepis (assembly GCF_051167445.1). Classification (NCBI taxonomy): domain Eukaryota; kingdom Metazoa; phylum Chordata; class Actinopteri; order Cichliformes; family Cichlidae; genus Perissodus; species Perissodus microlepis. The sequence goes on from NC_140464.1 coordinate 19,967,069, forward strand.
ATTTATTGCAGAAGCATTTTGAGTTCAGACCAGTGTTATCAGCACACTGTCAAAAAGTAAGAATGTGGTGGTTGGCGTGGGAAACTTCTACGTCCGTGAGGGCATCATTAATGCTAAATGATAAATAATGAAGAGTAAATAAGGAAGGACGACATCTTTTTCATGTTTACAAGAAGCAGAAGTGAGTCACGGTGATTCACATAACAGGCTTTTTCTACTTTCTGTTCTAAGCCTGTGAAACTCTATCAAAGATCCAGACATTGAGGTGATATGATTTTATGGGTTTCAGTGCAAATACTTCATATTACTACATTTTTGTATTTTTCTGAAGCGATGCGTTGTCAGGCAAACAATATCGTATTGATTCCAGAGTGGTGCCATTGATACTTTGTTTCTATCCTCTAAGTTCAGTATGTAGCCCAATGAATTGTGTTGAATAAATTATTTAATTTTGGAAATAAAAAAAATTCACTTCCACATGTGCACTATGAAAAATGTCTGAACATTTTTGTGTTGATGGTCACATCTATTTTATCTATACCCTAAAGCACCTTTAAACAACACAAATTGACCAAAGTGCCCCCAAAACTCACTTTCAAAATACATGAAAAGGTTTTTTGATTTGTTAACTAATTTTTGTGGTAAGTAAAATTTTAATGGTCATGAAATTGTGTCCAGAATTTGCAAACTGATGACGCTTCATCGCAAATATCCCTCACATAAGCTGCCTTTATAGGTTGAAAGTATCTGTATCTGTACTGGTATTGGCAGTACTGGCCCTGTATTTACTTGGTATCGGATCGATACCAAAATTTGCACTAATTTGAACAGGTACAAGCCCAGAGCTCAGGCTCTGGCCCTTTGTCACATGAGCAGTGTCTTTATAGATCTGCCACTGAAACCCAAAGAAAAGACCACAGCAATAAATTTCCCCTCTCATATATATCCACTACAATCACTAACGATCTCCGTCTCCTCCGGGCTGCAAATTATCAGGAAACGTCAATGACTAGCTGAGCGGTAATTTGTAGAGCAGCGGACCCCCATCCCCTTGACCTTATCTACCTCCCTCCATGTAAGACAGCGAGCTTCTCTCCTATCAATTCTCTGCATTTTTCCCCCTCCTGCAAGTGAATGTCACCCCACCCACCCACCCATCCATCCACCCACTTTTCTATTTTTTTCCTCTCACTTTTCCTTAACCTTTCTTTTTTCTCTCCCTCCCCAGTCTCACTCCTGTAATGATTTACGCACTGCCTCTACAATAAAAAAGGAGGGGGTGGGGGTATCTTAAATAACAAAATAAATTTTTTATTAGCAGGGAATTGATTGATAACTAGGGAGAGGCTGACAGCTGTAGAGCTACAGCCCCCCCCCCAAAAAAAGGAGAGAAATACATGAGGTTTGCGTGTATCAAGTCTCTGTCTGGTCATACAGCTGTCCAAGTCACGCTGAATTATCAGTCTGCAGGCTGCCGCTCCTGAAAAATCAATTTGAAGGGATGCACTGCAGAACAAAAACTGTCGCATGACTCGGGAGAAGCGTATGTTTTTCACAGAAGAGGTGAGATCGTTGATATGCCGAACACACATGCACACAGAACAAAAATGAGGAAGAGCAGCGGAGGAGGAGGAGGAGGAATGTGTGTGCAGATTTCAGTCCGATCTCCTGAATCCCTTTCACTGCAGCGAGATTTTCCCTGTGATTTGGCTCTGGTGCATATAAGGATGAACAGGGTGGTGTAAGAATGAGTCAAGTTGATACATGCAGTAGTGGGTGAGAAGGAGCATTTCACAGCGACGCCCACATCCTCACCATGAAGACCTGCAGTGGGCCAGCCATGGCAGACAGTATTGATTGATTTGTCTATTTAGAAACTTAGAATAGGGCACAGAATGAAGAAGAGCTTATATACCAGCACAGACACACAACATGACTAAACCACACACCTGTCCTGTCACACTCTGACAGCTTCTGTTGCCCTAGTTAGAGCTTAATATAAAGCTGTGCCATAGCGCTGTAACAAGACAGCCCACCGCAGTGTCACTTTTGACCTTTTTAATCACCCACCTGCACGTTAATGACACAGCAGGTTGGAAACATGCTTGCTCCTCATTCCTCCTCACACAAAAATGAGAACAGGTACCATCATTACCCAAACGTCTCTCTGCATAGCTGCATGTGCTCATCCAAAGTCAGAAAAGACCTCATTATCTAGACCCAGGTTAGTGCTACACTCGCCAAACACACTGATCAAACTATTATTGGTTTTTTATTTATTTATTTTCCAACAGATCCTGTGAAAAAAACATTAGCTTCTGTTGGTTGGTTAAAGCGATAAAGGTTTTAAGAGGCTGTTTGATGTGATTGTGAGAGATTGCAGTTTTTCCCCCCATTTTCTATAAATAGTAAACATTTTTTTGTTTCTTTGTTTGTTTTAATCATGAGTCCAGTCGAGCTACAGCACCTAGACCCTCTTGTCTGTGAGCTCTGACTCTTGACATTTAATTTGGGATTGCTGGTTACCGAACCAACAACAACCCCCACCCACCCACCCAGCCCGGTAGATGCTCTGAACAGAGCTATCTCTGATCTCTGCCACGTTTGCAGGTTAATTGCTGCCCGTGTTAAACCTTCCCATCTGACAAGCTGTTATGTAGGCCATTGATCCCTCCAGCTGGCTGTTGCCACATGATGCCAGCATCTGGTATCTGGGCGGAGACAAAGGTCACAGGTCACCTGTCCTCCAACCTCACGTCTGCATCATAAATACCAAACACACACATGCACACACACGCTTGTTAAACACAGTTGATTAACAATAATATGAACATTTCATTACAGTAGACTGATAAAGTGAAAGAATTTTCAGATTTTTTTTCTATATTTGTTAATTACATGGTGAATTTGAACATTTATAAAAAAGGAACGCCTGTAAAAAGATGGATTATAATACTGGGAGAACACCTGGACATTTTCATGTTTAAAAAAAGATCCTTTTTGTCTTTGTTGTTATTTATTATTAATTATTTATTTATTTATTTTTAACACTGTAGACAGATAATGCATTACTGAATTACCAAAACTGACCTGGACCTGCATAAAAAGCAGAAAATCAATATAATCTTACATAAACATTCAAGATCAAAGACTTGGGTCAATAGTGGTGGATATTTTCCACACAGTTCCTGCAAAAACTGCTTTTGATTTCATCTAAGAGGTTTTTGGGGTTTTTTTCGGGGGGGGATTCATGTCAATACTTGAAAAAAAAAAAAACCTTACAGAAACTGAAGCACTCGGTGTAACACAAACACACAAGCTGGTAGAATTTTATTTGGTGGGTTCATTTAGGCTCAAGCTGGAAGAAAAAAGTGAACTCAAGAAAATGTAGCGACATAATGAAACAACCTACAGGGTTTTTTCTTTGCCGTTTGTTTGTTGGAGCCAAGACTGAGAAGAGAAGTTGCTGGAATCGTGTCAAGTAATCAGCAGTCTTTGTTTCTGCTTGCCATTCTTACCCATTTTAAAGTTCGTTTTTCAGAAGGCGACCGTAGCTTCAGAGAACAATTGTTCGTTCTTTCCTGCAGGCCCTGCGTGGATGTCTAGCAAAGAGATTTGAATATGGCTAGAAAACCAAGCTGCCAGTCTTGTGTCTACAAGTTTGGTGACCATTTTAAAAGAAGCGCCTCACTGACAGGAAGAGATCGGCATCTGATAAGTGCTGAAGAGGTAAAACTGCATCGCGTTTCATCTAAATGACAAAACAACCAGAACACAATGAAACGGGTCTTTGCGTCGTGACTCTGGGTAAACACCATCGCGCTCTGAATACTGTATGGATGATTTGAGCCGTGGGTGGATTAAATGGAATTTGTCATCTGATGAGCTAACAAAAACTGCACTATCAATATATGGCAAGTCAGATGTCACTATGATTCACTGGGGGCTTCTCAGAAGTTCTCAAATAACGATATCACTCAATGGAAGTTTTGCGCCTGTTAGTTCTGCCTCCAGCTGTATGTGAAGCGCAGATAAAAGGCGGTGGGAGAGACGTTCGCTTCGGCTGTGTCTCCGAGGATCAACAGTGCACAACCCACACACAGCTGTGTTGATGAGGAGAGCCCCTTACTAATACGGCACGGCCCTCGAAATTTGGATGGACGCAGCCCGGAGGTGATGCAGACAATCAGCGACAATCAGTTAGTGTGTCGACGTTATAAACTTGCATGAGAAATTCAGTTTTTTTTATAACTCTCCCCCCTTCTCTTGGGAAAATATGTGTGTGTTTATCTCCTTCTCTGGATGGAAACAAACTCATGAATAAACAGAAGGATGGTGCATGTGAATGTGAAAACACATGGCTCGAGCTAATATAAATGTAGATGCTTCAGCTACAGAAATGATTTTAACTGGATTAAGGAGATACTGTGAGGAGGCGGTCCAAACAAAAAAAGAAAAAAAAGAAAGTGCCAAAGATTTCAGCCTTGGGGTTTGCTGGGAGAGAGTTTCGTTGCCTTCTTGTTACAAGGACTGCAGTGGGCCTCTACGCTTTTATTGATGACATTCAGTCAATTTTTAATGGATTCGCTGGTATCAAATTTTGCTCACCACGCTCACGGCATCAGGTTGGATCAGCTGTCTGTGGTTTGTATTGACAGGCTCTGCCTACAAGGCTATTCCTTTAAACCTCTGCGTGGTAAGGCTCGCAGTCTCTTGGAGGCTCTCTGCAGCTTCCAGAAAAATGTTTTTTAAAGTAACACCACTGCTGGAGTAGTACTGTATGCAACAGCAGGAAAGGAACAGCTGGACATGTCTCCCGTTGTTTGTTTCTGCTGCTTCCAGTTATCCGAAAAAAGCGTGGAAGTTAAAGTAAATGGGCTGCTTGACAACAGAGGAGCGTTTTGGGGTTAATGCCTTTGTGCTTTCTGCAACAAGCGAAGTGCACAATTCCTGCACTGAGAAAAACTGTTGTGTCAAATTCAGAGAGCGTATGAGTGGAGACAAGAGATCCAACCCACTTTGCTGATTTACTAAATATCCACATTAACATGCATCTAGGATGCACCGCTCTGTGCTAAGCGGTTTCAATCAGAGCTTCCACACATTTTCTTTTGAGTGCAGTTCCAGGAAAACATTTACTGCAGATCCATCCAAGAACAATGGCAGCAAACCCCTGGATGGCAGTGTTTTGAAATGAATGATCAGGCAGCTCAAAATAAAAGATTTAAGTTTTGCTTTTGACTGAGCTGTAATGAAGCGTCTTCGACAACACCGGAACCAATTGGAGATTATGTTTTTATTTCCAAGTAGGCCTGCATGAAATTACTAGACCGTTTTATTTCCCTCCAGTCTCTTTTCATCTACCTCCTCTCTCTATGTCAGGGGTGTCAAACATAAGGCCCATGGGCTAGAATTGGCCCGGCAAAGACTCCAAAAGGAGTGCTTCCTGGCAATTCTTTTGTAATTTAGCAATTTATTTTTTCATGCTGGCAGATTTCTCTCCTTTACACTACGGCAGCATTTCTTTAAAACTGAGACCCACTGTTGAATTTGCACTTGTTTTTCTTACATTAAGATATTTCAGGGATTCAAAATCTGTAGTTAAATTACTTTACACTGACAGAAAGGGAAGTGTCACTGGCCCAGCACACTTGAGGTCAAAGTGGCCTGCATGTAGTCCACCCTGTAAAATGAATTTGACATCCCTGCTCTATATGTAGATAGTTTTATAAAGGTACTTAATTTGGCATTCACATCAGTAGCACCAGGTCCCTTATGTACTGTGTGAAAACATCTTAAAATTGAAAATATCTGAGGTGATCTTACTGCCGTGGTTGTTTTTAATGATGCATCTCTCTACCATCTTTAGATCATGTAAAGCCGGTTTGGGGGAATTTCAGGCCTCGAGGGCCAGTGTCCTGCAGGTTTTAGATGTGTCCTTAATCCAACACAGCTGATTTCTATGGCTAAATTAGCTCCTCAGCATGTCTTGAAGTTCTCCAGAGGCCTGGTAATGAACTAATCATTTGATTCAGGTGTGTTGACCCAGGGTGAGATCTAAAACCTGCAAGACACCGGCCCTTGAGGCCTGGAATTGCCCACCCCTGATGTAAAGGCAGCCATTTATATAAAATCGTATCTTCTAATCTAGTTGTGTAAAGCCACACTAACTTTACATTTTTCCATGAACTCTGGATTTGGGCCATCTATAAAAGAAAGACACCAGACACAGAAACAAAGCACAGTTTCTGAAGAGTATAAACAAGTGTCAGATAAATAAAATAAAAATGTCTGAGACCAACATGTCCAGAATTAACTTAATTCAAAGCTTTAAGATTGCACACAGTTAAACTAACTTTCTTTCTGACACTCAGCCATGCATTTAAAAGACTGGAGTGGGAGTAAAATGTTTATGTTCACATGGGTGGTTGATTCATCCATCTACCAGAAAAATCGCTGGTTCCAGTTACACAGGAAAGCTAATTTAAAACTCGAAGTCTCAGAGTTATGCACATTAATATATTATATTTAAATTTGCACAATGTCTGATTTTTAATATCAGGACATAAAAGATTATCTGGTCCTTAATGGATCTTAAAGTCAGGTAAATACAACCACAAATAAACATCATCACATATTATGCCAAATCATTGATTTAACACAGACTAATCATTTTCTGTATGACTTTATAAGCTCACATCATTGTGGAGGATATTTTGCACACTCTTCTTTACATCTTTTTACAGACGAGAGACTATACAGCTAGTCTTTTTCTAATTGTCCTGTCGCTACCTGAGCCCTGTAGAGTCTGAGGTGCAGCTCTTGGGTTTCTGCAGGTTCTCTGAGAATTGCATGGTTTGACCTTGGGGTGAATTTGCTGGAACATCCATTCCTGGGAAGACTGGCAACTGTGTTGAATCTTTCTCACTGTTGACTGATGAACTTCAAATTACTTGGAAATGGCCTTATAAACATTCCCAGACTGATGGGCAATTGCTTCTTTGAAATCACCGTGCAATTCTTTCCTCTTTGGCAAACCTGAACACTTCAGACCTGCAACCTGCCCAAACTTCTGCTTTTACAGAGTCGCTCACACTGGCTGAGGATCAATTAATCAAGTGATTTTGATTAGTAGCACCTGGTTGCTACTAACTCTTTTAATTTGTATGGAAGCAGTAAGGGTGTGCTTAGTTTTTCCACACATGATGACTTCCAAATTTTGGCTTAGTTTTTGTTTACAAAAATATTACTTGGTGCAATATGCCACAAGGTTTATTTACCTAATTTTAAGAGCTGCTAAGGATCAGATCATTTTTATTTTCAGCAACTGGGACTGATAAAGTGTTGGAGGTGGAGGTTTTTCCCTCAGAGTGAAGGCACATAAATGTAAACTTCTATTCCACATCTAATTCTAATTCAAGTATAGTGTAATTATAAGGAGATAAACTATAAGTTTCTATAATATATGACTGACATGTCAGGATAGTAAGCCCGACACTGACACATCAGCATAAGGACTGTTTCTTTTAATGAAGGGTATATGCCATCGTCCATTTTAGTCCTTTCTGGAGCCCCCTTTAATTTAAATACAGCATATGTTTCAAAGTCACTTTGCTCTACATTGCCATGGCATGAGGTACATTATTTGTCTTATTGTATCCAGTAAGAAATGCATTCCCTCCAATCAGAAGATAACCTTTAAAGACAGTGAAATGAAAGGTCACAGTTAAACACCTGATACCCTCCGTCAGCCACAGCTTTACTCCGTAACTCCATCATACAGGGCACAGTCTAAGCTGTAAACATGCCCCTGGCAATGCACACAGATGATGGGGAGAATGAACAATAACAGTTGGCTCCGTGTTTGAGTAAATGAACCTTCCAAAATCGAAATCACCATACCGAAGAAACAACTCCCACGCATTTTTCATTTTTCCAGTAGAAACAAGTTTTCAGATGAAACAAGAAAATCCTACTGCCATGACCATTTGAAACAAAAGCAGAAAGCAGAGTGAAGTCTTCCTAATAAATTCCAGCCGAGCTTGGGTCAGATAAACAAAGCACCAGGCACAGAACACAAATCGATAGGTCAAGACAGGCCAAGAGTTTCTGGGGATGGAAAAAAGTCAGGTTAAGTCAGAGCTGAGAGCAGTTCATCGAACAGTGCACCTCACAGCATGTCTCTTTGGCCACCCAGTTACTCTTTGTAGCTGTGAAATCTGCCCATAAGATTTAATGTGAGCTGAAAAAAAGAGGGAAACAAAGAAAGGAAAAAGGAAAAAAAATCCTCTTTAAATTCTGAAATGTTTGGGAAGCCATTAGCGAAAGATTGGTGTGCAATACAACTTTGCAGCTATTCAAAAGATTCTCTTTTTGTGATAGTCGCCATCAAACAGACCCAAACAGACAATGACGCCAGATCTCTTCGGGCCACGAGATGAAAGCAATCACCAGCAGGTGTTTCTACCGCAAATGCATTAGGCGGTGATATTAAAGAGCGGGTATTGTGCTCCCTGCCATTCAGTCTGCATTTCCATCCACCCAACCTCCAGTACTATGTGGGAGGGTCATGACCACTCAGCCAGAGCTAGCTCTTCCATCAGAGATCAGACAGACACAGCAGGCCAGGCGCTGTGACCATACCTCCTTAAATAGCTCACACTGATGCCTGCTCACACAGATACACAATGAGTCACTATAGCACAGAGCCAAAATCCTGCTCTGGAAAGTGGGGAGGAAAAAAATATTTGATGATTCTTTTTTCTTTCTAAATTAAACTTTTTTGGACCACATATACACATTTTTCTTATTCTTGCCAGCGTATTTGTTGCACTTGTATTTGTAGCACACATGAGTCATTAAAAACAAAACTTTTAAGGGTGGACAACTCATCATAGTGCCACAGGCAGTTCTTCATTTAAAGTAACTGTGCAGAAATTCTTCTGGATTATTTATCATTTCAAAATGTAACCCCTTCTGCAGGACAGTTAAAACTTACAGTTTAACTTAAGTCTTGGGAAATCTAGTTTAAATAAATATCAGCTAATGCACAGATAAGGGTGACATTTATTTATAAGTGTCAACTACAATCAAGGTCAAAACAACCACCTTATGGCTGTAGAAGAGGAAGGATACAGGTTAGGGGATCTCCAAAGTCTGTATTGGTCAGTCTTTGGGACTACAAATGTCTATATACAGAGTTCTTTGGCACCAAAGATGTTTGCTGTGCATGAAAAGCAAGTTAGAAAAGTCTTTTCTGTGTTTCTTTAGGTTGGAGGTTGGAGTCTTTTGACGCTGAGAGCAGCTTGTTTGCTGGCAAACAGAGTTTGCATTGAATTTCCAAGTAAGAAATGCTTTCCTGCCCATGCATTTCTGGCTCTGCTGTGCTGGCTTGGGGTCCACTGTGTAACTGACGCCACCAACATTAACATGACGCTTACATTAGATCCTCTTATTGTGTGTTTTGTTTGGGTTTCCAGCAATTCGTTTAATTACCAAAATTAGAGAGGGGACAGCCTAACATATGAAACAGGAAATGACCATCGTGTAATCGATTTATTTCAACAAAGTAACTGTATTCTCATTATCACCTATTTAAACGGTAACTGTAATGAAATACAGTTACTCATATTGTGGATTTTAAATACGTAACGCCGGTACATGTATTCTGTTACTCCCCAACAATGCATATGTACAAAGACTTCTGAATCAACAAGGGCAGGAAACAGAAAAAAAGACCCAAAGATGATTGATATGAAGTGTAATACAAACACAGATTTCAAAATAACACAAAAAACTCAACATAATGAGAAACGGGCCCATAACAAGGGTCCATATTTAAGAAGTCAGCACTGAGACTAATCTTACCTCTTAGATGCCAGTGGCTCATCAGTCATTAGTGCTTTAAAAGAAGCTATATGTTAAATAACACATTTCTCCAGAAACCGAGGTTATCATAAAGGATGAAAAACTTGATGCGATGAATTTTCAGAGCACACAAAGTCTACATGCAAAGTGTTATAGTGGATGGACGGGTCAACAAAACATCAGTCTTTAAAACCAAAAAAGAACTCTTAGTTCTAACATTGCTGATGTTTTTTTTTTATAGTTACCTGTGTTAATTGTGTGTACCATGTATTTATGATTATCACCATGGAGCTAATATATAACACCTCACATCTCATAGTGCGTAAACTATGAACCAGAAAACTAACCAAAGAGGTTTTGTACCAATCAAACTTCAACCATGTGTTAAGTATTGACAAATATGTATTTTGTTTTATTTTCTAAACTTTTTTCGCCTCCTTTTGACGTCACAGAGGACTAGCTTTGACGGATATGGAAACATTTCTTTGAGTTTTCTTGGAAGCCTGGTAAAACTGAGACAGAAATATGCACGGACCAGTACTTTGTATGTTACTAGTACACAGAACATTCATGTTTCAGTCCCACAAACAATAATGTATGTATGTATCCTGTACTTTAACACCAAAACTCCACATGATCACATTTATTTTCTGGTGTTAGTGTGGCTCTCTGAAAATATTGAACCTTCAGTAAGTTGAAAGCCTGGTCAGTTTGACTTTGCAGAAATGCACAGTATTGCATTTTGAATCCCTGGCTGGAAGTTTGCTTTGATCGATGCACCAAGGCTTACAAGAGGCAGAGTGGATCTGGCACCTGTGAGGCACATTGAGTTTGAATTGACAGCTGCTGAGCCCTGAGAAGTGTCTCCAGTGTAGACAGGCAGTATTTGGTGTTGAGATATTAAATTAGCCTTACTGAGGCAAATACAATAAAAATATTGAGCTCTTACAGGAATCACATGGGCTCTGAGTTTAAAAGAAACCCATTCCCAGGACTCAAAATCAGGATTTAAAAAAGTTACTCGCAGTGAGGCTTATTATTCATCTAAGCACAAACATCCAAGAAATTTCAGTGATGAAACTTCACTTGTGTAACTGAAAACCACCAGCCAGCGTCTCCCTGAATTCCTGATGTAATTGAAGGTCTTGTTAAGAAAAGGTGCAAGATCCTTTGGTTTCACACGTATTTCAAACTGGCAAAGTACACTTTTTTCAAGAAATGCTGAGGAGTGAGGACTAGCCACTTTAAAGAAGATGCTGCGATGCCTGGCCCAAAACCATCCCGCATGCATGACGAGCAGGGCTTTTAAAAAGTAAATATAGAGGTACTGTTATATGCATGTAGAGCATCTGCAGCCATTTTTTCCCCTTCAGATTTAGTACTAGCATTCATACCAGCAGTGCCTCTGCTGGGAGAAGATGGCTTTTAGCTTTCATCTCAGCACTGACATCCAAGAATTTTCACTGATGAGACTTCACTTGTGTAACTACCAACCGCAAGGCAGCGTCTCTCTGAATTCCTGATGTAATTGAAGGCCTTCTTGAGCAAAGGTACAAAGCAAGCCTAAAATATTGTGTGCTGGGAAGGTAGCATGCTAGTGGAAACAAGCTAACGTGTTTCCATGCTCTCACTGCTGCAGAAAAATATGCTGACACTGGAAAATATCTGCAAAAACTCTACAAGCAGGAAGATCGAAACCTTGAACAGTACTTGACCCAAGGTGGTTTAACATGAGTTGGAAAAAAGGGAAAATGAGAGAAAAAGCCCAGAAAACTAGCTGAGTGAGTAAGTGAGCAAGGGAGGAGGGAGTAATGGTAAATAAACTGACTTAGCACGAGCTGGGCTTCACAAATCTGTGAAACATTACATTTAACACAAACATAGACTCGTTCCCCAGCCTCAGCAGTCGATGGCCACTCTTCATCGTCATTGCTTTGCTGTTTCCTTCATCAGTTACTGTGGAAGTGTGTCTGTCCTGATCCCAAATGACAATACACAAGAGCCAAAAGGCTGCTTACTTAACTTTTTAACTTTTGTTTGTCATTCTTTTCTGGAAAATTTGGACACGCAGAATTGGTTTAAAACTTTTCGAGATTGCTTTGGTAAAGATTAGGGACTTCTTAGTCGACTAAGTGGAAATAGGGACTATTTGGGGCCCTAGGCCGGGGCACCTCGAAGGCTCACAAAGTATAAGCCAGAGCATAAGCAATGTGCAAAGTTTGCAATGACAGTAGTGAGACCTAACGGGGTCCCACCTGACCCGATTCTGTTTAAATAAACCTACTGATAACATGATAACAACACAAAGAAAATGAAGTGAGTGGAAACAAAGAGGAAGCAGAGAAAAGCAGCACAGCGGCGAGTGGAGCAGCTAATAACCATTAAATATAATGTTAAATAGCCAAATGCTGCTAGTCTAGCCTCAGCTGTGCGGGAGAGACACTCAATTGAATAATTTAACTTCCATGAGCTTTGCAATATTTCTTTTGTTTACTTTGAACTTTAACATTTGTTATTGTTATTTTTGTTGTTGGATTCAGATGATATGACATGAGTTTGAGAAGCCCCTTGAGAAATTTTCCTCAGTGCCCCAACATAATCAAGAATCATCACTGGCAGCATCAGTGGTAATGTGGGGATTGTACTGGACTGTGGTTGTGAAAACAGAGCTTGGCCAAAATGAGGAGCTTTTGATTTACCAGTACATCTACATTCCCATCCTCACCTGTGGTGGTGAGATCTGGGTAATGATTGAAAGAGAAAGACTGTGAATACAAGTGGCCTAAATGAGTTTCCTCTGTAGGGTGTTTGGGCTCAACCTCAGAGGAAGGGTTAGGAGCTTCTTATGTCACAGAGGAGCTGTGACATAAGAAGGCTTACCCAATCGGGTAGAGAGCTGGGGGTACACCCACAAGAGAGATTCTATATCTCTTATTATATATTTTCCTCTCGCAGAGACTGCCTTCCCTGAGGAGGAACTGGAAAGTGTTTCTGGGTAGAAGAAAACCTGGAATATCTTGCTTATCCCTCTGCCCACAGGATTGAACTTTCTTTCTGATGCCTTCATCTGCACTGACTTTACAGTCTTACACTAACCTTGAATAAACACTTTCAGGGACAAAAATCATTCAGTCAGCCCTCACTAGCAGCTTATTAACATGCTCACAATAACTTCGACCCATTTAACTTTGCCATGCTGCTATGGTAACATTAAAACAAAGCTCTAAGTACAGCTGTGGCTGATGGGATTGCAGTTAGCTTTCAGATACTTGAAAACAAACTGCTGGGGTTAGAAGGAAACTCAGTACTTCTGCCTTAACTTTTTACCCCATGAAAGGCTAGTGGGAGGAACCCTTGAAAATGTTTTCTGAACTCAGCAGTTTCTGTCATATTTCATCCCTGCTTAGACACCTAAATGAAAGGATCTGCATCAGACGTTAGGGAAGGTGGTCTTTGCCTGTTCTCTGCAGCTATTCTTATGGTCGTCAAAGCACGTCTTTATTGATACATACCAATGCGTCAGAATTCGTCATTCCTCTGAGTACCATGAGTCCTTTTTCTAAAAAATGGATCAAAAGTGAAGAACGAGTAACCTGACATTGTGACATGTATTGTGCCATGTTGCTAATACCCATAAATGTTCCAAAGCAGTGCCACCAAACATGATTGCAGACTGAAATAACAATCTTCTTTTGATAGTTTTAGGTCAAAGTCAAAGTTTTACTGTATGCATGCCACTGGTACTACGCTGCAGCGTTTTGTTTTATTGAGTCTTGTCTCTATCGTACATAGAGTTAAGACAATAAAACAAGCAGTTCACATTCTCTATTTACTGAACTGTGTAAACCTCATCTGATTCAACTTGTTCTACTTGGATGTTTTTGCTCCGAGCCCTGACGCATTCACTGTACATTAATAACTTATTTACATCTGAGTGTTGCAACAAAAACATTAAAGACGCCACTGCTGCATTATAATAATAAGAAGGTGGAGGGGAAGCACCCCTCCGCTCACTCTCACACTGGTGACACAGCAGAGGATGGCATCACGGCGAGCACGTTCATTAATGCCAGTTCAGTTGCCGCGCCAAACGCTTTCAGAAAGTTTTGCTCAGAATCTGAGGGAGTTCTTTGCCAGACAATATATATTCTCCCACGGATTTAGATTTGAAAACAGTTTTCAAACTTTTGACTTGGTAACAGACAGATCCCTCTGAGGTTAGCAGAAGAAAGAAAGCCTGTGTGAGAGGTTCAGTCTTCGGAGAACAGAGAGCTTTATACTGTGATTGATTTTAAAGTAGGTAAAAGGTTGCTGGATCCACTGCCTTAGAAAAGTCCCTCCTGGTATCACGAATCTGCTCTTACATCACTGTTATTTATACTTTTGAATAACTGACTAGAAAAGCTCACATTTCCTCGCTATCAAAGTTTATTTGATATCAAAAACGAGGATGCAGCGCTGAAGTAATGATGCATTACGCTGCAATGTTGTGCATTCTACTCTCTGGACACCTGATTTGGAATTCAGTGCAGCTTTTCATCGCAAAAAACACCATTTGAGTTTAGTCCATCTTCATCACATTAAGATGTTGCTCAGGTAAGCTCTATCCTGACACAGTGGCCTACTACAAATGCGCCTATAATCCTGCCTGCCAGAACCAATTTGCACACCTCATTAGACGATGCCCGTGAAAATGTGTTTGCCAACATCTTAAGACAATAATCTGGAATGATTTATGAGGCTAAAACACTGAGAATTAATCTATTGTTTACTATCGTATGAAGTTAATGTATCAGAGTGGAAAACTAGAAAGAGATGAATAATGAGCACCGTGAAAAGCTAAATTGTAATTGTACTAAATTAGTCAACACACTGAAGGTAAAGGCTATTCTGTGTTGAGAATAATAACTTTAAAAAAAGAAGAAAATGAAGTTAAATATGCCGCTGAAACTAGTTCCTGTATCATATATAAAGTCTTTTTTTCACATCCATCCAACTGCTGTATTTGTTTTTCCAGAGGTGGTGTTAATTAAAAAAAACCTGCTTATTAGAGATCTAAATTACAAAAGGAGACACTGATGTGTAAGCAGAGCTGAAACCACCATCAGCAACTCTCTGCCCATCAGCTGGCACCTTTGTGCCCCATCAGGACACTTTACGTAACAAACAGTAAGTCAACTCTCAGCAGAGCGTTCCTCTCCTCCCTTCTTTCCCCTCCATTGGTCTGAGGCCGGGTCAAAGGAGTCTAACGGGCAGAACTGCAGCATCGGGCGCAGGGCACAAAACTAAAAGCCACCCAGGAAAATGCACGTGTGCACCCAGCGTTGGGTAAGGTGCACTCAGCCACCCCTGAAAT
Organism: Perissodus microlepis; assembly: GCF_051167445.1. NCBI lineage: Eukaryota > Metazoa > Chordata > Actinopteri > Cichliformes > Cichlidae > Perissodus > Perissodus microlepis. The sequence continues at coordinate 19,982,292 of NC_140464.1, forward strand.
CGCCTCCCACATGAAAACCGTATTTGTTCGATGGGAAATGAACTGTTCTCGGAGAAACCGAGAACGCGTGACTCACGATTGCTTTTGGTTTGAAAACATACAAGATTTTCTCTGTGAGCATTTCTCTGTCGCTGTGATGGCAGATTAAAGCTTACAGACAGTCATAGTAGGAAATCCCCCATCTTGTTTGAGAAGTACTCTGAGAAAGCAAGGAATCTTTTTCTTGTACTTTTTAACAAACAGAAGTAAGAGCTACACCTTTTATTTATATTCTTTCCTTCTTTTTTAAAATTCAATCCCTTTTTTCATATAGGAATATTTAAGTTCAATCTATTGATCATTCAAATAAAGATGAACTTATCTGAATGTAAATACTCTGCCTTATTATTTAGTTTTTACTCCTATTGCATTTCTTGCTCTCTTTGCTGGGATAGTTTACTGAAATCAAAGTCATAATTACCTGTTACTACGTGTACTTTTCCTGCTATCAGACATGGTATACACAGAGTTTAGAGTGGAAACCTGAAACCTGAAAGAAATGAACCTAAAAATGATTAACAGTCATTTTAAACCACAGCAGCAGATCAGTCACAAGTATGATGAGTCCAGGAATAGAAATTAAATACAAGGATTTCCCATACATCTGCCATTTAACAACAAAAGCCTTCACGGTTGTTTACTCAGTAATATGTTATTTTGCAGTGCTGTTTTTGTGGAACCCTTAATATCTCCAGTACAGAATTCATTAAATTAGCAGCATATTAATGAGCTACAAACAGGGATGATAAGATTAGAAAATTAGTTCTAGTGGATACAAAAACTGTGCTGTGAGGAAATTTGGCTGGTAGAGATTAAACCACAAACACCTAATAATGTGTATTTATGGAGATGCTGTATCAGGATCATCTTAGGAAATGCTTGACTAATCAAATGCAAGCTCTAAATAATTATCGCCTGAAGTTTAGCAGCAGCATTATTCCACATAAGCAATGGTTTAGTTTTTTTTTTAAGAGAAGAAAACAATCTATTTTGCGCTGCAGTCATCTGCAGTCCTGTGGAAAAACTAAGTACACCCCATGATTCAAGAGTTTAGACCCACATTTAGCCGCCATAACTTGAAATAATCTTTATCATTCTCTCACATGATTGAGGAGGAATTTTGGTCCATTTGTCTTTACAGTGTTGCTTCAGAAGTCTGGACTTACTGGGTTATTATTACAACACCTGCAACTGCAAAATAAGCCTACATCCTCACCCCACCACCGCCGTACTTAACAGCTGGTATGAGGTCAAGTATGGAAGTGTGTCCAAATGTCCCCACTTTGATCTCGTCTGTCCAAAGGACATTGTTCCAGATGTGTGGGCAAATGTTCATGCCAAGACATCTGTGCCTTTTTTTTTTATGTGCTTTATAGAGGGACACTCAAACCTGGCGACCCCTTCAAACAAACCACAGCTGTTCAGCCTTTTTCTAATTTACTTTGCCTTAACATTTAACATGCTAACTGAGGTCTGTAGACTTTGATGTAGCTCTGAGCATTGCACGGTTTGATCTTGGGGTGAGTTTGCTGGGATGTCTTGAATGTTTCTCACCTTTAGAATGATGAACTTCAGATTGTCTGGAAATGGCCTTATAACCATTCCCAGATTGATGGGCACCAACAGTTGCTTCTCTCAGATCATTATCAATGCGTTTCCTCCTTGGCATTGTGTTAACACACACCTTAATGTGTGTGTTAACTGCACAATACCAGCACAATGCAAGGTGAATGCTGCTTTGTAGAGGTTCTCCCACTTGCTGATGATCAGTAAATCAAGTGCATTCGATCTGATTAGCAGCACCAGGTTGCTATTTATCTTTTTAATCCCTGTGGAAGCAGTGAGGGTGGAGAGAGTCAGGTGAAAACTTTAATTTTCACACAACTTAATACTCTTTAATTTCTATCTATCTATCTATCTATCTATCTATCTATCTATCTATCTATCTATCTATCTATCTATCTATCTTGTGCTTTTAAACTACATTCTTTTAATAAACAAAAACACTAGTTTAAAAGTTTTGGCCCTTACTCACATACAAATTAAAAGGATGGGTCCTGCAGAGCGCTGCAGCTGGACAGCAGGGTTTAGGTAGCGGAAAACAGAGTCACTGATGGAAAGTAGAAAGTAGAAAGGTGGAAACAAACACTCATCTGTTGACATCTTTTCTCATCACCTATTTAGAGACAATGAATAGAGAAAAAGGCTAAAATGAAAGAGAAATAAAGATAGAAGGGGGCAAATTAAATATTAAAGAAAAAAGAGGGTCTATTTTTAGAAGCAAGTGGTGTTGGGGGGTGTTCTAGTTGTATTATTGATGCTGCTGTGCAAGTGGGGGCTCTCTGGTTCTCGCCTGAGAGAAGGCTGGCAGAGTGTGTGTGTGTGTGTGTGTGTGTGTCTGTGGGGAGTGGTCATTGCATTAAAAAGACCAAAAACGGGGCAATAAAAGAGAACAAAATCGTCCTTTGAAGCAAAACAGTCCAATATCACATTTAAATCTGAACAGAGAAATCACTAAAAACACTGAAAGCGTTAAGGAAGGAGGCTGAGAAGTTGGGGAAAAAATAGAGATTGCTGCAGTTATGTGAACTTCATTCCCTGTAGAGAAGAGCTGGTGTACAGAAATATTTGCCTGCACTTTCTGACACGATTTTAGTATTCCACACAGATGTGATGCTGGCTTCTCTCTGGCAGGGGTTCTGGGAGGGAGCCTTCATGTGGAGGCACTGATCCTGCTCTTTTTTATGTACTAAAGACACACACACACACAGATGTAGACACACTTATGAACAAGCTTGATACAGGAATACATAGTTTCAAAGCAAAGATGATTGTGACGCTGCAAAGCACTGGTTAAAAATGCATCGACTTGGGACAGCATTTATTACCAAGTTGCTGATCAGTTTCATTTAAAAGCATTAAGGTGTGACTTAACTGTTTTTATTTTTTTTATTTTTGCATTATTTCTCAATCGCTCTCTGTGACTGTACAAAACATCAAAGGTACTTACAGTGTGACTTCCTCAGATCAGACATTCTTTAGTCAAGGAGAAAAGCTTTCGTGTGCGCAATGTGCCATGCTTTCAGTTTCACACACACACACACAAACACACACTCCCAAAGAGGGAAATACATGGAGAGAGGAAGCGACCTTGATGTACAGAAAAATCAATACATCTTTACTTTCCTGGCCTTATCTGCTCCCACATTACATCACAGTAATATCCCGGTTCCTATACTGCATCCTGGATCAAGGCTGCACAGCTGCATACCTGTCGTGTCTGGTGGACTTCACATACAGGTGGAAGCCTGGAGTATAATCAAACATGCGTAAGCTCGACGTGACCTGTCAAGGGATCACACGGCACTGAATAAACTTTGAAGTATGTCTGCTTTCAGTTTCTGACATACAGATTCTTGCTCACTCGTGGACCGACGGTTCTTCGGGTCCTGCCTACGTGGACACGTTTGATCTATTTTTGTAGCGACTCCACCTGCTACACATACATAATACAATAAGGCTTCGGCCTTCTACTGACAGTGTCCTGCAATCTAAACACTTCTGTCTTCATCTTGTATTTAAAAGTGTCCCCCGAGTCATCTTGTAAACAAACAGAAGTCATGTTCACGTCGAGCTTCTTTTAAACCCACTGTGTTTATCCAGACATGCTCAGTGAATATTCTTCTAGAGGAAAATGTAGCAAAGGTAGTTTTACATCATGCAGTGCTCCACATTTGCCAACTCAGGCAAATTATAAAACGGGCTTGTTAAGTTACAGAAAAGTAGTGGCAGCTTGTTTTGCATGCTTTAGGCTTTTTCTTCTTTATTTACTATAATCTGCAGTGACAGATTCATACTGTAACACTTTCTTAGTGCTTTAGAGTATTGTACTGTCAGCTGCTTGGCCATCACTATATATAACTTATAACTTCATCCTACATTATAATGTCTGTATTACTGTAATAAACAGCTGCACGCGCTCACCCCTGTGTCCTGGATTCAATTTATTGTGTTCTATTTTAAACTATGATAAAATACCTTTTTTTTTCTGCATGCTACAAATGTTGTCATAGTCAGCAATGCATAGTGTAACTAGCAGTTACACTAATCAGCTATTTTCATAAAGCATTAATATACTCTTGTATGCATGTAGGTGTCTGTGTATTGAAAAGTTATGAATTAATTCTGATAAAAAATGTGTAGGGATGTAACAATCCATTAAGATCTGACTTACATCCACCAAGGTCAACCTAAGATTTATTGTAATTTGTTGAAAATTGACAAAAAACCTTGTAACTGAAAAAGCTGTGATTCTTGTAAGTGTGGTGTGTATTGTGAACATGTAGAAAGTATCATACAAAGATTTAAAATATCATATTATCACATCGCATTTGGCCTTTGACCTCTCCTTCAAGGTCAATAAAGTCATCTGAAGGTCAAAGTGATAAAAATGCTATATGGGCCAATTAAAAAAGATCAAAGCTTGTCAGGCAGAGTAGAACCTGTTGCCGTGGGATACTTTTTGAAAATAGTTAATCAATTTTATGAGGACTTTGTTATGTACATCCCAGTAACCAGTGTTGGGCAAGTTACTTTGAAAAAGTAATTAATTATAGTTACTAGTTACTTCTTCAAAAAGTAACTGAGTTAGTAACTGAGTTGCAAGATTCTAAAAGTAATTAATACTTGAAAAGTAACTATTGCATTACTTTAATGGTATTAAAGTCCAGGGTATAATTGGCCATTTTGCACTACTTTTGATGTTTCCTCTACATTTCACCTTTAAAAACGATTTACTTTGCCTGGTTTGGTCTCATTCTTTTCAGCACAACCTCACGTGTCTGAATTTACAGTTATGTTTTCATTTTGACATACTGTATTAACACAATAGATCTAAAATGAGACAAAAAAAACATAAAATCAGAATAGAAAAAGTGATATTTTTACTGTAACAACCACAAACATGTTTAATGAATCATACTTCATAAATGTAATTCAAATATAAATGGTCAATTTTAAAATCCTATGCACAAGTTTTGCAAACAACAAAGTTATTTGCAGCAATTTACCTTTTACCCTTTTTTAAATAACCATTTCAAACTATTTACAGAACAATCAGCTGTTCTGCATTCAATAAGATGCCACACAAATTATTTGTGCAGTTCCAAACATTTCTGTCCACTATAAAGGAGAACATCACAGCCTGATACCTGCAGGTCTGACAGCAGCAGGTGTATCACTCCTGTTTCTACCTGGAGACAGCGGTCGCCTCATTGTTCTGACACACAACACAAAACTATCCACAACACTACACACTAACTACACAAGACAACATATTAACTACACACACGCTAAATGTCACAACAACCAAATGTCATGTTGCCATTTCATTTTTTGATTGGTCGACACGTACATTTTTCCACCAACACGAACGGGCTGTTTTTTGTTTTGTTTTTTTTAATTTTTGGTCATAAGCAGAGAGCGCTTGCTAGCGCTGTCCTTAGACAGCAAATGTGACGAAACTATTCAGGAAAAAACGCTGCGTATATATTGTTTATCATGACTCTGGTTTTACGTGGCCTATCGACACAATTTAAGAACTGGTAAGAACCTTGTTGCTTTGTCATCTTGAAGTGGTCATGTGATTGGCTTACCACGACTACTTTACTCTTCCTCAGTCAAACAGCAGCACTCATGCGATTGTTTTGCCCCCTTAGCTCCAGGTGTTGTGCCAAAAAGTTATCGTGATTACCGTCCGCGGAGCGTGCGCAGTGCCCAGATTACTTACAGCTACTTCCGTGCAACTGATATAAGATGCGTAAGCTGAACACAGCTTCAACCGTCTGTTTGTTGAAAAATAGTAACGCGTCCACACCGCATTTTCTTGTTAGTAACGGTAACGGCGTTGTAACGATAGGAATAGTAATTAGTTAGATTAGTCGTTACTGAAAAAAGTAACACCGTTAGTAACGCTGTTACTTGTTTATTCCCATCACTGCCAGTAACAGATTATAACCATTTAAATACATAACAATTTGAATTCCTGATTGTATTAATATTTTTGGGAAAATAAAATTCACTTATGGTCAAAAAAAATTTTTTCCACTTAATATTTCTTGCTAAGTGAATACTAAACATGTATTACAGCTAAATAAAAAAAATAATTACGCTCTAAATCGTGTCAAGTATATTAAAATGGGCAAACAGCAAGAGCACTTTTCACTTGTTTTTACTGCACTACAAACTTGACAAAGTTTAAAAAGAACAAGGAAATTAAAATTAATATATACAAAATACAATACGATTCTATTAAAAGTAAACACTGCCCAGATAGTGAGCTGCATCGGTGCAAGTAAATAATAACTAAAGCAGTCAAGCGCTTCTTGTTTATAATTATCATTATTGTTACTCCTATTATTACTTTAACTTTCAGCATTTAGTCTGTATTTGAAACAGCATCAAAATTTCACAGAATCTTTAAGTTTTTGTAATTTGTCATTTCTGTTGATTAACAGGCTGGAATCAATCATCCTTCTACTAACACAGCGTGGGCGCGCTTGAATCTTAATAAGATGAAGAAGCACAACTTTTCCTTCAGTCGCCTTAACTTTTTTTTCTTTTTCTTTTCCTTTTGGCTTGGCGTGATCCAGCATGATGTCTTCAGTCCCTCCTGCAGAGAAAAGGTGCCAGACAGAGGCCTTGAACAAGTCAATCACTCTCCCTTTGTGTTGCTCGGCGAGAGTACATCCCTTCATTAGACTGCATCTCCTGACAGCGCTTCATGCTTCCACGGCTTCTTTGACAGCTGAGTGGTGCACAAACATGAGGCTCCCACCTACACAGTGCTTGTGCCCGCCCGGTTGGCTGGTCTGTGCCACAGAAACGTGCCGTGAACATATGGACTCGTGTGGAAATCAAGTAAATAATGACTAAAGCTGAGCAGAGAAGTGTGCACCGCACCAGTGAGTGATAGGACTTTATTTCACACTTGCATGCAATTTCTGCATTATGCCTAATCTTTTCTTACAACCCTCACTTTGGATGCCAAATAGAAACCTGCCTGTTGTGTTACCGATGATGTACAAGCAGAAAAGTGGCTCTGAAGAGGGTTCGCACTTTGATTTAAGCTGTATTTAATAGTAATAATAATAATTCACAGTTGCAGTTTAGCGGGCATCATTTTTCACATCGCTGTAAAAGGATCACACTCATGGAGGAATGGAACAGGAGGCATTTCATGTAAAGCAATAAAGGTGAGCAACATAGTGTCTGTGGAGTCTGCAGTCAGCCTCCAGCTGCACTGAAGGGATCCGAGGTGAGATTGAAATCCACCCCACAAGGCCATTTGTGATGTGGATGTAAGAATGTGTGATGCCTAATTCATAATGTAGAATGCCTTCAGGACCTGAAGGAATACTGTGCCTCTTGCATTCATCCCAAAACAATATTCAAATTCAATAGAGATGGCAATGAGAAGACAACGAGGGAGAGTGTTTTGAGTAACTGATGGGTAAGAGGAATTCTCTAAAGGTTTCAAGTAAAGCATCCTTGTGGAAACTAAAGTGGCCATGCTGTAGCTGTGAATGTCTACACGAATTGCTGTCTGTCTCTCCGTGTTAGCCCTGCAATAGACTAGCAACCTGTCCAAGGTCTACTCCATGTCCTCTTCTATGATGGCTAGGATTACCCTCCCACAGTTTAGAAAATAAAGGTTGGAAACTCTTAGAGCAAAATACTACTACAAACCTAATGCATATGTGTCATTAAGCTGCACACAAACAGCTCTGCTCATCAAAGTATCCAAATCCTCAGGCCCAGGCTTAAATAACCACTGATAACATCACTATGACATCATAACAGAGCCAGAGATGACCTAATGCACCTCTTTTGACATTCAGTATAGCCTCCATGTCCACGAAAATCAAATAGACCGACCGTTTGAGCATAATATTGGTTAATTGAACTGCACAGCATTGTAAAACAGAGTTTGATGCATGATTAAGAAGCAATTTACTTAAAAATATATGTTAAAATAACTGATTTTTTTAAGCTGGTAATATTGATCAGTTCATTGGCTGTGGTTGAAGGAGACGAAAAACAAAAAACACTGCAGGAAACACAGATGCAAGCACACAGTCAGTGTAGAGGAAGAAAAACCAATAATGTCATCATAATAACTGATAATCTATAAAATCTAAACATGCCCGTGACAGCAAAGACACTCGGTGGTGGTATGATTGCATTACGAAAAAAGGCGGTTTGCTTTTTTTTCATACATCAACAGCGGCTCATAAAGCTTTCTGTTCATATTCCAGCGCCTCACAGTTTGCATGCATTTGACAGCAGATGAGATCAGAAGAATAAAATGATGAATGACTTGACTTGTAAAATCTTTAAAAAAAAAAAAAAAGAAATACTGATAATTCATAACAGTAATTTTCGGCATTCTGTATCAAATCACCGCGTACTCCGAGCACTCGGAAGGAGAAAAAACCACTTCCACGCACACACTGTAATATATTTCCTCATCTTCTTGAGCAGAAGCAGAATACTGCCACGTTGCGCAGATAATGATCCCGATGTCAGATGATGCATTGTATCAATTTCAGATGGCTGCTCGGCTCATGCAGAAGGAACGAACAATTAAATCACAACCTTTAATAAAACATAAGGAAAGCAGTATAGTATGAAAAAACTCCATCTGCCCACCATAAGGCAAATAATCCCCATCCCACCAACACCATCACCAAAAAAAGTGATGAGAAGTTATAAGTAAAATGTCGTTACTTTAATTAGACTCTGTGGACTTTGTGCTGTCTGATATTTTCCTTGTTCAAACCAGCAACTGCATACTAAAGTTCCTGTGACCCCAAAATGGAGAGTGTTTTCCTCCTCTGGAGTAGTGAGGATGGCTGTGGCCTGCTGCACAAAGAGGCAGCTTAATTAGGCTTTTGTTCATGGAAATGATGAAATACCTTCCAGTAATTATCAGACACAGTGGCAGTAGTGGTCATGCTAAAATAGGAAAACAGCAGAATGCGCTAACCTGCAGCTTCTTCAGGCATACAGTAAATATCTTTCCACTCTAGGTGTTCAAATGTTTCTCTAATTGGTGTGATTCAAACAGCAAGGGTTCAGCTTTAATGAAGCAGAGTGACGAGGTGATAAAGCTCTGCAATGTTAGCGTTACTTTGCTACATTAATGGGTGTGTATCTGTATAATAATCACACACACATACCTGTAGCATGTATGTGTTGATAAAAATACACACCTCCTCTGGCCCCGGGGCCCCCTGCATTGGCTTCAGGAAGTGTTTATTACAAAAGTTTGCAAAAAGTGTGCATGTTCGCTGATATAGCCACCTACCACTTGTGTTACTGAAATGCATTTTTATTGGATCAAACTTTGCAGATGTCTGCATTACAAGCCTGTTTTGTTTTATTTTAAACTCTAATTTAAAGTTTTGAGGGCAGAAGTTGAGTTTCCACACTTGAAATTTAAAATTCTCCCAGTGTTCTTACTCATAGATGCCAAGGTTGATCTTTTTGACCTTATTACTGTTATTACTAACTCACAGCAGAAATGAGAAAATGTATTGGTAAGATATTCTTACATAAATACACAAAAGACCTTTGTCTCCAAAAATATTATTTAAATCAAGAACGGTCAAGCCGTGCGTGCATGAAGATGTAGACGTCGCTTTAATCGAAATAACAGTTTTAAATGTTAAATGTTATGCTTGATTAATTTCTGACATCTCAAAGAGGGCCGGTGTGCTCAAATTTGGGCATAAAAATATGTGTGGCACAATTTAAAGAGAAAATAAACAGGTTTACCCACAGTATAAGAGTTACTGCAAGAAGACTTGCAAGAAACACACTTTTTCTGCTATGTTTATTAGTAATTTAAACCATTATATACGAACTTTGTAGTATGATATGTTACAGTTTACTGAACTTAGACCCCTAGCATTATACAATGTCAGTGGACAAACTAAAACCAAAAAGATTATTGCAGCACTTTAGCAGAACGTAGGAAAGAGATCAGGGAGAAAAAACATATTGCACATTGACAGCATGTGCAATTACAAGTATTGATCCCCAGTGCTGGAGAATGCATTTCCTCTGTGTCTGAATCTATTAGAAGGTGAAGCTGTTCACCAGAACAGGTGGACAGAGGCCTGGCAGCACATCCCCGACAGAGCTGCAGTGATAGAGAACAGGGTTGTGATAAGAATGACTGGCAGCTGCTTGCGTGAGATTAGCATCTCCAGAGTCACTGATTGTCACCTCTCGCACAACGACTTGAACAACAAATAAACATTTATCCAAACCATCATATTATTTCACGCACAGCACAGCTAAGTACATTACTAATTCAATAGCTGATGCAGCAGTCACAGCAAAACAGAAATGTTTACAGGCTGAACTTGTGACACGCAGTGGAAAATGTTAACCTGAGAGACTGGAAATTCTTCAAAACAACAGTCTGCTTCAAGTGTCTTCTTTGGGTTTCACATGACTGGAGGGAGGAGAAGTGGCGGGAGTAGTAGGTGAAGGGAAGAGGTGCAGCGTGTTTCTGAGGAGCTACAGAAGGTTTTTCTACTTTAAGCATATGGCTCCGAGACTTGTTTATGTGGGAAGCCCTGAATAATGAATTTATAATGAGTGCTAGACTTTGGACGTTTTGCACTGCTCTCTTTTCCCCACAGGGTAGATGATGTCTAGGTTTTTCTGCCTGATTATGTGGAATAAAGTCAATCGAAATAATAAAAACACAGTTTCCCTTCTTTGTCTATTCGGCTCATTAACTAGCACATTTCGGCAATGGCTACAGCTCTGGCAAATCACTTTATTTGAAGGCGATACTGATAATGAATAGACTTAGTAAAAACAAAACAAAAAAAAGCACTGTGGTCCATTGTCAGTAATTACATAACCAGCACAGATTTACCAGATGGCTGATATAGAAGAGACAAAAAGTTGTTTACTCACATCTCTGGCGCTGCCAGTAAAGATGCCCTGGGAGGGCCAGAGAGCGTGGCTTCATGTTGCACAACATGTATCAAAGTTTTGGGGTTATTATATTTTACCCAAGAACCATTTCTCTGCAATAGGCCTGGTGCTTGGTGTATTGTGAGTGCTCTGGTTGTGTTGCTGCAAGAAAATTCCACAAAAAGGTTTGATGAATTCTGCTTGGTCTCTCACAAAATATAATGGTTTTGACCACTGACCTGGATTTTCCTCTGTAACTTTGTTCATCCCGTCCCTGAAAACCTCCAGATAAGCGGCCTTCCAGTTGCAACTCTACCCGAACAGTTACATCACCTTAACATCTTTTATAACAACTTTCATTCCAAACTAAAATGCTGAAAAGAAACCATTTTCACTGGTTTCATCTTTATTTTTCATAATATCAAAGAGCGTCTATCAGTGATTAACATCGGAAAGTAAAATCACTAAACCTCTCTGGCCTTTCATTCCACTTAAAGTAGACTCTGCTGCATCACTTAAATGGGCTGTAATCCACAGAGAGAAGAAGTTCAGGGGACAGTAAGTTAACAATACAAACGTAATACATACGTAAATCCTGATAATGCTCAGTTATGTCGCATATTATGACACAGAAGCACAGTGATGTGACAAGTGAAAAGTGAGGCATGCAAAGAAAGACATAAAGTACTGTGCAAAAGTCTTGAGCCTGAATTCATTTCTTTATATTTCACTTTGAAGAAGTCAGACATTGTCTTGAGTGGTAGTTCTCCAGGCTTCCTGAAAGTCTTTCAGTGTTTTTATTTTGACAAAATTTAAGGGAAACTAGACAAGTGCTGGAAAAATAAATAAAGGATATGCCTAAAAAAAGAATGTCTATAGCAGGTGGTAGATGACCAATATCAAAAAGTCATGTCCTGAAGAAAAAGGGAAAAATCCAGCGAAGACCTGATGCAGGACCTACGAGAATTCAGCTGGACCATCGGTGGATCCATCAACTGTTTGCTGAAGCCTCATCAGAAATGATCTCTGTGGAAGAGTGCCTGTCAAGGAGACATTCTTAAGGAAGGGAAGCGGGGAGAAAAGGCTGAGGTATGCCAAATTACACAAGAACTGGACCGAAAATCTGTGACAACATGTCTTCTAGAGTGACGAATCCAAGTTTGAAATTCTTTGTTCAAATTGTCAGCAATAAGCTTGAACAAAGGTGGAGGCTCTGGCATGGTTTGGGGCTGCAAATGAGCCAGGGGTTTGGGGGGATTGTGTCAAAACTGATGGAATTGTGAATTCAGAAAAGTACCAACAGATTTTTTTTATCCATCATGCTTTACCATCTGGAAGGGGTCTGAACTCGGTTGCATTATCAGCCATGGATTGGCCTCCCAGGAGCCTGGGTCGCAACATTACTGAAGCATTGTGGGACCCAGACAGACAGAGAACAGAACAGAAAGGCAGTCAACATCCAAAGAAGAGCTTTGAATGTCCTTCAAGAAGCCTGGAGAACTATTCCTGACAACTACTTAAAGAAATGACAAGAAAGCTCCCTAAGAGAGTTCAGACTGTGCTGAAGCATAAAGGCTGTCATACCAAATGTTAACTTTCAAGCTCATTAGAATTGTATAAACTGTTTTTCCCTTGTGTATTGTTGCCCAGGTTTCATTAAATCACTGCACCTACTTCCCAAATTATAAAGTCACGAGGTGTGGTTCAAGACTTTTGCACAGCAGTGAATATTCTAACAGGACACTTTTTATTTGACTACTTGCTTGTAATCCAATAATAAAACTAACACCACAGTTATATAGCAAATGAATCATCCAGTGTTAATTCCTGACCTAAAAAAGCACCTGCAACTACAACCCAGAGACCCACTATAGATGAGAGTAATTATGGCATGACCTATTTAACCACCTCTGTCAAACATCCGTCTGTCACCTGGAGTCCTGTCTCTCCTGCCTGTGTTCTTTTTTTCTTCCAAAGATCAAATTTGATTTGAAAGACAATATGTTCTCGTAACTGAATTGCAGCATTTTAATTTTATTTTAATCACCAACTGAATAAAAAGATAGTGAGAAACGGGAGGGAAAATGCCCTTCTTGAATAATAGATGGGCTAAATTGCTGGGGGACAGATTATCATTTTAGAAACTGAATTATTGAGATAATTATTGCGCAGAGCAGACCACTGACTGCAAGAGCGGGTCATTGGGGATAAATAAGGCGTGTGTGTGTGTGTGTGTGTGTGTGTGTGTGTGTGTGTGTGTGTGTGTGTGTGTGTGTGTGAGAGAGAGAGAGAGAGGTATAGCCTCTGAGTTTGTGGGGGAAGAGTGCTTTTCACGTTGAATTCTCACAGATCACCATGAGACAGACGTGTATGATCCAGATGACAGAGGGAGAAACAGGCTGAAACGAAAACATGAAACACGCTCTCCACGTTCAAACGAACTAAACGCATACACGAGCCGCTCTCTTTGCTCTTGCTGATACTGTGAAGTGGTGGGAGCTGTCCCCGGTGCTGAATCTGTGGGACACACACACACACACACACACATTATCTCTCTCTCAGCCACAAATTGATGCAACTTTCTGATCTCTGCATCCACCCGCAGCATGTGTGTGTGAGAGAGAGAGTCTTTAGGTGTACCCTAAACAAAACAAAACACAGCTGGCTCTGCTGGCACCCCGCCATGCAAAGCAACACCCCCAACTCCCAAACCACTACCATCTACAAATCAGCGTTTTCCAGATGAATATCACACGGGGAGAAATGACAAACAGCCAAAGCCATGAAAGATTTAACACGTGGGAGTCCGCGAGCGAAATGGGTTTCATCTCTTGAATGTGACGCGGATTCCGGAGCCTTTTAAACGGGGGCAGCGCGACACCCCCCCCCCCCTTCCCACCGGTTGTGATGCAGTGAGAGCGGCTCTGCGCAGAACCGGGCACGCTGTATAAAAACCTGCCGCACTTGCAGAGACTGAGTACAACAACAAGGGGGACACTGGCGAAAGTCACTGCGGCTCATAAAGCACAGAATTAAAGACGATAATAAATAAAAAGTGAAGCCCGGCGCAGACGGCGACATGCGGGCCGCAAAGAGAGAAATCTGCTGGAAACTTTTTCTATTTTCCTGCGTCTTCTTGGAGAGCTCGTCTCAAGACTTTGGCGGACAGACGCAGTTCATTTGCACGTCCGTACCCAAGGATATGGACATATGCTCGGCCACCTTGCAGAACAGTGTGCCGGGAGAGGACTTGAAGACCACGGTTATGCAGCTGCGGGAGACGGTTTTACAGCAGAAGGAGACGATCATGAACCAAAAAGAGACTATCAGAGAGCTCACCTCCAAGTTGGCTCGGTGTGAGAGCCAGAGCGGCGCAGACCTCGGGGACGCGCGGCCCGGGGGCAGGAGGAAAGAAGCGGGGACCAAAAACACGATGGGGGACGTGTCCAGAGGCCCCGCGGACACTTTGACGCAACTATCACAGACTTTACAGTCGCTGAAGCAGAGATTAGAGAATCTGGAGGTAGGGCTGCAGTTTCCGGGGATACTATAAACACTTTTGCGTACAGCTCGTTTTGCGACAAATAAGATGGAAAACATACAAAAATTATAATAAAACAATAGGTTAACAAGTCTAGATTCTTAAAATTAATTCGCAGTGTGAACATAAGATGAAAATAAAAACATTCTTTGCGTAGGTTAAATTGCTCGTTCAAGTTTACGGCAGTGACCCTCCAAAATAAAATATAATCTGGAATCTGAACCTTTTTCACCTAAATGCGCACTTTTTACCCCCTGACAGCAATTCAGCAGAAGCAACAACTCGGTGCAGGCAAACAGCCTGAAAGACCTTCTCCAAAGTAAAATCGACGACTTGGAGAAGCAGGTGCTGTCCCGAGTGAACGGCATCGAAGAGGGCAAACCCGGACTCCGCAATGAGACCGAGCAGCGTGGGAGAGTGGAGTCCACGCTCACATCGCTACACCAGAGGATCACCGACCTGGAGAAAGGTAAGTGGAAAGAGTTGGTGGTGGATTAGTTGTAAGCAATATGGGCTGGGGACTGTAACGATCAAGCAATCATAAGAAAATTGATTTAAAAAAAAACCGAAAAGTCAAGAGGGGGGGTCCAATCTAGGATAGTGGGCTACATTATTATATATCCGATTGGGACAGTGTATATCCCGCAGTTTTCAACTCCCACTATGGCCAGATTAGACCATTTCAAACATGCAATAAGTGACCTGCCACCGCCATTTGCTCCAAGAGACACACGAGAATTTACAACATCCGCTCACTCGCTCTCTTTCGCTTTTTTCTTTTTCTTTCTTCCTTTTTTCCGGAAGAACCGTCTACGGCGATTTCTGTTAAATATAGTCAATGAGGTGCGGGCAAATATGAAAAGAAGAGATGGCCGTTAACAGCGTTACCACTCCTGTGATGGATTTAGCACGCGAGATTAAAACAAATCTGGCGCGTCACCGTGGATTTGTTGTGTAACGTATAATTCCCAGGAAATATTCCCAGGATGTGAACGCTGGGAATGATATATCTGTGTGGGGTAGAACACGTCCTCTAAAACGAATTCAAGCCTGTTTTTCTGTTTCTTCTACCAAAGGTCAGAGAGAAAACAGGCCGCTGGATAAATTTCAGCTCACGTTCCCACTGAGGACCAACTACATGTACGCAAAAGTGAAAACGAGTTTGCCAGAGATGTATGCCCTCACCGTGTGCATGTGGCTCAAGTCCAACGCCTCCCCGGGAGTGGGCACACCTTTCTCCTATGCAGTTCCTGGACAAGCCAACGAGCTGGTTCTCATAGAGTGGGGGAACAATCCAATGGAGATTCTAATAAATGACAAGGTACGAGAAAAACGCAGGAAAAATCGAATCACACTCGATTTTTTTTTACACTGTAAGACATTCTCGTTTCCACTGTAGGTCTGATAATTCCTGCATTTGAACTTCTTAAAGGTAGCAAAGCTGCCATTTCTCATCAACGACGGAAAGTGGCATCATATCTGCGTGACTTGGACAACTCGTGATGGTGTTTGGGAGGCTTTTCAAGATGGTGTCAAGAGGGGGAGTGGAGAAAACCTGGCTCCGTATCATCCCATCAAATCTCAGGGCCTGCTGATCCTTGGCCAAGAGCAGGTAAGCAGTAAGCACAGCCTGGTTTTAATGCTCCACGCCTGCCAGTCGAAAGAAGCACCTTTTTAAAAAATGTTATTTCTCATGATTTAGTAACACACAACATATCATACATTATAGTATTTTATGTTATATTACAACAAAATGTAAGTAAGTTTTATAAGGTTAGATATAAGGTTAGAGCTCATCAAAAAATCCCACTGGATTGGCAAATAAACATCCAAATAGTTAAAGAGACTGTGGTTTCTCTTCACGAAGCAGGCTCATCATCCTTTATTAAATCAAACTGTGTTTGCCACAGGACACGCTTGGAGGAGGGTTCGACGCCACGCAAGCTTTTGTAGGAGACCTAGCAAATTTTCACATCTGGGATCGTAAACTGTCCGTGGGAGAAATTTACAATCTAGCGACATGCAGCAGCAAAGCGCAAGTGGGCAACGTTTTTGCATGGATGGAGACCAGCCTCGATATTTATGGAGGTGCCTCGAAGTGGACATTCGAAGCCTGTCGCCAGCTCAACTGAACTGAACTGCAGGGAAGAGAATCTCAGTGGTTTTTGCTAAAACCAGTGTTGTCACGGCCTCGGTAAACTCATTCAAAAGGTCAGCCAATCTGAGGAGACTGTGTCAGTGAATAGCGTCTGGGTTGTCATAGATATTTGAAAACATCACTTGTGGGCAGTTTGATAGATATTTTACCAGATTCTCACGTGGGATGGGCCACTGAAAAATAAAAGGGGAGCGCTCCGACACCCTGTGGTGCTTGAATGCGCATCCGGGAGGAGCAGGTGATGCCATTCTAGTGAGCAGAGGTCGCCCTCAGAGACCAAAATGACAGGCCAGCATCAAAAATACAGTAAGAGGTTAATGTAGTTTTTAGAGAACAGATGTCGCACTAGTCAACAAAATGACTGAGTCCTTCATATGTCTTTTTTCTGTCTCGACTGCCAGCGATTTTCACTGTGAAAAAAGGCCAGGTGGACTTTTGTTCTTTGAAAGGATTGTGTTCTTCAAGAGGTTACGAACTAGACAACATTGTTTCTCTGTCACTCTTCTTTCTCTAACCACCACCTGCTTGACGTGATTTGTCTGAAGAATGATGTATATTTATTGCCAATGTTTGAGCCTGAGTGCCTTGGGCTGTTGAAAAATATCTCAGCACATCCATGATCATTTGCAGAGTGTTTCTGTGTTTGTATTTATTTTCGTGTAAATTATTTTCCAAGGGGGCATTTCCTGTGACACTTTAAATTGAGGAAGGGTCAGATTGCTTATGGTAAAATGCAAATCACTGATGCCAATGGCACATTTTACAGATGCTTGTACTTCAGTCGTAATGTTTCCTGTACAGTAACAGCATGTCTTAACTTCTGTAATGCTGCGTCAGCATCTATGATCTCTGCTTTTACTATTCTACCTTTGGGTTGAGGTTTTATACTGTATTGTTATATGCTTAAAGCATGGCAACACTGACAGATGAAAAAAAGTTCTAGTTTTTGTAATAAATTGTGATACTTGAATCAAATACAGGTGTACATATATAATTATTTTTACACAAAAGACATAAAAAGTGAATTTTGAAACATTCAATTAACTATTATTTACATATGCCACAAAGTCACAACAACAGTCACCCCGAGGTGCTTTATAGACTCTATAGACTCTAAAATAATACAGAGAAATCTAATGACCCCCTACGAGGAAGCACTTGGTGACAGTGGAAAGGAAAAACTCCCTTTTAAGAGGAAGAAACCTCCGGCAAAACCAGGCTCAGGGAGTGGCAGCCATGAGCACAAAACAACAAAAGCATAACATTTTTCATGTTTAAGATCTACAACTTCTAAAAATATATAACTTAATAAACATGACAGACATTAAATGTTGCATATATGTTGTATGTGCCATGTAAGTTTAGCAAATGGCCCATTAACTTTGAACTGAATGTTTTGTTTTAAAGCTATGTGCAAAAGATTGCAAATATAGAACTGTTAACAGATTTTAGGGCTGGTAATTACACAACATAAATAGCTCTCAACATTATTTTATTCATTGCTTAGTTATCAATTGGCCAACTGAGTTAAAACATACAGAGAAAAGCTAAATCCAAAAGTTTAGTTTTTTATTTTGGCCCATCAGGCGGCCAGATATACTCAGTTTACAGTTTAAGCAAAAAAATCTCATAATTTAAAAGGTGAAAAAAAAAATATGAATATTAATGGATTATCCAGATAGTTGCAACAAATAATTTCAGGCCAAAATCTTTTTGTTTTTACAAATTTATAGACATGTTAACAGTACGAAGATAAAATGCTAGCAAGAGCAAAAAGCTGACCAGCTTAAACGTAGGATTGATTTTTCACTTAAAACAAAAAACACATTTTTTTTTCACTAATAAAACACTTCACTGTCAACATAACAAAAACATCTTCAAAAATGAACCAGAGATTACAATTAAACGGTTCTCCTCCCAAAAGGTCCTGTTACGCCTCTAAAAAGTATCCTTCTGTCATCACTCAATACAAACAAAGCAACAAAGCAGATTTATTAAAGGTTCAGTGATTAAAGCTTTGGATTTTTCATTTGATTCCCACAAAATTTGTAAGGGACCTTAAAAAATCTAAATCATTAAATGATTCTTTTTTGTGTGGTGTTCATAAAATCCAGTACAACTCCATTTAAACCAAGATTGAATTGAAGATAAACTACATTAGATATAATGTCAGGCACTGTATTCTGTTCTCATCATAAATATTCCTTATACAGTAATCTCACTGTCATTTACATATCATGAGGACAAATATATTCTGAAACATCACTTTAAAAGACAAGAACATCATCTGTTTGTTGGACTTGAAGGATTGAACAGAGAGCATTGAGAAAGTGAACTTCCTCCAAGTTTCAAAAACACCATCTTGCTTTATTGAAGAATCAATCTCCAGGTTGTGAAGTTCAAGGAAACCTCTGCTGTTGACTGCTTACATCAGTGTCTAGACTAAAGGGAAATAACTTGTGGAAAGTATCATATAGGCACACTCATACTTCAACATGTAGTGCAAACACGTGACTGTTTCTGTCAAGTAAAGGTTGTTGCAGAGGTTATGCATCTGTCTATACAGTTTCTCTCCAAACGAATTATAGCTGACACTGCTCAGAGATTAAGTCCTAAGAGTGTTGTTTCTGAGGTCATTTAGTCCCACAGCTGTCAGGTCATGCGTCCCACAAATTGATTTCTATTCTGTATCCTTTAGATAGGGACCAGCTTTAGCTTGTACCAAGTACACAGGCATTGCAGACAGCTACTCTGACATAAATGAGATTGGATTTCAATAACGAGCCAAAGGTTCTTCACAATCACAGGACGGGAACAGTACATCCAGACACATAATGAAAAACACACAGGCATTCACACAGTATAAACTCTTGCCGCGTGGCCCCTGGAGTCTTCGTTAGAAATCGACTCCTACTCTCTTACCCACATCCACCTGGCCCCGTTGATCCACAGACCACATTAGTCCGATTCAGGTCATTTTTTCTTGACCTAAATCTTGCCCCAGATATCGTCAGGTATATATTTGGCACAGCAAGATAATAGCCAGCCTGTTGACCTCTCCCCAGCTTTCCTGAGCCTTAATTGGTTTGTGTCTGCATGCACTCCACTGCAAATTAGCTCAGAGGAAATGTCAGATATAAGGCGATTCACTTTCCACCATATCTGGCTCCTCTTACTTCAATGTTTTGGCCTTCGTAGATCCATCACATGTGACTGATGATTTAAACTTTTTCATGGAGAATTATGTGTTAGTGTCCTTGTTGTATAATTGCACAGTGAAGACGCAGACAGAGCTGCGATATTTTAACAAACAGAAAATCAGTATTTGGTGATGGCATTGTAGACAACAAGGACATCTGGTATTGGGTGCACTTCATTCAGTTCTGTGAAATTATTAAATTCATTTCATTTCATACATTTCACTCACACACTATAAACGAACATTTCTGTTCACACTTTAAATCCTAGCATAGAAGCTAAGTTTTAGATCTTCATCTAGTGAAAAGTGGCACAGAAATGCAATGATACACTTAAGGTGTGTAGAGAAATATTAATGGTTGTGGGTGTGTCTGACTCGTTCATTGGCTAACAGCTTGTGTTTTTTCCAGTCTTTAGCTGATTAGCATGAGGTTTAATACCACAGATAATCTACTTAAATGTTATAGTATGCTAAAGATTTACAAAAACAGACTTAATTTTTTTTATTCAAAATTACCCAAAATGTGTGACTGTGACCATAAACTCAGCAGGAAAGTGTTTACAGAGGTCAGGACAGAAAGACATTTTTCTCATGGACTTGTATAGGATGGGTAGTTTTTTGTGACCACAGCTATCGCCATCTGGTGGCCTTCAGACAGAATGCAGGTTCTTAGGGACCTATGCATTGGCAGATCCAGAGGCTAATGTACATCTATGCTATGTTAGGCATAATGCAATTCAAAAGTACAGTAATCACAGGACATTTTTCAGTAATGCAGTAGTGTAATACATTTCTTTACTAAATTCAGTAACTATATTCCGGTTACCATTATGCTGTTACTTGTGTTGCAAAGATTCTTCAGTTATCAGGACAACAGGTGGATAGAAAGGAAAAAAAATCAAATGGGTCTTCTTCTTGCGCACCTCAGTTTGGTTTGCGTGCAATAAGGATGGCAAACTTTTAAGGAGTGAAGAAACAAGCATTACTTTTGTTTTTATATAAGGAAAGAACAAGAGTAAGATATTAAAGTGCAAATTGTGTTAAGGACAGATAAAAAAAAAACTTGCATTATACTCAATCACAGCATGCTCTTTGCAAGCATCTGCAGACAAGTTGTTAACGCGAAGCTAGCAAAGAAGCCAGACTGACGTTAAAGCTGAGTGTACGCTGACCCCAGCTCAGCAGCCAGAGCCTGACCTCCCACAAGTAACAGAGACCTTGATGAGCAGTCAGGCTTGTAGTATTGTAGCTTCCATTTCCACCTGTACGTATTTCCACAGCAGAATCACTGTGGTGATTGCTTTAAAGTCTAATTTGGGTGATTATTAACTTTGCTTTGTGTTGCTGGCTTTGTGTTAGAATACGTGTTTGTGTCGGCATGTTGCAATGTAGCTCAGTTTTATATTGTTAACTAGTAATTATGTAACAGTGCATTTCAGACCTCGTTAAAGAGGGACGTGAAAGTAATGTAACAAGCAGTGTAATGAATTACTTTATCTGGGGAGTAATTAAAGAACATACTGTATAACCTTTAGCAAAAGTAATGACAACAACAGTGCTTCCATATTTTTTATCCTCTGCACCATCCATCCTGGACCACTTTGAAAACTTACACAGAGAACAAAGAACCCTTTTCACTTCAAGGATCATCACTTACTGAAATGAGCTGACTTAGAGACCAGAAAGGAGCTTTCAGTGGAATTGTAGAGCAAAAATAGCAGGGGTGGAAGCTGGAAGTGCTGAAAGTGATCTGGAGGTGCAGAAGGAGGTTATCTTGAAGGGAGAAGTGGTTACAATTCAAATGAAGTAAGAATTTCACTTTTCTTTGAGCAGTTTTGAATGAAAGTACTGAACATAAAGGTTCATAGAAGACAGTCAGTAGATTAGAGTCATTCCAGTTTGTCCTCTGGGGACCATGAGTGTCTCGATACTAAATGTCACTGTAATCTAGTACATAGTTATGAACATATTTCAGGCTATTAAACATAAATAATAAGCTTAAAGAATTAAATAAAATAAAACATCTCTATCAGGTACAAAAACATTTTATATCCTTAAACTGCTAAATTAGTGTATTTGCTGTTATGTGAAAAATGTCCATTTGGGTTAAGTTTTGATGAATTTATTCAAACTACTCTGACTACTGCCAAACATTTCCTACTTCCTGAATGAAAACAAAGCCACTGTAGCAGTTGCACAGTGGAAAAAAATCCCACACCATAACACCGCTCACTGTGCTTTATACTTTAAGGAAAACACAAGAAATGTCTCATCAAGTGGCTAATGAAAAATTCATGACGACAGATCTGAAAAACAAACAAAAGCCCAATGTGGGCCTGAGAGAAATTTAGCTGGCCCACTGATGCTGAGTAAGAGCTGTTTTTGCCGGGAAAAAAAAGTAATATTGATGACACAGGCAATCTGTTGATGAATGTTGCTGAGAGGAATGCATTTTTAATGGAAAAGAGATTCATCACACAAATAGGAAAACTGTGATACTGAGAGTTTTTATTTTTTTCCATCCCTGTAAAGAAATTAGTTTTTGTAGCACTTGCTGCAAAAGTGCTGATACTATTTTTATTTTAAAGCGGGGTGGTCATCTCCCGAATTTCAAATTTTTAAATTTAATCTCAGAGTTGCTACGAAGAACATCCCATTGTTACACAGTTACATCTGAAAGCTCTGACTGTCTGTGAAGTGGACAAACTCTTCATCCATAACAGGTTGTTGTGCAAGTGTTTTAAAAGCTGCTGATAGCAGAGTATTAGTTGTTTAGCATACAGTCAAAGAGGATTTTGGCTTACCTGGAGAGAATATACATGAGGCACACATCCATCTATACTTGTCTTTAATCTCACAGCTACTTCAGCAGTCAGGGTAGTGCCCCTCAATGAATAATTGATTTCTCCCAACATGGGATATTCCGTTTCACATCATCAACCAATGTATCTCTGTCCAAATGTATACAAAAATGTCCTTCCTATGGGCAAACACAAACTACTGTTTCTTTAATGCTTCCTTGAAGTGTTTGCCAGATATCTACTTCTGAGAGGGAGAATTATTTTTGATTGTCTTAAGTATCAAAGCTTTAGCTGCCCAGCTTTGATTCAACCCGCTGCACATACTAAAAACAAAACACTGATGGAAAATGTATTATGATCGTTTCCTCAGGTGATTCCACGGGCTACAGTTGAGTCAAGCTGACTTATGCTAAGATAACTATGCTACAAACTAAAGCTTGACGGAAACAATTCTCATACTGATTTATTGGACAGAATTCTTTATGGATACATATAATGGAAGAAAAAAATAACAGAGGAAAATGATCTCAGTGGAAAGGTGGCTGTTGAGAAGTCATTCTGAAAGAAGTGAAACAGGGAGAAAAGACTGAGGTATACCAGATTACGCAAGAACAGAACTGAAAATCAGTGGCAACAGGTCTGATGGAGTGATGAAGTCAAATTTCAAACTGTTGTCAATATGTACAGAGGAGGCGTGGAGAGAGTGAGCATCTACAGCATCAGCTTTAGCCTCATAAACTGCATTTTTTAAGTGTTTGTACATTTTAACAAACCACTGCACCTTTTTCTTATTCTTCCAAGAAATAATGAGACTTTTGCACAGAACTGTGTGTTTCAGAAAAGAGACATTTACATTTCATAGGCCTGCATGCAAACAAAAGAATATACAGTATATTAAATAAGCAAAGTGGTAAGACTATACGACACAACTATCGATAAGCTGTTTGTAGAATCAAACCAGCCAGTGAAGCCGATAACTATAATAAGAAAGAAAAGGATCTCAATGAATCAGTCAAACCTTTGGTGACTGACTCATTTGGCAATCTCACTAAGTCTAAGGTGCAGAAGGATTTAACAAAAAGAGTGTTTTACTGCTTCTAGTTCAACAATAAAACAGAGACAACCACTCTCTACAATAATTAAACTCAAAAAATGAATAAGTCAGAGACACAACACTGGTGTTCAACTGAGTCTAAAGCCTGCAGAAAATCTAACTTTCATATAGATTATTAAAAAACCAAGAAGCTGTTTAGCATAACAGTTCCAGGACTCTACTCTAGGGTAATCACAACTTTTGACCTTTCCAAACCCACGAAACATGTGTAGACTAGATAACCTCAGGACCCCCAACGAAGAGCCTGCCAACACATCAGTGTTTAGTAACTTTGGGGATCTTAACTTGGGCGGTGTGTACACCTCCTTGGAGAACAGCTCCTCTTGCCTAAGTGATGACAGAGCAGATTAATTGTGCCTTTCAACACTTCCTGGCTGCCTCCCTTATTTTGGCTTAGATCCAACCTCTGCAGCTCTTGGCTTGCTGCCTTTGCCTTAAGAGCAAAGGTTACACTTTCCTCTCCAATCATATTGAAATTAGCACCGATATTCACCAGTGTTCAGAGGCGGCCCTGACAATGATAATAAAAGTAGGACTGTTTTTTCATGGGATCAGTTTCAAGGAATTCGTTGACTAATCTCTGCATTTAGACTAGACTGCACTCCAAGCACAGATTCAGTTTTGCTGTTGAGACGCTGTCACTAAACCCGAGTGATATTGTCATCCACAGGTGATTCTTCCTAACAGTAGAATGTGAAGAATCACATAAAATTTCATGTGGAAGGCATTCAAATCAAGGATTTAGCTATTGTAAACAGCTGGATTCGGTTTATTTTCTAAACTATTTGTGTCCGTTTTAATTTTTGTGGGATTCAAGATATATTATTTTGAGAGTGAGAGTGAGATAAAATTTATATCGTATCCCTTGAGTACAGTATTAATGTTTCCCAGTGCTTCTGAGTCCATTTTGTGTCTTCATAAGAGTTGAGCAATAAAACTGTCTTTTTGAGTTTACGTTTTTGTCTCTGAGTCCTGCGATTGGGTCCACCGTCCATCTACGTCACAAAAAAGCCAAACTTTGACAATTTTCCCTTTTTTGTTGACATGTTTAGGACAGAGCCTTCAGCTTTTAGGCTCCACTCCAGTGGAACATACTCGCAGGTTGGGATCAGGAGGGCTATAGGCTCAGGCTGCTGAGACTTCCCTTGATGCAGAGTTTCTTGTTCACTCACCTCTTTTCACTTTTTGTGTGTTTATAATGCTACTACTACATGTCATTATTGACATGCCTTTTTTCTCTTTTTCTTTTTCCTCTCAGCCCACAGAAAGTCGGAAAGTCAAGGTGGAGAGCTGTTTCTCACTGAATCTGGCTATGATGAAGGTCTCTTCATCATAACAGAGTTCTTCCTTCCCACTGTCACCAAATGCTGCTCATAGGTCATTGTCTGACTGTTGAGGTTTTCTCTCTAATATTATAGGGTCTTGTTGTGAACTAGTGCTATGTAAATAAAACTGAATTGAAAATTGAATTAAACCACTATGGTACAAAGAAAAAAAATACACACTGTTATAAATATTGTTAGTAACATCAGTGATCTTGCCTGTAAATCTGATATGTCATTATTCCATCTCCTCTTCATCATCAATCGGCCTCCTGCTCTCATTTTCCATATTTAAAATGCCCCTCCCGATTCTTCCCTCTCTCTCTCTATCTATCTTTGTCTCTCACACTCTCCCTCTTGGCAGTCTGCCTTGGCTTTATCCACAGGCATCTTATGACAGAAGCTGGCACAACAGGAATATATTTCACGAAGATGCCACGGTCCCTACACCCTCTGGGAGTTATGCCAGGGGCTGTTTTCCATAATCAGGTCAATCAAAAAACAGCCACTGCAAAGCCCTCCATGCCTTACATCCACCCCACACACACTGCTTGTGGAGTGGACTGAGGAGGTCTGCTCTGTGTGTGAGTACTCAGCACCAAGGCAAGCAGAGAAAGATGCAACACAGGTGTCCTCTCCTAAGATGACAGAGCAGGTGCACCATGAAGCAGCAAAGTCGATTTTGCATTGTTTTTTTTTTTACCCAAAACGCAAGAAAATTAACAGTAATTGTCAAGTGAGAAATGTTATGCATGCAAAGCAGAAATTATATGAAAAATAAAATCTTATAGAAAAGGAAAAGTGGGATATTTCTTCTTATGTGTTCAACTCACAAGTGACAAGGTGTGGGAGAACCCAGTATGCAGTTCTGAAATATGATGTTAGCAGAGAGTCAAGTTAACTGTAACATAAGTCGGGGCAGCTGTTTTTCTGGAGGTAGAATGGCTTGTCTACCAATCACAAGGTCAGTGGTTCAATACTACGGCCTGCATGACAAAGTATCCTTGGGCAAGTTACTGTAAAGTACACAGAAAACTCCCCACCTGTATGAATGTGTGTGTAAATGACTGAATTAGGCTTATGGTAAGAAAACACTTTCAGTGTTCATATTGAGTAGAAAAGCAAAAACATAAGCGCCAGTTCATTTGCCATTTAACATGAGTGATGAAGGATATTGCTACCCTTGTAACAGTCTTATACTGATTTACCTTATAAAGGTGTATACAATGATTTCTTTGCGGTTTTGTTTCATTGTGACACACACAAAAAGTTTTGCACAGAACTCGGTGCTGTCCTGTGAAAACTAAATCTTTCACATCATTGTGGAGGAATTTTGGACCATTTATCTTTATCTGCACAGCATTGCTTTAGTTCATTGACTGTTGTGGGTGTTTGGTTACACACAGCTCTTTTAAGGTCTCATCAAAGCATTTCAGTCAGACTGAGGTCTGGACTTTGATTGGGTCATTGCAGCACATTGGTTCTTTTCTTTTTCAGCCATTCTGTTGGAGATTTGCTGCTATGCTTGGGGTGATTATTATTGTTGCATGATCCAGTTTGGGCCATGTTTTAGCTGTCAGACAGATGGCCTCACATTTGATTCCTATACAGAGGAGTTCATGGCTGACTCAATGACTGCCAGCTGCTCAGGTCCTGTGCAAAAGAAGCTCAATGTAGTCACTGATTTTAGTCCTTTTTTCCCCCTCCAGTTTTCTGTAAAGGGTGAATTGGGGTGAATTTGCTGGGATGTCCACTCCTGGTAAGATTGTGTCACACCTGAATGCTCCAGATGAGCAAACAGCAGTGTGCTGATGATCAATTAATCAGCTGCATTTGATTAGCAGCACATGGCTGCTACTTGCCCTATTAATTCCTGTGCAAGCAGTAAAGGTGTCATTAGTTTTTCATATAATAGTGAATAGATGGATTTTCTAGTCAAGGTAATCTGGTTTTAGTCTACACTTGACTGTTGCAGTATTCAATCAGCTTATCCTTTAAAACAACTGAAGGTCATGTTTTTCTCCCATGTACTGTACAAATAAATGAATAAGCCTTTTTGTCTTTATTATCGTTTTCTATAGCACCATGATGACAATTTGCAAAGAGATGGACTGGACAGAGTTGCTCAAGGATGCACAACTGAAGCTTTGAAAGGTGACGCTGCAAAAACATATTTCAAAGGACTTAACACTCAGCACAAAAATGCAAGGACGACTGGAAAGCTTAAAAGCACACTGATTGTGTTACACTAGCCTCAATTGCTAGCACATCAGAAACAGCTCCCACTATTTTAGACAGATGTTTGACCATTGCCACTGATACAATAACAATGAATAATTCAGCATGCTGGAGAGTACTCTCTACTAGATGCTAGAAGAAAAATGGCGCATGATAAAGTTATTGAACTTTAATGGACAATCATAAGGTTAAAGAAATGCTGCTTTAGGATAAGAGTGGGGGGTACAGGCTGGAAAGGCACAAAGGTGAAGCAAAAGGTAAAGATTAACAGGGACTGAGGCTACGAGCGTGATGCAGGGATTGGGGTAAAAAAAAAGGGTCAGAGGGTAGCTTTGAATTTCCTCAATAATGTCGTTGTTAATTAAGCCAAGTCAACATAACCTGTGTGGGATAATGTTGCCAGGTTACCAAAGGTTAGTTTGAATGCAAAAAAAAAAAAAAATACCACAAAAAAAGAAGAAACAAAAATTAGGTATATTACAGCTAATGATTTTCTTCATTAGATGGTGTTTCCACAGTTAGATCACTGAATGCAGTATTTTCAGGTGTAAAAATCAATAATTTCATTCTCCCTGTTGGGATTAAGTGGTAACTTTGGGGCTGCTCTTGCTTGTAATGTCAACTGCTTATACTAGTTAAACTTGTTTATACTTGTAGGTGATGATTGCACCTTAGACAGTGTAACAAATAGATGTAAATTCTCAGACTGAAAAGTGAAGCCCATGTGGAGCCTGCAAATCTTTAAGCCTGCAATCTCTTTAAAGGCCACCAGAAGATGGTTGCAAGCACATACCTGGACAAGTGACCATGAAACAGTGTTGCTGTTTTTTTTTAAGTGTTATTACGCATTACTCATTAATTTTAATTAAAGTAATGCAGGACATTACTTAATTACTTGTCAGAGAAAGTCTTCAGTAAATGGAGAGTCACATTATTATCTAACAACTAGCCATAATCCAAGATTATTAACTATAGAAAATTGAAGCTACAGTCACCCACACTGACACATTTTTATGTTAATGAGGACACACATGTAATCTTTCTTTTAGTGTTTATGTATGAGCACAAAACCAACAACAACATGCAAAACAGAAATCTAGTCTTCAAAATGATGATCACCTTGATTCAATTGTACAATATGGCTGATTTTATCCTGGACACAGTTTGCACTTTACCATCAAACGCTTTCTTTCATGCTAAAAAACCCTAACAGACAAACACACAAAGGCTCCACCCTTTTCCTACTCCCTGCACGCTAAATCAGATCAGGTAATTATAGCATAAGCACATTTAAGAAAAAGACAGTTTGACGTTTCTTCATTGAATCCGTCTGGTGTGCAGATAACTTATGAACCGTTGTACTGCAAGTAACGACATAATTGTGACTGAGTATATATCACGTCTCATTACTGTTACTAAAAAATGTATGTGATTGCAGTAACAGGTTACTTTGGAATGCATTTCACCCAACATTGCAACTAACTTGTCCGCTATTTTGGCTGTATGACAATAATAGTGACTGTGTGAGATAAAAATTAACAAGACCCCAGTCACAATAAGCTAAAACTCTCTAACAGCTAGCCAAGTGATAGTACCACTATTCCCTGATTGGCTGCTGGAGGTTGATGGCATTTGCTGGGAAAATGATTGCTAAAGCGTCAGTCACACAAGCCTACAGTCCGGCCAGTGACCTGTTACTAGGGAAAGTTTTAGAGAAAAGTTTTCCCAAACACTGGCAAATACTCTCTGAGCTGTAATGAAACTGTGAAAAGTGCGACACAAGTTTGCACCATGTGAAAGATGCTGGCTGCAGTGCTGAGGCTTTTACTTTGAAGGCGAACCTGTATTATAGTTTTTCGAGTTTTCAAGTACTACAATTCAGTTAACACTTAGCACATATTTGCAAACAAACACGAACAATATCGGCAACAGTAGCAATCGCTAAGATGTTTTTGGTGCAGCAATTTCTTTGCAACCCATTTTTACTCAGTGAGAGCCAGAAACCTGCAGGAACCACTGCCAACCTGTTGGAGAAAACAGGTTTCCCTAGCAACTTGTGGTTGTATCACATCCCTCATCCTTTCATGGCAACTACATCCATTTTTCATACCATCTATTGTTAGGGTAACCATTTTCAACCAGGCTTTTGTGTTGTTGCAGTAGCGTAGAAACAGTATGTCTCATCCTGCTGTCCTCCATTGTTTTTTGAGTGCTGTTGGGTTCAAAGCTGTCATGAGACTCACAACTATGAGACTTAACAGCATCACAGTCCAAAGGTTTGACTTGCCTATAACATACTTTATCATATAAGAGATGTTTTATACACAATGAAGTTGGTGCACTCTGACTCCCTTATGCTCAAAGTTAAAATATTAATTGTTAGGTATTTGAAACCTGTGAAAATGAACTGGTCATTTAATTTCACTTAAGCTAAAAGTGGTGCCCCCATTGCACATTAATAATTCCGATTTCACAATACTGAATGTACCTGCATTACTGCTCACTCAGAAAGAAACACAAACATATCAGCAAATATAAAAATGTAGTGCTAAGCAACATCAGTAAAGAAATGGACTGAAGAAGAGCCAGAAGATTGGAGGATGGAGAAAGACCAGAAAGGCTACAGGATGAATGACGAGTGGTTGGAAGATGTGTTTCTACTACAAACCTTCAGTCCTGTTGAAATGTAAGAGCGCACTGTCTCAAGGATATTACACACAGCAGAATTGACAGATTAAAAAAAAATGTGAGTTTTAAAGTTGATGTAGGGAGATTGGTCTTGGTTTCACAAGACATCAGTAGCACATATTGTAATAATATGCTTAAAGGTGTGGCCAGTAGAAAAAAAATCCTTCTCCTAATTAGATGCAGGGTGGATATAATACTACCAGAGGAAGTGAGTGAAAAAACACCCCAAAAAAGAAGAAAATCTAAGAATCCATCTAAGACACAAAGATTAAATGATAGAAGTCCTCTTTCACTGTGATGAAAGCCAGCAACTGACTGATTCATAGCAGCAGGGTGACGCTTTAGACATATCTGAATTGTACTTGCCTTGGCATATTTAATTGAAAAGCAGACATCTCCAGTGATGTCACTTTTTGAAATTCTTGCCTACTTGCTTTTGTTCAGCTTCAAGCAGCACTCCTACAGATTTTACTTTACAAAAACAGACAGCAAACACAGAGATCCTTTTCACTGCTGCATCATATGCCCCTGGCCTCAGCATGGTGCAGACGGCAATGAACAAGCCACTACTGAGGGTGTGCCTGAAATACACGCAGATTAATTAAGAATATCAGTAAAAAAATACAAAACTGGAAAGAAAATAAACAAACAAATATTAAAATTAAAAAACAGACCGTTAAGTTGTCCCCTTTGTGACACACGTGTGCACAACAATTTCAGTAATCAGACCTGATGATAAGGGTCGTCAGCTGTTTTGGTTCTCTTTGTGTACAATTACTGTTTACGGTATTTGCAGGGTTGTTTATAAGTGAGACAATCTGCTTTTTCACAAGCTGCCAACAAGAAAAAGAAATATTATATAATAATATATTTTACTATATTAATTAATGGAAATAATATACATTATAATTAAGTGCCTTTATATGACAAGGTGAAGCTAATATTTACCTATAGTGCTGACCCACTGAAACGTCATCTAACAAGGAAAGATTAGGCACAATCAAGTTAATGCACAAAATGGTACAAAGACTGATGCATGCTTGAAGTAAAAAAAATAAAATAAAATAAAATAAAATAAAATAAAATAAAATAATGATATATCACTCCAAATAATGGCACCCAATTAGTACTTTGGGGTCACTTCTGATATAAAATTTACAGTCGTGGCAAAAAATAAAGTACATTCTTGTTCAGTTCTAAGGTTTTACAAATCAGGACATAATAAAAAATACTGAGTCCGCCTTAAAAATGAAAAAAAGTTCTCACTGCCTTTTACATTTAGGTAAATACAGCATCTCAGATGATTAGAAAAGCCAAAATGTAGGACCAGCATGTGAAAAACTAAGTACTTTGCATAAATCAAAGGCTTGAATTTTAATGCTTTCCATTCATGAATAAACTTTCTCAGTGTAAAAAGATGGAGTTCAAATTGCTTGGAAATGGCTTTATAACCTTTAATAGACCGACAGGCAGCAACAATGGCTTCTCTAAGGTCGCTGCTGATATCTTTCCTCATTGGCGTTGTGTTAGCCCACATCTGACCTGCAAATGAACACAATTTCTGCTTTCATAGAGGTGCTTACACTTGCCAATGATCAAAGAATCAAGCGCATTTGGCTGCTACTTACCCCATTATATCCTATGGAAACAGTAAGGGTGTACTAAGATTTCACTCACTGCTTATGAATGTTGGCTTACTTTTTGTTAAATAAATTACATAGTATAATATGTGATGTTTTGATCCTGTTAGATTGTGTTTTCCCTAATTTAACCTGTTAAAAACCTGTGTAAATGTGTAAAAAAGAAAAGCGTCTGGACTTCTTTAAGTTTCCTTAAAGACTTTTCACCTCTCATCCAAGAAGCTTCTTCAGTTCTAAGAGCAACTGGTGGAGAGTCGCAGATTTTAAGCCCTATGGGAGTGTCCCCAAGAGGGTCACGGATCTCTTATTGATCCTCTACCTAATCACATGAGTCAAGGTGTGAAAACGGGTGTGGGTCACAATCAGCCAAGGTTTCTACGATGACCTGGATGACTGAGAACCTTCTCAGACAGAAAGAGGGTGTCCGTTCTCTTTATATTCTACATGCATATTAGTGCATTTATTTTTGCGAACTATTGTTTTCTACTCAAGAGTTATATCTTGTAAGAATATGTGTACATTATATTTCAAAAAATGTAGGAACTGCAATTTTTTCAACCAGTTCTAAGCAGCTTTTTTAAAATTGACGTGTCAATTAATGTTCATAATAAAACACTGACTGCTGACAATGAGAGGACCTTAGGCTTAGATCACTCTCACACAAACAACAGGTTACTGGCTCATTGAATAAAGCAAATCCAGGTGTAAATGAACTGCAGTATAGCCCACTTTATCCGATATTTTCATCATCATTTGTTAGCTGCTTCTTTTAATTTAAGCAATGTCAAATGACATGACAATATTATGTTAGGGATCAAGGTAATGAATGTAAAAAAAACAAAAACAATATTGAAATTACTGCTGTACTAAAACAAGAGAATTTTGGATTGCAATGAGTTTAAACATGGATTGGCAGAGCAGTGAAAATGAGGAAATGGCAGATGGCTACATTGGCAGAATGCTGGCTACTGCATTAACATTATGAGGAAGCCGGAAACAACTGCAGCCCTTTACATATTACATTTTCACACATGTTTGCATGGCCACAATCACAGCTCATGTGGTCTGCAGTTACATTTTGTCAGGAGGTGCACATTAGGCTGTGGGGGATTGGATATTCATTTGGAATAACACATTTATGATACATTAGCATAATTCAAATTATGTCCACCATGTGTTTAAGAAAACAGATTTCTTTGACAGCTTGTGGGTATTTTGCACAGAAAGTACTTTGTGTGAAACTTAGTTGCAGAATGTTACATGTTATAAAAGGCCTCATTTAAGAGTTTGAACACTTGTTGGAGCGCATATGTTTTCACATAAATCCGTGATGATTTAATTACTAGAGCCACCTCCAGCTTGTTAACTACGCTGCTGCTTATACAATAGTTGCCACACTGAGGAGAATAAGACTGGAAAGTTATGTGAGGCTTTTTTGACAGGTAGACTAGAATAGTACAGTCATCTCTTTCACCTGGAAGAAAACATTCCTCTGGCAATGACTGTCCCATCTTTTCTCTATTCTGCAGCACGGCACTGCAGCACTAGGCAGGTTCACATACCAAGTCCCTATGGCACACTTAATGAGCATCCTGCACATTGTAGGTGTATGTGTGTGTATGTTTTTGTGTGTGACAACTTCAACTTTTTACGTCTCCTCTTCCAGCCCTTCTGCATATTTACTGGCTGGTTTCCCACAACCCACATTGTCATTGTGTCGGCTCAGAAACTGTTCTCTTGAAAACGTGACAGGGAGAGTCGGATTAAAACTTAATGACTTTTTATTGTAGTTTGTTTATGAATTTACTCTAGACTTACTAAAAATTTTCAAATTAATAGTAATAAAAACTGTGATAGGACTTAAAATGGGTATCAGAAATTGACTGGAATTTAACCATGTTCATTCAATTGTTTTTTTCCAACAGCAGTGACAATAGTCTGATGTCAAAGATATTATATTATGTAGTAGTTATCACCCATGAACTGAAAAATAATGACAATTAAGGAAATACCTGATCAGAGAGGTGAAGATACTGGATCACTGTTGACTATTTTAAAAGATGCACCAGCTCACTGACCAACTAATGCCTACATACAACAGAAAAATAAGGTTTTCTAAACCTGCTGCAAGGACATCAAAGCTGTGGGCCAGTGAGGCACCTGATGCTCAGTCGTGCTTGGACTGTACTGACTGAGATGTATTCAGGACTGCTAGCAACAGTCTGGATAAGTACACAGAGGCTCTGCACAGAATATACAGCTCCATCTTTTTGAAAACAGATATGTGTTCTTTACTGCTACAGCCATATAGCACTGTGACAGACTGGCGATCTCCAGGACCCCGCCTCTCTCCCTGTGGTAGCTGGGATAGGCTACAGGCCAACACAACCCTGATAAATGTAATCAAAAGAGGATAGATTTAGTAACCAATCTGTGTGCTTCTTTTAGTCATGGGAACCTTACAACTTTTAAGCTAAAGTGCAGGGGACCGAAAAACTCTGCTTAAGAAAAGAGGAGCCTAAAATCTCTAAATAAATAAATGAAATGCAGCTAGCTGTATTAGCTGAGCCCGTTATTAGCCTCTTCCTTTTAACTGATGCAGTCCTCTGTGTAACCTTCACCTTAGAGTTCAAAGGGAATGTTAACTAGAATTATCTAAATCTCTTCTCTGGCACACAGTTGAGGACTTTAGTAGGAGAGATATAATCCAACCAGTCACATCAAAAAGCTGATAGCTCTGCTCTGATGACCCAGACTGCCTCCATTCCATAAAGCATTACAAAAAAGGAAAAAGGAAACCCACTGACAATAGCTTCGGTCAAACTGTGAATAAGTCACAAAAAGGGCTCAGCAAGAAATAAACACGGTATCTAGGTTATTGCAGCATTACATTCGTATCTTCAAAGCCTTGGAAAATACTTGCGGTCAGTCAGGATAAATGAGAGGTGATTTTCTTGAAACTACACAGAAATAAGCTGTTCTATGACTCCAAACCACCCACCCACACACCCACACACACAAATTCAAATAAGTGAATGAAGTCTATTAAGCTCAGCGTCCAAATGTGCAAACTGTTGTGTTAGGCTGCGACTTTAAAAGTCACCCAAACCTCTAGCACATTATCTGCCCTAACAAGGTCAGAGCATCCTCTTAGCAGTATAATTATGGTATAAATTGGTGAGACCAAGGTTTCAAAAGTGAGGTATAAGGGGATGAATGTTTTTATCATGGAAATACTTGATATCACGGGGAAGAGAGCAAACATGTTTCAGGAGCTATGAGCTATGAGGTTTATTCTTTCACAGAGAGCTTCGTTTCATACCCACTGCCCTGTCTATTCTTCAATCCCAAAGTAACCATTAGCTTTTGTATCTCCCAAACTAGATAACAATCTGGTCTTGAGGCCTCTATACAGAAAATGCCAAAGAGAAGATGGTCGTGCTCCAAAAGGCTCCACAGGGCTCACCCTCTCTGGCCTCCCCAATTCATGACAACCTCAGCAAACATTAAATTCTTAATAACCAAAACGTAATATAATTAGAAATTTCTAATGACTGTGACTTATAACATTTGTTGTAAAAACACATAATTTTAAATACTAGTATTATACTAGTATTAAGATGAAAAAGATCATTATGAAAGTGGAGTTGACATGGAGGCTCATAATTACACAAATGGGCAACAGCTATTACAATAACAGATGTATAATTTATTATTAACCAGTGATAATAGCAAAGAAAGAAACCTCTATAATGCCTCGATATTGTCACAACTGTGCTGTGTAGTTCATTTAACCATATGTTTGCTGTTCCCCTTGGCACTTTGACATTTCTTATCATTTCTATGCTGATGACATTAAGTTGTATATATCTTTTAAGCCTCAGCAGCTGGATAAGCTGTCCACCCTTCTCCAGTGGATTCGGGATCAGCTTCCTAACAATTATTTTGTCTTAAAAGGCACCAAATTTGAGACAATGATCATAGCTCCTTCTGCTTTGTATCCCAAAATCCGTCAGTCTCTTACTTAATTATTTTTCAACCACAAAATCCAATGTTCAAAATCTTGGAGTAATATTTGATTTCTCTCTGGGTTTTGACTTGCATATAAAATCCATTTCTGTTTTTCTCATTTAAAGAACATTTGTAAATTATGAATTATATCCTCTATAACAGAAATTATTCATGCATTTGTGTCATTGCATTTAGACTATTTTAATGCCTTGTTTACCGGCTTAGATAAATTACCTCCTTCATGCCTCCAAGTGATTCAGAATGCTGCAGCCAAACTATTAACACGATCCAGCAAATCAGCTCACATCATTTCTATTTTGTCCTCTTTACTTCAGGTATTTACAATTCATTTTAAAATCATTGTTCTTGCATAGGAGCACTTAACAGCCCGGCTCTAGACTATTTATCCCAGCTTCTTATCGAGCACACTGCTGCTCATGGTCTTTGATTATAAGCTCAGAATCTGCAGCTTGTTCCGCCTGTGAGACAGAAGACCAGGTGGACAAAGCTTTTCAGTCGGTGGCACCAAGGCTTTGGAGCAGTCTAACAATTACACTTAACAAAAGCTGTTACATGTTGCTACATTTATTGAATTTCTTCTGTAGCTCAACCTTTCTTTGCATTTTTTTTTTATTGCATTTAATGTTCTTTCTTTACTCTAATTTCTTGTGACCTGCTTTGTGACCACATATCTGTGAAAGGTGCTTTATAACTAAATGTTATTTACTTAGTGTAATTCATTTGTACACAAGTGAACACAACAATCGCACTTGGACGTGAACCAAAACGAGCATGCCAAGACCCTTTTGAGGAGGAGGTTTAGATCTGGTTCCAAAAGACTCCAGGGCATTTCATTTATAGTGAGAATGTGATCCAACCTCAATCTGACCCAACTACAAGGACTACACCGAGGCTTTCCTGCAGTCAAGTACATTTTGAATTCTGGAATGCATCAGAGTGCCGTACATGTTTAGAGTATGCAAACTGTAACAATAAATACGAACATTAGGAGGAAATTTTCCAAGTGATCCACGTCTCCAGAACACAACACCTTCTTTTTGAACTTGAGTTGTTCCCAAAATAGACACATCTGCCCAGTATGGAGGTGAATGTGGTTTACAGTGGTAAATTTTGATTAATATGGAATTTTCTCTGTGTGAAAATATGCCAAACCAAGGGAAAAGGTTTGTGTACTGGAAAGAAAAGGTGAAAAAACACCCAATTACAGCCCTAACTGGGAGAGATGCCACAAACTCCCTCTAGATGAAAGGAGACAGGTGCTTTTGGCCCACAATACTACAGTAACCTGCCACCATTAATTGATAAACCTTTAAGCACCTTAAAAAAATGACAGCATCCTTTCATAAAACTCACATTCTCAGGTTTGCCCTTTCCTGCTGTAACCTTTTTCCAGACCTGCCTAGCCAGAGCTAGTAGCAGCTTTGTCAAGAAATGTTAATAAAGTTGGCTTTTGTGTGAGTCTTGGCTGAGTTTCCCTTGAATTTTCCCCTGCTGGATACAGGATGTGGCTTTTACAAAATACATATTTCAGTGCAATTATGTTTCCCCAGTGACAAGCAGAGAAACACAGGAATACACAGTGGACTAATAAAAAAAAGCCTTTAGCTGGCACATTGTAATACTACACAGTTTATGCTTTACAATGCATGCATATTTCATCTAGCGTGATATGATGCCTCTCTGTATAAGGAGACTTCTTGTAAGAATCAAATATCATTATATCTTAAAAGCCAGGTACCTTCAGTCAGCTCATGACCTTTACCACTAACACACAAACCACCCAGCTTCTGTCACGCATAAATATATTCACTGTCACGAAACAGGCAGTCATCTTACACATTTGTAATGCTGAGCATAAAGACATTAATATTAAAATAATAAAAGGTGTTCTTTTTGGAACCTGAAACGACCTTTTAATCATTTATAAAGAAAATAAATGTAAAATCAATCTAGATAGAAAGCTGGAGCCCTTTACACAAACTATGAAAACTGTACTTTGTGAGACTGCTGTATGATACTTTTGCAATTAGTACCTTAATTTCAGTACAACAATTCAGCATGTACCTTGTAGTTTTCTTTTTTTAGGCACTTACGATGGTTTAATTTCTAAACATTATCCTATTAATGACTGTTGCCTATCCATTTGTTTACTGTTGCAACAGTTTTCCCAAAACTGAGTCAGCGTGAGCTCACAACTTTAAAGCTTAAGAAACTTAAAAATGTAGAAGTGATATGAGTGATATGAGTAAGCTTGTTGTTAGCGTCTTGTTTTCAGCAAGTGCACTGTTTGGTCCACAGCGTAACCATCATCTCAGAGTTCAAAGAGAAGGTTAACAGGAATTATCCAAATCTGTTTTCTGGCACCCAGTTCTGGACTTTCAGAGCAGAGATATAATCCAAAAAGCCAAAATCTCTAATATTTTGACCCAAAATGCCTCTATTAAATCTGGCATACTATGATAAAGAGCAGGTCAGAGACAATTGTGATTAATTCAACCTAACAAGCCCTTGTGAGCTTTATTGAGGGTTCCTAGCTTTTCACAACTCACATTCTTGACAGCACTCTGAACAGATCACAGGTTAGCTATATAATAATTCCATATCTGGGTGTCAAACTACATACAAACAGGATGGAAGCTGAAAGAGCAAATAAATAAATACATTTTGTCAGCTCGGAATCATTTCCTATCCACTGACTTTAAAACCTTAATGTGTGACAAGATCCTTCGATCAGAAAACTGTGGTAGAAATAAGTCTTCGGCTTGCTGTGACTCATGCTGTACACACAGAGTCACAGAGTGGTGCTGCACCATGTTGACATGAGTCAGTTTGGGGAGATTCGACTTGAGCATATATTTAAAAAAATGATCTGTGCTTCAGCATTTTATATGTTGTGTTTATACCAGATTTAGTTCAGTGTCGGGTTTAAGTGATGTGAAAATGAAAGGCTTCTACTTTTATTTGCATTTGTAGCAGAATTGTTGCGCACTTGAAAAAGAATGCCGTGGAGACCAGGCCAACAGATTGCTGCTTTTTTGCAGTTGCAGTGCTACAATCAGAAAAACGATGGAGTTAATTAAGTAGCACAGAAGCTTGGAGCAGGTAAATCTTGTGAGGATTCGGCAGAGATGTGTTTTAAGATACAGCCCACCAAATTCAGCCAAACTGATGACACATGAGCTGTTTTAGGACAAAAATTCTCATATAAACTTGTCCTTGACTTTCTAATCTGCTGAAACCCAAACATGTGTTAAACACTACATAGTCTTCTCTGTCCAGAAAAATGCAGTATCAAATAATCCTGTGTGTCACATTGGCACAGCAGTGGTTTACCATAATCCCAAGACATTGGCTCTACACCAGGTCACCGTGGAGGGGTTCGGCTCTAATCCAAGGTCACTTTTTCAACCATGTCTGTCCAAGCTCATCATTACGTTACATAATGTTCACTTTTTTAGATAGTGGCACTGCAGAGCTTTTAAGAGTTGCATGTATCTTTATTTGGAAGTGTTGTTAAGCAATGCATCCCCAAATGAAATGGTCTGCAAGGGAGCTAAAATCCATTTATTGCAAAGCTGATGAATAAAAAAAGAAATAATGATAAAGGGGGAAAAAAAGAAACCAGAGTGTAATCTTCCTGGAGATTTTCTGTCTGAGGGGAGCCTGAACAAAGATCAAAAGACTGTGCTGTAAAAAAACAGATAAACAAACAAATAGGTAATGCAAGGATAAAAAGTAAACTGCATGTGGATACAAATGCAGTATTTCCACAGTGAGGAAAGGCCACAGTGGACAAAGTCATTAAAAGTAAGAAGCAAAATGATCCTGCCTGCAAGATAAACATACAAAGGCTTTGATAAATGTTAATTGGTAACTTCCTATATTATTACATAATGTTCATATTAAAATACAGGTCCAACCTGTGTTGCTAAAATTGAGAAATACTAACCATCCCAAAGGGTGTATTAATATATGACATCCAAATGTATTAAGCATTTTATGTCCTCATAAAATGAAGAAAAAACTATCTGGTTCTTATGGTGTTTTAAAATGACTTAAATACAACCTGAGATGAACAACAACATGTGGCATATTACACCGTGTCTTTATTTATTTAACATAAGTGAAGCCAAAATGCAGAATCAGTGTAAAAGTAAAAAACTAAGTACCCCCTATGACTCGGTAGCTTGTAGAACTACAGTTTGGAGCAGTAACCTGAAGTTTTCTGTTTGATTTTTTCAGTCTCTCACATCTTTGTGGAGAAATTTTGAACAACTTTCATTGTAGTTTTGTTGCTTTGCTTGGGATGTTTTATTTTAGCTGTGAGGCATCGACTTAATGACTGCAAGCTGCCCAGGTCGTGTGGCTGCGAAAGAAGCACAAATCATCACCCCTCCACCACCGCGCTTGACAGTTGGGGTGTGGTGTTTATGCTCATATGCTGTGTTTGGTTTTCACCAAATGTGGTACATTATGGCTGAAGATCTTACCTTTCGTCTCATCTTTTCAAGACTTTCCCAGAAGTCTTGTGGTTTTTTTCGGATGCAACTTCGTAAACTTAAGCTGTGCTGCCATGTTATTTTCTCCTGGCAATCCTTTCAAAGAAACCTACTTGTTCAGTCTCTTTCTAAGTTAACTTGAATATTTAAAATGCTTTCTGAGCATTTCGCAGACTTGGGGTGAATTTGTTGGGATGTCAATTTGTGGGAAGATTCTTGAATGTTTTCCGCTTGTGAATAATTTCCCTCACTTTGTGTTACTTACGCAACCAGAGTTATGTACGTCCTTGGTTTTTCCGGGCACACACTGAGCTATTACATCCTTACACATACCTTCCAGCAGTAAGAAATCATCAGGTAATGACTCAGTGTGACCCACTGAATCTCTTCACAAAGAAAATAATTCAGGATTTAGTGAATCTGAAGAAATCATTGTGAATAGGAGACATTGTTGAAAATCAATACTGAATGGCCGTGATCTTCAAGCTTTCCGACAGCAAAGTATTAAAAACACACTTTATTATGTTGCTTGGGCTCAGGAACTCTTCTCAATACACTTCTCAGTAAACATAGTTCATTGCCTTATCCACATTTAAAATTGAACTTCTACCAAGTTCTATGCCATTGATGTGGGAAACTGTGGGATGGCCTGAAGAAGCAAATATGAAAGTCTCATTGCCACATCCTTACAGAAAAGAGTAGTGGGACAATTTGGCTTTTTATAAGTACACAGATAGCATTTTGGACAAATGAGTGCACATGCTTTTTAACTAGCAATTTCATTTTAATGGAGAGAGACAGAATAGCGTCCAAAAAGCCTTCTGCCTCCTATAAATTAGTTGTGTGTCCTTGTGTATCAATTAATCAATCACAAATACTTCTGATCTCCACTCATATGCAGAGATGGGCAGTAAAGCATTACAAGTAACGCCTTACTGTAATCCGATTACTTTTTTCAAGTAAAGAGTAAATTAAGGGATTACTATTGCAAAAAAGTAATTAGATTACTGTTACTTTCCCGTAAGCACGCTGCTTTACTGCATTACTAAACTGTGATTTTGTATGTGTCTGTGACTGTCTCATTAGAATGACGTACGAGCGTGCAACCTCTGTGCTAGCAACAGACGTGTGTAGATCAATATTGGATAATATGGAGTGCAGGAGAGAGTACGACCATGCAGTGACAAAAACGTTAACGTCCGCTGTACAATCTGCGTGGGAAGAAAACTTCTTTCTACAGCAAAAAAAACCAGCAAAAACTTCACAGAGAAACCCCCGGACCTCCCCACTGACATGACCCACTCCTGCTAAACAGGTGAAAACACACTTAAAGAGTGACAGGACTTAGTGCTGCTGTATCTTTGATTTTCAAGTTGTGTATCATGTTTTTAAACAGTAACTAAATAATAAAGTAGCTAATTACTTTTGAAAATAAATAATCAGTAAAGTAACAGGATTACTTCCTTGGAGAGGTAATCAGTAACTAATTACTTTTTTCAAGTAACTTGATCAGCACTGCTCATATGTATAAAACAGCTGTCCACAGAATCACTCTCTTTTATTCCAGCCTCTCCACCACCATGAGGAAGACCATAGAGCTGGCAAAGGATATCAGGGACAAGACTGTAGACCTGCACAAGGCTGGAATGGACTACAAGATCAGCAAAAAGCTGGGTGAGAAGGTGACAACTGCTGGTGTGGTTATTCGGAAATGGAAGAAATATAAAATGACCATAAATACTAAATGGACTGATTCTCATCAAAGCGCTTGCCACATGCCACATTCACCCATTCAGACAAACACTTTCTTCTATGCTTTTTTAAATTGCTTTCTAACCAACATTCACACTCCGATGGATCCATTGGAGAGCAACTTGGGGTTAGTATCTTGGCCAAAGATATTTGGTATGCAGACAGGGGGACCACCGACCTTCTGATCAGCAGAACACCTGCCCTACCACCTAAACTACAGCCAGTGTTGGTCTGGAGCTCCACGCAAGACTTTGTCTCATCATCCCAAAACTACAGGGGAGGAGCTTGTTAATGATCTGAAGGCAGTTGGGACCACAGTTACCAAGAACACCATTGGTAACAGCCCCACAGTCAAGCATGGAGGTGGAAACATTATCCTTTGGGGGTTTTTTTCTACTAAGGGTAGCAAACAACTTCCCTGCATTAATGGGCCAATGGACATGGCCTTATACAGTAAACTCTTGGATGACAGCCTTCCCTCAACCAGAACCCTGTAAATTGGTGATTTACAGCATGACAATAATATACTGAAAGAATCATGGTGCCAAACTAGTCTATGCATTTTCCACAATTCACAAAATTGAAGTCTTAAGCAGCCGTCATACAACAGAAAAATGTTTTGTATTCATAACAATTTGTTTCATCCACTCACAAAGCCTTTTATGTTAGAAGACAGGATGAAGCAATTGTAAAGATGTCTGTGTTCC
This sequence comes from Perissodus microlepis, assembly GCF_051167445.1. Taxonomy (NCBI): domain Eukaryota; kingdom Metazoa; phylum Chordata; class Actinopteri; order Cichliformes; family Cichlidae; genus Perissodus; species Perissodus microlepis. Next base: position 20,025,017 of record NC_140464.1, read on the forward strand.
AAATAATACTAAATTATACTTTGTCCCAAGTGTCCAAACAGCAAGATATTCTAAGAAGGCATGAAGGCATCTTTTCTATATCCTCACCACTCATTTAAACCAATAGCTGGTTGTTAATGAGAACATATAATTGCTTTTAGCTCAGCTTTGAAGAACACGATACACATTGACCTGTGCTTCCTCTCAGCTTATTTGATGTTAAATTACTCTCAGGCTGATTCAGTTTTTTGTTCCGTTTTTTTTAGAACAGCAGCAACAACCATACAATGCAAATAGACAGCGCCTAGAAGTGCAGTTAGATCTACCCCTTAAGACAGTAGGCAAAGCAGCATATCATATTGGATTCGTTCTCCGCTACTAATGGGATAAAATTGTTTTTACCTTCTAACCATTAGTACTGTACAGCTCATATTGCAAATGTTTACCCAGTAGTCAAAAATACTGTACAGGAAGTAGAACTGTGTGAGTTGTGCTACAAGCTCTGAAATTTCACAGGCTGAACCTTTTGCTCCTCTGTAAAAAATATATGCATGTGTATTTCCTGTAAAGTTTAACGTAATCTCTGGACTCTAATGGATATGCTGTGAAATTTAGTTCAGAAAAGTCATCTAAATTTGTAAAAACTTTTTTTTTTTTCTTGAAAATCCTTTTGTGGGAGTCCAAAGAAATCAATAAGAATGTGTGCAAGCTAAAGTAAGAAGGGCCTACAGACTGTACAGCCGATACTGCCTACATGGATTTCTGTTGCTGTGACTCACTCTGTAATGCTCTGATATTCCCGTGTAGCCTCAGACAGCCCTGATCAGCACGTCAGCACTCCTATTTATGCCGATGTGCACCCCTTCCAGCGCTTTTCTTTTGTTGTGTGAGTTGTGGCATCCAGCCATGAAGGACAACTCATGAAAGAAACTGTTTGTGTATTGATAACTAACGTACAGTCAGTACAGTCTTTAAATACAATGATTCTTCACCAAAGGGTTTCAGCACATCTGAATCCCTGTCACACAAAGCATCTTTAGAAATGTAGACTGCATGAAGAAGGGGCTCAGGTAACACCCCGACTCCAGTCAAGACCATTCAAAATAAAACACATCTTCCCCTACAGTCCCACAGTTCGACACACAAGAGAGCCAAACACTTCACACCGTGATAAATGGTAGCACAGTTCTAGATAGCATAGTATAAAGCATCTGTGTTAATAAACACTTTATTGGGCCCTATATCAATTCAGCCCATCCAAAGTTGTGTTACTTTATGCTGCACTCTCTCACCAAATAACAAATGGGAGCTGAGCTTTAACAAATTAATCTGGTCTGTAGATGAGAGGGAGTTTGTACATAATGAATCACACTGCCACCCACAAAGCAGACTCACACAAACATGTGCATTGAACATTTTGAAAAAGCACACACACACAAACTATCACACGCACACGGAAGATGAAAAGAGCAACGGGGTGCCCTTGGGGAGAGGGCCAACATGGCTGTTGTGGCGCGTGTTCAATAGATGACTCAGCCCATGTGAAAACACAGACACGTGTATTTTTATTTTTTGTTTCCCAACAACTAAATTAACTGTGTTATTACCTGTGAATAGCTGGGTTCATCACAGTACAAATGCCTGGGGCGTAGCTGATGCAGGGAGCATTGTTACTGTGGTCTCTCATGGATTCTATTGCAGATGCAAATGAATAAAATTTTATTAGATGAACACAGTCTGTCTCTTGAGCTGCTGTTGCCGGTTAAAATGACAAAGAGCATGCCGTACTGGCTATTGCTAACTTGTATTAATTCTATGATTTAACTTGATGAAAGGCCAAAATTAAACTTAGGCATTGTTTGATTTGCAAGCTGGTGGGGAATCAGGATTGTCACAATAACTTCGAGCCTGAAATTATTTATGAGGGGGAAGAAGCATGACTCTAATACTGTTTTGTGTCTACAATGCTTCTAAATATATGAATAATGTATTTTCAGATTCATACCTTAAGCATTTGTGTACTGCCCTCCAGAGTCCATCCATCCTTTCTCTTCCACTTACCCACTTCAGGTGTAGGGCTGGAGCCTATCCCAGCTATCATAGGATGAGAGGTAGGGTACACCCTGGACAGGTCACCAGTCTATCGGAGGGCTAACACAGAGCAAACATGGGGACAGAAGAACATGCAGACTCTACAGAAAGGTACCTGCGTCCAACTCAGTGAAGCAACAGTGCTAACTGTGCCACCATGTTGCCCTCCAAAGTTTGCTACAATAATTTAATTTATTATTGATATACAGGTTGCTTTCTTGTCATCAGGTTCTAGCTACGGATTGTACAAATTATTATGGTCAATACTAAAAAAAGTTTCTGCGTTTTGAGTTTCATTTTTAAATTTTATTAATTATCAGAACTTAAACAGCAGTTTCGCAAAGCTGAGGATTGAAAGGATTTAGATTAATTAAGAAAAATACTAATTAAATAACCAAATAGTGTTTATAGATGGTGCCATTTCAAAAGGGATGCATTAATCAACCACAGCACATTCCTGTTTTTATTTAGTTCCAAGTTATTCAAATATAGCAACCTCCAGGGCTGGAAATTGAAGGCAACAATAATGAAATTCTCAAAACTGCCATTTAGCAATGGCCACAGAGAGAGTCACCATGGATACCAATGTTAAAACACAACTTTAGAACAACTTTAATGAATATATATGGTTAGAAACATTTTTGTGTTATATTTTCATGTTTAATTCCCATGTTGAAATTGTATTAATGCTTTAAAACTCAGAGGCATGGCTGGGTCAGGAGACACATGCATGATTAGACACTAGATACTACACTATGTGATAGGCTTCATTTCTGCCACTCTCAGTCACTGAACTGAACTTGTTGTTTTTATTCATGCTTATGGGTTCCTGTTAAGTTTATAATAAAAACAGACAATCCAAAAGACCTGTTCTCTGCTTCATTCAAATGAGTGAGGTTCTGACATTAGCACATTATTCATATTTTAGCACTATCTAGTATTCTATCCCCCTTCTGGCTTCGAAAGACAAAAAAAACCCCTGTTAAACTTAATGATGCAAAATAGTAGTCTTCAAATCAATGGATGATGTCATAGTGGCTGTGTGCACCCTTTACATATTGGGCTATGAAAAAGGATTTGTTCACTTTATATCTTATTATTTTACACATGGTCACTTAAAGGTTTAAGCCAATAAAATGAATTTTAATATTAGACAAAACTACCCCAGATAAATGCAAAATGCAATGAACAACAGTGACAGCCAATATCTACAAGTGGAGGAAACTTGGAACAGTGGTGAACCTTCCCAGGTGTGACCGAGCTCCCAAAATTACTCCGAAATGTTTACATGTTATCAAACTCATCCACGAGGCCGCAGAAGAACCCAACGCAACATCTAAAGAACTGCAGGCCTCACTTGCCTCAGTCAGGGTTCATGGTTCAACAATAAGAAAGGTCACTCTGCAAAAATGGAAAGTGTCAAGGTAAAACACAAACAAACAAAACGACACCGCTGATAAAGAAGACCACACAGGTTTGTCTTACATCTAGCCAAATATATCTTGATGATCTCCAAGAATTTGGGGGAAATATTCTGTAAACAGGCAGGACAAAAGATTTGGGTTTGAGTCCTGTTACATCTGACTAAAACTAACACAGCATTTCATAAAAAGAAATTCAAATCACCAGACATGGCGGTGGTACTATGATGGTCTAAGGCATGTTTTGCTGCTTAAGGACAACTTGCTCTTAAGGTTTTGGAGTGATTTGGACATCACAGATTGGGATGTTTTGGTATGATCTTAAACAGACCGTTCATGCTTGAAAACCCTCCACTGTGGCCGAATTAAAATAATTCTACAAAGAAGAGTGGGTCCAAATCCCTGCACAGCGACGTGAAAGACTCATTGCCAGTTATCACAAATACCTGAAGTTCTTGCTGCCAAGGGGGAAAATGACTTTTTCACACAGGGCCAGGTAGGTTTGGGTACCTTTTTACTTAATAAATGAAACCATCATTTAAAATCTGCATTTTGTATTTACTTGGGTTATCTTGGTCTAATATTAAAATAATATTATTCTAAAATGTATTTAATGATCTGAAAAATATAAGTGCTACAAATACACAAAAAATAAGAAATTATGAATTATGAAGGATGAAAATATTGTTTCACAGCGCTGTACACTCTGCTGAGACGTTATATTTTATACAAAACAAACCTAATGCATATTGATTTTAACCTGTTTGCTACCACTGTAACCAGCTGATTCTCCCACAAATACACTGGGACCATTATTCACCACCAATGTTACTTCAGTCCTACAAAGTTCAATAATGCATTACCAGGATTCCAATAATGCACTTATATTTGGCTAGATACATTAAGTCTGTTTAAGGCAGCCAGATAGAGCCTAGCAGCACCTAATCAGTACAACACAGAGAGAGAAGTATCAAATCCTTACATTTGAGAACATGTAACAAATTTATTTTAGGTATTTTGTGGCATGACACAAAAGAATTTACAGTATTAATATTCAGAATAGAGATGTTGAATAAATGTTTGCAGGTAAACAGCTTTGCAGTCATTACAGTAAAAATTACAGAAGCAAAGATGCCATACATTCAACTGTTACCTCACCTAAATAAATAGGATATAGTTTATGACCTTGATTCAGCAACACAGCTATGCTGATCATCTCATTGAAACACAGTGAGTCATTTTTTTTACATAAACTTCTTCATATTTTTTTTACTGTGGTGTAGGTAGAACTGAAAGGTGAAATTCATCCCCTTTCTTCATTTCCAATTTCACTTCATCTAAAGTCCACTGAGACTCAGAACCATAGTTCTCTTGTCACAAAAGGCTCTGAGGCAATATTCTTCTCAAAGTTCCCTGAATGGCAAGGGTGGTGTTGACAGTTTTCATCTGTAAATCATTTGGAGTCTCAGTTCTTTTTTCATACAAGAGCAGACGACATCAGTGCTTCACTGTCTGTTATGTGCTGGGAAACATCAAATATGCACAAATGGGAAAAAGTAAAAAAAACCCATAACTGACAGCATCGTGTATCATTTACACTTTGATCAGGAGCAGACATTGGTTTCACTTCATTCTCTTGCAGAACATGTGTGTGTGTGTGTGTGTGTGTGTGTGTGGAGGGGGGGGATTAGACACACTCACAAACACATAGACCATCCACTGAATACATCCAAAACAGCTTCATATGACACATCATTGTCTTCTATTAGACATTATTGAAAAAATAACAACTGCAATTCAGAAACACAAATTTGACAAACGCAACACTTTTTCATATTAAAATTCCCGGCTGTCCCCGTCATCTGTATGTCTACAGACATATAAAGATTCCTAATTACATTGGCAAGATAGAAACCCTGCCTGGAGCCATTAACAGGCTCCATCTAAGATCAAGCAGACAAATCAGACGTCACAAGAGAGTAGGATCAGTGGCTCTGTTGGAATCTGGGATTCAGTGGAAACTCTCTCCTCTTCCTTTCCCTGGCTTTAAATCCTTATCCATTGCTCAAAATCTGTCATCCTCTACTGCATTCCCCCACCTCAGCTTCTTTTAATAACCATCCTCTTTATCTCTGTCTCACATTTCTCCCTTCTGTCTCCCTGCTGCACACAACTCACCTCTGATGAAACCTGCAATCTATAGAAATATAGTGGGCTATTGTATCTGGAGCAATTACCAGAGTCATTAGGTGGATGAGAGGTAGCCACTTAGCGATGCTATTGATTAGTGGAATAGTACACTTGTACAGAAGCGGTGCAAGAAAACATACAGGGGTTGATTTAACAAGAAAAATCAGGTTCTCACTCATTTGTCACTTGCACACCAGTGCCTGTTTTAAGCACTGGTAGACTTTTACCGTAAGTACTGGTAGACTAGCAGGAGCTCAAATGAACAGCTTGATAGGTAAACACATGACTAAATGAAAATGGGGAGCTACAATCAGAGCAATTAACGGAAACAAAAACGAAAACACGCAGGAATAAGATGATGACATGGGAATATAAAGCAATACCAGCAAGAAGGATATGTGACAGGTCTGACTGACAGTTTTATTATACCAAATCCAATTTTAGATTACAGTTAGCTGGTGGAGATTCAAGTCTGGATGGCCAATCAATGTCAATCGTAGTAACCTTTCTTTCCTCTATAGCATTTCTCATGTTCGGCAGCACTGCAGTGGGAGCCACTCAGAAAATTGCGCTTCCCCCATGCCTTCTGTCCTAGCATTGGCTGACTAACCCTCTGTCACGGTTTGCCAGGGCAAGCCGTGGGGGATGTTGGAGAAAGGACCCAAACGCTGGATTTAGTGCAATGAACAGTGCATTTATTTACAGTGGGGGTAAATGTACACCACGCAATAAGTCTCCAGAGTGCTCCCTCAACTCCTGTGTTGTGCCTTCTCCCAAGTGCTGGTATTCCGTGCTCTCTGCTCCTGTGCCTACGCACACCCCGTGCGTCCTGCAGTCCCGTGTTCCGCTCTCCTGAGGAAAAAACAACAGACGCAGCCGTTATGGCACCAACTCCAGCAGGCATACACTTAACAGTACTTGAGACACTGACATGGAGTCTAACTCAACGATCCTGCGCCGGAGGAAGCTCCATCGCTCTGTTAAGTAGCTCCCCCGACAAGCCTGATCAGAAGCAGGTGTGTGGGAACCTAGGCGTGACCAGCAGCTGGCAGGGCCACACCCATCAGGCCTGCAGGTGGCTGTCCTTCATCCTCCAGCCACACACACACGTACACACACCAGCATGGAACACAAGAGCACAGCGCAGCAAACATACATCCAATAATAATAATAATAATAATAATAATAATAATAATAATGGTCCACACTGTTCACGGACCCCGAGTCCCCGGAACCGGGTCCGTGACACCCTCATTATATCAATGCCCACCACCACTGCGCGTAATGGAACCCCAGGCCTTCTAATTTGTGCCACAGGAGTGAATCACCATGAATCACCTTTGCTCTGTTCTTTGTCTTGAAAAGTTCAGCCCACTGGCTCAGAGGCACAGCTCAATCGTCAGCCTATAGAGCCCAGCCAGTATTGATTGGGCTCTACTTCAGACCACAGAGGAAGGAGCAAGTTACAATGTAATTTTGTTCAATGAATTAGGTACCAATAAAGTACTCATGCTTCCTAGTGGCACCTAAATGCAGCTACAGTGGACGAATGCAAGGCTGTTGAAAAAGCGAGTAACATGAGGGCATTTTAGAGGATTTTTTTTCCACTTACCATAGCAACAGGGTGGAGTATTCAGAAACAAAAGTTCAATAAAGGTTTAAAAGATTTTTCTTAAACATCCTTGAACTATGTTTCTATCTTTGATTCATTTGGCAGTTTATTGTACCTGTAACATACATAGTGTGGCTTACTCAAACTTCATTTTTCATTTGACAGTACTGAAATAGACCATGTCTTTTTGAAACACACTAAATACATTTAAGGACTTGCATTAATGAATTCATTCAATTCAGTTTTGCTTATATATCCTCAATTCATGACAGCGTTCACCCCACAGTGCTTTATATTGTAAGGTAAAAACCCTACAATAGAAAGAACCCCCAACAATACAACCCCCTATGAGCAAGCATTTGGCGACAGAGGGAAGGAAAAACTCCCTTTTAACAGGAAAAAAACTCTGGCAAGTTCAGGGAGGGGCAGCCATATGTGCAACTGGTTGGGGGGAAAGAGAAGAGAGCAGAGAGAGACATCTATCATCAATAAGAATTTGTTGTGGTTAATATCAGTAACAGGGGATATTATTACGATTTCGAGAGCGAGTGGCACCCAAAACCCACACCACACAGTTCATTACTGGACATCCCTATTGCATGAGATAAGAAACTAAAGTAGGATTTTAGCAGCATGGTGTTTGAGTGTTTAGCACCCACAGCAATATGTTTGTCCTTCCGTGATTTTCCACAGGTGTGCCGGCTTGTCCCACTATTGGAGAATATGCAGGGGTAATGTTGACTATTGTGCTATGAATACTCTGGAAAAAGAGATTTATTAGTGATATTAGCTTCACTTTCTTCTTAAATAAATGTTACAAACATAAATTTGGACATCGCATAATAGAGAATATAAAACTAGCTATTACTTTAATTTAGAAATGAGCAGAGCTGGAGGCTAAATTATTTCTGAAAGTCAAATCAAAGGCAACATCTTGCGGACTGGGTTGTAGTTAACAGCTGGCATAATTGCCTGAAGAGGCAATTTCATTTGTACAAAATGGGCGTATTGGTGTTTTTGCAATGTCCCAAGGATTCATTTGAACTAAATTACCCTTCTGCACAACAAAAACCTGAAATTATCTAATGCCCAGACACGTGTGCTGTAGAAATCCTCTGTTCCAGATAACAATAAACAAGAGTCATTAAAGTGATATTTTTATGTCGGACTGCAGGTTCAGTGTCACAGCAATATGTGGCCCGTGGTTGTCAAACATGGCAGATAAACAAAGCACGGCAGTACAACCCGAGAGAACAAAACCAAGAAATAATTGAGAAACACGGTCTGACGCACATGTTACCATAGAGTCAAATCTCTCCGCATAAGCCAAAGCCTCACGGGTCCCTGTAAAACCATTCAAACTGAAATTATGTTTTAGTGGTGAAGTCCCGGAGAGCGTAAGAATGAAATTCTGCACATATCAAGCACTCACCTAAGGCAAATGACTGTAATGAATTTTTATTGCTGGACAGGCAATGGGTACTGAATTGAGCGAAGATACGAGCAGTTAAAAACCTGATGAATAATTTCCAAACGTGTCAGTGAAGAGGGAAAGGTGGAATAGGGGCAGTCCGGCTTAAATAATCACAGGATGTAAGGGTCAAGATAGGATCGCACTCAACCAATCATAGGCGCCACTGAGCAGCAATGTCAAGTGAACCTTGCAAGCAATTAAATGATCAGCAGACGGCCATTAAATGGCATGACACGAAATTGCGTTTTAACACTGCAGAGTCTTCCTCTCTGACTCTAATCATTCTGAAATGGAAATCCCCATATTAGCTCAGGGCAAAGGCCTTGGATTCTTTTACCTTCCACTGGCGGATAATCCTGTCTCTGCTTGAAACCTTTGATCCACAGGCAGACAGGTAATCTGAATTCAGATGTACGAAGAGTTTTGATCAGGACTTCTTGATTGCATCTGACACAATGATCTATCTGATCACATACAGTCAAAGGGTTGAAATAAGAACTATACACCCACAGTCACTTCACAAGATATCATACAAGTTTTGGCCTGGAAAGATCTTCTGCGAAAATAACTCTTTTTATGATGGGACATCAAAGATTAGAGGGGTTGTGAACTCGTCAATGAGCTTTACAAAGTGAACAACCTGTCGTAAGGTCATTCTCGTATTGTTCTATTACATCCCGCTTTACCCTCTAACTCTTGACTATAACTACTAGCTCAGGATCACATAAAATTCATGTTATGGTCATCTGCTGGCTCACACTCAATAAATGCAGTAATGTGCAAAAGCTTTGAGCCACTAATTATTTCTTTATATTTTGTATATTTTACACACTTTTCTAAAAATAATTAGAAATACAGGTTATAAGGCAAAAACCTAGTCAAGTCAATATTTGACATGTCCACTGGTATTCTTCAGTACAGCCTGTCATGAGCACTTGAAATGAAGGCAACTGAACACTGAAGTCCAGTTGCCTTCCTTTCAAGCATTTAAGACTCCCATGACCTGGATGAATAAGAACTGACACAGACTTCAACACAGCCTCAGGCAAGACTTGTCATTTCTTTAAGTAGTCTTTAGGACTAGTTCTCCAGGCTTCTTGAAGGACATTCAAAGCTCTTCTTTGCATGTTGGCTGCCTTTTTGTTCTGTTCTCTGTCAAGTTGATCCCACACTGCTTCAACAATGTTGAGGTTTCGGCTCTGGGGAGGCCAATCCATGACTGATAGTCTTCCATATTGTGTTTTTCTATTCAGGTATGCTTTTACTGCACTGACAGTGTGCTTGGGATCATAGCCATGCTGACAAATGATGCTCACAGTACTGTGTGTTTGTTCAAAGTGTGATACTTTTATGTGTTCAGAATTCAATCAAACTATGACATAACCTCCACCCGGTTTTACAGATGACTGCACTGACTGTTGTACCACTCTCCTCTCTTCTGTACATATTGTTGATGATTTGAACCAAAAATGACAAAATTGGAAATATCACTTCATAAGACATGTTCACACTGATTTCAGTTCTTGTGTAATTTGGCACACCTACGCCTTTGACCACATCAGTAAAATGAGTGTACTGAAACTCAGTGAAAAAGCATCCTGACTCCTTGGAAGCAAAATACAAAGTATTGATTGGTCCCTCAAGACTTAAGCACAATACTTTATATGTTTAGTAATCTGTTAAACAACTACCTACATCATTACGCCCTCTATGAGTTTGAATTGCTTTAAAATAATTGCCAGTATGCACTATTTTCCTGTAATGCAAAACCCTTTCAGGGGCACCATGTAGAAACGTACAGTCCAGATTAACAGCACATTAAGAAATCCAAAAACACTGTTTCCCTTTATCTAGTAAAGTATATATTATATTTCAGAAACTGTTTGAAAGGCATTTAGAACATATCTGGAGGCAGAATTTGTGATGCTTGACCTCTCTTCACAGCTTCCTGATCATCAGTAATATTTACACAAACACATTTGCTACCCCAAAGTCATAAAATACTTCTTTTCCTTATAAATTATGAATGAGATGCGGCCTGTGAATTTAGCCAAGAGCCATTCCCATTTCATATCAACTTCCATCCGCAGTTCAGACTCGACATGCTGAAAGAGCCATAAACAACAACAGATGCAAAACTCTGCAGGATTCCTTGTTTAATCATACAATATGGCTCCAACTACACAAACAACGGGGTCTCCACATACGGTGACTGCCACGCACACCCACACACAAAACAGTGTCTGATGGGAATTCGGATCAGAGTCAAGGTAGATCATATAAAGACTGCTGGCAAGTAAATATTTGTTGTGCTACCCTCTTGCTGCACTGTCTAGCTAGCTGTATTTACAATAGGACCTAAAATACATACAGTAAATGTATTAATATGTTCATACATTGTGTCGTTTTCACATAGCAACAATTAATGGAGCAGCTAAACAGATACAGGGAAGAGTGGTTGATGCTAACTTTGGAGTCAGTTGATCAGGATTTATAGTGCACACAGGATCTCGGAGCACTTTAAAAGCTGGCAGAAAATGTATGATCTGCCACTGAACTGTACTATACTGCAACATGTCAAACCTTACTTGTTTCTTTTTAACAAGATCAGTGCTCATAACTCTTGAAATGTAACATTTTCACAAGCCAGTTTGCTGTGTTTAATGTAGTTGTAACCCCGTTAGCACTTTCACATTACTTTTCAGTAAAAAGAGTTAAATTAAGAAGGAGAAGGGGAAAAAAGCCCTTAGTCTTTTTACTGGGTTCTGGATTTTGCCTTTACATTCAGTTGTAAATTGTATTACACCAGGAGGACATTAATCTTGCAGTTGTCCAAGGTAATAATGAGTTTCTTTAATGTAGTCTCAAGTTCTCTTTACCTTGAGAAATACATTCATCAGTGAGTCTACACATACAAGCGTGCCAGTTTTCTGACAGGTTTTCAGACTAAGTAGAAACCAAGAGTGGTTCTTTCTCCGGGTGTCTTCTTCTGTTGCTACACTATCCTTCAGCTGGTTGCTGGCATACATGTATAATGACATTATGATCTTCATTTAAGGAGATTCTCATTTTTGTATTGATAAAAGATCAAAACGAATGGTGAAAAATGAAATTGCTTCTCCTAAAGTAGCCACATTTCAGAGCACTTTGCTCTCAGCTTGCTGGCTTTGTTGTGGTTTGTAGAATTTTCAAAAGTAAAATCGGAGGGACTCCTGATTCCTCTTCTGTTGAATCAGCTCCCAGTTTGGATTTGGGGACAGGCACGCTCTCTGCTTTTAAGATGAGCCTTTTTGATAAAGCTTCTAGTTAGGGCTGGATCAGGTGACCTTGAATCCACCACATGCTGTAATAAGCTTAGACTGCTGAGAGGGAATTGCTCAATGCATCCCATGATGCACTGAGCATTTCCTCTTCACTCAGCTGTTTTCACCTCTTTGCATCTTTTCTCTGTGTGTTCATACAACATTACTGTTTTTAATTATTACCAGTTATTAAACTCTGGCGCTCTCTCTCCTGTAGTTTGTCTCATTGTTCTCTTTTCCCCTCCCTCAGCTTGGCTCTGCAGGTGGTTCCATCCTGTTAAAATTGCGTTTTTCCTTCCCACTGTTGCTAAGTGCTTGCTTATTGATGTTGTCTGATTATTGGGGTTTCCTTCTAATACTGTAGTGTCTTTAAAATATAAAGTGCCACGAGGCACTTGTTGTTGTGAATTAGCCCTATATAAATAAAATGGAATCAAATTTCATTTCTTTTCTATCTAATGAATTGACGTTTTTTGTCTTATCCTTTCCTTAAGCTCATTCAACAACCAACGGATTTTAACAGTCAAAGGCCCTTGCATTGCATTGTCTCTTTTGTTTTGAAGTGCTAATGATCCACAGAACAAAAGACTTGCACTAAATTTCAGCACATTGGGATGTAGCAGTGTTGCCAAAGCAAGTGCCACAAATTGGCTCTCACATTCAGGCTTTCATCCACACGGTAGTGTGTGTCTGCATGCAACAAGTATGTAATAGGCTTAACAGATCACAGCTGAAAGATCCTTGGTCAAGAGCCTAAGCCAGTCTTGAAGGCAATTACAAGCACAATGCCTTCACACAACATGTAAGCAAGACGGACAGAAAGAGGATTAGCCGGGGGAGGCGGGGGTGGTGATAGTTAAAGCTGTCATTGTTGAGACTCTCTGCATCGGTCTCGTGTGGATGCAGAGAGGGGAGATTGATCATTTCAATATCCAAATCAGGATCTGAAAGGCAAGAAACATGGGTAACACACCAGCCCAAAGTTATTTTAGCCCTGACAGGTGATGAGTTTCCCTCAGGCACATACAATAGGCAGACCTGTCAAGCTCTATATCTCATCTCTGTTGCTTGTCAAAGCAATTTTCCCCAACTACAGGTGGGACAGTCAAAAACATTTTCCACATCTGCATTTTGAAAACACCTGCCTTAAAGGTTTATAAATGTAACACTGACATGGCAAAACCTTGAGCAGTATACTAGGATAGGGCAAATACAGGTTAGAGCATTAAAAGGAAGTAAATTACTGTATTCACGTTTTTCTTTTCCAAATGGAGCAAATCCTCCAACCTAGTCAAGGCATTCAGCTCAAGCTGCATTGCTTTAGACATGCCTCACTCTCCTGACATGATATACCAAGCATACCCTGTCAATTAGGTGGTCTATTTAAGCAACAAAATTTCCCATCTCTCCATCTCTCTGTCTGACATACTCTGTCAGTGCATTTCTGCCTGCTGTTTCAAAACCCTCCACCTTCAGCATCTGCCTGTCCCTGCACCTCTGAGCTCCATGGGGATATTTACTCATCACTCCCCAATTACTGTATGCATCATAACCGAGGAGCTCGAAGCGCTTGGAGACAAACACAACTATATTCTCCTGTAGTAATAAATAATTTTAAATGCAGTTTGCCCAACTGGACTGACAAAAACCAGCTGAATCACAGTCTTGAAACAGCCTCCTCATAAACAGTAACCCAATTTTAAAAGAAGGCATTTTAAAATTCATAGAGAAGTCCAACTTCCTAAAAAAGATTTTTTTTTTATATCTGCATAATAAAAAAAAATGAAAACCAATTTCTGGCAGTACTGTTTAAACATGAGTTGTTTAAATGAAATTCAGTGATGGCTAAACTGCTTGTCTTTCCCTACCTGATGTCATAAACTGGCTAAACCGGTGGAAAAATGGGCTCAAGTGCAGAACCCAAACGAGGACCACAGAGAATGATTTTACTTTTACATTCTTTATTTACATGTTCAGTGTTAAGTGTAAAGACAAAAACACCAAGGGGGTGGCTGGAAATCCCTCCGGTCTTAGGTGAGATGCAGGCTACAGGGGAGAGACAAGAGGTAGATGGATCCCTAGTTGATGCTAGGGATAGTGCTGGCATACATTTATGCTAATGTTTTGGTCTTCATTCAAGGAAATTTGCATGGTGGAAAATACTCACTCTAAAGTTCTCAAACTGATCTCCCTGTTGGAGCTCAGTCTGGGGGGGAGTTATTTTTTTCTCCTTATCTTTCCTCGTGTGGTGCATTTTCCATTGTTATACCTCTCTGACCTGTCTTCCCCATGTGATGTTTTGTGTAATGTATGTATGGTCGGAGGGTAAGATGGCGCCGCCATTGCGTGCAATAGGTCGGCAGCCTTATGAAATTTCCCCTTGTGGGACTAATAAAGGTATATCAATTCAATAAAGTAGCCACATTTCAGAGCACCCCTTTCTTAAAAGTTTTAAAAGTAAAATAGGACGCAGAGCTTTCAGCTCTCAGGCTCCTCTCAGCTCCCAGTTTGGATATGGGAGACAGACATTCTCTTTGCCTTCAAGATTAGGCTTTAATTTTTGATAAAACTTATCATTGAGACTGAATTAGGTGACCCTGATCTTGCTTTTTCTGTACTGCAATAGACTTAGGCTGCTGGGGGTTTCTACATCCATTGCTACATCCGAGCAGCTTCTTTGTGATCCTACTCTTTTCCTTCTGCCTGGAAGCTCTATATCCAGTATCCTTTGTCCTACTTCTTTGTCTCCAAACTGGTCAACCTGAGCCATCCCCCTGTCCTCTCCCAGTGAAAATCTTAGCATCTTCCAGCTCGGCCTCCTGTCTTTTTGTCAGTGCCACCGTCTCTAAACCATACATCATAGCAGGTCTTAGAATATTCTTGTAAGCCTTCCCTTTCAATCTTACAGGCTTTATGTTTTATGGATTAAACACAAACGAGGGTTAATTATTGAACATTAAGGGGCTAGTAGGCAGATTTTGTTTATGCTAAGCTAACTGGCTGCTGGCTACAGCCTTACATTTTATGGATAGATGTGACAGCGGTATTAATCATCTTGTGCAATTCTCTGCCAGGGAGGGAATTTTTCTCTAAAGGTATTTAAATTTGTGATTCTAATTCAAACAGCATGGAGCGAATTATGAATTGCATTGACTAGTGATGGATTAAACATTCTGTAAAATTCAGATTTGAAGGTCATCGGGTTTGAAACAAGCATTTTAGAAAACAAAAAATGATGCTTACAAGAACCACACAGGACCCAAGTTGCAAAAGTCTCTTCATTTCTTCATAACATGGGCTATAGGGAATTTGAGCCGCAGTGTGTGCCAGTTTGCATCAAACAGCCATTCTGTGTTTTCCACTAATCTCTTTCCAAATGAAAATGAGTTTACTGTCACCTGAGAATAGAGGTGTCCCTTTACTGTGAGGAAAGTTTCTTTTAATTACACAGCACATTGACACACGCAGTTTAGACAAGGACGGAGGGCTTAGATGCTACAAACACACTGAGTGGTGTAGCGCCAGCATGCATCTGGGGATCACTTACGGCCCTGGCTTGCAGTAACTACCTCATAATGTTGGAGAGAGACACGGAGACAGAGCAGTGAACACTAGTGCCAGGAAACATTTTCAGACAACAGTTTGGCTGTGTTTTTATCTCCTCTTGTTCTCTGCTTCAATGCATCTGTGAAGCATTGTTTAAAACAACACGGGGAACAGACCAGACTTGTTCTGGACGGTCTGCAGAAGCAGATCTGCCATTTTTTTAAACTGGGTGACACTTTTTGTTCTCATAGATTTGCTGTCTTCATCTTAAAGTGCTGCTCAGATAATTTGATAGTATCACCTTGTGTCTTGAACTGACCTGAATTGCTGTTTATATTCATTTTTAAAATGTATTTATATTTTTAGCCTAAGCTGTTAAGAGAAATATAAAATGATTTTATGAAATTACCTGTAGTTTTGTCAGCAATAATGTCCTTTTATGTCCTTGAATAAAAGTGTTTGCAGAAGATGATTGCATCTTATTTAATTTTCTGGTTAAAGACTAGGCCAAACCGATTAATTAACTAAGCACCTCACCATTAATTACTTGGCAAAAACACTGCTTACTGATCACAACTTAAGATTACTGTACAATAGCTTATGAAGATAATGGTGATAAAATAGGCTGTTCTGAGACGTTAACACAATGAAACAGAAAAGCATAGGAACAGAAAAACAGAAGCCAGAGACATCCATAGGAAAGAGAGGGAAGAGGTAATACAGTAAAATTTAGGTATGCAAGTGCAGTGGATACAGGGGTGATGGCACCACGTACTGAGGCATCCCTCTATAAAGTCTGACAGGATAAAAAGGACTGGCAGGTGAGCTGGCAGACGCTCCCATGAGATATACAGAACTCTTCAATATCTACATTTGCCTTGATCGTCCTGCTCCCCTCGTCCTTAATCTTACCTTTACACCTTTATGTCAGTCTCTCTACCTGTCTGTCTCGCTTTATTCTCTCTGCCTCTCAGCAGGTGCCCACATCAACCCCCCAACAGTCTGGCTTTCAGCAAGGCAGCCCTGTGTTCATTTAGAGCTGGTGGTAAGGCTTGATTCGAGAGGAGAGCAAAGACAGGTGCTCTGAATGTCAACATTTACTCTTTGCCAGCAGAAACACTATTGATTACCCATGATCTAACTTGAAGTAGTATAGAGGAACCTTTACTGTCTATGGAAGGGACATGCACCATCAGGCAGGAAGAACTAGCTTCCTCCTGTCACATGGTAGCATTTAATAGGACACACCTCATGCAGAAGGTTAAAATATACAGTAGTGTGTCCTTTCCACAGCAGAGTTTTTGACTTGTTATAGAAGGAAAAGCACTGGTATTTTTATTAAACTGCATCAGTGTGGTATGTCTGACTTCAGACTTCAACCAATGAAAATATTAAAGCCAAGTGGCTTGCATATCTGATCAGTTACACCTGACGCTTTAACATCATTCATGTCATAGATAGATAGATAGATAGATAGATAGATAGATAGATGTAGTTTGCAAGGAGGAATTTCAGAAAATGTGTCCAATTTATCATCGTTAATCATTTTATCATCACACAGACTGATTCTGTCTTATTGCCATCTTATTACTATTTTATCACTTTGGTTTGTAGATGCTTTGTAGTTGCAGGCCTGCTCCAAGTCGAAGCCACCATTTCAAATTTAACAAGTCTCCAAGCATATTGCTCCCACTGCTGTTTTCCCTAGCATGAATTTTAGCTAATTTAGCATTTTTTGTTCTAAATTTTCTAAATTTCTTAAAAAAAAAAAAAAAGAGGAAGGCTTAATTTGATTTGCACACAGCCTTCAAAGTCTGTTGTCTTTTTATAGAGAAAAGTAATTCAATATTTTATGTGAACCCTGGGGCAGCTATTGTCAGGATTCAATCAATGGCATGATGATAAAGTGTGAGTTGGCACTCTTCTTTATTACATGAAAGGGATGCAGCACAAAACATGTTCGTGGTTGTGTCATAAACGGGACTGCGATGTGGTGCTCGATGTCTCCTGCCGTTCATTCTTACATTAGACAGATTAGTTACTCGGCACAGCTTAGTAATCGATCCAAACAAGCAAAAAGATAAGTAACTGCTATAGTGTTTCCACTAAAGCATTTAAAAGAGTGTATGTGTGTGTGTGTGTGTGTGGGGGGGGGGGGGGCAAAAACTCATGTTGACCTCCACAGTTCAGTGACCAATTAGAGGGCAAAGAATGAAAATGAAAATGTCAACTACAGCAGTCAGTGAGCCGAGGAAAACCAGAGAAATAAATGCAGGTGTGATTCGAACGCAGATGAAAACAACACAACTTAAAGCAGAACCTTGACAGTCTGTTGCAAATGAGGGAAGAGCTCAGAAATTGCCCTAAATTGTAGCTAGATTGATGGTCTCTCTTGTAGCAGGGAAAAATCAATGTAACACGATATGAGAGATGGTATGAAACATCAGAGATAAATAGATGTGACTGTATCTATTTGTTTGTGGACATATTAATCAAGCCCAGCAGTATATCAAGTCAGAAAATGAATTTCAAACAGGCCAATATAAGATTAGCTAATCAGACAGGTCCACAACTCAAACGAAGGAGGAGTTTTACTGTTTGTTTTTCAGCTTCCGTACATCACACTCAAACCAGGGCCGCGATTTAGCCGCACAGTTGTTTTGAGACCAACAATCCTGGGCAAAGTTTTCCTGCCAGTGTATCAAGCCTCCGGAAAATAATGTGGCGCACTAATCCGGAGCTCTCCTTTTCAATTAGTGGGAAGGTCAAGATTGTCAGAAGGAAGCAAATGAAACACGGCTTAGGTTATAATGAGGCTCCACACTACAGTGAAAGCCTACAACCTTATGTCTGATAAGGTTTTCTCTTTTATTATCGAGTTCAACAAGAAAAAAATCCATTTTAGCTGAAGCCTGTGGTGGATAAAGAGAACTGGTTGAGCGATAAGTGGTTTTCACCTTATTTTTTATTATTTTATTTTTCGCTTTGTATTTTAGGCGCTATTATCAGCTGACCTTGGCTTCTCTTAATGCATCAACTTTGTTAGCTCTTGCAAATAGTCTCAGAGGAGTGTGTTGACATGGGTAAGCGGTGCATGAATCACTATTTTGCAAAGCACAACCTCCCTACCTTTTGTAATTTATTTATTTTTTTCTATTCATGAGATGTAAATACAGAAAAAAGACAGACTCAAAGTCATCCCCGTGTTGCCTATTTCCATGTCTGAGTCTAGAAAAGCCGAGAAAAGATCGTTCATTATCATGTACATATTCCCAGTGAAGGCTGGGATGCTAATATTGGTAACAAGTCTGAGGACTATTCAGCAGCATATTATGAATGCAGCCCTCCTCCTGCCTGCCTGCTGTGCTCGCCAAAGAATAAAGTGTTCTAGTCTTCTAGGTTGCGGTCTTATTCCAGACTGATTTTAATTTGACTGTTACTTCAGACAAGTCCAATCTCCGCCGTGGTGGGAAAGCACATTCAATCAGCCGCTTATGAGGCAGGTTAGAGAGAGAATGTGAAATGTCTTAGGAAAATAACAGAGGGATTGAGTCTTCATTTGTGCCTATGGGGAGGCAAATTCCAGATAACTTTGCTGGAGACTTATCTGGGATGTTCAGCAGCGCAACAAGCGAATAAGTAATAAGAAGTCAAAGTGCAGGTGCATTTATCAGTTCTTTCGTCAAAACTGCTGAGGAAGAGAGATAATATATAATATATTGGACAATACATTTGATCCTAAGACCTCTCTTCTAGCACAGAGAGAGATTCCCATTTTTTGTGAGTAGCTTGAAATCTTTCAAAACATTTCAGGTTTCTTACAATTACAACTTAGAACAGATATTCAGGACATCTCTAATCTTTCTTCATTTTATCAGATGTTATAAAGTCGAAATTCATTCAGTTTACAACAAAAATCTGCAGAAGAAATGTTCCCATCTCCTCCCCCTGCCCACTTTTAACATTACACTGTACCTAGTAAACATCAGCATGTGAGCACACAGGACGAGCTGTAATGATTAATCAGCCGAGTGATTTGTGGCTTCAGGTCAGCCAGGACTCCCTCAGAAGGTGGCGTCAGGTCAACCAAACAGGTGGCCACATTATGATGTTATGCATTATCGAGTATTTCATTTGCTTATGAAATTTTACATATGTAGACATTTTCAAGCCAATGTGAGCCAGTAAAATAATTTGGCCTTAAAATATATAACAGTTATATTAACAAAAACATTTTTTACAAGAAAATTAGGCACATCAAGATACAGAAGTGTTATTCTGTGTGTGGAAAATGTTGGTTTTGGGAGGTTGTTAGAGCAGGCTGAATAATTCACTGAACAAGCTTCAGGCTAAGTCGGTGAACTTTCTCTGTCTAACAGCACCGGCATGGCAGCAGGAAGTCAGGATGCTGGTAAATCAGCCTCAAAAAGAAAAAACTCCACGTACCTGACTGTGCCAGGATAAACAGCAACATGACACAAGTTTGCAACCAAGAAGACAAAAAAAAGAAATAATAATAATAACGCAGGAAAATTCAATTAAGCTTTAGCTGGAAGCATCTGATAAGTTTATGGAAATTAAAGTTTTATGTAAATCAGTAGTCTGCCTGGCCCAGTGCCAGATCACAAGAGGCTGCACTTTATTGCATTTAAATTAGCTGCCTGAGAAAACTAAGCAGCTCTGCCTAACAAGCCCAACAAACATTACATGAAATCTAGGGAGTGTGCTGCAGATTTTCAAAAAAGAGATTTCATACCAGCTTCTCATTCCTAAAACCTCACTGTTTGCTCTAAGAGCAATAACAATCTCGATGATAAATCAAAGATATTGCTTCAGCACAGCTTTGCCAGCGCAGGTGCTGTTCGAAACACTTGGTGCAAGACACTCCAGAGACATCGATTATTATTGTTTTACAATTCTGAACAATTCTCCCTTCAATTTCATAGACAACCAAATGAAGACTGTGACTTAAACTCCAAGCGGAAAGGCCGCTGCAGATTTGAGAGCAGCTCCAGCAGACTGCACTGACACCTTGTGGACAACAGAAGCAAGGACAGAAGCTCATGTGTGCTTTTTTAAAATTTAATCTAAGAATATATAAACGCTACTGTGTGTGAGCCATCTCCTTTTTTCATTTTATGCATTGTCGTATTGCAAGGATATAAGACGAAAGTGCATTTTAATCAGGTATTTGCATTATTAATGTACTCCGGTAGAAACAAAAATCAGTCTTCAGTGACACAGCTCATATTTGAAAAACAAAATTCTCTTTGAAGGCACCAGGGACAAGCAGAGCTGGTGGATACAAGTGAGCTTTGGTCATCGCTGCATCTGGACGTCCGCTTAACAGACGCTACCTTGAAATAGTAGAGGATGTTGTGGTGCCACTGAGCTGTGAGAAGCCACTGTGACAAGACTCGAGACTGGTCATGGAACCCCTAAAAAAACAAACAAACAAAAACAAATCAACAAACAACATTATCTTAACTTGAAGACGTAGTTACACCCAATCAAATACTAATCAATTATTCTAATCACTGCGGCAAATAAAAGGCAGCTTGCGCACAAGCATAAGGAACACACAGTTTGCATAAATGTCCCTGTATATATATTTAAAGTCTTACATAAGACCCGTGCAGTGAAAAAGTATAATAGCCTCAGTATAACACCAAAAAAATAAAAATACCAAACTGACCTGAAGTCACAGGAGGCAAGGACCTCGGTGTAGTACATGATTTTACACTTGTGGGAGGAAACCTGCAGAGAGGCCAGCACATCATCCACTCGAGGCATGCTGGAGGCTGCGCAGGCTGCGGAGCTTAGGAAACGCCACTGGAGGATGTAGAAGCCGGGCCAGCGTGTTATGTGGGAGCCCTGTTTCAAACCAGAGAAATCTGCAGGATCAATTTGTGTTCGCTGTGACGGAGGATTAAGCACTTAAGACGGCGAACGGGGACAAACGAAGGTTGTCTGAGACTGTTAAACAAAGACAGATCAAAAGAGCTTTTTATGTCCTCTCTCACCTGCACACTCTCTCCCTCCCTACACATGAGGGCTTTCTCCACCATGCTGTAGTCCTGGCCTAGTACCCAGCTCTTGTCTATAAGCTGTGGATTAACAGCCCCTAGGGAAGCGATACCATGAGTTTCCTTTCTGGGAGGCTGAGGGGCTCTCCTGGAGTGGTAGATGTTAAATACCACATCTCCTTTAGACACATCAAAGTCCCATGTGATGACAGAGGAGGCCTCTGTGATCTCTATCAGCAGCTGTAGAAAGATGTAAGAAGATTAGAAAAACAGGTCTGAAGACTGCAATTCATTAATCACGCTATATATTTTAAGCATGCAATGCATAGTTGTTCCAGTAGGTGGCACTATTACACAATGCATAAACTCTATTAAACGCAAAGAAATGTCGCCTTTCTTGCCCTGTTGTTAACTCTTATTGTCATAAAACTGGAGGCAAATCATAAGTTGAGACTGCACCTCGTATGGAGCCCCCTTGTAGATACTGGCACTTTTATAGATGGAATCAGTCAACAGGCGGTTTTCTTCACTCTCTAATTCTTCTGCTGTTCTGTACAGAAATTTGGGAACCATTCCTCCTTCTGGGATGTCACACTGAAGAAGAAGAAATAAATGTGATTAAAGCAGAACGCTTACTAATATATATCAAAATATATGTAGACATACTAGCTTGTTTTACAATAAGCATAGTGTAATAAAGTAATATCTTATGTAATAAGTTTTACTGCAATTCATATGCCATGAACTTAGATATGCAGGTTCAGTTAAAGGATAACCTTTCTCAGTATGAAATGCCATTTTATAGTTCCAACTAGCTACAGCTCTTTCACTTTCACTGTTTGCAGCTGAGCAACAACTTGTTGAGTGCTCACAGAACTGTCACAGAATTCAAACACGCGAGTCTTCCTGTAAGGACATCGTGATGTGCCCCAGATGCAATTTTTTTCCTTTATGTCAACAAAAAAAGAAAAAGAAAAGAAAACGTGATCTTTTATGTGTGCTGAGTCTGAGCCAGCTGAGCTGAGGCAGATGTTCACTGGCTAGTGGGTACAGTATGTTCTGGTCCTATCTGACAACCTGCAGCTCAAAAATCTATACAGGCCTCCAATATAGCATTTCTTCATAACAAAACAACTCAGGGTCAAGGACCTGAAGTGCAAGGTGACGTTCACTGGATTTGTAGAGAAATGTCTACCCAGATGTAGCTATGCTAAACTGGTACATGCTGGTGAAACCACATACTGCAGGTATGATATGCATATTTCTGGCTGGGCTGAGACCGACTTTCACAGGTATGGTCAATAAGCTGAAGACTTAACCTCACCATGCAGTCTCCTTGCAGGAAGTCAGGGATGATTTCTCTGTCGATGTAGTCTACCAAACCTCCTGGACCCTGGTAGTCGTTTCCAGCATAAACAAGGAACTTCTTACGAGTGTTTTCATCAATAAGGGGGCTGACCTGGCGGTGAGACCGAGAGAGCATGCAGGAAAGGGCAAAGTCACTTATTATGGACTGTGAAAGCCAATCCATAATCAATGAATAATTCAAGCGTGAAAAATGCACATGTTAGCTGGTTGATGGTGTTACTAAGCATCCATAGTATTTTATATTGACATCATCGTCCCAATAGCTCATTCTCTTTCTGTAATTTCTTACAATCCTGCCATCCATGCTACTGCATACAGCAAGGATTAAATGTGTCCCTATGGGTTTTAGTTTTACAGTCATCTTTCTTGGTCCATAAATTGATTTTTCTTTGTTTATTAGTTGCTCATTTTTCCAGCATGGCTGGACTGCACTTAGCTATTTATAATCTCTGCATCTGTACTCTACAGCTTTATGAATTCTTCCATATTCAGGTGATGCAGTCAGTTTATTCTCACCAGGGTCCACAGCACAGGGAAAACTCTCGGTGCCCGCAGTATGAGCAGGCGACCCAAAGTTTCAGGGTAATTGGCCTCAACAATTTCGATGATTCTCAACAGCGCCTTAATGCCAGGTCGCCACAGATGACGCATGTTTAGACCGTCCAGATCCACCAGGCAAGTCCAAGAACTAGAAAAACAGACATCACATTTTTTTGGTTAAAGTGCACTGCTGATTGCTCATTAACCAATGGGACACGAGCAGGATTAAACTAAATACGATTTAGGTACCTAATAGGTTGTCCAAAAACTCTGGTGTTTTCCTCACAGCGCCTCAGTCCCTCCTCATTAATGGAAAGCACCTGCAACATTGTCACAGTTAAGCGCCAACTTCATTTAGAATATCTTCACTTTTTGCTTTGTTTCCATGTAAATTAAGTCATATATTTATATTAAATTATGTCACCTGTCTCAGCAGCGCCTCCTCACCCAAGGCTCGTACTAAACCTTTAGTGTCCATTTGACCCAGACGCAAAATGTACAGAGGACGGCCATCTGAATGAGAAGGAAACACAGTGAACAATCACAAACTGCACTGCACACTTCCACCTGTAAACAAAGCTGGTGTTTACCGCTCTAGAAAGGGTATCGGTTTAGCATGTAAACACTCAAGGGGAACATCCTGTGTTCAAGTCTTAACTGTGATCAGTTGGATCAGCTGAGCTGTTAAAAGCAATGAAACCTTTTCCAAACATGGGAGTGAAGACATATGGTGCTCAGACTTTGCAGTCAATAATTAACAGGCTGTTTGAGAACTATATAAACACAAAAGCTTAAATCCCTGTGGCTTTTAAGATTAGCTGATAAAATTTCCCTCTGCCTGGAGTAAAAAAGCCTCACAATAATGGCAATATCAACCAGCATCGCTCACTCAGTACCTTTGTCATGGTGGTGCCAGTCTCCAGAGTAATAATCCTGGAGCAGTTGTGGGCGCTTCCATGTGTCTAACAGGAAATCCACCTGATGCTGTCTCCTCCAGGTCAGTGACTGGCAGAGGAACTCCCTGGCCTTGTCGAGGTTGAAATCTCTGGCCCTGAGGAAGCGTAGCACATGCTGATCCTTTGGAATCTGTACATAAGAGGTGCATCGTTAAAGATGCTGATGAATCCAAAGAATTTTTAATGCTCTGCTGGTGACAATCTCTACTATATAATCTTTGCAAATTGCATGCAGTGCAGTGAAAAAGAAATTGCCCCCTAAACTGAATAACTGGTTTGCTTCGTTGGCAAAAGGGTCCTGAAACAGCAAAGCAGCCCCAGACCATCACACTACCACCACCATGTCTGACTCTTGGTTTGATGTTCTAATTATTAAATGCTGTGTTAGTTTTATGCAGATGCAAAGGGACTCAAACCTTCCATAATGTTCATCTTTTGTCTCTTTCTTATTGTTGAATCATGAACTTTGAGCTTATTTGAGATAAGTGAGGCCTGGAGGTCTTAGGATGTTGTTCTGGGTTCTTTTGTGATCTCATGGAAGAGTTGTTGATGCACTCTTGGTGAACTTTTGGTAGGCCATCTGCGCCTGGGAAGGTTCACTACTGTTCCAAATTTTCTCCATTTGTGGATAATGGCTTTCATTGTGGTTGACTGGAGTCCTAAATCCTTAGAATTTGCTTTGTAACCCTTTGCAGATGATGGCAATGACTTTTTTGCACAGGGCCAGGGAGGTTTGAATGACTTTTTTTCCTTAAATAAATAAAACAATAATTTAAAAAATGCCTTTTGTATTTACTGGGGCTACCTTGTCTCATATTAAAATTTGCTGGATGATCTGATAAACATGATAAATATGGAAAAAAAACTAAGAAAACAAGAAGGGGAAACTTCTTTATACTTCCCCGCTTGCCGCTGTCAAAACAAATGGTACATGTTCTGAGTTTTTTCCTCTGTTTAGGGGGACTAGGCAGGGCTGTCCCATGTCGCCGTTGCTCTTTGCAATTGCAATTGAGCCCCTGGCCATATCGCTGAGATCAAACCCAGGTATCACCGGGGTTACTAGAAATGGTATAGAACAAAGGGTCTCCTTATATGCAGATGATTTGCTTCTTTATATCTCAGAACCAGCATCCTCATTTCCTTTGGTGCTCTCAATACTTGAACAGTTTAGCCTTATTTCTGGCTATAAGCTGAATCTCGCCAAGCGTGAACTGTTCCCCCTGAATGCTGCTGCACAGAAATATCAGTGTACAGCACTGCCTTTTCGAGTTGTATCGGACAACTTTACATATTTAGGGGTTAAAATTACAAGTCAATTCCATGCTCTTTTCAAGCTTAATTTCGACCCACTTGTCGAGAAAGTTAGGCAGGATTTGGACAGATGGTCTCTACTCCATCTGTCTGTAGCAGGGCGCATAAATACAATTAAAATGAATATCCTCCCAAGATTTTCTTTTCTTTTTCAGTGTGTCCCTGTATTTATCCCAATTTCCTTTTTTGTTAAATTAGACAAGATTCTCTCTGGGTTCATTTGGAACAAAAAAAAACCTAGAATACGCAAGACATATCTTCAAAGACCGAAAAAGATGGGGGGGATGGCTTTACCAAACCTTATGTTCGATTATTGGGCATGTAATATTCGTATTCTCAGGTACTGGCTACAGGCGGCAGGCATGAATAATGCCCCGGCGTGGCTGAGTTTGGAGATTTCTTCTTGTGCCTTATCCTCTTTACCAGCCCTGATTTATGCCCAAAAGCAGCCTCCGAGTGCAGGTTTTTATAATAACTCTATTGTCAAAGTTACCTTGAAAATATGGTATCAATTTCGTCGTTATTTTGAGTTGACCTTTTTTTCCCTTCAGTCACCCATTTTGAAAAATCCCTCTTTTCAGCCTTCGTTAGTTGATGGTGCTTTTTATTTGTGGGCCTCCTTGGGTATCAGGTCTTTTTCTGATCTGTATATTCAGAATACATTTGCCTCCTTTGAACAGCTCTCATTGAAATTTGGCCTTCCAAAAAGTCACTTTTTTCGCTACTTACAAATCCAGAGTTTTGTTAAGGAGAAATCCTCTCAGTTCCCATCTAGACCTCCTTGTCATGACTTTGATAACCTTCTATCGCCTCCCCCTTCATCACAGGGCCTGATCTCTTGTCTGTATGGGAGAATATGTTCCTTTGGCAACTCCTCAACCTCAGCTATTAAAATGGCATGGGAGCAGGATTTGGGGTGTGTGATTCAGGATGACTCTTGGGATAAAATTCTTTACCGGGTCCATGGCTCCTCATTATGTGCCAAACACGGGCTGATTCAATGTAAGATTTTGCACCGTGTACACTGGACTAAAGCCAGACTAGCTCAAATATACCCCAACCTTAGCCCTGATTGCGACCGTTGTCATCAAACACCTGCCTCTCTAATACATATGTTTTGGTCATGTCCATCCCTCAAACAATACTGGATTAATATTTTTCTGACTTTATCAAAGATCCTGTGCCCTTAACTGCTTTGTTTGGGGTTCTTCCTGATACAGTTGTCTTGCCGACGCCCCAAGCGGATCTGGTAGCATTTCTCACCTTATTGGCAAGACGCAGAATATTGTTATGTTGGAAGTCCCCTTCTCCCCCATCCTGGGAAATCTGGATCAGAGACGCTTTGCATTTTAGCAAACTCGAAAAGATTAAATTCACCCTGCGTGGGTCTATGGCCAAATTTTTTAAGACCTGGCAACCCTTTTTTGACCATGTTCAGACTTTGCGGTCTCGCAACGCTCCCAATTAGCCAGCTCAGACTTTATTCTATTTTATTTTATCTTATGTTTAAGTATATGGACTCTATTGTGCTTGCGCCTTATGATGGCATTTACTTACCTACTTTATACATATTTCTTTTCTCTTACAGATTTGACTTATCTCTACAACTAAGCTGACCACTCATTATGTTTGTGTTTTTTTTTTGTTTTTTTTTTCTTGGTTTGTGTGTTTTGTTTTTTCTGTGTCTGTGTGGGGGTGTGGGCTCTGAAACTCTCCACATCTCTCTTGTACACTCAGGAACTGTTATCTTGTACTCCAGGGTTTACTATTCGTATTATTAGATTGGACCCTTTCTTTTTTCTTTTTGTACACCCACTGGTACTCCTATAATTATGAGGTGGGAGTGTATGTTTCATATTGTTTTATGTTCTTCAAAAAGAAAACGGCATATTGTTCAATTTGTCTTTTGTAAAAATGGATGCAGAAACTTTAATAAAAATATCTGAGGAAAAAAGAAAACAAGAAGGGTGCAAATACTTTTTCACAGCACTGTATGTCTCTATGCATCAAAACTGAGCTAGAGTAAGAGTGGAAGCAAGAGGAAAATAACAGGTTGCGTGAGTGTCTTAGAAATAAAGGCATACTGTATATCGCAGCACCAACTGTTCACTAATGAAAGAAACTGGGTTTGTTTATTTGTGACCTTGCCCTTGTGGGTTTCCTGCAGCCATTGACGCAGCCGAATAAGACAGCTCTCCTGCAGAGGCGTTAAATCACCTAGGTAACGTCTGATGTAGTCAGCATCCAACTTGTCTACAGGACAAAACACAATAACAGCATAATGTTACACAATATTGCATGCAACAGACTGAAGACTATGGTGCAATTTCAGCATTTTTGAAAATAATTAGACACGGTGAGTTTTGCAGGTTTTTATCAAACACTTAAAATGTTGCTTCTGTTTGTTTGAGGTTTTTTGGCAGTGCAGTTATAGGAGAATTCCTGCACTGCTGTATAAATCAACCACTGATCTATTTCCCACACTTTTAATATCTGAGTCGGTAAATTCACTCTATGTAGTGTTATCTTTTGACATTTATATTAAACCTTTGCTGGGATTAGTGAGCGCACACTGACCGTCAGGCGAACCGGTCACTAGCTCTGCAGAACATGATGAGTCTTTACAGTGCAGCCCGTCCTTGGCACTGTTCACTGGGATGGCTCTGGTAGCAGAGGGGGGCGGCAGCTGGTGCCTCCAAGTGACTGTGCCAGAGTCAACAGTGGAGGTCCAACGAGGTATATAAGTGACTCCTTCTTTCTCCAGCTCTCTGAGGTAGTACTCAATAATTTCTTTACCCTTCATCAGTTGAAGGAAATGAAAGACTGAATTAATTTTGACAGTTAGGGAAGCATCTGGACCAAGAAGTGAAGGCAAATGAAGTAAAATATGCAAACCTTTTTAATGCTACTAGCATATTGCTTCATCGCTATCTTCTCTGCGGTGCTTTCAAAACCAAAAAAGGACTTAATATCCAGACTAGCCGACTGTTCGAAGCAAGTCCAGCTCTCATTCTCTGGATGAACCTGTGGAAGAGGACACGCATATGAATTTGAACTTGAACCAAACTGTTCAACCAAACAAAGCACAAGCTGAGGTTTAATACAAAATATTACATCAGGGTTGCATATCTCGTCATCACAATTTTAACTGCCTTTTAAGTAAATGGTAGGTTCTGGTGCCAGGTACTGCACATACACTCACAAGCCACTTCATTAGGTACACCTTTTCAACTGCTTGTTATTGTAAATATCTAATCAGCTAATCACTTAGTAACAACTCAGTGCATACAGGCATGCAGACATGGTCAACACAATCTACTAAAGCTCAAACTGAGCGTCTGAATGAGGAAGAAAATTGGTGCCAGATGGGTTGGAGTATTGTTGTTGTCCATCTCTTTATGACTACAGTGTAACACATCATTTCAGAAAGCTCAGATCATGCCAAACTGGTTTCTTGAACATCACAATGAGTTCACTGAACTCAAACGGTTTCCACAATCGGCAGATCTCAATCCAATTGAGCACCTTTGGGATGTGCTGGAGCAAGAGATTTAGGCCACAGATGTGCTGCTGACAAATTATGCAACTATGTGATGCTATTATGTTAACATGAACCAAAATTGATTGAATTTGTGCCACGAAGAGTTAAAGAAGATGAGAAGGCAGCTGTAGCAAGGTATACCTAATGAAGTGGCTGGTTCAGTAATTGCAAAATTACTGTCATACAAAATTCTTACTTTCTTCTGTGCAGACTGCCACATGATACAGAGCAGACATCAAAAAGCTGTGCGAAGCATCTTTTAACAGGGAGAGCAGTATTATAGTAACTCTGACTGAGACAACAGCAGCTTTAAGGACACCTGGTGACACTAGCTCTTTAGTGCCTTGAGCACACTATGGGAGGATCACCTAAGATGAATAATTCATGCACCACATATTGCATTGCCTTTAGCAGGGACTCTGTACCATCCAGCAAGCACTAGGCATTGTAAAAGTTTATATAAAAACAAAGAAATAAACCTCCTACACGCTGCCACATTCTAAGCACCTGATTACCACGTTTGACTCTCAGACTCACCGTGTAGCTGCACCTCTCACGGACAATGACTCTGTTAGAAAAAGTCTCATTGTGAACCTCAATATGGAGGGTCCTGTCTCTGCGGTTCAGAGAGTTTTTTTGGATGAAGTACAGATAATCCACGCCGGCGATCTACATGCAGAAGAAACAAAAAAAGCTACATTTACAGTTACTGTAAAAAGTCACATCTTTTATCCTCCAATAACATGTGCAAGGCTGAAATGCATCATTTACAAGTATTTCGCTAAATAAAGAGCATCTGATTTTTGTACTTCACAAAAGAAAGATCACATTATAGTAACCAATTCCTTTGCTTTACCGCCCTCATCCCCTATAAGGTCAGAGTGGAAGTACCCGTTTGAGAAGTCGTGGGGCTTCGATGTCGATCGTACAGCGCCTCTCAGTCACCAGCACGCATCCATCATCACTTTGGCTCTCACTTATGATCTCGCTCTCCACAAACATTGGAATCAATGGACACTTTGGGAACCGTCTCACGTAGGCCTGAAAGACATTTATATAGAAAAATTGATTGATTGGGTTTATTATTATGTTGTCTGTATTGATGGCTTGCCTGGGTCCATTCAGTTTGTTCCACTGGGAGCTCTGCCTCAGTGAGGTAGCTCACTGTTAGGAAGGGAAAGCTGCTTATAGGAAACTATAATCACAACTGCTGACTGAATAGATTTATAGCACTGAACTACTGTGTCAGGTTAGGGTGCTTTTTTCTGTAGTTAGCAACTTTAGTTTATGTAAATGCCTATTAAAATGTTGTATTTTGCAGACACCAACAGCCTGCAGCATTTACAAGCAGTAATTGCCACGTGTTTTAAAGACCAAAGCATGTGACCATCTGCCCTCGCCACTATCACCAGGGCTACCTGTATGCATTTACTGAGCTGCCAGGCAGGCGTTTCAAGATCTGCAGTAAAAGCTGTTACTTAACAAGGGGCAGTGCAGCTTCTGATAGCAAACTATTGACAACTAAGCAAAAGGAGGGGATGAACTAGACCTTTATGATACGGACAGCTGCCTGTGTAATGGCGCGGATAGAGGGATAAGCATTTCACCATGGGATAGAAAAGTGCCGTCAATGTCTTGAGGAACTGCGTTAAGCAGTAAAATCACTAAGTCAGCCAAGACTTAAGATTTTAAAAGTTTAAAAAGCTAAACTCTCAAAATCACACACACACACACACACACACACAGACAACCTCGCACATCCTGCACGCATCAATACAGCACAGCGTAAGAACAATCCAATCAACAGGATGAAATTATTCACTAAGAAAATTATTGGGAAATGTTTCTGTGCTAATTAAGCAGCAATGACTGGCGCTGTGCAACAGACAAACTAACAAAAACAGTATGTTTCACTGATTGCAGACAAATTGAAAGCTCTGTTCTGCCTATTCCCCCTTCAGCATTATGAGCATAACCACATAATGGAGGCACAAAATATTTAATAATATATATAAAGGGGGGGGGGAGAAAACATGGGTTTCTAGTGTTTTAGGCAAAGCAAGCCTTGAGGACTTTGTGTAAGCCAAACGTCAGTCAGACAGCACTTTTCAGCTCATTCAAATCATGTTTTACTCTTCTGCTGATATTGATCAAATGCAATTCTACAAGTGTCGTGCGTTTACAGGCACCTAGCTCTGTTACATAAAGGCCCCGGAGAGTCATTAAGAGATGTCATGACAGGAACAACAATGGCGTCAAGGTTAAATATTCAGTAATATCCAGGACACTGATTAGCACTGTTAGCCTGAACAACAGCTGCCAGTAGCATTGAGGGAGCTAATGAGAAGCTCTGAGGTAAATGGAAGCAGAAGAGGATGTTAGCTGTTCATTTGGATTCTCCTCTTTAAGCTGTCACAGGCTTCTTTCTCTTCTTAAAGGAGCTGTTATTTAGCTTTCACAAAGGGCTTATTTTGAGAGTCTTTTCAATAACCTGCAGTGACGCAGGAAGAATTTCAGACCTGCAAATGTTCCATGGGGAAGCATCAAATGGCTTTGGTGTAGGTGTTAGCCACACAGTCTATTGTGTTAACTCTGTATAGCAGCTGCACGGCAAACTGTAACCGCTGCAGCATCGCAGTCTCTACAACCCTTCATCAAGGATGTTGCACAACACTTTGGCTTAATGTGTAACTTAAGAGAAAACACCAAGAGCAGACCGCACAGGTGAAGGTGCCCCTCACGGAAATCCGTATTTATCTTTCTTTTGTCCTACTTTTGCTTTGCCTGGTGTTCTTGAGCTTATGGTTTTAGCCCAAAACTGCAATTTGCAGTGATGGGAAAGCAATGCATCAGTATCATAACAAAAAATATTCCATTTAAAGAAAAGCCAGCTTATAGCATGGAATTTTAATGGATTTTTTCCCCCTGTGTAACTATTGAATACTGTTGGAATAATGGAAAGTGAGTTATATAAATATAGCTGCAAAGTTTTCTGCTGACAAACTCTGCTGTGGCCTCTTTTTCTTAGCGTTGCATTTTGTTTGCTTTCTAAAGGATAAGAGAACTGGTCAGCGTGGCACTTAGATAACTTACAGCTGTTCTAAAAACCGTCCCACAAAACAACTCGAGAACGCCCGACCTCTGCCCAGGCAACACATGATAAGAAAACAACAACCACGCTGAATGACTTACAGACACCTCAAATACACACTCACCAGCCACTTCATTAGTTACACCTCACTAGCACTGGGTTGGACACTCTTTTGCATTCAGAACTAACATTATTTCTGAGATGCTGGAAACATTCCTCTGAGATTTTGGTCCATATGGACATGACACCATTACACAATTGCTGCAGATTTGCTGATTTCACGTCTTTGTGGTGAATTTCCCAAAGGTGCAATCTATTGGACTGAGATCTGGTACCTGAGGCGGCCAGTTGAGTACAGTGAACTGTGGTCATACAGCTTTGGACATGGTCAGCAACAATACTCAGGTCGGCTGTGGTGTTTAGACAATATTCAGCTGGTACTAAAGGGGTCAAAGCGTGTCATGGAAATATCCCACAATCATTACATCACCAGCAGCCTGAACCGCTGATACAAGGCAGAATGGATCCATGATTTCAAGCCGTTTACAGCAAATTCTGACCTCACCATCTGAATGTTGCAGAAGAACTCAAGACTTATCAGACCAGGCAATGTTTTCCAATCTTCTGTTGTCAAATATTGGTGAGCTTCAGTTTCCTGTTCTTAGCTATTTGGAGTGGCGCTCGGTGCGGTCTTCTGCTTCTGTAGTCCATCTGCTCCATCTGTGCTGTGCACTCTGCTTACCTTGGCAGCCCAGTATCACAGCGTTATGTAAAAGACCATTTCACACTTTGCCTTTCCAAATGAAATATACACACATGTAGCACTTGCAGTAACAGCAGAGGGAGATACTTTATTTCAAGCCAACATGAAAATAATCATGGGAGGAAGCATTTAAACTGACATCATTAACACATTTACATGTAAATATATACTAGCCACCTAGCTTAATCGTTTCTGGTTATTAAGGACCCTTGAATGTACTTCATGTGTTTTTGCTTACTACTGACTTCTTGGCTTTAAATATACTATCTCCCCCTGTAGGTAATGCAACCATTATCTTTTTTCCCTCTCCAAAGTTAGAAGTGGACAGGGTGTACCGGCGTGTTTATTACATGTTTTGCTGTGATACTGGGTTGACTTTGGCTGTAAAGAGTGGATCCTTTCAGCTCAAAGCAGTCTGGTTATTCTCCTCTGATTTCTGACATAAATAAGACAAAAAGTCTAAGAAATGTAATTCTAATGCAAAAAAAAAAATCACAATAGATCAGCAGTTTACAAAATACCCTGAACAAGAACGATGCCACGTTCAAGGTTACTTAAATGACTTTCTCATTCTGATATATTCTTGATTAAACCCCACAACCTTTGCATTTGCCAGACTCTGTATAGATAAGAAATAACGAGATTGACCGAAATTTGTCCGTTTTTGATATTTGCGCCAAATGAGCAGTTAAACTGACGTACCAAGTGAAGTGGCTGATGAGTGTGTAACCCTTGGCACGCGTGCCACAGCTGGCACGCGAAGGGTTAAGTGATGGCACGGCATGCAGTGAAATAATCTGAGAAGGTGTATTTAAAAATAAATATCTAAGGCTGGGCCACCAATGCACATCACAAATTAGCTCACACAGAGCTAATGACAGTACAGCTAATGACAGCGCGTCTTAATGACAGTATCTAAGCTAAGAGCCCCACCTCCTTGTTTTACTTGTAATTGGCTAAAAATTACACAGACGAGAGGGATGTAGCTAGCTAGCCAGTCCTGTGAATTATGGCCTCGAAGCGAGCGAAAAAAGATGATCCCCGGTCTTTTATGCCAATTTGGACGGAAGACTGGGGTTTTGTGCAACAGAAAGATCGTGCTGTATGTGCCCTTTGCCTCGAGAGTGTTGTTTGCCGAACTTCCAGTGTTAAACGACATTTTGAGACGAAACATCAAAAAACCTTCAAGGATGAGGCAGAGAAAGTTGAATCAATTACACGTGCTGTGTCAAGATATGAGAAGCAAGCAAGTACTCTAAAAGTTTTTACAGCTGCAAAACATCATGGAACTGAAGCAAGTTATCGTATTGTTAATGCAACGGTTGATATGGCACTTTTTTAGATGGCACTTGTCATCAAAAAGGTTGCCTACCCCTGGTTTTTGCATAACCATTCAACATCAAGGCCAGTTGCCAAACACTAAATTGCAAGTCTGGTTTTGAAAAAAGGAGTCTTTATTGTGCTGTGTGTTTTCATGCAAAAAGAAAGAAAAGCACCCTTCAGGTTATTGTATTTAAAGCAGCACAAGCAGGCAAGAAAAAATATGCAGCCTTCCAGTAAGTCAGTAAACACGCAGCACAGACTGCAAGTAAGTGAATATCAAGAATGAGACAAATGACCCTCTGAGGCAGACAAGGCTACTGACTATTTTCTGAAAGTGTCTGGTCTCTTTTACATTGCCACCTAACCATGGAATGAGCTGGAAAACTTTTGAAATCTAAAATTTATTTATTTATTTATTTTCATGAGAGGAAAAGCTGAACAGCATCTGGA
This sequence comes from Perissodus microlepis, assembly GCF_051167445.1. Taxonomy (NCBI): domain Eukaryota; kingdom Metazoa; phylum Chordata; class Actinopteri; order Cichliformes; family Cichlidae; genus Perissodus; species Perissodus microlepis. The sequence continues at coordinate 20,060,001 of NC_140464.1, forward strand.
TTGCAAAAGGTCAGTGCCCTAGAGTGAAAAGCAGATTGCCAAACTTTGATCCCTAGTTTGTGTATAAAGGATATTTTGCAAATATGAAGCTCATATTCAATGCTGTGAGCTAGGAGGCTGCATATATACATACGTACACAATCTGTGAATTTAAAAGATTCCTCAATATAAGCACGTCACTTACCGCCATTATCAACTCAAACGGGTGCTTGTAGACCCGAACAGGGGACTGGTACTCCTGCACCATGGCTGAAGCTCAGTCAGTAGCAAACTCTGTTAAACTGCCACAGAGATATGACACGGCAGCTGTCAGTATAGATTAGTGGAAAGGGCACGTCTTCTTCTTCTTCTTAAAAAAAAAGTCTACATAACATGAGCTGAGTAAAGGTCAATGAGGGGAGAAAGAGAGGACAGTGACATTCACATGACCATAATTAGGGTTGAAATATAAGCTGTGTGCTGCAGAAGGAGAATTTCAGAAAGTTTTTTTGGAGCCAGTTGGGATGTTTTGATCCATAGAGAAAATGTCAAAGTTCAAAGTTTGTTACAATGTAATGACACATAAGCAAACACAGTGTCAAGCGGTTTCTATAGCGGAAAGAAAGACACTTTGACTTACAGAAATGTTTTCTTTCCGTGCCGGCAGGTTGGCTTACTGTAGCTGTCCAACTATATGAGGGTCCATGTCGTCGGCTGAGAGAAGAAAGCGAGCCTCTCGCCTACTTTCCTGCAATGAAAACCGCAAAAGAAAAACATTTCCTACCCGTCACTTTGACCGTACAGCAGACTTTTGACTCCGCCCCCTTTTGGCCAAACAGGAAATCAACGTGATGTTTGAAAAAAAAAAAAGTCGTTTTGGTCGCACATTTTCAAGTAAAATTTCACCCGACACTGATAAACACGAAATGAACAAAAGACTGTAAATTCGTGATTTGTTTTTTTATCTGTCTAACATTATTGAATATTTTCTACCGCCTTTCTGGACTCGGACACAAAGGTAGGAGGGCATATATACAAAGCTTTTTAAAGCTGTTGTTGTACCTTACCAGACGACATGATAAACACGGAAAATGTTTGAAAAATTATGTCAAAAGTTTGTTAAACAAAAATAATGTGTATTGTTGTTTATTAGTTTGTTTATATTGTTGTTTATTAGAAAAATGACAAACTTCACATTTTTAATCTAAATTTGAAGTCAGAAATTAGTGAAACAAAATATTTAAACGACTAAAACGAATTCTGTTCAGAAATGCATGTAAATTGCTGGCATTTGTCATCTTAATAGAAAAATAATAAAGACAATAATAAAAACAATGGGCTTTACTTGTTTTTCTTCTTTTTTTAAAACTTTAAATTTAAAAATTCATGGATAGCAATAATTATTAACATATAGTAACTTAGCATAGTAATAACAGTAATTATATTTATAGAATTAAATGTGTTATTTTGATCAAACAGGTTGCACATATTGGTATGTTTATTTGCAAAAAAAAAGTGGCTCATTTCCCAGTATTGTTGATTTAGGTCACGATCCTTTCATTGGGTCAGAAAGACAAGAGGGGTCATGATTAGCTCTCTAATCTACAGGTGAAACTATATATATATATATATATATAAATATGTGTGTGTGTGTGTGTGTGTGTGTGTGTGTGTGTGTGTGTTAATGAGAGTTAAGGTAATAGAAACAAAAAGAGAATTATGATTATAAACTCATGGCCAATAATAAAAAGCTGAGCAGAGGGGAATTCTGACTGTGTGGTAGGATGTCCACATCTAGCAGCTTTAAAAATCTGTGAAAAAAACCCCCAAAATCTTTACCCCTTTGAAGAAAGGGTTGGATTTCCTAGAGCTGAGCCCTTCCATTGGAGCACAGCGTAGCTCTGAATAGCTCTTCAAAGCCTTGTTCAAATGAATCAGATTGAATAGATTGCTCATCATCTCTAAACTGTGCCTCTGGTTTCCAGCAGAACATTGCTCACTAAGTAGTGCTGTTATAACATAAAACATGGCATGAAAGCAAAGTGAAACTATCATAAGTCAAATTGTCATTCTAAGTGAAGAGGGACTCCTCAAGTGTCAGATCATGACTAGACTGAAGCTTTCTCTAAAAGGCTTTGTAGATAACAGATAAGTTGTATCTAAATCAGAATCAGGAAGGTGATAAGTGACCATGCCATCATCAGCCACTAACCTCTACCATTATTAAAGATTTGTGGGGCATAAAGCCAAACACTCCAGACATTACAAGAAGCTCTCTGGAACACTGTCACATTGTGCTGGGGCAACGAGTGTACTCTGCCATTAAAGGAAACAAAGGATGCAGACCAAAACTTTCTCAAACACATGTATATTTCATTAGACACTTAAGCCATTGCTCAAATTATTAAGCTCATTTTGTCATTTGCCAATTTGTCAATTAAGTTAAGAACTAAAACGACAAAGATTATTTGCTACTGGCCACAGACCTTTGGACTGCACTGAATATACAATAGGCTTATTAAATCCATCACTGCTGTTCTGCCTTGTTAGAGTGATGACAGGCATGGCTTTGGTTACTGGGACACGTTTTTCATGCCATTATTTTGCAAAGGTGTTTACTGTGTCCTCGCTGCCTAACATTTGCCGTCCCATGGAGATACAGCTGGTCCCACATTGAGACTCCAGAAGCAGCATCTGTGGGGGAATTCAAAGGTTCTGGATCTGGCAGCCTACAAAAGGTAGTGCGGTCCAGCGGGGGACATCCTGAGAGGGGGAAGTGGAGTTCAGATAAGCTATTTCTCCTAATCAGCCTCAGGCACAAAGAATAACGTTACCATGGAGCAAGCTGTTCTTACCAACTGTGTCTGCAAAAAATATGGATCAAACTGCACCTCGGTTGTGCAACTGCACTGTCACTCTGTTTTTTATTTCTTGCAAAGTACCACAAAAGATGTGACATTTGTTTAGTTTAGGTTTTTTCCCTTTTCCTCTGTCAGGTTGTCAACCGTTTTAAAGGTTTGGCATTTACAAAACTATGATTTCAGCTGTTGATGGTGCTAAAAAACTGAAAATGAAATCACGGTGAGTGTACTTAGAGATTGAAAGACTTGATAAAATGTGCTTTACATAAAACTGACTGTGTATTTCCGATGAAACCAAAGTCAGCCATTACTCCAAGACAAGTTTTTCTGTTTTCCTGCGTGGGTGTTTTAGTTGTTTTCACCGTGGGTGTAAAAGTTGGTGTGTCTCTACCATTTGATACTCTAATTATGATCAAGGGCCATAACAAGCATCCTTGACTCTATTATGACAAAGATGATTACTTTGAAATTCATATCCTGCCATATTTCACAGCCTAGGCGAAGAATATCACAAACACAATGACTCATCTACTCCCTTTGACTAAAATGATCACCTACACCCTCAGATGTTTGTGGTAATAGTCTGACGGGGGAAAATGCACACGGAAGTTTACTGATTGTTTCCTTTGAGCTCGGCTCATCACCTCTCTGAGCTCATCATTCTTTTCAGTCCCTTCTCAGCTCCCATGTCTAATTAACTGTAATAATGACTAAAGCACTTTAGATTTATTTCTGTCTTCAATGCTGCCCAGACTTCACAATGACTCCACGCATTTCAACCATACAGTAGAGCATTGCATTCATGCATTGGTAATTCAGAGCATAAATACATCTCTTTTGATCTGCCTTTCAGCTTCATATGAATAAGGATGCCCAAATATGATTCTCACAAATGAAATTGTCATGCAGTTTCCAAAATTAAAGCACCTTATGGCCTTGGAGAGTCTGTATTTAACGCACATAAAGCCATAAATATCAAACAAAAATCAGGAGAAGCTGGATTTTAGTTGTTTCTGCTTGGAATATATATTACATTTTTTTCATTTATTTATTTTTGTTCAACATTAATTGAATAAGAAAAATGCATGTGCAGTAATGCAGATGAAGCTCTTTGCAGTTAATTAGTTTAAGTGATTACAGGTTCCTCACTGTTTTTCTCTTCTGTTTCTCCTGGGAAAGCGCCTGAAGCAACAAGTCAGTGTTCATTAAAATGGAGGCTATTTAAGAGAAAAATAATAGGCCGAGCTGTGAGGAATTTCAAATACTTTTCAGACAAACAGAGAATTACTCTGGAAGGCTCCGTGTTTAGCAGCATGAAATAGATCATTTGAAATTCAATTTAAATACCCCCTACCTGTTCATACCCAACGTGCAGCGGATGAAAAAGACTCCACTGTGAATTGGATGTCTATATGCAAACCTGTTAATTTATTTTAAGATGAGTATTGGATGTTTTCAGGACGCCCAGCAAGGGGTAGACGCCCTGCAACTGCCAGTGAGTGTGTGGACCACCTAATTACAATACTGTGCAAAAATCTTGAACCACCACTCATCTCTTTATATTTTGCTTCCAAGGAGTTCCAGTTCTCCATGTTTTCTGAAGGACTTTCGAAGTGTTTCTTTGGATATTGACTGCTTGTTTCTTTATTTTCAGTCGAGTCCTTGTACCTGACCAGAGGAATGCTTTCTTGTTTTTTTGTTTGTTTGTTAAGTCACCAAACACGGACCTATGAATCATTCAAGCATGAAAACCAACTCAAACACACACACATAACAGAACGTTTAGAAAAGAACCAGCTATAAATTTTATCTGTTACAAAAATATAATTTGTTCCCATTTTTTTTTAAGTCGAATCTATTGAAAATGCCAATGATAACACAGTGTGACATGATATTTTTGACATGATGATCGCCAAACAGCTGATAACTAAACACATATCTCAGCTTGGTGTGCAGTGTGTCCTTGAAGAATCTGAGGGAACTGGATAAGTTGAGGGCAAATGGAGAAATGGCAAACCTAAAAAACTATCCAGATGAACAGTAGCCATTTTTAAGGAAGGAAAACAGGGAGAAAAGGTTGAAATATGAAAAATTCCACAACAGCTGAAATGAAAAATAGCAGCAACAGATCTTATGTATCGATGAATCCAAATCTGATCATTCTGCTTCAAAATGTCATCAATATGTCCGGAGGGGTCTGTAGCTATCTGTAAAACACGGTGGAGTCTGTATCATGGGATGGTGCTGCATTTCAGTCAGTGGTGTTGGGGATCTTGTCAAAACTGATAAAATTATAAACACAGAAAAATTCTATTTAGAAAATTTCTGATTGGCAAAAGCAGCGTGTGATGATCTTGACAGAGAACAGAACAAAAGGCAGAAACATCCAAAGAAGAGCTTTGAAATGCCTTTAAGAACCCTGGAGAACTATTCCTGAAGACTCCTTCAAGAAATTACAAGAAAGCTGCCTTAGAGACTTTAAGCTGTGTTAAACAATACAGGTGATCATACCAAATATAAATTTTCAAGCTTGCCTGTATTTCCATGTATGTTTGTATACATTTTCCATAAACCTGCATCCATTTTCCATTTTCCTGAATTCTTTTAAACACTGACACTGATCACAAAACGTTTAAAAAAAATGAGCAAGTTGACTATCAGCTCACAGCTGTAACCCACTTGTTAACTAGAAATGGACAAGAAAGAGTGATAAATTAGCTGGGCAGTTATTAAGTAACTGGAGTATTTAACCAAACACAGTGATGGAAAAGTCAGACAACACGAGTAATAATTACATGGTTGAAAGTAGAAATAATAGATAAACTGTGGCAAAATTGTATTCTTATTATAATTATTTATTAACAGAAGGACCTGGGAGGGTGGAGCTACACTTGTTAGCAATGTTGCCTCACAGCAGGAGGGTTGCTGCCTAGCTGGAGCTTTCATGTGCATGTTCTCCATGAGTCATTATTTGTTTTCAACAGGTGGGTCGGTTTTTTTCTCACAGTCCAGCGCACCCGTGTAAGGTTAACTGAGGATGTAGCTGTGGACGAAGGTGTGGATGTGGGTATAAATGGTTTTTCCAGTCTCTGTTTGAACTCAACTGTAGCTGGGTAAGCAGTTAAGAAAACTTACCTAACTTACAAAAATACTTGGTTAAAATGTGTGTCGACTTATTACAAAATATGAACAAACTACTGCAGTTTTTTAAGCTTTCATTAAAAAGGTGAAAGGTCAGCACTGTTTCGGTGTTCGGCGTATTATTCCTTCAGGTTTCATTTCTATTTACAGTGAAGGGATTCCACATGGAGTGTTAAAACAGTCTTTGAGTAACCACACTGGGAACCACACAGATTCTGTTTGTTTGTAGTGGCTGCGATGCATTTCAGCTAAGTTCACTGTGCCATGTTAGCTTTCAGTGAGATCCAATTAAGGAGCGTTTTGCTATCATTATCATAAAAAGCTTTACCGAAACGCAGTCTTCAGCAACATGCATCCCCAAATGAATGCTGGCCTGAGGATTTGGCAGATAGTCAGATGAGACCTCACACACTTAGTCAGACAACATAAAGGTTAAAATAAAAGGACTGCATTTATTAGCCATTCAATCTATGGCAGCTCCCCAGAGCTGCTTTTCTTTGAATGGGGGAAATTGTGCGTTAGATGGAACGCAAGGCCAATTATGTCAGGCTTGATAAACCCCATTAGCACAGCGTGTTATGACCTTTTCATTCCTGGCATGTGGCACTCACATAGATGGTTGTTGTTCATTTGCCATCCACTTGAGGTCCTCAGTCCATTGGCAAAAACTAGAAAAAATAAAAAAACAAAGGGACATTTTATGTGAGATTAATTGTTTTTTTGTTTTTTTTACTGTCGTATTAATTCCACTGCTCCTGGAACACAGAGATCACCCCTCTCCTAACAGGTGGAGGTAAGTTCTGTATAAGCTGTAACCCAAGGTTAAACTGTCTAAGCATGATGCTTCACCACAATGTCCAGACTAATATCAGTTTTTGAAGCTTCTCCATAACATATCTGAAGTGCAGGGCGCCTGTGTTTCCAACTCTGGGTCCTATTAGCTGTGAGATTAAAATGAAGTAAATTTTAAGATTTGCAAGAATACAGAAAAAGTGTAACAGGATTTTATTTTAATATTCCTACCACTTTAGTGGTGCTTCAGTGTAGCAATAGCAGATTGTAAAGTGTGAACGTAAGAATGAAAGGAAACTCATTGACCTGCACAGTACAAATGTTCACAATCTGCTCTGTTAGTTTCAGAAGAACCACATTTTTACATGCGCCCTGTGCCTGGGGGATTTTTTTTTTATTATCGGGTATTTTATTGAAGTGGGAGGAAAATGTGTAACTATTTAATTTAACTGGTGTAATACAAATGCAATGTCTGAGATATTCTGCATGTTTTTTCCTATTTATTTATTTTTTTGAACAGCACAACAATTTCCTCCACTGGCCTCCTCCACCCACACACACTAGCCTGTGTATTAGCAGCATGCTTTTGCCGAAGACATTCGTGAATCTAATCTTAAACCAGGCTAGCGAGGAAAAAAAGAACAACAAGCATGAGGCATTTTTTTGACGTTCTCGAGGAAAACAGATCAGAATTATTTCCATTAATGTTTGTCCAAATAAATGTACCAATTTTAAAGATGTATTCAGAAACTGATTCACAGATATAAACAGTATGGGAGATATTCATATGTTTACTGAATGGCCACTTTATTAGTTGCATCTGTTCAACCACTTGTTAATACATATGTCTAGTCAGCCAATTACATGGCAGCTACTCAATGCATTTAGGCATTGAGACATGGTCATCATGACCTGCTGAAATTCAAACTGAGCATCAGAATACAGAAGAAAGATGATTTAAGCGTCTTTGAATGTAGCATGACTGTTAGTGCCAGATGGGCTGAAACGGCTGATCTGCTGGCATTTTTCCACACAACAAGAGAATGGCCAAAAAAAGAGAGAAATTATCCAGTGAGCAGCAGTTTTCTGGAAGAAAATTTCTTTTTTATGCCAGAGTTCAGAAGAGCTGCTTCGAGCTGACAGGAAGGGAACACTAATTGAAATAACCCCTCCTTAAAAGCCCCAAGCCTACCTGATCTCCTGCCTTTTGCCCCCGTATCAGGGGGCGTTGGGGCTTAAGAGGTTAAAGCCAAGTCATGCAGAAGAGCATCTCTGAATGTACAACATGCTGAACCTTGAAGCAGGGTTACAGCAGCAGAGAACCGGGTACCACCTCTGCAAGTTAAAAACAGCAAACTGAGGGGACAATTCATATGGGTTCACCAAAATTGGACAACTGAAGATTGGAAAAATGCTGCTTGATCTGTTGAGTCTTGTGTTTCGGGTCAGAATTTGGTGTAAACAACATTAAACATGGATCAGTCCTGCCTTCTATCAGCAGTTCAAACCAGCGGAGGTGTAATAGTGTGGGGGATATTTTCCTGGTACACTTTAGACCCTTTAGTTCCAACTGAGCATCATTTAAACACCACCTACTTGATAAATGTTGCTGAGCACGTCCATCCCTTTATGACCACATTTCTGATTGCCACTTCTAGCAGGATAACGCACTATGTCACAAAGATCATATCATCTAGAAGTAGTTTCATCAACATAACAGCTGTACTTAAATGGCCTCAACCGTCACCAGATCTCGAACAGAGCACCTGTGGTATATGGTCAGAAGGGAGATTCACATCTTGGATGTGCAGCCAACAAATTTGCAGCAACCGTGTAATGCTGTAATGTCGCTGTGGACTAGAATATTTCAAGTATCTTGTTGAATCAATGCAACAAAGACTTATAGTAGTTATTAAGGAAAATGGTACTAGCAGTACTAGCAAGGTGCACCTAATAAGGAGTGGTGGTGCAAAAGTCATATCTGTTTGCAGAATAAGGGTTATGTATTTATTTTTACCTTGACATTCCTCATACATGTAAAGTATTACATACACATGTTCACTTTAGTACTTGATATGTATATAAATACATGTCAAGTATTGTAGTGAGGTTTTCATTCACAGCCTGTATTTTCTGCACAATGCGCCACCTCCAGCCGTCACCTGCAAGCTTTTTTTTTAGCACAGTGTCAGATGTCCAGTCTATCACACATCAGTGTGGTCACACTTTGTATAGAGCCATAGCTCTATACAATCACACAGTAATGAAATACATGCCATCCATCTCCTGTAAAAACTCTACATCAGAATGTGGCAGCTTCTATTACACCCCCTAAGGTGAAAAAAAAATGAAACAGAAAAGAAATGAGGTATGATTTATTAAATCCCATGCCTCTCATCTAAGAAGAAAGATTCTTGTAGTCCATACTCGTTCAGAGAAACATCAAGCAGAGTAGGGGAACTTAAAATTTGCAGACTAAAATGCCTTTAAGAAAGAAAATCATGTTACTATGTCTTGGCAGCAGGCAAAAATAATTTCATGTGAGAGAAATACATTTCAACATCAGATTAAAGAGGCTGTGGAGAATAGGAAACAGACCCAGCAGACAGTGAAACAAGATGAGAGACCAATCAGCGAGCCCACACATGCAAAACTATCCTGAAAAATACATCAGATCTCATATTCTTTGAGGGAAAACAGGTATATTAGCCCTGGAAATAATACACGACTACAATTAGTGGGGCATTTGGTGCACAAACAGTGAGCAACTTTAAAGTATGCAACTGTTTTTCGACAGCCTGTTTGCCACATGCTAGTATAGGTGCACATGGAAGTATCTAGAAAGCTGCAATTGCCAGAAAACATGCATTTTCTACAGACTTGGCAGCCAGTTCTGACTCAGGTCTTATGATAGTACACAGAGGTCTAATTAGTAAATCTTTAATGTGCTGGTCTTCTGATATAAAGACAGATTCAGGGTTCTGAACTTTGAGACACAAAATGACAAATGAGTCTCCAGACATTCGTGTCAGAATCAGTCATCTTGATGTAAGCTTCCACTGCCCTTTCATATTCAAATGAGGAGGACGCTGGAGCGTACAGTATCTGGGCAGCTGCGGGAATGTGAACCCATTCAGGAGGTTTAAAGGAGCTATGATCACCATCTCAGATTAGCCGTGTTTGCTCTTCCTACTGCATTCCAGTTCTGGAATGTCAATAGTTTATCGGACATTTTTCACCCATTAAGTCAGGAATACCATCTTACGATCTTGCGTTCATGAGGTGTTTGTGTAGTGACTAGCTCATGGAAAATATTATATCCCTTACGCTGTTATAAGGCACAATTAAAGGCAGAGATAAAAACTACAGATTGTTGGGGATTTTTTTTCTTATTTTTTACTTTTTTTTGGTGGTGATGATTGAAGCCATGGCTATCAGACGCTTAACAGTAATGACTAAAAGCAGGAAAGGGAACAGCTAGTCTGCCTCTGTCCAAAGATAGCAAATCACCACACATTAAAATCAATAAATAACAAGTACAGTTCCCAAATGCCAAACTAATACTTTAAATAGCTGCTTGTCAAACTCTAAAGAGAAACAGACTGTAGATTAAGCATCTGCAAAGCTCAAAATCTGAGTTTGTTCATTTGAAAATCGACTGGGACTGAACTGGTTTAAATTAACTTCCTGCTGTGATTTTTTTTTTAATCTTGCGTTCACATGGGGCAGTGTTTTAAGCACAGGCAGGCTGCTGGAAGGTGATTTTTCACAGCAGACATTTTGACTCGGGGCTCCAGGGAAAGCACAGGTGTATTGATGTTTCACAAAAGCAGGCCCTCCCTTAAGTAGATTGTAGTCATTACTAACGCCCCCAGGCTTTTCCCACTGTGACAAGTCAGAGTGTCTGCTGTGAAAAAGGCCCACTTGGGAAAGGTCAAGTCATGGCTGAGACAAGCATACGAGGGACAGTCGCTGTTTGGTGTTTGCGGGATTTCGTAAAAGTATCAGCGTGGTGGCATAATAAGCTCAAATGCAAGCCCACACAGCCGCAGAGTGCATTTTTAGGAGCTTTTGAAAATATTTTTGTTAGCATCTCTGGTGCTCGCAGCGATTCCTCTCTGTTTTACTATTTTTGAAGTGTGCATGCTGCAACTATGATGATGATGTTTCCTTTTTTTGCATGTGGTTCCTTGGATTGCAGTGCATTAAACTCACTTTCATAAAGATGTTCCCATGCTCAATATTGCTTAAAGCACATAATGTAACCTGTGTCAACATTTGTTCTTCTATAGAGCAGAGCATGTAGGAGACAATATTCAGTCATGTGTTCTGATTGTCTCAGCTTTATTAAGCTATGAGACCATTCTGTGTTGCCAGAATTAACTTGGTGTCACATGATCGTTGTGACATGTACTTAGTAATTTCTCAAAGTGGCTAAAATGGCTGCGTCAATTCAGAAAGCTCTAACAACTTAAATTAGATCAATTAAGGCCAATCAAAGCAAGACATTATAGCAGGTAGCGTGACAGTTATGTTCCAGACTGAAAACCTGTCCATGCCACTCTGATCCATGCACCAAGACTTGGTAGCAAGCTTGATATCGCACAAAGAAACACACTCATACACACTCCCTTCCTCTTTCTGGGTCTACCTAGTTTTAGGAATAAAAGAAGACTTTTATGTAGCTTAAATCAATTGAATAAGCATCTTTTATAGTACCATTTTTTTATAATTATCATGGGTTTCTTAGTTTCTCTCTTAAAAACAAATTGGTAGTGACAGAAAATGAAGCGTCTGTCCAAAGAATCTGCGAAAGAAGACCCAGAGACGTTTCATGGGATTCACTCTTGCTGCTTTCATCTCATTTGTAAAGATCAGAAAAACAGATCACACACAGAGGTCAGCTCGTGTCCCACGAGGACCTGCACAAACAAACGCAGCACTTTCTGTGATACAAACCATAACTGAGTCATGGATTAATCCAAAGAACCAACCAGGATCTTGTGGGAATTGATTAGCCGAGTGTTGAATCATTTATCAAACACCATCTTACGCCTGCTCTTAGTGTACCGTGGTACACATCTGAAGCTTTTCAGGCAGAAAGAACGTCTTTAATCATGAGTAAACATCTTAATGATTTACCACACAGGATGTGCATGTTGGCACAACGCCACTTGCCGCTTAGAGACATCATCCATGACAAGGCTTGTGGAAGGCTGACAGAAACACTGTGCAGGAAAATCTGCTGTAGAAAGCAAACTAAAAGTCTTTACTGTTATTTAGACTTAAAACTGCTATTTACAACCTTTTTAATAAGCTTTGTGAGAGCACAGAGATTGTCCAATCACAGCCTGACATCCGTGTCTTGGTACAAACACCTATGAGGGGTCTCTTCATGCTTAATGATTATGTGGATCTCTAAGAGAGTGTTTTTCCCCCGATTACTAATAAACCAACACCAAACAATAAGAGCTGTATAAATTGTAGCTGACTGGGTGACATTTATATATTATATATATAATAATGTGTTATGAGTGTCACTGTGGTCAGAAGTAGTAAAATATAGCAGTGTACCAAAAATGAAAAAGTACTGTTGTAGTCACTGACTTTTTCAGTGTGTCACTGAACATAAAAGTCATAATTCCTCTTCAGTAGCTTAAAACTGCAGAAGTCGTAGCCCAGAATCATGCACATTCTAGATTAGTGGTGTCAAACATAAAGCCTGGGGGCCAAAATTATCCTGCCAAAGACTCCAATCAGGCCCGCTGGACGGCTTTGGAAAATATGAAGGACGGCATACATTTTGTGGCTTTTAACTCTATTTTTTGTAAGTTTTACAGCTTTTGATTCTGGTAACATCCTCCGCAGCCATTCATACAACACCAAAGTGGATAATTAACAAAATCGATACTTTTAAAAATACAGGACCGTGTGGACAGTGAGCTACCAGGTTTTTCCTGCAATTTTACACATTTGTCATGTAGAAAAGGGAGATGTGCTTGTTTAATCACAGTTTTTATTAAATCGTATATTAAGATATCCCAGGGATTAAATGTGCAGTTAAGCTTCTTTACATTGACAGAATGTGCAGTTTCACTCGTTCGGCTCATGTAAGATCAAAGTGGGTTGTACCAGTGACTGATGAGTGCTAGGCGTGAAGTTTGAAAGATGGCAAAGATCAGGTCATGAGTGAGAAATGAGATGATGAAAATGAATGCTTAGGCTGGTTTGGGCATCAGACTCAGCTTATTTCTTTCCATTTCTGTTTTGGTGCACTCGGGCATTTTTGGCCAGTATGACCGGTTTCAGTGCAAGTATTCATTGACTGCTAACTTAATTTTCCTGCTTCAGGGACAAACAGCGTTTAAACACCGGCATGGCACTTTAACTATTTGTGCTACTGATTGCTGCGGCGCTCTCTATCTTCATCTCTTCCCCAGCCCTCTCACCTCCCGCATCAATCCGACGTTTATTTAATAATTCATGAGGACACGAAGCGTGCCGGCTGTAAAACTGCGAGACACCTTTGATCCTCCTGAAAACTTTTACATCAAGGTCCTACCAACACTGATCCAAGAAAACATGTTTTTTGATGATTTCCCGTTTGAGAGCTCTCGCCTTTTCCTGTGTATCTCTGTATGGTCTTTGTAGAGTACTTCGAGGTTGTCCACAGAAGCACCAATAAAAACGTGAATATATTCGCATTGCCTTTTTCCCCCTTCTGTCATTACTCTTATCTTTTGCCACCCTGGCTTTTAATCTTGCAGCCTACTTTTCAATCATCTGTCTCTCGTCTATATCTTCTTTCCATTTGATTCATTTTCTCTGCAGGTGGTGGTCTTTTTCCACTTTTTCCCCCCTATGCCTAATTCCTCTCACATCTTCTCAATCACTTCTATTACAGTTTGACAGTCCAATCAGACAGCAGGGTCATGAGGGCGGATGGGCTGTCTATAAGGAATAAGGATCTTTCTCTCTCATTGCCTCCCTTTGCTCTTTCCACCTACCTTTTTTTTTTTTGTCAGGACTGAATGTATACAGTCACAGAGGCTCTCAAATCAAGCCAAAAGATTTTCCACAGACAGCCAGCTCTGCTCTTCAGGCAAAAGTTGCCACTTTTCCACACCCGAGCTGAGGATCTATGAAGAATTGGTTCCTTTATCTCTAGTTAGCTTTAGACGCAGATCTAATAAATCCAGCGACAGAGTGGCTTTCAGTATTGTACGGAGGCTGCGGCCTGGAAGTCTGTGCCTGCAATTGCCAGCTGGCAGTTCAAGCCAGGATGACTCGGTAACTGAGAATGACTGTGGAGTATCCTCTTGACTTGTCATTGTGCACTACGCTGCTACTCAGGACATGCATTACTGAAAAAATACATAGAGATATGTCAAATGTGAAATGTGATTTACTCTAAGAGGGTGGAATTTCCTGCAGAACGAGGCACAGCCTGCAGGCCATAACTCTGTCAGCAGGAGGCTGGAAATGTAGAAAATATCAACACGCAAATGTGAAAAAGGATTTACCACACATGTCTCCCCTTGTCTAGGAAAAAAAGACACATCTGCATATTCAGCTTGACTTTACATTTCTGTAAAGTCGACAAACTGACTTTAAAACAAATGATGGCACAGCTTAATACGTACGATGGGAAAGTCAAACATTTAGGGGAAAAAAAAGCTTGGCAAACTTGGCTGTAACAAAAGTATCTAACACCTACGAGCCCTCAAAATAACATCTCATATCTAATTTCTCTGTTTCAAGACTAAAGAAGACTATATTGTTGTTGTACTGCAGTGCAAATACAATTATACTGGATATGCATCCCTTGCTTCTATGGACAAAAAATAAAAACAGACATAAGGTGGATCCATAAAGCCTTATTCCAAAAAGGATTAAATGAATTTTTCACCTCAAAATTCTACATGCACAAACCCATAATGACAAAATAATACAAATACAAATAATAAACAAAAATATAACATATACATAAATATTCACAGACCTTGCTGATGCACTTTTGGCAGCAATTACAGCCTCAAGTCTTTTTGAGAAAACGCTACAAGCTAAGCACACCTATTTCTGGCCTGTTCTTATCTTTGTAGAACCTCTACAGCTCCATCGAGTTGGATGTGGTCAGCGATTTTCAGATCTCTCCAGAGATGTTCAGTGAGGTTCAAGCCTGGCAGAGCCGGTCAAGGACATTCACAGACTGGTCCCAAAGCCCCTCGTTTGCTATCTTGGCTGTGTGCTTAGGGTTGTTGTCCTGTGGAAAGATGAACCTTTGTCCCAGTTCAAGGTCCAGAGCACTCTGGAGCAGGTTATCATCAAGGATGTCTCTGTACATTGCTGCTTTCATCTTTTCCTTGAACCTAACTAATTTATCAGTTTTTGCCCCTGAAAAACATCCACATAGCATGATGCTGCCACCACCATGCTTCACTGTAGGGATGGTACTGCCCTGGTGATGAGTGGTACTTGATTTCCTCCAGACATGATTCAGGCCAAAGCGTTTTATGTTTGTTTCATCAGAGCAGGGAACTCTCACGGTCTGAGAGTCCTTCAACCCACATGAGCAAACTCCACGTGGGTTGTCGTTTGCTTTTTACTGAGGAGTGGCTTCCATCTGGTTACTCTACTATTCAGGCCTGATTGATGTAGTCCTACAGAAATGGTTTTCTTTCTGGAAGGTTCTCCTCTCTCCACAGATCAACACTGGGGCTCTGTCAGGAGTGGCTATCAAGTTCTTGGTCACCTTCTTGAATAAGGCTCTTCTACCACAATCTCTCAGATTGGCCAGGATGTCCTGAGCATCTGCGTACAGCTCTGCGCCAACGATCCAGACAACACGCTGCAAAGACTTCTGGTCCTGTTTAGTGCAGCGCAGTACAGCAGTACCATGCAGTGATAAACAGTTTCAGGAAAAAGGAGATCTTGTGAAAGTCTGCCCAGCCTTTTTAAACATAGATGGCAGTGGAGGTGTGTGCAGACCAGGAGATGACCTTAGTGATATTCAACCCCAGATATTAGAAGCCAGGGACTCTCTGTGCACCTCTTTTCTTCTTGAAATCTACCACAATCTCCTTTGTCTTATATTTAGGATGAGATTGCTGGTAGAACACCATGCCGCCAGGTTTAGCACCTCCTCACTGTATGCAGTCCCATCATTGTTGGTTAATCAAACCAATGACTGTTGTGTCATCCATTATTTTGAGCATACATCCACCCTTTAAAAGTACCTTATGTTTGCAGATGTATGGTGTTAGAAAAATACATATAAAATCTTTACAAATGTTCAGGCAGATAGATTTCTAGTGCTAAACAATCAATAATAATTCTGCCTCTTCTGACTCAAACTGCCTCAACAGTGTGTAACCTTTGGTGAACTTTCTAGCGAACCATGAAAGAGTTTTAACACCATCTGTGGGCAACACTGCAGATCAAATTTGAAACGTATCCTGTTTTAATTATAGTGTGTGTTCTGGTTTGGCTGTACTGGAGGGTGTGAAGCTGAAAAATCAACATGAGTCTGTTTGCTTTCAATACTTTCTCTGTTTGCACTTTCTAGTTCTCATATCTCTAAGGCCTCCAGTTAAAATGAGGTCTGCTTTATTGTGGTAGACAATGAACTTCGCTATATAGCAGCAGACCAATTTTAAAATGGTAAGCATGTGCTAGTAAAAGACAAAATACAGTTGTGGTCAAAGGTTTACATAAACTCATCATGGACATGAATGTCATGGCAATTTTGGGCTCTTAATGATTTCTTTAAACTTTTCTTTTTCCAGAGTGGAATTATTCTACAGCATGAATCTTTAACAACTTTGAAATTCAGCAATTGGATGCACAAGTTTCAATTTATTTTGGATTACCTCCAAAAATATACATACAGGGTCAAAAGTTTACATATGCCAACCCTAAAAATAAGTTAAAATTCCCTTCGCAAGATACTTTTGGCATTCATCAGCCAACTACTAGAGTAATTCTGGGAGTATATTTGACCGCTGTTCTTGGCATAGCTGGTAGATTTAATTTACACTGGTTTACACTGATCATAACACTTTTCTCCAGGAGGCATTAGGTTAGTCCATGTGGACGGCTGCAAATCTCAGTCAAGCTTGAATATGTGAATTTTGGAACAGGAGCTTCTTCCTTGGTTGGAACCCTCTCGTTTCATGGAGATTTAAAACTTCACAACTTCACAGTGGACAGAGACACTGGTGTATCAGCATTTTCCAGTTCATGGCAGGCTTGAGCCTTGGTGAATTTTTAACCAATTCCCTCACATCTGAGGGTGACAGTTTGGGTCTTCTTCCAGGAC
This sequence comes from Perissodus microlepis, assembly GCF_051167445.1. Taxonomy (NCBI): domain Eukaryota; kingdom Metazoa; phylum Chordata; class Actinopteri; order Cichliformes; family Cichlidae; genus Perissodus; species Perissodus microlepis. The sequence goes on from NC_140464.1 coordinate 20,077,092, forward strand.
ATGGCAAAGTATTGACACATCTGAATAACCAGTAATTTCAAACAGTAGTTTCAAGTGATGATATTGGAGTCTGCAGTTGCTTAGGAATGGCCCATAAAGCTTCTGGGCTGACCTTCACAAAACCCTGACCTCAATTTTATTGAAAATTTGCGTGCCATGTTAAAAAGCCAAGTTGATTTGTGACTGTATATAAACACCACAATACACAAACGCTTTATTTTTTGCTAACTCCGAGTAGATGATCAGGAGTTAAGACACTGAAACTGGAACAAAGGTGCACCTTTGCTCCCTGAAGGTTCATATATATATATATATTTGCAACCACATACCCTAAAAATGAGTTCACATAGCGCACATAATCCACAAAGTGTTCATTGTGCACCTATAACACCTTAGAATGCCCACAAAACATTAATTTGGGTTGATATGAGATTATCATGTTGCATAGCAACCCTGTAACAATGGACTAAATCCACAAATCCAACAATACTGTAATCAATAATTTTTTATAGCTGATAGCCCACTTAGTTGTTATTCAGTTGTGATGAACAAGTTGAAAACAAAAGGTTGAAATGAAGGAACGCAAACAGACTGAAAAAGTATGTAAATCTATAAACCCACAGACGACATTCTCCACCAAAGGCAGTTCAGTTCACTGTTTCTGAAGTTATCTGCATCTGCAACAAACTGAATGGATTCTTAAACAATGTGTCACCTCTGGGGTAGATTATGTGTAATTATGCTCAAAGACAAAAAAGGCAGTGACCAGATACCACTTGCTCGGTTCTCACTGTGGCAGAGATACCGTCTGCAGTGACTGCTGGAGAGGTATCCTCTAACAGAACTACATTTGAAAATCATTTTTTCATACATATTGGTGACCAGAAACAATACAGTTCATCTGCCAAGTGATCTGTTTGTCTCTCACCAAGAATACACAAAAACTATCAGATCAAAATTAGAACTTGTTGGAGACGTGGGGTCTGGCAAACCAGTGAACCGATAAAACTTTGATGTGGTTCACCATCTTTAAAATGATGTGACTGGACGCTGGCTTTGAAGGAGGACGAGTACTTTGAGTGCTGTTCTAGTTTAGATCACAATCTAACTAATATTTCTTTTCAGTCCATTACGTCCATCAGTCCAAGTACTCTCTCTATGAGAGTGTCAGTTTTTCACACCTATTGTTATAGAGAAAGATATCCACATATAGCGTGCACACACGGGGGGGCAGAACCATTATGTGTGATACATTTATCTTTGTGGGAGGCAGCGGTGAAGCAGCATGAACAGAAGGCAGCACAGCCCCCACTCCATCACCCATGCTAAAAAGATACGGGCTGAAGAGAGAGAGAGAGGGGGGGGGGGCTGTTTGAAAAACAGTATCAAAACTACAGCAATGTTAAGGATGGGAATTGGTCATGGAGAAATTTTCTTTAAAAAAAAATAGGGTGAGGAAATAAGAAAAAAGGAACCATTTCAATTTTGAGGAAGGGATGATGGTGGTTTCAAAAGAGGCTGAGGAGAAAGAGAAACCTGTGTAAATTGAGAAGCACTAGAAAAAGATGAAACGAAGAGGAGTTGAAGAGAATAAGGGAGCAGCGAGGGGCACTGGTGAGGAGCTGAGCGTGAAGCGGGACGAATGAAGATGCCTGCGGTGTGTTGAGAAAACGTATTAATCCTAGTCTGTGTGATCTCTCTCTTTGAAAAAGGTGGCCTGCCACACCATGAATCATATAGTGACATGTAAAAGTTGGTCCGTTGCTAAAACTGCTGCTTAAACAGCTAACACATACTGAACATATGTAGGAGATTTCATGCGATTCTTAATGATGACAGATCTGGACTAAAGTGATCACTCTGCCCACAGTGTCACCGTCTCGGAGGAGTGGAGCTGGGCGTGAAATGCTCAGAAATCAGGGGAAATGCTGCACTGACCTGTTTTTTAAATCGTAACCTTGAGAATTTCCCAAACGTGCCATCCCAAATTTAGAAAATTTGAAAGGAGTTTGTTATCTTCATCTTTATCTTCACTTGGAAGTGAAACAATTTGGACAATGTTGGACTGTCTTAGCTGAAGCATCTCTGTGCCGTTTGGAAGCTGGGGATACTGCCAATGGAAATCAGGGCATCATACTCAGCCTCGTATCCACATTGGATACGAGGAGGCTGTTCTCGTCAGCTTTTAACTTCCAGGATGAACTGCAGCCAGCACATTTAACTAATAAGTTTGCTCTCTCAATAACTTAAACAGTCGTACCAAATTAACATAACAATTATAGCTTGCTGTCTTCCCTGGCTATGGCTGGATAAAGACATTATGTTTCAACATTATTTAGCTATAGGCAACAGGAACTTTAAAAGGCTGGCTTTTTGAGCTGGCATTCTGTCTTAACCAAACTGTGTGCATATATTCATCAAAACTTGCAAGCTGTCTGAAGTGCACAATTTGAATCTCAGTAAAATTGTAAAACGCAGACTTGAAATAGATTTTCTTTCTTTCTTTGGCTGCAGAGGGGCTTCACACAGCTGAGCTCGGAGCTCGCAGGCCTTCTTTCTGGAACACGGCAGCAGCACACAGGCTATTTTGCCTGAGGCCTGACGTCAACGGGTCTTCAAGACAAAACACGTGTGAAAGAAGCACATTTTATCTGTAAGATGTCAACCCTTCATTGCGTGGTTTCTGCAAAACCCGTTTCTTGCTGTGGCAGTTCTTTCTTCCTGGAATATTAGGGATATTTTTTAAGTGGTGAAAAGGTGAAAAAGAAAGCTGAATAGAAAAGCACTTAAAGGTGGGTGCAACTTTTTAGAGTTACCTCAGAAAAAAATACCATCTAAAAAAAAAAAAAGCCTCTGAAGTGTTACATTTATATTCTTTATACGCGAGTTTAAGTCTAAGAGGTTTTTGTTCAACACTCCATTTCTCGCCATAAAAGTCCTAAAAGATTCAAAGCCTTCCTGACTGCTCTTGCCACACACATATAATTTTCATCCTGTGGTTTCGGAGGATCAAGAGGAATTTCAATATTAGTTTAGAGATTATAAATTGGAGAGGAGAAATGGGTACATTGTGAAATGGTCCTTACTATCAGTCAAAGAAACACTAGCGCCGTCATTAAATGAAAACTGGCAAATTCGAGCTCTGTCTTCAGAGGATTCTCATTAAAATCCTCTTATCATAGTGACGGGTTTCAGCTTCAGTGGAGCAGCGACTCACATGATAATGACTTCAGTGACATTGCAGCCATTCTGTGCATATTAAAATGTCCATCTGTAAAGGTGATTTTAAATAGCTCTGAATATTCAACTTCACTTAGTGGTTTCATAAGTCCCACACAAACAAAATCAAAAAGGGAGAAAATGCAATAAAAGAAAAAAAGAAAGAAAAAAAAACACACATGGAAAATTTTAGCATTGATCATAAAATATTGCTACAAATTTTGCTGTGAAGAGTCAGTGCCCAGCAGAGCAGTCTACATGAGGTTAGAATAGATCATTTTTAAACGTTAACGAGATCGACTAAAGCGTTGAAGAGTCTTTAAAGCTGAAGTTACAGAGAGCTGCTTACTGATGCTACAGGTGGGAGAACTGATCTAAATATCCATAGTAGCAATACCAACACAGGTAATAGTATAGGAGGTTAATAGGATCAATGCACTATGAGCAGTACTGACCCTGAATTTACTTGGTATGAGATCAACACAAAGGACTGCAGACTCACACAGCACTTATTGGTGCTAGCGCTCCATGAAAGTGTGCCAACGTTAGTAAAGAAATAAAGGAAAAATGCTAACATTACAGTCAGTAGATCAAAGCAAATGAGCAGTATAATGATGACTGTAAAAAAAAAAAAAATCATTAATGCACACTATAATGACCACTGGCCCAAAATTGAGTGATCACCTATGTGTGCTAACATGGAGATTCATTGTTGAAGGCATTCTATAAACTACAGCCCCCATAAACCATACTGAAGTACGGAAGAAAAAGAAAAGTGGGCACGTCCTTTTTTTTCCGTCTTTTCCAGAATTCTGAGATTTAAAGTCAGAATTTGGACTTTTTGTCCTCAGAATTCTGAGATTAACGTTGGAATTCTGAGATCAATTCTGGAAAAGTTTTAATATGCAAATGCAAAATAGATGGAGTGATTTATTAAATGGAAACACGTGGTAATAAATAGAATCAGTTCAGCTTGAATGTTAATGTTTGATATGACCACCTTTATTCTTTAGCACATCCTGAACACAGGTTTCTCAAAGGGCATTTAAAGCTCCTTTTTGGATGTTGGCTGCCTTTTGTTCCAGTTTCACTCAAGATGATCCCACACTGCTTCGGTAATGTTGAGATCCAGGCTCAGGCATGGTCAGTCAATAACTGTTAGTGTTTCATTTTTTGTTTTTCTATCCCGGGATGTTTATACTGCACTTGTGTTGTGCTTGGTTCCATTTTTCAGAATGACAATGATCACAGTCAGATGTATTGTGTGGTGAATCTTTTCTGCGTCCATAATTCCATCAGTTCTGAGAAGATCCCCAACACCACTGACTGAAATGGAGCCTCAAACCATGACACAGCCTCCGCAGAGTTTTACAGATGGCTACAGTCATGCACTGTTGTACCCACCTCTTGACCTCCTGTATACATACTGACAACAGATTTTCAGTCCAGTTCTTGTGTAATTCGCCATACCTCAGCATTTTCTCCCCGTTTCCCTTCCTTAAGAATGGCTTCTCGCCGGCCATCCTTCTGCTGAGACCATTTCTAATGACGATTCAGTGAACAGTAGAAAGATCAACTTAAGGGTTAGATAAATTTCTGAGGTTCTGTGTCAGGTCCCTGCTGGAGTTTCATGTCCTTTCTTAATGACAAGTTTTTATATACTGTTCATGCTTTTATTTAGAATTGAAACATCTTCTTTTGTCCTGTGTTTGTCAGTTTTCACTTGATACACTGCACATCAAATTGAAATATGCCAAGTTTCCAGCTAATATTGTTTTAGAAATCACATTGTTGGTGCAGGAATACAATTTTTAAGCCTGTCAAACTGTTTGCATCAAACTTTTTTATAGAAGCGGGAACAATTCTGTGTTTGTGCAACAGTATTTTAGCAGTGAGTTTGAAATTTAAAATTTGGTTCTTCGCTTTTAGTTACTTTTTCCTCGAATAATTCACAAGTCAGCATTAATTGGCTGAAAAAAATAAACAAACAAAAAAAAACCATTCCCGTGAAAATGTTTAGGTACGAGGGCTGGGCCGGACCTTCAGAAAACCTGAAGAACTATACTTCCAGACCCCTTTAAAAAAAAAATTGAAATAAATAAAAAATACTACCTCGTGGTATAAAGCATATTTTCTCCCTCAGTCTGGAAAAGGTACTTAAAGAGAAGTGTGTGGGAAACAGCTATTTTCCATCTTCACTGTGCCATGCTGTGAAATTTGAAAGACTTTATAGTCTGTACATATATGCTCTTTTTATAGTTGTTTTTCTAGATAAAGATATTTTCTTTAACAGCAGAAGCAAATGTAAAAAAGATGATAGTAGATAGCAGCATTACAGTGAGTGATGTACGTTAGCAGGAGATAAAATCACTGATTTGCCAGTCTGCCAAGATACAATATCATATTGCATATGAATATCACTCTTGAATAATGTGTCTCATTACTGCTGACATAATTTAAATATTTAAAATCTGATGCAGTTTCTTATACGTCCTGGGTAAAATCCATCTTTCCGTCATTTCCAGCCTAGTCTACATATATATAAATACACACACACATACTGAAAGAGTCTCTGGCCCCTGTAATCATTCAGCCAGTTCACTCTGGCTATGACGAGCTTTCGTTATTCAGTTGTAATGAAAGAGAAGGAGGTCAGTCTCCACAGTAACACGAGGCTGCAGTTAAATCAAGTAGGTACATAATCTTACTAAATCACTTCGTTATAAAAAAAAAAAATCCCTCCTTGCGCCTGCTATGCATAAAATAGTGCTGAAAAAGTAAGGAGGAAATTTTGTGGCGAAAACTGTAGATTTTCTCCACCTTTAGCAGGAAAGGAGTGATTTCATAGGCAGAGTGAGCTGGAGAATAAATACGGTTACCAAATGAACACTATTCTGATACGACCTGGTAACAATATTAAACCCTTTCCATGAGTGATATAGAAGCATATTGTAAAATGTGTCTTGGGTTGGGAAGCTGTGTTTTTATCATCCAAGTATTGAAGTTTGATGTCTGACTCCATTATTTTCACCATTTGTTCTGCTACCTAAGCAGGCATGCGTTTATCTATAAAGACAGTATAAATGTTTGCAAGGGATAGAGTACAAGGATTGCAGAGATGTGCCTTATGAGGAATATATTATTATAACAAATCAGCTTAGGATATAATATAGGGGGAAAAACCCCTCAAATATTTGTGCAGGAATCAAACCAAGAAGTGTCATGTTGTATCCAAAGTATACTTTATAACCAACGAGTCTGTGCCAACAAAGCTTTATGTCCGTATAAACCAGGCTGAAAGAAGTAATTGTTATATTTTGCTATAAAAATAAAAGATGGATAGTTTTACCTCACTTTAAATCATGATTTGTGCATCGTCATGTCTGTAAATCAGCAAGTTTACTGAAGAAATCTGTCTAGCCAGAAACTGTGAAAATTTGAAGCATTTGAAAAGACAGACCTCATTAAATTTTGGTGTGGATCCAGAACATTTCAGATGGTGACATTACAAGAAGGAGCTCTGACCGTGATGGAAGATGTGCTCTCTCAAAACCCTCACAGACCTGTATTAAAATGTGTTTAGATACAGAGACTGATAGCCAGTAGAGTACTTTTTTAAATAGAAAAAGACGATGTTTCCTGTATGTATTTTATTAAACAACACTTATGTACAAATTTCATCACGGACATTTAAAATAGTACATCTCAATATAGTGTAAATGGCTTTGGGTGCATCTAGTACAAATATCCAACTCCACTATGACACTGTAAATATTCACACAACAACAAGTAACCACACTTGTGAAAATCAAGCAATTTTTTTTATTCAAATCTTTCTTGATTACTCATATAACTCATCCATTAAGTTTTACATTTCATCATGATTTCTGTAAAGACTGTCTGAATGCAGAACATCTGTACAGTGAAGCTTCAAACCCTCCAGACTCAAAGTACAATCATGCAGATCCCTGAGACGTTTACACCTTACCTACTTTGGTAGCCAGTTCTGGGTCAGAGGTAAGGTAGCACAGTCAGTGTGTATGCTTTGCTGCTTTTATCACACTGTCTCTTGCCAGTGAGTTTCCTACCCAAGGATTACAAAAGAGCCTCCATCATCCAGGTCCTCTTCTGGTCATAAGCAGTCCTTGCACAATGCCACCTGGCCGTTGCGAAAATCCCTGCAGGGGCAAAGGCGTCGGTATTTGGCACTGGAGCCGGCACAGCTGAACAGCAAGGGGTCCTGCTGCAGGCTGCATTCAGCATGCTCTGCTGAGAAAGCAGGAAAGAGGTGGTTCTTCTCAGACTCCACTCCTTCACATTGAAAGTCCAGCCTGGGAACAAAGACAAAGGATGAGGACACAGTTTACAGTGTATATATATATATGTATACATATAAACTGCACTGTAAACCACTGCGCTAATGACACTTCTTAAAGTTTGTGTGTCCTGCAAAAATCCGAGAAAGAGCAATACTTGTAATCCTGGAACAGGTTTCCGTGGAAATGTTCTGTGGACAGGTGACAAAACTTCTCAAAAAAGGCACAGCACAGTGTTAACACCTACTGTGCCTACTGTGGAACATGATGACCAAAACCCACTTTCGTGTCATATGAAGACAAGAAAGTGGGTAAAAATGAAGAAATTGAAGTAGGAATGCTGACCTTAAATCAAAATCTGATAATTGTAGGGTAGCTGTGGCTCAGGATGTAGATCAATCCCTGGCTGCTCCAGTCTGCATCCTTGAATAAAATGGTAAACTTGGGCAAGATACTGAACCCCGAAGCTGCTTCCAGTGTGTTCATCAGATTGTGGATGCTAGGTAGTTAGCACTTAGACTTAGAAAAAAGTGTTTGTGTGAATAGGTGAACGACAGATGTTGTATAAAGTGCTTTGAGTGCCCAAGTAGGCCAATAAATTGCTACACCTGAGAAATATTGAGAGTTTTGTTGGAGGAACGGTTCAAATTCCCAAAGCATTGACGTGCATTCTGAAAGCAGACAGTGTGAAACACCTGATGAAGCTGCAGATGAAGGAGGCTCAACATAGTACTAGACTCATGAGTTCAGTTACTTTTACCAGCATGTATTGTGAACGATTACTTAGGACGCTCAATAAAGAAATGAAACCATCTCAAAACAAACTACGTGTGAAGATCCGACCTCATTTTATGAGCAATGACTCTCTTTCTTCATGACAATTTATATATAAAAACCCACTAATAAAGCCCTTTAATGTGTTTACTACGGCTGTTGTTCAGAATGGCAGGAAAACAACAGAGGAAAGTGTGATCCAGTTGTTTCATCAGTACTTTGTACTACTGTATAATACTGAAACTAGAAGTGCAAATGAGGCGTGGTGCTGCTTTGATGGAATGCAATCAAATAATTATTTGTAGAATGAGCTCAGTGAGATGGACTTTTAAGATGTTACAGTTTGCAGAAAAAACAAAGAAAATAAAAAACTGCACTAGATGTTTCAGATGAGTGCACATCACAGCTGAAGTTTCCTTTTTAGAATAAATTTACATCACATTCACATTTAAACATGAACTATGGAACTTGTAACCTTTATTTTAGTGATGCCAGCAGGATCCCTCAAATGTTTTTTTGTAAATTAACTTGTCATATTAACCTAAAAAACACTCAGATGCTGAGAAATGTTTTTTTTTTTCTGAGCTTGGACAGGCACGCAAGAGATGTGCACGCAAAAACGATTCATCATTCAACAAATTCAGGAAAAAAAGGACTTACGCGCTGAAAGTCTCCCTAATGTTAATGAAACGATACAAGGCGGGTTCGCAGATTAGTCCTGCAGTCTGGCATGCCTTCACACACGACTCGCTCTCGAGTGAAGCCACGACACTGAGTGCAGTGAGAGGAGGCCAGGATGAGAAGGAGCTGGCGTTGGAGGCCCAGGTTAGGATTCTGGAGTTGGGTAGGAGGTTGAAAGGACTGGGAGCACTGCCCAACCAAGTCTGAGATGAGTTTACGGGAGGAAACGGAGCTTCAGGGGAACAAAAGTCCTGCAGGTGGAAAGAAAGGGAAAAAGTAAAATATACAACAAAAACTAAACTCTGATTTAAAAAAAAAAGTACATTATGTTTAGCAACACGTTAAATGCTACTAAAATAATAAAGGAGCTGTTAAATACAAAGAGTTGCTTATCAAAAGTGGGAAGTCCTTGTCATCCTATATGGAAATAACATGGATGTAGTCATGGCACCCAGTAGTAAATAGGATTTGGAGGCAGAATTAGGGCTCTGGTGAGAGGCTGACTAGACCCCTCCCCACCTTGCTGGGGCTATTCATAAAACCCAGGTAATAACATTTCTCTGACATATCCCTCTGGCCTCCAGTCCCGTTTATTAAATAGGCTCCCAGTTCCCGTAGGCAATAACCAGACTTCCAATCTCTCAATCTCTGCTGCACTTCCACTCCTAAAAACAGACTACATTCCTGATTGCATACTCACGCGCGCACACGCATATGCAGTGTTCATCAGCAAAATAAGAAAGTGTGAAAGGGGCGAGATGAGGAGACGGAGGGCTTGAAACTATATTAAATCTTCAGTAATTCTTTTTAGACATTATTCATTCCATCAGTGACGCCATGTTCAAGAAGCCAGTTGGAGAGGATCTGAGCTTTGAGATATGGCGCCAACATGAACTGGTTTCAAGCTGGAAGCAGCCATTAGAAGGTGGATCTACTGTGGTCATAAAGGGATGGACAGTTAGCAATAATACCCAGGTATGCTGTGGAATTTAAATGATGCTTAGTTGGTACTAAGGGGCCCAAAGTGTGCTAAGAAAATATCACCCACGCCATTACTCCACCAGCAGCAGCCTGAACCACTGACGTAAAGCAGGATGGAACCATTCTTTCATGTTGTTTACACCAAATTCTGACCCTAACCTTCGAATGTTGCAGCAAAAATCAAAACCCATCAGTGCAGGCAACGTTTTGTATTTTCTGTTTTCCAATTTATTGGCCCATCTGCTTCAAGCTTCGACATGCTGTGCATTCTGCATACCTTGACTATAAAAAGCAATTATTTGAGTTACTGTGGCCTTGTTATCAGCTTGAAGCAGTCTGGCCATTCTCTTCTGACCTCTGGCATCGATGAGGCATTTTCACTGCATTTAACTGCTGCTCACTGGATATTTTCTCTTTTTCAGACCATTCTCTGTAAAGCCAAGAGAAGCTGTGCAGAAAAATCCCAGCAGATCTGCAGTTTCTGAAACAGTCAGACCAGCCTTTCTGGCTCAACAACTATGCTACGTTCAAACTCACTTAAATCACCTTCCTTCCCTATTCTGATGCTCGCTTTGAACTTCAGCAGGTTATCCCGGCCACATCTACATGCCTTAATGTACTGAGTTGCTGCCATGTGATTGGCTGATGAGATACTTGCAATAACAAGCAACTGGAATAACTAAGTAACCGGCAAGTGTGTGTGTTTGCGCCCTGCTGTGTCATCACACAGACACCATTTTTAGAAAAAAAAATATAGTGAGCTGCCATCAAACTTTATTGTATGAGGGTCAGAGAGGAGTTAGAGCTCTGCTAGAGCAAACAGAGGCGAGGGGTATTCATAGTGGGAGATAACGAGTGTGACGGTTTTGGTCAGAAAGTAGAAAAATGAGGCTAAAGGATGTGTGGAACTTGAGGAGTTAGAAGTAAAATTGGAAAAGAGGAAAGAAAAGGTTTAAGAAAGTGGCAGAAAGAACAGGGAGGAGAGCCTGATTGGAAGTCTGCCCTTGTACACACCAGGCGGCTAGTCACAGTCTCAGGCAGCCACGGCATGTTGAGAGTGAGAGTGTGTGTGTGTACATTATTGTGTGTGTATTATTTCTGACAGCGGGGGAAGAGAGGGTGTCAGAGCAGAACAGAGGCTAACACATTTCCTTAACCTGCCACTGCCAGACAATATACCAACCATCAAAACATGACAGATCTCACTGAGGACAACGAAATCTGTAAACATTCTGCAGATAAGAGTGTGTGTGTGTGTGTGTGTGTGTGTGTTAATATTTCAGATGATTTTCTTTTTTAAAATAACTTGAAAGTAGCAATAATACCAAGAAAGAGATACGGTTAAACACATGGCGATTGTTCATTTCTCATTTTGATGTGTGCAAATGTTAGAAATCAAGGACATTGCATATAAGCCGAAAAAACACCCCCAAAAAACAACAAAAAAAACCTGTGCCCATCTGTTGAGCTTGCAGCCAGTGCCAGGAAAAAGGGATTTAATTGCTGACCCAGTCAGTCTAGCAGAGGGATAAATATTGTGGACAAACAACTGAAAACTTCAGAAAGGGAACGCCTTTAAAAGTAAGGTCAGTATGTGAATTCAGAAATAAAAGCTTGAATAAGACTTGTCAAAGGTCATGTTAGGATATTTCCCCAAATTTGTTGTTTTCACTCATTCAAACACAGGATCACATGAATGCACCATCAACACATGTTTCACCAGAACATTGCAACCATCAAGATAAGCAAGGACAAAGAAGCTTTCTACCACACATTTGAGAAGCATTAAAACAAGAAAATAAATACTTAAAATAGGATACAGATTATTTTCAGTGTGGTTTATATTTACTCATTTGCCTTATATACATATATGAACTTGAGTGACATGACGTTCTGAATCCATAGAGTTTTTTATGATGTTGGCCCACTTTTTGCAGCTATAACAGCTTTAACTCTTCTGGGAATGATTACCACAAGGTTTAGGAGTGTTTAAACCTTTCTTCCAGAAGCGCATTCGTGAGATCAGACACTGATGTTGGATGAGCCTGGCTCGGAGTCTCTGCACAGACTCTGTGCAGGCCAGTCAAGTTCTTCCACAAGCTCACTCATCCATGTCTTTATGGACATTTATGGCTTCGTTTACTGGTGTGCAGTCATGTTGGAACAGGAAGGGGTCATCCCCAAAAATTTCTCCATGAAACTGTCCAAAATGTCTTGGTATGTTGAAGCATTAAGAGTTCCTTTTACTGGAACAAAGGGGCCAAACCCAACTCCTGAAAATCAACCACACACCATAATCCCCCTCTACCAAACTTCACACTTGACATAATGCAGTCAGACAATTGCTGTTCTATTGGCAACCGCCAAACCCAGACTCCAGATGGAGAAGTGTGATTCATCACTCCAGAGAATACGTCTCCATCGCTCTAGAGTCAAGTGGTGGCGTGCTTTACACCACTGCATCAAACACTTCGCACTGTGCTTGATGATGTAAGGCTTAGATGCAGCTGCTCAGCCATGGAAATCCATTCCATGAAGCTCTCTACACATTGTTATTGAGCTAATCTGAAGGCCACATGTAGTTTGGAGGTCTGCAGTGACTGACTCTGCAGAAGTTGGCCACCTCTGTGCATTTTATAAACCTATGACCATGGAAGTGATTGCAACACCTGAATTCAGTGATGTAGATGGGAGACTGAATACTTTTAGCAATATAGTGTATATATCTCTTCAAATAGATTGAATTAATAACTAAAATACTTGAAAAAAATTAAAATATAATGAAAATAAAATGCACTGCTCAGGAACAAAGATTTAAAATGCAACAGCGAGCTCGCTCCTCTGAAACAGCTGGAGCTTCACTTGAGAGCCAATTAATTCCTTTCTTCTGTCAAGGGGATTGACCCGATGAGCAGAATTGAATAAACACATCCTTTCTGTTCTTAACCTTGTGTTTAAATGTTACGCTTCTTTTCCCCAGCCATAATCCACTCTAGGACTGAATTTACCTCTATTAAGACACTTTGAAAGGTGGACATGAAAACTATTAAGCAGAACTCTTGCATGCTGTCTCACTTACTGCTGGTATTTTTAATAAGCTAGAGCATATCAGTCCATCTGACCTTTATCAAGTATGCAGGCAATACTCCTGCATTCTTATATATTAGTATATACACACATAGTCAGATTAATCATCTGAGGCAACACTGCACACATGTGTGCCTTTAGTTTGTCAGTAGCGTCAACAGACTCATGAATGTGATAATAATTATTGTGACAGCCATATAAATTCAGGGCAAACAAACATTATTATTCAGTTATACATCCTCTATCTTTTTTACATTTGAATCATAAAGAAAATATAATATTACAGAGTATTCCCCTGAGTGACGCTGGGCTTCTCGTCTCTTCGTGTGACTGTCTCTATACCCTTAGTTGGTGTTAAAACAAGTTCAATACCAAAACATTAAGGGAGGTCTCGCAAAAATTAGCAGTTTTATGTTCACTTATTCCATGTTTCAGTTTTTTTATGGTTTCACTGATGTATCGTCAACACAACCTGATCAAGAGGATGTGCAGGTGATCACACTTTTAACTGACTGACTGTATATTAGCAATAGGCACAGTTCCCACATAACTAATTTCCATTTTCAAGAGGAATTAAGAGAGTTTGGTCAACTAGATGTCAAGTTGTTTTGTTTTTTTTCCTCTGAACACAGTCATTATGGATCAAATGGTCTCTTAGGCTTCACTCACATTTATACACAAATGTGGAAAAACAAAGGTGCTTACTAACTAGTCTAAAGCTGTGTAATTACCATGTTATGTGTTTTTTGTTTAATTTGCATAAAACATAATCCTTAAAAGATTCATATTTTCCTTTTCCCTTGAATGCTTTCACCCAGTGCCTTAACTTTCTAAAGACTTTTCTGGTTGCAAGATATCTAAATGGTCATGATAAACTATAGAAACTTACAGCAAATGTGAAAATCAGCAAAACCCCAAAACTTTTGATTGATCATGTTCAATATTTATCATCAGTATAATAGCCTTGGGGGACATGAGTACCTAGGTTGGCTGAACAACTGGCCAAGGTCAAAGTTGAGCTTGGAAAAAACATTTCAAGAAACCATACAGAGTAATATATCAAATGAAAGTGTTTGGAAAGAGCTGTAAACAATATAGTTTTTCAATAGGACGCCCTATGATTCCACAATGACACTGCAAAGTCTTGAGTTTTCATAGCTTATGGAAGCCAATTACAGCCAATTTTGCTCCAATCATAAGGATAAAGATAATAAAATTCACTATTTTAGTATGTAATGCTTCAAGGTCATAGGTCAAAGGTCAGAGTCACATGAATTAGAGAATGTTAAAAAACAGGCTGACGTCAGCATGTTATAATAAAAACATTAAAAAACATCAGAGTTTCAGTATAGCCTTTGCACTACAGCGAGGTGTTGCATTCCCTGAGTGCCCTTTTAAGTATAACAGTAATAAATTACTGCCTGTGTCTGTTATAAACACCAGTTCCATGAGAGCCATAAGGTTTGAACCAGACACATAACAATGAATCTTGTGGTTCAAGCCCACATCTATTCACAAAAAAAGCAAACTGCTGGGAGGCGTCACGTGCACCATTAAATCATTGCTCTTAGATTTATTAAGCTTTGTGCCAGCACGATTCACGATTCAAATGTTGAGCGACCCACCTGGTTCTGAATGTAAGCGTGGAGTCTTTCGAGCATTCCCTCACAGGTGTACTCGTACGGCAGGAACGGCTCCACCTGCAGACACACGTGCGTGCACAGATGAGCAAACAGTGGACAATAGCATGCGCGCATGGCCGCAAAGCCAAGTCGTAGTAATTACAGCACCCCGAGCATCTGATAGTTAATCACAGTTGACACATTCATTAGTGTAATTGTGAAAGGCCTATATCACGGCACAAGCCTTGCATTAAAATCAACGACCTAATACATCACAGGTGACAGCTTTGAAAATTGATTTCATTAATTTTCGTGATGACTACATCAATATGTCAAACAATGGATTAAACCGACATCGGACCACAGGTCACGCGGCACTGAGACGGCTGTTTTGGTGACTTCTGGATCCTTTGGGTGCAGTTAATAGTGTTGCTGTAAAGACCTGTCAATCACTGTCAGATTGTTTTCTTAAGGCACGCCATGCATAAAAACTCAAAAGAGAACACTGATCAATAGCTTTCCCTTCTTTCTCATATTTGATGCAGGCAGGGTCATAGGGAACTGATGGGAATAATGACTGTAGGTTGGAATCTTTGGAGACGGTGTTTATATCAATAACAGCATTTTTGAGGCTGACTGTGGATTGAACACATGACTAATTATAAAATATATCGGGACAGAACAGATTCTGCCGGTATCCCCGGTGTAGAAACCTCTCAGAATGTCTCCCTGTGGTATCTGAAGTGAGATCTCACTGTTTACCATCAGGCCACTAAAGCACTCAAGCTTAAATTGATAAATGGCTCCTTTTAGCGTTGTGTTCCTTTTAGCGCTCTCTTATTACTTTATTTCATCTGAGTTTAATGAAATGTATCTGGCACTTCATCAGCTATTCCGCAATACAATTTGCCTTTTGGGCATCTTTACATAATAGAATCCGAGTCGGACCAAAAAAAAAAAAAAAGTTTCATAAAGTGTGATTTGAATTCAACCGTAGGAAACATTCTTTATGTGACTGCACATTTAATATACCTAAACTGAGTGAAGCGGTTGGTCACAAAAAATGGGAGCAACATTCATCATTTCACACCATTAAAAGTGACATAAAATGATGGCTTATCTGTGAGGCAAGTTATGCTGGTAGTAGGTACAGACAGGACAAAAAACACACAAAGACATTTGAGTATTTCTTAATTTCCACAAGGCACAGTACTATTAAAGTAACATTAAAGCTTAGCCAGCAGCTTTTTAAGCTATCTAAATCCATAACATGAGCTGCAGGAATATGAACAGGCCCCTAAAAAGCATTAAGCACTGAGCTGTCTGTGAATAAGCGTAAGTAAACTCACAATATGTAATCTACACAACCAGATGAGCCACACTAAATGCCATCTACACATGTAGCGTGCCTAATTTTACACTAAGCTCAGTGAGATGAGTCTGAAACTCTGCACGAACCGAAGAGTTATCCAAGTAATTGTATTACAAGGAAATGCTTTTACAAACACAGTAACTAGTTATAATTTAAGATGAACTGAATTTCCCTTTTCAGGTCATCTCCTAGTGCACCTCTGCACTCTGACTGCTTTCTTTAAAATCCTATTTTAGCCACTTGTACATGTGTATCTGCAGTTTTACCATCTATCTCAAACTTTCACAGGGTGCAAAAATTAAATTGTATGTCAAACTGACCTGACACTGCTAACAGGAGCCACAATTACAGCCATGACTGGGAGACCAAACAACGGTTTTCACTGAAAGAGCGCACAGCAGCACATCAGGTCAAGAGCTCCCTGCTTATTTATTCATTTATTTTTCTGACATTAATAGGGTAGCGCACCGTGGCTTTTTCACACTGTAAATGAACACGTCTAATTTTGCATCTTGAGCTGTGCGAGAGTACGAGCTCTCAGCTGAAAACAATTTGACTGTACTGTGTTTGAGCCACTGAGCAGCTCCTCACAGCAGAATAAAAATTCAGGAGGCTTTGGATACACCAACACAATCGACGCTCCTTAACCTCCCTACTCACCAAACCTAGACTATGTGACTGTCCCTTACTGCTTCAGCAAAAGAATAAAAATAGGATGACAACCTCTTTGTGGCTGAGAATGGCCCAGAGAGTTGCTGTCAGAGTCACTTTCAATCACAAGGTGATTGCATGACTTATCTGGTGGGAGGGAACCTGTCCCCAAATATGCCAATGCCTATTGCTATCAGGCAAAAGTTTGCAAATACTTGCCAATGAGCTCAACTTCTCTGCGATCCCTTGCTTTGCAGTAGGCGACTCGACTTGGCTGGTTGTCAGCTGGTTGTATTCTGTTTTTTTTCTTATATGAATGTGTTGTTACTGAGCATCTCTATAGTTTTAATCCAGTTAAATCGCCATCCTGGAAGAACTATCTCAGTTTAGGAATTTCAGAATATCCGTTTTAGATCTATGACGCTCTATCTTCATCTCTATCTCTATGTGAATTTCCGTGTATATAGCTGGAAACAGACTTTTTATTTTTCCCAGTTTATCCCAGTTAATCACCATGGTGTCATTATTGCAAGTAACTGACCACATTCAGTTGCAGACTGATCACAGACTGATAGCACACTGACCTTGTAGTTTTATCACAGTCTTGATGTCTTGAAGCGTTTGAAGAAGGCAGCTGACTGCGAGTGGTCTCAACAATTTCAAAGGCATCGAGATCACAAGTTTATTGCACAAAAATTCAATATTTTTAGCTGTTCAACCACTCTTTTCCCTAGTGTGACGGTTGCATTATGTAAAACTAAATTGAAGTTGGAGGTTCAGTGCTTTGTCAAATGTGCATCTTGGATCCACAATTCCATAAATAAGAAACCCTACACGACTGTTTGTATAATAAATATGAATCTACCACCCCGTTGTTAATTAAGCTTAGCAAAAAGACTCAAACAGGTGCAAACAACTAGTGAGGCTGAGCCACCTATGGGGGGGGGGGTCAATGTGAACAAAGGGACCTGTTGCCAGGCAACCAGTGGGGGATGTTACTGCTTCCTATCAAGGAATAGTCCGACACTGTTGAAAAATAGCAATTTTTGGCTTTTGTGTGCATAATAACAAACAAGATGTGATGTCTTAATAAGTAAACTTTTGAGGTGTTAGTAGGCAGATTTTGTGACAGAGCCAAGCTGCTTTTCAGTCTTCACGCTTGGCTGCTGGCACTAACTTCATATACATTATAAGGACATGAAAACTGCATCAGCGTTCCAAATCTGATTCAAGTATATTACCCAAAATACCACACTTTTAAAAAAAGTTATGAAACACATTTTGGAGTTCTCCTAAAGTGTTTTGTTTGATGGGTTAGTAAACAGATTTTTTTTTTTTTAACTTCCATTTCGACCCGTGTCTTATTAAATATGTAGAGGGTAAAAAAAAACAAAACAACCAAACATCCATCTGCTTCTGCTTATCCTTTTCAGGGTCGTGGGGGCGCTGGAGCCTATCCAGCTGTCTCAGGGCGAGAGGCATGGTACACCCTGGACAGGTCGCCTCTGCACAGAAAGACCCCGGCCTGATGGTGGAATTGAACTCAGAACTTTCTTGCTGTGAGGTAACAGTGCTAACCATGATGCCACCGTGTCGCAAACAAAAAACAAAAGCTGTTTTCTTCTGCTCTTTCTTTTAAATTTTTAACTGAAACTCCCTCATCTTATGTGATTAGTGTTGGGGTTTTTTTTGTCCCCCTAGGACTTAAAGCATTTACCAATACCAAAACTGGTACTTTATTTTGTCTCTATCAGCAGGCAACACAAGGTCTGCTTAACACACCTGACAGGTAGAGGCACTGCGAGATGCTTGGCAGTAGCTCTGTGTTGTTCTGGTGACAGATTGAGCACAGTGCGATTGATTAATAAGATCTGCTGTGGACAATGTGTACTGCCGGTGGGGCTGGCCTCTGGAACGCTGCCACGTAAACTCAGGTGTGGGCACAGTTTACCTACTGAGCCGCTCAATATCTCAAGCAATTAGGAGTGTGGAGAGCAGAGCGGGAGCCAGCTAAGCATTTTGCTGTAACATCGGATGCCATGATTAAGAGCTCTATTAAACTCAGAGGGCTTCAAAAGCGGGTCAAACCCCACTGTGAAGTGTGCAAGAGTAAATTATACTTTCACCTCAGTATGCTATTATGCAGCAGTGAGTAGCATGGGGGACTACAATATAAGAAGACCATTATTTTGTTGAATGAGTGCTGTTAAGATTGGATGGCAAACACACACACATCCACAAAAAAAATGAACGCACATTGATCCTCATGATTTCACGGATGGTTGCGTCAAACTCCTCGGAGTTATTGAAGTCAATAGTGATGACATGCGGTCTGCCAATGTACTGCTCCGCGTAGGGATGCTGAGAGGATACCTGAGGGAGGCACAAGTGGAATATATTAATAATCTTTCTGGCAATAAACACGGCTAAGATCAGACAGCATTACTGTCTTCTGTATATTTTTAAAAAGTCAAACATTGTGAGTTTCTACCTCCCTCGATGTGGGCTTCCCTCTGAAGAACTCGTGATTGAGAGAGCTGTGAGGAGGGTTAAACTTTGGCTGCAGGAAGATGCAGCCGTTGGCTATTGCCTCCAAAGGGGCGGGACCTTCGTACGGGAAGCCAAATCCGATGAATAACTAGTGCGGAATACAACAAAGATCAGCAGATTGTGAGTGTTTACACAGAGCTGCTCACACCCTGATCAGATCAATCCTTTTTCCAACTCTACAAAAGCAGGAAGCCTTCTCCAGTCCACTGGGATACAGAAACTGTGCGCAAACATTGACGCTTTTTCAGAGCTCAGAGGTGTCGGTATTGCAAGCGCACCTTGGCCTTTCTGAGGAGCTGCTGAAGTTCCTGCTGAGGCAGCAGGCCGTGATTCTTGACGAAGGCGGGCACCTCTGGGGGACGCTGCGCCTCATAGTACACCGTCCCGTGGATCTCCATGTGGCGGTGCAGGATTGCCAGAAATTTTTCCTTACCCTTGAACACAAACAAGAGGGAAGCAAAATGAAGCGCTTAAAGACAAGAAATGAAAAATGAATGTATGAATTATGAATTTGTCTGTGCAAACACTAAAAAAGGTGGGTGAACTGCATTTGCATTTAAATTATCATTTTTTTCCCCACAGTCCTTCAAATCCATTTTATTGAGTTTTAACTTAGCCTTGTTATCGGCACACGTTGCAGCTGGTTATAAGATTCCCTGTAACCTTTTTAAATATTTAGAAACTTTGTATAATTGTGAGGTTTTTTGTTGTTTTTTTTTTTTTTGTTTAAATGTTCAGTACATACATCCTCTGCTATGGTGTTATGCCCAAATACTTTGCACACCTTAAATCACTCAGATATGACCTTACAATTACACACACAGCAGCTTGGAAAAGGTAAGCCTAAAACCTAGATGTGTTACAGCGTCTAGAGTATCACCCCAACCTGAGCACAAGTACTGGTTGATGGAAATGAGGCTGCTAAAAGCAGACTAATGAGCCAAGTCTCTCCATACTAGTAGTAACACCATCACCTTGGCAACTAAAAATCACTCTGTACCTGTGGAATTTTAAAGGAACATGAAAGACTGAAAGCAGGGCGTACTGTATCCTCTGCGTTTCCCCGTGGGGATAATTTGCTTGAATAGTTTTATTGAGAAAAACTAAATTGGTTTATCTTAAAAAGTTTTTTTTCTGAGGGAATGTTATGAATAATTTACTAAAGCTATGTCTTTGAGGCATAAATCATTTATAAATGTCAACTAAGTGTCACTGCTCATTATTCATTCCAGGCTTTCTTTTTTTTTTTTTTTTTTTTAAAGCAATGAGGTGATGAAAACAGTTCCTTTTACAGAAAGTGATAATAATAACCATCAAAAAAATTAAAGCCTGCAGACTTGAAAGATGAAAAGGTTTGCGGTTTAATCTCTCACTCACAACTGCAGCTGTGGGCGACTTGTGAGTTCAAACTGTGGCCGGCTGTCCCGATTAAAAATAAAGTGAACTGACAAAACTTCAGTTCTTTATTCTTTTCAAATTTAAATTGATGAATTTCATAGGATGGTATATTGCATGTCTCTGCATGTTTAAAATATATTGGAAGAGATTAGAGTAATATACAAAAGGTCCTTAGCAAAATATTTCTTCATATTTTGCTTTCAAGGCGCCAGACTTTCTTGTACTATTGTGTTATTGAGCAATAGTTCTCCAGGATTTCTGAAGGTCTTTCAAAGTTCTTCTTTGGACATTGGCTGCCTTGTAATTTATTTTCAGTCCAGTCCTTGTAGCTGATCATTTTCAGAACAATATTTTGTTTTTAAGCAAATGAACAATGATCTCTGAATCACTGAAACATAAAAAATGCACTTAAATCAAGAGATGAACCCATGTTGTGCTTAAACATAATAGACAACTTGGCAAACAACCAATTTTAAATCATATCTTTTGTTACTGGTGGCCTGTTGTATGAACACATAGTTTGTTCCCATTTCTTTAATTGAATTTAAAAAAATGCAGTGACAACAGGGTGATTTCCAAACCAGGTAAAACTCAACATGGTGTGCAAAGTGTCCTTAAAGAAAATCTGATGAAACTTGACAAGTAGAGGACAAAAGAAGACATTGCAGGCTAAATTAAACTACGAAGAGTATGTGAAAGTCATGTCCTTTCTCCAGCAGAGACCTGACACAGGATCTGAGACACACAGACATCTGTTGATTCATTTACTGTTCACTGAAGCCTCATCAGAAATGGTCTCAGTGGAAGGGTGAAAAGACTGAGGCAAGTCAAATTACACAAGAACTGGACTGAAAATAATCAGTATATAAGGATGTGGTCAGGAGGTACAGCAGTGAGTGTCCACAGCCATCTATCAAACACAGGGGAGCTTCTGTCATGGTTTTGGCCTGCATGTCAGCCAGTAAGGATCTGACTGAAACTGATGCAATTATTAAAACAGACATGATCCATCATGCAGTAAGAGCACACCTGAAGAGAAAAACAAACAATGGACTATCAGTCATGGATTGGCTTCCCTAGAGCCTGGGCCTCAACAATACTGAAGCAGTGTGAGATCACGATGACAGAGAAGAGAACAAAAAGCAGCCGAGATCCAAAGAAGAGCTTTGAATGTCCTTTAGGAAGCCTGGGGAACTATTCCTGAAGACTGCCAAAAAGAGCTCAGACTGTGTTGAAGAATAAAGGCAGTCATACAAAATATTGACTTTGCCTTATATACTGTACTGCTATGTATGGTTGCCTGTTTCAATAAGGCACTGTAGCTCTTTCCTATTCTCCTAGCAAATTCTAAAGAAATGCAGGCTGGTTCAAGACTTTTGCACAGCACTATTTACTGGCGTTGTTCATTTTGAAATGATTTCTGCAGAAATGGCTCTTTTACAGCAACTTTTGGCAACATAAAGTCTAGGAAGAAGACTTGATTTAAATTTGGCATCGAGTTAAGTAAAAAAGAGGTCTACTTACTTGAAGCTGTGTGGAGCCATCAAAGATGCATCATGAAATGACAGAACAGCACAGAGCGACACCACAAGCAAGCAGGGGAGAAGTGAAATGAGGGAGGCCAGTATGGAGCAAAAAGAAAAGCAAAGCATTAGTCAAGCTTCTTCTCATAGAACCTTTAGAAGTCCAACTCTCTAAAGTGAACCTCAAAATTGAGTTGGAAGAAGAGGCTGTTCTCAATGAGGGGGTTTTCTCTGTCTGGGGAGATTCCAATACTACTGGTTCCTACACAGCAATCTTTCTGTTTCACAAATCTTACACTGCAACTCAAGTTGTTCTGAGAAAACAAAGGAGCGCCATGGCAGTGTAGGTACAAAAGCTGCAGCCAGACTCAAGTAAAACAAACCTTGAGGGAGGCTGCAACACGCTTCAAAGTTACAGAGAGAAGGAGCAGCCTTGGCAGCAGCTCGGAGGGAAAATTTACTCTAAACAAAAGCTATTGTTCATGCAGCATCACACTTCAGGCCTGATTCCTGGAGGAGGAAATTGTTTGCAGGAAATGTAAAACCTAGTGGGCGTTTGACAGAAAAAGGAAAGCGATATTTAGAGGTTCTAAAAAAGTATCATATTTTGGAGTTTTATCAAATCTGAAGTGCTTCCATTATACAGTGTAAAATATATTTCACATTTAGGAACAAAAATTATTACATATTATATGTAATATTCTTTTTCTCCTCCTGTGGATTAGACACTTGCTATTTGTGCATTGATGCTTGTGCTGGATATACTGACCTTCCACATGTTGGCTTCTTTGCCATATACAACAGCCATGTTTTTAACCTTGTTCTTCTGAATATTCAGTCTCTCTGTCTCATTCAGCTCCTCTGCCACAAAACCCATAAAAGAGTTGTCTGGAGTGTGGGCTGCCAAGGACAAACAAAATAATTGGCAATACAGTGTTTCAAGTCCATTACAAGAGTCAAACAAATAAATAAAAAGGTAGCCAAAGTGCAGCTGCTGTGAAGATTTGTGGTGCTGTGCACGTGGACGGTACAGAACAAAAGAGCGCGGCAGGAATTCAGGGGAAGCGAAGCTCATTGTTTTTCTCAGTAATTTGGTATTACATTAATCTGGTGGACTAAAGGGAAACGCAGGAAATGGTGCACTCGCTGGGGTTGAGGATGCTTCTCTTGTATGATGCTGTTAACTCCTGATCGGGCGACTTGATGAGTCACATCTGCGCAGTCGATGATGACAGTGCAACTTCATTATTTCAGTAAGCTGCACAAAACCGCTGCTATAATGTCCCCACAGCTGTCCGCTTTCAGGAAGTCAAGCAGCATGAATGCTAGCAGTCACAAAGGAAGTCTGCTGCAGCGGGGATTTGCAAAGGAACTGTATTTTTCAGAAACTCAATTAAAGCTGACAACTTTTGGTATAAGACTTTGTGATAACAGCAAGTGTTTTGGCTACAGACGGTTTTGCTCATTGCCACTGAATTAATTGGAGACAAACATCAGAAAGTTTCTTTTGCTACAATTTTCACCAAAAGTGTCATGAATGTGCGTGTGTGTGCTTGTGTTTTTGTGGGTGTGTCTGTGTGCATCCCACACAGGAGATATTACACATCTGTGCAGGCCCAGCTGTACTGATTAGTTTCCTGCCTGCTGCTGTAAAGGCTCGCCTGTGACAGCCTGAGGCCTTTATTAGCTCACAGTGTGCTCACACTTTAAGTTTAAAACATTAACTCACTGGACACTTTATTAGGTACACCTTGCTAGTACTGGGTTCGGCTCACTTTTGCTTTCTGAACTGCATTAATTCTTCAGGGAACAGATTCAACAAGATCCTGTAAACATTCCCCAGAGATTTTTGTAGTGTAGCCTCAGTTTTCTGTTCTTAGCTGACAGGAGGGGCATCTTATGTGGGCCCATGTGCTTCAAGGTTTGATGAGTTGTGCATTCAGAGATGCTGTTGTGTATACCTTGGGTGTAACAAGGGGTTACTTAAGTTACTGTTGCCTCCCTATTAGCTCATAGCAATCTAGTCATTCTATTCTAACTTCTGCCATCAACAAGATATTTTGCCCTGGAGGACTACTGGATATTTTCTCTTTTTTGGACTATTCTCTGTAAACTCTGGAGATGCTTGTGAAGAAAAGTCCAAGTAGAGTTACTGCCATGTGATTGGTTGATTAACTATTTTACGGTAACAACAAGTTGAACAGGTGTATCTAATAAAAGGTTCATGAGTGTATATATCACACACATATGTGCATCAAAACAACTTAAAGCATCTGTAAATTCAAGCAGACGTTGACTTTAGATTCTCAATCTCAGTGAGAACAAAGATCGTAGAGAAATAAGCAGCCCACATACGGAACATGGTCATGTACTGCTGGCCATGAAGGTTCCAGTAACCCCAGTTCGTCCTGTAGCCATGCAGAGTTGCATACTCCTCGTGGTTGTAGGCAGGCTCTGTACCGAAGGTATCAATCACTCTTATGTGGCATCTGGGACAAAATAAGAGATACAATTAGCCTGAATTAGAACAAAGCTGTCTCTTGCATTTATTTGTCTCCTCTAGCTGAGTGAAAAACAATACATTTAGCCTTTGTACTTTGCCAGAAAAGCACATGTGCATACAGTGAGATTGAGTCTAGAGAAACATGGAGAAAAAAAAATCTAATTTTGAGTTATGGGAGCTAGTCTGAGTACTCTAACACAGTCTGGGTGTCAGAGTCTTGGTTTGTAAAGCTGTCAGTAGTGATAGATGTCCACGTCCCCAGCCATCACCCCCAATAAGCAGAGATCACACACGCCTCAAGGTGAGACAATAGGAGCTTAAATAATTGACTTGTTTTACAGCCACCACAGGACACGCTGCTGTAACAGATCATGATATGGTATTGGTCCATCCTGGCCAGAATCTGAAGAAATAAATTTTAGGGCGAGGCTTTTTTTTCCATGTGCAGGGCTTTGACTAGAAAATGCTTCAGGTTCTCTCTGATAATGTCAAAGCAGCAGTGAGTGGATAAACATTACACCACTTTGACTGCATCAACAGAAAAACATAAAATAATTATTGTCCTCTAAGATCAAACTAAAATAGAACATTTAGCTAACAATGACAAGTTAAAGAGGAGAAAATTACTCATCAGCACTTTATTCGGTGTAAATATTCACACTGGGAAGTGGAAGAAGCAGTTTGATGTAATGAAAGAGGAGACGTTTTATCAATAGCTTGCATCTCTAATCAGTGTCAGGGCTGGAGAGGCAATCAAAGTATTGGCCTGTCACTTTGTCAGGAGAGGACTATTGGTCGATCAGCCGACCTTGAACTGATGCTGACTGGAATCAGCGTAGGCTTTTGCTGGTGTATTTGAGAATTCTCAAAATGCAGCAGAATCAACATTCATTGCTGTTAAATGTGTCTGGGTGCTACCCACTTATTTTATAAATACAATACCCTTGTCCTCTTATGCATTCAGAGTAAAATATCGGATGAAAAAGCCTAGACGATTGTCATCATTTACATACAACTATAGCTTGAGAGTTTTGTTTTTGTTTCCTTTTTCATTAATCAATTTTGTGACGAAATTTGCAATTTGCATTGAAAGCTGTTCTTTTTATCGCCTGTTTGGTTTAAAAATTGAGGATTCACTTGTATACCATGACTGCTTCAGCGCTGCAAAGCTGGAAGACAAGGACAAAAACTTTACCAACTGCATTTACTGTCCTTTGATGCTCTGCTGAATTTGTACGTTTGTCACTGACAAAGAAATGGACAGTCTCTAATTTTATGGCAGTTTGATTTTAATGGAGAGAGGCAGAATATCAAAAAATTCAGAAAAAAATGAACATTACATAAAAGGTATACATTGATTTGCATGTAATTTAAATAAGTATTTGATCCCCAAACATAACATACCTTAGTACTTGGTGAAGAAACCCTTGTTGGCCAGCACAGTGGTAAAAAAGTTTCTCACCAGGTTTGTAACCATCTCAGGAGGGATTTTGGTCCGCTCCTCTTTACAGAAGCTCTCTAAATCTCTTAGATTTCTTTGCTGTTGCTTGGCAACTCAAAGCTTTAGCTCCCTCCACAGATTTTCTAATGGATTAAGGTCTGGACCTTAATGTGCTTCTTCTTTAGACACTCCTTTGTTGGGTCATTGTTCTGTCTTCTGTGTTGTGGCTGATGGGAGGAGGTTCTCATCCAAACTTTTCCATCTTATTTTGGCCTCTCAATACAGTGAAGTTATCCTGTACTCTTAGCAGAAAAACAGCCCCAAAGCCAGTTTCCACCTCCATGTTTGATTGTGGGGATGGTGTTCTTTGAGCCATACTCTGCATTTCTCTTCACGGCAGATCGAGTTGATGCCAGCGAGCTTGATTTTGGTTTCATCTGACCACAGCACTTTCTCCCAAGTCTAAGTCATTTAATTCACTCCCAAACTTAAGATGGGCCTGTTGATGTGCCTTCTTTAGCAGGGGAACCATGTGCGTGATGTAAGATTTCAGTCCATTACAGCGTAGTTTGTTACCAACGGCTGTGGTCCCAACTGCCTTTGGATCAATAACAGCTCCTCCAGTTTTGGACTTATCCACCACCTTTCAAATGATCATCATCACCACAAGAAGCAAGATTGTGTATGTACACCCAGGCCGAGGGTGACTGATGATCATTTTGGGTTTTTTCCACATTTCCAAATAATCGCACTAGTTGTCATTTTCTCACCAAGCTTCTTCCTGATGGTCTTGTAGCTCATTCCAGCCCCGACACCCTCTGACAGGTCTTTGGTCTTGCCCGTGTTGGTGTATAGCTTTTAAGTAATTAGCTTCCACTGGATTTTTTGTTGATATTCTGTCTCTGTCCTTGAATGAAAACTATGATAAAAATTTGAGACTGTTCATTTCTTTGAAAGTGAGCAAACTTACAATTTCAGCAGGGGATCAAATAATTATTTCCCCCACTGTAGGGAGTGAACCCGGGGTTCCTTGATCGCCGTTTAAATTTCTGTTAACCAACAGGAGACCCCCCACCCGCCTGCCCTCAGATCTTGGTAAATAAATAGAAATTAATATTTTGATAGACACAGAAAAATAAAGCATAAAGAACTGACTTGTGCTTCCTCAGTGAAAGACCCATGAGCTGCTTCATTTGCTGCAAACCATGGTAGTCTGTGTAGATGAGGTCAAAGGGCAGAGGTCCTGTCAGGGGGCAGCTTCCTCTTCCTGGAGGTACACCCAAAAACCTGCACACAGGTCAGATGGGCTTTCATCATCACACTGAGCCAAACAAATTAAAACCCATGAGAGTTGGCACAAATAACAAAGTCTTGGACATTTCACCAACACTATCCTGTAGCTAACCGCAGCATTTCTTCTGCTGATAAGTTAGTTTGAAATGTTTTCCAATATTGCCTTCTTTCATTATGTTTTCCTGTGATGTATTTTTTTTCCTTTCAGTTCTCTGAAATTCTCCTTTGTGTTAAAGTATCCTTGCTAACTAAACTAATCAAAAAATAATAAGAAGCCGGCTCCCAGAAAGCACTGCAGCTCCAGTAATATTCCTGCAGAGGAAACTTAGAGCTTATAAGACGAGAAAAATGTGTGTATGAGTGAGAGGAAGAGAGAATGAATGAAAGAGCCCAATCACGTCGTGAAGCATGTCAGTGCTCTCAGTGAGACGGCGCAGCTATTCAAGCATACAACAAAGAATTTAGCACTACCAGGGAGCAACGTCTCGCGGTGGGGAGCCACCCAGTTTGTCTGCAGGCTTGTTCCAGCTCACACACCAAAGCAAACACCACATTCATTTGACACCTATGAAGGGGTGGGTGCATTACGCATGTGCAATCTGCCATGCTCATGATGATGAGGGGCTTCAGATCTTTTACCTTCAGCCTTAACGTGCACACCTTCTGTCTGTATTTTTAAATGTCTGCACCACATTAAGATGCCTGTCATTCTGCTAATCTGCAGCTTGATCAGCCTTGATATGAAAAATCTGCTGCCTGAATATAAATAAATAAAACACAAAAATCAGGCTTAAATAAAATCGGAGAATGGCAATTACAAAAGAGCCTTTTGGAAAAGGAAAGACAGAAGATGTAAATTTGGCGTCTGCTATCACAAAGTGCTATCTAACTTCAGAGCACCCGGCTTTCAGCTGGGATCAAGGTTGCACTTTGTTCGAGAAAAAAAGCAATTAAGCGCGCCTATTTTCATTACAAAAGGAAAGATCCATTTCGTCAAATTTCGGCAGTTCTGAAGACCGACGCCACAGTACAAAACAGCACCGAAGAAAAAAAAAAAGAAAGTGTAATTTTGATGTGAAGATTTGTAAAATCATCTGTATACTAAAGAGAGCTCACTGCCTGTCAAGATAATGTGACATGAAACCATCTGAAGGCAGTTTGCTGAGAGAATAAACTCTGGTATAAAAGATACTCGGGTATGCATTCTATATTCATCCCAGACTAGAGACACACACACACACACCTACAACCATAGATATTAATTGCATGGAGGTTTACCCTCACCTGATTCATAACTTCTGTTGAACCAAACCTTTAAAGCAAAGATTGATTTGATTAAAATTCTAAATATATCTTTTAAAATGAAATGGTACAATAGAATAAAACTAACCATTCACCTTACAAATGTAATCAGATCAAGTTTTGACACATTTGTCTCTTGAATTCATCAATAATCCTGTTCAGCTTTATATTTGTTACAGTCCAGTGAGACCAGATTTGTCTTGATTACTTCTGACAGATATATTTGAGAACAAAGCATAATGAGACAAAAACTTGTCTATTTTATACACAGACATTTTAATGCTCAGTCCTGCAGCACTAATCCATCTATTCAGATTGCAGGGAAGAAGCACAGAATCACAGATTTCTCTCACCCTTGCCACCTCTTTCAGTCATCCATCCAATCACCAAGTTGTTCCCAAGCTAGCCAAGAGACAGTGTGTCCTGTGATCGCTCTGGGGCATTCTCCCAGTGGGACATGCCAAAAAAAAAATCTTTGAAAGCGTTTAGGAGGCATCCTAATCAGAAGCGCGAACAACCTCAACTAGCTCCTCTAGCTGTTTTGCAACAGATAAATGTTAAAAGAAATTTAAGTCATTATTTGGTTAAATAGCTCTGTGATGCAATGGTGACATTTAGTCATCCTTTGAGGATCGTTGTTAAAGGGGGCGCCTGTCTCCCTTTCAGTAAGTAAGTAAAATATTCATTTATGTATGTTCACCCCGTGTCTGTGTGGGTTCTCTCCGGGTACTCAGACTCCCAAAGACATGCAGTTAGTGGGGTTAAGTTAACTGGTCATTCTAAAATGGCCCAGAGATGTGAGTGGTTGTCTGTCTGACCGCCCTATGGCAGCTGGGATAAGCTCCAGCATAATCATCACTTCCAGAGAACTGTTGTTGATGCAGGACAGTTTATGTTTTATACATGATTCCCTTTGCTGTGGTTCGCCAAGATGAACTCTTTCCTGGCACAATCATTTCTCTGGGCTTCATACTGGTATGCGCCTTCTGGCTCCAAATGCAATCTCAACAGATGAAAGGAACATAGATGCAGGTTAGAAACCCACTAGCCTTTTATGTGCCATCAAAAGAAAATCGGAAACACCAGAGCAAGCGGTCGCCCCTGTCAGTCAGTCAATAAATTACTTCTGTACAACTCAATATGACGGCACTAAACACAAAACATTTTCTCAGAAGTAGTGAAATGCACGTGTATGTGAAGACCAATGAATAAAAATCCTTTAATTTAAAGCCCACCTACGGTCAATGGCAAACACACAAAATGCAATCTTTAAGATTTAAACAATAATAAGCATCTCAAAGCTCTTTCTTCCTACATGTCTTCCTACAGGCATCCTACATGATGCCTGTCATCAAAGTGAACAAAAGCAATGAAAATCTATTTCTAAAGATCAGTGTGTGATTAAAATGGCACTAAAAAAAACCCACTGAAGTACCAATAAAAGGCTGACCGGTCTGGTGAAACAAGTTTTAAGCATTTCTTTGAGAAAAAAAAAAATTGTTAGCAGTTGGAGTCAAATCCATGACCTTACATTTCACCATTCTTTTACTACCTGGCTCAGAAGCAAATAATGCACAACGCAGAATACACACACACACACACACACACACACACACAAATACCTGCAAAACAAGAGCCATCGATCTCTCTTTGGACAGAGAACATATTTAGTCAGCACGGCAGCCTTGTGGAAACCAGCGTGGCAGCTGGTTCCTCAACAGTGGACGGGAATAATGAGCAGGAAAGGGTCAGCCAGCGATACTTAAACTGCAGTTTCATCAGTCGATGATACACACCCAAGCAAGTTGGTGCTTACACAAACAAAAGGCTGTTTCACTAAAGCTGTGTTTTCACTCTATACTCCTTCAATTGAAGTATGCAGCCCGGTGGATAGAATCCACCAAAACCACAATCAGGCAACAAATGTACAATAAAGTAAACTTTTCAGATACTAAATAGATTGTGAGGCATTTCACAGATTCATGAAAGGCAAGAGAGAGCTGAGGATGATGTCTATAAACATGACTAACACACAATGACAATAACAACATAAAGCTTGATCACAGGTTCACTCATGAAGATCCGTAGCAACTCGTCTGCCTGCGATGCTGGTTGTTTGAGCTGCTTGTCTATTCGGTGTCAGACTTCATTTCATCACTTCCTACCAGTGTAGGTATCTGACCATGTTGACCCTTTTTTAAAAGAGATTGCTTGGACTTTTGGACAAGGAATGAACCAAAATTCATCTTCATGTTTCTTAAACGGCTACAGGAAATGTTCGAGTGTAGTGAGGTTCTACTGCATGGATTTCTCCTCTTTCCTCTGCATCATTGCTTTACCTAACAATATAAAGTTCCTTGAGACAACTGTTGTTGTCGTCATTTGGCGCTATATAAATAAACTGAAATGAATGGAAAATTTTCCCTGCACTATGAGTCATAATGTGTTCAGTAAAAACATGAACACAATCTGTTAGTTCATGTCTGACCTTCCGTGTGGCTTAGATGAAAATCCAAGTAATTTAAAAAAAAAAAAAAGAAAAAGAAAAGAGAAGAAAGAAAAAAAAATACACACACAAATGTTTCTCTGCATTTTCCCTGGTGCCACAAATCTAAACATTAATGCATTTCTATGGGGCTGTATGTATAAGATCATATGTATATGAGAAACTAATGACCTCAATTTCTTCCTGAGGCATCTCCGTACACATACATACAGTACATTCTTGCTTTAGCAAGAGTGGACCATTATTATAGCGTTAGGTGTAATCAAAATAAAAAGTAGAGCATTTCAGACTTTGTATATCATCATAATTAGAAGCAGATGTGACTGTTTATTTAAGGAACATTTCAAGGTGTGATCAAAAGCCTCGACTGATGTCAACCTTCCCAAAAATGGACCTTTACAGACTACAGTGGAACTAAACACAAAGGACCGTCCTGATGCATTCTGGGAGACTGAAGAAGTCACTTGGATGAGTGACGAAACGTTTCTCCCACAAAAAACGCTACGTCCAGATGAACAGATTAAACTTTTGGAGGTAAACACAAAGGAACTTAACTGAAGTTAAACGAGTCACTTCCTGAGCTGTGAATCTACATTATTTGTTAGACTTAAGACATTAAGTAGATTAGAATACTGTAAAACTAATAAACTCCATATAAATGTTGGGGACGTTTTCCTCAACATTTCTCCATAACAGTAAATTTTGTATCATTCTTATTTGAATCTATGTGGTCATGAAGTGTATATTTTTTTAATATTGTATTTCTACTGTATTGTGTTTCTAAAATTTATTTATTTTTAATCTGAAGACTCAAATAATTATTAAGAAAAATCTGCACTGCTACTCAAAACTTAATAGCTGTTCTAAGATCAGCACTGTTAAGAGGTAAAAACGAGATTTCTACTAAATATTTCTACTGTGCACATTAATGGCGTAAACTATCATAACCAAAAATAACTAAAAATTTACATTCATGCTATCAGAGCTATTTGACTGTACGTTAAAACTGTACATAAGCTTCTGAGTCTGAAAAGGGAAGCCAGCGCTGGAGCGTCTCGTACCTGCATTCTTTCTGACGGCCAGCAGGTTGCAAACAATAGTTCAATTAGTAGTACAAGCTTTTGGCTCCTTTGATCTATGACCTTAGAAAAAGCTTTTCTGATGAGTTTATGGACTTAGATCCTAGTTTCCACCTCATTTTGTACATTATAATCCCCTTTAGTATCAAAAATCTGAGTACATCATGGTAAAAATGGGTGTACAGTTTCTTTAAAGGTCTCAGTTAGATTTACCGTCACACCTGGTTTCAACATGGTGACAGCCAAAACACAAAACACACCAGCTCGAGGCTCGAATGAAAAGGTGGCTCACTCCATCGATCGTGGCTCAAGAGTTGGGAGTTCGCCTTGTAATCGGAAGGTTGCCAGTACGAGCCGCGGCTTGGACAGTCTCGGTCGTTGTGTTCTTGGGCAAGACACTTCGCCCGTTGCCTACTGGTGGTGGTCAGAGGGCCTGGTGGCGCCAGTGTCCGGCAGCCTCGCCTCTGTCAGTGCGCCCCAGGGTGGCTGTGGTTACAATGTAGCTTGCCGTGATTGCGTGTGTGAATGGGTGGATGAATGGGTGGATGACTGGATGTGTAAAGCGCTTTGGGGTCCTTAGGGACTAGTAAAGCGCTATACAAATACAGGCCATTTACCATCTTTTATCTAGTGAATAGTGAACATGCGCTAGAGCATGAAAATGAGTATCAAATTCCACGAAAAAGGCCAACAATCAAAATATTTCACTCTGAGGTAAACGTGGTGTGCAACTAGTCAACTAAACAACACTGCTGTCACAGGACCGTGCCCCTAGCATGAATTAAAACCGTGACATTAATTTTTACGCTATATAACAGCTACTACATACACACATACTGAGCCACAGATTTGCACGCTGCTTCGTGTGGTTTCACTCACCGGTACTTTGCATGAGTATGTCTCTTAGATTTCACTGCAGGAGTTTCAGTATGAATTACGGCCTGTATGGGCTCTCATAGTGTAATGCTGACATGCATTAATGTGAGAGCAGATGTATTACAGTGACTGAGTGCAGAGCTGTAGGTGAGTCTGCTCCTCATACATCCACTAATGCCGCTGCTGTTCAGAGGTTTAATTGGATATATGCAAATCCAGGGAAACTTTAAGAGAAGAGTAGAGGGATTTAAGTGCATTAACGGCCTAGGAGTGCGGAAATGAGAGTGCAAACATACTGTAACTCGCATACAGTACGCGCATTAGTACACAAACAACTCTCTCCATCTCCCTCACACACAAGATTAGAGGATAAGGCTGGCATTAGTTTTATCTTTTTTCATGATTAGCAGCAAATCCCATGAAAAGACCGAAGCCACCGATGAATTCCCCCTAAGTGCTGTCTGTGCAGCCGCGGTCTATCATATAGAGCTCCGCTATCATCACAAACATACACAACACAACATAAAACTAGATTTTGTTTAACACAATTTTGTTTCCACCTCATAAGCAGGCGGTACATCCATGAGCATGCTCAGTGACGCTTTCCTAATATAGAAGTATTCTTCAAATGCATTTGCAGTTATAGAAAATTGCATGCCACATTCTTCATAATGAAGGAATATGCACAAAGATGTAGATCACATCTGGACAACTTATAATTATAAGAAGGATAATATCATTTAAAAATAAGATCAAATAATCTCTGCATACATTGTTTTGCACACGCACAATGCATTTGAGCTGCACTGCAAAGAAGATTTGGGTTTTAATGGGCCACTCAGCTTTCATAGAGCACGAATAAGCTGTGAGATAAGGACGGCATAAAAGGAACACTGCAAAGTGAAGAACAAAGGTGCAAGACTTGCATAAATTTACTCCTCTTGACAACCACCACTGGGCACAATTTCTCTGTTGCACAGCTGGCCACTGGCACCATAACAAATCAACAGTTTGGGGAAAGGAAGAGAGCCAGAGAAACAAACGAGGGAAAGAGACTTCACAGTCACATTGTGCTACTTCTTAAAGGGTGCATATGTCCAGCAGGGAGGGGAATTGGCTGAGGCAGATTTTCAGACGCATATGAGGAGCCGAGCCTGCGAGCGAGGAGGTTGCCGAGGGCTGCAGGGCAGCTGGGAAGAGGGCTCACAGTGTGAGGGGAATGACATGGGCCACTCTCTCTGTAAAGCTGGCCTGGCAGAGGGGAATGGGGTCTGGCATGCTAATCAACCACTTGAGGCAGGAGGAAGGGACAAATACTCAGATGTTGTTTCTGTTATGATCATAAACAGCTGATGTGCCACTTTGATGTGCACTGTCTGAGTCAAACTTCATGTTCAAACGGCTAATGAAAATATGGTGGCTGTCACGGCACGTAATAAACACTTTCCTCATATTCATGTTGAACAGCTGTGTGAATGTATAAATATGACTTTCTATCCTAGTCTGCAAAAATAAAACTGTTAAACATCTGTTGTTGTTTTTTTTTTCTGGGGAAAATATCAATAATAAAAAACAGCTGAGTCCAAATCCTGCAGCTCACTTGTGGTTTCTCCCCATTTTAAATTTTTTTTTTTTTAAACCCACACTTTTTATTCTTGGCGTACTTTGAGCTGTCAAAATCACAAGCGAACGTATTCTTCTTGAAAGTGTCCTCGTGCTACAAAAATTATAACAGCCATGGATGTCTAGGGACATAAAAATCTGTGGGAAAATCTGTTCAAATCTGGTTTGGCCTTTAAAAAATTCAGTGAAAATATGTAACGAGAATTAACAGCTCGGGTTTCTAAGCCTCTGTTTCTTTGCAGGTTGCACTGATTTTTAACCTTGTCCGCATCAGTTGCCATCAGTTATTCATTTCATCCCATTAGATCAGGGTTGTCAAATTCATTTTACACTGATGTGCAATTTTAACAGTACGTCTGAGTTTTTTCTACCTAATAGAGAAATGCTGCTTTACTACATTGAGGAAATATGCCTGAAGTAGAAAAATAAATAAATAAATAAAATTACAGAAAAAGTTCTGGTAGCTGGAGGTTTTTGTTAATTCATAGAAAATGTTCTTTTTTATTGTGGACAAACTATTTAAAAAAAAGAAAAGTCTGTACAGTGAAAAAACATTTTAATGTTTATCTATCACTTAGTTACTTTAGTGCAGTATGAATGGCCATGGGGGACTTTATCAGGAGGACAAGCTGTAAAACTTATGAAAATACATTTAGAAGTCACAAATCGATGCCGTCCTTCACAATTTCCAGTGGGCCAGATTGGAGTCTTTGGCAGGCCGATTCTGGCCCACAGGCCTTATGTTTGACAATCGCTGCATAAGATGTAAGTTCAAATATCATATACATTTATAAGTTATGACCAAAAATGTGCCGTGTGAAATGACTAGGCCAAATTCTGAGCAGTTCACCTTTAAGCCCCAAAGAGTTTGGGACAAAAACCCTTAAGCCATAGCTTTTGTAAGCACAAATGCATGAAAACCTCCCAAAACCAAAACGGGAACCTTAAAAAAACTGAAGGTTCTGTCATAATCTAAATGAAGAAATATCTCACTATGGTTGCCAGACATTGGGGGGGGGGGGAAAGAGCTATTTTAATTTCCCTTCCTGTACCGAAGACAAATCATTATGATGCTATCTCACTGATGTCTACTCGGGCTATTTTTAACAATACTGCTGTATTGCCTTTGATCCTAAACCATAGAAACATCAATCAGAAAGCTGCTGGGTGAGAGTGCATCAGCACTTATGGAGAGGCACAACCTGAGACTGCAGTGTAACAGGAGGACGGGGTCTTTGCCGGAGCTTCGGAGACGAAAACGCTTTGATTTCAACTTTCTTATTTTACACTTCTGAATGCCCGCTCACGTCTGCCATTAATTCGTGTTTTCAGGGTAGGCTGCTGGATTACAGACACATTTGACCCTGAATTTGACATTTGTTAAATAATTTGAGAGGGTTAGCGATCACACAATTCAGGCACGTCTTCATGTTTGCAGCCAGGAACAGGGTGAAATTACCTGGCGGTTGTGTTAATGGGCTCTGTCAAGTGCACTACAGATCCAGATTAGACATAATTGATCTAGAAATGGCTATGCTTGGCATGAGCAGGAGAGCCTGAGAAAACAAACAAACAACACTGTTTCAGAAAGAGATGGACAGAGAGTGAATCGTCACAGGAGATGTGTGGCAGTAGCTGTAGCTGAGGTGTATATCCTGTGGGTGGAGGACAGGGAGTCTCTTTGAAAAAGCACACTGAAATATTGGTTTTCTTCAGATTATCTCTGGATGACAACACTGCTTTGTCTGCTTACATTACCTCTCCACTCTGCTGACAGAAATTTCTATACCTGACAGTGTGTAGTTGTTTCCCCTGTTTTTTTTTCCCTTTCCCTCCTGTGTTTCCTAGCTCCTCAGGTGCCTAGACACCATGCTCTGTTGCAGGCTAATTACCTGTGTCGCTCTGGGAGGAGATGAGGGGAGATCCCCAAGCAGAAGAGACAGCTGTCTTTGCACCTCTCCAAGCTACTGTAGGGCCCTCCCCTCTGTGCACGACAAGCGCCAATGTTACAGACAGAAATCATGTCAAGGCCACTTCAGCCTCCACCTCAATTAGAGCAAATCCGGGGAGGAAGAGTGACAGAGACTGCATTTCTTCTCTTGTTCTTTTAGTAATAGTTGTCTCCTTTTAAATGGATACGCCTTTTGCTCATCTTTTCATGAGACAACCTCCTGCATCAAGGCTCATGTCTTGAATTAATCTCCACATTTTTATATTTCACCACTTCCAGCATGTGATTCTGCATTTACAATAAAGAAATGAGTAAAGTTCAATATGTATTTCATTTCTATCATGTGGACTGTTTTTATCTCAATGTGCTTTGGGTGCAGACTAAGCTGCTATCTCTCTGCTGAACTGGACGAGATAACCTTTTTTGACGTTGCCTTTTAGAGCATTTTTAATGCCACCATCTGATAAGGCTTGCTTTGTGTTTAATTGTGTTAACAGCCGACATTATTATTAGTTTTTGCATCCTAATTAGCAGATATTTGTGTTTGTGTGGTTGACCCGTGAAGTCTGTAGTAGAAATGGGAGTATGGAGCCAAGTATCAATAGTACTGATACCAGTGTTGCTATCGGTATCAGACTGATACTAAATTGAGCTCACTTAGGCGTGCTAAGTTATTTTTTGGAAATAGAAAAATACATACCTCAAACATGCCCACTGAAAAATAACTGGACCTTTTATTTGTAGCCTGTAGCATAATTAGGTTTACCCAAAGTGCTTTAGATCTTATCTTAAAACTGACTCCTTATACTGCCAAATTTTCATGTCTTTGTATACGTGTGTTTGGCTACTCCAACTTCCTTCGAAAGACTAGCATGCTAGGCTAACAGATGTTTCTAAATTGGTTAAAGGGCTAATGTTAGCTGGTGATACTGTAGCTAATGTTAGCATTTAGCTAATATTAGCTACAGTATCACCAGTTAACATTAGCTAATGTTAGCTAAATGCTAACATTAGCTAATGTTAGCATTTAGCTAATATTAGCTACAGTATCACCAGTTAACATTAGCTAATGTTAGCTAAATGCTAACATTAGCATGCTAACATTCTGATGGTGACAAAATTGTTTTGAAAATTTACCAATTAGCACTAAGAGCAACCTGCTAACATTGACTCAAAACTACACATGAAAAGTGTGACTGTCAAAGCTGTGAAAGGATAGGTACAAAAGTTCACACAAACCATCTGATATTTGAGATGTTTCAGTCACACTAACAGGAAGTGCTGATAGTGCCACACTGGAAAAGGCTTTCTTGTACTGCCAAGAGACCTAGGTAAAAATATCATTAGGATGATACGCACCCCTGCCACCTAACAAAGTCTAGATGATAATTATGAATGCCTGTGCCATCTGTTGTTCTCCCATCTTCTTGGATAAACATTAAGAGACAGAATACTTATCATTACAGAAGCAGGTTTTCAAAGTTATAATTTCCAGGTAGTCAATAATAAAAAACAACAGATAAAAAAAGATAGAATAATTACAGTCTATATATATTTATTAATTCAGCATCTACTCTTAAGAAGGAGTGATCAGTGCATCTTTCAACACAAAAGAAAAAGACCACAATGGAGCATCTGCAGGGAAAGTAAAGAAGCGTCTGCCTAAAAATGTACCATGGGAGGATAATTGATTTGTCTGAGCAGGCCAGTAAATGGAAGATGCCAGCCAAAGTCGGCACACAATGAAGCCACCAGAGCACGGATGTTGCTAATCAGTTGTGTGATACAAACCAAAAGCGGGCTTCCCACTGTAACTGAATTCCCAATATGGCTAATATGCCTATCAGAGAGAGTGCTGAACATATGCAACAGGCCTGTCCACATAAGCACCACAGCAGGCCATGCAGTGATATTAAGCTCTTTGGGTGGAAAAGAGGAGAGTAGGAAATGTAAATAGATCCATGCCTGAGGGAATCTGTGGGAGTGCAACCCACAACGATCTGTCAATTTAATAGCGTGTGGGAGAGTAAAAGTACGGAATGGAGAGAAATGTTCTCCTTTTCTGTTCATTAATCGTCACAGAAAGGGATTGATGGATGTTCGGCGTCTGTCATGGCCAAATTTTAAAGGCTGTGGAAATGGAGAGGGAGATCTAAAAATTGCCATATTTTGGGGAGTTGCGTCCAAGAAGCGCTAATTTCAGTTCTCCATTATCTTTTCTCAATGACTGACCATTTCATTTGCTGATTACTGAAATGGTAAAAGTTGAAAAAAGAAGAAAGAAACTCAAATGTAAGCACACACTGGACGCACAAAATATGAGCTATATTCAGCTGTTTGGAAGAATCGTCCCTAACCCTAGCTAATGTCTCTTTGTGAGTCTCTTGCAGGACTCATGCAATTTTCAAAACATTTCTGATGCTGCTCCCAATGGAGACGAGACTGCGGTGATTCAAGCTGCCATGACACCAATTAGTGGGGTAAATAATGGCATGGAAAGCAGACGCATTCCCACAGCGGCTTTCCCACCTTACTGATCTCCCTAGTCTTTTCAAAGTGGCTTTTCTTCACAGCCTGAAATTTATGATGAAAGGGCTGCACTAACTCATCAGTGCTGTTGCCTCTTCCATACAACAATGGCTCGATAACCAGTGCATATCATCATCAGCCTGTCTGCTCTGGCATCAAGCCACTGCACTGTTAACACACACCAAAAAAAGAAGAAGAAGTAGTAATAGCAAATCCAGACTTGTACACAGTCATTTTCCTGAGCAGCCACTGTGAAGCCCGGGCAGCTCCAAAACACCACGCCACTGAGTAAATGTTCAAGCAGGCAGGACTGGACATGTCTGCTTTCTGAACTCTCCATACTACACCTCATCGCCGTGGCAATCAATAGTGTTGCTTTTAGATAAAACCAGTTCACCAGCCTGACTGCGAGACACGCTGTGTGTACACGTCTGTATGTCCTCTGTCATAGGCCCTTATGTCTGTGCAGCAAGTGACGAGCCCGTTATCACTCAGGAGTCAGTGAGCTGCGGCAGGAAGGAGGTGCACAAGCTGTAGAGATGCTGTCAAGCCCTCAGGCTGAAACAGCACTCTGCAGCAGGAGGAGATAGCTTATCTGTGTGTGGCCAAAGGTGATCAAAAACAGTGTGTGGGCAACAGCACTGGGATCGGGCTGCCGATGGCTCACAGAGCATCTAGAATGAACAACAAAGCATTTTCATTCACTTTTTTTGTTGTTTTGTTTTGTTGCTTTTACAAAAGAGCAGATGACTCCCGCACAGATACCCTCACATAAGATTTTTACTTTGTGTTAAATGCAAGGTTTATATTAACTTACCCATGCAGCTCCTTGAGAGAAAATGAGATCTTGAGGTTGTGTCCCAGCACGTGAAGGGCTGTGAGAATGTCGGCCCATTGCACCATCTCGCCTAAAGGACCTCCCTTCAGCACCTTGGGACTGAAGACATCCCCAGACTCCTCTGTCAGAAAACCCACGTGGACGAGAATCTGAATGCAGAAGGTAGAGGAGAAGAGTCAAGGCAAGAGAGGAATGGAGTTGAGTGCACCACAGCACAATGTTTTTTTAATGTAATGCGTGCAGTGTTTCAGTTCTGTTACAGTAGGGAACTGGAGATTTTTTTTTTTTTTTTTTGCCCCCATCAATTTCAACTTTTGCTATTCAGACAATCTCCTACACTGCATGGGGAATAACTGAAAGCAATTGTCAGAGCAATTTTCCTAGGTATTTTAAAATTTCACATATAAATGTATCCAGATATTAGGCATGGATCAGTGAGGTTACATTTTAAATACTGAATATGTAATGAATGAGGAAAAAAGGAAAGAAAAAGCAGGCTGGCTGCGTTTCCACACTAGGGAACCAATTCATTCAACTCTGCATGAAGCCGAGATAAAAACTGACCTGTGCGAGGATAATTAATATGCACAACGATGCACGACTTTTAAAACTGTTTACCAGGAAGCATAGCTTTCACAGGCTATTAAATATTTTCAACAGATGGCAGTATATACTTTTCTTTTTTTTTTTATTTCTCCATCACACGTGTTTTGAAAAACCTTTTTTTTTTAAAAAAGATTCACAGTAGATCACACATATGCTAGCTAAGTAAATTTACACATTGCAAGCATTGCTTTGTTTCAGTTCGCAGATTCCTTTATTGTCTCCTAAACTGCTAACACAAAACAGCTTGAGCCTTGAAACTGTTTAGCATGCAGAGCTGTGC